>NC_138902.1:5223279-6569255 GCF_965194825.1 Balaenoptera physalus | reverse complement strand
CCTCTCGAAAGAAAAGGAGTTTTCTCTAAGGAAACACGGTGCTTCCATAGCATGGGTGGGAGCTCCTGCTGTCCTGCTCTAGAGCTACAGGGAAACTTGACGTGAGTGTTTGCCTCAAGCTAAGGCCTGAAAAGCCTTGCGGAAGCGAAAGCGCTTAGCAGTTTCCATTATGTCGTATTCCAAGTTCTGCTTTACTTGAATGTTTCTTCACTTACCAGACACAAGGCACCCTCGTGTAGGCACCCTTTTTCGTAGAAATACAGTGAGTACCAGCAGTCTTCTTTGCTCTTCTAAGAAACATCCAGACCTAGAAGCCTTTCCCAGTCACTCTATGTAATCAGAGTGTAGGGCAACTCGCTGCACCCTTCCTTAGGAAGCTAGGTGGACTCAGCTCTTCAACAGCTCCAGGGATTCTGTTCTCTCACGTCCTACATGCCATGGAAGTCTGCCTCATTGCCCTCTGTGGAGCTTCACTAAGATACACAATCTGCTTCGCCTACCTCTAGGAACTCTTACCCAATGACCCCATACCTACACGAGAAAGGAGGCTTGCATTCCTACTGGAACCAAAGCACAGTTTTTCCTTTTACACTGCAGGACTTTAGAAGAGGCTTCGGCCCTATAGCATACCTAGAACGTTCCAAGGATGAGGGAGTTCCATATATGCAGAACACTCTGTGAAGAAAAGTTGATTCAGCAAGGGACCAGGGTGTAGCTAGAGTCTCTTTGGACTTCTTAGATATAAGAAGGTGTCCGGGTGCATGTTCACCGGAAAAGAAGACTTGAATGCCTAAGCCTTGCGTTCCCATTTTAAATCTCTATCCACGCCAGCCTGAGATACCTAAATAACACTGTTTTGACTGGCCTCTATTCACTGTGGGCAGCCCTCTGGAAAGAAAAGGAGTTTCTCTAAGGAAACACGGTGCTTCCATAGCATGGGTGGGAGTTCCTCCTGTCATGCTCTAGAGCTACAGGGTAACTTGACGTGAGTCCTTGCCTCAAGCTAAGGCCTGAAAAGCCCTGCTGAAGCGAAAGCGCTTAGCATTTTCCATTATGTCGTATTGGAAGTTCTGCTTTACTTGAACGTTTCTTCACTCTACCAGACACTAGGCACCCTAGTGTAGGCACCCTTTTTCGTACAACTACAGTGAGTACCAGCAGTCTCCTTTACCCTTCTAAGAAACATCCAGACCTAGAAGCCTTTCCCAGTCACACTATGTATTCAGAGTTTAAGGCAACTCGCTGCACCCTTCCTTAGAAAGCTAGGTGGACTCAGCTCTTCAACAGCTCCAGGGATTCTGTTCTCTCACGACCTACATGCCATTGAAGTCTGCCTCATTGCTCTCATTGGAGCTACACTAAGAAACACAATCTGCTTCGCCTTCTTCTAGGAACTCTTACCCAAGGACCCCATACCTACAGGAGAAAGGAGGCTTGCATTCCTACTGGAATCTAAGCAAAGTTTTTCCTGTTACACTGCAGGACTTTAGAATAGGTTTAGGCCCGAAGGGTTACATAGAGCGTTCCAAGAATGAGGGAGTTCGATACATGCAGAAAACCCTGTGAAGAAAAGTTGATTCAGCCAGGGACCAGGGTTTGGCTAGAGTCTCTATTGACTTGTTAGAAATCAGAAGGGTTTCGGCTGCATGTTAACCCGAGAAGGAGACCTGGTGGCACAAGCCTTGCTTTCCCATGTTAAATCTCTAAACATGCTTCCCTGAAGAATCCTAATTAACACTGTTTTTACCTGGCTTCTGGTCACTGTAGGCAGCCCTCTCGAAAGAAAAGGAGTTTTCTCTAAGGAAACACGGTGCTTCCATAGCATGGGTGGGAGCTCCTGCTGTCCTGCTCTAGAGCTACAGGGAAACTTGACGTGAGTGTTTGCCTCAAGCTAAGGCCTGAAAAGCCTTGCGGAAGCGAAAGCGCTTAGCAGTTTCCATTATGTCGTATTCCAAGTTCTGCTTTACTTGAATGTTTCTTCACTTACCAGACACAAGGCACCCTCGTGTAGGCACCCTTTTTCGTAGAAATACAGTGAGTACCAGCAGTCTTCTTTGCTCTTCTAAGAAACATCCAGACCTAGAAGCCTTTCCCAGTCACTCTATGTAATCAGAGTGTAGGGCAACTCGCTGCACCCTTCCTTAGGAAGCTAGGTGGACTCAGCTCTTCAACAGCTCCAGGGATTCTGTTCTCTCACGTCCTACATGCCATGGAAGTCTGCCTCATTGCCCTCTGTGGAGCTTCACTAAGATAGACAATCTGCTTCGCCTACCTCTAGGAACTCTTACCCAATGACCCCATACCTACAGGAGAAAGGAGGCTTGCATTCCTACTGGAACCAAAGCACAGTTTTTCCTTTTACACTGCAGGACTTTAGAATAGGCTTCGGCCCTATAGCATACCTAGAACGTTCCAAGGATGAGGGAGTTCCATATATGCAGAACACTCTGTGAAGAAAAGTTGATTCAGCAAGGGACCAGGGTGTAGCTAGAGTCTCTTTGGACTTCTTAGATATAAGAAGGTGTCCGGGTGCATGTTCACCGGAAAAGAAGACTTGAATGCCTAAGCCTTGCGTTCCCATTTTAAATCTCTATCCACGCCAGCCTGAGATACCTAAATAACACTGTTTTGACTGGCCTCTATTCACTGTGGGCAGCCCTCTGGAAAGAAAAGGAGTTTCTCTAAGGAAACACGGTGCTTCCATAGCATGGGTGGGAGTTCCTCCTGTCATGCTCTAGAGCTACAGGGTAACTTGACGTGAGTCCTTGCCTCAAGCTAAGGCCTGAAAAGCCCTGCTGAAGCGAAAGCGCTTAGCATTTTCCATTATGTCGTATTGGAAGTTCTGCTTTACTTGAACGTTTCTTCACTCTACCAGACACTAGGCACCCTAGTGTAGGCACCCTTTTTCGTACAACTACAGTGAGTACCAGCAGTCTCCTTTACCCTTCTAAGAAACATCCAGACCTAGAAGCCTTTCCCAGTCACACTATGTATTCAGAGTTTAAGGCAACTCGCTGCACCCTTCCTTAGAAAGCTAGGTGGACTCAGCTCTTCAACAGCTCCAGGGATTCTGTTCTCTCACGACCTACATGCCATTGAAGTCTGCCTCATTGCTCTCATTGGAGCTACACTAAGAAACACAATCTGCTTCGCCTTCTTCTAGGAACTCTTACCCAAGGACCCCATACCTACAGGAGAAAGGAGGCTTGCATTCCTACTGGAATCTAAGCAAAGTTTTTCCTGTTACACTGCAGGACTTTAGAATAGGTTTAGGCCCGAAGGGTTACATAGAGCGTTCCAAGAATGAGGGAGTTCGATACATGCAGAAAACCCTGTGAAGAAAAGTTGATTCAGCCAGGGACCAGGGTTTGGCTAGAGTCTCTATTGACTTGTTAGAAATCAGAAGGGTTTCGGCTGCATGTTAACCCGAGAAGGAGACCTGGTGGCACAAGCCTTGCTTTCCCATGTTAAATCTCTAAACATGCTTCCCTGAAGAATCCTAATTAACACTGTTTTTACCTGGCTTCTGGTCACTGTAGGCAGCCCTCTCGAAAGAAAAGGAGTTTTCTCTAAGGAAACACGGTGCTTCCATAGCATGGGTGGGAGCTCCTGCTGTCCTGCTCTAGAGCTACAGGGAAACTTGACGTGAGTGTTTGCCTCAAGCTAAGGCCTGAAAAGCCTTGCGGAAGCGAAAGCGCTTAGCAGTTTCCATTATGTCGTATTCCAAGTTCTGCTTTACTTGAATGTTTCTTCACTTACCAGACACAAGGCACCCTCGTGTAGGCACCCTTTTTCGTAGAAATACAGTGAGTACCAGCAGTCTTCTTTGCTCTTCTAAGAAACATCCAGACCTAGAAGCCTTTCCCAGTCACTCTATGTAATCAGAGTGTAGGGCAACTCGCTGCACCCTTCCTTAGGAAGCTAGGTGGACTCAGCTCTTCAACAGCTCCAGGGATTCTGTTCTCTCACGTCCTACATGCCATGGAAGTCTGCCTCATTGCCCTCTGTGGAGCTTCACTAAGATAGACAATCTGCTTCGCCTACCTCTAGGAACTCTTACCCAATGACCCCATACCTACAGGAGAAAGGAGGCTTGCATTCCTACTGGAACCAAAGCACAGTTTTTCCTTTTACACTGCAGGACTTTAGAATAGGCTTCGGCCCTATAGCATACCTAGAACGTTCCAAGGATGAGGGAGTTCCATATATGCAGAACACTCTGTGAAGAAAAGTTGATTCAGCAAGGGACCAGGGTGTAGCTAGAGTCTCTTTGGACTTCTTAGATATAAGAAGGTGTCCGGGTGCATGTTCACCGGAAAAGAAGACTTGAATGCCTAAGCCTTGCGTTCCCATTTTAAATCTCTATCCACGCCAGCCTGAGATACCTAAATAACACTGTTTTGACTGGCCTCTATTCACTGTGGGCAGCCCTCTGGAAAGAAAAGGAGTTTCTCTAAGGAAACACGGTGCTTCCATAGCATGGGTGGGAGTTCCTCCTGTCATGCTCTAGAGCTACAGGGTAACTTGACGTGAGTCCTTGCCTCAAGCTAAGGCCTGAAAAGCCCTGCTGAAGCGAAAGCGCTTAGCATTTTCCATTATGTCGTATTGGAAGTTCTGCTTTACTTGAACGTTTCTTCACTCTACCAGACACTAGGCACCCTAGTGTAGGCACCCTTTTTCGTACAACTACAGTGAGTACCAGCAGTCTCCTTTACCCTTCTAAGAAACATCCAGACCTAGAAGCCTTTCCCAGTCACACTATGTATTCAGAGTTTAAGGCAACTCGCTGCACCCTTCCTTAGAAAGCTAGGTGGACTCAGCTCTTCAACAGCTCCAGGGATTCTGTTCTCTCACGACCTACATGCCATTGAAGTCTGCCTCATTGCTCTCATTGGAGCTACACTAAGAAACACAATCTGCTTCGCCTTCTTCTAGGAACTCTTACCCAAGGACCCCATACCTACAGGAGAAAGGAGGCTTGCATTCCTACTGGAATCTAAGCAAAGTTTTTCCTGTTACACTGCAGGACTTTAGAATAGGTTTAGGCCCGAAGGGTTACATAGAGCGTTCCAAGAATGAGGGAGTTCGATACATGCAGAAAACCCTGTGAAGAAAAGTTGATTCAGCCAGGGACCAGGGTTTGGCTAGAGTCTCTATTGACTTGTTAGAAATCAGAAGGGTTTCGGCTGCATGTTAAGCCGAGAAGGAGACCTGGTGGCACAAGCCTTGCTTTCCCATGTTAAATCTCTAAACATGCTTCCCTGAAGAATCCTAATTAACACTGTTTTTACCTGGCTTCTGGTCACTGTAGGCAGCCCTCTCGAAAGAAAAGGAGTTTTCTCTAAGGAAACACGGTGCTTCCATAGCATGGGTGGGAGCTCCTGCTGTCCTGCTCTAGAGCTACAGGGAAACTTGACGTGAGTGTTTGCCTCAAGCTAAGGCCTGAAAAGCCTTGCGGAAGCGAAAGCGCTTAGCAGTTTCCATTATGTCGTATTCCAAGTTCTGCTTTACTTGAATGTTTCTTCACTTACCAGACACAAGGCACCCTCGTGTAGGCACCCTTTTTCGTAGAAATACAGTGAGTACCAGCAGTCTTCTTTGCTCTTCTAAGAAACATCCAGACCTAGAAGCCTTTCCCAGTCACTCTATGTAATCAGAGTGTAGGGCAACTCGCTGCACCCTTCCTTAGGAAGCTAGGTGGACTCAGCTCTTCAACAGCTCCAGGGATTCTGTTCTCTCACGTCCTACATGCCATGGAAGTCTGCCTCATTGCCCTCTGTGGAGCTTCACTAAGATACACAATCTGCTTCGCCTACCTCTAGGAACTCTTACCCAATGACCCCATACCTACACGAGAAAGGAGGCTTGCATTCCTACTGGAACCAAAGCACAGTTTTTCCTTTTACACTGCAGGACTTTAGAAGAGGCTTCGGCCCTATAGCATACCTAGAACGTTCCAAGGATGAGGGAGTTCCATATATGCAGAACACTCTGTGAAGAAAAGTTGATTCAGCAAGGGACCAGGGTGTAGCTAGAGTCTCTTTGGACTTCTTAGATATAAGAAGGTGTCCGGGTGCATGTTCACCGGAAAAGAAGACTTGAATGCCTAAGCCTTGCGTTCCCATTTTAAATCTCTATCCACGCCAGCCTGAGATACCTAAATAACACTGTTTTGACTGGCCTCTATTCACTGTGGGCAGCCCTCTGGAAAGAAAAGGAGTTTCTCTAAGGAAACACGGTGCTTCCATAGCATGGGTGGGAGTTCCTCCTGTCATGCTCTAGAGCTACAGGGTAACTTGACGTGAGTCCTTGCCTCAAGCTAAGGCCTGAAAAGCCCTGCTGAAGCGAAAGCGCTTAGCATTTTCCATTATGTCGTATTGGAAGTTCTGCTTTACTTGAACGTTTCTTCACTCTACCAGACACTAGGCACCCTAGTGTAGGCACCCTTTTTCGTACAACTACAGTGAGTACCAGCAGTCTCCTTTACCCTTCTAAGAAACATCCAGACCTAGAAGCCTTTCCCAGTCACACTATGTATTCAGAGTTTAAGGCAACTCGCTGCACCCTTCCTTAGAAAGCTAGGTGGACTCAGCTCTTCAACAGCTCCAGGGATTCTGTTCTCTCACGACCTACATGCCATTGAAGTCTGCCTCATTGCTCTCATTGGAGCTACACTAAGAAACACAATCTGCTTCGCCTTCTTCTAGGAACTCTTACCCAAGGACCCCATACCTACAGGAGAAAGGAGGCTTGCATTCCTACTGGAATCTAAGCAAAGTTTTTCCTGTTACACTGCAGGACTTTAGAATAGGTTTAGGCCCGAAGGGTTACATAGAGCGTTCCAAGAATGAGGGAGTTCGATACATGCAGAAAACCCTGTGAAGAAAAGTTGATTCAGCCAGGGACCAGGGTTTGGCTAGAGTCTCTATTGACTTGTTAGAAATCAGAAGGGTTTCGGCTGCATGTTAACCCGAGAAGGAGACCTGGTGGCACAAGCCTTGCTTTCCCATGTTAAATCTCTAAACATGCTTCCCTGAAGAATCCTAATTAACACTGTTTTTACCTGGCTTCTGGTCACTGTAGGCAGCCCTCTCGAAAGAAAAGGAGTTTTCTCTAAGGAAACACGGTGCTTCCATAGCATGGGTGGGAGCTCCTGCTGTCCTGCTCTAGAGCTACAGGGAAACTTGACGTGAGTGTTTGCCTCAAGCTAAGGCCTGAAAAGCCTTGCGGAAGCGAAAGCGCTTAGCAGTTTCCATTATGTCGTATTCCAAGTTCTGCTTTACTTGAATGTTTCTTCACTTACCAGACACAAGGCACCCTCGTGTAGGCACCCTTTTTCGTAGAAATACAGTGAGTACCAGCAGTCTTCTTTGCTCTTCTAAGAAACATCCAGACCTAGAAGCCTTTCCCAGTCACTCTATGTAATCAGAGTGTAGGGCAACTCGCTGCACCCTTCCTTAGGAAGCTAGGTGGACTCAGCTCTTCAACAGCTCCAGGGATTCTGTTCTCTCACGTCCTACATGCCATGGAAGTCTGCCTCATTGCCCTCTGTGGAGCTTCACTAAGATACACAATCTGCTTCGCCTACCTCTAGGAACTCTTACCCAATGACCCCATACCTACACGAGAAAGGAGGCTTGCATTCCTACTGGAACCAAAGCACAGTTTTTCCTTTTACACTGCAGGACTTTAGAAGAGGCTTCGGCCCTATAGCATACCTAGAACGTTCCAAGGATGAGGGAGTTCCATATATGCAGAACACTCTGTGAAGAAAAGTTGATTCAGCAAGGGACCAGGGTGTAGCTAGAGTCTCTTTGGACTTCTTAGATATAAGAAGGTGTCCGGGTGCATGTTCACCGGAAAAGAAGACTTGAATGCCTAAGCCTTGCGTTCCCATTTTAAATCTCTATCCACGCCAGCCTGAGATACCTAAATAACACTGTTTTGACTGGCCTCTATTCACTGTGGGCAGCCCTCTGGAAAGAAAAGGAGTTTCTCTAAGGAAACACGGTGCTTCCATAGCATGGGTGGGAGTTCCTCCTGTCATGCTCTAGAGCTACAGGGTAACTTGACGTGAGTCCTTGCCTCAAGCTAAGGCCTGAAAAGCCCTGCTGAAGCGAAAGCGCTTAGCATTTTCCATTATGTCGTATTGGAAGTTCTGCTTTACTTGAACGTTTCTTCACTCTACCAGACACTAGGCACCCTAGTGTAGGCACCCTTTTTCGTACAACTACAGTGAGTACCAGCAGTCTCCTTTACCCTTCTAAGAAACATCCAGACCTAGAAGCCTTTCCCAGTCACACTATGTATTCAGAGTTTAAGGCAACTCGCTGCACCCTTCCTTAGAAAGCTAGGTGGACTCAGCTCTTCAACAGCTCCAGGGATTCTGTTCTCTCACGACCTACATGCCATTGAAGTCTGCCTCATTGCTCTCATTGGAGCTACACTAAGAAACACAATCTGCTTCGCCTTCTTCTAGGAACTCTTACCCAAGGACCCCATACCTACAGGAGAAAGGAGGCTTGCATTCCTACTGGAATCTAAGCAAAGTTTTTCCTGTTACACTGCAGGACTTTAGAATAGGTTTAGGCCCGAAGGGTTACATAGAGCGTTCCAAGAATGAGGGAGTTCGATACATGCAGAAAACCCTGTGAAGAAAAGTTGATTCAGCCAGGGACCAGGGTTTGGCTAGAGTCTCTATTGACTTGTTAGAAATCAGAAGGGTTTCGGCTGCATGTTAACCCGAGAAGGAGACCTGGTGGCACAAGCCTTGCTTTCCCATGTTAAATCTCTAAACATGCTTCCCTGAAGAATCCTAATTAACACTGTTTTTACCTGGCTTCTGGTCACTGTAGGCAGCCCTCTCGAAAGAAAAGGAGTTTTCTCTAAGGAAACACGGTGCTTCCATAGCATGGGTGGGAGCTCCTGCTGTCCTGCTCTAGAGCTACAGGGAAACTTGACATGAGTGTTTGCCTCAAGCTAAGGCCTGAAAAGCCTTGCGGAAGCGAAAGCGCTTAGCAGTTTCCATTATGTCGTATTCCAAGTTCTGCTTTACTTGAATGTTTCTTCACTTACCAGACACAAGGCACCCTCGTGTAGGCACCCTTTTTCGTAGAAATACAGTGAGTACCAGCAGTCTTCTTTGCTCTTCTAAGAAACATCCAGACCTAGAAGCCTTTCCCAGTCACTCTATGTAATCAGAGTGTAGGGCAACTCGCTGCACCCTTCCTTAGGAAGCTAGGTGGACTCAGCTCTTCAACAGCTCCAGGGATTCTGTTCTCTCACGTCCTACATGCCATGGAAGTCTGCCTCATTGCCCTCTGTGGAGCTTCACTAAGATACACAATCTGCTTCGCCTACCTCTAGGAACTCTTACCCAATGACCCCATACCTACAGGAGAAAGGAGGCTTGCATTCCTACTGGAACCAAAGCACAGTTTTTCCTTTTACACTGCAGGACTTTAGAAGAGGCTTCGGCCCTATAGCATACCTAGAACGTTCCAAGGATGAGGGAGTTCCATATATGCAGAACACTCTGTGAAGAAAAGTTGATTCAGCAAGGGACCAGGGTGTAGCTAGAGTCTCTTTGGACTTCTTAGATATAAGAAGGTGTCCGGGTGCATGTTCACCGGAAAAGAAGACTTGAATGCCTAAGCCTTGCGTTCCCATTTTAAATCTCTATCCACGCCAGCCTGAGATACCTAAATAACACTGTTTTGACTGGCCTCTATTCACTGTGGGCAGCCCTCTGGAAAGAAAAGGAGTTTCTCTAAGGAAACACGGTGCTTCCATAGCATGGGTGGGAGTTCCTCCTGTCATGCTCTAGAGCTACAGGGTAACTTGACGTGAGTCCTTGCCTCAAGCTAAGGCCTGAAAAGCCCTGCTGAAGCGAAAGCGCTTAGCATTTTCCATTATGTCGTATTGGAAGTTCTGCTTTACTTGAACGTTTCTTCACTCTACCAGACACTAGGCACCCTAGTGTAGGCACCCTTTTTCGTACAACTACAGTGAGTACCAGCAGTCTCCTTTACCCTTCTAAGAAACATCCAGACCTAGAAGCCTTTCCCAGTCACACTATGTATTCAGAGTTTAAGGCAACTCGCTGCACCCTTCCTTAGAAAGCTAGGTGGACTCAGCTCTTCAACAGCTCCAGGGATTCTGTTCTCTCACGACCTACATGCCATTGAAGTCTGCCTCATTGCTCTCATTGGAGCTACACTAAGAAACACAATCTGCTTCGCCTTCTTCTAGGAACTCTTACCCAAGGACCCCATACCTACAGGAGAAAGGAGGCTTGCATTCCTACTGGAATCTAAGCAAAGTTTTTCCTGTTACACTGCAGGACTTTAGAATAGGTTTAGGCCCGAAGGGTTACATAGAGCGTTCCAAGAATGAGGGAGTTCGATACATGCAGAAAACCCTGTGAAGAAAAGTTGATTCAGCCAGGGACCAGGGTTTGGCTAGAGTCTCTATTGACTTGTTAGAAATCAGAAGGGTTTCGGCTGCATGTTAACCCGAGAAGGAGACCTGGTGGCACAAGCCTTGCTTTCCCATGTTAAATCTCTAAACATGCTTCCCTGAAGAATCCTAATTAACACTGTTTTTACCTGGCTTCTGGTCACTGTAGGCAGCCCTCTCGAAAGAAAAGGAGTTTTCTCTAAGGAAACACGGTGCTTCCATAGCATGGGTGGGAGCTCCTGCTGTCCTGCTCTAGAGCTACAGGGAAACTTGACGTGAGTGTTTGCCTCAAGCTAAGGCCTGAAAAGCCTTGCGGAAGCGAAAGCGCTTAGCAGTTTCCATTATGTCGTATTCCAAGTTCTGCTTTACTTGAATGTTTCTTCACTTACCAGACACAAGGCACCCTCGTGTAGGCACCCTTTTTCGTAGAAATACAGTGAGTACCAGCAGTCTTCTTTGCTCTTCTAAGAAACATCCAGACCTAGAAGCCTTTCCCAGTCACTCTATGTAATCAGAGTGTAGGGCAACTCGCTGCACCCTTCCTTAGGAAGCTAGGTGGACTCAGCTCTTCAACAGCTCCAGGGATTCTGTTCTCTCACGTCCTACATGCCATGGAAGTCTGCCTCATTGCCCTCTGTGGAGCTTCACTAAGATAGACAATCTGCTTCGCCTACCTCTAGGAACTCTTACCCAATGACCCCATACCTACAGGAGAAAGGAGGCTTGCATTCCTACTGGAACCAAAGCACAGTTTTTCCTTTTACACTGCAGGACTTTAGAATAGGCTTCGGCCCTATAGCATACCTAGAACGTTCCAAGGATGAGGGAGTTCCATATATGCAGAACACTCTGTGAAGAAAAGTTGATTCAGCAAGGGACCAGGGTGTAGCTAGAGTCTCTTTGGACTTCTTAGATATAAGAAGGTGTCCGGGTGCATGTTCACCGGAAAAGAAGACTTGAATGCCTAAGCCTTGCGTTCCCATTTTAAATCTCTATCCACGCCAGCCTGAGATACCTAAATAACACTGTTTTGACTGGCCTCTATTCACTGTGGGCAGCCCTCTGGAAAGAAAAGGAGTTTCTCTAAGGAAACACGGTGCTTCCATAGCATGGGTGGGAGTTCCTCCTGTCATGCTCTAGAGCTACAGGGTAACTTGACGTGAGTCCTTGCCTCAAGCTAAGGCCTGAAAAGCCCTGCTGAAGCGAAAGCGCTTAGCATTTTCCATTATGTCGTATTGGAAGTTCTGCTTTACTTGAACGTTTCTTCACTCTACCAGACACTAGGCACCCTAGTGTAGGCACCCTTTTTCGTACAACTACAGTGAGTACCAGCAGTCTCCTTTACCCTTCTAAGAAACATCCAGACCTAGAAGCCTTTCCCAGTCACACTATGTATTCAGAGTTTAAGGCAACTCGCTGCACCCTTCCTTAGAAAGCTAGGTGGACTCAGCTCTTCAACAGCTCCAGGGATTCTGTTCTCTCACGACCTACATGCCATTGAAGTCTGCCTCATTGCTCTCATTGGAGCTACACTAAGAAACCCAATCTGCTTCGCCTTCTTCTAGGAACTCTTACCCAAGGACCCCATACCTACAGGAGAAAGGAGGCTTGCATTCCTACTGGAATCTAAGCAAAGTTTTTCCTGTTACACTGCAGGACTTTAGAATAGGTTTAGGCCCGAAGGGTTACATAGAGCGTTCCAAGAATGAGGGAGTTCGATACATGCAGAAAACCCTGTGAAGAAAAGTTGATTCAGCCAGGGACCAGGGTTTGGCTAGAGTCTCTATTGACTTGTTAGAAATCAGAAGGGTTTCGGCTGCATGTTAAGCCGAGAAGGAGACCTGGTGGCACAAGCCTTGCTTTCCCATGTTAAATCTCTAAACATGCTTCCCTGAAGAATCCTAATTAACACTGTTTTTACCTGGCTTCTGGTCACTGTAGGCAGCCCTCTCGAAAGAAAAGGAGTTTTCTCTAAGGAAACACGGTGCTTCCATAGCATGGGTGGGAGCTCCTGCTGTCCTGCTCTAGAGCTACAGGGAAACTTGACGTGAGTGTTTGCCTCAAGCTAAGGCCTGAAAAGCCTTGCGGAAGCGAAAGCGCTTAGCAGTTTCCATTATGTCGTATTCCAAGTTCTGCTTTACTTGAATGTTTCTTCACTTACCAGACACAAGGCACCCTCGTGTAGGCACCCTTTTTCGTAGAAATACAGTGAGTACCAGCAGTCTTCTTTGCTCTTCTAAGAAACATCCAGACCTAGAAGCCTTTCCCAGTCACTCTATGTAATCAGAGTGTAGGGCAACTCGCTGCACCCTTCCTTAGGAAGCTAGGTGGACTCAGCTCTTCAACAGCTCCAGGGATTCTGTTCTCTCACGTCCTACATGCCATGGAAGTCTGCCTCATTGCCCTCTGTGGAGCTTCACTAAGATACACAATCTGCTTCGCCTACCTCTAGGAACTCTTACCCAATGACCCCATACCTACACGAGAAAGGAGGCTTGCATTCCTACTGGAACCAAAGCACAGTTTTTCCTTTTACACTGCAGGACTTTAGAAGAGGCTTCGGCCCTATAGCATACCTAGAACGTTCCAAGGATGAGGGAGTTCCATATATGCAGAACACTCTGTGAAGAAAAGTTGATTCAGCAAGGGACCAGGGTGTAGCTAGAGTCTCTTTGGACTTCTTAGATATAAGAAGGTGTCCGGGTGCATGTTCACCGGAAAAGAAGACTTGAATGCCTAAGCCTTGCGTTCCCATTTTAAATCTCTATCCACGCCAGCCTGAGATACCTAAATAACACTGTTTTGACTGGCCTCTATTCACTGTGGGCAGCCCTCTGGAAAGAAAAGGAGTTTCTCTAAGGAAACACGGTGCTTCCATAGCATGGGTGGGAGTTCCTCCTGTCATGCTCTAGAGCTACAGGGTAACTTGACGTGAGTCCTTGCCTCAAGCTAAGGCCTGAAAAGCCCTGCTGAAGCGAAAGCGCTTAGCATTTTCCATTATGTCGTATTGGAAGTTCTGCTTTACTTGAACGTTTCTTCACTCTACCAGACACTAGGCACCCTAGTGTAGGCACCCTTTTTCGTACAACTACAGTGAGTACCAGCAGTCTCCTTTACCCTTCTAAGAAACATCCAGACCTAGAAGCCTTTCCCAGTCACACTATGTATTCAGAGTTTAAGGCAACTCGCTGCACCCTTCCTTAGAAAGCTAGGTGGACTCAGCTCTTCAACAGCTCCAGGGATTCTGTTCTCTCACGACCTACATGCCATTGAAGTCTGCCTCATTGCTCTCATTGGAGCTACACTAAGAAACACAATCTGCTTCGCCTTCTTCTAGGAACTCTTACCCAAGGACCCCATACCTACAGGAGAAAGGAGGCTTGCATTCCTACTGGAATCTAAGCAAAGTTTTTCCTGTTACACTGCAGGACTTTAGAATAGGTTTAGGCCCGAAGGGTTACATAGAGCGTTCCAAGAATGAGGGAGTTCGATACATGCAGAAAACCCTGTGAAGAAAAGTTGATTCAGCCAGGGACCAGGGTTTGGCTAGAGTCTCTATTGACTTGTTAGAAATCAGAAGGGTTTCGGCTGCATGTTAACCCGAGAAGGAGACCTGGTGGCACAAGCCTTGCTTTCCCATGTTAAATCTCTAAACATGCTTCCCTGAAGAATCCTAATTAACACTGTTTTTACCTGGCTTCTGGTCACTGTAGGCAGCCCTCTCGAAAGAAAAGGAGTTTTCTCTAAGGAAACACGGTGCTTCCATAGCATGGGTGGGAGCTCCTGCTGTCCTGCTCTAGAGCTACAGGGAAACTTGACGTGAGTGTTTGCCTCAAGCTAAGGCCTGAAAAGCCTTGCGGAAGCGAAAGCGCTTAGCAGTTTCCATTATGTCGTATTCCAAGTTCTGCTTTACTTGAATGTTTCTTCACTTACCAGACACAAGGCACCCTCGTGTAGGCACCCTTTTTCGTAGAAATACAGTGAGTACCAGCAGTCTTCTTTGCTCTTCTAAGAAACATCCAGACCTAGAAGCCTTTCCCAGTCACTCTATGTAATCAGAGTGTAGGGCAACTCGCTGCACCCTTCCTTAGGAAGCTAGGTGGACTCAGCTCTTCAACAGCTCCAGGGATTCTGTTCTCTCACGTCCTACATGCCATGGAAGTCTGCCTCATTGCCCTCTGTGGAGCTTCACTAAGATAGACAATCTGCTTCGCCTACCTCTAGGAACTCTTACCCAATGACCCCATACCTACAGGAGAAAGGAGGCTTGCATTCCTACTGGAACCAAAGCACAGTTTTTCCTTTTACACTGCAGGACTTTAGAATAGGCTTCGGCCCTATAGCATACCTAGAACGTTCCAAGGATGAGGGAGTTCCATATATGCAGAACACTCTGTGAAGAAAAGTTGATTCAGCAAGGGACCAGGGTGTAGCTAGAGTCTCTTTGGACTTCTTAGATATAAGAAGGTGTCCGGGTGCATGTTCACCGGAAAAGAAGACTTGAATGCCTAAGCCTTGCGTTCCCATTTTAAATCTCTATCCACGCCAGCCTGAGATACCTAAATAACACTGTTTTGACTGGCCTCTATTCACTGTGGGCAGCCCTCTGGAAAGAAAAGGAGTTTCTCTAAGGAAACACGGTGCTTCCATAGCATGGGTGGGAGTTCCTCCTGTCATGCTCTAGAGCTACAGGGTAACTTGACGTGAGTCCTTGCCTCAAGCTAAGGCCTGAAAAGCCCTGCTGAAGCGAAAGCGCTTAGCATTTTCCATTATGTCGTATTGGAAGTTCTGCTTTACTTGAACGTTTCTTCACTCTACCAGACACTAGGCACCCTAGTGTAGGCACCCTTTTTCGTACAACTACAGTGAGTACCAGCAGTCTCCTTTACCCTTCTAAGAAACATCCAGACCTAGAAGCCTTTCCCAGTCACACTATGTATTCAGAGTTTAAGGCAACTCGCTGCACCCTTCCTTAGAAAGCTAGGTGGACTCAGCTCTTCAACAGCTCCAGGGATTCTGTTCTCTCACGACCTACATGCCATTGAAGTCTGCCTCATTGCTCTCATTGGAGCTACACTAAGAAACCCAATCTGCTTCGCCTTCTTCTAAGAACTCTTACCCAAGGACCCCATACCTACAGGAGAAAGGAGGCTTGCATTCCTACTGGAATCTAAGCAAAGTTTTTCCTGTTACACTGCAGGACTTTAGAATAGGTTTAGGCCCGAAGGGTTACATAGAGCGTTCCAAGAATGAGGGAGTTCGATACATGCAGAAAACCCTGTGAAGAAAAGTTGATTCAGCCAGGGACCAGGGTTTGGCTAGAGTCTCTATTGACTTGTTAGAAATCAGAAGGGTTTCGGCTGCATGTTAACCCGAGAAGGAGACCTGGTGGCACAAGCCTTGCTTTCCCATGTTAAATCTCTAAACATGCTTCCCTGAAGAATCCTAATTAACACTGTTTTTACCTGGCTTCTGGTCACTGTAGGCAGCCCTCTCGAAAGAAAAGGAGTTTTCTCTAAGGAAACACGGTGCTTCCATAGCATGGGTGGGAGCTCCTGCTGTCCTGCTCTAGAGCTACAGGGAAACTTGACGTGAGTGTTTGCCTCAAGCTAAGGCCTGAAAAGCCTTGCGGAAGCGAAAGCGCTTAGCAGTTTCCATTATGTCGTATTCCAAGTTCTGCTTTACTTGAATGTTTCTTCACTTACCAGACACAAGGCACCCTCGTGTAGGCACCCTTTTTCGTAGAAATACAGTGAGTACCAGCAGTCTTCTTTGCTCTTCTAAGAAACATCCAGACCTAGAAGCCTTTCCCAGTCACTCTATGTAATCAGAGTGTAGGGCAACTCGCTGCACCCTTCCTTAGGAAGCTAGGTGGACTCAGCTCTTCAACAGCTCCAGGGATTCTGTTCTCTCACGTCCTACATGCCATGGAAGTCTGCCTCATTGCCCTCTGTGGAGCTTCACTAAGATACACAATCTGCTTCGCCTACCTCTAGGAACTCTTACCCAATGACCCCATACCTACACGAGAAAGGAGGCTTGCATTCCTACTGGAACCAAAGCACAGTTTTTCCTTTTACACTGCAGGACTTTAGAAGAGGCTTCGGCCCTATAGCATACCTAGAACGTTCCAAGGATGAGGGAGTTCCATATATGCAGAACACTCTGTGAAGAAAAGTTGATTCAGCAAGGGACCAGGGTGTAGCTAGAGTCTCTTTGGACTTCTTAGATATAAGAAGGTGTCCGGGTGCATGTTCACCGGAAAAGAAGACTTGAATGCCTAAGCCTTGCGTTCCCATTTTAAATCTCTATCCACGCCAGCCTGAGATACCTAAATAACACTGTTTTGACTGGCCTCTATTCACTGTGGGCAGCCCTCTGGAAAGAAAAGGAGTTTCTCTAAGGAAACACGGTGCTTCCATAGCATGGGTGGGAGTTCCTCCTGTCATGCTCTAGAGCTACAGGGTAACTTGACGTGAGTCCTTGCCTCAAGCTAAGGCCTGAAAAGCCCTGCTGAAGCGAAAGCGCTTAGCATTTTCCATTATGTCGTATTGGAAGTTCTGCTTTACTTGAACGTTTCTTCACTCTACCAGACACTAGGCACCCTAGTGTAGGCACCCTTTTTCGTACAACTACAGTGAGTACCAGCAGTCTCCTTTACCCTTCTAAGAAACATCCAGACCTAGAAGCCTTTCCCAGTCACACTATGTATTCAGAGTTTAAGGCAACTCGCTGCACCCTTCCTTAGAAAGCTAGGTGGACTCAGCTCTTCAACAGCTCCAGGGATTCTGTTCTCTCACGACCTACATGCCATTGAAGTCTGCCTCATTGCTCTCATTGGAGCTACACTAAGAAACACAATCTGCTTCGCCTTCTTCTAGGAACTCTTACCCAAGGACCCCATACCTACAGGAGAAAGGAGGCTTGCATTCCTACTGGAATCTAAGCAAAGTTTTTCCTGTTACACTGCAGGACTTTAGAATAGGTTTAGGCCCGAAGGGTTACATAGAGCGTTCCAAGAATGAGGGAGTTCGATACATGCAGAAAACCCTGTGAAGAAAAGTTGATTCAGCCAGGGACCAGGGTTTGGCTAGAGTCTCTATTGACTTGTTAGAAATCAGAAGGGTTTCGGCTGCATGTTAAGCCGAGAAGGAGACCTGGTGGCACAAGCCTTGCTTTCCCATGTTAAATCTCTAAACATGCTTCCCTGAAGAATCCTAATTAACACTGTTTTTACCTGGCTTCTGGTCACTGTAGGCAGCCCTCTCGAAAGAAAAGGAGTTTTCTCTAAGGAAACACGGTGCTTCCATAGCATGGGTGGGAGCTCCTGCTGTCCTGCTCTAGAGCTACAGGGAAACTTGACGTGAGTGTTTGCCTCAAGCTAAGGCCTGAAAAGCCTTGCGGAAGCGAAAGCGCTTAGCAGTTTCCATTATGTCGTATTCCAAGTTCTGCTTTACTTGAATGTTTCTTCACTTACCAGACACAAGGCACCCTCGTGTAGGCACCCTTTTTCGTAGAAATACAGTGAGTACCAGCAGTCTTCTTTGCTCTTCTAAGAAACATCCAGACCTAGAAGCCTTTCCCAGTCACTCTAT
Organism: Balaenoptera physalus; assembly: GCF_965194825.1. NCBI lineage: Eukaryota > Metazoa > Chordata > Mammalia > Artiodactyla > Balaenopteridae > Balaenoptera > Balaenoptera physalus. Next base: position 6,551,202 of record NC_138902.1, on the reverse strand, counting down.
GTAATCAGAGTGTAGGGCAACTCGCTGCACCCTTCCTTAGGAAGCTAGGTGGACTCAGCTCTTCAACAGCTCCAGGGATTCTGTTCTCTCACGTCCTACATGCCATGGAAGTCTGCCTCATTGCCCTCTGTGGAGCTTCACTAAGATAGACAATCTGCTTCGCCTACCTCTAGGAACTCTTACCCAATGACCCCATACCTACAGGAGAAAGGAGGCTTGCATTCCTACTGGAACCAAAGCACAGTTTTTCCTTTTACACTGCAGGACTTTAGAATAGGCTTCGGCCCTATAGCATACCTAGAACGTTCCAAGGATGAGGGAGTTCCATATATGCAGAACACTCTGTGAAGAAAAGTTGATTCAGCAAGGGACCAGGGTGTAGCTAGAGTCTCTTTGGACTTCTTAGATATAAGAAGGTGTCCGGGTGCATGTTCACCGGAAAAGAAGACTTGAATGCCTAAGCCTTGCGTTCCCATTTTAAATCTCTATCCACGCCAGCCTGAGATACCTAAATAACACTGTTTTGACTGGCCTCTATTCACTGTGGGCAGCCCTCTGGAAAGAAAAGGAGTTTCTCTAAGGAAACACGGTGCTTCCATAGCATGGGTGGGAGTTCCTCCTGTCATGCTCTAGAGCTACAGGGTAACTTGACGTGAGTCCTTGCCTCAAGCTAAGGCCTGAAAAGCCCTGCTGAAGCGAAAGCGCTTAGCATTTTCCATTATGTCGTATTGGAAGTTCTGCTTTACTTGAACGTTTCTTCACTCTACCAGACACTAGGCACCCTAGTGTAGGCACCCTTTTTCGTACAACTACAGTGAGTACCAGCAGTCTCCTTTACCCTTCTAAGAAACATCCAGACCTAGAAGCCTTTCCCAGTCACACTATGTATTCAGAGTTTAAGGCAACTCGCTGCACCCTTCCTTAGAAAGCTAGGTGGACTCAGCTCTTCAACAGCTCCAGGGATTCTGTTCTCTCACGACCTACATGCCATTGAAGTCTGCCTCATTGCTCTCATTGGAGCTACACTAAGAAACACAATCTGCTTCGCCTTCTTCTAGGAACTCTTACCCAAGGACCCCATACCTACAGGAGAAAGGAGGCTTGCATTCCTACTGGAATCTAAGCAAAGTTTTTCCTGTTACACTGCAGGACTTTAGAATAGGTTTAGGCCCGAAGGGTTACATAGAGCGTTCCAAGAATGAGGGAGTTCGATACATGCAGAAAACCCTGTGAAGAAAAGTTGATTCAGCCAGGGACCAGGGTTTGGCTAGAGTCTCTATTGACTTGTTAGAAATCAGAAGGGTTTCGGCTGCATGTTAACCCGAGAAGGAGACCTGGTGGCACAAGCCTTGCTTTCCCATGTTAAATCTCTAAACATGCTTCCCTGAAGAATCCTAATTAACACTGTTTTTACCTGGCTTCTGGTCACTGTAGGCAGCCCTCTCGAAAGAAAAGGAGTTTTCTCTAAGGAAACACGGTGCTTCCATAGCATGGGTGGGAGCTCCTGCTGTCCTGCTCTAGAGCTACAGGGAAACTTGACGTGAGTGTTTGCCTCAAGCTAAGGCCTGAAAAGCCTTGCGGAAGCGAAAGCGCTTAGCAGTTTCCATTATGTCGTATTCCAAGTTCTGCTTTACTTGAATGTTTCTTCACTTACCAGACACAAGGCACCCTCGTGTAGGCACCCTTTTTCGTAGAAATACAGTGAGTACCAGCAGTCTTCTTTGCTCTTCTAAGAAACATCCAGACCTAGAAGCCTTTCCCAGTCACTCTATGTAATCAGAGTGTAGGGCAACTCGCTGCACCCTTCCTTAGGAAGCTAGGTGGACTCAGCTCTTCAACAGCTCCAGGGATTCTGTTCTCTCACGTCCTACATGCCATGGAAGTCTGCCTCATTGCCCTCTGTGGAGCTTCACTAAGATAGACAATCTGCTTCGCCTACCTCTAGGAACTCTTACCCAATGACCCCATACCTACACGAGAAAGGAGGCTTGCATTCCTACTGGAACCAAAGCACAGTTTTTCCTTTTACACTGCAGGACTTTAGAAGAGGCTTCGGCCCTATAGCATACCTAGAACGTTCCAAGGATGAGGGAGTTCCATATATGCAGAACACTCTGTGAAGAAAAGTTGATTCAGCAAGGGACCAGGGTGTAGCTAGAGTCTCTTTGGACTTCTTAGATATAAGAAGGTGTCCGGGTGCATGTTCACCGGAAAAGAAGACTTGAATGCCTAAGCCTTGCGTTCCCATTTTAAATCTCTATCCACGCCAGCCTGAGATACCTAAATAACACTGTTTTGACTGGCCTCTATTCACTGTGGGCAGCCCTCTGGAAAGAAAAGGAGTTTCTCTAAGGAAACACGGTGCTTCCATAGCATGGGTGGGAGTTCCTCCTGTCATGCTCTAGAGCTACAGGGTAACTTGACGTGAGTCCTTGCCTCAAGCTAAGGCCTGAAAAGCCCTGCTGAAGCGAAAGCGCTTAGCATTTTCCATTATGTCGTATTGGAAGTTCTGCTTTACTTGAACGTTTCTTCACTCTACCAGACACTAGGCACCCTAGTGTAGGCACCCTTTTTCGTACAACTACAGTGAGTACCAGCAGTCTCCTTTACCCTTCTAAGAAACATCCAGACCTAGAAGCCTTTCCCAGTCACACTATGTATTCAGAGTTTAAGGCAACTCGCTGCACCCTTCCTTAGAAAGCTAGGTGGACTCAGCTCTTCAACAGCTCCAGGGATTCTGTTCTCTCACGACCTACATGCCATTGAAGTCTGCCTCATTGCTCTCATTGGAGCTACACTAAGAAACACAATCTGCTTCGCCTTCTTCTAGGAACTCTTACCCAAGGACCCCATACCTACAGGAGAAAGGAGGCTTGCATTCCTACTGGAATCTAAGCAAAGTTTTTCCTGTTACACTGCAGGACTTTAGAATAGGTTTAGGCCCGAAGGGTTACATAGAGCGTTCCAAGAATGAGGGAGTTCGATACATGCAGAAAACCCTGTGAAGAAAAGTTGATTCAGCCAGGGACCAGGGTTTGGCTAGAGTCTCTATTGACTTGTTAGAAATCAGAAGGGTTTCGGCTGCATGTTAAGCCGAGAAGGAGACCTGGTGGCACAAGCCTTGCTTTCCCATGTTAAATCTCTAAACATGCTTCCCTGAAGAATCCTAATTAACACTGTTTTTACCTGGCTTCTGGTCACTGTAGGCAGCCCTCTCGAAAGAAAAGGAGTTTTCTCTAAGGAAACACGGTGCTTCCATAGCATGGGTGGGAGCTCCTGCTGTCCTGCTCTAGAGCTACAGGGAAACTTGACGTGAGTGTTTGCCTCAAGCTAAGGCCTGAAAAGCCTTGCGGAAGCGAAAGCGCTTAGCAGTTTCCATTATGTCGTATTCCAAGTTCTGCTTTACTTGAATGTTTCTTCACTTACCAGACACAAGGCACCCTCGTGTAGGCACCCTTTTTCGTAGAAATACAGTGAGTACCAGCAGTCTTCTTTGCTCTTCTAAGAAACATCCAGACCTAGAAGCCTTTCCCAGTCACTCTATGTAATCAGAGTGTAGGGCAACTCGCTGCACCCTTCCTTAGGAAGCTAGGTGGACTCAGCTCTTCAACAGCTCCAGGGATTCTGTTCTCTCACGTCCTACATGCCATGGAAGTCTGCCTCATTGCCCTCTGTGGAGCTTCACTAAGATAGACAATCTGCTTCGCCTACCTCTAGGAACTCTTACCCAATGACCCCATACCTACAGGAGAAAGGAGGCTTGCATTCCTACTGGAACCAAAGCACAGTTTTTCCTTTTACACTGCAGGACTTTAGAATAGGCTTCGGCCCTATAGCATACCTAGAACGTTCCAAGGATGAGGGAGTTCCATATATGCAGAACACTCTGTGAAGAAAAGTTGATTCAGCAAGGGACCAGGGTGTAGCTAGAGTCTCTTTGGACTTCTTAGATATAAGAAGGTGTCCGGGTGCATGTTCACCGGAAAAGAAGACTTGAATGCCTAAGCCTTGCGTTCCCATTTTAAATCTCTATCCACGCCAGCCTGAGATACCTAAATAACACTGTTTTGACTGGCCTCTATTCACTGTGGGCAGCCCTCTGGAAAGAAAAGGAGTTTCTCTAAGGAAACACGGTGCTTCCATAGCATGGGTGGGAGTTCCTCCTGTCATGCTCTAGAGCTACAGGGTAACTTGACGTGAGTCCTTGCCTCAAGCTAAGGCCTGAAAAGCCCTGCTGAAGCGAAAGCGCTTAGCATTTTCCATTATGTCGTATTGGAAGTTCTGCTTTACTTGAACGTTTCTTCACTCTACCAGACACTAGGCACCCTAGTGTAGGCACCCTTTTTCGTACAACTACAGTGAGTACCAGCAGTCTCCTTTACCCTTCTAAGAAACATCCAGACCTAGAAGCCTTTCCCAGTCACACTATGTATTCAGAGTTTAAGGCAACTCGCTGCACCCTTCCTTAGAAAGCTAGGTGGACTCAGCTCTTCAACAGCTCCAGGGATTCTGTTCTCTCACGACCTACATGCCATTGAAGTCTGCCTCATTGCTCTCATTGGAGCTACACTAAGAAACACAATCTGCTTCGCCTTCTTCTAGGAACTCTTACCCAAGGACCCCATACCTACAGGAGAAAGGAGGCTTGCATTCCTACTGGAATCTAAGCAAAGTTTTTCCTGTTACACTGCAGGACTTTAGAATAGGTTTAGGCCCGAAGGGTTACATAGAGCGTTCCAAGAATGAGGGAGTTCGATACATGCAGAAAACCCTGTGAAGAAAAGTTGATTCAGCCAGGGACCAGGGTTTGGCTAGAGTCTCTATTGACTTGTTAGAAATCAGAAGGGTTTCGGCTGCATGTTAACCCGAGAAGGAGACCTGGTGGCACAAGCCTTGCTTTCCCATGTTAAATCTCTAAACATGCTTCCCTGAAGAATCCTAATTAACACTGTTTTTACCTGGCTTCTGGTCACTGTAGGCAGCCCTCTCGAAAGAAAAGGAGTTTTCTCTAAGGAAACACGGTGCTTCCATAGCATGGGTGGGAGCTCCTGCTGTCCTGCTCTAGAGCTACAGGGAAACTTGACGTGAGTGTTTGCCTCAAGCTAAGGCCTGAAAAGCCTTGCGGAAGCGAAAGCGCTTAGCAGTTTCCATTATGTCGTATTCCAAGTTCTGCTTTACTTGAATGTTTCTTCACTTACCAGACACAAGGCACCCTCGTGTAGGCACCCTTTTTCGTAGAAATACAGTGAGTACCAGCAGTCTTCTTTGCTCTTCTAAGAAACATCCAGACCTAGAAGCCTTTCCCAGTCACTCTATGTAATCAGAGTGTAGGGCAACTCGCTGCACCCTTCCTTAGGAAGCTAGGTGGACTCAGCTCTTCAACAGCTCCAGGGATTCTGTTCTCTCACGTCCTACATGCCATGGAAGTCTGCCTCATTGCCCTCTGTGGAGCTTCACTAAGATAGACAATCTGCTTCGCCTACCTCTAGGAACTCTTACCCAATGACCCCATACCTACAGGAGAAAGGAGGCTTGCATTCCTACTGGAACCAAAGCACAGTTTTTCCTTTTACACTGCAGGACTTTAGAATAGGCTTCGGCCCTATAGCATACATAGAACGTTCCAAGGATGAGGGAGTTCCATATATGCAGAACACTCTGTGAAGAAAAGTTGATTCAGCAAGGGACCAGGGTGTAGCTAGAGTCTCTTTGGACTTCTTAGATATAAGAAGGTGTCCGGGTGCATGTTCACCGGAAAAGAAGACTTGAATGCCTAAGCCTTGCGTTCCCATTTTAAATCTCTATCCACGCCAGCCTGAGATACCTAAATAACACTGTTTTGACTGGCCTCTATTCACTGTGGGCAGCCCTCTGGAAAGAAAAGGAGTTTCTCTAAGGAAACACGGTGCTTCCATAGCATGGGTGGGAGTTCCTCCTGTCATGCTCTAGAGCTACAGGGTAACTTGACGTGAGTCCTTGCCTCAAGCTAAGGCCTGAAAAGCCCTGCTGAAGCGAAAGCGCTTAGCATTTTCCATTATGTCGTATTGGAAGTTCTGCTTTACTTGAACGTTTCTTCACTCTACCAGACACTAGGCACCCTAGTGTAGGCACCCTTTTTCGTACAACTACAGTGAGTACCAGCAGTCTCCTTTACCCTTCTAAGAAACATCCAGACCTAGAAGCCTTTCCCAGTCACACTATGTATTCAGAGTTTAAGGCAACTCGCTGCACCCTTCCTTAGAAAGCTAGGTGGACTCAGCTCTTCAACAGCTCCAGGGATTCTGTTCTCTCACGACCTACATGCCATTGAAGTCTGCCTCATTGCTCTCATTGGAGCTACACTAAGAAACACAATCTGCTTCGCCTTCTTCTAGGAACTCTTACCCAAGGACCCCATACCTACAGGAGAAAGGAGGCTTGCATTCCTACTGGAATCTAAGCAAAGTTTTTCCTGTTACACTGCAGGACTTTAGAATAGGTTTAGGCCCGAAGGGTTACATAGAGCGTTCCAAGAATGAGGGAGTTCGATACATGCAGAAAACCCTGTGAAGAAAAGTTGATTCAGCCAGGGACCAGGGTTTGGCTAGAGTCTCTATTGACTTGTTAGAAATCAGAAGGGTTTCGGCTGCATGTTAAGCCGAGAAGGAGACCTGGTGGCACAAGCCTTGCTTTCCCATGTTAAATCTCTAAACATGCTTCCCTGAAGAATCCTAATTAACACTGTTTTTACCTGGCTTCTGGTCACTGTAGGCAGCCCTCTCGAAAGAAAAGGAGTTTTCTCTAAGGAAACACGGTGCTTCCATAGCATGGGTGGGAGCTCCTGCTGTCCTGCTCTAGAGCTACAGGGAAACTTGACGTGAGTGTTTGCCTCAAGCTAAGGCCTGAAAAGCCTTGCGGAAGCGAAAGCGCTTAGCAGTTTCCATTATGTCGTATTCCAAGTTCTGCTTTACTTGAATGTTTCTTCACTTACCAGACACAAGGCACCCTCGTGTAGGCACCCTTTTTCGTAGAAATACAGTGAGTACCAGCAGTCTTCTTTGCTCTTCTAAGAAACATCCAGACCTAGAAGCCTTTCCCAGTCACTCTATGTAATCAGAGTGTAGGGCAACTCGCTGCACCCTTCCTTAGGAAGCTAGGTGGACTCAGCTCTTCAACAGCTCCAGGGATTCTGTTCTCTCACGTCCTACATGCCATGGAAGTCTGCCTCATTGCCCTCTGTGGAGCTTCACTAAGATAGACAATCTGCTTCGCCTACCTCTAGGAACTCTTACCCAATGACCCCATACCTACAGGAGAAAGGAGGCTTGCAATCCTACTGGAACCAAAGCACAGTTTTTCCTTTTACACTGCAGGACTTTAGAATAGGCTTCGGCCCTATAGCATACCTAGAACGTTCCAAGGATGAGGGAGTTCCATATATGCAGAACACTCTGTGAAGAAAAGTTGATTCAGCCAGGGACCAGGGTTTGGCTAGAGTCTCTATTGACTTGTTAGAAATCAGAAGGGTTTCGGCTGCATGTTAACCCGAGAAGGAGACCTGGTGGCACAAGCCTTGCTTTCCCATGTTAAATCTCTAAACATGCTTCCCTGAAGAATCCTAATTAACACTGTTTTTACCTGGCTTCTGGTCACTGTAGGCAGCCCTCTCGAAAGAAAAGGAGTTTTCTCTAAGGAAACACGGTGCTTCCATAGCATGGGTGGGAGCTCCTGCTGTCCTGCTCTAGAGCTACAGGGAAACTTGACGTGAGTGTTTGCCTCAAGCTAAGGCCTGAAAAGCCTTGCGGAAGCGAAAGCGCTTAGCAGTTTCCATTATGTCGTATTCCAAGTTCTGCTTTACTTGAATGTTTCTTCACTTACCAGACACAAGGCACCCTCGTGTAGGCACCCTTTTTCGTAGAAATACAGTGAGTACCAGCAGTCTTCTTTGCTCTTCTAAGAAACATCCAGACCTAGAAGCCTTTCCCAGTCACTCTATGTAATCAGAGTGTAGGGCAACTCGCTGCACCCTTCCTTAGGAAGCTAGGTGGACTCAGCTCTTCAACAGCTCCAGGGATTCTGTTCTCTCACGTCCTACATGCCATGGAAGTCTGCCTCATTGCCCTCTGTGGAGCTTCACTAAGATAGACAATCTGCTTCGCCTACCTCTAGGAACTCTTACCCAATGACCCCATACCTACAGGAGAAAGGAGGCTTGCATTCCTACTGGAACCAAAGCACAGTTTTTCCTTTTACACTGCAGGACTTTAGAATAGGCTTCGGCCCTATAGCATACATAGAACGTTCCAAGGATGAGGGAGTTCCATATATGCAGAACACTCTGTGAAGAAAAGTTGATTCAGCAAGGGACCAGGGTGTAGCTAGAGTCTCTTTGGACTTCTTAGATATAAGAAGGTGTCCGGGTGCATGTTCACCGGAAAAGAAGACTTGAATGCCTAAGCCTTGCGTTCCCATTTTAAATCTCTATCCACGCCAGCCTGAGATACCTAAATAACACTGTTTTGACTGGCCTCTATTCACTGTGGGCAGCCCTCTGGAAAGAAAAGGAGTTTCTCTAAGGAAACACGGTGCTTCCATAGCATGGGTGGGAGTTCCTCCTGTCATGCTCTAGAGCTACAGGGTAACTTGACGTGAGTCCTTGCCTCAAGCTAAGGCCTGAAAAGCCCTGCTGAAGCGAAAGCGCTTAGCATTTTCCATTATGTCGTATTGGAAGTTCTGCTTTACTTGAACGTTTCTTCACTCTACCAGACACTAGGCACCCTAGTGTAGGCACCCTTTTTCGTACAACTACAGTGAGTACCAGCAGTCTCCTTTACCCTTCTAAGAAACATCCAGACCTAGAAGCCTTTCCCAGTCACACTATGTATTCAGAGTTTAAGGCAACTCGCTGCACCCTTCCTTAGAAAGCTAGGTGGACTCAGCTCTTCAACAGCTCCAGGGATTCTGTTCTCTCACGACCTACATGCCATTGAAGTCTGCCTCATTGCTCTCATTGGAGCTACACTAAGAAACACAATCTGCTTCGCCTTCTTCTAGGAACTCTTACCCAAGGACCCCATACCTACAGGAGAAAGGAGGCTTGCATTCCTACTGGAATCTAAGCAAAGTTTTTCCTGTTACACTGCAGGACTTTAGAATAGGTTTAGGCCCGAAGGGTTACATAGAGCGTTCCAAGAATGAGGGAGTTCGATACATGCAGAAAACCCTGTGAAGAAAAGTTGATTCAGCCAGGGACCAGGGTTTGGCTAGAGTCTCTATTGACTTGTTAGAAATCAGAAGGGTTTCGGCTGCATGTTAAGCCGAGAAGGAGACCTGGTGGCACAAGCCTTGCTTTCCCATGTTAAATCTCTAAACATGCTTCCCTGAAGAATCCTAATTAACACTGTTTTTACCTGGCTTCTGGTCACTGTAGGCAGCCCTCTCGAAAGAAAAGGAGTTTTCTCTAAGGAAACACGGTGCTTCCATAGCATGGGTGGGAGCTCCTGCTGTCCTGCTCTAGAGCTACAGGGAAACTTGACGTGAGTGTTTGCCTCAAGCTAAGGCCTGAAAAGCCTTGCGGAAGCGAAAGCGCTTAGCAGTTTCCATTATGTCGTATTCCAAGTTCTGCTTTACTTGAATGTTTCTTCACTTACCAGACACAAGGCACCCTCGTGTAGGCACCCTTTTTCGTAGAAATACAGTGAGTACCAGCAGTCTTCTTTGCTCTTCTAAGAAACATCCAGACCTAGAAGCCTTTCCCAGTCACTCTATGTAATCAGAGTGTAGGGCAACTCGCTGCACCCTTCCTTAGGAAGCTAGGTGGACTCAGCTCTTCAACAGCTCCAGGGATTCTGTTCTCTCACGTCCTACATGCCATGGAAGTCTGCCTCATTGCCCTCTGTGGAGCTTCACTAAGATAGACAATCTGCTTCGCCTACCTCTAGGAACTCTTACCCAATGACCCCATACCTACAGGAGAAAGGAGGCTTGCATTCCTACTGGAACCAAAGCACAGTTTTTCCTTTTACACTGCAGGACTTTAGAATAGGCTTCGGCCCTATAGCATACATAGAACGTTCCAAGGATGAGGGAGTTCCATATATGCAGAACACTCTGTGAAGAAAAGTTGATTCAGCAAGGGACCAGGGTGTAGCTAGAGTCTCTTTGGACTTCTTAGATATAAGAAGGTGTCCGGGTGCATGTTCACCGGAAAAGAAGACTTGAATGCCTAAGCCTTGCGTTCCCATTTTAAATCTCTATCCACGCCAGCCTGAGATACCTAAATAACACTGTTTTGACTGGCCTCTATTCACTGTGGGCAGCCCTCTGGAAAGAAAAGGAGTTTCTCTAAGGAAACACGGTGCTTCCATAGCATGGGTGGGAGTTCCTCCTGTCATGCTCTAGAGCTACAGGGTAACTTGACGTGAGTCCTTGCCTCAAGCTAAGGCCTGAAAAGCCCTGCTGAAGCGAAAGCGCTTAGCATTTTCCATTATGTCGTATTGGAAGTTCTGCTTTACTTGAACGTTTCTTCACTCTACCAGACACTAGGCACCCTAGTGTAGGCACCCTTTTTCGTACAACTACAGTGAGTACCAGCAGTCTCCTTTACCCTTCTAAGAAACATCCAGACCTAGAAGCCTTTCCCAGTCACACTATGTATTCAGAGTTTAAGGCAACTCGCTGCACCCTTCCTTAGAAAGCTAGGTGGACTCAGCTCTTCAACAGCTCCAGGGATTCTGTTCTCTCACGACCTACATGCCATTGAAGTCTGCCTCATTGCTCTCATTGGAGCTACACTAAGAAACACAATCTGCTTCGCCTTCTTCTAGGAACTCTTACCCAAGGACCCCATACCTACAGGAGAAAGGAGGCTTGCATTCCTACTGGAATCTAAGCAAAGTTTTTCCTGTTACACTGCAGGACTTTAGAATAGGTTTAGGCCCGAAGGGTTACATAGAGCGTTCCAAGAATGAGGGAGTTCGATACATGCAGAAAACCCTGTGAAGAAAAGTTGATTCAGCCAGGGACCAGGGTGTAGCTAGAGTCTCTTTGGACTTCTTAGATATAAGAAGGTGTCCGGGTGCATGTTCACCGGAAAAGAAGACTTGAATGCCTAAGCCTTGCGTTCCCATTTTAAATCTCTATCCACGCCAGCCTGAGATACCTAAATAACACTGTTTTGACTGGCCTCTATTCACTGTGGGCAGCCCTCTGGAAAGAAAAGGAGTTTCTCTAAGGAAACACGGTGCTTCCATAGCATGGGTGGGAGTTCCTCCTGTCATGCTCTAGAGCTACAGGGTAACTTGACGTGAGTCCTTGCCTCAAGCTAAGGCCTGAAAAGCCTTGCGGAAGCGAAAGCGCTTAGCAGTTTCCATTATGTCGTATTCCAAGTTCTGCTTTACTTGAATGTTTCTTCACTTACCAGACACAAGGCACCCTAGTGTAGGCACCCTTTTTCGTAGAAATACAGTGAGTACCAGCAGTCTTCTTTGCTCTTCTAAGAAACATCCAGACCTAGAAGCCTTTCCCAGTCACACTATGTATTCAGAGTTTAAGGCAACTCGCTGCACCCTTCCTTAGAAAGCTAGGTGGACTCAGCTCTTCAACAGCTCCAGGGATTCTGTTCTCTCACGACCTACATGCCATTGAAGTCTGCCTCATTGCTCTCATTGGAGCTACACTAAGAAACACAATCTGCTTCGCCTTCTTCTAGGAACTCTTACCCAAGGACCCCATACCTACAGGAGAAAGGAGGCTTGCATTCCTACTGGAATCTAAGCAAAGTTTTTCCTGTTACACTGCAGGACTTTAGAATAGGTTTAGGCCCGAAGGGTTACATAGAGCGTTCCAAGAATGAGGGAGTTCGATACATGCAGAAAACCCTGTGAAGAAAAGTTGATTCAGCCAGGGACCAGGGTTTGGCTAGAGTCTCTATTGACTTGTTAGAAATCAGAAGGGTTTCGGCTGCATGTTAAGCCGAGAAGGAGACCTGGTGGCACAAGCCTTGCTTTCCCATGTTAAATCTCTAAACATGCTTCCCTGAAGAATCCTAATTAACACTGTTTTTACCTGGCTTCTGGTCACTGTAGGCAGCCCTCTCGAAAGAAAAGGAGTTTTCTCTAAGGAAACACGGTGCTTCCATAGCATGGGTGGGAGCTCCTGCTGTCCTGCTCTAGAGCTACAGGGAAACTTGACGTGAGTGTTTGCCTCAAGCTAAGGCCTGAAAAGCCTTGCGGAAGCGAAAGCGCTTAGCAGTTTCCATTATGTCGTATTCCAAGTTCTGCTTTACTTGAATGTTTCTTCACTTACCAGACACAAGGCACCCTCGTGTAGGCACCCTTTTTCGTAGAAATACAGTGAGTACCAGCAGTCTTCTTTGCTCTTCTAAGAAACATCCAGACCTAGAAGCCTTTCCCAGTCACTCTATGTAATCAGAGTGTAGGGCAACTCGCTGCACCCTTCCTTAGGAAGCTAGGTGGACTCAGCTCTTCAACAGCTCCAGGGATTCTGTTCTCTCACGTCCTACATGCCATGGAAGTCTGCCTCATTGCCCTCTGTGGAGCTTCACTAAGATAGACAATCTGCTTCGCCTACCTCTAGGAACTCTTACCCAATGACCCCATACCTACAGGAGAAAGGAGGCTTGCATTCCTACTGGAACCAAAGCACAGTTTTTCCTTTTACACTGCAGGACTTTAGAATAGGCTTCGGCCCTATAGCATACCTAGAACGTTCCAAGGATGAGGGAGTTCCATATATGCAGAACACTCTGTGAAGAAAAGTTGATTCAGCAAGGGACCAGGGTGTAGCTAGAGTCTCTTTGGACTTCTTAGATATAAGAAGGTGTCCGGGTGCATGTTCACCGGAAAAGAAGACTTGAATGCCTAAGCCTTGCGTTCCCATTTTAAATCTCTATCCACGCCAGCCTGAGATACCTAAATAACACTGTTTTGACTGGCCTCTATTCACTGTGGGCAGCCCTCTGGAAAGAAAAGGAGTTTCTCTAAGGAAACACGGTGCTTCCATAGCATGGGTGGGAGTTCCTCCTGTCATGCTCTAGAGCTACAGGGTAACTTGACGTGAGTCCTTGCCTCAAGCTAAGGCCTGAAAAGCCCTGCTGAAGCGAAAGCGCTTAGCATTTTCCATTATGTCGTATTGGAAGTTCTGCTTTACTTGAACGTTTCTTCACTCTACCAGACACTAGGCACCCTAGTGTAGGCACCCTTTTTCGTACAACTACAGTGAGTACCAGCAGTCTCCTTTACCCTTCTAAGAAACATCCAGACCTAGAAGCCTTTCCCAGTCACAGTATGTATTCAGAGTTTAAGGCAACTCGCTGCACCCTTCCTTAGAAAGCTAGGTGGACTCAGCTCTTCAACAGCTCCAGGGATTCTGTTCTCTCACGACCTACATGCCATTGAAGTCTGCCTCATTGCTCTCATTGGAGCTACACTAAGAAACACAATCTGCTTCGCCTTCTTCTAGGAACTCTTACCCAAGGACCCCATACCTACAGGAGAAAGGAGGCTTGCATTCCTACTGGAATCTAAGCAAAGTTTTTCCTGTTACACTGCAGGACTTTAGAATAGGTTTAGGCCCGAAGGGTTACATAGAGCGTTCCAAGAATGAGGGAGTTCGATACATGCAGAAAACCCTGTGAAGAAAAGTTGATTCAGCCAGGGACCAGGGTTTGGCTAGAGTCTCTATTGACTTGTTAGAAATCAGAAGGGTTTCGGCTGCATGTGAACCCGAGAAGGAGACCTGGTGGCACAAGCCTTGCTTTCCCATGTTAAATCTCTAAACATGCTTCCCTGAAGAATCCTAATTAACACTGTTTTTACCTGGCTTCTGGTCACTGTAGGCAGCCCTCTCGAAAGAAAAGGAGTTTTCTCTAAGGAAACACGGTGCTTCCATAGCATGGGTGGGAGCTCCTGCTGTCCTGCTCTAGAGCTACAGGGAAACTTGACGTGAGTGTTTGCCTCAAGCTAAGGCCTGAAAAGCCTTGCTGAAGCGAAAGCGCTTAGCAGTTTCCATTATGTCGTATTCCAAGTTCTGCTTTACTTGAATGTTTCTTCACTTACCAGACACAAGGCACCCTCGTGTAGGCACCCTTTTTCGTAGAAATACAGTGAGTACCAGCAGTCTGCTTTGCTCTTCTAAGAAACATCCAGACCTAGAAGCCTTTCCCAGTCACTCTATGTAATCAGAGTGTAGGGCAACTCGCTGCACCCTTCCTTAGGAAGCTAGGTGGACTCAGCTCTTCAACAGCTCCAGGGATTCTGTTCTCTCACGTCCTACATGCCATGGAAGTCTGCCTCATTGCCCTCTGTGGAGCTTCACTAAGATACACAATCTGCTTCGCCTACCTCTAGGAACTCTTACCCAATGACCCCATACCTACAGGAGAAAGGAGGCTTGCATTCCTACTGGAACCAAAGCACAGTTTTTCCTTTTACACTGCAGGACTTTAGAATAGGCTTCGGCCCTATAGCATACATAGAACGTTCCAAGGATGAGGGAGTTCCATATATGCAGAACACTCTGTGAAGAAAAGTTGATTCAGCAAGGGACCAGGGTGTAGCTAGAGTCTCTTTGGACTTCTTAGATATAAGAAGGTGTCCGGGTGCATGTTCACCGGAAAAGAAGACTTGAATGCCTAAGCCTTGCGTTCCCATTTTAAATCTCTATCCACGCCAGCCTGAGATACCTAAATAACACTGTTTTGACTGGCCTCTATTCACTGTGGGCAGCCCTCTGGAAAGAAAAGGAGTTTCTCTAAGGAAACACGGTGCTTCCATAGCATGGGTGGGAGTTCCTCCTGTCATGCTCTAGAGCTACAGGGTAACTTGACGTGAGTCCTTGCCTCAAGCTAAGGCCTGAAAAGCCCTGCTGAAGCGAAAGCGCTTAGCATTTTCCATTATGTCGTATTGGAAGTTCTGCTTTACTTGAACGTTTCTTCACTCTACCAGACACTAGGCACCCTAGTGTAGGCACCCTTTTTCGTACAACTACAGTGAGTACCAGCAGTCTCCTTTACCCTTCTAAGAAACATCCAGACCTAGAAGCCTTTCCCAGTCACACTATGTATTCAGAGTTTAAGGCAACTCGCTGCACCCTTCCTTAGAAAGCTAGGTGGACTCAGCTCTTCAACAGCTCCAGGGATTCTGTTCTCTCACGACCTACATGCCATTGAAGTCTGCCTCATTGCTCTCATTGGAGCTACACTAAGAAACACAATCTGCTTCGCCTTCTTCTAGGAACTCTTACCCAAGGACCCCATACCTACAGGAGAAAGGAGGCTTGCATTCCTACTGGAATCTAAGCAAAGTTTTTCCTGTTACACTGCAGGACTTTAGAATAGGTTTAGGCCCGAAGGGTTACATAGAGCGTTCCAAGAATGAGGGAGTTCGATACATGCAGAAAACCCTGTGAAGAAAAGTTGATTCAGCCAGGGACCAGGGTTTGGCTAGAGTCTCTATTGACTTGTTAGAAATCAGAAGGGTTTCGGCTGCATGTGAACCCGAGAAGGAGACCTGGTGGCACAAGCCTTGCTTTCCCATGTTAAATCTCTAAACATGCTTCCCTGAAGAATCCTAATTAACACTGTTTTTACCTGGCTTCTGGTCACTGTAGGCAGCCCTCTCGAAAGAAAAGGAGTTTTCTCTAAGGAAACACGGTGCTTCCATAGCATGGGTGGGAGCTCCTGCTGTCCTGCTCTAGAGCTACAGGGAAACTTGACGTGAGTGTTTGCCTCAAGCTAAGGCCTGAAAAGCCTTGCTGAAGCGAAAGCGCTTAGCAGTTTCCATTATGTCGTATTCCAAGTTCTGCTTTACTTGAATGTTTCTTCACTTACCAGACACAAGGCACCCTCGTGTAGGCACCCTTTTTCGTAGAAATACAGTGAGTACCAGCAGTCTGCTTTGCTCTTCTAAGAAACATCCAGACCTAGAAGCCTTTCCCAGTCACTCTATGTAATCAGAGTGTAGGGCAACTCGCTGCACCCTTCCTTAGGAAGCTAGGTGGACTCAGCTCTTCAACAGCTCCAGGGATTCTGTTCTCTCACGTCCTACATGCCATGGAAGTCTGCCTCATTGCCCTCTGTGGAGCTTCACTAAGATACACAATCTG
This sequence comes from Balaenoptera physalus, assembly GCF_965194825.1. Lineage (NCBI taxonomy): Eukaryota > Metazoa > Chordata > Mammalia > Artiodactyla > Balaenopteridae > Balaenoptera > Balaenoptera physalus. The sequence goes on along the minus strand of NC_138902.1, from coordinate 6,535,098 downwards.
CTTCGCCTACCTCTAGGAACTCTTACCCAATGACCCCATACCTACAGGAGAAAGGAGGCTTGCATTCCTACTGGAACCAAAGCACAGTTTTTCCTTTTACACTGCAGGACTTTAGAATAGGCTTCGGCCCTATAGCATACATAGAACGTTCCAAGGATGAGGGAGTTCCATATATGCAGAACACTCTGTGAAGAAAAGTTGATTCAGCAAGGGACCAGGGTGTAGCTAGAGTCTCTTTGGACTTCTTAGATATAAGAAGGTGTCCGGGTGCATGTTCACCGGAAAAGAAGACTTGAATGCCTAAGCCTTGCGTTCCCATTTTAAATCTCTATCCACGCCAGCCTGAGATACCTAAATAACACTGTTTTGACTGGCCTCTATTCACTGTGGGCAGCCCTCTGGAAAGAAAAGGAGTTTCGCTAAGGAAACACGGTGCTTCCATAGCATGGGTGGGAGTTCCTCCTGTCATGCTCTAGAGCTACAGGGTAACTTGTCGTGAGTCCTTGCCTCAAGCTAAGGCCTGAAAAGCCCTGCTGAAGCGAAAGCGCTTAGTATTTTCCATTATGTCGTATTGGAAGTTCTGCTTTACTTGAACGTTTCTTCACTCTACCAGACACTAGGCACCCTAGTGTAGGCACCCTTTTTCGTACAACTACAGTGAGTACCAGCAGTCTCCTTTACCCTTCTAAGAAACATCCAGACCTAGAAGCCTTTCCCAGTCACACTGTGTATTCAGAGTTTAAGGCAACTCGCTGCACCCTTCCTTACAAAGCTAGGTGGACTCAGCTCTTCAACAGCTCCAGGGATTCTGTTCTCTCACGACCTACATGCCATTGAAGTCTGCCTCATTGCTCTCATTGGAGCTACACTAAGAAACACAATCTGCTTCGCCTTCTTCTAGGAACTCTTACCCAAGGACCCCATACCTACAGGAGAAAGGAGGCTTGCATTCCTACTGGAATCTAAGCAAAGTTTTTCCTGTTACACTGCAGGACTTTAGAATAGGTTTAGGCCCGAAGGGTTACATAGAGCGTTCCAAGAATGAGGGAGTTCGATACATGCAGAAAACCCTGTGAAGAAAAGTTGATTCAGCCAGGGACCAGGGTTTGGCTAGAGTCTCTATTGACTTGTTAGAAATCAGAAGGGTTTCGGCTGCATGTGAACCCGAGAAGGAGACCTGGTGGCACAAGCCTTGCTTTCCCATGTTAAATCTCTAAACATGCTTCCCTGAAGAATCCTAATTAACACTGTTTTTACCTGGCTTCTGGTCACTGTAGGCAGCCCTCTCGAAAGAAAAGGAGTTTTCTCTAAGGAAACACGGTGCTTCCATAGCATGGGTGGGAGCTCCTGCTGTCCTGCTCTAGAGCTACAGGGAAACTTGACGTGAGTGTTTGCCTCAAGCTAAGGCCTGAAAAGCCTTGCTGAAGCGAAAGCGCTTAGCAGTTTCCATTATGTCGTATTCCAAGTTCTGCTTTACTTGAATGTTTCTTCACTTACCAGACACAAGGCACCCTCGTGTAGGCACCCTTTTTCGTAGAAATACAGTGAGTACCAGCAGTCTGCTTTGCTCTTCTAAGAAACATCCAGACCTAGAAGCCTTTCCCAGTCACTCTATGTAATCAGAGTGTAGGGCAACTCGCTGCACCCTTCCTTAGGAAGCTAGGTGGACTCAGCTCTTCAACAGCTCCAGGGATTCTGTTCTCTCACGTCCTACATGCCATGGAAGTCTGCCTCATTGCCCTCTGTGGAGCTTCACTAAGATACACAATCTGCTTCGCCTACCTCTAGGAACTCTTACCCAATGACCCCATACCTACAGGAGAAAGGAGGCTTGCATTCCTACTGGAACCAAAGCACAGTTTTTCCTTTTACACTGCAGGACTTTAGAATAGGCTTCGGCCCTATAGCATACATAGAACGTTCCAAGGATGAGGGAGTTCCATATATGCAGAACACTCTGTGAAGAAAAGTTGATTCAGCAAGGGACCAGGGTGTAGCTAGAGTCTCTTTGGACTTCTTAGATATAAGAAGGTGTCCGGGTGCATGTTCACCGGAAAAGAAGACTTGAATGCCTAAGCCTTGCGTTCCCATTTTAAATCTCTATCCACGCCAGCCTGAGATACCTAAATAACACTGTTTTGACTGGCCTCTATTCACTGTGGGCAGCCCTCTGGAAAGAAAAGGAGTTTCTCTAAGGAAACACGGTGCTTCCATAGCATGGGTGGGAGTTCCTCCTGTCATGCTCTAGAGCTACAGGGTAACTTGACGTGAGTCCTTGCCTCAAGCTAAGGCCTGAAAAGCCCTGCTGAAGCGAAAGCGCTTAGCATTTTCCATTATGTCGTATTGGAAGTTCTGCTTTACTTGAACGTTTCTTCACTCTACCAGACACTAGGCACCCTAGTGTAGGCACCCTTTTTCGTACAACTACAGTGAGTACCAGCAGTCTCCTTTACCCTTCTAAGAAACATCCAGACCTAGAAGCCTTTCCCAGTCACACTATGTATTCAGAGTTTAAGGCAACTCGCTGCACCCTTCCTTAGAAAGCTAGGTGGACTCAGCTCTTCAACAGCTCCAGGGATTCTGTTCTCTCACGACCTACATGCCATTGAAGTCTGCCTCATTGCTCTCATTGGAGCTACACTAAGAAACACAATCTGCTTCGCCTTCTTCTAGGAACTCTTACCCAAGGACCCCATACCTACAGGAGAAAGGAGGCTTGCATTCCTACTGGAATCTAAGCAAAGTTTTTCCTGTTACACTGCAGGACTTTAGAATAGGTTTAGGCCCGAAGGGTTACATAGAGCGTTCCAAGAATGAGGGAGTTCGATACATGCAGAAAACCCTGTGAAGAAAAGTTGATTCAGCCAGGGACCAGGGTTTGGCTAGAGTCTCTATTGACTTGTTAGAAATCAGAAGGGTTTCGGCTGCATGTGAACCCGAGAAGGAGACCTGGTGGCACAAGCCTTGCTTTCCCATGTTAAATCTCTAAACATGCTTCCCTGAAGAATCCTAATTAACACTGTTTTTACCTGGCTTCTGGTCACTGTAGGCAGCCCTCTCGAAAGAAAAGGAGTTTTCTCTAAGGAAACACGGTGCTTCCATAGCATGGGTGGGAGCTCCTGCTGTCCTGCTCTAGAGCTACAGGGAAACTTGACGTGAGTGTTTGCCTCAAGCTAAGGCCTGAAAAGCCTTGCTGAAGCGAAAGCGCTTAGCAGTTTCCATTATGTCGTATTCCAAGTTCTGCTTTACTTGAATGTTTCTTCACTTACCAGACACAAGGCACCCTCGTGTAGGCACCCTTTTTCGTAGAAATACAGTGAGTACCAGCAGTCTGCTTTGCTCTTCTAAGAAACATCCAGACCTAGAAGCCTTTCCCAGTCACTCTATGTAATCAGAGTGTAGGGCAACTCGCTGCACCCTTCCTTAGGAAGCTAGGTGGACTCAGCTCTTCAACAGCTCCAGGGATTCTGTTCTCTCACGTCCTACATGCCATGGAAGTCTGCCTCATTGCCCTCTGTGGAGCTTCACTAAGATACACAATCTGCTTCGCCTACCTCTAGGAACTCTTACCCAATGACCCCATACCTACAGGAGAAAGGAGGCTTGCATTCCTACTGGAACCAAAGCACAGTTTTTCCTTTTACACTGCAGGACTTTAGAATAGGCTTCGGCCCTATAGCATACATAGAACGTTCCAAGGATGAGGGAGTTCCATATATGCAGAACACTCTGTGAAGAAAAGTTGATTCAGCAAGGGACCAGGGTGTAGCTAGAGTCTCTTTGGACTTCTTAGATATAAGAAGGTGTCCGGGTGCATGTTCACCGGAAAAGAAGACTTGAATGCCTAAGCCTTGCGTTCCCATTTTAAATCTCTATCCACGCCAGCCTGAGATACCTAAATAACACTGTTTTGACTGGCCTCTATTCACTGTGGGCAGCCCTCTGGAAAGAAAAGGAGTTTCGCTAAGGAAACACGGTGCTTCCATAGCATGGGTGGGAGTTCCTCCTGTCATGCTCTAGAGCTACAGGGTAACTTGTCGTGAGTCCTTGCCTCAAGCTAAGGCCTGAAAAGCCCTGCTGAAGCGAAAGCGCTTAGTATTTTCCATTATGTCGTATTGGAAGTTCTGCTTTACTTGAACGTTTCTTCACTCTACCAGACACTAGGCACCCTAGTGTAGGCACCCTTTTTCGTACAACTACAGTGAGTACCAGCAGTCTCCTTTACCCTTCTAAGAAACATCCAGACCTAGAAGCCTTTCCCAGTCACACTGTGTATTCAGAGTTTAAGGCAACTCGCTGCACCCTTCCTTACAAAGCTAGGTGGACTCAGCTCTTCAACAGCTCCAGGGATTCTGTTCTCTCACGACATACATGCCATTGAAGTCTGCCTCATTGCTCTCATTGGAGCTACACTAAGAAACACAATCTGCTTCGCCTTCTTCTAGGAACTCTAATCCAAGGACCCCATACCTACAGGAGAAAGGAGGCTTGCATTCCTACTGGAATCTAAGCAAAGTTTTTCCTGTTACACTGCAGGACTTTAGAATAGGTTTAGGCCCGAAGGGTTACATAGAGCGTTCCAAGAATGAGGGAGTTCGATACATGCAGAAAACCCTGTGAAGAAAAGTTGATTCAGCAAGGGACCAGGGTTTGGCTAGAGTCTCTATTGACTTGTTAGAAATCAGAAGGGTTTCGGCTGCATGTTAACCCGAGAAGGAGACCTGGTGGCACAAGCCTTGCTTTCCCATGTTAAATCTCTAAACATGCTTCCCTGAAGAATCCTAAATAACACTGTTTTTACCTGGCTTCTGGTCACTGTAGGCAGCCCTCTCGAAAGAAAAGGAGTTTTCTCTAAGGAAACACGGTGCTTCCATAGCATGGGTGGGAGCTCCTGCTGTCCTGCTCTAGAGCTACAGGGAAACTTGACGTGAGTGTTTGCCTCAAGCTAAGGCCTGAAAAGCCTTGCGGAAGCGAAAGCGCTTAGCAGTTTCCATTATGTCGTATTCCAAGTTCTGCTTTACTTGAATGTTTCTTCACTTACCAGACACAAGGCACCCTCGTGTAGGCACCCTTTTTCGTAGAAATACAGTGAGTACCAGCAGTCTTCTTTGCTCTTCTAAGAAACATCCAGACCTAGAAGCCTTTCCCAGTCACTCTATGTAATCAGAGTGTAGGGCAACTCGCTGCACCCTTCCTTAGGAAGCTAGGTGGACTCAGCTCTTCAACAGCTCCAGGGATTCTGTTCTCTCACGTCCTACATGCCATGGAAGTCTGCCTCATTGCCCTCTGTGGAGCTTCACTAAGATACACAATCTGCTTCGCCTACCTCTAGGAACTCTTACCCAATGACCCCATACCTACAGGAGAAAGGAGGCTTGCATTCCTACTGGAACCAAAGCACAGTTTTTCCTTTTACACTGCAGGACTTTAGAATAGGCTTCGGCCCTATAGCATACCTAGAACGTTCCAAGGATGAGGGAGTTCCATATATGCAGAACACTCTGTGAAGAAAAGTTGATTCAGCAAGGGACCAGGGTGTAGCTAGAGTCTCTTTGGACTTCTTAGATATAAGAAGGTGTCCGGGTGCATGTTCACCGGAAAAGAAGACTTGAATGCCTAAGCCTTGTGTTCCCATTTTAAATCTCTATCCACGCCAGCCTGAGATACCTAAATAACACTGTTTTGACTGGCCTCTATTCACTGTGGGCAGCCCTCTGGAAAGAAAAGGAGTTTCTCTAAGGAAACACGGTGCTTCCATAGCATGGGTGGGAGTTCCTCCTGTCATGCTCTAGAGCTACAGGGTAACTTGACGTGAGTCCTTGCCTCAAGCTAAGGCCTGAAAAGCCCTGCTGAAGCGAAAGCGCTTAGCATTTTCCATTATGTCGTATTGGAAGTTCTGCTTTACTTGAACGTTTCTTCACTCTACCAGACACTAGGCACCCTAGTGTAGGCACCCTCTTTCGTACAACTACAGTGAGTACCAGCAGTCTCCTTTACCCTTCTAAGAAACATCCAGACCTAGAAGCCTTTCCCAGTCACACTATGTATTCAGAGTTTAAGGCAACTCGCTGCACCCTTGCTTAGAAAGCTAGGTGGACTCAGCTCTTCAACAGCTCCAGGGATTCTGTTCTCTCACGACCTACATGCCATTGAAGTCTGCCTCATTGCTCTCATTGGAGCTACACTAAGAAACACAATCTGCTTCGCCTTCTTCTAGGAACTCTTACCCAAGGACCCCATACCTACAGGAGAAAGGAGGCTTGCATTCCTACTGGAATCTAAGCAAAGTTTTTCCTGTTACACTGCAGGACTTTAGAATAGGTTTAGGCCCGAAGGGTTACATAGAGCGTTCCAAGAATGAGGGAGTTCGATACATGCAGAAAACCCTGTGAAGAAAAGTTGATTCAGCAAGGGACCAGGGTTTGGCTAGAGTCTCTATTGACTTGTTAGAAATCAGAATGGTTTCGGCTGCATGTTAACCCGAGAAGGAGACCTGGTGGCACAAGCCTTGCTTTCCCATGTTAAACCTCTAAACATGCTTCCCTGAAGAATCCTAAATAACACTGTTTTTACCTGGCGTCTGGTCACTGTAGGCAGCCCTCTCGAAAGAAAAGGAGTTTTCTCTAAGGAAACACGGTGCTTCCATAGCATGGGTGGGAGCTCCTGCTGTCCTGCTCTAGAGCTACAGGGAAACTTGACGTGAGTGTTTGCCTCAAGCTAAGGCCTGAAAAGCCTTGCGGAAGCGAAAGCGCTTAGCAGTTTCCATTATGTCGTATTCCAAGTTCTGCTTTACTTGAATGTTTCTTCACTTACCAGACACAAGGCACCCTCGTGTAGGCACCCTTTTTCGTAGAAATACAGTGAGTACCAGCAGTCTTCTTTGCTCTTCTAAGAAACATCCAGACCTAGAAGCCTTTCCCAGTCACTCTATGTAATCAGAGTGTAGGGCAACTCGCTGCACCCTTCCTTAGGAAGCTAGGTGGACTCAGCTCTTCAACAGCTCCAGGGATTCTGTTCTCTCACGTCCTACATGCCATGGAAGTCTGCCTCATTGCCCTCTGTGGAGCTTCACTAAGATAGACAATCTGCTTCGCCTACCTCTAGGAACTCTTACCCAATGACCCCATACCTACAGGAGAAAGGAGGCTTGCATTCCTACTGGAACCAAAGCACAGTTTTTCCTTTTACACTGCAGGACTTTAGAATAGGCTTCGGCCCTATAGCATACCTAGAACGTTCCAAGGATGAGGGAGTTCCATATATGCAGAACACTCTGTGAAGAAAAGTTGATTCAGCAAGGGACCAGGGTGTAGCTAGAGTCTCTTTGGACTTCTTAGATATAAGAAGGTGTCCGGGTGCATGTTCACCGGAAAAGAAGACTTGAATGCCTAAGCCTTGCGTTCCCATTTTAAATCTCTATCCACGCCAGCCTGAGATACCTAAATAACACTGTTTTGACTGGCCTCTATTCACTGTGGGCAGCCCTCTGGAAAGAAAAGGAGTTTCTCTAAGGAAACACGGTGCTTCCATAGCATGGGTGGGAGTTCCTCCTGTCATGCTCTAGAGCTACAGGGTAACTTGACGTGAGTCCTTGCCTCAAGCTAAGGCCTGAAAAGCCCTGCTGAAGCGAAAGCGCTTAGCATTTTCCATTATGTCGTATTGGAAGTTCTGCTTTACTTGAACGTTTCTTCACTCTACCAGACACTAGGCACCCTAGTGTAGGCACCCTTTTTCGTACAACTACAGTGAGTACCAGCAGTCTCCTTTACCCTTCTAAGAAACATCCAGACCTAGAAGCCTTTCCCAGTCACAGTATGTATTCAGAGTTTAAGGCAACTCGCTGCACCCTTCCTTAGAAAGCTAGGTGGACTCAGCTCTTCAACAGCTCCAGGGATTCTGTTCTCTCACGACCTACATGCCATTGAAGTCTGCCTCATTGCTCTCATTGGAGCTACACTAAGAAACACAATCTGCTTCGCCTTCTTCTAGGAACTCTTACCCAAGGACCCCATACCTACAGGAGAAAGGAGGCTTGCATTCCTACTGGAATCTAAGCAAAGTTTTTCCTGTTACACTGCAGGACTTTAGAATAGGTTTAGGCCCGAAGGGTTACATAGAGCGTTCCAAGAATGAGGGAGTTCGATACATGCAGAAAACCCTGTGAAGAAAAGTTGATTCAGCCAGGGACCAGGGTTTGGCTAGAGTCTCTATTGACTTGTTAGAAATCAGAAGGGTTTCGGCTGCATGTGAACCCGAGAAGGAGACCTGGTGGCACAAGCCTTGCTTTCCCATGTTAAATCTCTAAACATGCTTCCCTGAAGAATCCTAATTAACACTGTTTTTACCTGGCTTCTGGTCACTGTAGGCAGCCCTCTCGAAAGAAAAGGAGTTTTCTCTAAGGAAACACGGTGCTTCCATAGCATGGGTGGGAGCTCCTGCTGTCCTGCTCTAGAGCTACAGGGAAACTTGACGTGAGTGTTTGCCTCAAGCTAAGGCCTGAAAAGCCTTGCTGAAGCGAAAGCGCTTAGCAGTTTCCATTATGTCGTATTCCAAGTTCTGCTTTACTTGAATGTTTCTTCACTTACCAGACACAAGGCACCCTCGTGTAGGCACCCTTTTTCGTAGAAATACAGTGAGTACCAGCAGTCTGCTTTGCTCTTCTAAGAAACATCCAGACCTAGAAGCCTTTCCCAGTCACTCTATGTAATCAGAGTGTAGGGCAACTCGCTGCACCCTTCCTTAGGAAGCTAGGTGGACTCAGCTCTTCAACAGCTCCAGGGATTCTGTTCTCTCACGTCCTACATGCCATGGAAGTCTGCCTCATTGCCCTCTGTGGAGCTTCACTAAGATACACAATCTGCTTCGCCTACCTCTAGGAACTCTTACCCAATGACCCCATACCTACAGGAGAAAGGAGGCTTGCATTCCTACTGGAACCAAAGCACAGTTTTTCCTTTTACACTGCAGGACTTTAGAATAGGCTTCGGCCCTATAGCATACATAGAACGTTCCAAGGATGAGGGAGTTCCATATATGCAGAACACTCTGTGAAGAAAAGTTGATTCAGCAAGGGACCAGGGTGTAGCTAGAGTCTCTTTGGACTTCTTAGATATAAGAAGGTGTCCGGGTGCATGTTCACCGGAAAAGAAGACTTGAATGCCTAAGCCTTGCGTTCCCATTTTAAATCTCTATCCACGCCAGCCTGAGATACCTAAATAACACTGTTTTGACTGGCCTCTATTCACTGTGGGCAGCCCTCTGGAAAGAAAAGGAGTTTCTCTAAGGAAACACGGTGCTTCCATAGCATGGGTGGGAGTTCCTCCTGTCATGCTCTAGAGCTACAGGGTAACTTGACGTGAGTCCTTGCCTCAAGCTAAGGCCTGAAAAGCCCTGCTGAAGCGAAAGCGCTTAGCATTTTCCATTATGTCGTATTGGAAGTTCTGCTTTACTTGAACGTTTCTTCACTCTACCAGACACTAGGCACCCTAGTGTAGGCACCCTTTTTCGTACAACTACAGTGAGTACCAGCAGTCTCCTTTACCCTTCTAAGAAACATCCAGACCTAGAAGCCTTTCCCAGTCACACTATGTATTCAGAGTTTAAGGCAACTCGCTGCACCCTTCCTTAGAAAGCTAGGTGGACTCAGCTCTTCAACAGCTCCAGGGATTCTGTTCTCTCACGACCTACATGCCATTGAAGTCTGCCTCATTGCTCTCATTGGAGCTACACTAAGAAACACAATCTGCTTCGCCTTCTTCTAGGAACTCTTACCCAAGGACCCCATACCTACAGGAGAAAGGAGGCTTGCATTCCTACTGGAATCTAAGCAAAGTTTTTCCTGTTACACTGCAGGACTTTAGAATAGGTTTAGGCCCGAAGGGTTACATAGAGCGTTCCAAGAATGAGGGAGTTCGATACATGCAGAAAACCCTGTGAAGAAAAGTTGATTCAGCCAGGGACCAGGGTTTGGCTAGAGTCTCTATTGACTTGTTAGAAATCAGAAGGGTTTCGGCTGCATGTTAACCCGAGAAGGAGACCTGGTGGCACAAGCCTTGCTTTCCCATGTTAAATCTCTAAACATGCTTCCCTGAAGAATCCTAAATAACACTGTTTTTACCTGGCTTCTGGTCACTGTAGGCAGCCCTCTCGAAAGAAAAGGAGTTTTCTCTAAGGAAACACGGTGCTTCCATAGCATGGGTGGGAGCTCCTGCTGTCCTGCTCTAGAGCTACAGGGAAACTTGACGTGAGTGTTTGCCTCAAGCTAAGGCCTGAAAAGCCTTGCGGAAGCGAAAGCGCTTAGCAGTTTCCATTATGTCGTATTCCAAGTTCTGCTTTACTTGAATGTTTCTTCACTTACCAGACACAAGGCACCCTCGTGTAGGCACCCTTTTTCGTAGAAATACAGTGAGTACCAGCAGTCTGCTTTGCTCTTCTAAGAAACATCCAGACCTAGAAGCCTTTCCCAGTCACTCTATGTAATCAGAGTGTAGGGCAACTCTCTGCACCCTTCCTTAGGAAGCTAGGTGGACTCAGCTCTTCAACAGCTCCAGGGATTCTGTTCTCTCACGTCCTACATGCCATGGAAGTCTGCCTCATTGCCCTCTGTGGAGCTTCACTAAGATACACAATCTGCTTCGCCTACCTCTAGGAACTCTTACCCAATGACCCCATACCTACAGGAGAAAGGAGGCTTGCATTCCTACTGGAACCAAAGCACAGTTTTTCCTTTTACACTGCAGGACTTTAGAATAGGCTTCGGCCCTATAGCATACATAGAACGTTCCAAGGATGAGGGAGTTCCATATATGCAGAACACTCTGTGAAGAAAAGTTGATTCAGCAAGGGACCAGGGTGTAGCTAGAGTCTCTTTGGACTTCTTAGATATAAGAAGGTGTCCGGGTGCATGTTCACCGGAAAAGAAGACTTGAATGCCTAAGCCTTGCGTTCCCATTTTAAATCTCTATCCACGCCAGCCTGAGATACCTAAATAACACTGTTTTGACTGGCCTCTATTCACTGTGGGCAGCCCTCTGGAAAGAAAAGGAGTTTCTCTAAGGAAACACGGTGCTTCCATAGCATGGGTGGGAGTTCCTCCTGTCATGCTCTAGAGCTACAGGGTAACTTGACGTGAGTCCTTGCCTCAAGCTAAGGCCTGAAAAGCCCTGCTGAAGCGAAAGCGCTTAGCATTTTCCATTATGTCGTATTGGAAGTTCTGCTTTACTTGAACGTTTCTTCACTCTACCAGACACTAGGCACCCTAGTGTAGGCACCCTTTTTCGTACAACTACAGTGAGTACCAGCAGTCTCCTTTACCCTTCTAAGAAACATCCAGACCTAGAAGCCTTTCCCAGTCACAGTATGTATTCAGAGTTTAAGGCAACTCGCTGCACCCTTCCTTAGAAAGCTAGGTGGACTCAGCTCTTCAACAGCTCCAGGGATTCTGTTCTCTCACGACCTACATGCCATTGAAGTCTGCCTCATTGCTCTCATTGGAGCTACACTAAGAAACACAATCTGCTTCGCCTTCTTCTAGGAACTCTTACCCAAGGACCCCATACCTACAGGAGAAAGGAGGCTTGCATTCCTACTGGAATCTAAGCAAAGTTTTTCCTGTTACACTGCAGGACTTTAGAATAGGTTTAGGCCCGAAGGGTTACATAGAGCGTTCCAAGAATGAGGGAGTTCGATACATGCAGAAAACCCTGTGAAGAAAAGTTGATTCAGCCAGGGACCAGGGTTTGGCTAGAGTCTCTATTGACTTGTTAGAAATCAGAAGGGTTTCGGCTGCATGTGAACCCGAGAAGGAGACCTGGTGGCACAAGCCTTGCTTTCCCATGTTAAATCTCTAAACATGCTTCCCTGAAGAATCCTAATTAACACTGTTTTTACCTGGCTTCTGGTCACTGTAGGCAGCCCTCTCGAAAGAAAAGGAGTTTTCTCTAAGGAAACACGGTGCTTCCATAGCATGGGTGGGAGCTCCTGCTGTCCTGCTCTAGAGCTACAGGGAAACTTGACGTGAGTGTTTGCCTCAAGCTAAGGCCTGAAAAGCCTTGCTGAAGCGAAAGCGCTTAGCAGTTTCCATTATGTCGTATTCCAAGTTCTGCTTTACTTGAATGTTTCTTCACTTACCAGACACAAGGCACCCTCGTGTAGGCACCCTTTTTCGTAGAAATACAGTGAGTACCAGCAGTCTGCTTTGCTCTTCTAAGAAACATCCAGACCTAGAAGCCTTTCCCAGTCACTCTATGTAATCAGAGTGTAGGGCAACTCGCTGCACCCTTCCTTAGGAAGCTAGGTGGACTCAGCTCTTCAACAGCTCCAGGGATTCTGTTCTCTCACGTCCTACATGCCATGGAAGTCTGCCTCATTGCCCTCTGTGGAGCTTCACTAAGATACACAATCTGCTTCGCCTACCTCTAGGAACTCTTACCCAATGACCCCATACCTACAGGAGAAAGGAGGCTTGCATTCCTACTGGAACCAAAGCACAGTTTTTCCTTTTACACTGCAGGACTTTAGAATAGGCTTCGGCCCTATAGCATACATAGAACGTTCCAAGGATGAGGGAGTTCCATATATGCAGAACACTCTGTGAAGAAAAGTTGATTCAGCAAGGGACCAGGGTGTAGCTAGAGTCTCTTTGGACTTCTTAGATATAAGAAGGTGTCCGGGTGCATGTTCACCGGAAAAGAAGACTTGAATGCCTAAGCCTTGCGTTCCCATTTTAAATCTCTATCCACGCCAGCCTGAGATACCTAAATAACACTGTTTTGACTGGCCTCTATTCACTGTGGGCAGCCCTCTGGAAAGAAAAGGAGTTTCGCTAAGGAAACACGGTGCTTCCATAGCATGGGTGGGAGTTCCTCCTGTCATGCTCTAGAGCTACAGGGTAACTTGTCGTGAGTCCTTGCCTCAAGCTAAGGCCTGAAAAGCCCTGCTGAAGCGAAAGCGCTTAGTATTTTCCATTATGTCGTATTGGAAGTTCTGCTTTACTTGAACGTTTCTTCACTCTACCAGACACTAGGCACCCTAGTGTAGGCACCCTTTTTCGTACAACTACAGTGAGTACCAGCAGTCTCCTTTACCCTTCTAAGAAACATCCAGACCTAGAAGCCTTTCCCAGTCACACTGTGTATTCAGAGTTTAAGGCAACTCGCTGCACCCTTCCTTACAAAGCTAGGTGGACTCAGCTCTTCAACAGCTCCAGGGATTCTGTTCTCTCACGACATACATGCCATTGAAGTCTGCCTCATTGCTCTCATTGGAGCTACACTAAGAAACACAATCTGCTTCGCCTTCTTCTAGGAACTCTAATCCAAGGACCCCATACCTACAGGAGAAAGGAGGCTTGCATTCCTACTGGAATCTAAGCAAAGTTTTTCCTGTTACACTGCAGGACTTTAGAATAGGTTTAGGCCCGAAGGGTTACATAGAGCGTTCCAAGAATGAGGGAGTTCGATACATGCAGAAAACCCTGTGAAGAAAAGTTGATTCAGCAAGGGACCAGGGTTTGGCTAGAGTCTCTATTGACTTGTTAGAAATCAGAAGGGTTTCGGCTGCATGTTAACCCGAGAAGGAGACCTGGTGGCACAAGCCTTGCTTTCCCATGTTAAATCTCTAAACATGCTTCCCTGAAGAATCCTAAATAACACTGTTTTTACCTGGCTTCTGGTCACTGTAGGCAGCCCTCTCGAAAGAAAAGGAGTTTTCTCTAAGGAAACACGGTGCTTCCATAGCATGGGTGGGAGCTCCTGCTGTCCTGCTCTAGAGCTACAGGGAAACTTGACGTGAGTGTTTGCCTCAAGCTAAGGCCTGAAAAGCCTTGCGGAAGCGAAAGCGCTTAGCAGTTTCCATTATGTCGTATTCCAAGTTCTGCTTTACGTGAATGTTTCTTCACTTACCAGACACAAGGCACCCTCGTGTAGGCACCCTTTTTCGTAGAAATACAGTGAGTACCAGCAGTCTTCTTTGCTCTTCTAAGAAACATCCAGACCTAGAAGCCTTTCCCAGTCACTCTATGTAATCAGAGTGTAGGGCAACTCGCTGCACCCTTCCTTAGGAAGCTAGGTGGACTCAGCTCTTCAACAGCTCCAGGGATTCTGTTCTCTCACGTCCTACATGCCATGGAAGTCTGCCTCATTGCCCTCTGTGGAGCTTCACTAAGATACACAATCTGCTTCGCCTACCTCTAGGAACTCTTACCCAATGACCCCATACCTACAGGAGAAAGGAGGCTTGCATTCCTACTGGAACCAAAGCACAGTTTTTCCTTTTACACTGCAGGACTTTAGAATAGGCTTCGGCCCTATAGCATACCTAGAACGTTCCAAGGATGAGGGAGTTCCATATATGCAGAACACTCTGTGAAGAAAAGTTGATTCAGCAAGGGACCAGGGTGTAGCTAGAGTCTCTTTGGACTTCTTAGATATAAGAAGGTGTCCGGGTGCATGTTCACCGGAAAAGAAGACTTGAATGCCTAAGCCTTGTGTTCCCATTTTAAATCTCTATCCACGCCAGCCTGAGATACCTAAATAACACTGTTTTGACTGGCCTCTATTCACTGTGGGCAGCCCTCTGGAAAGAAAAGGAGTTTCTCTAAGGAAACACGGTGCTTCCATAGCATGGGTGGGAGTTCCTCCTGTCATGCTCTAGAGCTACAGGGTAACTTGACGTGAGTCCTTGCCTCAAGCTAAGGCCTGAAAAGCCCTGCTGAAGCGAAAGCGCTTAGCATTTTCCATTATGTCGTATTGGAAGTTCTGCTTTACTTGAACGTTTCTTCACTCTACCAGACACTAGGCACCCTAGTGTAGGCACCCTCTTTCGTACAACTACAGTGAGTACCAGCAGTCTCCTTTACCCTTCTAAGAAACATCCAGACCTAGAAGCCTTTCCCAGTCACACTATGTATTCAGAGTTTAAGGCAACTCGCTGCACCCTTGCTTAGAAAGCTAGGTGGACTCAGCTCTTCAACAGCTCCAGGGATTCTGTTCTCTCACGACCTACATGCCATTGAAGTCTGCCTCATTGCTCTCATTGGAGCTACACTAAGAAACACAATCTGCTTCGCCTTCTTCTAGGAACTCTTACCCAAGGACCCCATACCTACAGGAGAAAGGAGGCTTGCATTCCTACTGGAATCTAAGCAAAGTTTTTCCTGTTACACTGCAGGACTTTAGAATAGGTTTAGGCCCGAAGGGTTACATAGAGCGTTCCAAGAATGAGGGAGTTCGATACATGCAGAAAACCCTGTGAAGAAAAGTTGATTCAGCAAGGGACCAGGGTTTGGCTAGAGTCTCTATTGACTTGTTAGAAATCAGAATGGTTTCGGCTGCATGTTAACCCGAGAAGGAGACCTGGTGGCACAAGCCTTGCTTTCCCATGTTAAACCTCTAAACATGCTTCCCTGAAGAATCCTAAATAACACTGTTTTTACCTGGCGTCTGGTCACTGTAGGCAGCCCTCTCGAAAGAAAAGGAGTTTTCTCTAAGGAAACACGGTGCTTCCATAGCATGGGTGGGAGCTCCTGCTGTCCTGCTCTAGAGCTACAGGGAAACTTGACGTGAGTGTTTGCCTCAAGCTAAGGCCTGAAAAGCCTTGCGGAAGCGAAAGCGCTTAGCAGTTTCCATTATGTCGTATTCCAAGTTCTGCTTTACTTGAATGTTTCTTCACTTACCAGACACAAGGCACCCTCGTGTAGGCACCCTTTTTCGTAGAAATACAGTGAGTACCAGCAGTCTTCTTTGCTCTTCTAAGAAACATCCAGACCTAGAAGCCTTTCCCAGTCACTCTATGTAATCAGAGTGTAGGGCAACTCGCTGCACCCTTCCTTAGGAAGCTAGGTGGACTCAGCTCTTCAACAGCTCCAGGGATTCTGTTCTCTCACGTCCTACATGCCATGGAAGTCTGCCTCATTGCCCTCTGTGGAGCTTCACTAAGATACACAATCTGCTTCGCCTACCTCTAGGAACTCTTACCCAATGACCCCATACCTACAGGAGAAAGGAGGCTTGCATTCCTACTGGAACCAAAGCACAGTTTTTCCTTTTACACTGCAGGACTTTAGAATAGGCTTCGGCCCTATAGCATACCTAGAACGTTCCAAGGATGAGGGAGTTCCATATATGCAGAACACTCTGTGAAGAAAAGTTGATTCAGCAAGGGACCAGGGTGTAGCTAGAGTCTCTTTGGACTTCTTAGATATAAGAAGGTGTCCGGGTGCATGTTCACCGGAAAAGAAGACTTGAATGCCTAAGCCTTGCGTTCCCATTTTAAATCTCTATCCACGCCAGCCTGAGATACCTAAATAACACTGTTTTGACTGGCCTCTATTCACTGTGGGCAGCCCTCTGGAAAGAAAAGGAGTTTCTCTAAGGAAACACGGTGCTTCCATAGCATGGGTGGGAGTTCCTCCTGTCATGCTCTAGAGCTACAGGGTAACTTGACGTGAGTCCTTGCCTCAAGCTAAGGCCTGAAAAGCCCTGCTGAAGCGAAAGCGCTTAGCATTTTCCATTATGTCGTATTGGAAGTTCTGCTTTACTTGAACGTTTCTTCACTCTACCAGACACTAGGCACCCTAGTGTAGGCACCCTCTTTCGTACAACTACAGTGAGTACCAGCAGTCTCCTTTACCCTTCTAAGAAACATCCAGACCTAGAAGCCTTTCCCAGTCACACTATGTATTCAGAGTTTAAGGCAACTCGCTGCACCCTTCCTTAGAAAGCTAGGTGGACTCAGCTCTTCAACAGCTCCAGGGATTCTGTTCTCTCACGACCTACATGCCATTGAAGTCTGCCTCATTGCTCTCATTGGAGCTACACTAAGAAACACAATCTGCTTCGCCTTCTTCTAGGAACTCTTACCCAAGGACCCCATACCTACAGGAGAAAGGAGGCTTGCATTCCTACTGGAATCTAAGCAAAGTTTTTCCTGTTACAGTGCAGGACTTTAGAATAGGTTTAGGCCCGAAGGGTTACATAGAGCGTTCCAAGAATGAGGGAGTTCGATACATGCAGAAAACCCTGTGAAGAAAAGTTGATTCAGCCAGGGACCAGGGTTTGGCTAGAGTCTCTATTGACTTGTTAGAAATCAGAAGGGTTTCGGCTGCATGTTAACCCGAGAAGGAGACCTGGTGGCACAAGCCTTGCTTTCCCATGTTAAATCTCTAAACATGCTTCCCTGAAGAATCCTAAATAACACTGTTTTTACCTGGCTTCTGGTCACTGTAGGCAGCCCTCTCGAAAGAAAAGGAGTTTTCTCTAAGGAAACACGGTGCTTCCATAGCATGGGTGGGAGCTCCTGCTGTCCTGCTCTAGAGCTACAGGGAAACTTGACGTGAGTGTTTGCCTCAAGCTAAGGCCTGAAAAGCCTTGCGGAAGCGAAAGCGCTTAGCAGTTTCCATTATGTCGTATTCCAAGTTCTGCTTTACTTGAATGTTTCTTCACTTACCAGACACAAGGCACCCTCGTGTAGGCACCCTTTTTCGTAGAAATACAGTGAGTACCAGCAGTCTTCTTTGCTCTTCTAAGAAACATCCAGACCTAGAAGCCTTTCCCAGTCACTCTATGTAATCAGAGTGTAGGGCAACTCGCTGCACCCTTCCTTAGGAAGCTAGGTGGACTCAGCTCTTCAACAGCTCCAGGGATTCTGTTCTCTCACGTCCTACATGCCATGGAAGTCTGCCTCATTGCCCTCTGTGGAGCTTCACTAAGATACACAATCTGCTTCGCCTACCTCTAGGAACTCTTACCCAATGACCCCATACCTACAGGAGAAAGGAGGCTTGCATTCCTACTGGAACCAAAGCACAGTTTTTCCTTTTACACTGCAGGACTTTAGAATAGGCTTCGGCCCTATAGCATACATAGAACGTTCCAAGGATGAGGGAGTTCCATATATGCAGAACACTCTGTGAAGAAAAGTTGATTCAGCAAGGGACCAGGGTGTAGCTAGAGTCTCTTTGGACTTCTTAGATATAAGAAGGTGTCCGGGTGCATGTTCACCGGAAAAGAAGACTTGAATGCCTAAGCCTTGCGTTCCCATTTTAAATCTCTATCCACGCCAGCCTGAGATATCTAAATAACACTGTTTTGACTGGCCTCTATTCACTGTGGGCAGCCCTCTGGAAAGAAAAGGAGTTTCTCTAAGGAAACACGGTGCTTCCATAGCATGGGTGGGAGTTCCTCCTGTCATGCTCTAGAGCTACAGGGTAACTTGTCGTGAGTCCTTGCCTCAAGCTAAGGCCTGAAAAGCCCTGCTGAAGCGAAAGCGCTTAGCATTTTCCATTATGTCGTATTGGAAGTTCTGCTTTACTTGAACGTTTCTTCACTCTACCAGACACTAGGCACCCTAGTGTAGGCACCCTTTTTCGTACAACTACAGTGAGTACCAGCAGTCTCCTTTACCCTTCTAAGAAACATCCAGACCTAGAAGCCTTTCCCAGTCACACTATGTATTCAGAGTTTAAGGCAACTCGCTGCACCCTTCCTTAGAAAGCTAGGTGGACTCAGCTCTTCAACAGCTCCAGGGATTCTGTTCTCTCACGACCTACATGCCATTGAAGTCTGCCTCATTGCTCTCATTGGAGCTACACTAAGAAACACAATCTGCCTCGCCTTCTTCTAGGAACTCTTACCCAAGGACCCCATACCTACAGGAGAAAGGAGGCTTGCATTCCTACTGGAATCTAAGCAAAGTTTTTCCTGTTACACTGCAGGACTTTAGAATAGGTTTAGGCCCGAAGGGTTACATAGAGCGTTCCAAGAATGAGGGAGTTCGATACATGCAGAAAACCCTGTGAAGAAAAGTTGATTCAGCCAGGGACCAGGGTTTGGCTAGAGTCTCTATTGACTTGTTAGAAATCAGAAGGGTTTCGGCTGCATGTTAACCCGAGAAGGAGACCTGGTGGCACAAGCCTTGCTTTCCCATGTTAAATCTCTAAACATGCTTCCCTGAAGAATCCTAATTAACACTGTTTTTACCTGGCTTCTGGTCACTGTAGGCAGCCCTCTCGAAAGAAAAGGAGTTCTCTCTAAGGAAACACGGTGCTTCCATAGCATGGGTGGGAGCTCCTGCTGTCCTGCTCTAGAGCTACAGGGAAACTTGACGTGAGTGTTTGCCTCAAGCTAAGGCCTGAAAAGCCTTGCTGAAGCGAAAGCGCTTAGCAGTTTCCATTATGTCGTATTCCAAGTTCTGCTTTACTTGAATGTTTCTTCACTTACCAGACACAAGGCACCCTCGTGTAGGCACCCTTTTTCGTAGAAATACAGTGAGTACCAGCAGTCTGCTTTGCTCTTCTAAGAAACATCCAGACCTAGAAGCCTTTCCCAGTCACTCTATGTAATCAGAGTGTAGGGCAACTCGCTGCACCCTTCCGTAGAAAGCTAGGTGGATTCAGCTCTTCAACAGCTCCAGGGATTCTGTTCTCTCACGTCCTACATGCCATGGAAGTCTGCCTCATTGCCCTCTGTGGAGCTTCACTAAGATACACAATCTGCTTCGCCTACCTCTAGGAACTCTTACCCAATGACCCCATACCTACAGGAGAAAGGAGGCTTGCATTCCTACTGGAACCAAAGCACAGTTTTTCCTTTTACACTGCAGGACTTTAGAATAGGCTTCGGCCCTATAGCATACCTAGAACGTTCCAAGGATGAGGGAGTTCCATATATGCAGAACACTCTGTGAAGAAAAGTTGATTCAGCAAGGGACCAGGGTGTAGCTAGAGTCTCTTTGGACTTCTTAGATATAAGAAGGTGTCCGGGTGCATGTTCACCGGAAAAGAAGACTTGAATGCCTAAGCCTTGCGTTCCCATTTTAAATCTCTATCCACGCCAGCCTGAGATACCTAAATAACACTGTTTTGACTGGCCTCTATTCACTGTGGGCAGCCCTCTGGAAAGAAAAGGAGTTTCTCTAAGGAAACACGGTGCTTCCATAGCATGGGTGGGAGTTCCTCCTGTCATGCTCTAGAGCTACAGGGTAACTTGACGTGAGTCCTTGCCTCAAGCTAAGGCCTGAAAAGCCCTGCTGAAGCGAAAGCGCTTAGCATTTTCCATTATGTCGTATTGGAAGTTCTGCTTTACTTGAACGTTTCTTCACTCTACCAGACACTAGGCACCCTAGTGTAGGCACCCTCTTTCGTACAACTACAGTGAGTACCAGCAGTCTCCTTTACCCTTCTAAGAAACATCCAGACCTAGAAGCCTTTCCCAGTCACACTATGTATTCAGAGTTTAAGGCAACTCGCTGCACCCTTCCTTAGAAAGCTAGGTGGACTCAGCTCTTCAACAGCTCCAGGGATTCTGTTCTCTCACGACCTACATGCCATTGAAGTCTGCCTCATTGCTCTCATTGGAGCTACACTAAGAAACACAATCTGCTTCGCCTTCTTCTAGGAACTCTTACCCAAGGACCCCATACCTACAGGAGAAAGGAGGCTTGCATTCCTACTGGAATCTAAGCAAAGTTTTTCCTGTTACACTGCAGGACTTTAGAATAGGTTTAGGCCCGAAGGGTTACATAGAGCGTTCCAAGAATGAGGGAGTTCGATACATGCAGAAAACCCTGTGAAGAAAAGTTGATTCAGCCAGGGACCAGGGTTTGGCTAGAGTCTCTATTGACTTGTTAGAAATCAGAAGGGTTTCGGCTGCATGTTAACCCGAGAAGGAGACCTGGTGGCACAAGCCTTGCTTTCCCATGTTAAATCTCTAAACATGCTTCCCTGAAGAATCCTAAATAACACTGTTTTTACCTGGCTTCTGGTCACTGTAGGCAGCCCTCTCGAAAGAAAAGGAGTTTTCTCTAAGGAAACACGGTGCTTCCATAGCATGGGTGGGAGCTCCTGCTGTCCTGCTCTAGAGCTACAGGGAAACTTGACGTGAGTGTTTGCCTCAAGCTAAGGCCTGAAAAGCCTTGCGGAAGCGAAAGCGCTTAGCAGTTTCCATTATGTCGTATTCCAAGTTCTGCTTTACTTGAATGTTTCTTCACTTACCAGACACAAGGCACCCTCGTGTAGGCACCCTTTTTCGTAGAAATACAGTGAGTACCAGCAGTCTGCTTTGCTCTTCTAAGAAACATCCAGACCTAGAAGCCTTTCCCAGTCACTCTATGTAATCAGAGTGTAGGGCAACTCGCTGCACCCTTCCTTAGGAAGCTAGGTGGACTCAGCTCTTCAACAGCTCCAGGGATTCTGTTCTCTCACGTCCTACATGCCATGGAAGTCTGCCTCATTGCCCTCTGTGGAGCTTCACTAAGATACACAATCTGCTTCGCCTACCTCTAGGAACTCTTACCCAATGACCCCATACCTACAGGAGAAAGGAGGCTTGCATTCCTACTGGAACCAAAGCACAGTTTTTCCTTTTACACTGCAGGACTTTAGAATAGGCTTCGGCCCTATAGCATACATAGAACGTTCCAAGGATGAGGGAGTTCCATATATGCAGAACACTCTGTGAAGAAAAGTTGATTCAGCAAGGGACCAGGGTGTAGCTAGAGTCTCTTTGGACTTCTTAGATATAAGAAGGTGTCCGGGTGCATGTTCACCGGAAAAGAAGACTTGAATGCCTAAGCCTTGCGTTCCCATTTTAAATCTCTATCCACGCCAGCCTGAGATACCTAAATAACACTGTTTTGACTGGCCTCTATTCACTGTGGGCAGCCCTCTGGAAAGAAAAGGAGTTTCTCTAAGGAAACACGGTGCTTCCATAGCATGGGTGGGAGTTCCTCCTGTCATCCTCTAGAGCTACAGGGTAACTTGACGTGAGTCCTTGCCTCAAGCTAAGGCCTGAAAAGCCCTGCTGAAGCGAAAGCGCTTAGCATTTTCCATTATGTCGTATTGGAAGTTCTGCTTTACTTGAACGTTTCTTCACTCTACCAGACACTAGGCACCCTAGTGTAGGCACCCTTTTTCGTACAACTACAGTGAGTACCAGCAGTCTCCTTTACCCTTCTAAGAAACATCCAGACCTAGAAGCCTTTCCCAGTCACACTGTGTATTCAGAGTTTAAGGCAACTCGCTGCACCCTTCCTTAGAAAGCTAGGTGGACTCAGCTCTTCAACAGCTCCAGGGATTCTGTTCTCTCACGACCTACATGCCATTGAAGTCTGCCTCATTGCTCTCATTGGAGCAACACTAAGAAACACAATCTGCTTCGCCTTCTTCTAGGAACTCTTACCCAAGGACCCCATACCTACAGGAGAAAGGAGGCTTGCATTCCTACTGGAATCTAAGCAAAGTTTTTCCTGTTACACTGCAGGACTTTAGAATAGGTTTAGGCCCGAAGGGTTACATAGAGCGTTCCAAGAATGAGGGAGTTCGATACATGCAGAAAACCCTGTGAAGAAAAGTTGATTCAGCAAGGGACCAGGGTTTGGCTAGAGTCTCTATTGACTTGTTAGAAATCAGAAGGGTTTCGGCTGCATGTGAACCCGAGAAGGAGACCTGGTGGCACAAGCCTTGCTTTCCCATGTTAAATCTCTAAACATGCTTCCCTGAAGAATCCTAAATAACACTGTTTTTACCTGGCTTCTGGTCACTGTAGGCAGCCCTCTCGAAAGAAAAGGAGTTTTCTCTAAGGAAACACGGTGCTTCCATAGCATGGGTGGGAGCTCCTGCTGTCCTGCTCTAGAGCTACAGGGAAACTTGACGTGAGTGTTTGCCTCAAGCTAAGGCCTGAAAAGCCTTGCGGAAGCGAAAGCGCTTAGCAGTTTCCATTATGTCGTATTCCAAGTTCTGCTTTACTTGAATGTTTCTTCACTTACCAGACACAAGGCACCCTCGTGTAGGCACCCTTTTTCGTAGAAATACAGTGAGTACCAGCAGTCTGCTTTGCTCTTCTAAGAAACATCCAGACCTAGAAGCCTTTCCCAGTCACTCTATGTAATCAGAGTGTAGGGCAACTCTCTGCACCCTTCCTTAGGAAGCTAGGTGGACTCAGCTCTTCAACAGCTCCAGGGATTCTGTTCTCTCACGTCCTACATGCCATGGAAGTCTGCCTCATTGCCCTCTGTGGAGCTTCACTAAGATACACAATCTGCTTCGCCTACCTCTAGGAACTCTTACCCAATGACCCCATACCTACAGGAGAAAGGAGGCTTGCATTCCTACTGGAACCAAAGCACAGTTTTTCCTTTTACACTGCAGGACTTTAGAATAGGCTTCGGCCCTATAGCATACATAGAACGTTCCAAGGATGAGGGAGTTCCATATATGCAGAACACTCTGTGAAGAAAAGTTGATTCAGCAAGGGACCAGGGTGTAGCTAGAGTCTCTTTGGACTTCTTAGATATAAGAAGGTGTCCGGGTGCATGTTCACCGGAAAAGAAGACTTGAATGCCTAAGCCTTGCGTTCCCATTTTAAATCTCTATCCACGCCAGCCTGAGATACCTAAATAACACTGTTTTGACTGGCCTCTATTCACTGTGGGCAGCCCTCTGGAAAGAAAAGGAGTTTCTCTAAGGAAACACGGTGCTTCCATAGCATGGGTGGGAGTTCCTCCTGTCATGCTCTAGAGCTACAGGGTAACTTGTCGTGAGTCCTTGCCTCAAGCTAAGGCCTGAAAAGCCCTGCTGAAGCGAAAGCGCTTAGTATTTTCCATTATGTCGTATTGGAAGTTCTGCTTTACTTGAACGTTTCTTCACTCTACCAGACACTAGGCACCCTAGTGTAGGCACCCTTTTTCGTACAACTACAGTGAGTACCAGCAGTCTCCTTTACCCTTCTAAGAAACATCCAGACCTAGAAGCCTTTCCCAGTCACACTGTGTATTCAGAGTTTAAGGCAACTCGCTGCACCCTTCCTTACAAAGCTAGGTGGACTCAGCTCTTCAACAGCTCCAGGGATTCTGTTCTCTCACGACATACATGCCATTGAAGTCTGCCTCATTGCTCTCATTGGAGCTACACTAAGAAACACAATCTGCTTCGCCTTCTTCTAGGAACTCTAATCCAAGGACCCCATACCTACAGGAGAAAGGAGGCTTGCATTCCTACTGGAATCTAAGCAAAGTTTTTCCTGTTACACTGCAGGACTTTAGAATAGGTTTAGGCCCGAAGGGTTACATAGAGCGTTCCAAGAATGAGGGAGTTCGATACATGCAGAAAACCCTGTGAAGAAAAGTTGATTCAGCAAGGGACCAGGGTTTGGCTAGAGTCTCTATTGACTTGTTAGAAATCAGAAGGGTTTCGGCTGCATGTTAACCCGAGAAGGAGACCTGGTGGCACAAGCCTTGCTTTCCCATGTTAAATCTCTAAACATGCTTCCCTGAAGAATCCTAAATAACACTGTTTTTACCTGGCTTCTGGTCACTGTAGGCAGCCCTCTCGAAAGAAAAGGAGTTTTCTCTAAGGAAACACGGTGCTTCCATAGCATGGGTGGGAGCTCCTGCTGTCCTGCTCTAGAGC
Source organism: Balaenoptera physalus (assembly GCF_965194825.1). Classification (NCBI taxonomy): domain Eukaryota; kingdom Metazoa; phylum Chordata; class Mammalia; order Artiodactyla; family Balaenopteridae; genus Balaenoptera; species Balaenoptera physalus. The sequence continues at coordinate 6,510,695 of NC_138902.1, read as the reverse complement.
TACAGGGAAACTTGACGTGAGTGTTTGCCTCAAGCTAAGGCCTGAAAAGCCTTGCGGAAGCGAAAGCGCTTAGCAGTTTCCATTATGTCGTATTCCAAGTTCTGCTTTACTTGAATGTTTCTTCACTTACCAGACACAAGGCACCCTCGTGTAGGCACCCTTTTTCGTAGAAATACAGTGAGTACCAGCAGTCTTCTTTGCTCTTCTAAGAAACATCCAGACCTAGAAGCCTTTCCCAGTCACTCTATGTAATCAGAGTGTAGGGCAACTCGCTGCACCCTTCCTTAGGAAGCTAGGTGGACTCAGCTCTTCAACAGCTCCAGGGATTCTATTCTCTCACGTCCTACATGCCATGGAAGTCTGCCTCATTGCCCTCTGTGGAGCTTCACTAAGATACACAATCTGCTTCGCCTACCTCTAGGAACTCTTACCCAATGACCCCATACCTACAGGAGAAAGGAGGCTTGCATTCCTACTGGAACCAAAGCACAGTTTTTCCTTTTACACTGCAGGACTTTAGAATAGGCTTCGGCCCTATAGCATACATAGAACGTTCCAAGGATGAGGGAGTTCCATATATGCAGAACACTCTGTGAAGAAAAGTTGATTCAGCAAGGGAAGAGGGTGTAGCTAGAGTCTCTTTGGACTTCTTAGATATAAGAAGGTGTCCGGGTGCATGTTCACCGGAAAAGAAGACTTGAATGCCTAAGCCTTGCGTTCCCATTTTAAATCTCTATCCACGCCAGCCTGAGATATCTAAATAACACTGTTTTGACTGGCCTCTATTCACTGTGGGCAGCCCTCTGGAAAGAAAAGGAGTTTCTCTAAGGAAACACGGTGCTTCCATAGCATGGGTGGGAGTTCCTCCTGTCATGCTCTAGAGCTACAGGGTAACTTGTCGTGAGTCCTTGCCTCAAGCTAAGGCCTGAAAAGCCCTGCTGAAGCGAAAGCGCTTAGCATTTTCCATTATGTCGTATTGGAAGTTCTGCTTTACTTGAACGTTTCTTCACTCTACCAGACACTAGGCACCCTAGTGTAGGCACCCTTTTTCGTACAACTACAGTGAGTACCAGCAGTCTCCTTTACCCTTCTAAGAAACATCCAGACCTAGAAGCCTTTCCCAGTCACACTGTGTATTCAGAGTTTAAGGCAACTCGCTGCACCCTTCCTTACAAAGCTAGGTGGACTCAGCTCTTCAACAGCTCCAGGGATTCTGTTCTCTCACGACATACATGCCATTGAAGTCTGCCTCATTGCTCTCATTGGAGCTACACTAAGAAACACAATCTGCTTCGCCTTCTTCTAGGAACTCTTACCCAAGGACCCCATACCTACAGGAGAAAGGAGGCTTGCATTCCTACTGGAATCTAAGCAAAGTTTTTCCTGTTACACTGCAGGACTTTAGAATAGGTTTAGGCCCGAAGGGTTACATAGAGCGTTCCAAGAATGAGGGAGTTCGATACATGCAGAAAACCCTGTGAAGAAAAGTTGATTCAGCAAGGGACCAGGGTTTGGCTAGAGTCTCTATTGACTTGTTAGAAATCAGAAGGGTTTCGGCTGCATGTGAACCCGAGAAGGAGACCTGGTGGCACAAGCCTTGCTTTCCCATGTTAAATCTCTAAACATGCTTCCCTGAAGAATCCTAAATAACACTGTTTTTACCTGGCTTCTGGTCACTGTAGGCAGCCCTCTCGAAAGAAAAGTTTTCTCTAAGGAAACACGGTGCTTCCATAGCATGGGTGGGAGCTTCTGCTGTCCTGCTCTAGAGCTACAGGGAAACTTGACGTGAGTGTTTGCCTCAAGCTAAGGCCTGAAAAGCCTTGCTGAAGCGAAAGCGCTTAGCAGTTTCCATTATGTCGTATTCGAAGTTCTGCTTTACTTGAATGTTTCTTCACTTACCAGACACAAGGCACCCTCGTGTAGGCACCCTTTTTCGTAGAAATACAGTGAGTACCAGCAGTCTTCTTTGCTCTTCTAAGAAACATCCAGACCTAGAAGCCTTTCCCAGTCACTCTATGTAATCAGAGTGTAGGGCAACTCGCTGCACCCTTCCTTAGGAAGCTAGGTGACTCAGCTCTTCAACAGCTCCAGGGATTCTGTTCTCTCACGTCCTACATGCCATGGAAGTCTGCCTCATTGCCCTCTGTGGAGCTTCACTAAGATACACAATCTGCTTCGCCTACCTCTAGGAACTCTTACCCAATGACCCCATACCTACAGGAGAAAGGAGGCTTGCATTCCTACTGGAACCAAAGCACAGTTTTTCCTTTTACACTGCAGGACTATAGAATAGGCTTCGGCCCTATAGCATACATAGAACGTTCCAAGGATGAGGGAGTTCCATATATGCAGAACACTCTGTGAAGAAAAGTTGATTCAGCAAGGGACCAGGGTGTAGCTAGAGTCTCTTTGGACTTCTTAGATATAAGAAGGTGTCCGGGTGCATGTTCACCAGAAAAGAAGACTTGAATGCCTCAGCCTTGCGTTCCCATTTTAAATCTCTATCCACGCCAGCCTGAGATACCTAAATAACACTGTTTTGACTGGCCTCTATTCACTGTGGGCAGCCCTCTGGAAAGAAAAGGAGTTTCTCTAAGGAAACACGGTGCTTCCATAGCATGGGTGGGAGTTCCTCCTGTCATGCTCTAGAGCTACAGGGTAAGTTGACGTGAGTCCTTGCCTCAAGCTAAGGCCTGAAAAGCCCTGCTGAAGCGAAAGCGCTTAGCATTTTCCATTATGTCGTATTGGAAGTTCTGCTTTACTTGAACGTTTCTTCACTCTACCAGACACTAGGCACCCTAGTGTAGGCACCCTTTTTCGTACAACTACAGTGAGTACCAGCAGTCTCCTTTACCCTTCTAAGAAACATCCAGACCTAGAAGCCTTTCCCAGTCACACTGTGTATTCAGAGTTTAAGGCAACTCGCTGCACCCTTCCTTAGAAAGCTAGGTGGACTCAGCTCTTCAACAGCTCCAGGGATTCTGTTCTCTCACGACATACATGCCATTGAAGTCTGCCTCATTGCTCTCATTGGAGCTACACTAAGAAACACAATCTGCTTCGCCTTCTTCTAGGAACTCTTACCCAAGGACCCCATACCTACAGGAGAAAGGAGGCTTGCATTCCTACTGGAATCTAAGCAAAGTTTTTCCTGTTACACTGCAGGACTTTAGAATAGGTTTAGGCCCGAAGGGTTACATAGAGCGTTCCAAGAATGAGGGAGTTCGATACATGCAGAAAACCCTGTGAAGAAAAGTTGATTCAGCAAGGGACCAGGGTTTGGCTAGAGTCTCTATTGACTTGTTAGAAATCAGAAGGGTTTCGGCTGCATGTTAACCCGAGAAGGAGACCTGATGGCACAAGCCTTGCTTTCCCATGTTAAATCTCTAAACATGCTTCCCTGAAGAATCCTAAATAACACTGTTTTTACCTGGCTTCTGGTCACTGTAGGCAGCCCTCTCGAAAGAAAAGGAGTTTTCTCTAAGGAAACACGGTGCTTCCATAGCATGGGTGGGAGCTCCTGCTGTCCTGCTCTAGAGCTACAGGGAAACTTGACGTGAGTGTTTGCCTCAAGCTAAGGCCTGAAAAGCCTTGCTGAAGCGAAAGCGCTTAGCAGTTTCCATTATGTCGTATTCGAAGTTCTGCTTTACTTGAATGTTTCTTCACTTACCAGACACAAGGCACCCTCGTGTAGGCAACCTTTTTCGTAGAAATACAGTGAGTACCAGCAGTCTTCTTTGCTCTTCTAAGAAACATCCAGACCTAGAAGCCTTTCCCAGTCACTCTATGTAATCAGAGTGTAGGGCAACTCGCTGCACCCTTCCTTAGGAAGCTAGGTGGACTCAGCTCTTCAACAGCTCCAGGGATTCTGTTCTCTCACGTCCTACATGCCATGGAAGTCTGCCTCATTGCCCTCTGTGGAGCTTCACTAAGATACACAATCTGCTTCGCCTACCTCTAGGAACTCTTACCCAATGACCCCATACCTACAGGAGAAAGGAGGCTTGCATTCCTACTGGAACCAAAGCACAGTTTTTCCTTTTACACTGCAGGACTTTAGAATAGGCTTCGGCCCTATAGCATACATAGAACGTTCCAAGGATGAGGGAGTTCCATATATGCAGAACACTCTGTGAAGAAAAGTTGATTCAGCAAGGGACCAGGGTGTAGCTAGAGTCTCTTTGGACTTCTTAGATATAAGAAGGTGTCCGGGTGCATGTTCACCAGAAAAGAAGACTTGAATGCCTAAGCCTTGCGTTCCCATTTTAAATCTCTATCCACGCCAGCCTGAGATACCTAAATAACACTGTTTTGACTGGCCTCCCTTCAAAGTGGGCAGCCCTCTGGAAAGAAAAGGAGTTTCTCTAAGGAAACACGGTGCTTCCATAGCATGGGTGGGAGTTCCTCCTGTCATGCTCTAGAGCTAGAGGGTAACTTGACGTGAGTCCTTGCCTCAAGCTAAGGCCTGAAAAGCCCTGCTGAAGCGAAAGCGCTTAGCATTTTCCATTATGTCGTATTGGAAGTTCTGCTTTACTTGAACGTTTCTTCACTCTACCAGACACTAGGCACCCTAGTGTAGGCACCCTTTTTCGTACAACTACAGTGAGTACCAGCAGTCTCCTTTACCCTTCTAAGAAACATCCAGACCTAGAAGCCTTTCCCAGTCACACTATGTATTCAGAGTTTAAGGCAACTCGCTGCACCCTTCCTTAGAAAGCTAGGTGGACTCAGCTCTTCAACAGATCCAGGGATTCTGTTCTCTCACGACATACATGCCATTGAAGTCTGACTCATTGCTCTCATTGGAGCTACACTAAGAAACACAATCTGCTTCACCTTCTTCTAGGAACTCTTACCCAAGGACCCCATACCTACAGGAGAAAGGAGGCTTGCATTCCTACTGGAATCTAAGCAAAGTTTTTCCTGTTACACTGCAGGACTTTAGAATACGTTTAGGCCCGAAGGGTTACATAGAGCGTTCCAAGAATGAGGGAGTTCGATACATGCAGAAAACCCTGTGAAGAAAAGTTGATTCAGCAAGGGACCAGGGTTTGGCTAGAGTCTCTATTGACTTGTTAGAAATCAGAAGGGTTTCCGCTGCATGTTAACCCGAGAAGGAGACCTGATGGCACAAGCCTTGCTTTCCCATGTTAAATCTCTAAACATGCTTCCCTGAAGAATCCTAAATAACACTGTTTTTACCTGGCTTCTGGTCACTGTAGGCAGCCTTCTCGAAAGAAAAGGAGTTTTCTCTAAGGAAACATGGTGCTTCCATAGCATGGGTGGGAGCTCCTGCTGTCCTGCTCTAGAGCTACATGGAAACTTGACGTGAGTCTTTGCCTCAAGCTAAGGCCTGAAAAGCCTTGCTGAAGCGAAAGCGCTTAGCAGTTTCCATTATGTCGTATTGGAAGTTCTGCTTTACTTTAACGTTTCTTCACTCTTCCAGACACTAGGCACCCTCGTGTAGGCCCCCTTTTTCGTACAAATACAGCGAGTACCAGCAGTCTCCTTTGCTCTTCTAAGAAACATCCAGACCTAGAAGCCTTTCCCAGTCACTCTTTGTAATCAGAGTGTAGGGCAACTCGCTGCACCCTTCCGTAGGAAGCTAGGTGGATTCAGCTCTTCAACAGCTCCAGGGATTCTGTTCTCTCACGTCCTACATGCCATGGAAGTCTGCCTCATTGCCCTCTGTGGAGCTTCACTAAGATACACAATCTGCTTCGCCTACCTCTAGGAACTCTTACCCAATGACCCCATACCTACAGGAGAAAGGAGGCTTGCATTCCTACTGGAACCAAAGCACAGTTTTTCCTTTTACACTGCAGGACTTTAGAATAGGCTTCGGCCCTATAGCATACATAGAACGTTCCAAGGATGAGGGAGTTCCATATATGCAGAACACTCTGTGAAGAAAAGTTGATTCAGCAAGGGACCAGGGTGTAGCTAGAGTCTCTTTGGACTTCTTAGATATAAGAAGGTGTCCGGGTGCATGTTCACCGGAAAAGAAGACTTGAATGCCTAAGCCTTGCGTTCCCATTTTAAATCTCTATCCACGCCAGCCTGAGATACCTAAATAACTCTCTTTTGACTGGCCTCTATTCACTGTGGGCAGCCCTCTGGAAAGAAAAGGAGTTTCTCTAAGGAAACACGGTGCTTCCATAGCATGGGTGGGAGTTCCTCCTGTCATGCTCTAGAGCTACAGGGTAACTTGACGTGAGTCCTTGCCTCAAGCTAAGGCCTGAAAAGCCCTGCTGAAGCGAAAGCGCTTAGCATTTTCCATTATGTCGTATTGGAAGTTCTGCTTTACTTGAACGTTTCTTCACTCTACCAGACACTAGGCACCCTAGTGTAGGCACCCTTTTTCGTACAACTACAGTGAGTACCAGCAGTCTCCTTTACCCTTCTAAGAAACATCCAGACCTAGAAGCCTTTCCCAGTCACACTATGTATTCAGAGTTTAAGGCAACTCGCTGCACCCTTCCTTAGAAAGCTAGGTGGACTCAGCTCTTCAACAGCTCCAGGGATTCTGTTCTCTCACGACCTACATGCCATTGAAGTCTGCCTCATTGCTCTCATTGGAGCTACACTAAGAAACACAATCTGCTTCGCCTTCTTCTAGGAACTCTTACCCAAGGACCCCATACCTACAGGAGAAAGGAGGCTTGCATTCCTACTGGAATCTAAGCAAAGTTTTTCCTGTTACACTGCAGGACTTTAGAATAGGTTTAGGCCCGAAGGGTTACATAGAGCGTTCCAAGAATGAGGGAGTTCGATACATGCAGAAAACCCTGTGAAGAAAAGTTGATTCAGCAAGGGACCAGGGTTTGGCTAGAGTCTCTATTGACTTGTTAGAAATCAGAAGGGTTTCGGCTGCATGTTAACCCGAGAAGGAGACCTGATGGCACAAGCCTTGCTTTCCCATGTTAAATCTCTAAACATGCTTCCCTGAAGAATCCTAAATAGCACTGTTTTTACCTGGCTTCTGGTCACTGTAGGCAGCCTTCTCGAAAGAAAAGGAGTTTTCTCTAAGGAAACACGGTGCTTCCATAGCATGGGTGGGAGCTCCTGCTGTCCTGCTCTAGAGCTACAGGGAAACTTGACGTGAGTCTTTGCCTCAAGCTAAGGCCTGAAAAGCCTTGCTGAAGCGAAAGCGCTTAGCAGTTGCCATTATGTCGTATTCGAAGTTCTGCTTTACTTGAATGTTTCTTCACTTACCAGACACAAGGCACCCTCGTGTAGGCACCCTTTTTCGTAGAAATACAGTGAGTACCAGCAGTCTTCTTTGCTCTTCTAAGAAACATCCAGACCTAGAAGCCTTTCCCAGTAACTCTTTGTAATCAGAGTGTAGGGCAACTCGCTGCACCCTTCCGTAGGAAGCTAGGTGGACTCAGCTCTTCAACAGCTCCAGGGATTCTGTTCTCTCACGTCCTACATGCCATGGAAGTCTGCCTCATTGCCCTCTGTGGAGCTTCACTAAGATACACAATCTGCTTCGCCTACCTCTAGGAACTCTTACCCAATGACCCCATACCTACACGAGAAAGGAGGCTTGCATTCCTACTGGAATCTAAGCAAAGTTTTTCCTGTTACACTGCAGGACTTTAGACTAGGCTTCAGCCCTATAGCATACATAGAACGTTCCAAGGATGAGGGAGTTCCATATATGCAGAACACTCTGTGAAGAAAAGGTGATTCAGCAAGGGACCAGGGTGTAGCTAGAGTCTCTTTGGACTTCTTAGATATAAGAAGGTGTCCGGGTGCATGTTCACCGGAAAAGAAGACTTGAATGCCTAAGCCTTGCGTTCCCATTTTAAATCTCTATCCACGCCAGCCTGAGATACCTAAATAACACTGTTTTGACTGGCCTCTATTCACTGTGGGCAGCCCTCTGGGAAGAAAAAGAGTTTCTCTAAGGAAACACGGTGCTTCCATAGCATGGGTGGGAGTTCCTCCTGTCATGCTCTAGAGCTACAGGGTAACTTGACGTGAGTCCTTGCCTCAAGCTAAGGCCTGAAAAGCCCTGCTGAAGCGAAAGCGCTTAGCATTTTCCATTATGTCGTATTGGAAGTTCTGCTTTACTTGAACGTTTCTTCACTCTACCAGACACTAGGCACCCTAGTGTAGGCACCCTTTTTCGTACAACTACAGTGAGTACCAGCAGTCTCCTTTACCCTTCTAAGAAACATCCAGACCTAGAAGCCTTTCCCAGTCACACTATGTATTCAGAGTTTAAGGCAACTCGCTGCACCCTTCCTTAGAAAGCTAGGTGGACTCAGCTCTTCAACAGCTCCAGGGATTCTGTTCTCTCACGACATACATGCCATTGAAGTCTGCCTCATTGCTCTCATTGGAGCTACACTAAGAAACACAATCTGCTTCGCCTTCTTCAAGAACTCTTACCCAAGGACCCCATACCTACAGGAGAAAGGAGGCTTGCATTCCTACTGGAATCCAAGCAAAGTTTTTCCTGTTACACTGCAGGACTTTAGAATAGGTTTAGGCCCGAAGGGTTACATAGAGCGTTCCAAGAATGAGGGAGTTCGATACATGCAGAAAACCCTGTGAAGAAAAGTTGATTCAGCAAGGGACCAGGGTTTGGCTAGAGTCTCTATTGACTTGTTAGAAATCAGAAGGGTTTCGGCTGCCTGTTAACCCGAGAAGGAGACCTGGTGGCACAAGCCTTGCTTTCCCATATTAAATCTCTAAACATGCTTCCCTGAAGAATCCTAAATAACACTGTTTTTACCTGGCTTCTGGTCACTGTAGGCAGCCCTCTCGAAATAAAAGGAGTTTTTCTCTAAGGAAACACGGTGCTTCCATAGCCTGGGTGGGAGCTCCTGCTGTCCTGCTCTAGAGCTACAGGGAAACTTGACGTGAGTGTTTGCCTCAAGCTAAGGCCTGAAAAGCCTTGCTGAAGCGAAAGCGCTTAGCAGTTTCCATTATGTCGTATTCGAAGTTCTGCTTTACTTGAATGTTTCTTCACTTACCAGACACAAGGCACCCTCGTGTAGGCACCCTTTTTCGTAGAAATACAGTGAGTACCAGCAGTCTTCTTTGCTCTTCTAAGAAACATCCAGACCTAGAAGCCTTTCCCAGTCACTCTATGTAATCAGAGTGTAGGGCAACTCGCTGCACCCTTCCTTAGGAAGCTAGGTGGACTCAGCTCTTCAACAGCTCCAGGGATTCTGCTCTCTCACGTCCTACATGCCATGGAAGTCTGCCTCATTGCCCTCTGTGGAGCTTCACTAAGATACACAATCTGCTTCGCCTACCTCTAGGAACTCTTACCCAATGACCCCATACATACAGGAGAAAGGAGGCTTGCATTCCTAATGGAACCAAAGCACAGTTTTTCCTTTTACACTGCAGGACTTTAGAATAGGCTTAGGCCCTATAGCATACATAGAACGTTCCAAGGATGAGGGAGTTCCATATATGCAGAACACTCTGTGAAGAAAAGGTGATTCAGCAAGGGACCTGGGTGTAGCTAGCGTCTCTTTGGACTTTTTAGATATAAGAAGGTGTCCGGGTCATGTTCACCAGAAAAGAAGACCTGAATGCCTAAGCCTTGCGTTCCAATTTAAATCTTTATCCAGGCTGCCCTGAGATACCTAAATAACACTGTTTTTGACAGTCCTCTCTTCAAAGTGGGCAGCCCTCTGGAAAGAAAAGGAGTTTCTCTAAGGAAACACGGTGCTGCCATAGCATGGGTGGGAGTTCCTCCTGTCATGCTCTAGAGCTACAGGATAAGTTGACGTGAGTCCTTGCCTGAAGCTAAGGCCTGAAAAGCCCTGCTGAATCGAAAGCGCTTAGCAGTTTCCATTATGTCGTATTGGAAGTTCTGCTTTACTTGAACGTTTCTTCACTCTACCAGACACTAGGCACCCTAGTGTAGGCACCCTTTTCGTACAACTACAGTGAGTACCAGCAGTGTCCTTTACCCTTCTAAGAAACATGCAGACCTAGAAGCCTTTTCCAGTCACACTATGTATTCAGAGTTTAAGGCAACTCGCTGCACCCTTCCTTAGGAAGCTAGGTGGACTCAGCTCTTCAACAGCTCCAGGGATTCTGTTCTCTCACGACCTACATGCCATTGAAATCTGCCTCATTGGCCTCATTGGAGCTACACTAAGAAACACAATCTGCTTCGCCTTCTTCTAGGAACTCTTACCCTAGGACCCCATACCTACAGGAGAAATTAGGCTTGCATTCCTACTGGAATGTAAGCAAAGTTTTTCCTGTTACACTGCAGGACTTTAGAATAGGTTTAAGCCCGAAGGGTTACATAGAGCGTTCCAAGAATGAGGGAGTTCGATACATGCAGAAAACCCTGTGAAGAAAAGTTGATTCAGCAAGGGACCAGGATGGGGCTAGAGTCTCTATTGACTTGTTAGAAATCAGAAGGGTTTCGGCTGCATGTTAACCGGAGAAGAAGACCTGATGGCACAAGCCTTGCTTTCCCATGTTAAATGTCTAAACATGCTTCCCTGAAGAATCCTAAATAACACTGTTTTTACCTGGCTTCTTGTCACTGTAGGCAGCCCTCTGGAAAGAAAAGGAGTTTTCTCTAAGGAAACACGGTGCTTCCATAACATGGGTGGGAGCTCCTGCTGTCCTGCTCTAGAGCTACAGGGAAACTTGACGTGAGTGTTTGCCTCAAGCTAAGGCCTGAAAAGCCTTGCTGAAGCGAAAGCGCTTAGCAGTTTCCATTATGTCGTATTCGAAGTTCTGCTTTACTTTAACGTTTCTTCACTTTTCCAGACACTAGGCACCCTCGTGTAGGCACCCTTTTTCGTACAAATACAGCGAGTACCTGCAGTCTCCTTTGCTCTTCTAAGAAACATCCAGACCTAGAAGCCTTTCCCAGTCACTCTTTGTAATCAGAGTGTAGGGCAACTCGCTGCACCCTTCCGTAGGAAGGTAGGTGGACTCAGCTCTTCAACAGCTCCAGGGATTCTGTTCTCTCACGTCCTACATGCCATGGAAGTCTGCCTCATTGCCCTCTGTGGAGCTTCACTAAGATACACAATCTGCTTCGCCTACCTCTAGGAACTCTTACCCAATGACCCCATACCTACACGAGAAAGGAGGCTTGCATTCCTACTGGAATCTAAGCAAAGTTTTTCCTGTTACACTGCAGGACTTTAGACTAGGCTTCAGCCCTATAGCATACATAGAACGTTCCAAGGATGAGGGAGTTCCATATATGCAGAACACTCTGTGAAGAAAAGTTGATTCAGCAAGGGACCAGGGTGTAGCTAGAGTCTCTTTGGACTTCTTAGATATAAGAAGGTGTCCGGGTGCATGTTCACCGGAAAAGAAGACTTGAATGCCTAAGCCTTGCGTTCCCATTTTAAATCTCTATCCACGCCAGCCTGAGATACCTAAATAACACTGTTTTGACTGGCCTCTATTCACTGTGGGCAGCCCTCTGGGAAGAAAAAGAGTTTCTCTAAGGAAACACGGTGCTTCCATAGCATGGGTGGGAGTTCCTCCTGTCATGCTCTAGAGCTACAGGGTAACTTGACGTGAGTCCTTGCCTCAAGCTAAGGCCTGAAAAGCCCTCCTGAAGCGAAAGCGCTTAGCATTTTCCATTATGTCGTATTGGAAGTTCTGCTTTACTTGAACGTTTCTTCACTCTACCAGAAACTAGGCACCCTAGTGTAGGCACCCTTTTTCGTACAACTACAGTGAGTACCAGCAGTCTCCTTTACCCTTCTAAGAAACATCCAGACCTAGAAGCCTTTCCCAGTCACACTATGTATTCAGAGTTTAAGGCAACTCGCTGCACCCTTCCTTAGAAAGCTAGGTGGACTCAGCTCTTCAACAGCTCCAGGGATTCTGTTCTCTCACGACATACATGCCATTGAAGTCTGCCTCATTGCTCTCATTGGAGCTACACTAAGAAACACAATCTGCTTCGCCTTCTTCAAGAACTCTTACCCAAGGACCCCATACCTACAGGAGAAAGGAGGCTTGCATTCCTACTGGAATCTAAGCAAAGTTTTTCCTGTTACACTGCAGGACTTTAGAATAGGTTTAGGCCTGAAGGGTTACATAGAGCGTTCCAAGAATGAGGGAGTTCGATACATGCAGAAAACCCTGTGAAGAAAAGTTGATTCAGCAAGGGACCAGGGTTTGGCTAGAGTCTCTATTGACTTGTTAGAAATCAGAAGGGTTTCGGCTGCATGTTAACCCGAGAAGGAGACCTGGTGGCACAAGCCTTGCTTTCCCATATTAAATCTCTAAACATGCTTCCCTGAAGAATCCTAAATAACACTGTTTTTACCTGGCTTCTGGTCACTGTAGGCAGCCCTCTCGAAATAAAAGGAGTTTTTCTCTAAGGAAACACGGTGCTTCCATAGCCTGGGTGGGAGCTCCTGCTGTCCTCCTCTAGAGCTACAGGGAAACTTGACGTGAGTGTTTGCCTCAAGCTAAGGCCTGAAAAGCCTTGCTGAAGCGAAAGCGCTTAGCAGTTTCCATTATGTCGTATTCGAAGTTCTGCTTTACTTGAATGTTTCTTCACTTACCAGACACAAGGCACCCTCGTGTAGGCACCCTTTTTCGTAGAAATACAGTGAGTACCAGCAGTCTTCTTTGCTCTTCTAAGAAACATCCAGACCTAGAAGCCTTTCCCAGTCACTCTATGTAATCAGAGTGTAGGGCAACTCGCTGCACCCTTCCTTAGGAAGCTAGGTGGACTCAGCTCTTCAACAGCTCCAGGGATTCTGTTCTCTCACGTCCTACATTCCATGGAAGTCTGCCTCATTGCCCTCTGTGGAGCTTCACTAAGATACACAATCTGCTTCGCCTACCTCTAGGAACTCTTACCCAATGACCCCATACCTACAGGAGAAAGGAGGCTTGCATTCCTACTGGAACCAAAGCACAGTTTTTCCTTTTACACTGCAGGACTTTAGAATAGGCTTAGGCCCTATAGCATACATAGAACGTTCCAAGGATGAGGGAGTTCCATATATGCAGAACACTCTGTGAAGAAAAGGTGATTCAGCAAGGGACCAGGGTGTAGCTAGAGTCTCTTTGGACTTTTTAGATATAAGAAGGTGTCCGGGTCATGTTCACCAGAAAAGAAGACCTGAATGCCTAAGCCTTGCGTTCCAATTTAAATCTTTATCCAGGCTGCCCTGAGATACCTAAATAACACTGTTTTTGACAGTCCTCTCTTCAAAGTGGGCAGCCCTCTGGAAAGAAAAGGAGTTTCTCTAAGGAAACACGGTGCTGCCATAGCATGGGTGGGAGTTCCTCCTGTCATGCTCTAGAGCTACAGGATAAGTTGACGTGAGTCCTTGCCTGAAGCTAAGGCCTGAAAAGCCCTGCTGAAGCGAAAGCGCTTAGCAGTTTCCATTATGTCGTATTGGAAGTTCTGCTTTACTTGAACGTTTCTTCACTTTACCAGACACTAGGCACCCTAGTGTAGGCACCCTTTTCGTACAAATACAGTGAGTACCAGCAGTGTCCTTTACCCTTCTAAGAAACATGCAGACCTAGAAGCCTTTTCCAGTCGCACTATGTATTCAGAGTTTAAGGCAACTCGCTGCACCCTTCCTTAGGAAGCTAGGTGGACTCAGCTCTTCAACAGCTCCAGGGATTCTGTTCTCTCACGACCTACATGCCATTGAAATCTGCCTCATTGGCCTCATTGGAGCTACACTAAGAAACACAATCTGCTTCGCCTTCTTCTAGGAACTCTTACCCTAGGACCCCATACCTACAGGAGAAATTAGGCTTGCATTCCTACTGGAATGTAAGCAAAGTTTTTCCTGTTACACTGCAGGACTTTAGAATAGGTTTAAGCCCAAAGGGTTACATAGAGCGTTCCAAGAATGAGGGAGTTCGATACATGCAGAAAACCCTGTGAAGAAAAGTTGATTCAGCAAGGGACCAGGATGGGGCTAGAGTCTCTATTGACTTGTTAGAAATCAGAAGGGTTTCGGCTGCATGTTAACCGGAGAAGAAGACCTGATGGCACAAGCCTTGCTTTCCCATGTTAAATGTCTAAACATGCTTCCCTGAAGAATCCTAAATAACACTGTTTTTACCTGGCTTCTTGTCACTGTAGGCAGCCCTCTCGAAAGAAAAGGAGTTTTCTCTAAGGAAACACGGTGCTTCCATAACCTGGGTGGGAGCTCCTGCTGTCCTGCTCTAGAGCTACAGGGAAACTTGACGTGAGTGTTTGCCTCAAGCTAAGGCCTGAAAAGCCTTGCTGAAGCGAAAGCGCTTAGCATTTTCCATTATGTCGTATTGGAAGTTCTGCTTTACTTGAACGTTTCTTCACTCTACCAGACACTAGGCACCCTAGTGTAGGCACCCTTTTTCGTACAACTACAGTGAGTACCAGCAGTCTCCTTTACCCTTCTAAGAAACATCCAGACCTAGAAGCCTTTCCCAGTCACACTATGTATTCAGAGTTTAAGGCAACTCGCTGCACCCTTCCTTAGAAAGCTAGGTGGACTCAGCTCTTCAACAGCTCCAGGGATTCTGTTCTCTCACGACATACATGCCATTGACGTCTGCCTCATTGCTCTCATTGGAGCTACACTAAGAAACACAATCTGCTTCGCCTTCTTCTAGGAACTCTTACCCAAGGACCCCATACCTACAGGAGAAAGGAGGCTTGCATTCCTACTGGAATCTAAGCAAAGTTTTTCCTGTTACACTGCAGGACTTTAGAATAGGTTTAGGCCCGAAGGGTTACATAGAGCGTTCCAAGAATGAGGGAGTTCGATACATGCAGAAAACCCTGTGAAGAAAAGTTGATTCAGCAAGGGACCAGGGTTTGGCTAGAGTCTCTATTGACTTGTTAGAAATCAGAAGGGTTTCGGCTGCATTTTAACCCGAGAAGGAGACCTGATGGCACAAGCCTTGCTTTCCCATGTTAAATCTCTAAACATGCTTCCCTGAAGAATCCTAAATAACACTGTTTTTACCTGGCTTCTGGTCACTGTAGGCAGCCCTCTCGAAAGAAAAGGAGTTTTCTCTAAGGAAACACGGTGCTTCCATAGCATGGGTGGGAGCTCCTGCTGTCCTGCTCTACAGCTACAGGGAAACTTGACGTGAGTGTTTGACTCAAGCTAAGGCCTGAAAAGCCTTGCTGAAGCGAAAGCGCTTAGCAGTTTCCATTATGTCGTATTCCAAGTTCTGCTTTACTTGAATGTTTCTTCACTTACCAGACACAAGGCACCCTCGTGTAGGCACCCTTTTTCGTAGAAATACAGTGAGTACCAGCAGTGTTCTTTGCTCTTCTAAGAAACATCCAGACCTAGAAGCCTTTCCCAGTCACTCTATGTAATCAGAGTGTAGGGCAACTCGCTGCACCCTTCCTTAGGAAGCTAGGTGGACTCAGCTCTTCAACAGCTCCAGGGATTCTGTTCTCTCACGTCCTACATGCCATGGAAGTCTGCCTCATTGCCCTCTGTGGAGCTTCACTAAGATACACAATCTGCTTCGCCTACCTCTAGGAACTCTTACCCAATGACCCCATACCTACAGGAGAAAGGAGGCTTGCATTCCTACTGGAACCAAAGCACACTTTTTCCTTTTACACTGCAGGAATTTAGAATAGGCTTAGGCCCTATAGCATACATAGAACGTTCCAAGGATGAGGGAGTTCCATATATGCAGAACACTCTGTGAAGAAAAGGTGATTCAGCAAGGTACCAGGGTGTAGCTAGAGTCTCTTTGGACTTTTTAGATATAAGAAGGTGTCCGGGTGCATGTTCACCGGAAAAGAAGACTTGAATGCCTAAGCCTTGCGTTCCCATTTTAAATCTCTATCCACGCCAGCCTGAGATACCTAAATAACACTGTTTTGACTGGCCTCTATTCACTGTGGGCAGCCCTCTGGAAAGAAAAGGAGTTTCTCTAAGGAAACACGGTGCTTCCATAGCATGGGTGGGAGTTCCTCCTGTCATGCTCTAGAGCTACAGGGTAACTTGACGTGAGTCCTTGCCTCCAGCTAAGGCCTGAAAAGCCCTGCTGAAGCGAAAGCGCTTAGCATTTTCCATTATGTCGTATTGGAAGTTCTGCTTTACTTGAACTTTTCTTCACTCTACCAGACACTAGGCACCCTAGTGTAGGCACCCTTTTTCGTACAACTACAGTGAGTACCAGCAGTCTCCTTTACCCTTCTAAGAAACATCCAGACCTAGAAGCCTTTCCCAGTCACACTATGTATTCAGAGTTTAAGGCAACTCGCTGCACCCTTCCTTAGAAAGCTAGGTGGACTCAGCTCTTCAACAGCTCCAGGGATTCTGTTCTCTCACGACCTACATGCCATTGAAGTCTGACTCATTGCTCTCATTGGAGCTACACTAAGAAACACAATCTGCTTCGCCTTCTTCTAGGAACTCTTACCCAAGGACCCCATACCTACAGGAGAAAGGAGGCTTGCATTCCTACTGGAATCTAAGAAAAGTTTTTCCTGTTACACTGCAGGACTTTAGAATAGGTTTAGGCCCGAAGGGTTACATAGAGCGTTCCAAGAATGAGGGAGTTCGATACATGCAGAAAACCCTGTGAAGAAAAGTTGATTCAGCAAGGGACCAGGGTTTGGCTAGAGTCTCTATTGACTTGTTAGAAATCAGAAGGGTTTCGGCTGCATGTTAACCCGAGAAGGAGACCTGATGGCACAAGCCTTGCTTTCCCATGTTAAATCTCTAAACATGCTTCCCTGAAGAATCCTAAATAACACTGTTTTACCTGGCTTCTGGTCACTGTAGGCAGCCCTCTGGAAAGAAAAGGAGTTTTCTCTAAGGAAACACGGTGCTTCCATAGCATGGGTGGGAGCTCCTGCTGTCCTGCTCTAGAGCTACAGGGAAACTTGACGTGAGTGTTTGCCTCAAGCTAAGGCCTGAAAAGCCTTGCTGAAGCGAAAGCGCTTAGCAGTTTCCATTATGTCGTATTCGAAGTTCTGCTTTACTTGAATGTTTCTTCACTTACCAGACACAAGGCACCCTCGTGTAGGCACCCTTTTTCGTAGAAATACAGTGAGTACCAGCAGTCTTCTTTGCTCTTCTAAGAAACATCCAGACCTAGAAGCCTTTCCCAGTCACTCTATGTAATCAGAGTGTAGGGCAACTCGCTGCACCCTTCCTTAGGAAGCTAGGTGGACTCAGCTCTTCAACAGCTCCAGGGATTCTGTTCTCTCACGTCCTACATGCCATGGAAGCCTGCCTCATTGCCCTCTGTGGAGCTTCACTAAGATACACAATCTGCTTCGCCTACCTCTAGGAACTCTTACCCAATGACCCCATACCTACAGGAGAAAGGAGGCTTGCATTCCTACTGGAACCAAAGAACAGTTTTTCCTTTTACACTGCAGGACTTTAGAATAGGCTTAGGCCCTATAGCATACATAGAACGTTCCAAGGATGAGGGAGTTCCATATATGCAGAACACTCTGTGAAGAAAAGTTGATTCAGCAAGGGACCAGGGTGTAGCTAGAGTCTCTTTGGACTTCTTAGATATAAGAAGGTGTCCGGGTGCATGTTCACCGGAAAAGAAGACTTGAATGCCTAAGCCTTGCGTTCCCATTTTAAATCTCTATCCACGCCAGCCTGAGATACCTAAATAACACTGTTTTGACTGGCCTCTATTCACTGTGGGCAGCCCTCTGGAAAGAAAAGGAGTTTCTCTAAGGAAACACGGTGCTTCCATAGCATGGGTGGGAGTTCCTCCTGTCATGCTCTAGAGCTACAGGGTAACTTGACGTGAGTCCTTGCCTCCAGCTAAGGCCTGAAAAGCCCTGCTGAAGCGAAAGCGCTTAGCATTTTCCATTATGTCGTATTGGAAGTTCTGCTTTACTTGAACGTTTCTTCACTCTACCAGACACTAGGCACCCTAGTGTAGGCACCCTCTTTCGTACAACTACAGTGAGTACCAGCAGTCTCCTTTACCCTTCTAAGAAACATCCAGACCTAGAAGCCTTTCCCAGTCACACTATGTATTCAGAGTTTAACGCAACTTGCTGCACCCTTCCTTAGAAAGCTAGGTGGACTCAGCTTTTCAACAGCTCCAGGGATTCTGTTCTCTCACGACATACATGCCATTGAAGTCTGCCTCATTGCTCTCATTGGAGCTACACTAAGAAACACAATCTGCTTCGCCTTCTTCTAGGAACTCTTACCCAAGGACCCCATACCTACAGGAGAAAGGAGGCTTGCATTCCTACTGGAATCTAAGCAAAGTTTTTCCTGTTACACTGCAGGACTTTAGAATAGGTTCAGGCCCGAAGGGTTACATAGAGCGTTCCAAGAATGAGGGAGTTCGATACATGCAGAAAACCCTGTGAAGAAAAGTTGATTCAGCAAGGGACCAGGGTTTGGCTAGAGTCTCTATTGACTTGTTAGAAATCAGAAGGGTTTCGGCTGCATGTTAACCCGAGAAGGAGACCTGGTGGCACAAGCCTTGCTTTCCCATGTTAAATCTCTAAACATGCTTCCCTGAAGAATCCTAAATAACACTGTTTTTACCTGGCTTCTGGTCACTGTAGGCAGCCCTCTGGAAAGAAAAGGAGTTTTCTCTAAGGAAACACGGTGCTTCCATAGCATGGGTGGGAGCTCCTGCTGTCCTGCTCTAGAGCTACAGGGAAACTTGACGTGAGTGTTTGCCTCAAGCTAAGGCCTGAAAAGCCTTGCTGAAGCGAAAGCGCTTAGCAGTTTCCATTATGTCGTATTCCAAGTTCTGCTTTACTTGAATGTTTCTTCACTTACCAGACACAAGGCACCCTCGTGTAGGCACCCTTTTTCGTAGAAATACAGTGAGTACCAGCAGTCTTCTTTGCTCTTCTAAGAAACATCCAGACCTAGAAGCCTTTCCCAGTCACTCTATGTAATCAGAGTGTAGGGCAACTCGCTGCACCCTTCCTTAGGAAGCTAGGTGGACTCAGCTCTTCAACAGCTCCAGGGATTCTGTTCTCTCACGTCCTACATGCCATGGAAGTCTGCCTCATTGCCCTCTGTGGAGCTTCACTAAGATACACAATCTGCTTCGCCTACCTCTAGGAACTCTTACCCAATGACCCCATACCTACACGAGAAAGGAGGCTTGCATTCCTACTGGAACCAAAGCACAGTTTTTCCTTTTACACTGCAGGACTTTAGACTAGGCTTCGGCCCTATAGCATACATAGAACGTTCCAAGGATGAGGGAGTTCCATATATGCAGAACACTCTGTGAAGAAAAGTTGATTCAGCAAGGGACCAGGGTGTAGCTAGAGTCTCTTTGGACTTCTTAGATATAAGAAGGTGTCCGGGTGCATGTTCACCGGAAAAGAAGACTTGAATGCCTAAGCCTTGCGTTCCCATTTTAAATCTTTATCCAGGCTGCCCTGAGATACCTAAATAACACTGTTTTTGACAGTCCTCTCTTCAAAGTGGGCTGCCCTCTGGAAAGAAAAGGAGTTTCTCTAAGGAAACACGGTGCTGCCATAGCATGGGTGGGAGTTCCTCCTGTCATGCTCTAGAGCTACAGGATAACTTGACGTGAGTCCTTGCCTGAAACTAAGGCCTGAAAAGCCCTGCTGAAGCGAAAGCGCTTAGCAGTTTCCATTATGTCGTATTGGAAGTTCTGCTTTACTTGAACGTTTCTTCACTTTACCAGACACTAGGCACCCTAGTGTAGGCACCCTTTTCGTACAAATACAGTGAGTACCAGCAGTGTCCTTTAGCCTTCTAAGAAACATGCAGACCTAGAAGACTTTTCCAGTCACACTATGTATTCAGAGTTTAAGGCAACTCGCTGCACCCTTCCTTAGGAAGCTAGGTGGACTCAGCTCTTCAACAGCTCCAGGGATTCTGTTCTCTCACGACCTACATGCCATTGAAATCTGCCTCATTGGCCTCATTGGAGCTACACTAAGAAACACAATCTGCTTCGCCTTCTTCTAGGAACTCTTACCCTAGGACCCCATACCTACAGGAGAAATTAGGCTTGCATTCCTACTGGAATGTAAGCAAAGTTTTTCCTGTTACACTGCAGGACTTTAGAATAGGTTTAAGCCCGAAGGGTTACATAGAGCGTTCCAAGAATGAGGGAGTTCGATACATGCAGAAAACCCTGTGAAGAAAAGTTGATTCAGCAAGGGACCAGGGTGTGGCTAGAGTCTCTATTGACTTGTTAGAAATCAGAAGGGTTTCGGCTGCATGTTAACCGGAGAAGAAGACCTGATGGCACAAGCCTTGCTTTCCCATGTTAAATGTCTAAACATGCTTCCCTGAAGAATCCTAAATAACACTGTTTTTACCTGGCTTCTGGTCACTGTAGGCAGCCCTCACGAAAGAAAAGGAGTTTTCTCTAAGGAAACAGGGTGCTTCCATAGCATGGGTGGGAGCTCCTGCTGTCCTGCTCTAGAGCTACAGGGAAAGTTGACGTGAGTGTTTGCCTCAAGCTAAGGCCTGAAAAGCCTTGCTGAAGCGAAAGCGCTTAGCAGTTTCCATTATGTCGTATTCGAAGTTCTGCTTTACTTAACGTTTCTTCACTTTTCCAGACACTAGGCACCCTCGTGTAGGCACCCTTTTTCGTACAAATACAGCGAGTACCAGCAGTCTCCTTTGCTCTTCTAAGAAACATCCAGACCTAGAAGCCTTTCCCAGTCACTCTTTGTAATCAGAGTGTAGGGCAACTCGCTGCACCCTTCCGTAGGAAGCTAGGTGGATTCAGCTCTTCAACAGCTCCAGGGATTCTGTTCTCTCACGTCCTACATGCCATGGAAGTCTGCCTCATTGCCCTCTGTGGAGCTTCACTAAGATACACAATCTGCTTCGCCTACCTCTAGGAACTCTTACCCAATGAACCCATACCTACACGAGAAAGGAGGCTTGCATTCCTACTGGAATCTAAGCAAAGTTTTTCCTGTTACACTGCAGGACTTTAGACTAGGCTTCGGCCCTATAGCATACATAGAACGTTCCAAGGATGAGGGAGTTCCATATATGCAGAACACTCTGTGAAGAAAAGGTGATTCAGCAAGGGACCAGGGTGTAGCTAGAGTCTCTTTGGACTTTTTAGATATAAGAAGGTGTCCGGGTCATGTTCACCGGAAAAGAAGACCTGAATGCCTAAGCCTTGCGTTCCAATTTAAATCTTTATCCAGGCTGCCCTGAGATACCTAAATAACACTGTTTTTGACAGTCCTCTCTTCAAAGTGGGCAGCCCTCTGGAAAGAAAAGGAGTTTCTCTAAGGAAACACGGTGCTGCCATAGCATGGGTGGGAGTTCCTCCTGTCATGCTCTAGAGCTACAGGATAACTTGACGTGAGTCCTTGCCTGAAGCTAAGGCCTGAAAAGCCCTGCTGAAGCGAAAGCGCTTAGCAGTTTCCATTATGTCGTATTGGAAGTTCTGATTTACTTGAACGTTTCTTCACTTTACCAGACACTAGGCACCCTAGTGTAGGCACCCTTTTCGTACAAATACAGTGAGTACCAGCAGTGTCCTTTACCCTTCTAAGAAACATGCAGACCTAGAAGCCTTTTCCAGTCACACTATGTATTCAGAGTTTAAGGCAACTCGCTGCACCCTTCCTTAGGAAGCTAGGTGGACTCAGCTCTTCAACAGCTCCAGGGATTCTGTTCTCTCACGACATACATGCCATTGAAGTCTGCCTCATTGCTCTCATTGGAGCTACACTAAGAAACACAATCTGCTTCGCCTTCTTCTAGGAACTCTTACCCAAGGACCCCATACCTACAGGAGAAAGGAGGCTTGCATTCCTACTGGAATCTAAGCAAAGTTTTTCCTGTTACACTGCAGGACTTTAGAATAAGTTTAAGCCCGAAGGGTTACATAGAGCGTTCCAAGAATGAGGGAGTTCGATACATGCAGAAAACCCTGTGAAGAAAAGTTGATTCAGCAAGGGACCAGGGTGTGGCTAGAGTCTCTATTGACTTGTTAGAAATCAGAAGGGTTTCGGCTGCATGTTAACCGGAGAAGAAGACCTGATGGCACAAGCCTTGCTTTCCCATGTTAAATGTCTAAACATGCTTCCCTGAAGAATCCTAAATAACACTGTTTTTACCTGGCTTCTGGTCACTGTAGGCAGCCCTCACGAAAGAAAAGGAGTTTTCTCTAAGGAAACAGGGTGCTTCCATAGCATGGGTGGGAGCTCCTGCTGTCCTGCTCTAGAGCTACAGGGAAAGTTGACGTGAGTGTTTGCCTCAAGCTAAGGCCTGAAAAGCCTTGCTGAAGCGAAAGCGCTTAGCAGTTTCCATTATGTCGTATTCGAAGTTCTGCTTTACTTGAATGTTTCTTCACTTACCAGACACAAGGCACCCTCGTGTAGGCACCCTTTTTCGTAGAAATACAGTGAGTACCAGCAGTCTTCTTTGCTCTTCTAAGAAACATCCAGACCTAGAAGCCTTTCCCAGTCACTCTATGTAATCAGAGTTTAAGGCAACTCGCTGCACCCTTCCGTAGAAAGCTAGGTGGATTCAGCTCTTCAACAGCTCCAGGGATTCTGTTCTCTCACGACATACATGCCATTGAAGTCTGCCTCATTGCTCTCATTGGAGCTACACTAAGAAACACAATCTGCTTCGCCTTCTTCTAGGAACTCTTACCCAAGGACCCCATACCTACAGGAGAAAGGAGGCTTGCATTCCTACTGGAATCTAAGCAAAGTTTTTCCTGTTACACTGCAGGACTTTAGAAGAGGTTTAGGCCCGAAGGGTTACATAGAGCGTTCCAAGAATGAGGGATTTCGATACATGCAGAAAACCCTGTGAAGAAAAGTTGATTCAGCAAGGGACCAGGGTTTCGCTAGAGTCTCTATTGACTTGTTAGAAATCAGAAGGGTTTCGGCTGCATGTTAACCCGAGAAGGAGACCTGATGGCACAAGCCTTGCTTTCCCATGTTAAATCTCTAAACATGCTTCCCTGAAGAATCCTAAATAACACTGTTTTTACCTGGCTTCTGGTCACTGTAGGCAGCCCTCTCGAAAGAAAAGGAGTTTTCTCTAAGGAAACACGGTGCTTCCATAGCATGGGTGGGAGCTCCTGCTGTCCTGCTCTAGAGCTACAGGGAAACTTGACGTGAGTTTCTGCCTCAAGCTAAGGCCTGAAAAGCCTTGCTGAAGCGAAAGCGCTTAGCAGTTTCCATTATGTCGTATTCGAAGTTCTGCTTTACTTTAACGTTTCTTCACTTTTCCAGACACTAGGCACCCTCGTGTAGGCACCCTTTTTCGTACAAATACAGCGAGTACCAGCAGTCTCCTTTGCTCTTCTAAGAAACATCCAGACCTAGAAGCCTTTCCCAGTCACTCTTTGTAATCAGAGTGTAGGGCAACTCGCTGCACCCTTCCGTAGGAAGGTAGGTGGATTCAGCTCTTCAACAGCTCCAGGGATTCTGTTCTCTCACGTCCTACATGCCATGGAAGTCTGCCTCATTGCCCTCTGTGGAGCTTCACTAAGATACACAATCTGCTTCGCCTACCTCTAGGAACTCTTACCCAATGACCCCATACCTACAGGAGAAAGGAGGCTTGCATTCCTACTGGAACCAAAGCACAGTTTTTCCTTTTACACTGCAGGACTTTAGACTAGGCTTCGGCCCTATAGCATACATAGAACGTTCCAAGGATGAGGGAGTTCCATATATGCAGAACACACTGTGAAGAAAAGTTGATTCAGCAAGGGACCAGGGTGTAGCTAGAGTCTCTTTGGACTTCTTAGATATAAGAAGGTGTCCGGGTGCATGTTCACCGGAAAAGAAGACTTGAATGCCTAAGCCTTGCGTTCCCATTTTAAATCTTTATCCAGGCTGCCCTGAGATACCTAAATAACACTGTTTTTGACAGTCCTCTCTTCAAAGTGGGCTGCCCTCTGGAAAGAAAAGGAGTTTCTCTAAGGAAACACGGTGCTGCCATAGCATGGGTGGGAGTTCCTCCTGTCATGCTCTAGAGCTACAGGATAACTTGACGTGAGTCCTTGCCTGAAACTAAGGACTGAAAAGCCCTGCTGAAGCGAAAGCACTTAGCAGTTTCCATTATGTCGTATTGGAAGTTCTGCTTTACTTGAACGTTTCTTCACTTTACCAGACACTAGGCACCCTAGTGTAGGCACCCTTTTCGTACAAATACAGTGAGTACCAGCAGTGTCCTTTACCCTTCTAAGAAACATGCAGACCTAGAAGCCTTTTCCAGTCACACTATGTATTCAGAGTTTAAGGCAACTCGCTGCACCCTTCCTTAGGAAGCTAGGTGGACTCAGCTCTTCAACAGCTCCAGGGATTCTGTTCTCTCACGACCTACATGCCATTGAAATCTGCCTCATTGGCCTCATTGGAGCTACACTAAGAAACACAATCTGCTTAGCCTTCTTCTAGGAACTCTTACCCTAGGACCCCATACCTACAGGAGAAATTAGGCTTGCATTCCTACTGGAATATAAGCAAAGTTTTTCCTGTTACACTGCAGGACTTTAGAATAGGTTTAAGCCCGAAGGGTTACATAGAGCGTTCCAAGAATGAGGGAGTTCGATACATGCAGAAAACCCTGTGAAGAAAAGTTGATTCAGCAAGGGACCAGGGTGTGGCTAGAGTCTCTATTGACTTGTTAGAAATCAGAAGGGTTTCGGCTGCATGTTAACCGGAGAAGAAGACCTGATGGCACAAGCCTTGCTTTCCCATGTTAAATGTCTAAACATGCTTCCCTGAAGAATCCTAAATAACACTGTTTTTACCTGGCTTCTGGTCACTGTAGGCAGCCCTCACGAAAGAAAAGGAGTTTTCTCTAAGGAAACAGGGTGCTTCCATAGCATGGGTGGGAGCTCCTGCTGTCCTGCTCTAGAGCTACAGGGAAAGTTGACGTGAGTGTTTGCCTCAAGCTAAGGCCTGAAAAGCCTTGCTGAAGCGAAAGCGCTTAGCAGTTTCCATTATGTCGTATTCGAAGTTCTGCTTTACTTAACGTTTCTTCACTTTTCCAGACACTAGGCACCCTCGTGTAGGCACCCTTTTTCGTACAAATACAGCGAGTACCAGCAGTCTCCTTTGCTCTTCTAAGAAACATCCAGACCTAGAAGCCTTTCCCAGTCACTCTTTGTAATCAGAGTGTAGGGCAACTCGCTGCACCCTTCCGTAGGAAGCTAGGTGGATTCAGCTCTTCAACAGCTCCAGGGATTCTGTTCTCTCACGTCCTACATGCCATGGAAGTCTGCCTCATTGCCCTCTGTGGAGCTTCACTAAGATACACAATCTGCTTCGCCTACCTCTAGGAACTCTTACCCAATGACCCCATACCTACACGAGAAAGGAGGATTGCATTCCTACTGGAATCTAAGCAAAGTTTTTTCCTGTTACACTGCAGGACTTTAGACTAGGCTTCGGCCCAATAGCATACATAGAACGTTCCAAGGATGAGGGAGTTCCATATATGCAGAACACTCTGTGAAGAAAAGGTGATTCAGCAAGGGACCAGGGTGTAGCTAGAGTCTCTTTGGACTTTTTAGATATAAGAAAGTGTCCGGGTCATGTTCACCGGAAAAGAAGACCTGAATGCCTAAGCCTTGCGTTCCAATTTAAATCTTTATCCAGGCTGCCCTGAGATACCTAAATAACACTGTTTTTGACAGTCCTCTCTTCAAAGTGGGCAGCCCTCTGGAAAGAAAAGGAGTTTCTCTAAGGAAACACGGTGCTGCCATAGCATGGGTGGGAGTTCCTCCTGTCATGCTCTAGAGCTACAGGATAACTTGACGTGAGTCCTTGCCTGAAGCTAAGGCCTGAAAAGCCCTGCTGAAGCGAAAGCGCTTAGCAGTTTCCATTATGTCGTATTGGAAGTTCTGCTTTACTTGAACGTTTCTTCACTTTACCAGACACTAGGCACCCTAGTGTAGGCACCCTTTTCGTACAAATACAGTGAGTACCAGCAGTGTCCTTTACCCTTCTAAGAAACATGCAGACCTAGAAGCCTTTTCCAGTCACACTATGTATTCAGAGTTTAAGGCAACTCGCTGCACCCTTCCTTAGGAAGCTAGGTGGACTCAGCTCTTCAACAGCTCCAGGGATTCTGTTCTCTCACGACCTACATGCCATTGAAATCTGCCTCATTGGCCTCATTGGAGCTACACTAAGAAACACAATCTGCTTCGCCTTCTTCTAGGAACCCTTACCCTAGGACCCCATACCTACAGGAGAAATTAGGCTTGCATTCCTACTGGAATGTAAGCAAAGTTTTTCCTGTTACACTGCAGGACTTTAGAATAGGTTTAAGCCCGAAGGGTTACATAGAGCGTTCCAAGAATGAGGGAGTTCGATACATGCAGAAAACCCTGTGAAGAAAAGTTGATTCAGCAAGGGACCAGGGTGTGGCTAGAGTCTCTATTGACTTGTTAGAAATCAGAAGGGTTTCGGCTGCATGTTAAACGGAGAAGAAGACCTGATGGCACAAGCCTTGCTTTCCCATGTTAAATGTCTAAACATGCTTCCCTGAAGAATCCTAAATAACACTGTTTTTACCTGGCTTCTGGTCACTGTAGGCAGCCCTCACGAAAGAAAAGGAGTTTTCTCTAAGGAAACAGGGTGCTTCCATAGCATGGGTGGGAGCTCCTGCTGTCCTGCTCTAGAGCTACAGGGAAAGTTGACGTGAGTGTTTGCCTCAAGCTAAGGCCTGAAAAGCCTTGCTGAAGCGAAAGCGCTTAGCAGTTTCCATTATGTCGTATTCGAAGTTCTGCTTTACTTAACGTTTCTTCACTTTTCCAGACACTAGGCACCCTCGTGTAGGCACCCTTTTTCGTACAAATACAGCGAGTACCAGCAGTCTCCTTTGCTCTTCTAAGAAACATCCATACCTAGAAGCCTTTCCCAGTCACTCCTTGTAATCAGAGTGTAGGGCAACTCGCTGCACCCTTCCGTAGGAAGCTAGGTGGATTCAGCTCTTCAACAGCTCCAGGGATTCTGTTCTCTCACGTCCTACATGCCATGGAAGTCTGCCTCATTGCCCTCTGTGGAGCTTCACTAAGATACACAATCTGCTTCGCCTACCTCTAGGAACTCTTACCCAATGAACCCATACCTACACGAGAAAGGAGGCTTGCATTCCTACTGGAATCTAAGCAAAGTTTTTCCTGTTACACTGCAGGACTTTAGACTAGGCTTCGGCCCTATAGCATACATAGAACGTTCCAAGGATGAGGGAGTTCCATATATGCAGAACACTCTGTGAAGAAAAGGTGATTCAGCAAGGGACCAGGGTGTAGCTAGAGTCTCTTTGGTCTTTTTAGATATAAGAAAGTGTCCGGGTCATGTTCACCGGAAAAGAAGACCTGAATGCCTAAGCCTTGCGTTCCAATTTAAATCTCTATCCAGGGTGCCCTGAGATACCTAAATAGCACTGTTTTTGACAGTCCTCTCTTCAAAGTGGGCAGCCCTCTGGAAAGAAAAGGAGTTTCTCTAAGGAAACACGGTGCTGCCATAGCATGGGTGGGAGTTCCTCCTGTCATGCTCTAGAGCTACAGGATAACTTGACGTGAGTCCTTGCCTGAAGCTAAGGCCTGAAAAGCCCTGCTGAAGCGAAAGCGCTTAGCAGTTTCCATTATGTCGTATTGGAAGTTCTGCTTTACTTGAACGTTTCTTCACTTTACCAGACACTAGGCACCCTAGTGTAGGCACCCTTTTCGTACAAATACAGTGAGTACCAGCAGTGTCCTTTACCCTTCTAAGAAACATGCAGACCTAGAAGCCTTTTCCAGTCACACTATGTATTCAGAGTTTAAGGCAACTCGCTGCACCCTTCCTTAGGAAGCTAGGTGGACTCAGCTCTTCAACAGCTCCAGGGATTCTGTTCTCTCACGACCTACATGCCATTGAAATCTGCCTCATTGGCCTCATTGGAGCTACACTAAGAAACACAATCTGCTTCGCCTTCTTTTAGGAACTCTTACCCTAGGACCCCATACCTACAGGAGAAATTAGGCTTGCATTCCTACTGGAATGTAAGCAAAGTTTTTCCTGTTACACTGCAGGACTTTAGAATAGGTTTAAGCCCGAAGGGTTACATAGAGCGTTCCAAGAATGAGGGAGTTCGATACATGCAGAAAACCCTGTGAAGAAAAGTTGATTCAGCAAGGGACCAGGGTGTGGCTAGAGTCTCTATTGACTTGTTAGAAATCAGAAGGGTTTCGGCTGCATGTTAACCGGAGAAGAAGACCTGATGGCACAAGCCTTGCTTTCCCATGTTAAATGTCTAAACATGCTTCCCTGAAGAATCCTAAATAACACTGTTTTTACCTGGCTTCTGGTCACTGTAGGCAGCCCTCACGAAAGAAAAGGAGTTTTCTCTAAGGCAACAGGGTGCTTCCATAGCATGGGTGGGAGCTCCTGCTGTCCTTCTCTAGAGCTACAGGGAAAGTTGACGTGAGTGTTTGCCTCAAGCTAAGGCCTGAAAAGCCTTGCTGAAGCGAAAGCGCTTAGCAGTTTCCATTATGTCGTATTCGAAGTTCTGCTTTACTTAAAGTTTCTTCACTTTTCCAGACACTAGGCACCCTCGTGTAGGCACCCTTTTTCGTACAAATACAGCGAGTACCAGCAGTCTCCTTTGCTCTTCTAAGAAACATCCAGACCTAGAAGCCTTTCCCAGTCACTCTTTGTAATCAGAGTGTAGGGCAACACGCTGCACCCTTCCGTAGGAAGCTAGGTGGATTCAGCTCTTCAACAGCTCCAGGGATTCTGTTCTCTCACGTCCTACATGCCATGGAAGTCTGCCTCATTGCCCTCTGTGGAGCTTCACTAAGATACACAATCTGCTTCGCCTACCTCTAGGAACTCTTACCCAATGACCCCATACCTACACGAGAAAGGAGGCTTGCATTCCTACTGGAATCTAAGCAAAGTTTTTCCTGTTACACTGCAGGACTTTAGACTAGGCTTCGGCCCTATAGCATACATAGAACGTTCCAAGGATGAGGGAGTTCCATATATGCAGAACACTCTGTGAAGAAAAGGTGATTCAGCAAGGGACCAGGGTGTAGCTAGAGTCTCTTTGGACTTCTTAGATATAAGAAGGTGTCCGGGTGCATGTTCACCGGAAAAGAAGACTTGAATGCCTAAGCCTTGCGTTCCCATTTTAAATCTCTATCCATGCCAGCCTGAGATACCTAAATAAAACTGTTTTGACTGGCCTCTATTCACTGTGCAGCCCTCTGGAAAGAAAAGGAGTTTCTCTAAGGAAACACGGTGCTTCCATAGCATGGGTGGGAGCTCCTCCTGTCATGCTCTAGAGCTACAGGGTAACTTGACGTGAGTCCTTGCCTCAAGCTAAGGCCTGAAAAGCCCTGCTGAAGCGAAAGCGCTTAGCATTTTCCATTATGTCGTATTGGAAGTTCTGCTTTACTTGAACGTTTCTTCACTCTACCAGACACTAGGCACCCTAGTGTAGGCACCCTTTTTCGTACAACTACAGTGAGTACCAGCAGTCTCCTTTACCCTTCTAAGAAACATCCAGACCTAGAAGCCTTTCCCAGTCACACTATGTATTCAGAGTTTAAGGCAACTCGCTGCACCCTTCCTTAGAAAGCTAGGTGGACTCAGCTCTTCAACAGCTCCAGGGATTCTGTTCTCTCACGACCTACATGCCATTGAAGTCTGCCTCATTGCTCTCATTGGAGCTACACTAAGAAACACAATCTGCTTCGCCTTCTTCTAGGAACTCTTACCCAAGGACCCCATACCTACAGGAGAAAGGAGGCTTGCATTCCTACTGGAATCTAAGCAAAGTTTTTCCTGTTACACTGCAGGACTTTAGAATAGGTTTAGGCCCGAAGGGTTACATAGAGCGTTCCAAGAATGAGGGAGTTCGATACATGCAGAAAACCCTGTGAAGAAAAGTTGATTCAGCAAGGGACCAGGGTTTGGCTAGACTCTCTATTGACTTGTTAGAAATCAGAAGGGTTTCGGCTGCATGTTAACCCGAGAAGGAGACCTGATGGCACAAGCCTTGCTTTCCCATGTTAAATCTCTAAACATGCTTCCCTGAAGAATCCTAAATAACACTGTTTTTACCTGGCTTCTGGTCACTGTAGGCAGCCCTCTCGAAAGAAAAGGAGTTTTCTCTAAGGAAACACGGTGCTTCCATAGCATGGGTGGGAGCTCCTGTTGTCCTGCTCTAGAGCTACAGGGAAAATTGACGTGAGTCTTTGCCTCAAGCTAAGGCCTGAAAAGCCTTGCTGAAGCGAAAGCGCTTAGCAGTTTCCATTATGTCGTATTCCAAGTTCTGCTTTACTTGAATGTTTCTTCACTTACCAGACACAAGGCATCCTCGTGTAGGCACCCTTTTTCGTAGAAATACAGTGAGTACCAGCAGTCTTCTTTGCTCTTCTAAGAAACATCCAGACCTAGAAGCCTTTCCCAGTCACTCTATGTAATCAGAGTTTAAGGCAACTCGCTGCACCCTTCCTTAGAAAGCTAGGTGGACTCAGCTCTTCAACAGCTCCAGGGATTCTGTTCTCTCACGACCTACATGCCATTGAAGTCTGCCTCATTGCTCTCATTGGAGCTACACTAAGAAACACAATCTGCTTCGCCTTCTTCTAGGAACTCTTACCCAAGGACCCCATACCTACAGGAGAAAGGAGGCTTGCATTCCTACTGGAATCTAAGCAAAGTTTTTCCTGTTACACTGCAGGACTTTAGAATAGGTTTAGGCCCGAAGGGTTACATAGAGCGTTCCAAGAATGAGGGAGTTCGATACATGCAGAAAACCCTGTGAAGAAAAGTTGATTCAGCAAGGGACCAGGGTTTGGCTAGAGTCTCTATTGACTTGTTAGAAATCAGAAGGGTTTCGGCTGCATGTTAACCCGAGAAGGAGACCTGATGGCACAAGCCTTGCTTTCCCATGTTAAATGTCTAAACATGCTTCCCTGAAGAATCCTAAATAACACTGTTTTTACCTGGCTTCTGGTCACTGTAGGCAGCCCTCTCGAAAGAAAAGGAGTTTTCTCTAAGGAAACACGGTGCTTCCATAGCATGTGTACGAGCTCCTGCTGTCCTTCTCTAGAGCTACAGGGAAACTTGACGTGAGTGTTTGCCTCAAGCTAAGGCCTGAAAAGCCTTGCTGAAGCGAAAGCGCTTAGCAGTTTCCATTATGTCGTATTCTAAGTTCTGCTTTACTTGAATGTTTCTTCACTTACCAGACACAAGGCACCCTCGTGTAGGCACCCTTTTTCGTAGAAATACAGTGAGTACCAGCAGTCTTCTTTGCTCTTCTAAGAAACATCCAGACCTAGAAGCCTTTCCCAGTCACTCTATGTAATCAGAGTGTAGGGCTACTCGTTGCACCCTTCCTTAGGAAGCTAGGTGGACTCAGCTCTTCAACAGCTCCAGGGATTCTGTTCTCTCACGTCGTACATGCCATGTAAGTCTGCCTCATTGCCCTCTGTGGAGCTTCACTAAGATACACAATCTGCTTCGCTTACCTCTAGGAACTCTTACCCAATGACCCCATACCTACAGGAGAAAGGAGGCTTGCATTCCTACTGGAACCAAAGCACAGTTTTTCCTTTTACACTGCAGGACTTTAGAATAGGCTTAGGCCCTATAGCATACATAGAACGTTCCAAGGTTGAGGGAGTTCCATATATGCAGAACACTCTGTGAAGAAAAGGTGATTCAGCAAGGGACCAGGGTGTAGCTAGAGTCTCTTTGGACTTTTTAGATATAAGAAGCTGTCAGGGTCATGTTCACCGGAAAAGAAGACCTGAATGCCTAAGCCTTGCGTTCCAATTTAAATCTTTATCCAGGCTGCCCTGAGATACCTAAATGACACTGTTTTTGACAGTCCTCTCTTCAAAGTGGGCAGCCCTCTGGAAAGAAAAGGAGTTTCTCTAAGGAAACACGGTGCTGCCATAGCATGGGTGGGAGTTCCTCCTGTCATGCTCTAGAGCTACAGGATAAGTTGACGTGAGTCCTTGCCTGAAGCTAAGGCCTGAAAAGCCCTGCTGAAGCGAAAGCGCTTAGCAGTTTCCATTATGTCGTATTGGAAGTTCTGCTTTACTTGAACGTTTCTTCACTTTACCAGACACTAGGCACCCTAGTGTAGGCACCCTTTTCGTACAAATACAGTGAGTACCAGCAGTGTCCTTTACCCTTCTAAGAAACATGCAGACCTAGAAGCCTTTTCCAGTCACACTATGTATTCAGAGTTTAAGGCAACTTGCTGCACCCTTCCTTAGGAAGCTAGGTGGACTCAGCTCTTCAACAGCTCCAGGGATTCTGTTCTCTCACGACCTACATGCCATTGAAATCTGCCTCATTGGCCTCATTGGAGCTACACTAAGAAACACAATCTGCTTCGCCTTCTTCTAGGAACTCTTACCCAAGGACCCCATACCTACAGGAGAAATTAGGCTTGCATTCCTACTGGAATGTAAGCAAAGTTTTTCCTGTTACACTGCAGGACTTTAGAATAGGTTTAAGCCCGTAGGGTTACATAGAGCGTTCCAAGAATGAGGGAGTTCGATACATGCAGAAAACCCTGTGAAGAAAAGTTGATTCAGCAAAGGAACAGGGTGTGGCTAGAGTCTTTATTGAATTGTTAGAAATCAGAAGGGTTTCGGCTGCATGTTAACCGGAGAAGAAGACCTGATGGCACAAGCTTTGCTTTCCCATGTTAAATGTCTAAACATGCTTCCCTGAAGAATCCTAAATAACACTGTTTTTACCTGGCTTCTGGTCACTGTAGGCAGCCCTCACGAAAGAAAAGGAGTTTTCTCTAAGGAAACAGGGTGCTTCCATAGCATGGGTGGGAGCTCCTGCTGTCCTGCTCTAGAGCTACAGGGAAACTTGACGTGAGTGTTTGCCTCAAGCTAAGGCCTGAAAAGCCTTGCTGAAGCGAAAGCGCTTAGCAGTTTCCATTATGTCGTATTCGAACTTCTGCTTTACTTACGTTTCTTCATTTTTCCAGACACTAGGCACCCTCGTGTAGGCACCCTTTTTCGTACAAATACAGCGAGTACCAGCAGTCTCCTTTGCTCTTCTAAGAAACATCCAGACCTAGAAGCCTTTCCCAGTCACTCTTTGTAATCAGAGTGTAGGGCAACTCGCTGCACCCTTCCGTAGGAAGCTAGGTGGATTCAGCTCTTCAACAGCTCCAGGGATTCTGTTCTCTCACGTCCTACATGCCATGGAAGTCTGCCTCATTGCCCTCTGTGGAGCTTCACTAAGATACACAATCTGCTTCGCCTACCTCTAGGAACTCTTACCCAAGGACCCCATACCTACAGGAGAAAGGAGGCTTGCATTCCTACTGGAATCTAAGCAAAGTTTTTCCTGTTACACTGCAGGACTTTAGAATAGGTTTAGGCCCGAAGGGTTACATAGAGCGTTCCAAGAATGAGGGAGTTCGATACATGCAGAAAACCCTGTGAAGAAAAGTTGATTCAGCAAGGGACCAGGGTTTGGCTAGAGTCTCTATTGACTTGTTAGAAATCAGAAGGGTTTCGGCTGCATGTTAACCCGAGAAGGAGACCTGATGGCACAAGCCTTGCTTTCCCATGTTAAATGTCTAAACATGCTTCCCTGAAGAATCCTAAATAACACTGTTTTTACCTGGCTTCTGGTCACTGTAGGCAGCCCTCTCGAAAGAAAAGGAGTTTTCTCTAAGGAAACACGGTGCTTCCATAGCATGTGTACGAGCTCCTGCTGTCCTTCTCTAGAGCTACAGGGAAACTTGACGTGAGTGTTTGCCTCAAGCTAAGGCCTGAAAAGCCTTGCTGAAGCGAAAGCGCTTAGCAGTTTCCATTATGTCGTATTCTAAGTTCTGCTTTACTTGAATGTTTCTTCACTTACCAGACACAAGGCACCCTCGTGTAGGCACCCTTTTTCGTAGAAATACAGTGAGTACCAGCAGTCTTCTTTGCTCTTCTAAGAAACATCCAGACCTAGAAGCCTTTCCCAGTCACTCTATGTAATCAGAGTGTAGGGCTACTCGTTGCACCCTTCCTTAGGAAGCTAGGTGGACTCAGCTCTTCAACAGCTCCAGGGATTCTGTTCTCTCACGTCGTACATGCCATGTAAGTCTGCCTCATTGCCCTCTGTGGAGCTTCACTAAGATACACAATCTGCTTCGCCTACCTCTAGGAACTCTTACCCAATGACCCCATACCTACAGGAGAAAGGAGGCTTGCATTCCTACTGGAACCAAAGCACAGTTTTTCCTTTTACACTGCAGGACTTTAGAATAGGCTTAGGCCCTATAGCATACATAGAACGTTCCAAGGTTGAGGGAGTTCCATATATGCAGAACACTCTGTGAAGAAAAGGTGATTCAGCAAGGGACCAGGGTGTAGCTAGAGTCTCTTTGGACTTTTTAGATATAAGAAGCTGTCAGGGTCATGTTCACCGGAAAAGAAGACCTGAATGCCTAAGCCTTGCGTTCCAATTTAAATCTTTATCCAGGCTGCCCTGAGATACCTAAATGACACTGTTTTTGACAGTCCTCTCTTCAAAGTGGGCAGCCCTCTGGAAAGAAAAGGAGTTTCTCTAAGGAAACACGGTGCTGCCATAGCATGGGTGGGAGTTCCTCCTGTCATGCTCTAGAGCTACAGGATAAGTTGACGTGAGTCCTTGCCTGAAGCTAAGGCCTGAAAAGCCCTGCTGAAGCGAAAGCGCTTAGCAGTTTCCATTATGTCGTATTGGAAGTTCTGCTTTACTTGAACGTTTCTTCACTTTACCAGACACTAGGCACCCTAGTGTAGGCACCCTTTTCGTACAAATACAGTGAGTACCAGCAGTGTCCTTTACCCTTCTAAGAAACATGCAGACCTAGAAGCCTTTTCCAGTCACACTATGTATTCAGAGTTTAAGGCAACTTGCTGCACCCTTCCTTAGGAAGCTAGGTGGACTCAGCTCTTCAACAGCTCCAGGGATTCTGTTCTCTCACGACCTACATGCCATTGAAATCTGCCTCATTGGCCTCATTGGAGCTACACTAAGAAACACAATCTGCTTCGCCTTCTTCTAGGAACTCTTACCCAAGGACCCCATACCTACAGGAGAAATTAGGCTTGCATTCCTACTGGAATGTAAGCAAAGTTTTTCCTGTTACACTGCAGGACTTTAGAATAGGTTTAAGCCCGTAGGGTTACATAGAGCGTTCCAAGAATGAGGGAGTTCGATACATGCAGAAAACCCTGTGAAGAAAAGTTGATTCAGCAAAGGACCAGGGTGTGGCTAGAGTCTTTATTGAATTGTTAGAAATCAGAAGGGTTTCGGCTGCATGTTAACCGGAGAAGAAGACCTGATGGCACAAGCTTTGCTTTCCCATGTTAAATGTCTAAACATGCTTCCCTGAAGAATCCTAAATAACACTGTTTTTACCTGGCTTCTGGTCACTGTAGGCAGCCCTCACGAAAGAAAAGGAGTTTTCTCTAAGGAAACAGGGTGCTTCCATAGCATGGGTGGGAGCTCCTGCTGTCCTGCTCTAGAGCTACAGGGAAACTTGACGTGAGTGTTTGCCTCAAGCTAAGGCCTGAAAAGCCTTGCTGAAGCGAAAGCGCTTAGCAGTTTCCATTATGTCGTATTCGAACTTCTGCTTTACTTACGTTTCTTCATTTTTCCAGACACTAGGCACCCTCGTGTAGGCACCCTTTTTCGTACAAATACAGCGAGTACCAGCAGTCTCCTTTGCTCTTCTAAGAAACATCCAGACCTAGAAGCCTTTCCCAGTCACTCTTTGTAATCAGAGTGTAGGGCAACTCGCTGCACCCTTCCGTAGGAAGCTAGGTGGATTCAGCTCTTCAACAGCTCCAGGGATTCTGTTCTCTCACGTCCTACATGCCATGGAAGTCTGCCTCATTGCCCTCTGTGGAGCTTCACTAAGATACACAATCTGCTTCGCCTACCTCTAGGAACTCTTACCCAATGACCCCATACCTACAGGAGAAAGGAGGCTTGCATTCCTACTGGAATCTAAGCAAAGTTTTTCCTGTTACACTGCAGGACTTTAGACTAGGCTTCGGCCCTATAGCATACATACAACGTTCCAAGGATGAGGGGTTCCATATATGCAGAACACTCTGTAAAGAAAAGTTGATTCAGCAAGGGACCAGGGTGTAGCTAGAGTCTCTTTGGACTTCTTAGATATAAGAAGGTGTCCGGGTGCATGTTCACCGGAAAAGAAGACTTGAATGCCTAAGCCTTGCGTTCCCATTTTAAATCTCTATCCACGCCAGCCTGAAATACCTAAATAACACTGTTTTGACTGGCCTCTATTCACTGTGGGCAGCCCTCTGGAAAGAAAAGGAGTTTCTCTAAGGAAACACGGTGCTTCCATAGCATGGGTGGGAGTTCCTCCTGTCATGCTCTAGAGCTACAGGGTAACTTGACGTGAGTCCTTGCCTCAAGCTAAGGCCTGAAAAGCCCTGCTGAAGCGAAAGCGCTTAGCATTTTCCATTATGTCGTATTGGAAGTTCTGCTTTACTTGAACGTTTCTTCACTCTACCAGACACTAGGCACCCTAGTGTAGGCACCCTTTTTCGTACAACTACAGTGAGTACCAGCAGTCTCCTTTACCCTTCTAAGAAACATCCAGACCTAGAAGCCTTTCCCAGTCACACTATGTATTCAGAGTTTAAGGCAACTCGCTGCACCCTTCCTTAGAAAGCTAGGTGGACTCAGCTCTTCAACAGCTCCAGGGATTCTGTTCTCTCACGTCCTACATGCCATGGAAGTCTGCCTCATTGCCCTCTGTGGAGCTTCACTAAGATACACAATCTGCTTCGCCTACCTCTAGGAACTCTTACCCAATGACCCCATACCTACAGGAGAAAGGAGGCTTGCATTCCTACTGGAACCAAAGCACAGTTTTTCCTTTTACACTGCAGGACTTTAGAATAGGCTTAGGCCCTATAGCATACATAGAACGTTCCAAGGTTGAGGGAGTTCCATATATGCACAACACTCTGTGAAGAAAAGTTGATTCAGCAAGGGAGCAGGGTGTAGCTAGAGTCTCTTTGGACTTCTTAGATATAAGAAGGTGTCCGGGTCACGTTCACCAGAAAAGAAGACCTGAATGCCTAAGCCTTGCGTTCCAATTTAAATCTTTATCCAGGCTGCCCTGAGATACCTAAATAACACTGTTTTTGACAGTCCTCTCTTCAAAGTGGGCAGCCCTCTGGAAAGAAAAGGAGTTTCTCTAAGGAAACACGGTGCTGCCATAGCATGGGTGGGAGTTCCTCCTGTCATGCTCTAGAGCTACAGGATAACTTGACGTGAGTCCTTGCCTGAAGCTAAGGCCTGAAAAGCCCTGCTGAAGCGAAAGCGCTTAGCAGTTTCCATTATGTCGTATTGGAAGTTCTGCTTTACTTGAACGTTTCTTAACTTTACCAGACACTAGGCACCCTAGTGTAGGCACCCTTTTCGTACAAATACAGTGAGTACCAGCAGTGTCCTTTACCCTTCTAAGAAACATGCAGACCTAGAAGCCTTTTCCAGTCACACTATGTATTCAGAGTTTAAGGCAACTCGCTGCACCCTTCCTTAGGAAGCTAGGTGGACTCAGCTCTTCAACAGCTCCAGGGATTCTGTTCTCTCACGTCCTACATGCCATGGAAGTCTGCCTCATTGCCCTCTGTGGAGCTTCACTAAGATACACAATCTGCTTCGCCTACCTCTAGGAACTCTTACCCAATGACCCCATACCTACACGAGAAAGGAGGCTTGCATTCCTACTGGAATCTAAGCAAAGTTTTTCCTGTTACACTGCAGGACTTTAGACTAGGCTTCGGCCCTATAGCATACATACAACGTTCCAAGGATGAGGGGTTCCATATATGCAGAACACTCTGTAAAGAAAAGTTGATTCAGCAAGGGACCAGGGTGTAGCTAGAGTCTCTTTGGACTTCTTAGATAT
Source organism: Balaenoptera physalus (assembly GCF_965194825.1). Classification (NCBI taxonomy): domain Eukaryota; kingdom Metazoa; phylum Chordata; class Mammalia; order Artiodactyla; family Balaenopteridae; genus Balaenoptera; species Balaenoptera physalus. The sequence continues at coordinate 6,472,845 of NC_138902.1, read as the reverse complement.
AAGAAGGTGTCCGGGTGCATGTTCACCGGAAAAGAAGACTTGAATGCCTAAGCCTTGCGTTCCCATTTTAAATCTCTATCCACGCCAGCCTGAAATACCTAAATAACACTGTTTTGACTGGCCTCTATTCACTGTGGGCAGCCCTCTGGAAAGAAAAGGAGTTTCTCTAAGGAAACACGGTGCTTCCATAGCATGGGTGGGTGTTCCTCCTGTCATGCTCTAGAGCTACAGGGTAACTTGACGTGAGTCCTTGCCTCAAGCTAAGGCCTGAAAAGCCCTGCTGAAGCGAAAGCGCTTAGCATTTTCCATTATGTCGTATTGGAAGTTCTGCTTTACTTGAACGTTTCTTCACTCTACCAGACACTAGGCACCCTAGTGTAGGCACCCTTTTTCGTACAACTACAGTGAGTACCAGCAGTCTCCTTTACCCTTCTAAGAAACATCCAGACCTAGAAGCCTTTCCCAGTCACACTATGTATTCAGAGTTTAAGGCAACTCGCTGCACCCTTCCTTAGAAAGCTAGATGGACTCAGCTCTTCAACAGCTCCAGGGATTCTGTTCTCTCACGACATACATGCCATTGAAGTCTGCCTCATTGCTCTCATTGGAGCTACACTAAGAAACACAATCTGCTTCGCCTTCTTCTAGGAACTCTTACCCTAGGACCCCATACCTACAGGAGAAATTAGGCTTGCATTCCTACTGGAATGTAAGCAAAGTTTTTCCTGTTACACTGCAGGACTTTAGAATAGGTTTAAGCCCGAAGGGTTACATAGAGCGTTCCAAGAATGAGGGAGTTCGATACATGCAGAAAACCCTGTGAAGAAAAGTTGATTCAGCAAGGGACCAGGGTGTGGCTAGAGTCTCTATTGACTTGTTAGAAATCAGAAGGGTTTCGGCTGCATGTTAACCGGAGAAGAAGACCTGATGGCACAAGCCTTGCTTTCCCATGTTAAATGTCTAAACATGCTTCCCTGAAGAATCCTAAATAACACTGTTTTTACCTGGCTTCTGGTCACTGTAGGCAGCCCTCACGAAAGAAAAGGAGTTTTCTCTAAGGAAACAGGGTGCTTCCATAGCATGGGTGGGAGCTCCTGCTGTCCTGCTCTAGAGCTACAGGGAAAGTTGACGTGAGTGTTTGCCTCAAGCTAAGGCCTGAAAAGCCTTGCTGAAGCGAAAGCGCTTAGCAGTTTCCATTATGTCGTATTCGAAGTTCTGCTTTACTTAACGTTTCTTCACTTTTCCAGACACTAGGCACCCTCGTGTAGGCACCCTTTTTCGTACAAATACAGCGAGTACCAGCAGTCTCCTTTGCTCTTCTAAGAAACATCCAGACCTAGAAGCCTTTCCCAGTCACTCTTTGTAATCAGAGTGTAGGGCAACTCGCTGCACCCTTCCGTAGGAAGCTAGGTGGATTCAGCTCTTCAACAGCTCCAGGGATTCTGTTCTCTCACGTCCTACATGCCATGGAAGTCTGCCTCATTGCCCTCTGTGGAGCTTCACTAAGATACACAATCTGCTTCGCCTACCTCTAGGAACTCTTACCCAATGACCCCATACCTACACGAGAAAGGAGGCTTGCATTCCTACTGGAATCTAAGCAAAGTTTTTCCTGTTACACTGCAGGACTTTAGACTAGGCTTCGGCCCAATAGCATACATAGAACGTTCCAAGGATGAGGGAGTTCCATATATGCAGAACACTCTGTGAAGAAAAGGTGATTCAGCAAGGGACCAGGGTGTAGCTAGAGTCTCTTTGGACTTTTTAGATATAAGAAAGTGTCCGGGTCATGTTCACCGGAAAAGAAGACCTGAATGCCTAAGCCTTGCGTTCCAATTTAAATCTTTATCCAGGCTGCCCTGAGATACCTAAATAACACTGTTTTTGACAGTCCTCTCTTCAAAGTGGGCAGCCCTCTGGAAAGAAAAGGAGTTTCTCTAAGGAAACACGGTGCTGCCATAGCATGGGTGGGAGTTCCTCCTGTCATGCTCTAGAGCTACAGGATAACTTGACGTGAGTCCTTGCCTGAAGCTAAGGCCTGAAAAGCCCTGCTGAAGCGAAAGCGCTTAGCAGTTTCCATTATGTCGTATTGGAAGTTCTGCTTTACTTGAACGTTTCTTCACTTTACCAGACACTAGGCACCCTAGTGTAGGCACCCTTTTCGTACAAATACAGTGAGTACCAGCAGTGTCCTTTACCCTTCTAAGAAACATGCAGACCTAGAAGCCTTTTCCAGTCACACTATGTATTCAGAGTTTAAGGCAACTCGCTGCACCCTTCCTTAGGAAGCTAGGTGGACTCAGCTCTTCAACAGCTCCAGGGATTCTGTTCTCTCACGACCTACATGCCATTGAAATCTGCCTCATTGGCCTCATTGGAGCTACACTAAGAAACACAATCTGCTTCGCCTTCTTCTAGGAACCCTTACCCTAGGACCCCATACCTACAGGAGAAATTAGGCTTGCATTCCTACTGGAATGTAAGCAAAGTTTTTCCTGTTACACTGCAGGACTTTAGAATAGGTTTAAGCCCGAAGGGTTACATAGAGCGTTCCAAGAATGAGGGAGTTCGATACATGCAGAAAACCCTGTGAAGAAAAGTTGATTCAGCAAGGGACCAGGGTGTGGCTAGAGTCTCTATTGACTTGTTAGAAATCAGAAGGGTTTCGGCTGCATGTTAAACGGAGAAGAAGACCTGATGGCACAAGCCTTGCTTTCCCATGTTAAATGTCTAAACATGCTTCCCTGAAGAATCCTAAATAACACTGTTTTTACCTGGCTTCTGGTCACTGTAGGCAGCCCTCACGAAAGAAAAGGAGTTTTCTCTAAGGAAACAGGGTGCTTCCATAGCATGGGTGGGAGCTCCTGCTGTCCTGCTCTAGAGCTACAGGGAAAGTTGACGTGAGTGTTTGCCTCAAGCTAAGGCCTGAAAAGCCTTGCTGAAGCGAAAGCGCTTAGCAGTTTCCATTATGTCGTATTCGAAGTTCTGCTTTACTTAACGTTTCTTCACTTTTCCAGACACTAGGCACCCTCGTGTAGGCACCCTTTTTCGTACAAATACAGCGAGTACCAGCAGTCTCCTTTGCTCTTCTAAGAAACATCCATACCTAGAAGCCTTTCCCAGTCACTCCTTGTAATCAGAGTGTAGGGCAACTCGCTGCACCCTTCCGTAGGAAGCTAGGTGGATTCAGCTCTTCAACAGCTCCAGGGATTCTGTTCTCTCACGTCCTACATGCCATGGAAGTCTGCCTCATTGCCCTCTGTGGAGCTTCACTAAGATACACAATCTGCTTCGCCTACCTCTAGGAACTCTTACCCAATGAACCCATACCTACACGAGAAAGGAGGCTTGCATTCCTACTGGAATCTAAGCAAAGTTTTTCCTGTTACACTGCAGGACTTTAGACTAGGCTTCGGCCCTATAGCATACATAGAACGTTCCAAGGATGAGGGAGTTCCATATATGCAGAACACTCTGTGAAGAAAAGGTGATTCAGCAAGGGACCAGGGTGTAGCTAGAGTCTCTTTGGTCTTTTTAGATATAAGAAAGTGTCCGGGTCATGTTCACCGGAAAAGAAGACCTGAATGCCTAAGCCTTGCGTTCCAATTTAAATCTCTATCCAGGGTGCCCTGAGATACCTAAATAGCACTGTTTTTGACAGTCCTCTCTTCAAAGTGGGCAGCCCTCTGGAAAGAAAAGGAGTTTCTCTAAGGAAACACGGTGCTGCCATAGCATGGGTGGGAGTTCCTCCTGTCATGCTCTAGAGCTACAGGATAACTTGACGTGAGTCCTTGCCTGAAGCTAAGGCCTGAAAAGCCCTGCTGAAGCGAAAGCGCTTAGCAGTTTCCATTATGTCGTATTGGAAGTTCTGCTTTACTTGAACGTTTCTTCACTTTACCAGACACTAGGCACCCTAGTGTAGGCACCCTTTTCGTACAAATACAGTGAGTACCAGCAGTGTCCTTTACCCTTCTAAGAAACATCCAGACCTAGAAGCCTTTTCCAGTCACACTATGTATTCAGAGTTTAAGGCAACTCGCTGCACCCTTCCTTAGGAAGCTAGGTGGACTCAGCTCTTCAACAGCTCCAGGGATTCTGTTCTCTCACGACCTACATGCCATTGAAATCTGCCTCATTGGCCTCATTGGAGCTACACTAAGATACACAATCTGCTTCGCCTACCTCTAGGAACTCTTACCCAAGGACCCCATACCTACAGGAGAAAGGAGGCTTGCATTCCTACTGGAATCTAAGCAAAGTTTTTCCTGTTACACTGCAGGACTTTAGAATAGGTTTAGGCCCGAAGGGTTACATAGAGCGTTCCAAGAATGAGGGAGTTCGATACATGCAGAAAACCCTGTGAAGAAAAGTTGATTCAGCAAGGGACCAGGGTTTGGCTAGAGTCTCTATTGACTTGTTAGAAATCAGAAGGGTTTCGGCTGCATGTTAACCCGAGAAGGAGACCTGATGGCACAAGCCTTGCTTTCCCATGTTAAATGTCTAAACATGCTTCCCTGAAGAATCCTAAATAACACTGTTTTTACCTGGCTTCTGGTCACTGTAGGCAGCCCTCTCGAAAGAAAAGGAGTTTTCTCTAAGGAAACACGGTGCTTCCATAGCATGTGTACGAGCTCCTGCTGTCCTTCTCTAGAGCTACAGGGAAACTTGACGTGAGTGTTTGCCTCAAGCTAAGGCCTGAAAAGCCTTGCTGAAGCGAAAGCGCTTAGCAGTTTCCATTATGTCGTATTCTAAGTTCTGCTTTACTTGAATGTTTCTTCACTTACCAGACACAAGGCACCCTCGTGTAGGCACCCTTTTTCGTAGAAATACAGTGAGTACCAGCAGTCTTCTTTGCTCTTCTAAGAAACATCCAGACCTAGAAGCCTTTCCCAGTCACTCTATGTAATCAGAGTGTAGGGCTACTCGTTGCACCCTTCCTTAGGAAGCTAGGTGGACTCAGCTCTTCAACAGCTCCAGGGATTCTGTTCTCTCACGTCGTACATGCCATGTAAGTCTGCCTCATTGCCCTCTGTGGAGCTTCACTAAGATACACAATCTGCTTCGCCTACCTCTAGGAACTCTTACCCAATGACCCCATACCTACAGGAGAAAGGAGGCTTGCATTCCTACTGGAACCAAAGCACAGTTTTTCCTTTTACACTGCAGGACTTTAGAATAGGCTTAGGCCCTATAGCATACATAGAACGTTCCAAGGTTGAGGGAGTTCCATATATGCAGAACACTCTGTGAAGAAAAGGTGATTCAGCAAGGGACCAGGGTGTAGCTAGAGTCTCTTTGGACTTTTTAGATATAAGAAGCTGTCAGGGTCATGTTCACCGGAAAAGAAGACCTGAATGCCTAAGCCTTGCGTTCCAATTTAAATCTTTATCCAGGCTGCCCTGAGATACCTAAATGACACTGTTTTTGACAGTCCTCTCTTCAAAGTGGGCAGCCCTCTGGAAAGAAAAGGAGTTTCTCTAAGGAAACACGGTGCTGCCATAGCATGGGTGGGAGTTCCTCCTGTCATGCTCTAGAGCTACAGGATAAGTTGACGTGAGTCCTTGCCTGAAGCTAAGGCCTGAAAAGCCCTGCTGAAGCGAAAGCGCTTAGCAGTTTCCATTATGTCGTATTGGAAGTTCTGCTTTACTTGAACGTTTCTTCACTTTACCAGACACTAGGCACCCTAGTGTAGGCACCCTTTTCGTACAAATACAGTGAGTACCAGCAGTGTCCTTTACCCTTCTAAGAAACATGCAGACCTAGAAGCCTTTTCAAGTCACACTATGTATTCAGAGTTTAAGGCAACTTGCTGCACCCTTCCTTAGGAAGCTAGGTGGACTCAGCTCTTCAACAGCTCCAGGGATTCTGTTCTCTCACGACCTACATGCCATTGAAATCTGCCTCATTGGCCTCATTGGAGCTACACTAAGAAACACAATCTGCTTCGCCTTCTTCTAGGAACTCTTACCCAAGGACCCCATACCTACAGGAGAAATTAGGCTTGCATTCCTACTGGAATGTAAGCAAAGTTTTTCCTGTTACACTGCAGGACTTTAGAATAGGTTTAAGCCCGTAGGGTTACATAGAGCGTTCCAAGAATGAGGGAGTTCGATACATGCAGAAAACCCTGTGAAGAAAAGTTGATTCAGCAAAGGACCAGGGTGTGGCTAGAGTCTTTATTGAATTGTTAGAAATCAGAAGGGTTTCGGCTGCATGTTAACCGGAGAAGAAGACCTGATGGCACAAGCTTTGCTTTCCCATGTTAAATGTCTAAACATGCTTCCCTGAAGAATCCTAAATAACACTGTTTTTACCTGGCTTCTGGTCACTGTAGGCAGCCCTCACGAAAGAAAAGGAGTTTTCTCTAAGGAAACAGGGTGCTTCCATAGCATGGGTGGGAGCTCCTGCTGTCCTGCTCTAGAGCTACAGGGAAACTTGACGTGAGTGTTTGCCTCAAGCTAAGGCCTGAAAAGCCTTGCTGAAGCGAAAGCGCTTAGCAGTTTCCATTATGTCGTATTCGAACTTCTGCTTTACTTACGTTTCTTCATTTTTCCAGACACTAGGCACCCTCGTGTAGGCACCCTTTTTCGTACAAATACAGCGAGTACCAGCAGTCTCCTTTGCTCTTCTAAGAAACATCCAGACCTAGAAGCCTTTCCCAGTCACTCTTTGTAATCAGAGTGTAGGGCAACTCGCTGCACCCTTCCGTAGGAAGCTAGGTGGATTCAGCTCTTCAACAGCTCCAGGGATTCTGTTCTCTCACGTCCTACATGCCATGGAAGTCTGCCTCATTGCCCTCTGTGGAGCTTCACTAAGATACACAATCTGCTTCGCCTACCTCTAGGAACTCTTACCCAATGACCCCATACCTACACGAGAAAGGAGGCTTGCATTCCTACTGGAATCTAAGCAAAGTTTTTCCTGTTACACTGCAGGACTTTAGACTAGGCTTCGGCCCTATAGCATACATACAACGTTCCAAGGATGAGGGGTTCCATATATGCAGAACACTCTGTAAAGAAAAGTTGATTCAGCAAGGGACCAGGGTGTAGCTAGAGTCTCTTTGGACTTCTTAGATATAAGAAGGTGTCCGGGTGCATGTTCACCGGAAAAGAAGACTTGAATGCCTAAGCCTTGCGTTCCCATTTTAAATCTCTATCCACGCCAGCCTGAAATACCTAAATAACACTGTTTTGACTGGCCTCTATTCACTGTGGGCAGCCCTCTGGAAAGAAAAGGAGTTTCTCTAAGGAAACACGGTGCTTCCATAGCATGGGTGGGAGTTCCTCCTGTCATGCTCTAGAGCTACAGGGTAACTTGACGTGAGTCCTTGCCTCAAGCTAAGGCCTGAAAAGCCCTGCTGAAGCGAAAGCGCTTAGCATTTTCCATTATGTCGTATTGGAAGTTCTGCTTTACTTGAACGTTTCTTCACTCTACCAGACACTAGGCACCCTAGTGTAGGCACCCTTTTTCGTACAACTACAGTGAGTACCAGCAGTCTCCTTTACCCTTCTAAGAAACATCCAGACCTAGAAGCCTTTCCCAGTCACACTATGTATTCAGAGTTTAAGGCAACTCGCTGCACCCTTCCTTAGAAAGCTAGGTGGACTCAGCTCTTCAACAGCTCCAGGGATTCTGTTCTCTCACGTCCTACATGCCATGGAAGTCTGCCTCATTGCCCTCTGTGGAGCTTCACTAAGATACACAATCTGCTTCGCCTACCTCTAGGAACTCTTACCCAATGACCCCATACCTACAGGAGAAAGGAGGCTTGCATTCCTACTGGAACCAAAGCACAGTTTTTCCTTTTACACTGCAGGACTTTAGAATAGGCTTAGGCCCTATAGCATACATAGAACGTTCCAAGGTTGAGGGAGTTCCATATATGCACAACACTCTGTGAAGAAAAGTTGATTCAGCAAGGGAGCAGGGTGTAGCTAGAGTCTCTTTGGACTTCTTAGATATAAGAAGGTGTCCGGGTCACGTTCACCAGAAAAGAAGACCTGAATGCCTAAGCCTTGCGTTCCAATTTAAATCTTTATCCAGGCTGCCCTGAGATACCTAAATAACACTGTTTTTGACAGTCCTCTCTTCAAAGTGGGCAGCCCTCTGGAAAGAAAAGGAGTTTCTCTAAGGAAACACGGTGCTGCCATAGCATGGGTGGGAGTTCCTCCTGTCATGCTCTAGAGCTACAGGATAACTTGACGTGAGTCCTTGCCTGAAGCTAAGGCCTGAAAAGCCCTGCTGAAGCGAAAGCGCTTAGCAGTTTCCATTATGTCGTATTGGAAGTTCTGCTTTACTTGAACGTTTCTTCACTTTACCAGACACTAGGCACCCTAGTGTAGGCACCCTTTTCGTACAAATACAGTGAGTACCAGCAGTGTCCTTTACCCTTCTAAGAAACATCCAGACCTAGAAGCCTTTTCCAGTCACACTATGTATTCAGAGTTTAAGGCAACTCGCTGCACCCTTCCTTAGGAAGCTAGGTGGACTCAGCTCTTCAACAGCTCCAGGGATTCTGTTCTCTCACGACCTACATGCCATTGAAATCTGCCTCATTGGCCTCATTGGAGCTACACTAAGATACACAATCTGCTTCGCCTACCTCTAGGAACTCTTACCCAAGGACCCCATACCTACAGGAGAAAGGAGGCTTGCATTCCTACTGGAATCTAAGCAAAGTTTTTCCTGTTACACTGCAGGACTTTAGAATAGGTTTAGGCCCGAAGGGTTACATAGAGCGTTCCAAGAATGAGGGAGTTCGATACATGCAGAAAACCCTGTGAAGAAAAGTTGATTCAGCAAGGGACCAGGGTTTGGCTAGAGTCTCTATTGACTTGTTAGAAATCAGAAGGGTTTCGGCTGCATGTTAACCCGAGAAGGAGACCTGATGGCACAAGCCTTGCTTTCCCATGTTAAATGTCTAAACATGCTTCCCTGAAGAATCCTAAATAACACTGTTTTTACCTGGCTTCTGGTCACTGTAGGCAGCCCTCTCGAAAGAAAAGGAGTTTTCTCTAAGGAAACACGGTGCTTCCATAGCATGTGTACGAGCTCCTGCTGTCCTTCTCTAGAGCTACAGGGAAACTTGACGTGAGTGTTTGCCTCAAGCTAAGGCCTGAAAAGCCTTGCTGAAGCGAAAGCGCTTAGCAGTTTCCATTATGTCGTATTCTAAGTTCTGCTTTACTTGAATGTTTCTTCACTTACCAGACACAAGGCACCCTCGTGTAGGCACCCTTTTTCGTAGAAATACAGTGAGTACCAGCAGTCTTCTTTGCTCTTCTAAGAAACATCCAGACCTAGAAGCCTTTCCCAGTCACTCTATGTAATCAGAGTGTAGGGCTACTCGTTGCACCCTTCCTTAGGAAGCTAGGTGGACTCAGCTCTTCAACAGCTCCAGGGATTCTGTTCTCTCACGTCGTACATGCCATGTAAGTCTGCCTCATTGCCCTCTGTGGAGCTTCACTAAGATACACAATCTGCTTCGCCTACCTCTAGGAACTCTTACCCAATGACCCCATACCTACAGGAGAAAGGAGGCTTGCATTCCTACTGGAACCAAAGCACAGTTTTTCCTTTTACACTGCAGGACTTTAGAATAGGCTTAGGCCCTATAGCATACATAGAACGTTCCAAGGTTGAGGGAGTTCCATATATGCAGAACACTCTGTGAAGAAAAGGTGATTCAGCAAGGGACCAGGGTGTAGCTAGAGTCTCTTTGGACTTTTTAGATATAAGAAGCTGTCAGGGTCATGTTCACCGGAAAAGAAGACCTGAATGCCTAAGCCTTGCGTTCCAATTTAAATCTTTATCCAGGCTGCCCTGAGATACCTAAATGACACTGTTTTTGACAGTCCTCTCTTCAAAGTGGGCAGCCCTCTGGAAAGAAAAGGAGTTTCTCTAAGGAAACACGGTGCTGCCATAGCATGGGTGGGAGTTCCTCCTGTCATGCTCTAGAGCTACAGGATAAGTTGACGTGAGTCCTTGCCTGAAGCTAAGGCCTGAAAAGCCCTGCTGAAGCGAAAGCGCTTAGCAGTTTCCATTATGTCGTATTGGAAGTTCTGCTTTACTTGAACGTTTCTTCACTTTACCAGACACTAGGCACCCTAGTGTAGGCACCCTTTTCGTACAAATACAGTGAGTACCAGCAGTGTCCTTTACCCTTCTAAGAAACATGCAGACCTAGAAGCCTTTTCAAGTCACACTATGTATTCAGAGTTTAAGGCAACTTGCTGCACCCTTCCTTAGGAAGCTAGGTGGACTCAGCTCTTCAACAGCTCCAGGGATTCTGTTCTCTCACGACCTACATGCCATTGAAATCTGCCTCATTGGCCTCATTGGAGCTACACTAAGAAACACAATCTGCTTCGCCTTCTTCTAGGAACTCTTACCCAAGGACCCCATACCTACAGGAGAAATTAGGCTTGCATTCCTACTGGAATGTAAGCAAAGTTTTTCCTGTTACACTGCAGGACTTTAGAATAGGTTTAAGCCCGTAGGGTTACATAGAGCGTTCCAAGAATGAGGGAGTTCGATACATGCAGAAAACCCTGTGAAGAAAAGTTGATTCAGCAAAGGACCAGGGTGTGGCTAGAGTCTTTATTGAATTGTTAGAAATCAGAAGGGTTTCGGCTGCATGTTAACCGGAGAAGAAGACCTGATGGCACAAGCTTTGCTTTCCCATGTTAAATGTCTAAACATGCTTCCCTGAAGAATCCTAAATAACACTGTTTTTACCTGGCTTCTGGTCACTGTAGGCAGCCCTCACGAAAGAAAAGGAGTTTTCTCTAAGGAAACAGGGTGCTTCCATAGCATGGGTGGGAGCTCCTGCTGTCCTGCTCTAGAGCTACAGGGAAACTTGACGTGAGTGTTTGCCTCAAGCTAAGGCCTGAAAAGCCTTGCTGAAGCGAAAGCGCTTAGCAGTTTCCATTATGTCGTATTCGAACTTCTGCTTTACTTACGTTTCTTCATTTTTCCAGACACTAGGCACCCTCGTGTAGGCACCCTTTTTCGTACAAATACAGCGAGTACCAGCAGTCTCCTTTGCTCTTCTAAGAAACATCCAGACCTAGAAGCCTTTCCCAGTCACTCTTTGTAATCAGAGTGTAGGGCAACTCGCTGCACCCTTCCGTAGGAAGCTAGGTGGATTCAGCTCTTCAACAGCTCCAGGGATTCTGTTCTCTCACGTCCTACATGCCATGGAAGTCTGCCTCATTGCCCTCTGTGGAGCTTCACTAAGATACACAATCTGCTTCGCCTACCTCTAGGAACTCTTACCCAATGACCCCATACCTACACGAGAAAGGAGGCTTGCATTCCTACTGGAATCTAAGCAAAGTTTTTCCTGTTACACTGCAGGACTTTAGACTAGGCTTCGGCCCTATAGCATACATACAACGTTCCAAGGATGAGGGGTTCCATATATGCAGAACACTCTGTAAAGAAAAGTTGATTCAGCAAGGGACCAGGGTGTAGCTAGAGTCTCTTTGGACTTCTTAGATATAAGAAGGTGTCCGGGTGCATGTTCACCGGAAAAGAAGACTTGAATGCCTAAGCCTTGCGTTCCCATTTTAAATCTCTATCCACGCCAGCCTGAAATACCTAAATAACACTGTTTTGACTGGCCTCTATTCACTGTGGGCAGCCCTCTGGAAAGAAAAGGAGTTTCTCTAAGGAAACACGGTGCTTCCATAGCATGGGTGGGAGTTCCTCCTGTCATGCTCTAGAGCTACAGGGTAACTTGACGTGAGTCCTTGCCTCAAGCTAAGGCCTGAAAAGCCCTGCTGAAGCGAAAGCGCTTAGCATTTTCCATTATGTCGTATTGGAAGTTCTGCTTTACTTGAACGTTTCTTCACTCTACCAGACACTAGGCACCCTAGTGTAGGCACCCTTTTTCGTACAACTACAGTGAGTACCAGCAGTCTCCTTTACCCTTCTAAGAAACATCCAGACCTAGAAGCCTTTCCCAGTCACACTATGTATTCAGAGTTTAAGGCAACTCGCTGCACCCTTCCTTAGAAAGCTAGGTGGACTCAGCTCTTCAACAGCTCCAGGGATTCTGTTCTCTCACGTCCTACATGCCATGGAAGTCTGCCTCATTGCCCTCTGTGGAGCTTCACTAAGATACACAATCTGCTTCGCCTACCTCTAGGAACTCTTACCCAATGACCCCATACCTACAGGAGAAAGGAGGCTTGCATTCCTACTGGAACCAAAGCACAGTTTTTCCTTTTACACTGCAGGACTTTAGAATAGGCTTAGGCCCTATAGCATACATAGAACGTTCCAAGGTTGAGGGAGTTCCATATATGCAGAACACTCTGTGAAGAAAAGTTGATTCAGCAAGGGAGCAGGGTGTAGCTAGAGTCTCTTTGGACTTCTTAGATATAAGAAGGTGTCCGGGTCACGTTCACCAGAAAAGAAGACCTGAATGCCTAAGCCTTGCGTTCCAATTTAAATCTTTATCCAGGCTGCCCTGAGATACCTAAATAACACTGTTTTTGACAGTCCTCTCTTCAAAGTGGGCAGCCCTCTGGAAAGAAAAGGAGTTTCTCTAAGGAAACACGGTGCTGCCATAGCATGGGTGGGAGTTCCTCCTGTCATGCTCTAGAGCTACAGGATAACTTGACGTGAGTCCTTGCCTGAAGCTAAGGCCTGAAAAGCCCTGCTGAAGCGAAAGCGCTTAGCAGTTTCCATTATGTCGTATTGGAAGTTCTGCTTTACTTGAACGTTTCTTAACTTTACCAGACACTAGGCACCCTAGTGTAGGCACCCTTTTCGTACAAATACAGTGAGTACCAGCAGTGTCCTTTACCCTTCTAAGAAACATGCAGACCTAGAAGCCTTTTCCAGTCACACTATGTATTCAGAGTTTAAGGCAACTCGCTGCACCCTTCCTTAGGAAGCTAGGTGGACTCAGCTCTTCAACAGCTCCAGGGATTCTGTTCTCTCACGTCCTACATGCCATGGAAGTCTGCCTCATTGCCCTCTGTGGAGCTTCACTAAGATACACAATCTGCTTCGCCTACCTCTAGGAACTCTTACCCAATGACCCCATACCTACACGAGAAAGGAGGCTTGCATTCCTACTGGAATCTAAGCAAAGTTTTTCCTGTTACACTGCAGGACTTTAGACTAGGCTTCGGCCCTATAGCATACATACAACGTTCCAAGGATGAGGGGTTCCATATATGCAGAACACTCTGTAAAGAAAAGTTGATTCAGCAAGGGACCAGGGTGTAGCTAGAGTCTCTTTGGACTTCTTAGATATAAGAAGGTGTCCGGGTGCATGTTCACCGGAAAAGAAGACTTGAATGCCTAAGCCTTGCGTTCCCATTTTAAATCTCTATCCACGCCAGCCTGAAATACCTAAATAACACTGTTTTGACTGGCCTCTATTCACTGTGGGCAGCCCTCTGGAAAGAAAAGGAGTTTCTCTAAGGAAACACGGTGCTTCCATAGCATGGGTGGGTGTTCCTCCTGTCATGCTCTAGAGCTACAGGGTAACTTGACGTGAGTCCTTGCCTCAAGCTAAGGCCTGAAAAGCCCTGCTGAAGCGAAAGCGCTTAGCATTTTCCATTATGTCGTATTGGAAGTTCTGCTTTAGTTGAACGTTTCTTCACTCTACCAGACACTAGGCACCCTAGTGTAGGCACCCTTTTTCGTACAACTACAGTGAGTACCAGCAGTCTCCTTTACCCTTCTAAGAAACATCCAGACCTAGAAGCCTTTCCCAGTCACACTATGTATTCAGAGTTTAAGGCAACTCGCTGCACCCTTCCTTAGAAAGCTAGATGGACTCAGCTCTTCAACAGCTCCAGGGATTCTGTTCTCTCACGACATACATGCCATTGAAGTCTGCCTCATTGCTCTCATTGGAGCTACACTAAGAAACACAATCTGCTTCGCCTTCTTCTAGGAACTCTTACCCTAGGACCCCATACCTACAGGAGAAATTAGGCTTGCATTCCTACTGGAATGTAAGCAAAGTTTTTCCTGTTACACTGCAGGACTTTAGAATAGGTTTAAGCCCGAAGGGTTACATAGAGCGTTCCAAGAATGAGGGAGTTCGATACATGCAGAAAACCCTGTGAAGAAAAGTTGATTCAGCAAGGGACCAGGGTGTGGCTAGAGTCTCTATTGACTTGTTAGAAATCAGAAGGGTTTCGGCTGCATGTTAACCGGAGAAGAAGACCTGATGGCACAAGCCTTGCTTTCCCATGTTAAATGTCTAAACATGCTTCCCTGAAGAATCCTAAATAACACTGTTTTTACCTGGCTTCTGGTCACTGTAGGCAGCCCTCACGAAAGAAAAGGAGTTTTCTCTAAGGAAACAGGGTGCTTCCATAGCATGGGTGGGAGCTCCTGCTGTCCTGCTCTAGAGCTACAGGGAAAGTTGACGTGAGTGTTTGCCTCAAGCTAAGGCCTGAAAAGCCTTGCTGAAGCGAAAGCGCTTAGCAGTTTCCATTATGTCGTATTCGAAGTTCTGCTTTACTTAACGTTTCTTCACTTTTCCAGACACTAGGCACCCTCGTGTAGGCACCCTTTTTCGTACAAATACAGCGAGTACCAGCAGTCTCCTTTGCTCTTCTAAGAAACATCCAGACCTAGAAGCCTTTCCCAGTCACTCTTTGTAATCAGAGTGTAGGGCAACTCGCTGCACCCTTCCGTAGGAAGCTAGGTGGATTCAGCTCTTCAACAGCTCCAGGGATTCTGTTCTCTCACGTCCTACATGCCATGGAAGTCTGCCTCATTGCCCTCTGTGGAGCTTCACTAAGATACACAATCTGCTTCGCCTACCTCTAGGAACTCTTACCCAATGACCCCATACCTACACGAGAAAGGAGGCTTGCATTCCTACTGGAATCTAAGCAAAGTTTTTCCTGTTACACTGCAGGACTTTAGACTAGGCTTCGGCCCAATAGCATACATAGAACGTTCCAAGGATGAGGGAGTTCCATATATGCAGAACACTCTGTGAAGAAAAGGTGATTCAGCAAGGGACCAGGGTGTAGCTAGAGTCTCTTTGGACTTTTTAGATATAAGAAAGTGTCCGGGTCATGTTCACCGGAAAAGAAGACCTGAATGCCTAAGCCTTGCGTTCCAATTTAAATCTTTATCCAGGCTGCCCTGAGATACCTAAATAACACTGTTTTTGACAGTCCTCTCTTCAAAGTGGGCAGCCCTCTGGAAAGAAAAGGAGTTTCTCTAAGGAAACACGGTGCTGCCATAGCATGGGTGGGAGTTCCTCCTGTCATGCTCTAGAGCTACAGGATAACTTGACGTGAGTCCTTGCCTGAAGCTAAGGCCTGAAAAGCCCTGCTGAAGCGAAAGCGCTTAGCAGTTTCCATTATGTCGTATTGGAAGTTCTGCTTTACTTGAACGTTTCTTCACTTTACCAGACACTAGGCACCCTAGTGTAGGCACCCTTTTCGTACAAATACAGTGAGTACCAGCAGTGTCCTTTACCCTTCTAAGAAACATGCAGACCTAGAAGCCTTTTCCAGTCACACTATGTATTCAGAGTTTAAGGCAACTCGCTGCACCCTTCCTTAGGAAGCTAGGTGGACTCAGCTCTTCAACAGCTCCAGGGATTCTGTTCTCTCACGACCTACATGCCATTGAAATCTGCCTCATTGGCCTCATTGGAGCTACACTAAGAAACACAATCTGCTTCGCCTTCTTCTAGGAACCCTTACCCTAGGACCCCATACCTACAGGAGAAATTAGGCTTGCATTCCTACTGGAATGTAAGCAAAGTTTTTCCTGTTACACTGCAGGACTTTAGAATAGGTTTAAGCCCGAAGGGTTACATAGAGCGTTCCAAGAATGAGGGAGTTCGATACATGCAGAAAACCCTGTGAAGAAAAGTTGATTCAGCAAGGGACCAGGGTGTGGCTAGAGTCTCTATTGACTTGTTAGAAATCAGAAGGGTTTCGGCTGCATGTTAAACGGAGAAGAAGACCTGATGGCACAAGCCTTGCTTTCCCATGTTAAATGTCTAAACATGCTTCCCTGAAGAATCCTAAATAACACTGTTTTTACCTGGCTTCTGGTCACTGTAGGCAGCCCTCACGAAAGAAAAGGAGTTTTCTCTAAGGAAACAGGGTGCTTCCATAGCATGGGTGGGAGCTCCTGCTGTCCTGCTCTAGAGCTACAGGGAAAGTTGACGTGAGTGTTTGCCTCAAGCTAAGGCCTGAAAAGCCTTGCTGAAGCGAAAGCGCTTAGCAGTTTCCATTATGTCGTATTCGAAGTTCTGCTTTACTTAACGTTTCTTCACTTTTCCAGACACTAGGCACCCTCGTGTAGGCACCCTTTTTCGTACAAATACAGCGAGTACCAGCAGTCTCCTTTGCTCTTCTAAGAAACATCCATACCTAGAAGCCTTTCCCAGTCACTCCTTGTAATCAGAGTGTAGGGCAACTCGCTGCACCCTTCCGTAGGAAGCTAGGTGGATTCAGCTCTTCAACAGCTCCAGGGATTCTGTTCTCTCACGTCCTACATGCCATGGAAGTCTGCCTCATTGCCCTCTGTGGAGCTTCACTAAGATACACAATCTGCTTCGCCTACCTCTAGGAACTCTTACCCAATGAACCCATACCTACACGAGAAAGGAGGCTTGCATTCCTACTGGAATCTAAGCAAAGTTTTTCCTGTTACACTGCAGGACTTTAGACTAGGCTTCGGCCCTATAGCATACATAGAACGTTCCAAGGATGAGGGAGTTCCATATATGCAGAACACTCTGTGAAGAAAAGGTGATTCAGCAAGGGACCAGGGTGTAGCTAGAGTCTCTTTGGTCTTTTTAGATATAAGAAAGTGTCCGGGTCATGTTCACCGGAAAAGAAGACCTGAATGCCTAAGCCTTGCGTTCCAATTTAAATCTCTATCCAGGGTGCCCTGAGATACCTAAATAGCACTGTTTTTGACAGTCCTCTCTTCAAAGTGGGCAGCCCTCTGGAAAGAAAAGGAGTTTCTCTAAGGAAACACGGTGCTGCCATAGCATGGGTGGGAGTTCCTCCTGTCATGCTCTAGAGCTACAGGATAACTTGACGTGAGTCCTTGCCTGAAGCTAAGGCCTGAAAAGCCCTGCTGAAGCGAAAGCGCTTAGCAGTTTCCATTATGTCGTATTGGAAGTTCTGCTTTACTTGAACGTTTCTTCACTTTACCAGACACTAGGCACCCTAGTGTAGGCACCCTTTTCGTACAAATACAGTGAGTACCAGCAGTGTCCTTTACCCTTCTAAGAAACATCCAGACCTAGAAGCCTTTTCCAGTCACACTATGTATTCAGAGTTTAAGGCAACTCGCTGCACCCTTCCTTAGGAAGCTAGGTGGACTCAGCTCTTCAACAGCTCCAGGGATTCTGTTCTCTCACGACCTACATGCCATTGAAATCTGCCTCATTGGCCTCATTGGAGCTACACTAAGATACACAATCTGCTTCGCCTACCTCTAGGAACTCTTACCCAAGGACCCCATACCTACAGGAGAAAGGAGGCTTGCATTCCTACTGGAATCTAAGCAAAGTTTTTCCTGTTACACTGCAGGACTTTAGAATAGGTTTAGGCCCGAAGGGTTACATAGAGCGTTCCAAGAATGAGGGAGTTCGATACATGCAGAAAACCCTGTGAAGAAAAGTTGATTCAGCAAGGGACCAGGGTTTGGCTAGAGTCTCTATTGACTTGTTAGAAATCAGAAGGGTTTCGGCTGCATGTTAACCCGAGAAGGAGACCTGATGGCACAAGCCTTGCTTTCCCATGTTAAATGTCTAAACATGCTTCCCTGAAGAATCCTAAATAACACTGTTTTTACCTGGCTTCTGGTCACTGTAGGCAGCCCTCTCGAAAGAAAAGGAGTTTTCTCTAAGGAAACACGGTGCTTCCATAGCATGTGTACGAGCTCCTGCTGTCCTTCTCTAGAGCTACAGGGAAACTTGACGTGAGTGTTTGCCTCAAGCTAAGGCCTGAAAAGCCTTGCTGAAGCGAAAGCGCTTAGCAGTTTCCATTATGTCGTATTCTAAGTTCTGCTTTACTTGAATGTTTCTTCACTTACCAGACACAAGGCACCCTCGTGTAGGCACCCTTTTTCGTAGAAATACAGTGAGTACCAGCAGTCTTCTTTGCTCTTCTAAGAAACATCCAGACCTAGAAGCCTTTCCCAGTCACTCTATGTAATCAGAGTGTAGGGCTACTCGTTGCACCCTTCCTTAGGAAGCTAGGTGGACTCAGCTCTTCAACAGCTCCAGGGATTCTGTTCTCTCACGTCGTACATGCCATGTAAGTCTGCCTCATTGCCCTCTGTGGAGCTTCACTAAGATACACAATCTGCTTCGCCTACCTCTAGGAACTCTTACCCAATGACCCCATACCTACAGGAGAAAGGAGGCTTGCATTCCTACTGGAACCAAAGCACAGTTTTTCCTTTTACACTGCAGGACTTTAGAATAGGCTTAGGCCCTATAGCATACATAGAACGTTCCAAGGTTGAGGGAGTTCCATATATGCAGAACACTCTGTGAAGAAAAGGTGATTCAGCAAGGGACCAGGGTGTAGCTAGAGTCTCTTTGGACTTTTTAGATATAAGAAGCTGTCAGGGTCATGTTCACCGGAAAAGAAGACCTGAATGCCTAAGCCTTGCGTTCCAATTTAAATCTTTATCCAGGCTGCCCTGAGATACCTAAATGACACTGTTTTTGACAGTCCTCTCTTCAAAGTGGGCAGCCCTCTGGAAAGAAAAGGAGTTTCTCTAAGGAAACACGGTGCTGCCATAGCATGGGTGGGAGTTCCTCCTGTCATGCTCTAGAGCTACAGGATAAGTTGACGTGAGTCCTTGCCTGAAGCTAAGGCCTGAAAAGCCCTGCTGAAGCGAAAGCGCTTAGCAGTTTCCATTATGTCGTATTGGAAGTTCTGCTTTACTTGAACGTTTCTTCACTTTACCAGACACTAGGCACCCTAGTGTAGGCACCCTTTTCGTACAAATACAGTGAGTACCAGCAGTGTCCTTTACCCTTCTAAGAAACATGCAGACCTAGAAGCCTTTTCAAGTCACACTATGTATTCAGAGTTTAAGGCAACTTGCTGCACCCTTCCTTAGGAAGCTAGGTGGACTCAGCTCTTCAACAGCTCCAGGGATTCTGTTCTCTCACGACCTACATGCCATTGAAATCTGCCTCATTGGCCTCATTGGAGCTACACTAAGAAACACAATCTGCTTCGCCTTCTTCTAGGAACTCTTACCCAAGGACCCCATACCTACAGGAGAAATTAGGCTTGCATTCCTACTGGAATGTAAGCAAAGTTTTTCCTGTTACACTGCAGGACTTTAGAATAGGTTTAAGCCCGTAGGGTTACATAGAGCGTTCCAAGAATGAGGGAGTTCGATACATGCAGAAAACCCTGTGAAGAAAAGTTGATTCAGCAAAGGACCAGGGTGTGGCTAGAGTCTTTATTGAATTGTTAGAAATCAGAAGGGTTTCGGCTGCATGTTAACCGGAGAAGAAGACCTGATGGCACAAGCTTTGCTTTCCCATGTTAAATGTCTAAACATGCTTCCCTGAAGAATCCTAAATAACACTGTTTTTACCTGGCTTCTGGTCACTGTAGGCAGCCCTCACGAAAGAAAAGGAGTTTTCTCTAAGGAAACAGGGTGCTTCCATAGCATGGGTGGGAGCTCCTGCTGTCCTGCTCTAGAGCTACAGGGAAACTTGACGTGAGTGTTTGCCTCAAGCTAAGGCCTGAAAAGCCTTGCTGAAGCGAAAGCGCTTAGCAGTTTCCATTATGTCGTATTCGAACTTCTGCTTTACTTACGTTTCTTCATTTTTCCAGACACTAGGCACCCTCGTGTAGGCACCCTTTTTCGTACAAATACAGCGAGTACCAGCAGTCTCCTTTGCTCTTCTAAGAAACATCCAGACCTAGAAGCCTTTCCCAGTCACTCTTTGTAATCAGAGTGTAGGGCAACTCGCTGCACCCTTCCGTAGGAAGCTAGGTGGATTCAGCTCTTCAACAGCTCCAGGGATTCTGTTCTCTCACGTCCTACATGCCATGGAAGTCTGCCTCATTGCCCTCTGTGGAGCTTCACTAAGATACACAATCTGCTTCGCCTACCTCTAGGAACTCTTACCCAATGACCCCATACCTACACGAGAAAGGAGGCTTGCATTCCTACTGGAATCTAAGCAAAGTTTTTCCTGTTACACTGCAGGACTTTAGACTAGGCTTCGGCCCTATAGCATACATACAACGTTCCAAGGATGAGGGGTTCCATATATGCAGAACACTCTGTAAAGAAAAGTTGATTCAGCAAGGGACCAGGGTGTAGCTAGAGTCTCTTTGGACTTCTTAGATATAAGAAGGTGTCCGGGTGCATGTTCACCGGAAAAGAAGACTTGAATGCCTAAGCCTTGCGTTCCCATTTTAAATCTCTATCCACGCCAGCCTGAAATACCTAAATAACACTGTTTTGACTGGCCTCTATTCACTGTGGGCAGCCCTCTGGAAAGAAAAGGAGTTTCTCTAAGGAAACACGGTGCTTCCATAGCATGGGTGGGAGTTCCTCCTGTCATGCTCTAGAGCTACAGGGTAACTTGACGTGAGTCCTTGCCTCAAGCTAAGGCCTGAAAAGCCCTGCTGAAGCGAAAGCGCTTAGCATTTTCCATTATGTCGTATTGGAAGTTCTGCTTTACTTGAACGTTTCTTCACTCTACCAGACACTAGGCACCCTAGTGTAGGCACCCTTTTTCGTACAACTACAGTGAGTACCAGCAGTCTCCTTTACCCTTCTAAGAAACATCCAGACCTAGAAGCCTTTCCCAGTCACACTATGTATTCAGAGTTTAAGGCAACTCGCTGCACCCTTCCTTAGAAAGCTAGGTGGACTCAGCTCTTCAACAGCTCCAGGGATTCTGTTCTCTCACGTCCTACATGCCATGGAAGTCTGCCTCATTGCCCTCTGTGGAGCTTCACTAAGATACACAATCTGCTTCGCCTACCTCTAGGAACTCTTACCCAATGACCCCATACCTACAGGAGAAAGGAGGCTTGCATTCCTACTGGAACCAAAGCACAGTTTTTCCTTTTACACTGCAGGACTTTAGAATAGGCTTAGGCCCTATAGCATACATAGAACGTTCCAAGGTTGAGGGAGTTCCATATATGCAGAACACTCTGTGAAGAAAAGTTGATTCAGCAAGGGAGCAGGGTGTAGCTAGAGTCTCTTTGGACTTCTTAGATATAAGAAGGTGTCCGGGTCACGTTCACCAGAAAAGAAGACCTGAATGCCTAAGCCTTGCGTTCCAATTTAAATCTTTATCCAGGCTGCCCTGAGATACCTAAATAACACTGTTTTTGACAGTCCTCTCTTCAAAGTGGGCAGCCCTCTGGAAAGAAAAGGAGTTTCTCTAAGGAAACACGGTGCTGCCATAGCATGGGTGGGAGTTCCTCCTGTCATGCTCTAGAGCTACAGGATAACTTGACGTGAGTCCTTGCCTGAAGCTAAGGCCTGAAAAGCCCTGCTGAAGCGAAAGCGCTTAGCAGTTTCCATTATGTCGTATTGGAAGTTCTGCTTTACTTGAACGTTTCTTAACTTTACCAGACACTAGGCACCCTAGTGTAGGCACCCTTTTCGTACAAATACAGTGAGTACCAGCAGTGTCCTTTACCCTTCTAAGAAACATGCAGACCTAGAAGCCTTTTCCAGTCACACTATGTATTCAGAGTTTAAGGCAACTCGCTGCACCCTTCCTTAGGAAGCTAGGTGGACTCAGCTCTTCAACAGCTCCAGGGATTCTGTTCTCTCACGTCCTACATGCCATGGAAGTCTGCCTCATTGCCCTCTGTGGAGCTTCACTAAGATACACAATCTGCTTCGCCTACCTCTAGGAACTCTTACCCAATGACCCCATACCTACACGAGAAAGGAGGCTTGCATTCCTACTGGAATCTAAGCAAAGTTTTTCCTGTTACACTGCAGGACTTTAGACTAGGCTTCGGCCCTATAGCATACATACAACGTTCCAAGGATGAGGGGTTCCATATATGCAGAACACTCTGTAAAGAAAAGTTGATTCAGCAAGGGACCAGGGTGTAGCTAGAGTCTCTTTGGACTTCTTAGATATAAGAAGGTGTCCGGGTGCATGTTCACCGGAAAAGAAGACTTGAATGCCTAAGCCTTGCGTTCCCATTTTAAATCTCTATCCACGCCAGCCTGAAATACCTAAATAACACTGTTTTGACTGGCCTCTATTCACTGTGGGCAGCCCTCTGGAAAGAAAAGGAGTTTCTCTAAGGAAACACGGTGCTTCCATAGCATGGGTGGGTGTTCCTCCTGTCATGCTCTAGAGCTACAGGGTAACTTGACGTGAGTCCTTGCCTCAAGCTAAGGCCTGAAAAGCCCTGCTGAAGCGAAAGCGCTTAGCATTTTCCATTATGTCGTATTGGAAGTTCTGCTTTAGTTGAACGTTTCTTCACTCTACCAGACACTAGGCACCCTAGTGTAGGCACCCTTTTTCGTACAACTACAGTGAGTACCAGCAGTCTCCTTTACCCTTCTAAGAAACATCCAGACCTAGAAGCCTTTCCCAGTCACACTATGTATTCAGAGTTTAAGGCAACTCGCTGCACCCTTCCTTAGAAAGCTAGATGGACTCAGCTCTTCAACAGCTCCAGGGATTCTGTTCTCTCACGACATACATGCCATTGAAGTCTGCCTCATTGCTCTCATTGGAGCTACACTAAGAAACACAATCTGCTTCGCCTTCTTCTAGGAACTCTTACCCTAGGACCCCATACCTACAGGAGAAATTAGGCTTGCATTCCTACTGGAATGTAAGCAAAGTTTTTCCTGTTACACTGCAGGACTTTAGAATAGGTTTAAGCCCGAAGGGTTACATAGAGCGTTCCAAGAATGAGGGAGTTCGATACATGCAGAAAACCCTGTGAAGAAAAGTTGATTCAGCAAGGGACCAGGGTGTGGCTAGAGTCTCTATTGACTTGTTAGAAATCAGAAGGGTTTCGGCTGCATGTTAACCGGAGAAGAAGACCTGATGGCACAAGCCTTGCTTTCCCATGTTAAATGTCTAAACATGCTTCCCTGAAGAATCCTAAATAACACTGTTTTTACCTGGCTTCTGGTCACTGTAGGCAGCCCTCACGAAAGAAAAGGAGTTTTCTCTAAGGAAACAGGGTGCTTCCATAGCATGGGTGGGAGCTCCTGCTGTCCTGCTCTAGAGCTACAGGGAAAGTTGACGTGAGTGTTTGCCTCAAGCTAAGGCCTGAAAAGCCTTGCTGAAGCGAAAGCGCTTAGCAGTTTCCATTATGTCGTATTCGAAGTTCTGCTTTACTTAACGTTTCTTCACTTTTCCAGACACTAGGCACCCTCGTGTAGGCACCCTTTTTCGTACAAATACAGCGAGTACCAGCAGTCTCCTTTGCTCTTCTAAGAAACATCCAGACCTAGAAGCCTTTCCCAGTCACTCTTTGTAATCAGAGTGTAGGGCAACTCGCTGCACCCTTCCGTAGGAAGCTAGGTGGATTCAGCTCTTCAACAGCTCCAGGGATTCTGTTCTCTCACGTCCTACATGCCATGGAAGTCTGCCTCATTGCCCTCTGTGGAGCTTCACTAAGATACACAATCTGCTTCGCCTACCTCTAGGAACTCTTACCCAATGACCCCATACCTACACGAGAAAGGAGGCTTGCATTCCTACTGGAATCTAAGCAAAGTTTTTCCTGTTACACTGCAGGACTTTAGACTAGGCTTCGGCCCAATAGCATACATAGAACGTTCCAAGGATGAGGGAGTTCCATATATGCAGAACACTCTGTGAAGAAAAGGTGATTCAGCAAGGGACCAGGGTGTAGCTAGAGTCTCTTTGGACTTTTTAGATATAAGAAAGTGTCCGGGTCATGTTCACCGGAAAAGAAGACCTGAATGCCTAAGCCTTGCGTTCCAATTTAAATCTTTATCCAGGCTGCCCTGAGATACCTAAATAACACTGTTTTTGACAGTCCTCTCTTCAAAGTGGGCAGCCCTCTGGAAAGAAAAGGAGTTTCTCTAAGGAAACACGGTGCTGCCATAGCATGGGTGGGAGTTCCTCCTGTCATGCTCTAGAGCTACAGGATAACTTGACGTGAGTCCTTGCCTGAAGCTAAGGCCTGAAAAGCCCTGCTGAAGCGAAAGCGCTTAGCAGTTTCCATTATGTCGTATTGGAAGTTCTGCTTTACTTGAACGTTTCTTCACTTTACCAGACACTAGGCACCCTAGTGTAGGCACCCTTTTCGTACAAATACAGTGAGTACCAGCAGTGTCCTTTACCCTTCTAAGAAACATGCAGACCTAGAAGCCTTTTCCAGTCACACTATGTATTCAGAGTTTAAGGCAACTCGCTGCACCCTTCCTTAGGAAGCTAGGTGGACTCAGCTCTTCAACAGCTCCAGGGATTCTGTTCTCTCACGACCTACATGCCATTGAAATCTGCCTCATTGGCCTCATTGGAGCTACACTAAGAAACACAATCTGCTTCGCCTTCTTCTAGGAACCCTTACCCTAGGACCCCATACCTACAGGAGAAATTAGGCTTGCATTCCTACTGGAATGTAAGCAAAGTTTTTCCTGTTACACTGCAGGACTTTAGAATAGGTTTAAGCCCGAAGGGTTACATAGAGCGTTCCAAGAATGAGGGAGTTCGATACATGCAGAAAACCCTGTGAAGAAAAGTTGATTCAGCAAGGGACCAGGGTGTGGCTAGAGTCTCTATTGACTTGTTAGAAATCAGAAGGGTTTCGGCTGCATGTTAAACGGAGAAGAAGACCTGATGGCACAAGCCTTGCTTTCCCATGTTAAATGTCTAAACATGCTTCCCTGAAGAATCCTAAATAACACTGTTTTTACCTGGCTTCTGGTCACTGTAGGCAGCCCTCACGAAAGAAAAGGAGTTTTCTCTAAGGAAACAGGGTGCTTCCATAGCATGGGTGGGAGCTCCTGCTGTCCTGCTCTAGAGCTACAGGGAAAGTTGACGTGAGTGTTTGCCTCAAGCTAAGGCCTGAAAAGCCTTGCTGAAGCGAAAGCGCTTAGCAGTTTCCATTATGTCGTATTCGAAGTTCTGCTTTACTTAACGTTTCTTCACTTTTCCAGACACTAGGCACCCTCGTGTAGGCACCCTTTTTCGTACAAATACAGCGAGTACCAGCAGTCTCCTTTGCTCTTCTAAGAAACATCCATACCTAGAAGCCTTTCCCAGTCACTCCTTGTAATCAGAGTGTAGGGCAACTCGCTGCACCCTTCCGTAGGAAGCTAGGTGGATTCAGCTCTTCAACAGCTCCAGGGATTCTGTTCTCTCACGTCCTACATGCCATGGAAGTCTGCCTCATTGCCCTCTGTGGAGCTTCACTAAGATACACAATCTGCTTCGCCTACCTCTAGGAACTCTTACCCAATGAACCCATACCTACACGAGAAAGGAGGCTTGCATTCCTACTGGAATCTAAGCAAAGTTTTTCCTGTTACACTGCAGGACTTTAGACTAGGCTTCGGCCCTATAGCATACATAGAACGTTCCAAGGATGAGGGAGTTCCATATATGCAGAACACTCTGTGAAGAAAAGGTGATTCAGCAAGGGACCAGGGTGTAGCTAGAGTCTCTTTGGTCTTTTTAGATATAAGAAAGTGTCCGGGTCATGTTCACCGGAAAAGAAGACCTGAATGCCTAAGCCTTGCGTTCCAATTTAAATCTCTATCCACGCCAGCCTGAGATACCTAAATAGCACTGTTTTTGACAGTCCTCTCTTCAAAGTGGGCAGCCCTCTGGAAAGAAAAGGAGTTTCTCTAAGGAAACACGGTGCTTCCATAGCATGGGTGGGAGTTCCTCCTGTCATGCTCTAGAGCTACAGGGTAACTTGACGTGAGTCCTTGCCTCCAGCTAAGGCCTGAAAAGCCCTGCTGAAGCGAAAGCGCTTAGCATTTTCCATTATGTCGTATTGGAAGTTCTGCTTTACTTGAACGTTTCTTCACTCTACCAGACACTAGGCACCCTAGTGTAGGCACCCTTTTTCGTACAACTACAGTGAGTACCAGCAGTCTCCTTTACCCTTCTAAGAAACATCCAGACCTAGAAGCCTTTCCCAGTCACACTATGTATTCAGAGTTTAAGGCAACTCGCTGCACCCTTCCTTAGAAAGCTAGGTGGACTCAGCTCTTCAACAGCTCCAGGGATTCTGTTCTCTCACGACATACATGCCATTGAAGTCTGCCTCATTGCTCTCATTGGAGCTACACTAAGAAACACAATCTGCTTCGCCTTCTTCTAGGAACTCTTACCCAAGGACCCCATACCTACAGGAGAAAGGAGGCTTGCATTCCTACTGGAATCTAAGCAAAGTTTTTCCTGTTACACTGCAGGACTTTAGAATAGGTTTAGGCCCGAAGGTTTACATAGAGCGTTCCAAGAATGAGGGAGTTCGATACATGCAGAAAACCCTGTGAAGAAAAGTTGATTCAGCAAGGGACCAGGGTTTGGCTAGACTCTCTATTGACTTGTTAGAAATCAGAAGGGTTTCGGCTGCATGTTAACCCGAGAAGGAGACCTGATGGCACAAGCCTTGCTTTCCCATGTTAAATCTCTAAACATGCTTCCCTGAAGAATCCTAAATAACACTGTTTTTACCTGGCTTCTGGTCACTGTAGGCAGCCCTCTCGAAAGAAAAGGAGTTTTCTCTAAGGAAACACGGTGCTTCCATAGCATGGGTGGGAGCTCCTGCTGTCCTGCTCTAGAGCTACAGGGAAACTTGACGTGAGTCTTTCCCTCAAGCTAAGGCCTGAAAAGCCTTGCTGAAGCGAAAGCGCTTAGCAGTTTCCATTATGTCGTATTCCAAGTTCTGCTTTACTTGAATGTTTCTTCACTTACCAGACACAAGGCACCCTCGTGTAGGCACCCTTTTTCGTAGAAATACAGTGAGTACCAGCAGTCTTCTTTGCTCTTCTAAGAAACATCCAGACCTAGAAGCCTTTCCCAGTCACTCTATGTAATCAGAGTTTAAGGCAACTCGCTGCACCCTTCCTTAGAAAGCTAGGTGGACTCAGCTCTTCAACAGCTCCAGGGATTCTGTTCTCTCACGTCCTACATGCCATGTAAGTCTGCCTCATTGCCCTCTGTGGAGCTTCACTAAGATACACAATCTGCTTCGCCTACCTCTAGGAACTCTTACCCAATGACCCCATACCTACAGGAGAAAGGAGGCTTGCATTCCTACTGGAACCAAAGCACAGTTTTTCCTTTTACACTGCAGGACTTTAGAATAGGCTTAGGCCCTATAGCATACATAGAACGTTCCAAGGTTGAGGGAGTTCCATATATGCAGAACACTCTGTGAAGAAAAGGTGATTCAGCAAGGGACCAGGGTGTAGCTAGAGTCTCTTTGGACTTTTTAGATATAAGAAGCTGTCAGGGTCATGTTCACCGGAAAAGAAGACCTGAATGCCTAAGCCTTGCGTTCCAATTTAAATCTTTATCCAGGCTGCCCTGAGATACCTAAATGACACTGTTTTTGACAGTCCTCTCTTCAAAGTGGGCAGCCCTCTGGAAAGAAAAGGAGTTTCTCTAAGGAAACACGGTGCTGCCATAGCATGGGTGGGAGTTCCTCCTGTCATGCTCTAGAGCTACAGGATAAGTTGACGTGAGTCCTTGCCTGAAGCTAAGGCCTGAAAAGCCCTGCTGAAGCGAAAGCGCTTAGCAGTTTCCATTATGTCGTATTGGAAGTTCTGCTTTACTTGAACGTTTCTTCACTTTACCAGACACTAGGCACCCTAGTGTAGGCACCCTTTTCGTACAAATACAGTGAGTACCAGCAGTGTCCTTTACCCTTCTAAGAAACATGCAGACCTAGAAGCCTTTTCCAGTCACACTATGTATTCAGAGTTTAAGGCAACTTGCTGCACCCTTCCTTAGGAAGCTAGGTGGACTCAGCTCTTCAACAGCTCCAGGGATTCTGTTCTCTCACGACCTACATGCCATTGAAATCTGCCTCATTGGCCTCATTGGAGCTACACTAAGAAACACAATCTGCTTCGCCTTCTTCTAGGAACTCTTACCCAAGGACCCCATACCTACAGGAGAAATTAGGCTTGCATTCCTACTGGAATGTAAGCAAAGTTTTTCCTGTTACACTGCAGGACTTTAGAATAGGTTTAAGCCCGTAGGGTTACATAGAGCGTTCCAAGAATGAGGGAGTTCGATACATGCAGAAAACCCTGTGAAGAAAAGTTGATTCAGCAAAGGACCAGGGTGTGGCTAGAGTCTTTATTGAATTGTTAGAAATCAGAAGGGTTTCGGCTGCATGTTAACCGGAGAAGAAGACCTGATGGCACAAGCTTTGCTTTCCCATGTTAAATGTCTAAACATGCTTCCCTGAAGAATCCTAAATAACACTGTTTTTACCTGGCTTCTGGTCACTGTAGGCAGCCCTCACGAAAGAAAAGGAGTTTTCTCTAAGGAAACAGGGTGCTTCCATAGCATGGGTGGGAGCTCCTGCTGTCCTGCTCTAGAGCTACAGGGAAACTTGACGTGAGTGTTTGCCTCAAGCTAAGGCCTGAAAAGCCTTGCTGAAGCGAAAGCGCTTAGCAGTTTCCATTATGTCGTATTCGAACTTCTGCTTTACTTACGTTTCTTCATTTTTCCAGACACTAGGCACCCTCGTGTAGGCACCCTTTTTCGTACAAATACAGCGAGTACCAGCAGTCTCCTTTGCTCTTCTAAGAAACATCCGGACCTTGAAGCCTTTCCCAGTCACTCTTTGTAATCAGAGTGTAGGGCAACTCGCTGCACCCTTCCGTAGGAAGCTAGGTGGATTCAGCTCTTCAACAGCTCCAGGGATTCTGTTCTCTCACGTCCTACATGCCATGGAAGTCTGCCTCATTGCCCTCTGTGGAGCTTCACTAAGATACACAATCTGCTTCGCCTACCTCTAGGAACTCTTACCCAATGACCCCATACCTACACGAGAAAGGAGGCTTGCATTCCTACTGGAATCTAAGCAAAGTTTTTCCTGTTACACTGCAGGACTTTAGACTAGGCTTCGGCCCTATAGCATACATACAACGTTCCAAGGATGAGGGGTTCCATATATGCAGAACACTCTGTAAAGAAAAGTTGATTCAGCAAGGGACCAGGGTGTAGCTAGAGTCTCTTTGGACTTCTTAGATATAAGAAGGTGTCCGGGTGCATGTTCACCGGAAAAGAAGACTTGAATGCCTAAGCCTTGCGTTCCCATTTTAAATCTCTATCCACGCCAGCCTGAAATACCTAAATAACACTGTTTTGACTGGCCTCTATTCACTGTGGGCAGCCCTCTGGAAAGAAAAGGAGTTTCTCTAAGGAAACACGGTGCTTCCATAGCATGGGTGGGAGTTCCTCCTGTCATGCTCTAGAGCTACAGGGTAACTTGACGTGAGTCCTTGCCTCAAGCTAAGGCCTGAAAAGCCCTGCTGAAGCGAAAGCGCTTAGCATTTTCCATTATGTCGTATTGGAAGTTCTGCTTTACTTGAACGTTTCTTCACTCTACCAGACACTAGGCACCCTAGTGTAGGCACCCTTTTTCGTACAACTACAGTGAGTACCAGCAGTCTCCTTTACCCTTCTAAGAAACATCCAGACCTAGAAGCCTTTCCCAGTCACACTATGTATTCAGAGTTTAAGGCAACTCGCTGCACCCTTCCTTAGAAAGCTAGGTGGACTCAGCTCTTCAACAGCTCCAGGGATTCTGTTCTCTCACGTCCTACATGCCATGGAAGTCTGCCTCATTGCCCTCTGTGGAGCTTCACTAAGATACACAATCTGCTTCGCCTACCTCTAGGAACTCTTACCCAATGACCCCATACCTACAGGAGAAAGGAGGCTTGCATTCCTACTGGAACCAAAGCACAGTTTTTCCTTTTACACTGCAGGACTTTAGAATAGGCTTAGGCCCTATAGCATACATAGAACGTTCCAAGGTTGAGGGAGTTCCATATATACAGAACACTCTGTGAAGAAAAGTTGATTCAGCAAGGGAGCAGGGTGTAGCTAGAGTCTCTTTGGACTTCTTAGATATAAGAAGGTGTCCGGGTCACGTTCACCGGAAAAGAAGACCTGAATGCCTAAGCCTTGCGTTCCAATTTAAATCTTTATCCAGGCTGCCCTGAGATACCTAAATAACACTGTTTTTGACAGTCCTCTCTTCAAAGTGGGCAGCCCTCTGGAAAGAAAAGGAGTTTCTCTAAGGAAACACGGTGCTGCCATAGCATGGGTGGGAGTTCCTCCTGTCATGCTCTAGAGCTACAGGATAACTTGACGTGAGTCCTTGCCTGAAGCTAAGGCCTGAAAAGCCCTGCTGAAGCGAAAGCGCTTAGCAGTTTCCATTATGTCGTATTGGAAGTTCTGCTTTACTTGAACGTTTCTTAACTTTACCAGACACTAGGCACCCTAGTGTAGGCACCCTTTTCGTACAAATACAGTGAGTACCAGCAGTGTCCTTTACCCTTCTAAGAAACATGCAGACCTAGAAGCCTTTTCCAGTCACACTATGTATTCAGAGTTTAAGGCAACTCGCTGCACCCTTCCTTAGGAAGCTAGGTGGACTCAGCTCTTCAACAGCTCCAGGGATTCTGTTCTCTCACGTCCTACATGCCATGGAAGTCTGCCTCATTGCCCTCTGTGGAGCTTCACTAAGATACACAATCTGCTTCGCCTACCTCTAGGAACTCTTACCCAATGACCCCATACCTACACGAGAAAGGAGGCTTGCATTCCTACTGGAATCTAAGCAAAGTTTTTCCTGTTACACTGCAGGACTTTAGACTAGGCTTCGACCCTATAGCATACATACAACGTTCCAAGGATGAGGGGTTCCATACATGCAGAAAACCCTGTGAAGAAAAGTTGATTCAGCAAGGGAGCAGGGTGTAGCTAGAGTCTCTTTGGACTTCTTAGATATAAGAAGGTGTCCGGGTCACGTTCACCAGAAAAGAAGACCTGAATGCCTAAGCCTTGCGTTCCAATTTAAATCTTTATCCAGGCTGCCCTGAGATACCTAAATAACACTGTTTTTGACAGTCCTCTCTTCAAAGTGGGCAGCCCTCTGGAAAGAAAAGGAGTTTCTCTAAGGAAACACGGTGCTGCCATAGCATGGGTGGGAGTTCCTCCTGTCATGCTCTAGAGCTACAGGATAACTTGACGTGAGTCCTTGCCTGAAGCTAAGGCCTGAAAAGCCCTGCTGAAGCGAAAGCGCTTAGCAGTTTCCATTATGTCGTATTGGAAGTTCTGCTTTACTTGAACGTTTCTTAACTTTACCAGACACTAGGCACCCTAGTGTAGGCACCCTTTTCGTACAAATACAGTGAGTACCAGCAGTGTCCTTTACCCTTCTAAGAAACATGCAGACCTAGAAGCCTATTCCAGTCACACTATGTATTCAGAGTTTAAGGCAACTCGCTGCACCCTTCCTTAGGAAGCTAGGTGGACTCAGCTCTTCAACAGCTCCAGGGATTCTGTTCTCTCACGTCCTACATGCCATGGAAGTCTGCCTCATTGCCCTCTGTGGAGCTTCACTAAGATACACAATCTGCTTCGCCTACCTCTAGGAACTCTTACCCAATGACCCCATACCTACACGAGAAAGGAGGCTTGCATTCCTACTGGAATCTAAGCAAAGTTTTTCCTGTTACACTGCAGGACTTTAGACTAGGCTTCGGCCCTATAGCATACATACAACGTTCCAAGGATGAGGGGTTCCATACATGCAGAAAACCCTGTGAAGAAAAGTTGATTCAGCAAGGGACCAGGGTTTGGCTAGACTCTCTATTGACTTGTTAGAAATCAGAAGGGTTTCGGCTGCATGTTAACCCGAGAAGGAGACCTGATGGCACAAGCCTTGCTTTCCCATGTTAAATCTCTAAACATGCTTCCCTGAAGAATCCTAAATAACACTGTTTTTACCTGGCTTCTGGTCACTGTAGGCAGCCCTCTCGAAAGAAAAGGAGTTTTCTCTAAGGAAACACGGTGCTTCCATAGCATGGGTGGGAGCTCCTGTTGTCCTGCTCTAGAGCTACAGGGAAACTTGACGTGAGTCTTTGCCTCAAGCTAAGGCCTGAAAAGCCTTGCTGAAGCGAAAGCGCTTAGCAGTTTCCATTATGTCGTATTCCAAGTTCTGCTTTACTTGAATGTTTCTTCACTTACCAGACACAAGGCATCCTCGTGTAGGCACCCTTTTTCGTAGAAATACAGTGAGTACCAGCAGTCTTCTTTGCTCTTCTAAGAAACATCCAGACCTAGAAGCCTTTCCCAGTCACTCTATGTAATCAGAGTTTAAGGCAACTCGCTGCACCCTTCCTTAGAAAGCTAGGTGGACTCAGCTCTTCAACAGCTCCAGGGATTCTGTTCTCTCACGACCTACATGCCATTGAAGTCTGCCTCATTGCTCTCATTGGAGCTACACTAAGAAACACAATCTGCTTCGCCTTCTTCTAGGAACTCTTACCCAAGGACCCCATACCTACAGGAGAAAGGAGGCTTGCATTCCTACTGGAATCTAAGCAAAGTTTTTCCTGTTACACTGCAGGACTTTAGAATAGGTTTAGGCCCGAAGGGTTACATAGAGCGTTCCAAGAATGAGGGAGTTCGATACATGCAGAAAACCCTGTGAAGAAAAGTTGATTCAGCAAGGGACCAGGGTTTGGCTAGAGTCTCTATTGACTTGTTAGAAATCAGAAGGGTTTCGGCTGCATGTTAACCCGAGAAGGAGACCTGATGGCACAAGCCTTGCTTTCCCATGTTAAATGTCTAAACATGCTTCCCTGAAGAATCCTAAATAACACTGTTTTTACCTGGCTTCTGGTCACTGTAGGCAGCCCTCTCGAAAGAAAAGGAGTTTTCTCTAAGGAAACACGGTGCTTCCATAGCATGTGTACGAGCTCCTGCTGTCCTTCTCTAGAGCTACAGGGAAACTTGACGTGAGTGTTTGCCTCAAGCTAAGGCCTGAAAAGCCTTGCTGAAGCGAAAGCGCTTAGCAGTTTCCATTATGTCGTATTCTAAGTTCTGCTTTACTTGAATGTTTCTTCACTTACCAGACACAAGGCACCCTCGTGTAGGCACCCTTTTTCGTAGAAATACAGTGAGTACCAGCAGTCTTCTTTGCTCTTCTAAGAAACATCCAGACCTAGAAGCCTTTCCCAGTCACTCTATGTAATCAGAGTGTAGGGCTACTCGTTGCACCCTTCCTTAGGAAGCTAGGTGGACTCAGCTCTTCAACAGCTCCAGGGATTCTGTTCTCTCACGTCGTACATGCCATGTAAGTCTGCCTCATTGCCCTCTGTGGAGCTTCACTAAGATACACAATCTGCTTCGCCTACCTCTAGGAACTCTTACCCAATGACCCCATACCTACAGGAGAAAGGAGGCTTGCATTCCTACTGGAACCAAAGCACAGTTTTTCCTTTTACACTGCAGGACTTTAGAATAGGCTTAGGCCCTATAGCATACATAGAACGTTCCAAGGTTGAGGGAGTTCCATATATGCAGAACACTCTGTGAAGAAAAGGTGATTCAGCAAGGGACCAGGGTGTAGCTAGAGTCTCTTTGGACTTTTTAGATATAAGAAGCTGTCAGGGTCATGTTCACCGGAAAAGAAGACCTGAATGCCTAAGCCTTGCGTTCCAATTTAAATCTTTATCCAGGCTGCCCTGAGATACCTAAATGACACTGTTTTTGACAGTCCTCTCTTCAAAGTGGGCAGCCCTCTGGAAAGAAAAGGAGTTTCTCTAAGGAAACACGGTGCTGCCATAGCATGGGTGGGAGTTCCTCCTGTCATGCTCTAGAGCTACAGGATAAGTTGACGTGAGTCCTTGCCTGAAGCTAAGGCCTGAAAAGCCCTGCTGAAGCGAAAGCGCTTAGCAGTTTCCATTATGTCGTATTGGAAGTTCTGCTTTACTTGAACGTTTCTTCACTTTACCAGACACTAGGCACCCTAGTGTAGGCACCCTTTTCGTACAAATACAGTGAGTACCAGCAGTGTCCTTTACCCTTCTAAGAAACATGCAGACCTAGAAGCCTTTTCCAGTCACACTATGTATTCAGAGTTTAAGGCAACTTGCTGCACCCTTCCTTAGGAAGCTAGGTGGACTCAGCTCTTCAACAGCTCCAGGGATTCTGTTCTCTCACGACCTACATGCCATTGAAATCTGCCTCATTGGCCTCATTGGAGCTACACTAAGAAACACAATCTGCTTCGCCTTCTTCTAGGAACTCTTACCCAAGGACCCCATACCTACAGGAGAAATTAGGCTTGCATTCCTACTGGAATGTAAGCAAAGTTTTTCCTGTTACACTGCAGGACTTTAGAATAGGTTTAAGCCCGTAGGGTTACATAGAGCGTTCCAAGAATGAGGGAGTTCGATACATGCAGAAAACCCTGTGAAGAAAAGTTGATTCAGCAAAGGAACAGGGTGTGGCTAGAGTCTTTATTGAATTGTTAGAAATCAGAAGGGTTTCGGCTGCATGTTAACCGGAGAAGAAGACCTGATGGCACAAGCTTTGCTTTCCCATGTTAAATGTCTAAACATGCTTCCCTGAAGAATCCTAAATAACACTGTTTTTACCTGGCTTCTGGTCACTGTAGGCAGCCCTCACGAAAGAAAAGGAGTTTTCTCTAAGGAAACAGGGTGCTTCCATAGCATGGGTGGGAGCTCCTGCTGTCCTGCTCTAGAGCTACAGGGAAACTTGGCGTGAGTGTTTGCCTCAAGCTAAGGCCTGAAAAGCCTTGCTGAAGCGAAAGCGCTTAGCAGTTTCCATTATGTCGTATTCGAACTTCTGCTTTACTTACGTTTCTTCATTTTTCCAGACACTAGGCACCCTCGTGTAGGCACCCTTTTTCGTACAAATACAGCGAGTACCAGCAGTCTCCTTTGCTCTTCTAAGAAACATCCAGACCTAGAAGCCTTTCCCAGTCACTCTTTGTAATCAGAGTGTAGGGCAACTCGCTGCACCCTTCCGTAGGAAGCTAGGTGGATTCAGCTCTTCAACAGCTCCAGGGATTCTGTTCTCTCACGTCCTACATGCCATGGAAGTCTGCCTCATTGCCCTCTGTGGAGCTTCACTAAGATACACAATCTGCTTCGCCTACCTCTAGGAACTCTTACCCAAGGACCCCATACCTACAGGAGAAAGGAGGCTTGCATTCCTACTGGAATCTAAGCAAAGTTTTTCCTGTTACACTGCAGGACTTTAGAATAGGTTTAGGCCCGAAGGGTTACATAGAGCGTTCCAAGAATGAGGGAGTTCGATACATGCAGAAAACCCTGTGAAGAAAAGTTGATTCAGCAAGGGACCAGGGTTTGGCTAGAGTCTCTATTGACTTGTTAGAAATCAGAAGGGTTTCGGCTGCATGTTAACCCGAGAAGGAGACCTGATGGCACAAGCCTTGCTTTCCCATGTTAAATGTCTAAACATGCTTCCCTGAAGAATCCTAAATAACACTGTTTTTACCTGGCTTCTGGTCACTGTAGGCAGCCCTCTCGAAAGAAAAGGAGTTTTCTCTAAGGAAACACGGTGCTTCCATAGCATGTGTACGAGCTCCTGCTGTCCTTCTCTAGAGCTACAGGGAAACTTGACGTGAGTGTTTGCCTCAAGCTAAGGCCTGAAAAGCCTTGCTGAAGCGAAAGCGCTTAGCAGTTTCCATTATGTCGTATTCTAAGTTCTGCTTTACTTGAATGTTTCTTCACTTACCAGACACAAGGCACCCTCGTGTAGGCACCCTTTTTCGTAGAAATACAGTGAGTACCAGCAGTCTTCTTTGCTCTTCTAAGAAACATCCAGACCTAGAAGCCTTTCCCAGTCACTCTATGTAATCAGAGTGTAGGGCTACTCGTTGCACCCTTCCTTAGGAAGCTAGGTGGACTCAGCTCTTCAACAGCTCCAGGGATTCTGTTCTCTCACGTCGTACATGCCATGTAAGTCTGCCTCATTGCCCTCTGTGGAGCTTCACTAAGATACACAATCTGCTTCGCCTACCTCTAGGAACTCTTACCCAATGACCCCATACCTACAGGAGAAAGGAGGCTTGCATTCCTACTGGAACCAAAGCACAGTTTTTCCTTTTACACTGCAGGACTTTAGAATAGGCTTAGGCCCTATAGCATACATAGAACGTTCCAAGGTTGAGGGAGTTCCATATATGCAGAACACTCTGTGAAGAAAAGGTGATTCAGCAAGGGACCAGGGTGTAGCTAGAGTCTCTTTGGACTTTTTAGATATAAGAAGCTGTCAGGGTCATGTTCACCGGAAAAGAAGACCTGAATGCCTAAGCCTTGCGTTCCAATTTAAATCTTTATCCAGGCTGCCCTGAGATACCTAAATGACACTGTTTTTGACAGTCCTCTCTTCAAAGTGGGCAGCCCTCTGGAAAGAAAAGGAGTTTCTCTAAGGAAACACGGTGCTGCCATAGCATGGGTGGGAGTTCCTCCTGTCATGCTCTAGAGCTACAGGATAAGTTGACGTGAGTCCTTGCCTGAAGCTAAGGCCTGAAAAGCCCTGCTGAAGCGAAAGCGCTTAGCAGTTTCCATTATGTCGTATTGGAAGTTCTGCTTTACTTGAACGTTTCTTCACTTTACCAGACACTAGGCACCCTAGTGTAGGCACCCTTTTCGTACAAATACAGTGAGTACCAGCAGTGTCCTTTACCCTTCTAAGAAACATGCAGACCTAGAAGCCTTTTCCAGTCACACTATGTATTCAGAGTTTAAGGCAACTTGCTGCACCCTTCCTTAGGAAGCTAGGTGGACTCAGCTCTTCAACAGCTCCAGGGATTCTGTTCTCTCACGACCTACATGCCATTGAAATCTGCCTCATTGGCCTCATTGGAGCTACACTAAGAAACACAATCTGCTTCGCCTTCTTCTAGGAACTCTTACCCAAGGACCCCATACCTACAGGAGAAATTAGGCTTGCATTCCTACTGGAATGTAAGCAAAGTTTTTCCTGTTACACTGCAGGACTTTAGAATAGGTTTAAGCCCGTAGGGTTACATAGAGCGTTCCAAGAATGAGGGAGTTCGATACATGCAGAAAACCCTGTGAAGAAAAGTTGATTCAGCAAAGGACCAGGGTGTGGCTAGAGTCTTTATTGAATTGTTAGAAATCAGAAGGGTTTCGGCTGCATGTTAACCGGAGAAGAAGACCTGATGGCACAAGCTTTGCTTTCCCATGTTAAATGTCTAAACATGCTTCCCTGAAGAATCCTAAATAACACTGTTTTTACCTGGCTTCTGGTCACTGTAGGCAGCCCTCACGAAAGAAAAGGAGTTTTCTCTAAGGAAACAGGGTGCTTCCATAGCATGGGTGGGAGCTCCTGCTGTCCTGCTCTAGAGCTACAGGGAAACTTGACGTGAGTGTTTGCCTCAAGCTAAGGCCTGAAAAGCCTTGCTGAAGCGAAAGCGCTTAGCAGTTTCCATTATGTCGTATTCGAACTTCTGCTTTACTTACGTTTCTTCATTTTTCCAGACACTAGGCACCCTCGTGTAGGCACCCTTTTTCGTACAAATACAGCGAGTACCAGCAGTCTCCTTTGCTCTTCTAAGAAACATCCAGACCTAGAAGCCTTTCCCAGTCACTCTTTGTAATCAGAGTGTAGGGCAACTCGCTGCACCCTTCCGTAGGAAGCTAGGTGGATTCAGCTCTTCAACAGCTCCAGGGATTCTGTTCTCTCACGTCCTACATGCCATGGAAGTCTGCCTCATTGCCCTCTGTGGAGCTTCACTAAGATACACAATCTGCTTCGCCTACCTCTAGGAACTCTTACCCAATGACCCCATACCTACACGAGAAAGGAGGCTTGCATTCCTACTGGAATCTAAGCAAAGTTTTTCCTGTTACACTGCAGGACTTTAGACTAGGCTTCGGCCCTATAGCATACATACAACGTTCCAAGGATGAGGGGTTCCATATATGCAGAACACTCTGTAAAGAAAAGTTGATTCAGCAAGGGACCAGGGTGTAGCTAGAGTCTCTTTGGACTTCTTAGATATAAGAAGGTGTCCGGGTGCATGTTCACCGGAAAAGAAGACTTGAATGCCTAAGCCTTGCGTTCCCATTTTAAATCTCTATCCACGCCAGCCTGAAATACCTAAATAACACTGTTTTGACTGGCCTCTATTCACTGTGGGCAGCCCTCTGGAAAGAAAAGGAGTTTCTCTAAGGAAACACGGTGCTTCCATAGCATGGGTGGGAGTTCCTCCTGTCATGCTCTAGAGCTACAGGGTAACTTGACGTGAGTCCTTGCCTCAAGCTAAGGCCTGAAAAGCCCTGCTGAAGCGAAAGCGCTTAGCATTTTCCATTATGTCGTATTGGAAGTTCTGCTTTACTTGAACGTTTCTTCACTCTACCAGACACTAGGCACCCTAGTGTAGGCACCCTTTTTCGTACAACTACAGTGAGTACCAGCAGTCTCCTTTACCCTTCTAAGAAACATCCAGACCTAGAAGCCTTTCCCAGTCACACTATGTATTCAGAGTTTAAGGCAACTCGCTGCACCCTTCCTTAGAAAGCTAGGTGGACTCAGCTCTTCAACAGCTCCAGGGATTCTGTTCTCTCACGTCCTACATGCCATGGAAGTCTGCCTCATTGCCCTCTGTGGAGCTTCACTAAGATACACAATCTGCTTCGCCTACCTCTAGGAACTCTTACCCAATGACCCCATACCTACAGGAGAAAGGAGGCTTGCATTCCTACTGGAACCAAAGCACAGTTTTTCCTTTTACACTGCAGGACTTTAGAATAGGCTTAGGCCCTATAGCATACATAGAACGTTCCAAGGTTGAGGGAGTTCCATATATGCACAACACTCTGTGAAGAAAAGTTGATTCAGCAAGGGAGCAGGGTGTAGCTAGAGTCTCTTTGGACTTCTTAGATATAAGAAGGTGTCCGGGTCACGTTCACCAGAAAAGAAGACCTGAATGCCTAAGCCTTGCGTTCCAATTTAAATCTTTATCCAGGCTGCCCTGAGATACCTAAATAACACTGTTTTTGACAGTCCTCTCTTCAAAGTGGGCAGCCCTCTGGAAAGAAAAGGAGTTTCTCTAAGGAAACACGGTGCTGCCATAGCATGGGTGGGAGTTCCTCCTGTCATGCTCTAGAGCTACAGGATAACTTGACGTGAGTCCTTGCCTGAAGCTAAGGCCTGAAAAGCCCTGCTGAAGCGAAAGCGCTTAGCAGTTTCCATTATGTCGTATTGGAAGTTCTGCTTTACTTGAACGTTTCTTAACTTTACCAGACACTAGGCACCCTAGTGTAGGCACCCTTTTCGTACAAATACAGTGAGTACCAGCAGTGTCCTTTACCCTTCTAAGAAACATGCAGACCTAGAAGCCTTTTCCAGTCACACTATGTATTCAGAGTTTAAGGCAACTCGCTGCACCCTTCCTTAGGAAGCTAGGTGGACTCAGCTCTTCAACAGCTCCAGGGATTCTGTTCTCTCA
This sequence comes from Balaenoptera physalus, assembly GCF_965194825.1. Taxonomy (NCBI): domain Eukaryota; kingdom Metazoa; phylum Chordata; class Mammalia; order Artiodactyla; family Balaenopteridae; genus Balaenoptera; species Balaenoptera physalus. The sequence continues at coordinate 6,433,351 of NC_138902.1, read as the reverse complement.
CGTCCTACATGCCATGGAAGTCTGCCTCATTGCCCTCTGTGGAGCTTCACTAAGATACACAATCTGCTTCGCCTACCTCTAGGAACTCTTACCCAATGACCCCATACCTACACGAGAAAGGAGGCTTGCATTCCTACTGGAATCTAAGCAAAGTTTTTCCTGTTACACTGCAGGACTTTAGACTAGGCTTCGGCCCTATAGCATACATACAACGTTCCAAGGATGAGGGGTTCCATATATGCAGAACACTCTGTAAAGAAAAGTTGATTCAGCAAGGGACCAGGGTGTAGCTAGAGTCTCTTTGGACTTCTTAGATATAAGAAGGTGTCCGGGTGCATGTTCACCGGAAAAGAAGACTTGAATGCCTAAGCCTTGCGTTCCCATTTTAAATCTCTATCCACGCCAGCCTGAAATACCTAAATAACACTGTTTTCACTGGCCTCTATTCACTGTGGGCAGCCCTCTGGAAAGAAAAGGAGTTTCTCTAAGGAAACACGGTGCTTCCATAGCATGGGTGGGTGTTCCTCCTGTCATGCTCTAGAGCTACAGGGTAACTTGACGTGAGTCCTTGCCTCAAGCTAAGGCCTGAAAAGCCCTGCTGAAGCGAAAGCGCTTAGCATTTTCCATTATGTCGTATTGGAAGTTCTGCTTTACTTGAACGTTTCTTCACTCTACCAGACACTAGGCACCCTAGTGTAGGCACCCTTTTTCGTACAACTACAGTGAGTACCAGCAGTCTCCTTTACCCTTCTAAGAAACATCCAGACCTAGAAGCCTTTCCCAGTCACACTATGTATTCAGAGTTTAAGGCAACTCGCTGCACCCTTCCTTAGAAAGCTAGATGGACTCAGCTCTTCAACAGCTCCAGGGATTCTGTTCTCTCACGACATACATGCCATTGAAGTCTGCCTCATTGCTCTCATTGGAGCTACACTAAGAAACACAATCTGCTTCGCCTTCTTCTAGGAACTCTTACCCTAGGACCCCATACCTACAGGAGAAATTAGGCTTGCATTCCTACTGGAATGTAAGCAAAGTTTTTCCTGTTACACTGCAGGACTTTAGAATAGGTTTAAGCCCGAAGGGTTACATAGAGCGTTCCAAGAATGAGGGAGTTCGATACATGCAGAAAACCCTGTGAAGAAAAGTTGATTCAGCAAGGGACCAGGGTGTGGCTAGAGTCTCTATTGACTTGTTAGAAATCAGAAGGGTTTCGGCTGCATGTTAACCGGAGAAGAAGACCTGATGGCACAAGCCTTGCTTTCCCATGTTAAATGTCTAAACATGCTTCCCTGAAGAATCCTAAATAACACTGTTTTTACCTGGCTTCTGGTCACTGTAGGCAGCCCTCACGAAAGAAAAGGAGTTTTCTCTAAGGAAACAGGGTGCTTCCATAGCATGGGTGGGAGCTCCTGCTGTCCTGCTCTAGAGCTACAGGGAAAGTTGACGTGAGTGTTTGCCTCAAGCTAAGGCCTGAAAAGACTTGCTGAAGCGAAAGCGCTTAGCAGTTTCCATTATGTCGTATTCGAAGTTCTGCTTTACTTAACGTTTCTTCACTTTTCCAGACACTAGGCACCCTCGTGTAGGCACCCTTTTTCGTACAAATACAGCGAGTACCAGCAGTCTCCTTTGCTCTTCTAAGAAACATCCAGACCTAGAAGCCTTTCCCAGTCACTCTTTGTAATCAGAGTGTAGGGCAACTCGCTGCACCCTTCCGTAGGAAGCTAGGTGGATTCAGCACTTCAACAGCTCCAGGGATTCTGTTCTCTCACGTCCTACATGCCATGGAAGTCTGCCTCATTGCCCTCTGTGGAGCTTCACTAAGATACACAATCTGCTTCGCCTACCTCTAGGAACTCTTACCCAATGACCCCATACCTACACGAGAAAGGAGGCTTGCATTCCTACTGGAATCTAAGCAAAGTTTTTCCTGTTACACTGCAGGACTTTAGACTAGGCTTCGGCCCAATAGCATACATAGAACGTTCCAAGGATGAGGGAGTTCCATATATGCAGAACACTCTGTGAAGAAAAGGTGATTCAGCAAGGGACCAGGGTGTAGCTAGAGTCTCTTTGGACTTTTTAGATATAAGAAAGTGTCCGGGTCATGTTCACCGGAAAAGAAGACCTGAATGCCTAAGCCTTGCGTTCCAATTTAAATCTTTATCCAGGCTGCCCTGAGATACCTAAATAACACTGTTTTTGACAGTCCTCTCTTCAAAGTGGGCAGCCCTCTGGAAAGAAAAGGAGTTTCTCTAAGGAAACACGGTGCTGCCATAGCATGGGTGGGAGTTCCTCCTGTCATGCTCTAGAGCTACAGGATAACTTGACGTGAGTCCTTGCCTGAAGCTAAGGCCTGAAAAGCCCTGCTGAAGCGAAAGCGCTTAGCAGTTTCCATTATGTCGTATTGGAAGTTCTGCTTTACTTGAACGTTTCTTCACTTTACCAGACACTAGGCACCCTAGTGTAGGCACCCTTTTCGTACAAATACAGTGAGTACCAGCAGTGTCCTTTACCATTCTAAGAAACATGCAGACCTAGAAGCCTTTTCCAGTCACACTATGTATTCAGAGTTTAAGGCAACTCGCTGCACCCTTCCTTAGGAAGCTAGGTGGACTCAGCTCTTCAACAGCTCCAGGGATTCTGTTCTCTCACGACCTACATGCCATTGAAATCTGCCTCATTGGCCTCATTGGAGCTACACTAAGAAACACAATCTGCTTCGCCTTCTTCTAGGAACCCTTACCCTAGGACCCCATACCTACAGGAGAAATTAGGCTTGCATTCCTACTGGAATGTAAGCAAAGTTTTTCCTGTTACACTGCAGGACTTTAGAATAGGTTTAAGCCCGAAGGGTTACATAGAGCGTTCCAAGAATGAGGGAGTTCGATACATGCAGAAAACCCTGTGAAGAAAAGTTGATTCAGCAAGGGACCAGGGTGTGGCTAGAGTCTCTATTGACTTGTTAGAAATCAGAAGGGTTTCGGCTGCATGTTAAACGGAGAAGAAGACCTGATGGCACAAGCCTTGCTTTCCCATGTTAAATGTCTAAACATGCTTCCCTGAAGAATCCTAAATAACACTGTTTTTACCTGGCTTCTGGTCACTGTAGGCAGCCCTCACGAAAGAAAAGGAGTTTTCTCTAAGGAAACAGGGTGCTTCCATAGCATGGGTGGGAGCTCCTGCTGTCCTGCTCTAGAGCTACAGGGAAACTTGACGTGAGTGTTTGCCTCAAGCTAAGGCCTGAAAAGCCTTGCTGAAGCGAAAGCGCTTAGCAGTTTCCATTATGTCGTATTCGAAGTTCTGCTTTACTTAACGTTTCTTCACTTTTCCAGACACTAGGCACCCTCGTGTAGGCACCCTTTTTCGTACAAATACAGCGAGTACCAGCAGTCTCCTTTGCTCTTCTAAGAAACATCCATACCTAGAAGCCTTTCCCAGTCACTCCTTGTAATCAGAGTATAGGGCAACTCGCTGCACCCTTCCGTAGGAAGCTAGGTGGATTCAGCTCTTCAACAGCTCCAGGGATTCTGTTCTCTCACGTCCTACATGCCATGGAAGTCTGCCTCATTGCCCTCTGTGGAGCTTCACTAAGATACACAATCTGCTTCGCCTACCTCTAGGAACTCTTACCCAATGAACCCATACCTACACGAGAAAGGAGGCTTGCATTCCTACTGGAATCTAAGCAAAGTTTTTCCTGTTACACTGCAGGACTTTAGACTAGGCTTCGGCCCTATAGCATACATAGAACGTTCCAAGGATGAGGGAGTTCCATATATGCAGAACACTCTGTGAAGAAAAGGTGATTCAGCAAGGGACCAGGGTGTAGCTAGAGTCTCTTTGGTCTTTTTAGATATAAGAAAGTGTCCGGGTCATGTTCACCGGAAAAGAAGACCTGAATGCCTAAGCCTTGCGTTCCAATTTAAATCTCTATCCAGGGTGCCCTGAGATACCTAAATAGCACTGTTTTTGACAGTCCTCTCTTCAAAGTGGGCAGCCCTCTGGAAAGAAAAGGAGTTTCTCTAAGGAAACACGGTGCTGCCATAGCATGGGTGGGAGTTCCTCCTGTCATGCTCTAGAGCTACAGGATAACTTGACGTGAGTCCTTGCCTGAAGCTAAGGCCTGAAAAGCCCTGCTGAAGCGAAAGCGCTTAGCAGTTTCCATTATGTCGTATTGGAAGTTCTGCTTTACTTGAACGTTTCTTCACTTTACCAGACACTAGGCACCCTAGTGTAGGCACCCTTTTCGTACAAATACAGTGAGTACCAGCAGTGTCCTTTACCCTTCTAAGAAACATCCAGACCTAGAAGCCTTTTCCAGTCACACTATGTATTCAGAGTTTAAGGCAACTCGCTGCACCCTTCCTTAGGAAGCTAGGTGGACTCAGCTCTTCAACAGCTCCAGGGATTCTGTTCTCTCACGACCTACATGCCATTGAAATCTGCCTCATTGGCCTCATTGGAGCTACACTAAGATACACAATCTGCTTCGCCTACCTCTAGGAACTCTTACCCAAGGACCCCATACCTACAGGAGAAAGGAGGCTTGCATTCCTACTGGAATCTAAGCAAAGTTTTTCCTGTTACACTGCAGGACTTTAGAATAGGTTTAGGCCCGAAGGGTTACATAGAGCGTTCCAAGAATGAGGGAGTTCGATACATGCAGAAAACCCTGTGAAGAAAAGTTGATTCAGCAAGGGACCAGGGTTTGGCTAGAGTCTCTATTGACTTGTTAGAAATCAGAAGGGTTTCGGCTGCATGTTAACCCGAGAAGGAGACCTGATGGCACAAGCCTTGCTTTCCCATGTTAAATGTCTAAACATGCTTCCCTGAAGAATCCTAAATAACACTGTTTTTACCTGGCTTCTGGTCACTGTAGGCAGCCCTCTCGAAAGAAAAGGAGTTTTCTCTAAGGAAACACGGTGCTTCCATAGCATGTGTACGAGCTCCTGCTGTCCTTCTCTAGAGCTACAGGGAAACTTGACGTGAGTGTTTGCCTCAAGCTAAGGCCTGAAAAGCCTTGCTGAAGCGAAAGCGCTTAGCAGTTTCCATTATGTCGTATTCGAAGTTCTGCTTTACTTGAATGTTTCTTCACTTACCAGACACAAGGCACCCTCGTGTAGGCACCCTTTTTCGTAGAAATACAGTGAGTACCAGCAGTCTTCTTTGCTCTTCTAAGAAACATCCAGACCTAGAAGCCTTTCCCAGTCACTCTATGTAATCAGAGTGTAGGGCTACTCGTTGCACCCTTCCTTAGGAAGCTAGGTGGACTCAGCTCTTCAACAGCTCCAGGGATTCTGTTCTCTCACGTCGTACATGCCATGTAAGTCTGCCTCATTGCCCTCTGTGGAGCTTCACTAAGATACACAATCTGCTTCGCCTACCTCTAGGAACTCTTACCCAATGACCCCATACCTACAGGAGAAAGGAGGCTTGCATTCCTACTGGAACCAAAGCACAGTTTTTCCTTTTACACTGCAGGACTTTAGAATAGGCTTAGGCCCTATAGCATACATAGAACGTTCCAAGGTTGAGGGAGTTCCATATATGCAGAACACTCTGTGAAGAAAAGGTGATTCAGCAAGGGACCAGGGTGTAGCTAGAGTCTCTTTGGACTTTTTAGATATAAGAAGCTGTCAGGGTCATGTTCACCGGAAAAGAAGACCTGAATGCCTAAGCCTTGCGTTCCAATTTAAATCTTTATCCAGGCTGCCCTGAGATACCTAAATGACACTGTTTTTGACAGTCCTCTCTTCAAAGTGGGCAGCCCTCTGGAAAGAAAAGGAGTTTCTCTAAGGAAACACGGTGCTGCCATAGCATGGGTGGGAGTTCCTCCTGTCATGCTCTAGAGCTACAGGATAAGTTGACGTGAGTCCTTGCCTGAAGCTAAGGCCTGAAAAGCCCTGCTGAAGCGAAAGCGCTTAGCAGTTTCCATTATGTCGTATTGGAAGTTCTGCTTTACTTGAACGTTTCTTCACTTTACCAGACACTAGGCACCCTAGTGTAGGCACCCTTTTCGTACAAATACAGTGAGTACCAGCAGTGTCCTTTACCCTTCTAAGAAACATGCAGACCTAGAAGCCTTTTCAAGTCACACTATGTATTCAGAGTTTAAGGCAACTTGCTGCACCCTTCCTTAGGAAGCTAGGTGGACTCAGCTCTTCAACAGCTCCAGGGATTCTGTTCTCTCACGACCTACATGCCATTGAAATCTGCCTCATTGGCCTCATTGGAGCTACACTAAGAAACACAATCTGCTTCGCCTTCTTCTAGGAACTCTTACCCAAGGACCCCATACCTACAGGAGAAATTAGGCTTGCATTCCTACTGGAATGTAAGCAAAGTTTTTCCTGTTACACTGCAGGACTTTAGAATAGGTTTAAGCCCGTAGGGTTACATAGAGCGTTCCAAGAATGAGGGAGTTCGATACATGCAGAAAACCCTGTGAAGAAAAGTTGATTCAGCAAAGGACCAGGGTGTGGCTAGAGTCTTTATTGAATTGTTAGAAATCAGAAGGGTTTCGGCTGCATGTTAACCGGAGAAGAAGACCTGATGGCACAAGCTTTGCTTTCCCATGTTAAATGTCTAAACATGCTTCCCTGAAGAATCCTAAATAACACTGTTTTTACCTGGCTTCTGGTCACTGTAGGCAGCCCTCACGAAAGAAAAGGAGTTTTCTCTAAGGAAACAGGGTGCTTCCATAGCATGGGTGGGAGCTCCTGCTGTCCTGCTCTAGAGCTACAGGGAAACTTGACGTGAGTGTTTGCCTCAAGCTAAGGCCTGAAAAGCCTTGCTGAAGCGAAAGCGCTTAGCAGTTTCCATTATGTCGTATTCGAACTTCTGCTTTACTTACGTTTCTTCATTTTTCCAGACACTAGGCACCCTCGTGTAGGCACCCTTTTTCGTACAAATACAGCGAGTACCAGCAGTCTCCTTTGCTCTTCTAAGAAACATCCAGACCTAGAAGCCTTTCCCAGTCACTCTTTGTAATCAGAGTGTAGGGCAACTCGCTGCACCCTTCCGTAGGAAGCTAGGTGGATTCAGCTCTTCAACAGCTCCAGGGATTCTGTTCTCTCACGTCCTACATGCCATGGAAGTCTGCCTCATTGCCCTCTGTGGAGCTTCACTAAGATACACAATCTGCTTCGCCTACCTCTAGGAACTCTTACCCAATGACCCCATACCTACACGAGAAAGGAGGCTTGCATTCCTACTGGAATCTAAGCAAAGTTTTTCCTGTTACACTGCAGGACTTTAGACTAGGCTTCGGCCCTATAGCATACATACAACGTTCCAAGGATGAGGGGTTCCATATATGCAGAACACTCTGTAAAGAAAAGTTGATTCAGCAAGGGACCAGGGTGTAGCTAGAGTCTCTTTGGACTTCTTAGATATAAGAAGGTGTCCGGGTGCATGTTCACCGGAAAAGAAGACTTGAATGCCTAAGCCTTGCGTTCCCATTTTAAATCTCTATCCACGCCAGCCTGAAATACCTAAATAACACTGTTTTGACTGGCCTCTATTCACTGTGGGCAGCCCTCTGGAAAGAAAAGGAGTTTCTCTAAGGAAACACGGTGCTTCCATAGCATGGGTGGGAGTTCCTCCTGTCATGCTCTAGAGCTACAGGGTAACTTGACGTGAGTCCTTGCCTCAAGCTAAGGCCTGAAAAGCCCTGCTGAAGCGAAAGCGCTTAGCATTTTCCATTATGTCGTATTGGAAGTTCTGCTTTACTTGAACGTTTCTTCACTCTACCAGACACTAGGCACCCTAGTGTAGGCACCCTTTTTCGTACAACTACAGTGAGTACCAGCAGTCTCCTTTACCCTTCTAAGAAACATCCAGACCTAGAAGCCTTTCCCAGTCACACTATGTATTCAGAGTTTAAGGCAACTCGCTGCACCCTTCCTTAGAAAGCTAGGTGGACTCAGCTCTTCAACAGCTCCAGGGATTCTGTTCTCTCACGTCCTACATGCCATGGAAGTCTGCCTCATTGCCCTCTGTGGAGCTTCACTAAGATACACAATCTGCTTCGCCTACCTCTAGGAACTCTTACCCAATGACCCCATACCTACAGGAGAAAGGAGGCTTGCATTCCTACTGGAACCAAAGTACAGTTTTTCCTTTTACACTGCAGGACTTTAGAATAGGCTTAGGCCCTATAGCATACATAGAACGTTCCAAGGTTGAGGGAGTTCCATATATGCAGAACACTCTGTGAAGAAAAGTTGATTCAGCAAGGGAGCAGGGTGTAGCTAGAGTCTCTTTGGACTTCTTAGATATAAGAAGGTGTCCGGGTCACGTTCACCAGAAAAGAAGACCTGAATGCCTAAGCCTTGCGTTCCAATTTAAATCTTTATCCAGGCTGCCCTGAGATACCTAAATAACACTGTTTTTGACAGTCCTCTCTTCAAAGTGGGCAGCCCTCTGGAAAGAAAAGGAGTTTCTCTAAGGAAACACGGTGCTGCCATAGCATGGGTGGGAGTTCCTCCTGTCATGCTCTAGAGCTACAGGATAAGTTGACGTGAGTCCTTGCCTGAAGCTAAGGCCTGAAAAGCCCTGCTGAAGCGAAAGCGCTTAGCAGTTTCCATTATGTCGTATTGGAAGTTCTGCTTTACTTGAACGTTTCTTCACTTTACCAGACACTAGGCACCCTAGTGTAGGCACCCTTTTCGTACAAATACAGTGAGTACCAGCAGTGTCCTTTACCCTTCTAAGAAACATGCAGACCTAGAAGCCTTTTCCAGTCACACTATGTATTCAGAGTTTAAGGCAACTCGCTGCACCCTTCCTTAGGAAGCTAGGTGGACTCAGCTCTTCAACAGCTCCAGGGATTCTGTTCTCTCACGTCCTACATGCCATGGAAGTCTGCCTCATTGCCCTCTGTGGAGCTTCACTAAGATACACAATCTGCTTCGCCTACCTCTAGGAACTCTTACCCAATGACCCCATACCTACACGAGAAAGGAGGCTTGCATTCCTACTGGAATCTAAGCAAAGTTTTTCCTGTTACACTGCAGGACTTTAGACTAGGCTTCGGCCCTATAGCATACATACAACGTTCCAAGGATGAGGGGTTCCATATATGCAGAACACTCTGTAAAGAAAAGTTGATTCAGCAAGGGACCAGGGTGTAGCTAGAGTCTCTTTGGACTTCTTAGATATAAGAAGGTGTCCGGGTGCATGTTCACCGGAAAAGAAGACTTGAATGCCTAAGCCTTGCGTTCCCATTTTAAATCTCTATCCACGCCAGCCTGAAATACCTAAATAACACTGTTTTGACTGGCCTCTATTCACTGTGGGCAGCCCTCTGGAAAGAAAAGGAGTTTCTCTAAGGAAACACGGTGCTTCCATAGCATGGGTGGGTGTTCCTCCTGTCATGCTCTAGAGCTACAGGGTAACTTGACGTGAGTCCTTGCCTCAAGCTAAGGCCTGAAAAGCCCTGCTGAAGCGAAAGCGCTTAGCATTTTCCATTATGTCGTATTGGAAGTTCTGCTTTACTTGAACGTTTCTTCACTCTACCAGACACTAGGCACCCTAGTGTAGGCACCCTTTTTCGTACAACTACAGTGAGTACCAGCAGTCTCCTTTACCCTTCTAAGAAACATCCAGACCTAGAAGCCTTTCCCAGTCACACTATGTATTCAGAGTTTAAGGCAACTCGCTGCACCCTTCCTTAGAAAGCTAGATGGACTCAGCTCTTCAACAGCTCCAGGGATTCTGTTCTCTCACGACATACATGCCATTGAAGTCTGCCTCATTGCTCTCATTGGAGCTACACTAAGAAACACAATCTGCTTCGCCTTCTTCTAGGAACTCTTACCCTAGGACCCCATACCTACAGGAGAAATTAGGCTTGCATTCCTACTGGAATGTAAGCAAAGTTTTTCCTGTTACACTGCAGGACTTTAGAATAGGTTTAAGCCCGAAGGGTTACATAGAGCGTTCCAAGAATGAGGGAGTTCGATACATGCAGAAAACCCTGTGAAGAAAAGTTGATTCAGCAAGGGACCAGGGTGTGGCTAGAGTCTCTATTGACTTGTTAGAAATCAGAAGGGTTTCGGCTGCATGTTAACCGGAGAAGAAGACCTGATGGCACAAGCCTTGCTTTCCCATGTTAAATGTCTAAACATGCTTCCCTGAAGAATCCTAAATAACACTGTTTTTACCTGGCTTCTGGTCACTGTAGGCAGCCCTCACGAAAGAAAAGGAGTTTTCTCTAAGGAAACAGGGTGCTTCCATAGCATGGGTGGGAGCTCCTGCTGTCCTGCTCTAGAGCTACAGGGAAAGTTGACGTGAGTGTTTGCCTCAAGCTAAGGCCTGAAAAGCCTTGCTGAAGCGAAAGCGCTTAGCAGTTTCCATTATGTCGTATTCGAAGTTCTGCTTTACTTAACGTTTCTTCACTTTTCCAGACACTAGGCACCCTCGTGTAGGCACCCTTTTTCGTACAAATACAGCGAGTACCAGCAGTCTCCTTTGCTCTTCTAAGAAACATCCAGACCTAGAAGCCTTTCCCAGTCACTCTTTGTAATCAGAGTGTAGGGCAACTCGCTGCACCCTTCCGTAGGAAGCTAGGTGGATTCAGCTCTTCAACAGCTCCAGGGATTCTGTTCTCTCACGTCCTACATGCCATGGAAGTCTGCCTCATTGCCCTCTGTGGAGCTTCACTAAGATACACAATCTGCTTCGCCTACCTCTAGGAACTCTTACCCAATGACCCCATACCTACAGGAGAAAGGAGGCTTGCATTCCTACTGGAACCAAAGCACAGGTTTTCCTTTTACACTGCAGGACTTTAGAATAGGCTTAGGCCCTATAGCATACATACAACGTTCCAAGGTTGAGGGAGTTCCATATATGCAGAACACTCTGTGAAGAAAAGGTGATTCAGCAAGGGACCAGGGTGTAGCTAGAGTCTCTTTGGACTTTTTAGATATAAGAAGGTGTCCGGGTCATGTTCACCGGAAAAGAAGACCTGAATGCCTAAGCCTTGCGTTCCAATTTAAATCTTTATCCAGGCTGCCCTGAGATACCTAAATAACACTGTTTTTGACAGTCCTCTCTTCAAAGTGGGCAGCCCTCTGGAAAGAAAAGGAGTTTCTCTAAGGAAACACGGTGCTGCCATAGCATGGGTGGGAGTTCCTCCTGTCATGCTCTAGAGCTACAGGATAACTTGACGTGAGTCCTTTCCTGAAGCTAAGGCCTGAAAAGCCCTGCTGAAGCGAAAGCGCTTAGCATTTTCCATTATGTCGTATTGGAAGTTCTGCTTTACTTGAACGTTTCTTCACTTTACCAGACACTAGGCACCCTAGTGTAGGCACCCTTTTCGTACAAATACAGTGAGTACCAGCAGTGTCCTTTACCCTTCTAAGAAACATGCAGACCTAGAAGCCTTTTCCAGTCACACTATGTATTCAGAGTTTAAGGCAACTCGCTGCACCCTTCCTTAGGAGGCTAGGTGGACTCAGCTCTTCAACAGCTCCAGGGATTCTGTTCTCTCACGACCTACATGCCATTGAAATCTGCCTCATTGGCCTCATTGGAGCTACACTAAGAAACACAATCTGCTTCGCCTTCTTCTAGGAACTCTTACCCAAGGACCCCATACCTACAGGAGAAATTAGGCTTGCATTCCTACTGGAATGTAAGCAAAGTTTTTCCTGTTACACTGCAGGACTTTAGAATAGGTTTAGGCCCGAAGGGTTACATAGAGCGTTCCAAGAATGAGGGAGTTCGATACATGCAGAAAACCCTGTGAAGAAAAGTTGATTCAGCAAAGGACCAGGGTGTGGCTAGAGTCTTTATTGAATTGTTAGAAATCAGAAGGGTTTCGGCTGCATGTTAAGCGGAGAAGAAGACCTGATGGCACAAGCTTTGCTTTCCCATGTTAAATGTCTAAACATGCTTCCCTGAAGAATCCTAAATAACACTGTTTTTACCTGGCTTCTGGTCACTGTAGGCAGCCCTCACGAAAGAAAAGGAGTTTTCTCTAAGGAAACAGGGTGCTTCCATAGCATGGGTGGGAGCTCCTGCTGTCCTGCTCTAGAGCTACAGGGAAACTTGACGTGAGTGTTTGCCTCAAGCTAAGGCCTGAAAAGCCTTGCTGAAGCGAAAGCGCTTAGCAGTTTCCATTATGTCGTATTCGAAGTTCTGCTTTACTTGAATGTTTCTTCACTTACCAGACACAAGGCACCCTCGTGTAGGCACCCTTTTTCGTAGAAATACAGTGAGTACCAGCAGTCTTCTTTGCTCTTCTAAGAAACATCCAGACCTAGAAGCCTTTCCCAGTCACTCTATGTAATCAGAGTGTAGGGCTACTCGTTGCACCCTTCCTTAGGAAGCTAGGTGGACTCAGCTCTTCAACAGCTCCAGGGATTCTGTTCTCTCACGTCCTACATGCCATGGAAGTCTGCCTCATTGCCCTCTGTGGAGCTTCACTAAGATACACAATCTGCTTCGCCTACCTCTAGGAACTCTTACCCAATGACCCCATACCTACAGGAGAAAGGAGGCTTGCATTCCTACTGGAACCAAAGCACAGTTTTTCCTTTTACACTGCAGGACTTTAGAATAGGCTTAGGCCCTATAGCATACATAGAACGTTCCAAGGTTGAGGGAGTTCCATATATGCAGAACACTCTGTGAAGAAAAGGTGATTCAGCAAGGGACCAGGGTGTAGCTAGAGTCTCTTTGGACTTTTTAGATATAAGAAGCTGTCAGGGTCATGTTCACCGGAAAAGAAGACCTGAATGCCTAAGCCTTGCGTTCCAAGTTAAATCTTTATCCAGGCTGCCCTGAGATACCTAAATAACACTGTTTTTGACAGTCCTCTCTTCAAAGTGGGCAGCCCTCTGGAAAGAAAAGGAGTTTCTCTAAGGAAACACGGTGCTGCCATAGCATGGGTGGGAGTTCCTCCTGTCATGCTCTAGAGCTACAGGATAAGTTGACGTGAGTCCTTGCCTGAAGCTAAGGCCTGAAAAGCCCTGCTGAAGCGAAAGCGCTTAGCAGTTTCCATTATGTCGTATTGGAAGTTCTGCTTTACTTGAACGTTTCTTCACTTTACCAGACACTAGGCACCCTAGTGTAGGCACCCTTTTCGTACAAATACAGTGAGTACCAGCAGTGTCCTTTACCCTTCTAAGAAACATGCAGACCTAGAAGCCTTTTCCAGTCACACTATGTATTCAGAGTTTAAGGCAACTTGCTGCACCCTTCCTTAGGAAGCTAGGTGGACTCAGCTCTTCAACAGCTCCAGGGATTCTGTTCTCTCACGACCTACATGCCATTGAAATCTGCCTCATTGGCCTCATTGGAGCTACACTAAGAAACACAATCTGCTTCGCCTTCTTCTAGGAACTCTTACCCAAGGACCCCATACCTACAGGAGAAATTAGGCTTGCATTCCTACTGGAATGTAAGCAAAGTTTTTCCTGTTACACTGCAGGACTTTAGAATAGGTTTAAGCCCGTAGGGTTACATAGAGCGTTCCAAGAATGAGGGAGTTCGATACATGCAGAAAACCCTGTGAAGAAAAGTTGATTCAGCAAAGGACCAGGGTGTGGCTAGAGACTTTATTGAATTGTTAGAAATCAGAAGGGTTTCGGCTGCATGTTAACCGGAGAAGAAGACCTGATGGCACAAGCTTTGCTTTCCCATGTTAAATGTCTAAACATGCTTCCCTGAAGAATCCTAAATAACACTGTTTTTACCTGGCTTCTGGTCACTGTAGGCAGCCCTCACGAAAGAAAAGGAGTTTTCTCTAAGGAAACAGGGTGCTTCCATAGCATGGGTGGGAGCTCCTGCTGTCCTGCTCTAGAGCTACAGGGAAACTTGACGTGAGTGTTTGCCTCAAGCTAAGGCCTGAAAAGCCTTGCTGAAGCGAAAGCGCTTAGCAGTTTCCATTATGTCGTATTCGAACTTCTGCTTTACTTACGTTTCTTCATTTTTCCAGACACTAGGCACCCTCGTGTAGGCACCCTTTTTCGTAGAAATACAGTGAGTACCAGCAGTGTTCTTTGCTCTTCTAAGAAACATCCAGACCTAGAAGCCTTTCCCAGTCACTCTATGTAATCAGAGTGTAGGGCAACTCGCTGCACCCTTCCTTAGGAAGCTAGGTGGACTCAGCTCTTCAACAGCTCCAGGGATTCTGTTCTCTCACGTCCTACATGCCATGGAAGTCTGCCTCATTGCCCTCTGTGGAGCTTCACTAAGATACACAATCTGCTTCACCTACCTCTAGGAACTCTTACCCAATGACCCCATACCTACAGGAGAAAGGAGGCTTGCATTCCTACTGGAACCAAAGCACACTTTTTCCTTTTACACTGCAGGACTTTAGAATAGGCTTAGGCCCTATAGCATACATAGAACGTTCCAAGGATGAGGGAGTTCCATATATGCAGAACACTCTGTGAAGAAAAGGTGATTCAGCAAGGGACCAGGGTGTAGCTAGAGTCTCTTTGGACTTTTTAGATATAAGAAGGTGTCCGGGTGCATGTTCACCGGAAAAGAAGACTTGAATGCCTAAGCCTTGCGTTCCCATTTTAAATCTCTATCCACGCCAGCCTGAAATACCTAAATAACACTGTTTTGACTGGCCTCTATTCACTGTGGGCAGCCCTCTGGAAAGAAAAGGAGTTTCTCTAAGGAAACACGGTGCTTCCATAGCATGGGTGGGAGTTCCTCCTGTCATGCTCTAGAGCTACAGGGTAACTTGACGTGAGTCCTTGCCTCAAGCTAAGGCCTGAAAAGCCCTGCTGAAGCGAAAGCGCTTAGCATTTTCCATTATGTCATATTGGAAGTTCTGCTTTACTTGAACGTTTCTTCACTCTACCAGACACTAGGCACCCTAGTGTAGGCACCCTTTTTCGTACAACTACAGTGAGTACCAGCAGTCTCCTTTACCCTTCTAAGAAACATCCAGACCTAGAAGCCTTTCCCAGTCACACTATGTATTCAGAGTTTAAGGCAACTCGCTGCACCCTTCCTTAGAAAGCTAGGTGGACTCAGCTCTTCAACAGCTCCAGGGATTCTGTTCTCTCACGTCCTACATGCCATGGAAGTCTGCCTCATTGCCCTCTGTGGAGCTTCACTAAGATACACAATCTGCTTCGCCTACCTCTAGGAACTCTTACCCAATGACCCCATACCTACACGAGAAAGGAGGCTTGCATTCCTACTGGAACCAAAGCACAGTTTTTCCTTTTACACTGCAGGACTTTAGAATAGGCTTAGGCCCTATAGCATACATAGAACGTTCCAAGGTTGAGGGAGTTCCATATATGCAGAACACTCTGTGAAGAAAAGTTGATTCAACAAGGGAGCAGGGTGTAGCTAGAGTCTCTTTGGACTTCTTAGATATAAGAAGGTGTCCGGGTCACGTTCACCGGAAAAGAAGACCTGAATGCCTAAGCCTTGCGTTCCAATTTAAATCTTTATCCAGGCTGCCCTGAGATACCTAAATAACACTGTTTTTGACAGTCCTCTCTTCAAAGTGGGCAGCCCTCTGGAAAGAAAAGGAGTTTCTCTAAGGAAACACGGTGCTGCCATAGCATGGGTGGGAGTTCCTCCTGTCATGCTCTAGAGCTACAGGATAACTTGACGTGAGTCCTTGCCTGAAGCTAAGGCCTGAAAAGCCCTGCTGAAGCGAAAGCGCTTAGCAGTTTCCATTATGTCGTATTGGAAGTTCTGCTTTACTTGAACGTTTCTTAACTATACCAGACACTAGGCACCCTAGTGTAGGCACCCTTTTCGTACAAATACAGTGAGTACCAGCAGTGTCCTTTACCCTTCTAAGAAACATGCAGACCTAGAAGCCTTTTCCAGTCACACTATGTATTCAGAGTTTAAGGCAACTCGCTGCACCCTTCCTTAGGAAGCTAGGTGGACTCAGCTCTTCAACAGCTCCAGGGATTCTGTTCTCTCACGTCCTACATGCCATGGAAGTCTGCCTCATTGCCCTCTGTGGAGCTTCACTAAGATACACAATCTGCTTCGCCTACCTCTAGGAACTCTTACCCAATGACCCCATACCTACACGAGAAAGGAGGCTTGCATTCCTACTGGAATCTAAGCAAAGTTTTTCCTGTTACACTGCAGGACTTTAGACTAGGCTTCGGCCCTATAGCATACATACAACGTTCCAAGGATGAGGGGTTCCATATATGCAGAACACTCTGTAAAGAAAAGTTGATTCAGCAAGGGACCAGGGTGTAGCTAGAGTCTCTTTGGACTTCTTAGATATAAGAAGGTGTCCGGGTGCATGTTCACCGGAAAAGAAGACTTGAATGCCTAAGCCTTGCGTTCACATTTTAAATCTCTATCCACGCCAGCCTGAAATACCTAAATAACACTGTTTTGACTGGCCTCTATTCACTGTGGGCAGCCCTCTGGAAAGAAAAGGAGTTTCTCTAAGGAAACACGGTGCTTCCATAGCATGGGTGGGTGTTCCTCCTGTCATGCTCTAGAGGTACAGGGTAACTTGACGTGAGTCCTTGCCTCAAGCTAAGGCCTGAAAAGCCCTGCTGAAGCGAAAGCGCTTAGCATTTTCCATTATGTCGTATTGGAAGTTCTGCTTTACTTGAACGTTTCTTCACTCTACCAGACACTAGGCACCCTAGTGTAGGCACCCTTTTTCGTACAACTACAGTGAGTACCAGCAGTCTCCTTTACCCTTCTAAGAAACATCCAGACCTAGAAGCCTTTCCCAGTCACACTATGTATTCAGAGTTTAAGGCAACTCGCTGCACCCTTCCTTAGAAAGCTAGGTGGACTCAGCTCTTCAACAGCTCCAGGGATTCTGTTCTCTCACGACATACATGCCATTGAAGTCTGCCTCATTGCTCTCATTGGAGCTACACTAAGAAACACAATCGGCTTCGCCTTCTTCTAGGAACTCTTACCCAAGGACCCCATACCTACAGGAGAAAGGAGGCTTGCATTCCTACTGGAATCTAAGCAAAGTTTTTCCTGTTACACTGCAGGACTTTAGAATAGGTTTAGGCCCGAAGGGTTACATAGAGCGTTCCAAGAATGAGGGAGTTCGATACATGCAGAAAACCCTGTGAAGAAAAGTTGATTCAGCAAGGGACCAGGGTTTGGCTAGAGTCTCTATTGACTTGTTAGAAATCAGAAGGGTTTCGGCTGCATGTTAACCCGAGAAGGAGACCTGATGGCACAAGCCTTGCTTTCCCATGTTAAATCTCTAAACATGCTTCCCTGAAGAATCCTAAATAACACTGTTTTTACCTGGCTTCTGGTCACTGTAGGCAGCCCTCACGAAAGAAAAGGAGTTTTCTCTAAGGAAACACGGTGCTTCCATAGCATGGGTGGGAGCTCCTGCTGTCCTGCTCTAGAGCTACAGGGAAACTTGACGTGAGTCTTTGCCTCAAGCTAAGGCCTGAAAAGCCTTGCTGAAGCGAAAGCGCTTAGCAGTTTCCATTATGTCGTATTCCAAGTTCTGCTTTACTTGAATGTTTCTTCACTTACCAGACACAAGGCACCCTCGTGTAGGCACCCTTTTTCGTAGAAATACAGTGAGTACCAGCAGTCTTCTTTGCTCTTCTAAGAAACATCCAGACCTAGAAGCCTTTCCCAGTCACTCTATCTAATCAGAGTTTAAGGCAACTCGCTGCACCCTTCCTTAGAAAGCTAGGTGGACTCAGCTCTTCAACAGCTCCAGGGATTCTGTTCTCTCACGACATACATGCCATTGAAGTCTGCCTCATTGCTCTCATTGGAGCTACACTAAGAAACACAATCTGCTTCGCCTTCTTCTAGGAACTCTTACCCAAGGACCCCATACCTACAGGAGAAAGGAGGCTTGCATTCCTACTGGAATCTAAGCAAAGTTTTTCCTGTTACACTGCAGGACTTTAGAATAGGTTTAGGCCCGAAGGGTTACATAGAGCGTTCCAAGAATGAGGGAGTTCGATACATGCAGAAAACCCTGTGAAGAAAAGTTGATTCAGCAAGGGACCAGGGTTTGGCTAGAGTCTCTATTGACTTGTTAGAAATCAGAAGGGTTTCGGCTGCATGTTAACCCGAGAAGGAGACCTGATGGCACAAGCCTTGCTTTCCCATGTTAAATGTCTAAACATGCTTCCCTGAAGAATCCTAAATAACACTGTTTTTACCTGGCTTCTGGTCACTGTAGGCAGCCCTCTGGAAAGAAAAGGAGTTTTCTCTAAGGAAACACGGTGCTTCCATAGCATGTGTAGGAGCTCCTGCTGTCCTGCTCTAGAGCTACAGGGAATCTTGACGTGAGTGTTTGCCTCAAGCTAAGGCCTGAAAAGACTTGCTGCAGCGAAAGCGCTTAGCAGTTTCCATTATGTCGTATTCGAAGTTCTGCTTTACTTGAATGTTTCTTCACTTACCAGACACAAGGCACCCTCGTGTAGGCACCCTTTTTCGTAGAAATACAGTGAGTACCAGCAGTCTTCTTTGCTCTTCTAAGAAACATCCAGACCTAGAAGCCTTTCCCAGTCACTCTATGTAATCAGAGTGTAGGGCTACTCGCTGCACCCTTCCTTAGGAAGCTAGGTGGACTCAGCTCTTCAACAGCTCCAGGGATTCTGTTCTCTCACGTCCTACATGCCATGGAAGTCTGCCTCATTGCCCTCTGTGGAGCTTCACTAAGATACACAATCTGCTTCGCCTACCTCTAGGAACTCTTACCCAATGACCCCATACCTACAGGAGAAAGGAGGCTTGCATTCCTACTGGAACCAAAGCACAGTTTTTCCTTTTACACTGCAGGACTTTAGAATAGGCTTAGGCCCTATAGCATACATAGAACGTTCCAAGGTTGAGGGAGTTCCATATATGCAGAACACTCTGTGAAGAAAAGGTGATTCAGCAAGGGACCAGGGTGTAGCTAGAGTCTCTTTGGACTTTTTAGATATAAGAAGGTGTCCGGGTCATGTTCACCGGAAAAGAAGACCTAAATGCCTAAGCCTTGCGTTCCAATTTAAATCTTTATCCAGGCTGCCCTGAGATACCTAAATAACACTGTTTTTGACAGTCCTCTCTTCAAAGTGGGCAGCCCTCTGGAAAGAAAAGGAGTTTCTCTAAGGAAACACGGTGCTGCCATAGCATGGGTGGGAGTTCCTCCTGTCATGCTCTAGAGCTACAGGATAACTTGACGTGAGTCCTTGCCTGAAGCTAAGGCCTGAAAAGCCCTGCTGAAGCGAAAGCGCTTAGCAGTTTCCATTATGTCGTATTGGAAGTTCTGCTTTACTTGAACGTTTCTTCACTTTACCAGACACTAGGCACCCTAGTGTAGGCACCCTTTTCGTACAAATACAGTGAGTACCAGCAGTGTCCTTTAGCCTTCTAAGAAGCATGCAGACCTAGAAGCCTTTTCCAGTCACACTATGTATTCAGAGTTTAAGGCAACTCGCTGCACCCTTCCTTAGGAAGCTAGGTGGACTCAGCTCTTCAACAGCTCCAGGGATTCTGTTCTCTCACGACCTACATGCCATTGAAATCTGCCTCATTGGCCTCATTGGAGCTACACTAAGAAACACAATCTGCTTCGCCTTCTTCTAGGAACTCTTACCCAAGGCCCCCATACCTACAGGAGAAATTAGGCTTGCATTCCTACTGGAATGTAAGCAAAGTTTTTCCTGTTACACTGCAGGACTTTAGAATAGGTTTAAGCCCGAAGGGTTACATAGAGCGTTCCAAGAATGAGGGAGTTCGATACATGCAGAAAACCCTGTGAAGAAAAGTTGATTCAGCAAAGGACCAGGGTGTGGCTAGAGTCTTTATTGACTTGTTAGAAATCAGAAGGGTTTCGGCTGCATGTTAACCGGAGAAGAAGACCTGATGGCACAAGCTTTGCTTTCCCATGTTAAATGTCTAAACATGCTTCCCTGAAGAATCCTAAATAACACTGTTTTTACCTGGCTTCTGGTCACTGTAGGCAGCCCTCACGAAAGAAAAGGAGTTTTCTCTAAGGAAACAGGGTGCTTCCATAGCATGGGTGGGAGCTCCTGCTGTCCTGCTCTAGAGCTACAGGGAAAGTTGACGTGAGTCTTTGCCTCAAGCTAAGGCCTGAAAAGCCTTGCTGAAGCGAAAGCGCTTAGCAGTTTCCATTATGTCGTATTCGAAGTTCTGCTTTACTTTAACGTTTCTTCACTTTTCCAGACACTAGGCACCCTCGTGTAGGCACCCTTTTTCGTACTAATACAGCGAGTAACAGCAGTCTCCTTTGCTCTTCTAAGAAACATCCAGACCTAGAAGCCTTTCCCAGTCACTCTATGTAATCAGAGTGTAGGGCAACTCGCTGCTCCCTTCCTTAGGAAGCTAGGTGGATTCACCTCTTCAACAGCTACAGGGATTCTGTTCTCTCACGTCCTACATGCCATGGAAGTCTGCCTCATTGCCCTCTGTGGAGCTTCACTAAGATACACAATCTGCTTCGCCTACCTCTAGGAACTCTTACCCAATTACCCCATACCTACACGAGAAAGGAGGCTTGCATTCCTACTGGAATCTAAGCAAAGTTTTTCCTGTTACACTGCAGGACTTTAGACTAGGCTTCGGCCCTATAGCATACATACAACGTTCCAAGGATGAGGGGTTCCATATATGCAGAACACTCTGTAAAGAAAAGTTGATTCAGCAAGGGACCAGGGTGTAGCTAGAGTCTCTTTGGACTTCTTAGATATAAGAAGGTGTCCGGGTGCATGTTCACCGGAAAAGAAGACTTGAATGCCTAAGCCTTGCGTTCCCATTTTAAATCTCTATCCACGCCAGCCTGAAATACCTAAATAACACTGTTTTGACTGGCCTCTATTCACTGTGGGCAGCCCTCTGGAAAGAAAAGGAGTTTCTCTAAGGAAACACGGTGCTTCCATAGCATGGGTGGGAGTTCCTCCTGTAATGCTCTAGAGCTACAGGGTAACTTGACGTGAGTCCTTGCCTCAAGCTAAGGCCTGAAAAGCCCTGCTGAAGCGAAAGCGCTTAGCATTTTCCATTATGTCGTATTGGAAGTTCTGCTTTACTTGAACGTTTCTTCACTCTACCAGACACTAGGCACCCTAGTGTAGGCACCCTTTTTCGTACAACTACAGTGAGTACCAGCAGTCTCCTTTACCCTTCTAAGGAACATCCAGACTTAGAAGCCTTTCCCAGTCACACTATGTATTCAGAGTTTAAGGCAACTCGCTGCACCCTTCCTTAGAAAGCTAGGTGGACTCAGCTCTTCAACAGCTCCAGGGATTCTGTTCTCTCACGACATACATGCCATTGAAGTCTGCCTCATTGCTCTCATTGGAGCTACACTAAGAAACACAATCTGCTTCGCCTTCTTCTAGGAACTCTTACCCAAGGACCCCATACCTACAGGAGAAAGGAGGCTTGCATTCCTACTGGAATCTAAGCAAAGTTTTTCCTGTTACACTGCAGGACTTTAGAATAGGTTTAGGCCCGAAGGGTTACATAGAGCGTTCCAAGAATGAGGGAGTTCGATACATGCAGAAAACCCTGTGAAGACAAGTTGATTCAGCAAGGGACCAGGGTTTGGCTAGAGTCTCTATTGACTTGTTAGAAATCAGAAGGGTTTCGGCTGCATGTTAACCCGAGAAGGAGACCTGATGGCACAAGCCTTGCTTTCCCATGTTAAATGTCTAAACATGCTTCCCTGAAGAATCCTAAATAACACTGTTTTTACCTGGCTTCTGGTCACTGTAGGCAGCCCTCTCGAAAGAAAAGGAGTTTTCTCTAAGGAAACACGGTGCTTCCATAGCATGTGTAGGAGCTCCTGCTGTCCTGCTCTAGAGCTACAGGGAAACTTGACGTGAGTGTTTTCCTCAAGCTAAGGCCTGAAAAGCCTTGCTGAAGCAAAAGCGCTTAGCAGTTTCCATTATGTCGTATTCGAAGTTCTGCTTTACTTGAATGTTTCTTCACTTACCAGACACAAGGCACCCTCGTGTAGGCACCCTTTTTCGTAGAAATACAGTGAGTACCAGCAGTCTGCTTTGCTCTTCTAAGAAACATCCAGACCTAGAAGCCTTTCCCAGTCACTCTATGTAATCAGAGTGTAGGGCTACTCGCTGCACCCTTCCTTAGGAAGCTAGGTGGACTCAGCTCTTCAACAGCTCCAGGGATTCTGTTCTCTCACGTCCTACATGCCATGGAAGTCTGCCTCATTGCCCTCTGTGGAGCTTCACTAAGATACACAATCTGCTTCGCCTACCTCTAGGAACTCTTACCCAATGACCCCATACCTACAGGAGAAAGGAGGCTTGCATTCTTACTGGAACCAAAGCACAGTTTTTCCTTTTACACTGCAGGACTTTAGAATAGGCTTAGGCCCTATAGCATACATAGAACGTTCCAAGGTTGAGGGAGTTCCATATATGCAGAACACTCTGTGAAGAAAAGGTGATTCAGCAAGGGACCAGGGTGTAGCTAGAGTCTCTTTGGACTTTTTAGATATAAGAAGGTGTCCGGGTCATGTTCACCGGAAAAGAAGACATGAATGCCTAAGCCTTGCGTTCCAATTTAAATCTTTATCCAGGCTGCCCTGAGATACCTAAATAACACTGTTTTTGACAGTCCTCTCTTCAAAGTGGGCAGCCCTCTGGAAAGAAAAGGAGTTTCTCTAAGGAAACACGGTGCTTCCATAGCATGGGTGGGAGTTCCTCCTGTCATGCTCTAGAGCTACAGGGTAACTTGACGTGAGTCCTTGCCTCAAGCTAAGGCCTGAAAAGCCCTGCTGAAGCGAAAGCGCTTAGCATTTTCCATTATGTCGTATTGGAAGTTCTGCTTTACTTGAACGTTTCTTCACTCTACCAGACACTAGGCACCCTAGTGTAGGCACCCTCTTTCGTACAACTACAGTGAGTACCAGCAGTCTCCTTTACCCTTCTAAGAAACATCCAGACCTAGAAGCCTTTCCCAGTCACACTATGTATTCAGAGTTTAAGGCAACTCGCTGCACCCTTCCTTAGAAAGCTAGGTGGACTCAGCTCTTCAACAGCTCCAGGGATTCTGTTCTCTCACGACATACATGCCATTGAAGTCTGCCTCATTGCTCTCATTGGAGCTACACTAAGAAACACAATCTGCTTCGCCTTCTTCTAGGAACTCTTACCCAAGGACCCCATACCTACAGGAGAAAGGAGGCTTGCATTCCTACTGGAATCTAAGCAAAGTTTTTCCTGTTACACTGCAGGACTTTAGAATAGGTTCAGGCCCGAAGGGTTACATAGAGCGTTCCAAGAATGAGGGAGTTCGATACATGCAGAAAACCCTGTGAAGAAAAGTTGATTCAGCAAGGGACCAGGGTGTGGCTAGAGTCTCTATTGACTTGTTAGAAATCAGAAGGGTTTCGGCTGCATGTTAACCGGAGAAGAAGACCTGATGGCACAAGCCTTGCATTCCCATGTTAAATCTCTAAACATGCTTCCCTGAAGAATCCTAAATAACACTGTTTTTACCTGTCTTCTGGTCACTGTAGGCAGCCCTCTGGAAAGAAAAGGAGTTTTCTCTAAGGAAACACGGTGCTTCCATAGCATGGGTGGGAGCTCCTGCTGCCCTGCTCTAGAGCTACAGGGAAACTTGACGTGAGTCTTTTCCTCAAGCTAAGGCCTGAAAAGCCCTGCTGAAGCGAAAGCGTTTAGCAGTTTCCATTATGTCGTATTCGATGTTCTGCTTTACTTTAAGGTTTCTTCACTTTTCCAGGCACTAGGCACCCTCTTGTAGGCACCCTTTTTCCAACAAATACACTGAGTACCAGCAGTCTCCTTTGCTCTTCTAAGAAACATCCAGACATAGAAGATTTTCCTAGTCACTCTATGTATTCAGAGTGTAGGGCAACTCGCTGCACCCTTCCTTAGGAAGCTAGGTGGACTCAGCTCTTCAACAGCTCAAGGGATTCTGTTCTCTCACGTCCTACATGCCATGGAAGTCTGCCTCATTGCCCTCTTTGGAGCTTCACTAAGATACACAATCTGCTTCGCCTACCTCTAGGAACTCTTACCCAATGACCCCATACTTACAGGAGAAAGGAGGCTTGCATTCCTACTGGAACCAAAGCACAGTTTTTCCTGTTACATTGCAGGACTTTAGAATAGGCTTCGGCCCTATAGCATACATAGAACGTTCCAAGGATGAGGGAGTTCCATATATGCAGAACACTCTGTGAAGAAAAGGTGATTCAGCAAGGGACCAGGGTGTAGCTAGAGTCTCTTTGGACTTTTTAGATATAAGAAGGTGTCCGGGTGCATGTTCACCGGAAAAGAAGACTTGAATGCCTAAGCCTTGCGTTCCCATTTTAAATCTCTATCCACGCCAGCCTGAGATACCTAAATAACACTGTTTTGACTGGCCTCTATTCACTGTGGGCAGCCCTCTGGAAAGAAAAGGAGTTTCTCTAAGGAAACACGGTGCTTCCATAGCATGGGTGGGAGTTCCTCCTGTCATGCTCTAGAGCTACAGGGTAACTTGACGTGAGTCCTTGCCTCCAGCTAAGGCCTGAAAAGCCCTGCTGAAGTGAAAGCGCTTAGCATTTTCCATTATGTCGTATTGGAAGTTCTGCTTTACTTGAACGTTTCTTCACTCTACCAGACACTAGGCACCCTAGTGTAGGCACCCTTTTTCGTACAACTACAGTGAGTACCAGCAGTCTCCTTTACCCTTCTAAGAAACATCCAGACCTAGAAGCCTTTCCCAGTCACACTATGTATTCAGAGTTTAAGGCAACTCGCTGCACCCTTCCTTAGAAAGCTAGGTGGACTCAGCTCTTCAACAGCTCCAGGGATTCTGTTCTCTCACGACCTACATGCCATTGAAGTCTGCCTCATTGCTCTCATTGGAGCTACACTAAGAAACACAATCTGCTTCGCCTTCTTCTAGGAACTCTTACCCAAGGACCCCATACCTACAGGAGAAAGGAGGCTTGCATTCCTACTGGAATCTAAGCAAAGTTTTTCCTGTTACACTGCAGGACTTTAGAATAGGTTTAGGCCCGAAGGGTTACATAGAGTGTTCCAAGAATGAGGGAGTTCGATACATGCAGAAAACCCTGTGAAGAAAAGTTGATTCAGCAAGGGACCAGGGTTTGGCTAGAGTCTCTATTGACTTGTTAGAAATCAGAAGGGTTTCGGCTGCATGTTAACCCGAGAAGGAGACCTGGTGGCACAAGCCTTGCTTTCCCATGTTAAATCTCTAAACATGCTTCCCTGAAGAATCCTAAATAACACTGTTTTTACCTGGCTTCTGGTCACTGTAGGCAGCCCTCTCGAAAGAAAAGGAGTTTTCTCTAAGGAAACACGGTGCTTCCATAGCATGGGTGGGAGCTCCTGCTGTCCTGCTCTAGAGCTACAGGGAAACTTGACGTGAGTGTTTGCCTCAAGCTAAGGCCTGAAAAGCCTTGCTGAAGCGAAAGCGCTTAGCAGTTTCCATTATGTCGTATTCCAAGTTCTGCTTTACTTGAATGTTTCTTCACTTACCAGACACAAGGCACCCTCGTGTAGGCACCCTTTTTCGTAGAAATACAGTGAGTACCAGCAGTGTTCTTTGCTCTTCTAAGAAACATCCAGACCTAGAAGCCTTTCCCAGTCACTCTATGTAATCAGAGTGTAGGGCAACTCGCTGCACCCTTCCTTAGGAAGCTAGGTGGACTCAGCTCTTCAACAGCTCCAGGGATTCTGTTCTCTCACGTCCTACATGCCATGGAAGTCTGCCTCATTGCCCTCTGTGGAGCTTCACTAAGATACACAATCTGCTTCGCCTACCTCTAGGAACTCTTACCCAATGACCCCATACCTACAGGAGAAAGGAGGCTTGCATTCCTACTGGAACCAAAGCACAGTTTTTCCTTTTACACTGCAGGACTTTAGAATAGGCTTAGGCCCTATAGCATACATAGAACGTTCCAAGGATGAGGGAGTTCCATATATGCAGAACACTCTGTGAAGAAAAGTTGATTCAGCAAGGGACCAGGGTGTAGCTAGAGTCTCTTTGGACTTCTTAGATATAAGAAGGTGTCCGGGTGCATGTTCACCGGAAAAGAAGAGTTGAATGCCTAAGCCTTGCGTTCCCATTTTAAATCTCTATCCACGCCAGCCTGAGATACCTAAATAACACTGTTTTGACTGGCCTCTATTCACTGTGGGCAGCCCTCTGGAAAGAAAAGGAGTTTCTCTAAGGAAACACGGTGCTTCCATAGCATGGGTGGGAGTTCCTCCTGTCATGCTCTAGAGCTACAGGGTAACTTGACGTGAGTCCTTGCCTCAAGCTAAGGCCTGAAAAGCCCTGCTGAAGCGAAAGCGCTTAGCATTTTCCATTATGTCGTATTGGAAGTTCTGCTTTACTTGAACGTTTCTTCACTCTACCAGACACTAGGCACCCTAGTGTAGGCACCCTCTTTCGTACAACTACAGTGAGTACCAGCAGTCTCCTTTACCCTTCTAAGAAACATCCAGACCTAGAAGCCTTTCCCAGTCACACTATGTATTCAGAGTTTAAGGCAACTCGCTGCACCCTTCCTTAGAAAGCTAGGTGGACTCAGCTCTTCAACAGCTCCAGGGATTCTGTTCTCTCACGACATACATGCCATTGAAGTCTGCCTCATTGCTCTCATTGGAGCTACACTAAGAAACACAATCTGCTTCGCCTTCTTCTAGGAACTCTTACCCAAGGACCCCATACCTACAGGAGAAAGGAGGCTTGCATTCCTACTGGAATCTAAGCAAAGTTTTTCCTGTTACACTGCAGGACTTTAGAATAGGTTCAGGCCCGAAGGGTTACATAGAGCGTTCCAAGAATGAGGGAGTTCGATACATGCAGAAAACCCTGTGAAGAAAAGTTGATTCAGCAAGGGACCAGGGTTTGGCTAGAGTCTCTATTGACTTGTTAGAAATCAGAAGGGTTTCGGCTGCATGTTAACCCGAGAAGGAGACCTGGTGGCACAAGCCTTGCTTTCCCATGTTAAATCTCTAAACATGCTTCCCTGAAGAATCCTAAATAACACTGTTTTTACCTGGCTTCTGGTCACTGTAGGCAGCCCTCTCGAAAGAAAAGGAGTTTTCTCTAAGGAAACACGGTGCTTCCATAGCATGGGTGGGAGCTCCTGCTGTCCTGCTCTAGAGCTACAGGGAAACTTGACGTGAGTGTTTGCCTCAAGCTAAGGCCTGAAAAGCCTTGCTGAAGCGAAAGCGCTTAGGAGTTTCCATTATGTCGTATTCCAAGTTCTGCTTTACTTGAATGTTTCTTCACTTACCAGACACAAGGCACCCTCGTGTAGGCACCCTTTTTCGTAGAAATACAGTGAGTACCAGCAGTCTTCTTTGGTCTTCTAAGAAACATCCAGACCTAGAAGCCTTTCCCAGTCACTCTATGTAATCAGAGTGTAGGGCAACTCGCTGCACCCTTCCTTAGGAAGCTAGGTGGACTCAGCTCTTCAACAGCTCCAGGGATTCTGTTCTCTCACGTCCTACATGCCATGGAAGTCTGCCTCATTGCCCTCTGTGGAGCTTCACTAAGATACACAATCTGCTTCGCCTACCTCTAGGAACTCTTACCCAATGACCCCATACCTACAGGAGAAAGGAGGCTTGCATTCCTACTGGAACCAAAGCACACTTTTTCCTTTTACACTGCAGGACTTTAGAATAGGCTTAGGCCCTATAGCATACATAGAACGTTCCAAGGATGAGGGAGTTCCATATATGCAGAACACTCTGTGAAGAAAAGTTGATTCAGCAAGGGACCAGGGTGTAGCTAGAGTCTCTTTGGACTTTTTAGATATAAGAAGGTGTCCGGGTGCATGTTCACCGGAAAAGAAGACTTGAATGCCTAAGCCTTGCGTTCCCATTTTAAATCTCTATCCACTCCAGCCTGAGATACCTAAATAACACTGTTTTGACTGGCCTCTATTCACTGTGGGCAGCCCTCTGGAAAGAAAAGGAGTTTCTCTAAGGAAACACGGTGCTTCCATAGCATGGGTGGGAGTTCCTCCTGTCATGCTCTAGAGCTACAGGGTAACTTGACGTGAGTCCTTGCCTCAAGCTAAGGCCTGAAAAGCCCTGCTGAAGCGAAAGCGCTTAGCATTTTCCATTATGTCGTATTGGAAGTTCTGCTTTACTTGAACGTTTCTTCACTCTACCAGACACTAGGCACCCTAGTGTAGGCACCCTCTTTCGTACAACTACAGTGAGTACCAGCAGTCTCCTTTACCCTTCTAAGAAACATCCAGACCTAGAAGCCTTTCCCAGTCACACTATGTATTCAGAGTTTAAGGCAACTCGCTGCACCCTTCCTTAGAAAGCTAGGTGGACTCAGCTCTTCAACAGCTCCAGGGATTCTGTTCTCTCACGACCTACATGCCATTGAAGTCTGCCTCATTGCTCTCATTGGAGCTACACTAAGAAACACAATCTGCTTCGCCTTCTTCTAGGAACTCTTACCCAAGGACCCCATACCTACAGGAGAAAGGAGGCTTGCATTCCTACTGGAATCTAAGCAAAGTTTTTCCTGTTACACTGCAGGACTTTAGAATAGGTTTAGGCCCGAAGGGTTACATAGAGCGTTCCAAGAATGAGGGAGTTCGATACATGCAGAAAACCCTGTGAAGAAAAGTTGATTCAGCAAGGGACCAGGGTTTGGCTAGAGTCTCTATTGACTTGTTAGAAATCAGAAGGGTTTCGGCTGCATGTTAACCCGAGAAGGAGACCTGGTGGCACAAGCCTTGCTTTCCCATGTTAAATCTCTAAACATGCTTCCCTGAAGAATCCTAAATAACACTGTTTTTACCTGGCTTCTGGTCACTGTAGGCAGCCCTCTCGAAAGAAAAGGAGTTTTCTCTAAGGAAACACGGTGCTTCCATAGCATGGGTGGGAGCTCCTGCTGTCCTGCTCTAGAGCTACAGGGAAACTTGACGTGAGTGTTTGCCTCAAGCTAAGGCCTGAAAAGCCTTGCTGAAGCGAAAGCGCTTAGCAGTTTCCATTATGTCGTATTCCAAGTTCTGCTTTACTTGAATGTTTCTTCACTTACCAGACACAAGGCACCCTCGTGTAGGCACCCTTTTTCGTAGAAATACAGTGAGTACCAGCAGTCTTCTTTGCTCTTCTAAGAAACATCCAGACCTAGAAGCCTTTCCCAGTCACTCTATGTAATCAGAGTGTAGGGCAACTCGCTGCACCCTTCCTTAGGAAGCTAGGTGGACTCAGCTCTTCAACAGCTCCAGGGATTCTGTTCTCTCACGTCCTACATGCCATGGAAGTCTGCCTCATTGCCCTCTGTGGAGCTTCACTAAGATACAAAATCTGCTTCGCCTATCTCTAGGAACTCTTACCCAATGACCCCATACCTACAGGAGAAAGGAGGCTTGCATTCCTACTGGAACCAAAGCACAGTTTTTCCTTTTACACTGCAGGACTTTAGAATAGGCTTAGGCCCTATAGCATACATAGAACGTTCCAAGGATGAGGGAGTTCCATATATGCAGAACACTCTGTGAAGAAAAGGTGATTCAGCAAGGGACCAGGGTGTAGCTAGAGTCTCTTTGGACTTTTTAGATATAAGAATGTGTCCGGGTCATGTTCACCGGAAAAGAAGACCTGAATGCCTAAGCCTTCCGTTCCCATTTTAAATCTGTATCCAGGCTGCCTTGAGATACCTAAATAACACTGTTTTTGACAGTCCTCTATTCACTGTGGGCTGCCCTCTGGAAAGAAAAGGAGTTTCTCTAAGGAAACACGGTGCTTCCATAGCATGGGTGGAGCTCGTGCTTTCCTGCTCTAGAGCTACAGGGAAACTTGACGTGAGTCTTTGCCTCAAGATAAGGCCTGTAAAGCGCTGCTGAAGCGAAAGCGCTTTGCAGTTTCCATTATGTCGTATTGGAAGTTCTGCTTTACTTGAACGTTTCTTCACTCTACCAGACACTAGGCACCCTAGTGTAGGCACCCTCTTTCGTACAACTACAGTGAGTACCAGCAGTCTCCTTTACCCTTCTAAGAAACATCCAGACCTAGAAGCCTTTCCCAGTCACACTATGTATTCAGAGTTTAAGGCAACTCGCTGCACCCTTCCTTAGAAAGCTAGGTGGACTCAGCTCTTCAACAGCTCCAGGGATTCTGTTTTCTCACGACCTACATGCCATTGAAGTCTGCCTCATTGCTCTCATTGGAGCTACACTAAGAAACACAATCTGCTTCGCCTTCTTCTAGGAACTCTTACCCAAGGACCCCATACCTACAGGAGAAAGGAGGCTTGCATTCCTACTGGAATCTAAGCAAAGTTTTTCCTGTTACACTGCAGGACTTTAGAATAGGTTTAGGCCCGAAGGGTTACATAGAGCGTTCCAAGAATGAGGGAGTTCGATACATGCAGAAAACCCTGTGAAGAAATGTTGATTCAGCAAGGGACCAGGGTTTGGCTAGAGTCTCTATTGACTTGTTAGAAATCAGAAGGGTTTCGGCTGCATGTTAACCCGAGAAGGAGACCTGATGGCACAAGCCTTGCTTTCCCATGTTAAATCTCTAAACATGCTTCCCTGAAGAATCCTAAATAACACTGTTTTTACCTGGCTTCTGGTCACTGTAGGCAGCCCTCTCGAAAGAAAAGGAGTTTTCTCTAAGGAAACACGGTGCTTCCATAGCATGGGTGGGAGCTCCTGCTGTCCTGCTCTAGAGCTACAGGGAAACTTGACGTGAGTGTTTGACTCAAGCTAAGGCCTGAAAAGCCTTGCTGAAGCGAAAGCGCTTAGCAGTTTCCATTATGTCGTATTCCAAGTTCTGCTTTACTTGAATGTTTCTTCACTTACCAGACACAAGGCACCCTCGTGTAGGCACCCTTTTTCGTAGAAATACAGTGAGTACCAGCAGTCTTCTTTGCTCTTCTAAGAAACATCCAGACCTAGAAGCCTTTCCCAGTCACTCTATGTAATCAGAGTGTAGGGCAACTCGCTGCACCCTTCCTTAGGAAGCTAGGTGGACTCAGCTCTTCAACAGCTCCAGGGATTCTGTTCTCTCACGTCCTACATGCCATGGAAGTCTGCCTCATTGCCCTCTGTGGAGCTTCACTAAGATACACAATCTGCTTCGCCTACCTCTAGGAACTCGTACCCAATGACCCCATACCTACAGGAGAAAGGAGGCTTGCATTCCTACTGGAACCAAAGCACACTTTTTCCTTTTACACTGCAGGACTTTAGAATAGGCTTAGGCCCTATAGCATACATAGAACGTTCCAAGGATGAGGGAGTTCCATATATGCAGAACACTCTGTGAAGAAAAGGTGATTCAGCAAGGGACCAGGGTGTAGCTAGAGTCTCTTTGGACTTTTTAGATATAAGAAGGTGTCCGGGTGCATGTTCACCGGAAAAGAAGACTTGAATGCCTAAGCCTTGCGTTCCCATTTTAAATCTCTATCCACGCCAGCCTGAGATACCTAAATAACACTGTTTTGACTGGCCTCTATTCACTGTGGGCAGCCCTCTGGAAAGAAAAGGAGTTTCTCTAAGGAAACACGGTGCTTCCATAGCATGGGTGGGAGTTCCTCCTGTCATGCTCTAGAGCTACAGGGTAACTTGACGTGAGTCCTTGCCTCCAGCTAAGGCCTGAAAAGCCCTGCTGAAGCGAAAGCGCTTAGCATTTTCCATTATGTCGTATTGGAAGTTCTGCTTTACTTGAACGTTTCTTCACTCTACCAGACACTAGGCACCCTAGTGTAGGCACCCTCTTTCGTACAACTACAGTGAGTACCAGCAGTCTCCTTTACCCTTCTAAGAAACATCCAGACCTAGAAGCCTTTCCCAGTCACACTATGTATTCAGAGTTTAAGGCAACTCGCTGCACCCTTCCTTAGAAAGCTAGATGGACTCAGCTCTTCAACAGCTCCAGGGATTCTGTTCTCTCACGACATACATGCCATTGAAGTCTGCCTCATTGCTCTCATTGGAGCTACACTAAGAAACACAATCTGCTTCACCTTCTTCTAGGAACTCTTACCCAAGGACCCCATACCTACAGGAGAAAGGAGGCTTGCATTCCTACTGGAATCTAAGCAAAGTTTTTCCTGTTACACTGCAGGACTTTAGAATAGGTTCAGGCCCGAAGGGTTACATAGAGTGTTCCAAGAATGAGGGAGTTCGATACATGCAGAAAACCCTGTGAAGAAAAGTTGATTCAGCAAGGGACCAGGGTTTGGCTAGAGTCTCTATTGACTTGTTAGAAATCAGAAGGGTTTCGGCTGCATGTTAACCCGAGAAGGAGACCTGGTGGCACAAGCCTTGCTTTCCCATGTTAAATCTCTAAACATGCTTCCCTGAAGAATCCTAAATAACACTGTTTTTACCTGGCTTCTGGTCACTGTAGGCAGCCCTCTCGAAAGAAAAGGAGTTTTCTCTAAGGAAACACGGTGCTTCCATAGCATGGGTGGGAGCTCCTGCTGTCCTGCTCTAGAGCTACAGGGAAACTTGACGTGAGTGTTTGCCTCAAGCTAAGGCCTGAAAAGCCTTGCTGAAGCGAAAGCGCTTAGCAGTTTCCATTATGTCGTATTCCAAGTTCTGCTTTACTTGAATGTTTCTTCACTTACCAGACACAAGGCACCCTCGTGTAGGCACCCTTTTTCGTAGAAATACAGTGAGTACTAGCAGTGTTCTTTGCTCTTCTAAGAAACATCCAGACCTAGAAGCCTTTCCCAGTCACTCTATGTAATCAGAGTGTAGGGCAACTCGCTGCACCCTTCCTTAGGAAGCTAGGTGGACTCAGCTCTTCAACAGCTCCAGGGATTCTGTTCTCTCACGTCCTACATGCCATGGAAGTCTGCCTCATTGCCCTCTGTGGAGCTTCACTAAGATACACAATCTGCTTCGCCTACCTCTAGGAACTCTTACCCAATGACCCCATACCTACAGGAGAAAGGAGGCTTGCATTCCTACTGGAACCAAAGCACAGTTTTTCCTTTTACACTGCAGGACTTTAGAATAGGCTTAGGCCCTATAGCATACATAGAACGTTCCAAGGATGAGGGAGTTCCATATATGCAGAACACTCTGTGAAGAAAAGTTGATTCAGCAAGGGACCAGGGTGTAGCTAGAGTCTCTTTGGACTTCTTAGATATAAGAAGGTGTCCGGGTGCATGTTCACCGGAAAAGAAGAGTTGAATGCCTAAGCCTTGCGTTCCCATTTTAAATCTCTATCCACGCCAGCCTGAGATACCTAAATAACACTGTTTTGACTGGCCTCTATTCACTGTGGGCAGCCCTCTGGAAAGAAAAGGAGTTTCTCTAAGGAAACACGGTGCTTCCATAGCATGGGTGGGAGTTCCTCCTGTCATGCTCTAGAGCTACAGGGTAACTTGACGTGAGTCCTTGCCTCAAGCTAAGGCCTGAAAAGCCCTGCTGAAGCGAAAGCGCTTAGCATTTTCCATTATGTCGTATTGGAAGTTCTGCTTTACTTGAACGTTTCTTCACTCTACCAGACACTAGGCACCCTAGTGTAGGCACCCTCTTTCGTACAACTACAGTGAGTACCAGCAGTCTCCTTTACCCTTCTAAGAAACATCCAGACCTAGAAGCCTTTCCCAGTCACACTATGTATTCAGAGTTTAAGGCAACTCGCTGCACCCTTCCTTAGAAAGCTAGGTGGACTCAGCTCTTCAACAGCTCCAGGGATTCTGTTTTCTCACGACCTACATGCCATTGAAGTCTGCCTCATTGCTCTCATTGGAGCTACA
This sequence comes from Balaenoptera physalus, assembly GCF_965194825.1. Taxonomy (NCBI): domain Eukaryota; kingdom Metazoa; phylum Chordata; class Mammalia; order Artiodactyla; family Balaenopteridae; genus Balaenoptera; species Balaenoptera physalus. The sequence continues at coordinate 6,399,661 of NC_138902.1, read as the reverse complement.
CTAAGAAACACAATCTGCTTCGCCTTCTTCTAGGAACTCTTACCCAAAGACCCCATACCTACAGGAGAAAGGAGGCTTGCATTCCTACTGGAATCTAAGCAAAGTTTTTCCTGTTACACTGCAGGACTTTAGAATAGGTTTAGGCCCGAAGGGTTACATAGAGCGTTCCAAGAATGAGGGAGTTCGATACATGCAGAAAACCCTGTGAAGAAATGTTGATTCAGCAAGGGACCAGGGTTTGGCTAGAGTCTCTATTGACTTGTTAGAAATCAGAAGGGTTTCGGCTGCATGTTAACCCGAGAAGGAGACCTGATGGCACAAGCCTTGCTTTCCCATGTTAAATCTCTAAACATGCTTCCCTGAAGAATCCTAAATAACACTGTTTTTACCTGGCTTCTGGTCACTGTAGGCAGCCCTCTCGAAAGAAAAGGAGTTTTCTCTAAGGAAACACGGTGCTTCCATAGCATGGGTGGGAGCTCCTGCTGTCCTGCTCTAGAGCTACAGGGAAACTTGACGTGAGTGTTTGACTCAAGCTAAGGCCTGAAAAGCCTTGCTGAAGCGAAAGCGCTTAGCAGTTTCCATTATGTCGTATTCCAAGTTCTGCTTTACTTGAATGTTTCTTCACTTACCAGACACAAGGCACCCTCGTGTAGGCACCCTTTTTCGTAGAAATACAGTGAGTACCAGCAGTCTTCTTTGCTCTTCTAAGAAACATCCAGACCTAGAAGCCTTTCCCAGTCACTCTATGTAATCAGAGTGTAGGGCAACTCGCTGCACCCTTCCTTAGGAAGCTAGGTGGACTCAGCTCTTCAACAGCTCCAGGGATTCTGTTCTCTCACGTCCTACATGCCATGGAAGTCTGCCTCATTGCCCTCTGTGGAGCTTCACTAAGATACACAATCTGCTTCGCCTACCTCTAGGAACTCGTACCCAATGACCCCATACCTACAGGAGAAAGGAGGCTTGCATTCCTACTGGAACCAAAGCACACTTTTTCCTTTTACACTGCAGGACTTTAGAATAGGCTTAGGCCCTATAGCATACATAGAACGTTCCAAGGATGAGGGAGTTCCATATATGCAGAACACTCTGTGAAGAAAAGGTGATTCAGCAAGGGACCAGGGTGTAGCTAGAGTCTCTTTGGACTTTTTAGATATAAGAAGGTGTCCGGGTGCATGTTCACCGGAAAAGAAGACTTGAATGCCTAAGCCTTGCGTTCCCATTTTAAATCTCTATCCACGCCAGCCTGAGATACCTAAATAACACTGTTTTGACTGGCCTCTATTCACTGTGGGCAGCCCTCTGGAAAGAAAAGGAGTTTCTCTAAGGAAACACGGTGCTTCCATAGCATGGGTGGGAGTTCCTCCTGTCATGCTCTAGAGCTACAGGGTAACTTGACGTGAGTCCTTGCCTCCAGCTAAGGCCTGAAAAGCCCTGCTGAAGCGAAAGCGCTTAGCATTTTCCATTATGTCGTATTGGAAGTTCTGCTTTACTTGAACGTTTCTTCACTCTACCAGACACTAGGCACCCTAGTGTAGGCACCCTCTTTCGTACAACTACAGTGAGTACCAGCAGTCTCCTTTACCCTTCTAAGAAACATCCAGACCTAGAAGCCTTTCCCAGTCACACTATGTATTCAGAGTTTAAGGCAACTCGCTGCACCCTTCCTTAGAAAGCTAGATGGACTCAGCTCTTCAACAGCTCCAGGGATTCTGTTCTCTCACGACATACATGCCATTGAAGTCTGCCTCATTGCTCTCATTGGAGCTACACTAAGAAACACAATCTGCTTCACCTTCTTCTAGGAACTCTTACCCAAGGACCCCATACCTACAGGAGAAAGGAGGCTTGCATTCCTACTGGAATCTAAGCAAAGTTTTTCCTGTTACACTGCAGGACTTTAGAATAGGTTCAGGCCCGAAGGGTTACATAGAGTGTTCCAAGAATGAGGGAGTTCGATACATGCAGAAAACCCTGTGAAGAAAAGTTGATTCAGCAAGGGACCAGGGTTTGGCTAGAGTCTCTATTGACTTGTTAGAAATCAGAAGGGTTTCGGCTGCATGTTAACCCGAGAAGGAGACCTGGTGGCACAAGCCTTGCTTTCCCATGTTAAATCTCTAAACATGCTTCCCTGAAGAATCCTAAATAACACTGTTTTTACCTGGCTTCTGGTCACTGTAGGCAGCCCTCTCGAAAGAAAAGGAGTTTTCTCTAAGGAAACACGGTGCTTCCATAGCATGGGTGGGAGCTCCTGCTGTCCTGCTCTAGAGCTACAGGGAAACTTGACGTGAGTGTTTGCCTCAAGCTAAGGCCTGAAAAGCCTTGCTGAAGCGAAAGCGCTTAGCAGTTTCCATTATGTCGTATTCCAAGTTCTGCTTTACTTGAATGTTTCTTCACTTACCAGACACAAGGCACCCTCGTGTAGGCACCCTTTTTCGTAGAAATACAGTGAGTACCAGCAGTGTTCTTTGCTCTTCTAAGAAACATCCAGACCTAGAAGCCTTTCCCAGTCACTCTATGTAATCAGAGTGTAGGGCAACTCGCTGCACCCTTCCTTAGGAAGCTAGGTGGACTAAGCTCTTCAACAGCTCCAGGGATTCTGTTCTCTCACGTCCTACATGCCATGGAAGTCTGCCTCATTGCCCTCTGTGGAGCTTCACTAAGATACACAATCTGCTTCGCCTACCTCTAGGAACTCTTACCCAATGACCCCATACCTACAGGAGAAAGGAGGCTTGCATTCCTACTGGAACCAAAGCACAGTTTTTCCTTTTACACTGCAGGACTTTAGAATAGGCTTAGGCCCTATAGCATACATAGAACGTTCCAAGGATGAGGGAGTTCCATATATGCAGAACACTCTGTGAAGAAAAGTTGATTCAGCAAGGGACCAGGGTGTAGCTAGAGTCTCTTTGGACTTCTTAGATATAAGAAGGTGTCCGGGTGCATGTTCACCGGAAAAGAAGAGTTGAATGCCTAAGCCTTGCGTTCCCATTTTAAATCTCTATCCACGCCAGCCTGAGATACCTAAATAACACTGTTTTGACTGGCCTCTATTCACTGTGGGCAGCCCTCTGGAAAGAAAAGGAGTTTCTCTAAGGAAACACGGTGCTTCCATAGCATGGGTGGGAGTTCCTCCTGTCATGCTCTAGAGCTACAGGGTAACTTGACGTGAGTCCTTGCCTCAAGCTAAGGCCTGAAAAGCCCTGCTGAAGCGAAAGCGCTTAGCATTTTCCATTATGTCGTATTGGAAGTTCTGCTTTACTTGAACGTTTCTTCACTCTACCAGACACTAGGCACCCTAGTGTAGGCACCCTCTTTCGTACAACTACAGTGAGTACCAGCAGTCTCCTTTACCCTTCTAAGAAACATCCAGACCTAGAAGCCTTTCCCAGTCACACTATGTATTCAGAGTTTAAGGCAACTCGCTGCACCCTTCCTTAGAAAGCTAGGTGGACTCAGCTCTTCAACAGCTCCAGGGATTCTGTTCTCTCACGACATACATGCCATTGAAGTCTGCCTCATTGCTCTCATTGGAGCTACACTAAGAAACACAATCTGCTTCGCCTTCTTCTAGGAACTCTTACCCAAGGACCCCATACCTACAGGAGAAAGGAGGCTTGCATTCCTACTGGAATCTAAGCAAAGTTTTTCCTGTTACACTGCAGGACTTTAGAATAGGTTCAGGCCCGAAGGGTTACATAGAGCGTTCCAAGAATGAGGGAGTTCGATACATGCAGAAAACCCTGTGAAGAAAAGTTGATTCAGCAAGGGACCAGGGTTTGGCTAGAGTCTCTATTGACTTGTTAGAAATCAGAAGGGTTTCGGCTGCATGTTAACCCGAGAAGGAGACCTGGTGGCACAAGCCTTGCTTTCCCATGTTAAATCTCTAAACATGCTTCCCTGAAGAATCCTAAATAACACTGTTTTTACCTGGCTTCTGGTCACTGTAGGCAGCCCTCTCGAAAGAAAAGGAGTTTTCTCTAAGGAAACACGGTGCTTCCATAGCATGGGTGGGAGCTCCTGCTGTCCTGCTCTAGAGCTACAGGGAAACTTGACGTGAGTGTTTGCCTCAAGCTAAGGCCTGAAAAGCCTTGCTGAAGCGAAAGCGCTTAGGAGTTTCCATTATGTCGTATTCCAAGTTCTGCTTTACTTGAATGTTTCTTCACTTACCAGACACAAGGCACCCTCGTGTAGGCACCCTTTTTCGTAGAAATACAGTGAGTACCAGCAGTCTTCTTTGCTCTTCTAAGAAACATCCAGACCTAGAAGCCTTTCCCAGTCACTCTATGTAATCAGAGTGTAGGGCAACTCGCTGCACCCTTCCTTAGGAAGCTAGGTGGACTCAGCTCTTCAACAGCTCCAGGGATTCTGTTCTCTCACGTCCTACATGCCATGGAAGTCTGCCTCATTGCCCTCTGTGGAGCTTCACTAAGATACACAATCTGCTTCGCCTACCTCTAGGAACTCTTACCCAATGACCCCATACCTACAGGAGAAAGGAGGCTTGCATTCCTACTGGAACCAAAGCACACTTTTTCCTTTTACACTGCAGGACTTTAGAATAGGCTTAGGCCCTATAGCATACATAGAACGTTCCAAGGATGAGGGAGTTCCATATATGCAGAACACTCTGTGAAGAAAAGTTGATTCAGCAAGGGACCAGGGTGTAGCTAGAGTCTCTTTGGACTTTTTAGATATAAGAAGGTGTCCGGGTGCATGTTCACCGGAAAAGAAGACTTGAATGCCTAAGCCTTGCGTTCCCATTTTAAATCTCTATCCACTCCAGCCTGAGATACCTAAATAACACTGTTTTGACTGGCCTCTATTCACTGTGGGCAGCCCTCTGGAAAGAAAAGGAGTTTCTCTAAGGAAACACGGTGCTTCCATAGCATGGGTGGGAGTTCCTCCTGTCATGCTCTAGAGCTACAGGGTAACTTGACGTGAGTCCTTGCCTCAAGCTAAGGCCTGAAAAGCCCTGCTGAAGCGAAAGCGCTTAGCATTTTCCATTATGTCGTATTGGAAGTTCTGCTTTACTTGAACGTTTCTTCACTCTACCAGACACTAGGCACCCTAGTGTAGGCACCCTCTTTCGTACAACTACAGTGAGTACCAGCAGTCTCCTTTACCCTTCTAAGAAACATCCAGACCTAGAAGCCTTTCCCAGTCACACTATGTATTCAGAGTTTAAGGCAACTCGCTGCACCCTTCCTTAGAAAGCTAGGTGGACTCAGCTCTTCAACAGCTCCAGGGATTCTGTTCTCTCACGACCTACATGCCATTGAAGTCTGCCTCATTGCTCTCATTGGAGCTACACTAAGAAACACAATCTGCTTCGCCTTCTTCTAGGAACTCTTACCCAAGGACCCCATACCTACAGGAGAAAGGAGGCTTGCATTCCTACTGGAATCTAAGCAAAGTTTTTCCTGTTACACTGCAGGACTTTAGAATAGGTTTAGGCCCGAAGGGTTACATAGAGCGTTCCAAGAATGAGGGAGTTCGATACATGCAGAAAACCCTGTGAAGAAAAGTTGATTCAGCAAGGGACCAGGGTTTGGCTAGAGTCTCTATTGACTTGTTAGAAATCAGAAGGGTTTCGGCTGCATGTTAACCCGAGAAGGAGACCTGGTGGCACAAGCCTTGCTTTCCCATGTTAAATCTCTAAACATGCTTCCCTGAAGAATCCTAAATAACACTGTTTTTACCTGGCTTCTGGTCACTGTAGGCAGCCCTCTCGAAAGAAAAGGAGTTTTCTCTAAGGAAACACGGTGCTTCCATAGCATGGGTGGGAGCTCCTGCTGTCCTGCTCTAGAGCTACAGGGAAACTTGACGTGAGTGTTTGCCTCAAGCTAAGGCCTGAAAAGCCTTGCTGAAGCGAAAGCGCTTAGCAGTTTCCATTATGTCGTATTCCAAGTTCTGCTTTACTTGAATGTTTCTTCACTTACCAGACACAAGGCACCCTCGTGTAGGCACCCTTTTTCGTAGAAATACAGTGAGTACCAGCAGTCTTCTTTGCTCTTCTAAGAAACATCCAGACCTAGAAGCCTTTCCCAGTCACTCTATGTAATCAGAGTGTAGGGCAACTCGCTGCACCCTTCCTTAGGAAGCTAGGTGGACTCAGCTCTTCAACAGCTCCAGGGATTCTGTTCTCTCACGTCCTACATGCCATGGAAGTCTGCCTCATTGCCCTCTGTGGAGCTTCACTAAGATACAAAATCTGCTTCGCCTATCTCTAGGAACTCTTACCCAATGACCCCATACCTACAGGAGAAAGGAGGCTTGCATTCCTACTGGAACCAAAGCACAGTTTTTCCTTTTACACTGCAGGACTTTAGAATAGGCTTAGGCCCTATAGCATACATAGAACGTTCCAAGGATGAGGGAGTTCCATATATGCAGAACACTCTGTGAAGAAAAGGTGATTCAGCAAGGGACCAGGGTGTAGCTAGAGTCTCTTTGGACTTTTTAGATATAAGAATGTGTCCGGGTCATGTTCACCGGAAAAGAAGACCTGAATGCCTAAGCCTTCCGTTCCCATTTTAAATCTGTATCCAGGCTGCCTTGAGATTCCTAAATAACACTGTTTTTGACAGTCCTCTATTCACTGTGGGCTGCCCTCTGGAAAGAAAAGGAGTTTCTCTAAGGAAACACGGTGCTTCCATAGCATGGGTGGAGCTCGTGCTTTCCTGCTCTAGAGCTACAGGGAAACTTGACGTGAGTCTTTGCCTCAAGATAAGGCCTGTAAAGCGCTGCTGAAGCGAAAGCGCTTTGCAGTTTCCATTATGTCGTATTGGAAGTTCTGCTTTACTTGAACGTTTCTTCACTCTACCAGACACTAGGCACCCTAGTGTAGGCACCCTCTTTCGTACAACTACAGTGAGTACCAGCAGTCTCCTTTACCCTTCTAAGAAACATCCAGACCTAGAAGCCTTTCCCAGTCACACTATGTATTCAGAGTTTAAGGCAACTCGCTGCACCCTTCCTTAGAAAGCTAGGTGGACTCAGCTCTTCAACAGCTCCAGGGATTCTGTTTTCTCACGACCTACATGCCATTGAAGTCTGCCTCATTGCTCTCATTGGAGCTACACTAAGAAACACAATCTGCTTCGCCTTCTTCTAGGAACTCTTACCCAAGGACCCCATACCTACAGGAGAAAGGAGGCTTGCATTCCTACTGGAATCTAAGCAAAGTTTTTCCTGTTACACTGCAGGACTTTAGAATAGGTTTAGGCCCGAAGGGTTACATAGAGCGTTCCAAGAATGAGGGAGTTCGATACATGCAGAAAACCCTGTGAAGAAATGTTGATTCAGCAAGGGACCAGGGTTTGGCTAGAGTCTCTATTGACTTGTTAGAAATCAGAAGGGTTTCGGCTGCATGTTAACCCGAGAAGGAGACCTGATGGCACAAGCCTTGCTTTCCCATGTTAAATCTCTAAACATGCTTCCCTGAAGAATCCTAAATAACACTGTTTTTACCTGGCTTCTGGTCACTGTAGGCAGCCCTCTCGAAAGAAAAGGAGTTTTCTCTAAGGAAACACGGTGCTTCCATAGCATGGGTGGGAGCTCCTGCTGTCCTGCTCTAGAGCTACAGGGAAACTTGACGTGAGTGTTTGACTCAAGCTAAGGCCTGAAAAGCCTTGCTGAAGCGAAAGCGCTTAGCAGTTTCCATTATGTCGTATTCCAAGTTCTGCTTTACTTGAATGTTTCTTCACTTACCAGACACAAGGCACCCTCGTGTAGGCACCCTTTTTCGTAGAAATACAGTGAGTACCAGCAGTCTTCTTTGCTCTTCTAAGAAACATCCAGACCTAGAAGCCTTTCCCAGTCACTCTATGTAATCAGAGTGTAGGGCAACTCGCTGCACCCTTCCTTAGGAAGCTAGGTGGACTCAGCTCTTCAACAGCTCCAGGGATTCTGTTCTCTCACGTCCTACATGCCATGGAAGTCTGCCTCATTGCCCTCTGTGGAGCTTCACTAAGATACACAATCTGCTTCGCCTACCTCTAGGAACTCGTACCCAATGACCCCATACCTACAGGAGAAAGGAGGCTTGCATTCCTACTGGAACCAAAGCACACTTTTTCCTTTTACACTGCAGGACTTTAGAATAGGCTTAGGCCCTATAGCATACATAGAACGTTCCAAGGATGAGGGAGTTCCATATATGCAGAACACTCTGTGAAGAAAAGGTGATTCAGCAAGGGACCAGGGTGTAGCTAGAGTCTCTTTGGACTTTTTAGATATAAGAAGGTGTCCGGGTGCATGTTCACCGGAAAAGAAGACTTGAATGCCTAAGCCTTGCGTTCCCATTTTAAATCTCTATCCACGCCAGCCTGAGATACCTAAATAACACTGTTTTGACTGGCCTCTATTCACTGTGGGCAGCCCTCTGGAAAGAAAAGGAGTTTCTCTAAGGAAACACGGTGCTTCCATAGCATGGGTGGGAGTTCCTCCTGTCATGCTCTAGAGCTACAGGGTAACTTGACGTGAGTCCTTGCCTCCAGCTAAGGCCTGAAAAGCCCTGCTGAAGCGAAAGCGCTTAGCATTTTCCATTATGTCGTATTGGAAGTTCTGCTTTACTTGAACGTTTCTTCACTCTACCAGACACTAGGCACCCTAGTGTAGGCACCCTCTTTCGTACAACTACAGTGAGTACCAGCAGTCTCCTTTACCCTTCTAAGAAACATCCAGACCTAGAAGCCTTTCCCAGTCACACTATGTATTCAGAGTTTAAGGCAACTCGCTGCACCCTTCCTTAGAAAGCTAGATGGACTCAGCTCTTCAACAGCTCCAGGGATTCTGTTCTCTCACGACATACATGCCATTGAAGTCTGCCTCATTGCTCTCATTGGAGCTACACTAAGAAACACAATCTGCTTCGCCTTCTTCTAGGAACTCTTACCCAAGGACCCCATACCTACAGGAGAAAGGAGGCTTGCATTCCTACTGGAATCTAAGCAAAGTTTTTCCTGTTACACTGCAGGACTTTAGAATAGGTTCAGGCCCGAAGGGTTACATAGAGCGTTCCAAGAATGAGGGAGTTCGATACATGCAGAAAACCCTGTGAAGGAAAGTTGATTCAGCAAGGGACCAGGGTTTGGCTAGAGTCTCTATTGACTTGTTAGAAATCAGAAGGGTTTCGGCTGCATGTTAACCCGAGAAGGAGACCTGGTGGCACAAGCCTTGCTTTCCCATGTTAAATCTCTAAACATGCTTCCCTGAAGAATCCTAAATAACACTGTTTTTACCTGGCTTCTGCTCACTGTAGGCAGCCCTCTCGAAAGAAAAGGAGTTTTCTCTAAGGAAACACGGTGCTTCCATAGCATGGGTGGGAGCTCCTGCTGTCCTGCTCTAGAGCTACAGGGAAACTTGACGTGAGTGTTTGCCTCAAGCTAAGGCCTGAAAAGCCTTGCTGAAGCTAAAGCGCTTAGCAGTTTCCATTATGTCGTATTCCAAGTTCTGCTTTACTTGAATGTTTCTTCACTTACCAGACACAAGGCACCCTCGTGTAGGCACCCTTTTTCGTAGAAATACAGTGAGTACCAGCAGTCTTCTTTGCTCTTCTAAGAAACATCCAGACCTAGAAGCCTTTCCCAGTCACTCTATGTAATCAGAGTGTAGGGCAACTCGCTGCACCCTTCCTTAGGAAGCTAGGTGGACTCAGCTCTTCAACAGCTCCAGGGATTCTGTTCTCTCACATCCTACATGCCATGGAAGTCTGCCTCATTGCCCTCTGTGGAGCTTCACTAAGATACACAATCTGCTTCGCCTATCTCTAGGAACTCTTACCCAATGACCCCATACCTACAGGAGAAAGGAGGCTTGCATTCCTACTGGAACCAAAGCACAGTTTTTCCTTTTACACTGCAGGACTTTAGAATAGGCTTAGGCCCTATAGCATACATAGAACGTTCCAAGGATGAGGGAGTTCCATATATGCAGAACACTCTGTGAAGAAAAGGTGATTCAGCAAGGGACCAGGGTGTAGCTAGAGTCTCTTTGGACTTTTTAGATATAAGAAGGTGTCCGGGTCATGTTCACCGGAAAAGAAGACCTGAATGCCTAAGCCTTCCGTTCCCATTTTAAATCTGTATCCAGGCTGCCTTGAGATACCTAAATAACACTGTTTTTGACAGTCCTCTATTCACTGTGGGCTGCCCTCTGGAAAGAAAAGGAGTTTCTCTAAGGAAACACGGTGCTTCCATAGCATGGGTGGAGCTCGTGCTTTCCTGCTCTAGAGCTACAGGGAAACTTGACGTGAGTCTTTGCCTCAAGCTAAGGCCTGTAAAGCGCTGCTGAAGCGAAAGCGCTTAGCAGTTTCCATTATGTCGTATTGGAAGTTCTGCTTTACTTGAAAGTTTCTTCACTCTACCAGACACTAGGCCCCCTAGTGTAGGCACCCTCTTTCGTACAACTACAGTGAGTACCAGCAGTCTCCTTTACCCTTCTAAGAAACATCCAGACCTAGAAGCCTTTCCCAGTCACACTATGTATTCAGAGTTTAAGGCAACTCGCTGCACCCTTCCTTAGAAAGCTAGGTGGACTCAGCTCTTCAACAGCTCCAGGGATTCTGTTCTCTCACGACCTACATGCCATTGAAGTCTGCCTCATTGCTCTCATTGGAGCTACACTAAGAAACACAATCTGCTTCGCCTTCTTCTAGGAACTCTTACCCAAGGACCCCATACCTACAGGAGAAAGGAGGCTTGCATTCCTACTGGAATCTAAGCAAAGTTTTTCCTGTTACACTGCAGGACTTTAGAATAGGTTCAGGCCCGAAGGGTTACATAGAGCGTTCCAAGAATGAGGGAGTTCGATACATGCAGAAAACCCTGTGAAGAAAAGTTGATTCAGCAAGGGACCAGGGTTTGGCTAGAGTCTCTATTGACTTGTTAGAAATCAGAAGGGTTTCGGCTGCATGTTAACCCGAGAAGGAGACCTGGTGGCACAAGCCTTGCTTTCCCATGTTAAATCTCTAAACATGCTTCCCTGAAGAATCCTAAATAACACTGTTTTTACCTGGCTTCTGGTCACTGTAGGCAGCCCTCTGGAAAGAAAAGGAGTTTTCTCTAAGGAAACACGGTGCTTCCATAGCATGGGTGGGAGCTCCTGCTGTCCTGCTCTAGAGCTACAGGGAAACTTGACGTGAGTGTTTGCCTCAAGCTAAGGCCTGAAAAGCCTTGCTGAAGCGAAAGCGCTTAGCAGTTTCCATTATGTCGTATTCGAAGTTCTGCTTTACTTGAATGTTTCTTCACTTACCAGACACAAGGCACCCTCGTGTAGGCACCCTTTTTCGTAGAAATACAGTGAGTACCAGCAGTCTTCTTTGCTCTTCTAAGAAACATCCAGACCTAGAAGCCTTTCCCAGTCACTCTATGTAATCAGAGTGTAGGGCAACTCGCTGCACCCTTCCTTAGGAAGCTAGGTGGACTCAGCTCTTCAACAGCTCCAGGGATTCTGTTCTCTCACGTCCTACATGCCATGGAAGTCTGCCTCATTGCCCTCTGTGGAGCTTCACTAAGATACACAATCTGCTTCGCCTACCTCTAGGAACTCTTACCCAATGACCCCATACCTACAGGAGAAAGGAGGCTTGCATTCCTACTGGAACCAAAGCACACTTTTTCCTTTTACACTGCAGGACTTTAGAATAGGCTTAGGCCCTATAGCATACATAGAACGTTCCAAGGATGAGGGAGTTCCATATATGCAGAACACTCTGTGAAGAAAAGGTGATTCAGCAAGGGACCAGGGTGTAGCTAGAGTCTCTTTGGACTTTTTAGATATAAGAAGGTGTCCGGGTCATGTTCACCGGAAAAGAAGACCTGAATGCCTAAGCCTTCCGTTCCCATTTTAAATCTGTATCCAGGCTGCCTTGAGATACCTAAATAACACTGTTTTTGACAGTCCTCTATTCACTGTGGGCTGCCCTCTGGAAAGAAAAGGAGTTTCTCTAAGGAAACACGGTGCTTCCATAGCATGGGTGGAGCTCGTGCTTTCCTGCTCTAGAGCTACAGGGAAACTTGACGTGAGTCTTTGCCTCAAGCTAAGGCCTGTAAAGCGCTGCTGAAGCGAAAGCGCTTAGCAGTTTCCATTATGTCGTATTCGAAGTTCTGCTTTACTTGAATGTTTCTTCACTTACCAGACACAAGGCACCCTCGTGTAGGCACCCTTTTTCGTAGAAATACAGTGAGTACCAGCAGTCTTCTTTGCTCTTCTAAGAAACATCCAGACCTAGAAGCCTTTCCCAGTCACTCTATGTAATCAGAGTGTAGGGCAACTCGCTGCACCCTTCCTTAGGAAGCTAGGTGGACTCAGCTCTTCAACAGCTCCAGGGATTCTGTTCTCTCACGTCCTACATGCCATGGAAGTCTGCCTCATTGCCCTCTGTGGAGCTTCACTAAGATACACAATCTGCTTCGCCTACCTCTAGGAACTCTTACCCAATGACCCCATACCTACAGGAGAAAGGAGGCTTGCATTCCTACTGGAACCAAAGCACACTTTTTCCTTTTACACTGCAGGACTTTAGAATAGGCTTAGGCCCTATAGCATACATAGAACGTTCCAAGGATGAGGGAGTTCCATATATGCAGAACACTCTGTGAAGAAAAGGTGATTCAGCAAGGGACCAGGGTGTAGCTAGAGTCTCTTTGGACTTTTTAGATATAAGAAGGTGTCCGGGTCATGTTCACCGGAAAAGAAGACCTGAATGCCTAAGCCTTCCGTTCCCATTTTAAATCTGTATCCAGGCTGCCTTGAGATACCTAAATAACACTGTTTTTGACAGTCCTCTATTCACTGTGGGCTGCCCTCTGGAAAGAAAAGGAGTTTCTCTAAGGAAACACGGTGCTTCCATAGCATGGGTGGAGCTCGTGCTTTCCTGCTCTAGAGCTACAGGGAAACTTGACGTGAGTCTTTGCCTCAAGCTAAGGCCTGTAAAGCGCTGCTGAAGCGAAAGCGCTTAGCAGTTTCCATTATGTCGTATTGGAAGTTCTGCTTTACTTGAACGTTTCTTCACTCTACCAGACACTAGGCACCCTAGTGTAGGCACCCTCTTTCGTACAACTACAGTGAGTACCAGCAGTCTCCTTTACCCTTCTAAGAAACATCCAGACCTAGAAGCCTTTCCCAGTCACACTATGTATTCAGAGTTTAAGGCAACTCGCTGCACCCTTCCTTAGAAAGCTAGGTGGACTCAGCTCTTCAACAGCTCCAGGGATTCTGTTCTCTCACGACATACATGCCATTGAAGTCTGCCTCATTGCTCTCATTGGAGCTACACTAAGAAACACAATCTGCTTCGCCTTCTTCTAGGAACTCTTACCCAAGGACCCCATACCTACAGGAGAAAGGAGGCTTGCATTCCTACTGGAATCTAAGCAAAGTTTTTCCTGTTACACTGCAGGACTTTAGAATAGGTTCAGGCCCGAAGGGTTACATAGAGCGTTCCAAGAATGAGGGAGTTCGATACATGCAGAAAACCCTGTGAAGAAAAGTTGATTCAGCAAGGGACCAGGGTTTGGCTAGAGTCTCTATTGACTTGTTAGAAATCAGAAGGGTTTCGGCTGCATGTTAACCCGAGAAGGAGACCTGGTGGCACAAGCCTTGCTTTCCCATGTTAAATCTCTAAACATGCTTCCCTGAAGAATCCTAAATAACACTGTTTTTACCTGGCTTCTGGTCACTGTAGGCAGCCCTCTCGAAAGAAAAGGAGTTTTCTCTAAGGAAACACGGTGCTTCCATAGCATGGGTGGGAGCTCCTGCTGTCCTGCTCTAGAGCTACAGGGAAACTTGACGTGAGTGTTTGCCTCAAGCTAAGGCCTGAAAAGCCTTGCTGAAGCGAAAGCGCTTAGCAGTTTCCATTATGTCGTATTCCAAGTTCTGCTTTACTTGAATGTTTCTTCACTTACCAGACACAAGGCACCCTCGTGTAGGCACCCTTTTTCGTAGAAATACAGTGAGTACCAGCAGTCTTCTTTGCTCTTCTAAGAAACATCCAGACCTAGAAGCCTTTCCCAGTCACTCTATGTAATCAGAGTGTAGGGCAACTCGCTGCACCCTTCCTTAGGAAGCTAGGTGGACTCAGCTCTTCAACAGCTCCAGGGATTCTGTTCTCTCACGTCCTACATGCCATGGAAGTCTGCCTCATTGCCCTCTGTGGAGCTTCACTAAGATACACAATCTGCTTCGCCTACCTCTAGGAACTCTTACCCAATGACCCCATACCTACAGGAGAAAGGAGGCTTGCATTCCTACTGGAACCAAAGCACAGTTTTTCCTTTTACACTGCAGGACTTTAGAATAGGCTTAGGCCCTATAGCATACATAGAACGTTCCAAGGATGAGGGAGTTCCATATATGCAGAACACTCTGTGAAGAAAAGGTGATTCAGCAAGGGACCAGGGTGTAGCTAGAGTCTCTTTGGACTTTTTAGATATAAGAAGGTGTCCGGGTCATGTTCACCGGAAAAGAAGACCTGAATGCCTAAGCCTTCCGTTCCCATTTTAAATCTGTATCCAGGCTGCCTTGAGATACCTAAATAACACTGTTTTTGACAGTCCTCTATTCACTGTGGGCTGCCCTCTGGAAAGAAAAGGAGTTTCTCTAAGGAAACACGGTGCTTCCATAGCATGGGTGGAGCTCGTGCTTTCCTGCTCTAGAGCTACAGGGAAACTTGACGTGAGTCTTTGCCTCAAGCTAAGGCCTGTAAAGCGCTGCTGAAGCGAAAGCGCTTAGCAGTTTCCATTATATCGTATTGGAAGTTCTGCTTTACTTGAACGTTTCTTCACTCTACCAGACACTAGGCACCCTAGTGTAGGCCCCCTCTTTCGTACAACTACAGTGAGTACCAGCAGTCTCCTTTACCCTTCTAAGAAACATCCAGACCTAGAAGCCTTTCCCAGTCACACTATGTATTCAGAGTTTAAGGCAACTCGCTGCACCCTTCCTTAGAAAGCTAGGTGGACTCAGCTCTTCAACAGCTCCAGGGATTCTGTTCTCTCACGACATACATGCCATTGAAGTCTGCCTCATTGCTCTCATTGGAGCTACACTAAGAAACACAATCTGCTTCGCCTTCTTCTAGGAAATCTTACCCAAGGACCCCATACCTACAGGAGAAAGGAGGCTTGCATTCCTACTGGAATCTAAGCAAAGTTTTTCCTGTTACACTGCAGGACTTTAGAATACGTTCAGGCCCGAAGGGTTACATAGAGCGTTCCAAGAATGAGGGAGTTCGATACATGCAGAAAACCCTGTGAAGAAAAGTTGATTCAGCAAGGGACCAGGGTTTGGCTAGAGTCTCTATTGACTTGTTAGAAATCAGAAGGGTTTCGGCTGCATGATAACCCGAGAAGGAGACCTGATGGCACAAGCCTTGCTTTCCCATGTTAAATCTCTAAACATGCTTCCCTGAAGAATCCTAAATAACACTGTTTTTACCTGGCTTCTGGTCACTGTAGGCAGCCCTCTCGAAAGAAAAGGAGTTTTCTCTAAGGAAACACGGTGCTTCCATAGCATGGGTGGGAGCTCCTGCTGTCCTGCTCTAGAGCTACAGGGAAACTTGACGTGAGTGTTTGCCTCAAGCTAAGGCCTGAAAAGCCTTGCTGAAGCGAAAGCGCTTAGCAGTTTCCATTATGTCGTATTCGAAGTTCTGCTTTACTTGAATGTTTCTTCACTTACCAGACACAAGGCACCCTCGTGTAGGCACCCTATTTCGTAGAAATACAGTGAGTACCAGCAGTCTTCTTTGCTCTTCTAAGAAACATCCAGACCTAGAAGCCTTTCCCAGTCACTCTATGTAATCAGAGTGTAGGGCAACTCGCTGCACCCTTCCTTAGGAAGCTAGGTGGACTCAGCTCTTCAACAGCTCCAGGGATTCTGTTCTCTCACGTCCTACATGCCATGGAAGTCTGCCTCATTGCCCTCTGTGGAGCTTCACTAAGATACACAATCTGCTTCGCCTACCTCTAGGAACTCGTACCCAATGACCCCATACCTACAGGAGAAAGGAGGCTTGCATTCCTACTGGAACCAAAGCACAGTTTTTCCTTTTACACTGCAGGACTTTAGAATAGGCTTAGGCCCTATAGCATACATAGAACGTTCCAAGGATGAGGGAGTTCCATATATGCAGAACACTCTGTGAAGAAAAGGTGATTCAGCAAGGGACCAGGGTGTAGCTAGAGTCTCTTTGGACTTTTTAGATATAAGAAGGTGTCCGGGTGCATGTTCACCGGAAAAGAAGACCTGAATGCCTAAGCCTTCCGTTCCCATTTTAAATCTGTATCCAGGCTGCCTTGAGATACCTAAATAACACTGTTTTTGACAGTCCTCTATTCACTGTGGGCTGCCCTCTGGAAAGAAAAGGAGTTTCTCTAAGGAAACACGGTGCTTCCATAGCATGGGTGGAGCTCGTGCTTTCCTGCTCTAGAGCTACAGGGAAACTTGACGTGAGTCTTTGCCTCAAGCTAAGGCCTGTAAAGCGCTGCTGAAGCGAAAGCGCTTAGCAGTTTCCATTATGTCGTATTGGAAGTTCTGCTTTACTTGAACGTTTCTTCACTCTACCAGACACTAGGCACCCTAGTGTAGGCACCCTCTTTCGTACAACTACAGTGAGTACCAGCAGTCTCCTTTACCCTTCTAAGAAACATCCAGACCTAGAAGCCTTTCCCAGTCACACTATGTATTCAGAGTTTAAGGCAACTCGCTGCACCCTTCCTTAGAAAGCTAGGTGGACTCAGCTCTTCAACAGCTCCAGGGATTCTGTTTTCTCACGACCTACATGCCATTGAAGTCTGCCTCATTGCTCTCATTGGAGCTACACTAAGAAACACAATCTGCTTCGCCTTCTTCTAGGAACTCTTACCCAAGGACCCCATACCTACAGGAGAAAGGAGGCTTGCATTCCTACTGGAATCTAAGCAAAGTTTTTCCTGTTACACTGCAGGACTTTAGAATAGGTTTAGGCCCGAAGGGTTACATAGAGCGTTCCAAGAATGAGGGAGTTCGATACATGCAGAAAACCCTGTGAAGAAAAGTTGATTCAGCAAGGGACCAGGGTTTGGCTAGAGTCTCTATTGACTTGTTAGAAATCAGAAGGGTTTCGGCTGCATGTTAACCCGAGAAGGAGACCTGATGGCACAAGCCTTGCTTTCCCATGTTAAATCTCTAAACATGCTTCCCTGAAGAATCCTAAATAACACTGTTTTTACCTGGCTTCTGGTCACTGTAGGCAGCCCTCTCGAAAGAAAAGGAGTTTTCTCTAAGGAAACACGGTGCTTCCATAGCATGGGTGGGAGCTCCTGCTGTCCTGCTCTAGAGCTACAGGGAAACTTGACGTGAGTGTTTGCCTCAAGCTAAGGCCTGAAAAGCCTTGCTGAAGCGAAAGCGCTTAGCAGTTTCCATTATGTCGTATTCCAAGTTCTGCTTTACTTGAATGTTTCTTCACTTACCAGACACAAGGCACCCTCGTGTAGGCACCCTTTTTCGTAGAAATACAGTGAGTACCAGCAGTCTTCTTTGCTCTTCTAAGAAACATCCAGACCTAGAAGCCTTTCCCAGTCACTCTATGTAATCAGAGTGTAGGGCAACTCGCTGCACCCTTCCTTAGGAAGCTAGGTGGACTCAGCTCTTCAACAGCTCCAGGGATTCTGTTCTCTCACGTCCTACATGCCATGGAAGTCTGCCTCATTGCCCTCTGTGGAGCTTCACTAAGATACACAATCTGCTTCGCCTACCTCTAGGAACTCGTACCCAATGACCCCATACCTACAGGAGAAAGGAGGCTTGCATTCCTACTGGAACCAAAGCACACTTTTTCCTTTTACACTGCAGGACTTTAGAATAGGCTTAGGCCCTATAGCATACATAGAACGTTCCAAGGATGAGGGAGTTCCATATATGCAGAACACTCTGTGAAGAAAAGGTGATTCAGCAAGGGACCAGGGTGTAGCTAGAGTCTCTTTGGACTTTTTAGATATAAGAAGGTGTCCGGGTGCATGTTCACCGGAAAAGAAGACTTGAATGCCTAAGCCTTGCGTTCCCATTTTAAATCTCTATCCACGCCAGCCTGAGATACCTAAATAACACTGTTTTGACTGGCCTCTATTCACTGTGGGCAGCCCTCTGGAAAGAAAAGGAGTTTCTCTAAGGAAACACGGTGCTTCCATAGCATGGGTGGGAGTTCCTCCTGTCATGCTCTAGAGCTACAGGGTAACTTGACGTGAGTCCTTGCCTCCAGCTAAGGCCTGAAAAGCCCTGCTGAAGCGAAAGCGCTTAGCATTTTCCATTATGTCGTATTGGAAGTTCTGCTTTACTTGAACGTTTCTTCACTCTACCAGACACTAGGCACCCTAGTGTAGGCACCCTCTTTCGTACAACTACAGTGAGTACCAGCAGTCTCCTTTACCCTTCTAAGAAACATCCAGACCTAGAAGCCTTTCCCAGTCACACTATGTATTCAGAGTTTAAGGCAACTCGCTGCACCCTTCCTTAGAAAGCTAGGTGGACTCAGCTCTTCAACAGCTCCAGGGATTCTGTTCTCTCACGACATACATGCCATTGAAGTGTGCCTCATTGCTCTCATTGGAGCTACACTAAGAAACACAATCTGCTTCGCCTTCTTCTAGGAACTCTTACCCAAGGACCCCATACCTACAGGAGAAAGGAGGCTTGCATTCCTACTGGAATCTAAGCAAAGTTTTTCCTGTTACACTGCAGGACTTTAGAATAGGTTCAGGCCCGAAGGGTTACATAGAGCGTTCCAAGAATGAGGGAGTTCGATACATGCAGAAAACCCTGTGAAGAAAAGTTGATTCAGCAAGGGACCAGGGTTTGGCTAGAGTCTCTATTGACTTGTTAGAAATCAGAAGGGTTTCGGCTGCATGTTAACCCGAGAAGGAGACCTGGTGGCACAAGCCTTGCTTTCCCATGTTAAATCTCTAAACATGCTTCCCTGAAGAATCCTAAATAACACTGTTTTTACCTGGCTTCTGCTCACTGTAGGCAGCCCTCTCGAAAGAAAAGGAGTTTTCTCTAAGGAAACACGGTGCTTCCATAGCATGGGTGGGAGCTCCTGCTGTCCTGCTCTAGAGCTACAGGGAAACTTGACGTGAGTGTTTGCCTCAAGCTAAGGCCTGAAAAGCCTTGCTGAAGCTAAAGCGCTTAGCAGTTTCCATTATGTCGTATTCCAAGTTCTGCTTTACTTGAATGTTTCTTCACTTACCAGACACAAGGCACCCTCGTGTAGGCACCCTTTTTCGTAGAAATACAGTGAGTACCAGCAGTCTTCTTTGCTCTTCTAAGAAACATCCAGACCTAGAAGCCTTTCCCAGTCACTCTATGTAATCAGAGTGTAGGGCAACTCGCTGCACCCTTCCTTAGGAAGCTAGGTGGACTCAGCTCTTCAACAGCTCCAGGGATTCTGTTCTCTCACGTCCTACATGCCATGGAAGTCTGCCTCATTGCCCTCTGTGGAGCTTCACTAAGATACACAATCTGCTTCGCCTATCTCTAGGAACTCTTACCCAATGACCCCATACCTACAGGAGAAAGGAGGCTTGCATTCCTACTGGAACCAAAGCACAGTTTTTCCTTTTACACTGCAGGACTTTAGAATAGGCTTAGGCCCTATAGCATACATAGAACGTTCCAAGGATGAGGGAGTTCCATATATGCAGAACACTCTGTGAAGAAAAGGTGATTCAGCAAGGGACCAGGGTGTAGCTAGAGTCTCTTTGGACTTTTTAGATATAAGAAGGTGTCCGGGTCATGTTCACCGGAAAAGAAGACCTGAATGCCTAAGCCTTCCGTTCCCATTTTAAATCTGTATCCAGGCTGCCTTGAGATACCTAAATAACACTGTTTTTGACAGTCCTCTATTCACTGTGGGCTGCCCTCTGGAAAGAAAAGGAGTTTCTCTAAGGAAACACGGTGCTTCCATAGCATGGGTGGAGCTCGTGCTTTCCTGCTCTAGAGCTACAGGGAAACTTGACGTGAGTCTTTGCCTCAAGCTAAGGCCTGTAAAGCGCTGCTGAAGCGAAAGCGCTTAGCAGTTTCCATTATATCGTATTGGAAGTTCTGCTTTACTTGAACGTTTCTTCACTCTACCAGACACTAGGCACCCTAGTGTAGGCCCCCTCTTTCGTACAACTACAGTGAGTACCAGCAATCTCCTTTACCCTTCTAAGAAACATCCAGACCTAGAAGCCTTTCCCAGTCACACTATGTATTCAGAGTTTAAGGCAACTCGCTGCACCCTTCCTTAGAAAGCTAGGTGGACTCAGCTCTTCAACAGCTCCAGGGATTCTGTTCTCTCACGACATACATGCCATTGAAGTCTGCCTCATTGCTCTCATTGGAGCTACACTAAGAAACACAATCTGCTTCGCCTTCTTCTAGGAACTCTTACCCAAGGACCCCATACCTACAGGAGAAAGGAGGCTTGCATTCCTACTGGAATCTAAGCAAAGTTTTTCCTGTTACACTGCAGGACTTTAGAATACGTTCAGGCCCGAAGGGTTACATAGAGCGTTCCAAGAATGAGGGAGTTCGATACATGCAGAAAACCCTGTGAAGAAAAGTTGATTCAGCAAGGGACCAGGGTTTGGCTAGAGTCTCTATTGACTTGTTAGAAATCAGAAGGGTTTCGGCTGCATGTTAACCCGAGAAGGAGACCTGATGGCACAAGCCTTGCTTTCCCATGTTAAATCTCTAAACATGCTTCCCTGAAGAATCCTAAATAACACTGTTTTTACCTGGCTTCTGGTCACTGTAGGCAGCCCTCTCGAAAGAAAAGGAGTTTTCTCTAAGGAAACACGGTGCTTCCATAGCATGGGTGGGAGCTCCTGCTGTCCTGCTCTAGAGCTACAGGGAAACTTGACGTGAGTGTTTGCCTCAAGCTAAGGCCTGAAAAGCCTTGCTGAAGCGAAAGCGCTTAGCAGTTTCCATTATGTCGTATTCGAAGTTCTGCTTTACTTGAATGTTTCTTCACTTACCAGACACAAGGCACCCTCGTGTAGGCACCCTATTTCGTAGAAATACAGTGAGTACCAGCAGTCTTCTTTGCTCTTCTAAGAAACATCCAGACCTAGAAGCCTTTCCCAGTCACTCTATGTAATCAGAGTGTAGGGCAACTCGCTGCACCCTTCCTTAGGAAGCTAGGTGGACTCAGCTCTTCAACAGCTCCAGGGATTCTGTTCTCTCACGTCCTACATGCCATGGAAGTCTGCCTCATTGCCCTCTGTGGAGCTTCACTAAGATACACAATCTGCTTCGCCTACCTCTAGGAACTCGTACCCAATGACCCCATACCTACAGGAGAAAGGAGGCTTGCATTCCTACTGGAACCAAAGCACAGTTTTTCCTTTTACACTGCAGGACTTTAGAATAGGCTTAGGCCCTATAGCATACATAGAACGTTCCAAGGATGAGGGAGTTCCATATATGCAGAACACTCTGTGAAGAAAAGGTGATTCAGCAAGGGACCAGGGTGTAGCTAGAGTCTCTTTGGACTTTTTAGATATAAGAAGGTGTCCGGGTGCATGTTCACCGGAAAAGAAGACCTGAATGCCTAAGCCTTCCGTTCCCATTTTAAATCTGTATCCAGGCTGCCTTGAGATACCTAAATAACACTGTTTTTGACAGTCCTCTATTCACTGTGGGCTGCCCTCTGGAAAGAAAAGGAGTTTCTCTAAGGAAACACGGTGCTTCCATAGCATGGGTGGAGCTCGTGCTTTCCTGCTCTAGAGCTACAGGGAAACTTGACGTGAGTCTTTGCCTCCAGCTAAGGCCTGAAAAGCCCTGCTGAAGCGAAAGCGCTTAGCATTTTCCATTATGTCGTATTGGAAGTTCTGCTTTACTTGAACGTTTCTTCACTCTACCAGACACTAGGCACCCTAGTGTAGGCACCCTCTTTCGTACAACTACAGTGAGTACCAGCAGTCTCCTTTACCCTTCTAAGAAACATCCAGACCTAGAAGCCTTTCCCAGTCACACTATGTATTCAGAGTTTAAGGCAACTCGCTGCACCCTTCCTTAGAAAGCTAGGTGGACTCAGCTCTTCAACAGCTCCAGGGATTCTGTTCTCTCACGACATACATGCCATTGAAGTGTGCCTCATTGCTCTCATTGGAGCTACACTAAGAAACACAATCTGCTTCGCCTTCTTCTAGGAACTCTTACCCAAGGACCCCATACCTACAGGAGAAAGGAGGCTTGCATTCCTACTGGAATCTAAGCAAAGTTTTTCCTGTTACACTGCAGGACTTTAGAATAGGTTCAGGCCCGAAGGGTTACATAGAGCGTTCCAAGAATGAGGGAGTTCGATACATGCAGAAAACCCTGTGAAGAAAAGTTGATTCAGCAAGGGACCAGGGTTTGGCTAGAGTCTCTATTGACTTGTTAGAAATCAGAAGGGTTTCGGCTGCATGTTAACCCGAGAAGGAGACCTGGTGGCACAAGCCTTGCTTTCCCATGTTAAATCTCTAAACATGCTTCCCTGAAGAATCCTAAATAACACTGTTTTTACCTGGCTTCTGCTCACTGTAGGCAGCCCTCTCGAAAGAAAAGGAGTTTTCTCTAAGGAAACACGGTGCTTCCATAGCATGGGTGGGAGCTCCTGCTGTCCTGCTCTAGAGCTACAGGGAAACTTGACGTGAGTGTTTGCCTCAAGCTAAGGCCTGAAAAGCCTTGCTGAAGCTAAAGCGCTTAGCAGTTTCCATTATGTCGTATTCCAAGTTCTGCTTTACTTGAATGTTTCTTCACTTACCAGACACAAGGCACCCTCGTGTAGGCACCCTTTTTCGTAGAAATACAGTGAGTACCAGCAGTCTTCTTTGCTCTTCTAAGAAACATCCAGACCTAGAAGCCTTTCCCAGTCACTCTATGTAATCAGAGTGTAGGGCAACTCGCTGCACCCTTCCTTAGGAAGCTAGGTGGACTCAGCTCTTCAACAGCTCCAGGGATTCTGTTCTCTCACGTCCTACATGCCATGGAAGTCTGCCTCATTGCCCTCTGTGGAGCTTCACTAAGATACACAATCTGCTTCGCCTATCTCTAGGAACTCTTACCCAATGACCCCATACCTACAGGAGAAAGGAGGCTTGCATTCCTACTGGAACCAAAGCACAGTTTTTCCTTTTACACTGCAGGACTTTAGAATAGGCTTAGGCCCTATAGCATACATAGAACGTTCCAAGGATGAGGGAGTTCCATATATGCAGAACACTCTGTGAAGAAAAGGTGATTCAGCAAGGGACCAGGGTGTAGCTAGAGTCTCTTTGGACTTTTTAGATATAAGAAGGTGTCCGGGTCATGTTCACCGGAAAAGAAGACCTGAATGCCTAAGCCTTCCGTTCCCATTTTAAATCTGTATCCAGGCTGCCTTGAGATACCTAAATAACACTGTTTTTGACAGTCCTCTATTCACTGTGGGCTGCCCTCTGGAAAGAAAAGGAGTTTCTCTAAGGAAACACGGTGCTTCCATAGCATGGGTGGAGCTCGTGCTTTCCTGCTCTAGAGCTACAGGGAAACTTGACGTGAGTCTTTGCCTCAAGCTAAGGCCTGTAAAGCGCTGCTGAAGCGAAAGCGCTTAGCAGTTTCCATTATATCGTATTGGAAGTTCTGCTTTACTTGAACGTTTCTTCACTCTACCAGACACTAGGCACCCTAGTGTAGGCCCCCTCTTTCGTACAACTACAGTGAGTACCAGCAGTCTCCTTTACCCTTCTAAGAAACATCCAGACCTAGAAGCCTTTCCCAGTCACACTATGTATTCAGAGTTTAAGGCAACTCGCTGCACCCTTCCTTAGAAAGCTAGGTGGACTCAGCTCTTCAACAGCTCCAGGGATTCTGTTCTCTCACGACATACATGCCATTGAAGTCTGCCTCATTGCTCTCATTGGAGCTACACTAAGAAACACAATCTGCTTCGCCTTCTTCTAGGAACTCTTACCCAAGGACCCCATACCTACAGGAGAAAGGAGGCTTGCATTCCTACTGGAATCTAAGCAAAGTTTTTCCTGTTACACTGCAGGACTTTAGAATACGTTCAGGCCCGAAGGGTTACATAGAGCGTTCCAAGAATGAGGGAGTTCGATACATGCAGAAAACCCTGTGAAGAAAAGTTGATTCAGCAAGGGACCAGGGTTTGGCTAGAGTCTCTATTGACTTGTTAGAAATCAGAAGGGTTTCGGCTGCATGTTAACCCGAGAAGGAGACCTGATGGCACAAGCCTTGCTTTCCCATGTTAAATCTCTAAACATGCTTCCCTGAAGAATCCTAAATAACACTGTTTTTACCTGGCTTCTGGTCACTGTAGGCAGCCCTCTCGAAAGAAAAGGAGTTTTCTCTAAGGAAACACGGTGCTTCCATAGCATGGGTGGGAGCTCCTGCTGTCCTGCTCTAGAGCTACAGGGAAACTTGACGTGAGTGTTTGCCTCAAGCTAAGGCCTGAAAAGCCTTGCTGAAGCGAAAGCGCTTAGCAGTTTCCATTATGTCGTATTCGAAGTTCTGCTTTACTTGAATGTTTCTTCACTTACCAGACACAAGGCACCCTCGTGTAGGCACCCTATTTCGTAGAAATACAGTGAGTACCAGCAGTCTTCTTTGCTCTTCTAAGAAACATCCAGACCTAGAAGCCTTTCCCAGTCACTCTATGTAATCAGAGTGTAGGGCAACTCGCTGCACCCTTCCTTAGGAAGCTAGGTGGACTCAGCTCTTCAACAGCTCCAGGGATTCTGTTCTCTCACGTCCTACATGCCATGGAAGTCTGCCTCATTGCCCTCTGTGGAGCTTCACTAAGATACACAATCTGCTTCGCCTACCTCTAGGAACTCGTACCCAATGACCCCATACCTACAGGAGAAAGGAGGCTTGCATTCCTACTGGAACCAAAGCACAGTTTTTCCTTTTACACTGCAGGACTTTAGAATAGGCTTAGGCCCTATAGCATACATAGAACGTTCCAAGGATGAGGGAGTTCCATATATGCAGAACACTCTGTGAAGAAAAGGTGATTCAGCAAGGGACCAGGGTGTAGCTAGAGTCTCTTTGGACTTTTTAGATATAAGAAGGTGTCCGGGTGCATGTTCACCGGAAAAGAAGACCTGAATGCCTAAGCCTTCCGTTCCCATTTTAAATCTGTATCCAGGCTGCCTTGAGATACCTAAATAACACTGTTTTTGACAGTCCTCTATTCACTGTGGGCTGCCCTCTGGAAAGAAAA
The DNA here is from genome assembly GCF_965194825.1 of Balaenoptera physalus. Taxonomy (NCBI): domain Eukaryota; kingdom Metazoa; phylum Chordata; class Mammalia; order Artiodactyla; family Balaenopteridae; genus Balaenoptera; species Balaenoptera physalus. The sequence goes on along the minus strand of NC_138902.1, from coordinate 6,374,433 downwards.
GGAGTTTCTCTAAGGAAACACGGTGCTTCCATAGCATGGGTGGAGCTCGTGCTTTCCTGCTCTAGAGCTACAGGGAAACTTGACGTGAGTCTTTGCCTCAAGCTAAGGCCTGTAAAGCGCTGCTGAAGCGAAAGCGCTTAGCAGTTTCCATTATGTCGTATTGGAAGTTCTGCTTTACTTGAACGTTTCTTCACTCTACCAGACACTAGGCACCCTAGTGTAGGCACCCTCTTTCGTACAACTACAGTGAGTACCAGCAGTCTCCTTTACCCTTCTAAGAAACATCCAGACCTAGAAGCCTTTCCCAGTCACACTATGTATTCAGAGTTTAAGGCAACTCGCTGCACCCTTCCTTAGAAAGCTAGGTGGACTCAGCTCTTCAACAGCTCCAGGGATTCTGTTTTCTCACGACCTACATGCCATTGAAGTCTGCCTCATTGCTCTCATTGGAGCTACACTAAGAAACACAATCTGCTTCGCCTTCTTCTAGGAACTCTTACCCAAGGACCCCATACCTACAGGAGAAAGGAGGCTTGCATTCCTACTGGAATCTAAGCAAAGTTTTTCCTGTTACACTGCAGGACTTTAGAATAGGTTTAGGCCCGAAGGGTTACATAGAGCGTTCCAAGAATGAGGGAGTTCGATACATGCAGAAAACCCTGTGAAGAAAAGTTGATTCAGCAAGGGACCAGGGTTTGGCTAGAGTCTCTATTGACTTGTTAGAAATCAGAAGGGTTTCGGCTGCATGTTAACCCGAGAAGGAGACCTGATGGCACAAGCCTTGCTTTCCCATGTTAAATCTCTAAACATGCTTCCCTGAAGAATCCTAAATAACACTGTTTTTACCTGGCTTCTGGTCACTGTAGGCAGCCCTCTCGAAAGAAAAGGAGTTTTCTCTAAGGAAACACGGTGCTTCCATAGCATGGGTGGGAGCTCCTGCTGTCCTGCTCTAGAGCTACAGGGAAACTTGACGTGAGTGTTTGACTCAAGCTAAGGCCTGAAAAGCCTTGCTGAAGCGAAAGCGCTTAGCAGTTTCCATTATGTCGTATTCCAAGTTCTGCTTTATTGAATGTTTCTTCACTTACCAGACACAAGGCACCCTCGTGTAGGCACCCTTTTTCGTAGAAATACAGTGAGTACCAGCAGTCTTCTTTGCTCTTCTAAGAAACATCCAGACCTAGAAGCCTTTCCCAGTCACTCTATGTAATCAGAGTGTAGGGCAACTCGCTGCACCCTTCCTTAGGAAGCTAGGTGGACTCAGCTCTTCAACAGCTCCAGGGATTCTGTTCTCTCACGTCCTACATGCCATGGAAGTCTGCCTCATTGCCCTCTGTGGAGCTTCACTAAGATACACAATCTGCTTCGCCTACCTCTAGGAACTCGTACCCAATGACCCCATACCTACAGGAGAAAGGAGGCTTGCATTCCTACTGGAACCAAAGCACACTTTTTCCTTTTACACTGCAGGACTTTAGAATAGGCTTAGGCCCTATAGCATACATAGAACGTTCCAAGGATGAGGGAGTTCCATATATGCAGAACACTCTGTGAAGAAAAGGTGATTCAGCAAGGGACCAGGGTGTAGCTAGAGTCTCTTTGGACTTTTTAGATATAAGAAGGTGTCCGGGTGCATGTTCACCGGAAAAGAAGACTTGAATGCCTAAGCCTTGCGTTCCCATTTTAAATCTCTATCCACGCCAGCCTGAGATACCTAAATAACACTGTTTTGACTGGCCTCTATTCACTGTGGGCAGCCCTCTGGAAAGAAAAGGAGTTTCTCTAAGGAAACACGGTGCTTCCATAGCATGGGTGGGAGTTCCTCCTGTCATGCTCTAGAGCTACAGGGTAACTTGACGTGAGTCCTTGCCTCCAGCTAAGGCCTGAAAAGCCCTGCTGAAGCGAAAGCGCTTAGCATTTTCCATTATGTCGTATTGGAAGTTCTGCTTTACTTGAACGTTTCTTCACTCTACCAGACACTAGGCACCCTAGTGTAGGCACCCTCTTTCGTACAACTACAGTGAGTACCAGCAGTCTCCTTTACCCTTCTAAGAAACATCCAGACCTAGAAGCCTTTCCCAGTCACACTATGTATTCAGAGTTTAAGGCAACTCGCTGCACCCTTCCTTAGAAAGCTAGGTGGACTCAGCTCTTCAACAGCTCCAGGGATTCTGTTCTCTCACGACATACATGCCATTGAAGTGTGCCTCATTGCTCTCATTGGAGCTACACTAAGAAACACAATCTGCTTCGCCTTCTTCTAGGAACTCTTACCCAAGGACCCCATACCTACAGGAGAAAGGAGGCTTGCATTCCTACTGGAATCTAAGCAAAGTTTTTCCTGTTACACTGCAGGACTTTAGAATAGGTTCAGGCCCGAAGGGTTACATAGAGCGTTCCAAGAATGAGGGAGTTCGATACATGCAGAAAACCCTGTGAAGAAAAGTTGATTCAGCAAGGGACCAGGGTTTGGCTAGAGTCTCTATTGACTTGTTAGAAATCAGAAGGGTTTCGGCTGCATGTTAACCCGAGAAGGAGACCTGGTGGCACAAGCCTTGCTTTCCCATGTTAAATCTCTAAACATGCTTCCCTGAAGAATCCTAAATAACACTGTTTTTACCTGGCTTCTGCTCACTGTAGGCAGCCCTCTCGAAAGAAAAGGAGTTTTCTCTAAGGAAACACGGTGCTTCCATAGCATGGGTGGGAGCTCCTGCTGTCCTGCTCTAGAGCTACAGGGAAACTTGACGTGAGTGTTTGCCTCAAGCTAAGGCCTGAAAAGCCTTGCTGAAGCTAAAGCGCTTAGCAGTTTCCATTATGTCGTATTCCAAGTTCTGCTTTACTTGAATGTTTCTTCACTTACCAGACACAAGGCACCCTCGTGTAGGCACCCTTTTTCGTAGAAATACAGTGAGTACCAGCAGTCTTCTTTGCTCTTCTAAGAAACATCCAGACCTAGAAGCCTTTCCCAGTCACTCTATGTAATCAGAGTGTAGGGCAACTCGCTGCACCCTTCCTTAGGAAGCTAGGTGGACTCAGCTCTTCAACAGCTCCAGGGATTCTGTTCTCTCACGTCCTACATGCCATGGAAGTCTGCCTCATTGCCCTCTGTGGAGCTTCACTAAGATACACAATCTGCTTCGCCTATCTCTAGGAACTCTTACCCAATGACCCCATACCTACAGGAGAAAGGAGGCTTGCATTCCTACTGGAACCAAAGCACAGTTTTTCCTTTTACACTGCAGGACTTTAGAATAGGCTTAGGCCCTATAGCATACATAGAACGTTCCAAGGATGAGGGAGTTCCATATATGCAGAACACTCTGTGAAGAAAAGGTGATTCAGCAAGGGACCAGGGTGTAGCTAGAGTCTCTTTGGACTTTTTAGATATAAGAAGGTGTCCGGGTCATGTTCACCGGAAAAGAAGACCTGAATGCCTAAGCCTTCCGTTCCCATTTTAAATCTGTATCCAGGCTGCCTTGAGATACCTAAATAACACTGTTTTTGACAGTCCTCTATTCACTGTGGGCTGCCCTCTGGAAAGAAAAGGAGTTTCTCTAAGGAAACACGGTGCTTCCATAGCATGGGTGGAGCTCGTGCTTTCCTGCTCTAGAGCTACAGGGAAACTTGACGTGAGTCTTTGCCTCAAGCTAAGGCCTGTAAAGCGCTGCTGAAGCGAAAGCGCTTAGCAGTTTCCATTATGTCGTATTGGAAGTTCTGCTTTACTTGAACGTTTCTTCACTCTACCAGACACTAGGCCCCCTAGTGTAGGCACCCTCTTTCGTACAACTACAGTGAGTACCAGCAGTCTCCTTTACCCTTCTAAGAAACATCCAGACCTAGAAGCCTTTCCCAGTCACACTATGTATTCAGAGTTTAAGGCAACTCGCTGCACCCTTCCTTAGAAAGCTAGGTGGACTCAGCTCTTCAACAGCTCCAGGGATTCTGTTCTCTCACGACCTACATGCCATTGAAGTCTGCCTCATTGCTCTCATTGGAGCTACACTAAGAAACACAATCTGCTTCGCCTTCTTCTAGGAACTCTTACCCAAGGACCCCATACCTACAGGAGAAAGGAGGCTTGCATTCCTACTGGAATCTAAGCAAAGTTTTTCCTGTTACACTGCAGGACTTTAGAATAGGTTCAGGCCCGAAGGGTTACATAGAGCGTTCCAAGAATGAGGGAGTTCGATACATGCAGAAAACCCTGTGAAGAAAAGTTGATTCAGCAAGGGACCAGGGTTTGGCTAGAGTCTCTATTGACTTGTTAGAAATCAGAAGGGTTTCGGCTGCATGTTAACCCGAGAAGGAGACCTGGTGGCACAAGCCTTGCTTTCCCATGTTAAATCTCTAAACATGCTTCCCTGAAGAATCCTAAATAACACTGTTTTTACCTGGCTTCTGGTCACTGTAGGCAGCCCTCTGGAAAGAAAAGGAGTTTTCTCTAAGGAAACACGGTGCTTCCATAGCATGGGTGGGAGCTCCTGCTGTCCTGCTCTAGAGCTACAGGGAAACTTGACGTGAGTGTTTGCCTCAAGCTAAGGCCTGAAAAGCCTTGCTGAAGCGAAAGCGCTTAGCAGTTTCCATTATGTCGTATTCGAAGTTCTGCTTTACTTGAATGTTTCTTCACTTACCAGACACAAGGCACCCTCGTGTAGGCACCCTTTTTCGTAGAAATACAGTGAGTACCAGCAGTCTTCTTTGCTCTTCTAAGAAACATCCAGACCTAGAAGCCTTTCCCAGTCACTCTATGTAATCAGAGTGTAGGGCAACTCGCTGCACCCTTCCTTAGGAAGCTAGGTGGACTCAGCTCTTCAACAGCTCCAGGGATTCTGTTCTCTCACGTCCTACATGCCATGGAAGTCTGCCTCATTGCCCTCTGTGGAGCTTCACTAAGATACACAATCTGCTTCGCCTACCTCTAGGAACTCTTACCCAATGACCCCATACCTACAGGAGAAAGGAGGCTTGCATTCCTACTGGAACCAAAGCACACTTTTTCCTTTTACACTGCAGGACTTTAGAATAGGCTTAGGCCCTATAGCATACATAGAACGTTCCAAGGATGAGGGAGTTCCATATATGCAGAACACTCTGTGAAGAAAAGGTGATTCAGCAAGGGACCAGGGTGTAGCTAGAGTCTCTTTGGACTTTTTAGATATAAGAAGGTGTCCGGGTCATGTTCACCGGAAAAGAAGACCTGAATGCCTAAGCCTTCCGTTCCCATTTTAAATCTGTATCCAGGCTGCCTTGAGATACCTAAATAACACTGTTTTTGACAGTCCTCTATTCACTGTGGGCTGCCCTCTGGAAAGAAAAGGAGTTTCTCTAAGGAAACACGGTGCTTCCATAGCATGGGTGGAGCTCGTGCTTTCCTGCTCTAGAGCTACAGGGAAACTTGACGTGAGTCTTTGCCTCAAGCTAAGGCCTGTAAAGCGCTGCTGAAGCGAAAGCGCTTAGCAGTTTCCATTATGTCGTATTGGAAGTTCTGCTTTACTTGAACGTTTCTTCACTCTACCAGACACTAGGCACCCTAGTGTAGGCACCCTCTTTCGTACAACTACAGTGAGTACCAGCAGTCTCCTTTACCCTTCTAAGAAACATCCAGACCTAGAAGCCTTTCCCAGTCACACTATGTATTCAGAGTTTAAGGCAACTCGCTGCACCCTTCCTTAGAAAGCTAGGTGGACTCAGCTCTTCAACAGCTCCAGGGATTCTGTTCTCTCACGACATACATGCCATTGAAGTCTGCCTCATTGCTCTCATTGGAGCTACACTAAGAAACACAATCTGCTTCGCCTTCTTCTAGGAACTCTTACCCAAGGACCCCATACCTACAGGAGAAAGGAGGCTTGCATTCCTACTGGAATCTAAGCAAAGTTTTTCCTGTTACACTGCAGGACTTTAGAATAGGTTCAGGCCCGAAGGGTTACATAGAGCGTTCCAAGAATGAGGGAGTTCGATACATGCAGAAAACCCTGTGAAGAAAAGTTGATTCAGCAAGGGACCAGGGTTTGGCTAGAGTCTCTATTGACTTGTTAGAAATCAGAAGGGTTTCGGCTGCATGTTAACCCGAGAAGGAGACCTGGTGGCACAAGCCTTGCTTTCCCATGTTAAATCTCTAAACATGCTTCCCTGAAGAATCCTAAATAACACTGTTTTTACCTGGCTTCTGGTCACTGTAGGCAGCCCTCTCGAAAGAAAAGGAGTTTTCTCTAAGGAAACACGGTGCTTCCATAGCATGGGTGGGAGCTCCTGCTGTCCTGCTCTAGAGCTACAGGGAAACTTGACGTGAGTGTTTGCCTCAAGCTAAGGCCTGAAAAGCCTTGCTGAAGCGAAAGCGCTTAGCAGTTTCCATTATGTCGTATTCCAAGTTCTGCTTTACTTGAATGTTTCTTCACTTACCAGACACAAGGCACCCTCGTGTAGGCACCCTTTTTCGTAGAAATACAGTGAGTACCAGCAGTCTTCTTTGCTCTTCTAAGAAACATCCAGACCTAGAAGCCTTTCCCAGTCACTCTATGTAATCAGAGTGTAGAGCAACTCGCTGCACCCTTCCTTAGGAAGCTAGGTGGACTCAGCTCTTCAACAGCTCCAGGGATTCTGTTCTCTCACGTCCTACATGCCATGGAAGTCTGCCTCATTGCCCTCTGTGGAGCTTCACTAAGATACAAAATCTGCTTCGCCTATCTCTAGGAACTCTTACCCAATGACCCCATACCTACAGGAGAAAGGAGGCTTGCATTCCTACTGGAACCAAAGCACAGTTTTTCCTTTTACACTGCAGGACTTTAGAATAGGCTTAGGCCCTATAGCATACATAGAACGTTCCAAGGATGAGGGAGTTCCATATATGCAGAACACTCTGTGAAGAAAAGGTGATTCAGCAAGGGACCAGGGTGTAGCTAGAGTCTCTTTGGACTTTTTAAATATAAGAATGTGTCCGGGTCATGTTCACCGGAAAAGAAGACCTGAATGCCTAAGCCTTCTGTTCCCATTTTAAATCTGTATCCAGGCTGCCTTGAGATACCTAAATAACACTGTTTTTGACAGTCCTCTATTCACTGTGGGCTGCCCTCTGGAAAGAAAAGGAGTTTCTCTAAGGAAACACGGTGCTTCCATAGCATGGGTGGAGCTCGTGCTTTCCTGCTCTAGAGCTACAGGGAAACTTGACGTGAGTCTTTGCCTCAAGATAAGGCCTGTAAAGCGCTGCTGAAGCGAAAGCGCTTTGCAGTTTCCATTATGTCGTATTGGAAGTTCTGCTTTACTTGAACGTTTCTTCACTCTACCAGACACTAGGCACCCTAGTGTAGGCACCCTCTTTCGTACAACTACAGTGAGTACCAGCAGTCTCCTTTACCCTTCTAAGAAACATCCAGACCTAGAAGCCTTTCCCAGTCACACTATGTATTCAGAGTTTAAGGCAACTCGCTGCACCCTTCCTTAGAAAGCTAGGTGGACTCAGCTCTTCAACAGCTCCAGGGATTCTGTTTTCTCACGACCTACATGCCATTGAAGTCTGCCTCATTGCTCTCATTGGAGCTACACTAAGAAACACAATCTGCTTCGCCTTCTTCTAGGAACTCTTACCCAAGGACCCCATACCTACAGGAGAAAGGAGGCTTGCATTCCTACTGGAATCTAAGCAAAGTTTTTCCTGTTACACTGCAGGACTTTAGAATAGGTTTAGGCCCGAAGGGTTACATAGAGCGTTCCAAGAATGAGGGAGTTCGATACATGCAGAAAACCCTGTGAAGAAAAGTTGATTCAGCAAGGGACCAGGGTTTGGCTAGAGTCTCTATTGACTTGTTAGAAATCAGAAGGGTTTCGGCTGCATGTTAACCCGAGAAGGAGACCTGATGGCACAAGCCTTGCTTTCCCATGTTAAATCTCTAAACATGCTTCCCTGAAGAATCCTAAATAACACTGTTTTTACCTGGCTTCTGGTCACTGTAGGCAGCCCTCTCGAAAGAAAAGGAGTTTTCTCTAAGGAAACACGGTGCTTCCATAGCATGGGTGGGAGCTCCTGCTGTCCTGCTCTAGAGCTACAGGGAAACTTGACGTGAGTGTTTGACTCAAGCTAAGGCCTGAAAAGCCTTGCTGAAGCGAAAGCGCTTAGCAGTTTCCATTATGTCGTATTCCAAGTTCTGCTTTATTGAATGTTTCTTCACTTACCAGACACAAGGCACCCTCGTGTAGGCACCCTTTTTCGTAGAAATACAGTGAGTACCAGCAGTCTTCTTTGCTCTTCTAAGAAACATCCAGACCTAGAAGCCTTTCCCAGTCACTCTATGTAATCAGAGTGTAGGGCAACTCGCTGCACCCTTCCTTAGGAAGCTAGGTGGACTCAGCTCTTCAACAGCTCCAGGGATTCTGTTCTCTCACGTCCTACATGCCATGGAAGTCTGCCTCATTGCCCTCTGTGGAGCTTCACTAAGATACACAATCTGCTTCGCCTACCTCTAGGAACTCGTACCCAATGACCCCATACCTACAGGAGAAAGGAGGCTTGCATTCCTACTGGAACCAAAGCACACTTTTTCCTTTTACACTGCAGGACTTTAGAATAGGCTTAGGCCCTATAGCATACATAGAACGTTCCAAGGATGAGGGAGTTCCATATATGCAGAACACTCTGTGAAGAAAAGGTGATTCAGCAAGGGACCAGGGTGTAGCTAGAGTCTCTTTGGACTTTTTAGATATAAGAAGGTGTCCGGGTGCATGTTCACCGGAAAAGAAGACTTGAATGCCTAAGCCTTGCGTTCCCATTTTAAATCTCTATCCACGCCAGCCTGAGATACCTAAATAACACTGTTTTGACTGGCCTCTATTCACTGTGGGCAGCCCTCTGGAAAGAAAAGGAGTTTCTCTAAGGAAACACGGTGCTTCCATAGCATGGGTGGGAGTTCCTCCTGTCATGCTCTAGAGCTACAGGGTAACTTGACGTGAGTCCTTGCCTCCAGCTAAGGCCTGAAAAGCCCTGCTGAAGCGAAAGCGCTTAGCATTTTCCATTATGTCGTATTGGAAGTTCTGCTTTACTTGAACGTTTCTTCACTCTACCAGACACTAGGCACCCTAGTGTAGGCACCCTCTTTCGTACAACTACAGTGAGTACCAGCAGTCTCCTTTACCCTTCTAAGAAACATCCAGACCTAGAAGCCTTTCCCAGTCACACTATGTATTCAGAGTTTAAGGCAACTCGCTGCACCCTTCCTTAGAAAGCTAGGTGGACTCAGCTCTTCAACAGCTCCAGGGATTCTGTTCTCTCACGACATACATGCCATTGAAGTCTGCCTCATTGCTCTCATTGGAGCTACACTAAGAAACACAATCTGCTTCGCCTTCTTCTAGGAACTCTTACCCAAGGACCCCATACCTACAGGAGAAAGGAGGCTTGCATTCCTACTGGAATCTAAGCAAAGTTTTTCCTGTTACACTGCAGGACTTTAGAATAGGTTCAGGCCCGAAGGGTTACATAGAGCGTTCCAAGAATGAGGGAGTTCGATACATGCAGAAAACCCTGTGAAGAAAAGTTGATTCAGCAAGGGACCAGGGTTTGGCTAGAGTCTCTATTGACTTGTTAGAAATCAGAAGGGTTTCGGCTGCATGTTAACCCGAGAAGGAGACCTGGTGGCACAAGCCTTGCTTTCCCATGTTAAATCTCTAAACATGCTTCCCTGAAGAATCCTAAATAACACTGTTTTTACCTGGCTTCTGCTCACTGTAGGCAGCCCTCTCGAAAGAAAAGGAGTTTTCTCTAAGGAAACACGGTGCTTCCATAGCATGGGTGGGAGCTCCTGCTGTCCTGCTCTAGAGCTACAGGGAAACTTGACGTGAGTGTTTGCCTCAAGCTAAGGCCTGAAAAGCCTTGCTGAAGCTAAAGCGCTTAGCAGTTTCCATTATGTCGTATTCCAAGTTCTGCTTTACTTGAATGTTTCTTCACTTACCAGACACAAGGCACCCTCGTGTAGGCACCCTTTTTCGTAGAAATACAGTGAGTACCAGCAGTCTTCTTTGCTCTTCTAAGAAACATCCAGACCTAGAAGCCTTTCCCAGTCACTCTATGTAATCAGAGTGTAGGGCAACTCGCTGCACCCTTCCTTAGGAAGCTACGTGGACTCAGCTCTTCAACAGCTCCAGGGATTCTGTTCTCTCACGTCCTACATGCCATGGAAGTCTGCCTCATTGCCCTCTGTGGAGCTTCACTAAGATACACAATCTGCTTCGCCTATCTCTAGGAACTCTTACCCAATGACCCCATACCTACAGGAGAAAGGAGGCTTGCATTCCTACTGGAACCAAAGCACAGTTTTTCCTTTTACACTGCAGGACTTTAGAATAGGCTTAGGCCCTATAGCATACATAGAACGTTCCAAGGATGAGGGAGTTCCATATATGCAGAACACTCTGTGAAGAAAAGGTGATTCAGCAAGGGACCAGGGTGTAGCTAGAGTCTCTTTGGACTTTTTAGATATAAGAAGGTGTCCGGGTCATGTTCACCGGAAAAGAAGACCTGAATGCCTAAGCCTTCCGTTCCCATTTTAAATCTGTATCCAGGCTGCCTTGAGATACCTAAATAACACTGTTTTTGACAGTCCTCTATTCACTGTGGGCTGCCCTCTGGAAAGAAAAGGAGTTTCTCTAAGGAAACACGGTGCTTCCATAGCATGGGTGGAGCTCGTGCTTTCCTGCTCTAGAGCTACAGGGAAACTTGACGTGAGTCTTTGCCTCAAGCTAAGGCCTGTAAAGCGCTGCTGAAGCGAAAGCGCTTAGCAGTTTCCATTATGTCGTATTGGAAGTTCTGCTTTACTTGAACGTTTCTTCACTCTACCAGACACTAGGCCCCCTAGTGTAGGCACCCTCTTTCGTACAACTACAGTGAGTACCAGCAGTCTCCTTTACCCTTCTAAGAAACATCCAGACCTAGAAGCCTTTCCCAGTCACACTATGTATTCAGAGTTTAAGGCAACTCGCTGCACCCTTCCTTAGAAAGCTAGGTGGACTCAGCTCTTCAACAGCTCCAGGGATTCTGTTCTCTCACGACCTACATGCCATTGAAGTCTGCCTCATTGCTCTCATTGGAGCTACACTAAGAAACACAATCTGCTTCGCCTTCTTCTAGGAACTCTTACCCAAGGACCCCATACCTACAGGAGAAAGGAGGCTTGCATTCCTACTGGAATCTAAGCAAAGTTTTTCCTGTTACACTGCAGGACTTTAGAATAGGTTCAGGCCCGAAGGGTTACATAGAGCGTTCCAAGAATGAGGGAGTTCGATACATGCAGAAAACCCTGTGAAGAAAAGTTGATTCAGCAAGGGACCAGGGTTTGGCTAGAGTCTCTATTGACTTGTTAGAAATCAGAAGGGTTTCGGCTGCATGTTAACCCGAGAAGGAGACCTGGTGGCACAAGCCTTGCTTTCCCATGTTAAATCTCTAAACATGCTTCCCTGAAGAATCCTAAATAACACTGTTTTTACCTGGCTTCTGGTCACTGTAGGCAGCCCTCTCGAAAGAAAAGGAGTTTTCTCTAAGGAAACACGGTGCTTCCATAGCATGGGTGGGAGCTCCTGCTGTCCTGCTCTAGAGCTACAGGGAAACTTGACGTGAGTGTTTGCCTCAAGCTAAGGCCTGAAAAGCCTTGCTGAAGCGAAAGCGCTTAGCAGTTTCCATTATGTCGTATTCGAAGTTCTGCTTTACTTGAATGTTTCTTCACTTACCAGACACAAGGCACCCTCGTGTAGGCACCCTTTTTCGTAGAAATACAGTGAGTACCAGCAGTCTTCTTTGCTCTTCTAAGAAACATCCAGACCTAGAAGCCTTTCCCAGTCACTCTATGTAATCAGAGTGTAGGGCAACTCGCTGCACCCTTCCTTAGGAAGCTAGGTGGACTCAGCTCTTCAACAGCTCCAGGGATTCTGTTCTCTCACGTCCTACATGCCATGGAAGTCTGCCTCATTGCCCTCTGTGGAGCTTCACTAAGATACACAATCTGCTTCGCCTACCTCTAGGAACTCTTACCCAATGACCCCGTACCTACAGGAGAAAGGAGGCTTGCATTCCTACTGGAACCAAAGCACACTTTTTCCTTTTACACTGCAGGACTTTAGAATAGGCTTAGGCCCTATAGCATACATAGAACGTTCCAAGGATGAGGGAGTTCCATATATGCAGAACACTCTGTGAAGAAAAGGTGATTCAGCAAGGGACCAGGGTGTAGCTAGAGTCTCTTTGGACTTTTTAGATATAAGAAGGTGTCCGGGTCATGTTCACCGGAAAAGAAGACCTGAATGCCTAAGCCTTCCGTTCCCATTTTAAATCTGTATCCAGGCTGCCTTGAGATACCTAAATAACACTGTTTTTGACAGTCCTCTATTCACTGTGGGCTGCCCTCTGGAAAGAAAAGGAGTTTCTCTAAGGAAACACGGTGCTTCCATAGCATGGGTGGAGCTCGTGCTTTCCTGCTCTAGAGCTACAGGGAAACTTGACGTGAGTCTTTGCCTCAAGCTAAGGCCTGTAAAGCGCTGCTGAAGCGAAAGCGCTTAGCAGTTTCCATTATGTCGTATTGGAAGTTCTGCTTTACTTGAACGTTTCTTCACTCTACCAGACACTAGGCACCCTAGTGTAGGCACCCTCTTTCGTACAACTACAGTGAGTACCAGCAGTCTCCTTTACCCTTCTAAGAAACATCCAGACCTAGAAGCCTTTCCCAGTCACACTATGTATTCAGAGTTTAAGGCAACTCGCTGCACCCTTCCTTAGAAAGCTAGGTGGACTCAGCTCTTCAACAGCTCCAGGGATTCTGTTCTCTCACGACATACATGCCATTGAAGTCTGCCTCATTGCTCTCATTGGAGCTACACTAAGAAACACAATCTGCTTCGCCTTCTTCTAGGAACTCTTACCCAAGGACCCCATACCTACAGGAGAAAGGAGGCTTGCATTCCTACTGGAATCTAAGCAAAGTTTTTCCTGTTACACTGCAGGACTTTAGAATAGGTTCAGGCCCGAAGGGTTACATAGAGCGTTCCAAGAATGAGGGAGTTCGATACATGCAGAAAACCCTGTGAAGAAAAGTTGATTCAGCAAGGGACCAGGGTTTGGCTAGAGTCTCTATTGACTTGTTAGAAATCAGAAGGGTTTCGGCTGCATGTTAACCCGAGAAGGAGACCTGGTGGCACAAGCCTTGCTTTCCCATGTTAAATCTCTAAACATGCTTCCCTGAAGAATCCTAAATAACACTGTTTTTACCTGGCTTCTGGTCACTGTAGGCAGCCCTCTCGAAAGAAAAGGAGTTTTCTCTAAGGAAACACGGTGCTTCCATAGCATGGGTGGGAGCTCCTGCTGTCCTGCTCTAGAGCTACAGGGAAACTTGACGTGAGTGTTTGCCTCAAGCTAAGGCCTGAAAAGCCTTGCTGAAGCGAAAGCGCTTAGCAGTTTCCATTATGTCGTATTCCAAGTTCTGCTTTACTTGAATGTTTCTTCACTTACCAGACACAAGGCACCCTCGTGTAGGCACCCTTTTTCGTAGAAATACAGTGAGTACCAGCAGTCTTCTTTGCTCTTCTAAGAAACATCCAGACCTAGAAGCCTTTCCCAGTCACTCTATGTAATCAGAGTGTAGGGCAACTCGCTGCACCCTTCCTTAGGAAGCTAGGTGGACTCAGCTCTTCAACAGCTCCAGGGATTCTGTTCTCTCACGTCCTACATGCCATGGAAGTCTGCCTCATTGCCCTCTGTGGAGCTTCACTAAGATACAAAATCTGCTTCGCCTATCTCTAGGAACTCTTACCCAATGACCCCATACCTACAGGAGAAAGGAGGCTTGCATTCCTACTGGAACCAAAGCACAGTTTTTCCTTTTACACTGCAGGACTTTAGAATAGGCTTAGGCCCTATAGCATACATAGAACGTTCCAAGGATGAGGGAGTTCCATATATGCAGAACACTCTGTGAAGAAAAGGTGATTCAGCAAGGGACCAGGGTGTAGCTAGAGTCTCTTTGGACTTTTTAAATATAAGAATGTGTCCGGGTCATGTTCACCGGAAAAGAAGACCTGAATGCCTAAGCCTTCTGTTCCCATTTTAAATCTGTATCCAGGCTGCCTTGAGATACCTAAATAACACTGTTTTTGACAGTCCTCTATTCACTGTGGGCTGCCCTCTGGAAAGAAAAGGAGTTTCTCTAAGGAAACACGGTGCTTCCATAGCATGGGTGGAGCTCGTGCTTTCCTGCTCTAGAGCTACAGGGAAACTTGACGTGAGTCTTTGCCTCAAGATAAGGCCTGTAAAGCGCTGCTGAAGCGAAAGCGCTTTGCAGTTTCCATTATGTCGTATTGGAAGTTCTGCTTTACTTGAACGTTTCTTCACTCTACCAGACACTAGGCACCCTAGTGTAGGCACCCTCTTTCGTACAACTACAGTGAGTACCAGCAGTCTCCTTTACCCTTCTAAGAAACATCCAGACCTAGAAGCCTTTCCCAGTCACACTATGTATTCAGAGTTTAAGGCAACTCGCTGCACCCTTCCTTAAAAAGCTAGGTGGACTCAGCTCTTCAACAGCTCCAGGGATTCTGTTTTCTCACGACCTACATGCCATTGAAGTCTGCCTCATTGCTCTCATTGGAGCTACACTAAGAAACACAATCTGCTTCGCCTTCTTCTAGGAACTCTTACCCAAGGACCCCATACCTACAGGAGAAAGGAGGCTTGCATTCCTACTGGAATCTAAGCAAAGTTTTTCCTGTTACACTGCAGGACTTTAGAATAGGTTTAGGCCCGAAGGGTTACATAGAGCGTTCCAAGAATGAGGGAGTTCGATACATGCAGAAAACCCTGTGAAGAAAAGTTGATTCAGCAAGGGACCAGGGTTTGGCTAGAGTCTCTATTGACTTGTTAGAAATCAGAAGGGTCTCGGCTGCATGTTAACCCGAGAAGGAGACCTGGTGGCACAAGCCTTGCTTTCCCATGTTAAATCTCTAAACATGCTTCCCTGAAGAATCCTAAATAACACTGTTTTTACCTGGCTTCTGGTCACTGTAGGCAGCCCTCTCGAAAGAAAAGGAGTTTTCTCTAAGGAAACACGGTGCTTCCATAGCATGGGTGGGAGCTCCTGCTGTCCTGCTCTAGAGCTACAGGGAAACTTGACGTGAGTGTTTGCCTCAAGCTAAGGCCTGAAAAGCCTTGCTGAAGCGAAAGCGCTTAGCAGTTTCCATTATGTCGTATTCCAAGTTCTGCTTTACTTGAATGTTTCTTCACTTACCAGACACAAGGCACCCTCGTGTAGGCACCCTTTTTCGTAGAAATACAGTGAGTACCAGCAGTCTTCTTTGCTCTTCTAAGAAACATCCAGACCTAGAAGCCTTTCCCAGTCACTCTATGTAATCAGAGTGTAGGGCAACTCGCTGCACCCTTCCTTAGGAAGCTAGGTGGACTCAGCTCTTCAACAGCTCCAGGGATTCTGTTCTCTCACGTCCTACATGCCATGGAAGTCTGCCTCATTGCCCTCTGTGGAGCTTCACTAAGATACACAATCTGCTTCGCCTATCTCTAGGAACTCTTACCCAATGACCGCATACCTACAGGAGAAAGGAGGCTTGCATTCCTACTGGAACCAAAGCACAGTTTTTCCTTTTACACTGCAGGACTTTAGAATAGGCTTAGGCCCTATAGCATACATAGAACGTTCCAAGGATGAGGGAGTTCCATATATGCAGAACACTCTGTGAAGAAAAGGTGATTCAGCAAGGGACCAGGGTGTAGCTAGAGTCTCTTTGGACTTTTTAGATATAAGAAGGTGTCCGGGTCATGTTCACCGGAAAAGAAGACCTGAATGCCTAAGCCTTCCGTTCCCATTTTAAATCTGTATCCAGGCTGCCTTGAGATACCTAAATAACACTGTTTTTGACAGTCCTCTATTCACTGTGGGCTGCCCTCTGGAAAGAAAAGGAGTTTCTCTAAGGAAACACGGTGCTTCCATAGCATGGGTGGAGCTCGTGCTTTCCTGCTCTAGAGCTACAGGGAAACTTGACGTGAGTCTTTGCCTCAAGCTAAGGCCTGTAAAGCGCTGCTGAAGCGAAAGCGCTTAGCTGTTTCCATTATGTCGTATTGGAAGTTCTGCTTTACTTGAACGTTTCTTCACTCTACCAGACACTAGGCACCCTAGTGTAGGCACCCTCTTTCGTACAACTACAGTGAGTACCAGCAGTCTCCTTTACCCTTCTAAGAAACATCCAGACCTAGAAGCCTTTCCCAGTCACACTATGTATTCAGAGTTTAAGGCAACTCGCTGCACCCTTCCTTAGAAAGCTAGGTGGACTCAGCTCTTCAACAGCTCCAGGGATTCTGTTCTCTCACGACATACATGCCATTGAAGTCTGCCTCATTGCTCTCATTGGAGCTACACTAAGAAACACAATCTGCTTCGCCTTCTTCTAGGAACTCTTACCCAAGGACCCCATACCTACAGGAGAAAGGAGGCTTGCATTCCTACTGGAATCTAAGCAAAGTTTTTCCTGTTACACTGCAGGACTTTAGAATAGGTTCAGGCCCGAAGGGTTACATAGAGCGTTCCAAGAATGAGGGAGTTCGATACATGCAGAAAACCCTGTGAAGAAAAGTTGATTCAGCAAGGGACCAGGGTTTGGCTAGAGTCTCTATTGACTTGTTAGAAATCAGAAGGGTTTCGGCTGCATGTTAACCCGAGAAGGAGACCTGGTGGCACAAGCCTTGCTTTCCCATGTTAAATCTCTAAACATGCTTCCCTGAAGAATCCTAAATAACACTGTTTTTACCTGGCTTCTGGTCACTGTAGGCAGCCCTCTCGAAAGAAAAGGAGTTTTCTCTAAGGAAACACGGTGCTTCCATAGCATGGGTGGGAGCTCCTGCTGTCCTGCTCTAGAGCTACAGGGAAACTTGACGTGAGTGTTTGCCTCAAGCTAAGGCCTGAAAAGCCTTGCTGAAGCGAAAGCGCTTAGCAGTTTCCATTATGTCGTATTCGAAGTTCTGCTTTACTTGAATGTTTCTTCACTTACCAGACACAAGGCACCCTCGTGTAGGCACCCTATTTCGTAGAAATACAGTGAGTACCAGCAGTCTTCTTTGCTCTTCTAAGAAACATCCAGACCTAGAAGCCTTTCCCAGTCACTCTATGTAATCAGAGTGTAGGGCAACTCGCTGCACCCTTCCTTAGGAAGCTAGGTGGACTCAGCTCTTCAACAGCTCCAGGGATTCTGTTCTCTCACGTCCTACATGCCATGGAAGTCTGCCTCATTGCCCTCTGTGGAGCTTCACTAAGATACACAATCTGCTTCGCCTACCTCTAGGAACTCGTACCCAATGACCCCATACCTACAGGAGAAAGGAGGCTTGCATTCCTACTGGAACCAAAGCACAGTTTTTCCTTTTACACTGTAGGACTTTAGAATAGGCTTAGGCCCTATAGCATACATAGAACGTTCCAAGGATGAGGGAGTTCCATATATGCAGAACACTCTGTGAAGAAAAGGTGATTCAGCAAGGGACCAGGGTGTAGCTAGAGTCTCTTTGGACTTTTTAGATATAAGAAGGTGTCCGGGTGCATGTTCACCGGAAAAGAAGACCTGAATGCCTAAGCCTTCCGTTCCCATTTTAAATCTGTATCCAGGCTGCCTTGAGATACCTAAATAACACTGTTTTTGACAGTCCTCTATTCACTGTGGGCTGCCCTCTGGAAAGAAAAGGAGTTTCTCTAAGGAAACACGGTGCTTCCATAGCATGGGTGGAGCTCGTGCTTTCCTGCTCTAGAGCTACAGGGAAACTTGACGTGAGTCTTTGCCTCAAGCTAAGGCCTGTAAAGCGCTGCTGAAGCGAAAGCGCTTAGCAGTTTCCATTATGTCGTATTGGAAGTTCTGCTTTACTTGAACGTTTCTTCACTCTACCAGACACTAGGCCCCCTAGTGTAGGCACCCTCTTTCGTACAACTACAGTGAGTACCAGCAGTCTCCTTTACCCTTCTAAGAAACATCCAGACCTAGAAGCCTTTCCCAGTCACACTATGTATTCAGAGTTTAAGGCAACTCGCTGCACCCTTCCTTAGAAAGCTAGGTGGACTCAGCTCTTCAACAGCTCCAGGGATTCTGTTCTCTCACGACCTACATGCCATTGAAGTCTGCCTCATTGCTCTCATTGGAGCTACACTAAGAAACACAATCTGCTTCGCCTTCTTCTAGGAACTCTTACCCAAGGACCCCATACCTACAGGAGAAAGGAGGCTTGCATTCCTACTGGAATCTAAGCAAAGTTTTTCCTGTTACACTGCAGGACTTTAGAATAGGTTTAGGCCCGAAGGGTTACATAGAGCGTTCCAAGAATGAGGGAGTTCGATACATGCAGAAAACCCTGTGAAGAAAAGTTGATTCAGCAAGGGACCAGGGTTTGGCTAGAGTCTCTATTGACTTGTTAGAAATCAGAAGGGTTTCGGCTGCATGTTAACCCGAGAAGGAGACCTGGTGGCACAAGCCTTGCTTTCCCATGTTAAACCTCTAAACATGCTTCCCTGAAGAATCCTAAATAACACTGTTTTTACCTGGCTTCTGGTCACTGTAGGCAGCCCTCTCGAAAGAAAAGGAGTTTTCTCTAAGGAAACACGGTGCTTCCATAGCATGGGTGGGAGCTCCTGCTGTCCTGCTCTAGAGCTACAGGGAAACTTGACGTGAGTGTTTGCCTCAAGCTAAGGCCTGAAAAGCCTTGCTGAAGCGAAAGCGCTTAGCAGTTTCCATTATGTCGTATTCCAAGTTCTGCTTTACTTGAATGTTTCTTCACTTACCAGACACAAGGCACCCTCGTGTAGGCACCCTTTTTCGTAGAAATACAGTGAGTACCAGCAGTCTTCTTTGCTCTTCTAAGAAACATCCAGACCTAGAAGCCTTTCCCAGTCACTCTATGTAATCAGAGTGTAGGGCAACTCGCTGCACCCTTCCTTAGGAAGCTAGGTGGACTCAGCTCTTCAACAGCTCCAGGGATTCTGTTCTCTCACGTCCTACATGCCATGGAAGTCTGCCTCATTGCCCTCTGTGGAGCTTCACTAAGATACACAATCTGCTTCGCCTACCTCTAGGAACTCTTACCCAATGACCCCATACCTACAGGAGAAAGGAGGCTTGCATTCCTACTGGAACCAAAGCACAGTTTTTCCTTTTACACTGCAGGACTTTAGAATAGGCTTCGGCCCTATAGCATACATAGAACGTTCCAAGGATGAGGGAGTTCCATATATGCAGAACACTCTGTGAAGAAAAGTTGATTCAGCAAGGGACCAGGGTGTAGCTAGAGTCTCTTTGGACTTCTTAGATATAAGAAGGTGTCCGGGTGCATGTTCACCGGAAAAGAAGACTTGAATGCCTAAGCCTTGCGTTCCCATTTTAAATCTCTATCCACGCCAGCCTGAGATACCTAAATAACACTGTTTTGACTGGCCTCTATTCACTGTGGGCAGCCCTCTGGAAAGAAAAGGAGTTTCTCTAAGGAAACACGGTGCTTCCATAGCATGGGTGGGAGTTCCTCCTGTCATGCTCTAGAGCTACAGGGTAACTTGACGTGAGTCCTTGCCTCAAGCTAAGGCCTGAAAAGCCCTGCTGAAGCGAAAGCGCTTAGCATTTTCCATTATGTCGTATTGGAAGTTCTGCTTTACTTGAACGTTTCTTCACTCTACCAGACACTAGGCCCCCTAGTGTAGGCACCCTCCTTCGTACAACTACAGTGAGTACCAGCAGTCTCCTTTACCCTTCTAAGAAACATCCAGACCTAGAAGCCTTTCCCAGTCACACTATGTATTCAGAGTTTAAGGCAACTCGCTGCACCCTTCCTTAGAAAGCTAGGTGGACTCAGCTCTTCAACAGCTCCAGGGATTCTGTTCTCTCACGACCTACATGCCATTGAAGTCTGCCTCATTGCTCTCATTGGAGCTACACTAAGAAACACAATCTGCTTCGCCTTCTTCTAGGAACTCTTACCCAAGGACCCCATACCTACAGGAGAAAGGAGGCTTGCATTCCTACTGGAATCTAAGCAAAGTTTTTCCTGTTACACTGCAGGACTTTAGAATAGGTTTAGGCCCGAAGGGTTACATAGAGCGTTCCAAGAATGAGGGAGTTCGATACATGCAGAAAACCCTGTGAAGAAAAGTTGATTCAGCAAGGGACCAGGGTTTGGCTAGAGTCTCTATTGACTTGTTAGAAATCAGAAGGGTTTCGGCTGCATGTTAACCCGAGAAGGAGACCTGGTGGCACAAGCCTTGCTTTCCCATATTAAACCTCTAAACATGCTTCCCTGAAGAATCCTAAATAACACTGTTTTTACCTGGCTTCTGGTCACTGTAGGCAGCCCTCTCGAAAGAAAAGGAGTTTTCTCTAAGGAAACACGGTGCTTCCATAGCATGGGTGGGAGCTCCTGCTGTCCTGCTCTAGAGCTACAGGGAAACTTGACGTGAGTGTTTGCCTCAAGCTAAGGCCTGAAAAGCCTTGCTGAAGCGAAAGCGCTTAGCAGTTTCCATTATGTCGTATTCCAAGTTCTGCTTTACTTGAATGTTTCTTCACTTACCAGACACAAGGCACCCTCGTGTAGGCACCCTTTTTCGTAGAAATACAGTGAGTACCAGCAGTCTTCTTTGCTCTTCTAAGAAACATCCAGACCTAGAAGCCTTTCCCAGTCACTCTATGTAATCAGAGTGTAGGGCAACTCGCTGCACCCTTCCTTAGGAAGCTAGGTGGACTCAGCTCTTCAACAGCTCCAGGGATTCTGTTCTCTCACGTCCTACATGCCATGGAAGTCTGCCTCATTGCCCTCTGTGGAGCTTCACTAAGATACACAATCTGCTTCGCCTACCTCTAGGAACTCTTACCCAATGACCCCATACCTACAGGAGAAAGGAGGCTTGCATTCCTACTGGAACCAAAGCACAGTTTTTCCTTTTACACTGCAGGACTTTAGAATAGGCTTCGGCCCTATAGCATACATAGAACGTTCCAAGGATGAGGGAGTTCCATATATGCAGAACACTCTGTGAAGAACAGTTGATTCAGCAAGGGACCAGGGTGTAGCTAGAGTCTCTTTGGACTTCTTAGATATAAGAAGGTGTCCGGGTGCATGTTCACCGGAAAAGAAGACTTGAATGCCTAAGCCTTGCGTTCCCATTTTAAATCTCTATCCACGCCAGCCTGAGATACCTAAATAACACTGTTTTGACTGGCCTCTATTCACTGTGGGCAGCCCTCTGGAAAGAAAAGGAGTTTCTCTAAGGAAACACGGTGCTTCCATAGCATGGGTGGGAGTTCCTCCTGTCATGCTCTAGAGCTACAGGGTAACTTGACGTGAGTCCTTGCCTCAAGCTAAGGCCTGAAAAGCCCTGCTGAAGCGAAAGCGCTTAGCATTTTCCATTATGTCGTATTGGAAGTTCTGCTTTACTTGAACGTTTCTTCACTCTACCAGACACTAGGCACCCTAGTGTAGGCACCCTCTTTCGTACAACTACAGTGAGTACCAGCAGTCTCCTTTACCCTTCTAAGAAACATCCAGACCTAGAAGCCTTTCCCAGTCACACTATGTATTCAGAGTTTAAGGCAACTCGCTGCACCCTTCCTTAGAAAGCTAGGTGGACTCAGCTCTTCAACAGCTCCAGGGATTCTGTTCTCTCACGACCTACATGCCATTGAAGTCTGCCTCATTGCTCTCATTGGAGCTACACTAAGAAACACAATCTGCTTCGCCTTCTTCTAGGAACTCTTACCCAAGGACCCCATACCTACAGGAGAAAGGAGGCTTGCATTCCTACTGGAATCTAAGCAAAGTTTTTCCTGTTACACTGCAGGACTTTAGAATAGGTTTAGGCCCGAAGGGTTACATAGAGCGTTCCAAGAATGAGGGAGTTCGATACATGCAGAAAACCCTGTGAAGAAAAGTTGATTCAGCAAGGGACCAGGGTTTGGCTAGAGTCTCTATTGACTTGTTAGAAATCAGAAGGGTTTCGGCTGCATGTTAACCCGAGAAGGAGACCTGGTGGCACAAGCCTTGCTTTCCCATGTTAAACCTCTAAACATGCTTCCCTGAAGAATCCTAAATAACACTGTTTTTACCTGGCTTCTGGTCACTGTAGGCAGCCCTCTCGAAAGAAAAGGAGTTTTCTCTAAGGAAACACGGTGCTTCCATAGCATGGGTGGGAGCTCCTGCTGTCCTGCTCTAGAGCTACAGGGAAACTTGACGTGAGTGTTTGCCTCAAGCTAAGGCCTGAAAAGCCTTGCGGAAGCGAAAGCGCTTAGCAGTTTCCATTATGTCGTATTCCAAGTTCTGCTTTACTTGAATGTTTCTTCACTTACCAGACACAAGGCACCCTCGTGTAGGCACCCTTTTTCGTAGAAATACAGTGAGTACCAGCAGTCTTCTTTGCTCTTCTAAGAAACATCCAGACCTAGAAGCCTTTCCCAGTCACTCTATGTAATCAGAGTGTAGGGCAACTCGCTGCACCCTTCCTTAGGAAGCTAGGTGGACTCAGCTCTTCAACAGCTCCAGGGATTCTGTTCTCTCACGTCCTACATGCCATGGAAGTCTGCCTCATTGCCCTCTGTGGAGCTTCACTAAGATACACAATCTGCTTCGCCTACCTCTAGGAACTCTTACCCAATGACCCCATACCTACAGGAGAAAGGAGGCTTGCATTCCTACTGGAACCAAAGCACAGTTTTTCCTTTTACACTGCAGGACTTTAGAATAGGCTTCGGCCCTATAGCATACATAGAACGTTCCAAGGATGAGGGAGTTCCATATATGCAGAACACTCTGTGAAGAAAAGTTGATTCAGCAAGGGACCAGGGTGTAGCTAGAGTCTCTTTGGACTTCTTAGATATAAGAAGGTGTCCGGGTGCATGTTCACCGGAAAAGAAGACTTGAATGCCTAAGCCTTGCGTTCCCATTTTAAATCTCTATCCACGCCAGCCTGAGATACCTAAATAACACTGTTTTGACTGGCCTCTATTCACTGTGGGCAGCCCTCTGGAAAGAAAAGGAGTTTCTCTAAGGAAACACGGTGCTTCCATAGCATGGGTGGGAGTTCCTCCTGTCATGCTCTAGAGCTACAGGGTAACTTGACGTGAGTCCTCGCCTCAAGCTAAGGCCTGAAAAGCCCTGCTGAAGCGAAAGCGCTTAGCATTTTCCATTATGTCGTATTGGAAGTTCTGCTTTACTTGAACGTTTCTTCACTCTACCAGACACTAGGCCCCCTAGTGTAGGCACCTTCTTTCGTACAACTACAGTGAGTACCAGCAGTCTCCTTTACCCTTCTAAGAAACATCCAGACCTAGAAGCCTTTCCCAGTCACACTATGTATTCAGAGTTTAAGGCAACTCGCTGCACCCTTCCTTAGAAAGCTAGGTGGACTCAGCTCTTCAACAGCTCCAGGGATTCTGTTCTCTCACGACCTACATGCCATTGAAGTCTGCCTCATTGCTCTCATTGGAGCTACACTAAGAAACACAATCTGCTTCGCCTTCTTCTAGGAACTCTTACCCAAGGACCCCATACCTACAGGAGAAAGGAGGCTTGCATTCCTACTGGAATCTAAGCAAAGTTTTTCCTGTTACACTGCAGGACTTTAGAATAGGTTTAGGCCCGAAGGGTTACATAGAGCGTTCCAAGAATGAGGGAGTTCGATACATGCAGAAAACCCTGTGAAGAAAAGTTGATTCAGCAAGGGACCAGGGTTTGGCTAGAGTCTCTATTGACTTGTTAGAAATCAGAAGGGTTTCGGCTGCATGTTAACCCGAGAAGGAGACCTGGTGGCACAAGCCTTGCTTTCCCATGTTAAATCTCTAAACATGCTTCCCTGAAGAATCCTAAATAACACTGTTTTTACCTGGCTTCTGGTCACTGTAGGCAGCCCTCTCGAAAGAAAAGGAGTTTTCTCTAAGGAAACACGGTGCTTCCATAGCATGGGTGGGAGCTCCTGCTGTCCTGCTCTAGAGCTACAGGGAAACTTGACGTGAGTGTTTGCCTCAAGCTAAGGCCTGAAAAGCCTTGCGGAAGCGAAAGCGCTTAGCAGTTTCCATTATGTCGTATTCCAAGTTCTGCTTTACTTGAATGTTTCTTCACTTACCAGACACAAGGCACCCTCGTGTAGGCACCCTTTTTCGTAGAAATACAGTGAGTACCAGCAGTCTTCTTTGCTCTTCTAAGAAACATCCAGACCTAGAAGCCTTTCCCAGTCACTCTATGTAATCAGAGTGTAGGGCAACTCGCTGCACCCTTCCTTAGGAAGCTAGGTGGACTCAGCTCTTCAACAGCTCCAGGGATTCTGTTCTCTCACGTCCTACATGCCATGGAAGTCTGCCTCATTGCCCTCTGTGGAGCTTCACTAAGATACACAATCTGCTTCGCCTACCTCTAGGAACTCTTACCCAATGACCCCATACCTACAGGAGAAAGGAGGCTTGCATTCCTACTGGAACCAAAGCACAGTTTTTCCTTTTACACTGCAGGACTTTAGAATAGGCTTCGGCCCTATAGCATACATAGAACGTTCCAAGGATGAGGGAGTTCCATATATGCAGAACACTCTGTGAAGAAAAGTTGATTCAGCAAGGGACCAGGGTGTAGCTAGAGTCTCTTTGGACTTCTTAGATATAAGAAGGTGTCCGGGTGCATGTTCACCGGAAAAGAAGACTTGAATGCCTAAGCCTTGCGTTCCCATTTTAAATCTCTATCCACGCCAGCCTGAGATACCTAAATAACACTGTTTTGACTGGCCTCTATTCACTGTGGGCAGCCCTCTGGAAAGAAAAGGAGTTTCTCTAAGGAAACACGGTGCTTCCATAGCATGGGTGGGAGTTCCTCCTGTCATGCTCTAGAGCTACAGGGTAACTTGACGTGAGTCCTTGCCTCAAGCTAAGGCCTGAAAAGCCCTGCTGAAGCGAAAGCGCTTAGCATTTTCCATTATGTCGTATTGGAAGTTCTGCTTTACTTGAACGTTTCTTCACTCTACCAGACACTAGGCACCCTAGTGTAGGCACCCTCTTTCGTACAACTACAGTGAGTACCAGCAGTCTCCTTTACCCTTCTAAGAAACATCCAGACCTAGAAGCCTTTCCCAGTCACACTATGTATTCAGAGTTTAAGGCAACTCGCTGCACCCTTGCTTAGAAAGCTAGGTGGACTCAGCTCTTCAACAGCTCCAGGGATTCTGTTCTCTCACAACCTACATGCCATTGAAGTCTGCCTCATTGCTCTCATTGGAGCTACACTAAGAAACACAATCTGCTTCGCCTTCTTCTAGGAACTCTTACCCAAGGACCCCATACCTACAGGAGAAAGGAGGCTTGCATTCCTACTGGAATCTAAGCAAAGTTTTTCCTGTTACACTGCAGGACTTTAGAATAGGTTTAGGCCCGAAGGGTTACATAGAGCGTTCCAAGAATGAGGGAGTTCGATACATGCAGAAAACCCTGTGAAGACAAGTTGATTCAGCAAGGGACCAGGGTTTGGCTAGAGTCTCTATTGACTTGTTAGAAATCAGAAGGGTTTCGGCTGCATGTTAACCCGAGAAGGAGACCTGGTGGCACAAGCCTTGCTTTCCCATGTTAAACCTCTAAACATGCTTCCCTGAAGAATCCTAAATAACACTGTTTTTACCTGGCTTCTGGTCACTGTAGGCAGCCCTCTCGAAAGAAAAGGAGTTTTCTCTAAGGAAACACGGTGCTTCCATAGCATGGGTGGGAGCTCCTGCTGTCCTGCTCTAGAGCTACAGGGAAACTTGACGTGAGTGTTTGCCTCAAGCTAAGGCCTGAAAAGCCTTGCTGAAGCGAAAGCGCTTAGCAGTTTCCATTATGTCGTATTCCAAGTTCTGCTTTACTTGAATGTTTCTTCACTTACCAGACACAAGGCACCCTCGTGTAGGCACCCTTTTTCGTAGAAATACAGTGAGTACCAGCAGTCTTCTTTGCTCTTCTAAGAAACATCCAGACCTAGAAGTCTTTCCCAGTCACTCTATGTAATCAGAGTGTAGGGCAACTCGCTGCACCCTTCCTTAGGAAGCTAGGTGGACTCAGCTCTTCAACAGCTCCAGGGATTCTGTTCTCTCACGTCCTACATGCCATGGAAGTCTGCCTCATTGCCCTCTGTGGAGCTTCACTAAGATACACAATCTGCTTCGCCTACCTCTAGGAACTCTTACCCAATGACCCCATACCTACAGGAGAAAGGAGGCTTGCATTCCTACTGGAACCAAAGCACAGTTTTTCCTTTTACACTGCAGGACTTTAGAATAGGCTTCGGCCCTATAGCATACCTAGAACGTTCCAAGGATGAGGGAGTTCCATATATGGAGAACACTCTGTGAAGAAAAGTTGATTCAGCAAGGGACCAGGGTGTAGCTAGAGTCTCTTTGGACTTCTTAGATATAAGAAGGTGTCCGGGTGCATGTTCACCGGAAAAGAAGACTTGAATGCCTAAGCCTTGCGTTCCCATTTTAAATCTCTATCCACGCCAGCCTGAGATACCTAAATAACACTGTTTTGACTGGCCTCTATTCACTGTGGGCAGCCCTCTGGAAAGAAAAGGAGTTTCTCTAAGGAAACACGGTGCTTCCATAGCATGGGTGGGAGTTCCTCCTGTCATGCTCTAGAGCTACAGGGTAACTTGACGTGAGTCCTTGCCTCAAGCTAAGGCCTGAAAAGCCCTGCTGAAGCGAAAGCGCTTAGCATTTTCCATTATGTCGTATTGGAAGTTCTGCTTTACTTGAACGTTTCTTCACTCTACCAGACACTAGGCACCCTAGTGTAGGCACCCTCTTTCGTACAACTACAGTGAGTACCAGCAGTCTCCTTTACCCTTCTAAGAAACATCCAGACCTAGAAGCCTTTCCCAGTCACACTATGTATTCAGAGTTTAAGGCAACTCGCTGCACCCTTGCTTAGAAAGCTAGGTGGACTCAGCTCTTCAACAGCTCCAGGGATTCTGTTCTCTCACGACCTACATGCCATTGAAGTCTGCCTCATTGCTCTCATTGGAGCTACACTAAGAAACACAATCTGCTTCGCCTTCTTCTAGGAACTCTTACCCAAGGACCCCATACCTACAGGAGAAAGGAGGCTTGCATTCCTACTGGAATCTAAGCAAAGTTTTTCCTCTTACACTGCAGGACTTTAGAATAGGTTTAGGCCCGAAGGGTTACATAGAGCGTTCCAAGAATGAGGGAGTTCGATACACGCAGAAAACCCTGTGAAGAAAAGTTGATTCAGCAAGGGACCAGGGTTTGGCTAGAGTCTCTATTGACTTGTTAGAAATCAGAAGGGTTTCGGCTGCATGTTAACCCGAGAAGGAGACCTGGTGGCACAAGCCTTGCTTTCCCATGTTAAATCTCTAAACATGCTTCCCTGAAGAATCCTAAATAACACTGTTTTTACCTGGCTTCTGGTCACTGTAGGCAGCCCTCTCGAAAGAAAAGGAGTTTTCTCTAAGGAAACACGGTGCTTCCATAGCATGGGTGGGAGCTCCTGCTGTCCTGCTCTAGAGCTACAGGGAAACTTGACGTGAGTGTTTGCCTCAAGCTAAGGCCTGAAAAGCCTTGCGGAAGCGAAAGCGCTTAGCAGTTTCCATTATGTCGTATTCCAAGTTCTGCTTTACTTGAATGTTTCTTCACTTACCAGACACAAGGCACCCTCGTGTAGGCACCCTTTTTCGTAGAAATACAGTGAGTACCAGCAGTCTTCTTTGCTCTTCTAAGAAACATCCAGACCTAGAAGCCTTTCCCAGTCACTCTATGTAATCAGAGTGTAGGGCAACTCGCTGCACCCTTCCTTAGGAAGCTAGGTGGACTCAGCTCTTCAACAGCTCCAGGGATTCTGTTCTCTCACGTCCTACATGCCATGGAAGTCTGCCTCATTGCCCTCTGTGGAGCTTCACTAAGATACACAATCTGCTTCGCCTACCTCTAGGAACTCTTACCCAATGACCCCATACCTACAGGAGAAAGGAGGCTTGCATTCCTACTGGAACCAAAGCACAGTTTTTCCTTTTACACTGCAGGACTTTAGAATAGGCTTCGGCCCTATAGCATACCTAGAACGTTCCAAGGATGAGGGAGTTCCATATATGGAGAACACTCTGTGAAGAAAAGTTGATTCAGCAAGGGACCAGGGTGTAGCTAGAGTCTCTTTGGACTTCTTAGATATAAGAAGGTGTCCGGGTGCATGTTCACCGGAAAAGAAGACTTGAATGCCTAAGCCTTGCGTTCCCATTTTAAATCTCTATCCACGCCAGCCTGAGATACCTAAATAACACTGTTTTGACTGGCCTCTATTCACTGTGGGCAGCCCTCTGGAAAGAAAAGGAGTTTCTCTAAGGAAACACGGTGCTTCCATAGCATGGGTGGGAGTTCCTCCTGTCATGCTCTAGAGCTACAGGGTAACTTGACGTGAGTCCTCGCCTCAAGCTAAGGCCTGAAAAGCCCTGCTGAAGCGAAAGCGCTTAGCATTTTCCATTATGTCGTATTGGAAGTTCTGCTTTACTTGAACGTTTCTTCACTCTACCAGACACTAGGCACCCTAGTGTAGGCACCCTCTTTCGTACAACTACAGTGAGTACCAGCAGTCTCCTTTACCCTTCTAAGAAACATCCAGACCTAGAAGCCTTTCCCAGTCACACTATGTATTCAGAGTTTAAGGCAACTCGCTGCACCCTTGCTTAGAAAGCTAGGTGGACTCAGCTCTTCAACAGCTCCAGGGATTCTGTTCTCTCACGACCTACATGCCATTGAAGTCTGCCTCATTGCTCTCATTGGAGCTACACTAAGAAACACAATCTGCTTCG
This sequence comes from Balaenoptera physalus, assembly GCF_965194825.1. NCBI lineage: Eukaryota > Metazoa > Chordata > Mammalia > Artiodactyla > Balaenopteridae > Balaenoptera > Balaenoptera physalus. The sequence goes on along the minus strand of NC_138902.1, from coordinate 6,345,611 downwards.
CCTTCTTCTAGGAACTCTTACCCAAGGACCCCATACCTACAGGAGAAAGGAGGCTTGCATTCCTACTGGAATCTAAGCAAAGTTTTTCCTCTTACACTGCAGGACTTTAGAATAGGTTTAGGCCCGAAGGGTTACATAGAGCGTTCCAAGAATGAGGGAGTTCGATACACGCAGAAAACCCTGTGAAGAAAAGTTGATTCAGCAAGGGACCAGGGTTTGGCTAGAGTCTCTATTGACTTGTTAGAAATCAGAAGGGTTTCGGCTGCATGTTAACCCGAGAAGGAGACCTGGTGGCACAAGCCTTGCTTTCCCATGTTAAATCTCTAAACATGCTTCCCTGAAGAATCCTAAATAACACTGTTTTTACCTGGCTTCTGGTCACTGTAGGCAGCCCTCTCGAAAGAAAAGGAGTTTTCTCTAAGGAAACACGGTGCTTCCATAGCATGGGTGGGAGCTCCTGCTGTCCTGCTCTAGAGCTACAGGGAAACTTGACGTGAGTGTTTGCCTCAAGCTAAGGCCTGAAAAGCCTTGCGGAAGCGAAAGCGCTTAGCAGTTTCCATTATGTCGTATTCCAAGTTCTGCTTTACTTGAATGTTTCTTCACTTACCAGACACAAGGCACCCTCGTGTAGGCACCCTTTTTCGTAGAAATACAGTGAGTACCAGCAGTCTTCTTTGCTCTTCTAAGAAACATCCAGACCTAGAAGCCTTTCCCAGTCACTCTATGTAATCAGAGTGTAGGGCAACTCGCTGCACCCTTCCTTAGGAAGCTAGGTGGACTCAGCTCTTCAACAGCTCCAGGGATTCTGTTCTCTCACGTCCTACATGCCATGGAAGTCTGCCTCATTGCCCTCTGTGGAGCTTCACTAAGATACACAATCTGCTTCGCCTACCTCTAGGAACTCTTACCCAATGACCCCATACCTACAGGAGAAAGGAGGCTTGCATTCCTACTGGAACCAAAGCACAGTTTTTCCTTTTACACTGCAGGACTTTAGAATAGGCTTCGGCCCTATAGCATACCTAGAACGTTCCAAGGATGAGGGAGTTCCATATATGGAGAACACTCTGTGAAGAAAAGTTGATTCAGCAAGGGACCAGGGTGTAGCTAGAGTCTCTTTGGACTTCTTAGATATAAGAAGGTGTCCGGGTGCATGTTCACCGGAAAAGAAGACTTGAATGCCTAAGCCTTGCGTTCCCATTTTAAATCTCTATCCACGCCAGCCTGAGATACCTAAATAACACTGTTTTGACTGGCCTCTATTCACTGTGGGCAGCCCTCTGGAAAGAAAAGGAGTTTCTCTAAGGAAACACGGTGCTTCCATAGCATGGGTGGGAGTTCCTCCTGTCATGCTCTAGAGCTACAGGGTAACTTGACGTGAGTCCTCGCCTCAAGCTAAGGCCTGAAAAGCCCTGCTGAAGCGAAAGCGCTTAGCATTTTCCATTATGTCGTATTGGAAGTTCTGCTTTACTTGAACGTTTCTTCACTCTACCAGACACTAGGCCCCCTAGTGTAGGCACCCTCTTTCGTACAACTACAGTGAGTACCAGCAGTCTCCTTTACCCTTCTAAGAAACATCCAGACCTAGAAGCCTTTCCCAGTCACACTATGTATTCAGAGTTTAAGGCAACTCGCTGCACCCTTCCTTAGAAAGCTAGGTGGACTCAGCTCTTCAACAGCTCCAGGGATTCTGTTCTCTCACGACCTACATGCCATTGAAGTCTGCCTCATTGCTCTCATTGGAGCTACACTAAGAAACACAATCTGCTTCGCCTTCTTCTAGGAACTCTTACCCAAGGACCCCATACCTACAGGAGAAAGGAGGCTTGCATTCCTACTGGAATCTAAGCAAAGTTTTTCCTGTTACACTGCAGGACTTTAGAATAGGTTTAGGCCCGAAGGGTTACATAGAGCGTTCCAAGAATGAGGGAGTTCGATACATGCAGAAAACCCTGTGAAGAAAAGTTGATTCAGCAAGGGACCAGGGTTTGGCTAGAGTCTCTATTGACTTGTTAGAAATCAGAAGGGTTTCGGCTGCATGTTAACCCGAGAAGGAGACCTGGTGGCACAAGCCTTGCTTTCCCATGTTAAATCTCTAAACATGCTTCCCTGAAGAATCCTAAATAACACTGTTTTTACCTGGCTTCTGGTCACTGTAGGCAGCCCTCTCGAAAGAAAAGGAGTTTTCTCTAAGGAAACACGGTGCTTCCATAGCATGGGTGGGAGCTCCTGCTGTCCTGCTCTAGAGCTACAGGGAAACTTGACGTGAGTGTTTGCCTCAAGCTAAGGCCTGAAAAGCCTTGCGGAAGCGAAAGCGCTTAGCAGTTTCCATTATGTCGTATTCCAAGTTCTGCTTTACTTGAATGTTTCTTCACTTACCAGACACAAGGCACCCTCGTGTAGGCACCCTTTTTCGTAGAAATACAGTGAGTACCAGCAGTCTTCTTTGCTCTTCTAAGAAACATCCAGACCTAGAAGCCTTTCCCAGTCACTCTATGTAATCAGAGTGTAGGGCAACTCGCTGCACCCTTCCTTAGGAAGCTAGGTGGACTCAGCTCTTCAACAGCTCCAGGGATTCTGTTCTCTCACGTCCTACATGCCATGGAAGTCTGCCTCATTGCCCTCTGTGGAGCTTCACTAAGATACACAATCTGCTTCGCCTACCTCTAGGAACTCTTACCCAATGACCCCATACCTACAGGAGAAAGGAGGCTTGCATTCCTACTGGAACCAAAGCACAGTTTTTCCTTTTACACTGCAGGACTTTAGAATAGGCTTCGGCCCTATAGCATACATAGAACGTTCCAAGGATGAGGGAGTTCCATATATGCAGAACACTCTGTGAAGAAAAGTTGATTCAGCAAGGGACCAGGGTGTAGCTAGAGTCTCTTTGGACTTCTTAGATATAAGAAGGTGTCCGGGTGCATGTTCACCGGAAAAGAAGACTTGAATGCCTAAGCCTTGCGTTCCCATTTTAAATCTCTATCCACGCCAGCCTGAGATACCTAAATAACACTGTTTTGACTGGCCTCTATTCACTGTGGGCAGCCCTCTGGAAAGAAAAGGAGTTTCTCTAAGGAAACACGGTGCTTCCATAGCATGGGTGGGAGTTCCTCCTGTCATGCTCTAGAGCTACAGGGTAACTTGACGTGAGTCCTCGCCTCAAGCTAAGGCCTGAAAAGCCCTGCTGAAGCGAAAGCGCTTAGCATTTTCCATTATGTCGTATTGGAAGTTCTGCTTTACTTGAACGTTTCTTCACTCTACCAGACACTAGGCACCCTAGTGTAGGCACCCTCTTTCGTACAACTACAGTGAGTACCAGCAGTCTCCTTTACCCTTCTAAGAAACATCCAGACCTAGAAGCCTTTCCCAGTCACACTATGTATTCAGAGTTTAAGGCAACTCGCTGCACCCTTGCTTAGAAAGCTAGGTGGACTCAGCTCTTCAACAGCTCCAGGGATTCTGTTCTCTCACGACCTACATGCCATTGAAGTCTGCCTCATTGCTCTCATTGGAGCTACACTAAGAAACACAATCTGCTTCGCCTTCTTCTAGGAACTCTTACCCAAGGACCCCATACCTACAGGAGAAAGGAGGCTTGCATTCCTACTGGAATCTAAGCAAAGTTTTTCCTGTTACACTGCAGGACTTTAGAATAGGTTTAGGCCCGAAGGGTTACATAGAGCGTTCCAAGAATGAGGGAGTTCGATACATGCAGAAAACCCTGTGAAGAAAAGTTGATTCAGCAAGGGACCAGGGTTTGGCTAGAGTCTCTATTGACTTGTTAGAAATCAGAAGGGTTTCGGCTGCATGTTAACCCGAGAAGGAGACCTGGTGGCACAAGCCTTGCTTTCCCATGTTAAACCTCTAAACATGCTTCCCTGAAGAATCCTAAATAACACTGTTTTTACCTGGCTTCTGGTCACTGTAGGCAGCCCTCTCGAAAGAAAAGGAGTTTTCTCTAAGGAAACACGGTGCTTCCATAGCATGGGTGGGAGCTCCTGCTGTCCTGCTCTAGAGCTACAGGGAAACTTGACGTGAGTGTTTGCCTCAAGCTAAGGCCTGAAAAGCCTTGCGGAAGCGAAAGCGCTTAGCAGTTTCCATTATGTCGTATTCCAAGTTCTGCTTTACTTGAATGTTTCTTCACTTACCAGACACAAGGCACCCTCGTGTAGGCACCCTTTTTCGTAGAAATACAGTGAGTACCAGCAGTCTTCTTTGCTCTTCTAAGAAACATCCAGACCTAGAAGCCTTTCCCAGTCACTCTATGTAATCAGAGTGTAGGGCAACTCGCTGCACCCTTCCTTAGGAAGCTAGGTGGACTCAGCTCTTCAACAGCTCCAGGGATTCTGTTCTCTCACGTCCTACATGCCATGGAAGTCTGCCTCATTGCCCTCTGTGGAGCTTCACTAAGATACACAATCTGCTTCGCCTACCTCTAGGAACTCTTACCCAATGACCCCATACCTACAGGAGAAAGGAGGCTTGCATTCCTACTGGAACCAAAGCACAGTTTTTCCTTTTACACTGCAGGACTTTAGAATAGGCTTCGGCCCTATAGCATACCTAGAACGTTCCAAGGATGAGGGAGTTCCATATATGCAGAACACTCTGTGAAGAAAAGTTGATTCAGCAAGGGACCAGGGTGTAGCTAGAGTCTCTTTGGACTTCTTAGATATAAGAAGGTGTCCGGGTGCATGTTCACCGGAAAAGAAGACTTGAATGCCTAAGCCTTGCGTTCCCATTTTAAATCTCTATCCACGCCAGCCTGAGATACCTAAATAACACTGTTTTGACTGGCCTCTATTCACTGTGGGCAGCCCTCTGGAAAGAAAAGGAGTTTCTCTAAGGAAACACGGTGCTTCCATAGCATGGGTGGGAGTTCCTCCTGTCATGCTCTAGAGCTACAGGGTAACTTGACGTGAGTCCTCGCCTCAAGCTAAGGCCTGAAAAGCCCTGCTGAAGCGAAAGCGCTTTGCATTTTCCATTATGTCGTATTGGAAGTTCTGCTTTACTTGAACGTTTCTTCACTCTACCAGACACTAGGCACCCTAGTGTAGGCACCCTCTTTCGTACAACTACAGTGAGTACCAGCAGTCTCCTTTACCCTTCTAAGAAACATCCAGACCTAGAAGCCTTTCCCAGTCACACTATGTATTCAGAGTTTAAGGCAACTCGCTGCACCCTTGCTTAGAAAGCTAGGTGGACTCAGCTCTTCAACAGCTCCAGGGATTCTGTTCTCTCACGACCTACATGCCATTGAAGTCTGCCTCATTGCTCTCATTGGAGCTACACTAAGAAACACAATCTGCTTCGCCTTCTTCTAGGAACTCTTACCCAAGGACCCCATACCTACAGGAGAAAGGAGGCTTGCATTCCTACTGGAATCTAAGCAAAGTTTTTCCTGTTACACTGCAGGACTTTAGAATAGGTTTAGGCCCGAAGGGTTACATAGAGCGTTCCAAGAATGAGGGAGTTCGATACATGCAGAAAACCCTGTGAAGAAAAGTTGATTCAGCAAGGGACCAGGGTTTGGCTAGAGTCTCTATTGACTTGTTAGAAATCAGAAGGGTTTCGGCTGCATGTTAACCCGAGAAGGAGACCTGGTGGCACAAGCCTTGCTTTCCCATGTTAAACCTCTAAACATGCTTCCCTGAAGAATCCTAAATAACACTGTTTTTACCTGGCTTCTGGTCACTGTAGGCAGCCCTCTCGAAAGAAAAGGAGTTTTCTCTAAGGAAACACGGTGCTTCCATAGCATGGGTGGGAGCTCCTGCTGTCCTGCTCTAGAGCTACAGGGAAACTTGACGTGAGTGTTTGCCTCAAGCTAAGGCCTGAAAAGCCTTGCGGAAGCGAAAGCGCTTAGCAGTTTCCATTATGTCGTATTCCAAGTTCTGCTTTACTTGAATGTTTCTTCACTTACCAGACACAAGGCACCCTCGTGTAGGCACCCTTTTTCGTAGAAATACAGTGAGTACCAGCAGTCTTCTTTGCTCTTCTAAGAAACATCCAGACCTAGAAGCCTTTCCCAGTCACTCTATGTAATCAGAGTGTAGGGCAACTCGCTGCACCCTTCCTTAGGAAGCTAGGTGGACTCAGCTCTTCAACAGCTCCAGGGATTCTGTTCTCTCACGTCCTACATGCCATGGAAGTCTGCCTCATTGCCCTCTGTGGAGCTTCACTAAGATACACAATCTGCTTCGCCTACCTCTAGGAACTCTTACCCAATGACCCCATACCTACAGGAGAAAGGAGGCTTGCATTCCTACTGGAACCAAAGCACAGTTTTTCCTTTTACACTGCAGGACTTTAGAATAGGCTTCGGCCCTATAGCATACCTAGAACGTTCCAAGGATGAGGGAGTTCCATATATGCAGAACACTCTGTGAAGAAAAGTTGATTCAGCAAGGGACCAGGGTGTAGCTAGAGTCTCTTTGGACTTCTTAGATATAAGAAGGTGTCCGGGTGCATGTTCACCGGAAAAGAAGACTTGAATGCCTAAGCCTTGCGTTCCCATTTTAAATCTCTATCCACGCCAGCCTGAGATACCTAAATAACACTGTTTTGACTGGCCTCTATTCACTGTGGGCAGCCCTCTGGAAAGAAAAGGAGTTTCTCTAAGGAAACACGGTGCTTCCATAGCATGGGTGGGAGTTCCTCCTGTCATGCTCTAGAGCTACAGGGTAACTTGACGTGAGTCCTCGCCTCAAGCTAAGGCCTGAAAAGCCCTGCTGAAGCGAAAGCGCTTTGCATTTTCCATTATGTCGTATTGGAAGTTCTGCTTTACTTGAACGTTTCTTCACTCTACCAGACACTAGGCACCCTAGTGTAGGCACCCTCTTTCGTACAACTACAGTGAGTACCAGCAGTCTCCTTTACCCTTCTAAGAAACATCCAGACCTAGAAGCCTTTCCCAGTCACACTATGTATTCAGAGTTTAAGGCAACTCGCTGCACCCTTGCTTAGAAAGCTAGGTGGACTCAGCTCTTCAACAGCTCCAGGGATTCTGTTCTCTCACGACCTACATGCCATTGAAGTCTGCCTCATTGCTCTCATTGGAGCTACACTAAGAAACACAATCTGCTTCGCCTTCTTCTAGGAACTCTTACCCAAGGACCCCATACCTACAGGAGAAAGGAGGCTTGCATTCCTACTGGAATCTAAGCAAAGTTTTTCCTGTTACACTGCAGGACTTTAGAATAGGTTTAGGCCCGAAGGGTTACATAGAGCGTTCCAAGAATGAGGGAGTTCGATACATGCAGAAAACCCTGTGAAGAAAAGTTGATTCAGCAAGGGACCAGGGTTTGGCTAGAGTCTCTATTGACTTGTTAGAAATCAGAAGGGTTTCGGCTGCATGTTAACCCGAGAAGGAGACCTGGTGGCACAAGCCTTGCTTTCCCATGTTAAACCTCTAAACATGCTTCCCTGAAGAATCCTAAATAACACTGTTTTTACCTGGCTTCTGGTCACTGTAGGCAGCCCTCTCGAAAGAAAAGGAGTTTTCTCTAAGGAAACACGGTGCTTCCATAGCATGGGTGGGAGCTCCTGCTGTCCTGCTCTAGAGCTACAGGGAAACTTGACGTGAGTGTTTGCCTCAAGCTAAGGCCTGAAAAGCCTTGCGGAAGCGAAAGCGCTTAGCAGTTTCCATTATGTCGTATTCCAAGTTCTGCTTTACTTGAATGTTTCTTCACTTACCAGACACAAGGCACCCTCGTGTAGGCACCCTTTTTCGTAGAAATACAGTGAGTACCAGCAGTCTTCTTTGCTCTTCTAAGAAACATCCAGACCTAGAAGCCTTTCCCAGTCACTCTATGTAATCAGAGTGTAGGGCAACTCGCTGCACCCTTCCTTAGGAAGCTAGGTGGACTCAGCTCTTCAACAGCTCCAGGGATTCTGTTCTCTCACGTCCTACATGCCATGGAAGTCTGCCTCATTGCCCTCTGTGGAGCTTCACTAAGATACACAATCTGCTTCGCCTACCTCTAGGAACTCTTACCCAATGACCCCATACCTACAGGAGAAAGGAGGCTTGCATTCCTACTGGAACCAAAGCACAGTTTTTCCTTTTACACTGCAGGACTTTAGAATAGGCTTCGGCCCTATAGCATACCTAGAACGTTCCAAGGATGAGGGAGTTCCATATATGCAGAACACTCTGTGAAGAAAAGTTGATTCAGCAAGGGACCAGGGTGTAGCTAGAGTCTCTTTGGACTTCTTAGATATAAGAAGGTGTCCGGGTGCATGTTCACCGGAAAAGAAGACTTGAATGCCTAAGCCTTGCGTTCCCATTTTAAATCTCTATCCACGCCAGCCTGAGATACCTAAATAACACTGTTTTGACTGGCCTCTATTCACTGTGGGCAGCCCTCTGGAAAGAAAAGGAGTTTCTCTAAGGAAACACGGTGCTTCCATAGCATGGGTGGGAGTTCCTCCTGTCATGCTCTAGAGCTACAGGGTAACTTGACGTGAGTCCTTGCCTCAAGCTAAGGCCTGAAAAGCCCTGCTGAAGCGAAAGTGCTTAGCATTTTCCATTATGTCGTATTGGAAGTTCTGCTTTACTTGAACGTTTCTTCACTCTACCAGACACTAGGCACCCTAGTGTAGGCACCCTCTTTCGTACAACTACAGTGAGTACCAGCAGTCTCCTTTACCCTTCTAAGAAACATCCAGACCTAGAAGCCTTTCCCAGTCACACTATGTATTCAGAGTTTAAGGCAACTCGCTGCACCCTTGCTTAGAAAGCTAGGTGGACTCAGCTCTTCAACAGCTCCAGGGATTCTGTTCTCTCACGACCTACATGCCATTGAAGTCTGCCTCATTGCTCTCATTGGAGCTACACTAAGAAACACAATCTGCTTCGCCTTCTTCTAGGAACTCTTACCCAAGGACCCCATACCTACAGGAGAAAGGAGGCTTGCATTCCTACTGGAATCTAAGCAAAGTTTTTCCTGTTACACTGCAGGACTTTAGAATAGGTTTAGGCCCGAAGGGTTACATAGAGCGTTCCAAGAATGAGGGAGTTCGATACATGCAGAAAACCCTGTGAAGAAAAGTTGATTCAGCCAGGGACCAGGGTTTGGCTAGAGTCTCTATTGACTTGTTAGAAATCAGAAGGGTTTCGGCTGCATGTTAACCCGAGAAGGAGACCTGGTGGCACAAGCCTTGCTTTCCCATGTTAAATCTCTAAACATGCTTCCCTGAAGAATCCTAAATAACACTGTTTTTACCTGGCTTCTGGTCACTGTAGGCAGCCCTCTCGAAAGAAAAGGAGTTTTCTCTAAGGAAACACGGTGCTTCCATAGCATGGGTGGGAGCTCCTGCTGTCCTGCTCTAGAGCTACAGGGAAACTTGACGTGAGTGTTTGCCTCAAGCTAAGGCCTGAAAAGCCTTGCGGAAGCGAAAGCGCTTAGCAGTTTCCATTATGTCGTATTCCAAGTTCTGCTTTACTTGAATGTTTCTTCACTTACCAGACACAAGGCACCCTCGTGTAGGCACCCTTTTTCGTAGAAATACAGTGAGTACCAGCAGTCTTCTTTGCTCTTCTAAGAAACATCCAGACCTAGAAGCCTTTCCCAGTCACTCTATGTAATCAGAGTGTAGGGCAACTCGCTGCACCCTTCCTTAGGAAGCTAGGTGGACTCAGCTCTTCAACAGCTCCAGGGATTCTGTTCTCTCACGTCCTACATGCCATGGAAGTCTGCCTCATTGCCCTCTGTGGAGCTTCACTAAGATACACAATCTGCTTCGCCTACCTCTAGGAACTCTTACCCAATGACCCCATACCTACAGGAGAAAGGAGGCTTGCATTCCTACTGGAACCAAAGCACAGTTTTTCCTTTTACACTGCAGGACTTTAGAATAGGCTTCGGCCCTATAGCATACCTAGAACGTTCCAAGGATGAGGGAGTTCCATATATGCAGAACACTCTGTGAAGAAAAGTTGATTCAGCAAGGGACCAGGGTGTAGCTAGAGTCTCTTTGGACTTCTTAGATATAAGAAGGTGTCCGGGTGCATGTTCACCGGAAAAGAAGACTTGAATGCCTAAGCCTTGCGTTCCCATTTTAAATCTCTATCCACGCCAGCCTGAGATACCTAAATAACACTGTTTTGACTGGCCTCTATTCACTGTGGGCAGCCCTCTGGAAAGAAAAGGAGTTTCTCTAAGGAAACACGGTGCTTCCATAGCATGGGTGGGAGTTCCTCCTGTCATGCTCTAGAGCTACAGGGTAACTTGACGTGAGTCCTTGCCTCAAGCTAAGGCCTGAAAAGCCCTGCTGAAGCGAAAGCGCTTAGCATTTTCCATTATGTCGTATTGGAAGTTCTGCTTTACTTGAACGTTTCTTCACTCTACCAGACACTAGGCACCCTAGTGTAGGCACCCTCTTTCGTACAACTACAGTGAGTACCAGCAGTCTCCTTTACCCTTCTAAGAAACATCCAGACCTAGAAGCCTTTCCCAGTCACACTATGTATTCAGAGTTTAAGGCAACTCGCTGCACCCTTCCTTAGAAAGCTAGGTGGACTCAGCTCTTCAACAGCTCCAGGGATTCTGTTCTCTCACGACCTACATGCCATTGAAGTCTGCCTCATTGCTCTCATTGGAGCTACACTAAGAAACACAATCTGCTTCGCCTTCTTCTAGGAACTCTTACCCAAGGACCCCATACCTACAGGAGAAAGGAGGCTTGCATTCCTACTGGAATCTAAGCAAAGTTTTTCCTGTTACACTGCAGGACTTTAGAATAGGTTTAGGCCCGAAGGGTTACATAGAGCGTTCCAAGAATGAGGGAGTTCGATACATGCAGAAAACCCTGTGAAGAAAAGTTGATTCAGCAAGGGACCAGGGTTTGGCTAGAGTCTCTATTGACTTGTTAGAAATCAGAAGGGTTTCGGCTGCATGTTAACCCGAGAAGGAGACCTGGTGGCACAAGCCTTGCTTTCCCATGTTAAACCTCTAAACATGCTTCCCTGAAGAATCCTAAATAACACTGTTTTTACCTGGCGTCTGGTCACTGTAGGCAGCCCTCTCGAAAGAAAAGGAGTTTTCTCTAAGGAAACACGGTGCTTCCATAGCATGGGTGGGAGCTCCTGCTGTCCTGCTCTAGAGCTACAGGGAAACTTGACGTGAGTGTTTGCCTCAAGCTAAGGCCTGAAAAGCCTTGCTGAAGCGAAAGCGCTTAGCAGTTTCCATTATGTCGTATTCCAAGTTCTGCTTTACTTGAATGTTTCTTCACTTACCAGACACAAGGCACCCTCGTGTAGGCACCCTTTTTCGTAGAAATACAGTGAGTACCAGCAGTCTTCTTTGCTCTTCTAAGAAACATCCAGACCTAGAAGCCTTTCCCAGTCACTCTATGTAATCAGAGTGTAGGGCAACTCGCTGCACCCTTCCTTAGGAAGCTAGGTGGACTCAGCTCTTCAACAGCTCCAGGGATTCTGTTCTCTCACGTCCTACATGCCATGGAAGTCTGCCTCATTGCCCTCTGTGGAGCTTCACTAAGATACACAATCTGCTTCGCCTACCTCTAGGAACTCTTACCCAATGACCCCATACCTACAGGAGAAAGGAGGCTTGCATTCCTACTGGAACCAAAGCACAGTTTTTCCTTTTACACTGCAGGACTTTAGAATAGGCTTCGGCCCTATAGCATACCTAGAACGTTCCAAGGATGAGGGAGTTCCATATATGCAGAACACTCTGTGAAGAAAAGTTGATTCAGCAAGGGACCAGGGTGTAGCTAGAGTCTCTTTGGACTTCTTAGATATAAGAAGGTGTCCGGGTGCATGTTCACCGGAAAAGAAGACTTGAATGCCTAAGCCTTGCGTTCCCATTTTAAATCTCTATCCACGCCAGCCTGAGATACCTAAATAACACTGTTTTGACTGGCCTCTATTCACTGTGGGCAGCCCTCTGGAAAGAAAAGGAGTTTCTCTAAGGAAACACGGTGCTTCCATAGCATGGGTGGGAGTTCCTCCTGTCATGCTCTAGAGCTACAGGGTAACTTGACGTGAGTCCTTGCCTCAAGCTAAGGCCTGAAAAGCCCTGCTGAAGCGAAAGCGCTTAGCATTTTCCATTATGTCGTATTGGAAGTTCTGCTTTACTTGAACGTTTCTTCACTCTACCAGACACTAGGCCCCCTAGTGTAGGCACCCTCTTTCGTACAACTACAGTGAGTACCAGCAGTCTCCTTTACCCTTCTAAGAAACATCCAGACCTAGAAGCCTTTCCCAGTCACACTATGTATTCAGAGTTTAAGGCAACTCGCTGCACCCTTCCTTAGAAAGCTAGGTGGACTCAGCTCTTCAACAGCTCCAGGGATTCTGTTCTCTCACGACCTACATGCCATTGAAGTCTGCCTCATTGCTCTCATTGGAGCTACACTAAGAAACACAATCTGCTTCGCCTTCTCCTAAGAACTCTTACCCAAGGACCCCATACCTACAGGAGAAAGGAGGCTTGCATTCCTACTGGAATCTAAGCAAAGTTTTTCCTGTTACACTGCAGGACTTTAGAATAGGTTTAGGCCCGAAGGGTTACATAGAGCGTTCCAAGAATGAGGGAGTTCGATACATGCAGAAAACCCTGTGTAGAAAAGTTGATTCAGCAAGGGACCAGGGTTTGGCTAGAGTCTCTATTGACTTGTTAGAAATCAGAAGGGTTTCGGCTGCATGTTAACCCGAGAAGGAGACCTGGTGGCACAAGCCTTGCTTTCCCATGTTAAATCTCTAAACATGCTTCCCTGAAGAATCCTAAATAACACTGTTTTTACCTGGCGTCTGGTCACTGTAGGCAGCCCTCTCGAAAGAAAAGGAGTTTTCTCTAAGGAAACACGGTGCTTCCATAGCATGGGTGGGAGCTCCTGCTGTCCTGCTCTAGAGCTACAGGGAAACTTGACGTGAGTGTTTGCCTCAAGCTAAGGCCTGAAAAGCCTTGCGGAAGCGAAAGCGCTTAGCAGTTTCCATTATGTCGTATTCCAAGTTCTGCTTTACTTGAATGTTTCTTCACTTACCAGACACAAGGCACCCTCGTGTAGGCACCCTTTTTCGTAGAAATACAGTGAGTACCAGCAGTCTTCTTTGCTCTTCTAAGAAACATCCAGACCTAGAAGCCTTTCCCAGTCACTCTATGTAATCAGAGTGTAGGGCAACTCGCTGCACCCTTCCTTAGGAAGCTAGGTGGACTCAGCTCTTCAACAGCTCCAGGGATTCTGTTCTCTCACGTCCTACATGCCATGGAAGTCTGCCTCATTGCCCTCTGTGGAGCTTCACTAAGATACACAATCTGCTTCGCCTACCTCTAGGAACTCTTACCCAATGACCCCATACCTACAGGAGAAAGGAGGCTTGCATTCCTACTGGAACCAAAGCACAGTTTTTCCTTTTACACTGCAGGACTTTAGAATAGGCTTCGGCCCTATAGCATACCTAGAACGTTCCAAGGATGAGGGAGTTCCATATATGCAGAACACTCTGTGAAGAAAAGTTGATTCAGCAAGGGACCAGGGTGTAGCTAGAGTCTCTTTGGACTTCTTAGATATAAGAAGGTGTCCGGGTGCATGTTCACCGGAAAAGAAGACTTGAATGCCTAAGCCTTGCGTTCCCATTTTAAATCTCTATCCACGCCAGCCTGAGATACCTAAATAACACTGTTTTGACTGGCCTCTATTCACTGTGGGCAGCCCTCTGGAAAGAAAAGGAGTTTCTCTAAGGAAACACGGTGCTTCCATAGCATGGGTGGGAGTTCCTCCTGTCATGCTCTAGAGCTACAGGGTAACTTGACGTGAGTCCTTGCCTCAAGCTAAGGCCTGAAAAGCCCTGCTGAAGCGAAAGCGCTTAGCAGTTTCCATTATGTCGTATTGGAAGTTCTGCTTTACTTGAACGTTTCTTCACTCTACCAGACACTAGGCACCCTAGTGTAGGCACCCTCTTTCGTACAACTACAGTGAGTACCAGCAGTCTCCTTTACCCTTCTAAGAAACATCCAGACCTAGAAGCCTTTCCCAGTCACACTATGTATTCAGAGTTTAAGGCAACTCGCTGCACCCTTCCTTAGAAAGCTAGGTGGACTCAGCTCTTCAACAGCTCCAGGGATTCTGTTCTCTCACGACATACATGCCATTGAAGTCTGCCTCATTGCTCTCATTGGAGCTACACTAAGAAACACAATCTGCTTCGCCTTCTCCTAGGAACTCTTACCCAAGGACCCCATACCTACAGGAGAAAGGAGGCTTGCATTCCTACTGGAATCTAAGCAAAGTTTTTCCTGTTACACTGCAGGACTTTAGAATAGGTTTAGGCCCGAAGGGTTACATAGAGCGTTCCAAGAATGAGGGAGTTCGATACATGCAGAAAACCCTGTGAAGAAAAGTTGATTCAGCCAGGGACCAGGGTTTGGCTAGAGTCTCTATTGACTTGTTAGAAATCAGAAGGGTTTCGGCTGCATGTTAACCCGAGAAGGAGACCTGGTGGCACAAGCCTTGCTTTCCCATGTTAAATCTCTAAACATGCTTCCCTGAAGAATCCTAAATAACACTGTTTTTACCTGGCTTCTGGTCACTGTAGGCAGCCCTCTCGAAAGAAAAGGAGTTTTCTCTAAGGAAACACGGTGCTTCCATAGCATGGGTGGGAGCTCCTGCTGTCCTGCTCTAGAGCTACAGGGAAACTTGACGTGAGTGTTTGCCTCAAGCTAAGGCCTGAAAAGCCTTGCGGAAGCGAAAGCGCTTAGCAGTTTCCATTATGTCGTATTCCAAGTTCTGCTTTACTTGAATGTTTCTTCACTTACCAGACACAAGGCACCCTCGTGTAGGCACCCTTTTTCGTAGAAATACAGTGAGTACCAGCAGTCTTCTTTGCTCTTCTAAGAAACATCCAGACCTAGAAGCCTTTCCCAGTCACTCTATGTAATCAGAGTGTAGGGCAACTCGCTGCACCCTTCCTTAGGAAGCTAGGTGGACTCAGCTCTTCAACAGCTCCAGGGATTCTGTTCTCTCACGTCCTACATGCCATGGAAGTCTGCCTCATTGCCCTCTGTGGAGCTTCACTAAGATACACAATCTGCTTCGCCTACCTCTAGGAACTCTTACCCAATGACCCCATACCTACAGGAGAAAGGAGGCTTGCATTCCTACTGGAACCAAAGCACAGTTTTTCCTTTTACACTGCAGGACTTTAGAATAGGCTTCGGCCCTATAGCATACCTAGAACGTTCCAAGGATGAGGGAGTTCCATATATGCAGAACACTCTGTGAAGAAAAGTTGATTCAGCAAGGGACCAGGGTGTAGCTAGAGTCTCTTTGGACTTCTTAGATATAAGAAGGTGTCCGGGTGCATGTTCACCGGAAAAGAAGACTTGAATGCCTAAGCCTTGCGTTCCCATTTTAAATCTCTATCCACGCCAGCCTGAGATACCTAAATAACACTGTTTTGACTGGCCTCTATTCACTGTGGGCAGCCCTCTGGAAAGAAAAGGAGTTTCTCTAAGGAAACACGGTGCTTCCATAGCATGGGTGGGAGTTCCTCCTGTCATGCTCTAGAGCTACAGGGTAACTTGACGTGAGTCCTTGCCTCCAGCTAAGGCCTGAAAAGCCCTGCTGAAGCGAAAGCGCTTAGCAGTTTCCATTATGTCGTATTGGAAGTTCTGCTTTACTTGAACGTTTCTTCACTCTACCAGACACTAGGCACCCTAGTGTAGGCACCCTCTTTCGTACAACTACAGTGAGTACCAGCAGTCTCCTTTACCCTTCTAAGAAACATCCAGACCTAGAAGCCTTTCCCAGTCACACTATGTATTCAGAGTTTAAGGCAACTCGCTGCACCCTTCCTTAGAAAGCTAGGTGGACTCAGCTCTTCAACAGCTCCAGGGATTCTGTTCTCTCACGACCTACATGCCATTGAAGTCTGCCTCATTGCTCTCATTGGAGCTACACTAAGAAACACAATCTGCTTCGCCTTCTCCTAAGAACTCTTACCCAAGGACCCCATACCTACAGGAGAAAGGAGGCTTGCATTCCTACTGGAATCTAAGCAAAGTTTTTCCTGTTACACTGCAGGACTTTAGAATAGGTTTCGGCCCGAAGGGTTACATAGAGCGTTCCAAGAATGAGGGAGTTCGATACATGCAGAAAACCCTGTGAAGAAAAGTTGATTCAGCAAGGGACCAGGGTTTGGCTAGAGTCTCTATTGACTTGTTAGAAATCAGAAGGGTTTCGGCTGCATGTTAACCCGAGAAGGAGACCTGGTGGCACAAGCCTTGCTTTCCCATGTTAAATCTCTAAACATGCTTCCCTGAAGAATCCTAAATAACACTGTTTTTACCTGGCGTCTGGTCACTGTAGGCAGCCCTCTCGAAAGAAAAGGAGTTTTCTCTAAGGAAACACGGTGCTTCCATAGCATGGGTGGGAGCTCCTGCTGTCCTGCTCTAGAGCTACAGGGAAACTTGACGTGAGTGTTTGCCTCAAGCTAAGGCCTGAAAAGCCTTGCGGAAGCGAAAGCGCTTAGCAGTTTCCATTATGTCGTATTCCAAGTTCTGCTTTACTTGAATGTTTCTTCACTTACCAGACACAAGGCACCCTCGTGTAGGCACCCTTTTTCGTAGAAAT
The DNA here is from genome assembly GCF_965194825.1 of Balaenoptera physalus. Taxonomy (NCBI): domain Eukaryota; kingdom Metazoa; phylum Chordata; class Mammalia; order Artiodactyla; family Balaenopteridae; genus Balaenoptera; species Balaenoptera physalus. The sequence continues at coordinate 6,329,012 of NC_138902.1, read as the reverse complement.
ACAGTGAGTACCAGCAGTCTTCTTTGCTCTTCTAAGAAACATCCAGACCTAGAAGCCTTTCCCAGTCACTCTATGTAATCAGAGTGTAGGGCAACTCGCTGCACCCTTCCTTAGGAAGCTAGGTGGACTCAGCTCTTCAACAGCTCCAGGGATTCTGTTCTCTCACGTCCTACATGCCATGGAAGTCTGCCTCATTGCCCTCTGTGGAGCTTCACTAAGATACACAATCTGCTTCGCCTACCTCTAGGAACTCTTACCCAATGACCCCATACCTACAGGAGAAAGGAGGCTTGCATTCCTACTGGAACCAAAGCACAGTTTTTCCTTTTACACTGCAGGACTTTAGAATAGGCTTCGGCCCTATAGCATACCTAGAACGTTCCAAGGATGAGGGAGTTCCATATATGCAGAACACTCTGTGAAGAAAAGTTGATTCAGCAAGGGACCAGGGTGTAGCTAGAGTCTCTTTGGACTTCTTAGATATAAGAAGGTGTCCGGGTGCATGTTCACCGGAAAAGAAGACTTGAATGCCTAAGCCTTGCGTTCCCATTTTAAATCTCTATCCACGCCAGCCTGAGATACCTAAATAACACTGTTTTGACTGGCCTCTATTCACTGTGGGCAGCCCTCTGGAAAGAAAAGGAGTTTCTCTAAGGAAACACGGTGCTTCCATAGCATGGGTGGGAGTTCCTCCTGTCATGCTCTAGAGCTACAGGGTAACTTGACGTGAGTCCTTGCCTCAAGCTAAGGCCTGAAAAGCCCTGCTGAAGCGAAAGCGCTTAGCAGTTTCCATTATGTCGTATTGGAAGTTCTGCTTTACTTGAACGTTTCTTCACTCTACCAGACACTAGGCACCCTAGTGTAGGCACCCTCTTTCGTACAACTACAGTGAGTACCAGCAGTCTCCTTTACCCTTCTAAGAAACATCCAGACCTAGAAGCCTTTCCCAGTCACACTATGTATTCAGAGTTTAAGGCAACTCGCTGCACCCTTCCTTAGAAAGCTAGGTGGACTCAGCTCTTCAACAGCTCCAGGGATTCTGTTCTCTCACGACATACATGCCATTGAAGTCTGCCTCATTGCTCTCATTGGAGCTACACTAAGAAACACAATCTGCTTCGCCTTCTCCTAGGAACTCTTACCCAAGGACCCCATACCTACAGGAGAAAGGAGGCTTGCATTCCTACTGGAATCTAAGCAAAGTTTTTCCTGTTACACTGCAGGACTTTAGAATAGGTTTAGGCCCGAAGGGTTACATAGAGCGTTCCAAGAATGAGGGAGTTCGATACATGCAGAAAACCCTGTGAAGAAAAGTTGATTCAGCCAGGGACCAGGGTTTGGCTAGAGTCTCTATTGACTTGTTAGAAATCAGAAGGGTTTCGGCTGCATGTTAACCCGAGAAGGAGACCTGGTGGCACAAGCCTTGCTTTCCCATGTTAAATCTCTAAACATGCTTCCCTGAAGAATCCTAAATAACACTGTTTTTACCTGGCTTCTGGTCACTGTAGGCAGCCCTCTCGAAAGAAAAGGAGTTTTCTCTAAGGAAACACGGTGCTTCCATAGCATGGGTGGGAGCTCCTGCTGTCCTGCTCTAGAGCTACAGGGAAACTTGACGTGAGTGTTTGCCTCAAGCTAAGGCCTGAAAAGCCTTGCGGAAGCGAAAGCGCTTAGCAGTTTCCATTATGTCGTATTCCAAGTTCTGCTTTACTTGAATGTTTCTTCACTTACCAGACACAAGGCACCCTCGTGTAGGCACCCTTTTTCGTAGAAATACAGTGAGTACCAGCAGTCTTCTTTGCTCTTCTAAGAAACATCCAGACCTAGAAGCCTTTCCCAGTCACTCTATGTAATCAGAGTGTAGGGCAACTCGCTGCACCCTTCCTTAGGAAGCTAGGTGGACTCAGCTCTTCAACAGCTCCAGGGATTCTGTTCTCTCACGTCCTACATGCCATGGAAGTCTGCCTCATTGCCCTCTGTGGAGCTTCACTAAGATACACAATCTGCTTCGCCTACCTCTAGGAACTCTTACCCAATGACCCCATACCTACAGGAGAAAGGAGGCTTGCATTCCTACTGGAACCAAAGCACAGTTTTTCCTTTTACACTGCAGGACTTTAGAATAGGCTTCGGCCCTATAGCATACCTAGAACGTTCCAAGGATGAGGGAGTTCCATATATGCAGAACACTCTGTGAAGAAAAGTTGATTCAGCAAGGGACCAGGGTGTAGCTAGAGTCTCTTTGGACTTCTTAGATATAAGAAGGTGTCCGGGTGCATGTTCACCGGAAAAGAAGACTTGAATGCCTAAGCCTTGCGTTCCCATTTTAAATCTCTATCCACGCCAGCCTGAGATACCTAAATAACACTGTTTTGACTGGCCTCTATTCACTGTGGGCAGCCCTCTGGAAAGAAAAGGAGTTTCTCTAAGGAAACACGGTGCTTCCATAGCATGGGTGGGAGTTCCTCCTGTCATGCTCTAGAGCTACAGGGTAACTTGACGTGAGTCCTTGCCTCCAGCTAAGGCCTGAAAAGCCCTGCTGAAGCGAAAGCGCTTAGCAGTTTCCATTATGTCGTATTGGAAGTTCTGCTTTACTTGAACGTTTCTTCACTCTACCAGACACTAGGCACCCTAGTGTAGGCACCCTCTTTCGTACAACTACAGTGAGTACCAGCAGTCTCCTTTACCCTTCTAAGAAACATCCAGACCTAGAAGCCTTTCCCAGTCACACTATGTATTCAGAGTTTAAGGCAACTCGCTGCACCCTTCCTTAGAAAGCTAGGTGGACTCAGCTCTTCAACAGCTCCAGGGATTCTGTTCTCTCACGACCTACGTGCCATTGAAGTCTGCCTCATTGCTCTCATTGGAGCTACACTAAGAAACACAATCTGCTTCGCCTTCTCCTAGGAACTCTTACCCAAGGACCCCATACCTACAGGAGAAAGGAGGCTTGCATTCCTACTGGAATCTAAGCAAAGTTTTTCCTGTTACACTGCAGGACTTTAGAATAGGTTTAGGCCCGAAGGGTTACATAGAGCGTTCCAAGAATGAGGGAGTTCGATACATGCAGAAAACCCTGTGAAGAAAAGTTGATTCAGCCAGGGACCAGGGTTTGGCTAGAGTCTCTATTGACTTGTTAGAAATCAGAAGGGTTTCGGCTGCATGTTAACCCGAGAAAGAGACCTGGTGGCACAAGCCTTGCTTTCCCATGTTAAATCTCTAAACATGCTTCCCTGAAGAATCCTAAATAACACTGTTTTTACCTGGCGTCTGGTCACTGTAGGCAGCCCTCTCGAAAGAAAAGGAGTTTTCTCTAAGGAAACACGGTGCTTCCATAGCATGGGTGGGAGCTCCTGCTGTCCTGCTCTAGAGCTACAGGGAAACTTGACGTGAGTGTTTGCCTCAAGCTAAGGCCTGAAAAGCCTTGCGGAAGCGAAAGCGCTTAGCAGTTTCCATTATGTCGTATTCCAAGTTCTGCTTTACTTGAATGTTTCTTCACTTACCAGACACAAGGCACCCTCGTGTAGGCACCCTTTTTCGTAGAAATACAGTGAGTACCAGCAGTCTTCTTTGCTCTTCTAAGAAACATCCAGACCTAGAAGCCTTTCCCAGTCACTCTATGTAATCAGAGTGTAGGGCAACTCGCTGCACCCTTCCTTAGGAAGCTAGGTGGACTCAGCTCTTCAACAGCTCCAGGGATTCTGTTCTCTCACGTCCTACATGCCATGGAAGTCTGCCTCATTGCCCTCTGTGGAGCTTCACTAAGATACACAATCTGCTTCGCCTACCTCTAGGAACTCTTACCCAATGACCCCATACCTACAGGAGAAAGGAGGCTTGCATTCCTACTGGAACCAAAGCACAGTTTTTCCTTTTACACTGCAGGACTTTAGAATAGGCTTCGGCCCTATAGCATACCTAGAACGTTCCAAGGATGAGGGAGTTCCATATATGCAGAACACTCTGTGAAGAAAAGTTGATTCAGCAAGGGACCAGGGTGTAGCTAGAGTCTCTTTGGACTTCTTAGATATAAGAAGGTGTCCGGGTGCATGTTCACCGGAAAAGAAGACTTGAATGCCTAAGCCTTGCGTTCCCATTTTAAATCTCTATCCACGCCAGCCTGAGATACCTAAATAACACTGTTTTGACTGGCCTCTATTCACTGTGGGCAGCCCTCTGGAAAGAAAAGGAGTTTCTCTAAGGAAACACGGTGCTTCCATAGCATGGGTGGGAGTTCCTCCTGTCATGCTCTAGAGCTACAGGGTAACTTGACGTGAGTCCTTGCCTCAAGCTAAGGCCTGAAAAGCCCTGCTGAAGCGAAAGCGCTTAGCATTTTCCATTATGTCGTATTGGAAGTTCTGCTTTACTTGAACGTTTCTTCACTCTACCAGACACAAGGCACCCTAGTGTAGGCACCCTCTTTCGTACAACTACAGTGAGTACCAGCAGTCTCCTTTACCCTTCTAAGAAACATCCAGACCTAGAAGCCTTTCCCAGTCACACTATGTATTCAGAGTTTAAGGCAACTCGCTGCACCCTTCCTTAGAAAGCTAGGTGGACTCAGCTCTTCAACAGCTCCAGGGATTCTGTTCTCTCACGACCTACGTGCCATTGAAGTCTGCCTCATTGCTCTCATTGGAGCTACACTAAGAAACACAATCTGCTTCGCCTTCTCCTAGGAACTCTTACCCAAGGACCCCATACCTACAGGAGAAAGGAGGCTTGCATTCCTACTGGAATCTAAGCAAAGTTTTTCCTGTTACACTGCAGGACTTTAGAATAGGTTTAGGCCCGAAGGGTTACATAGAGCGTTCCAAGAATGAGGGAGTTCGATACATGCAGAAAACCCTGTGAAGAAAAGTTGATTCAGCAAGGGACCAGGGTTTGGCTAGAGTCTCTATTGACTTGTTAGAAATCAGAAGGGTTTCGGCTGCATGTTAACCCGAGAAGGAGACCTGGTGGCACAAGCCTTGCTTTCCCATGTTAAATCTCTAAACATGCTTCCCTGAAGAATCCTAAATAACACTGTTTTTACCTGGCGTCTGGTCACTGTAGGCAGCCCTCTCGAAAGAAAAGGAGTTTTCTCTAAGGAAACACGGTGCTTCCATAGCATGGGTGGGAGCTCCTGCTGTCCTGCTCTAGAGCTACAGGGAAACTTGACGTGAGTGTTTGCCTCAAGCTAAGGCCTGAAAAGCCTTGCGGAAGCGAAAGCGCTTAGCAGTTTCCATTATGTCGTATTCCAAGTTCTGCTTTACTTGAATGTTTCTTCACTTACCAGACACAAGGCACCCTCGTGTAGGCACCCTTTTTCGTAGAAATACAGTGAGTACCAGCAGTCTTCTTTGCTCTTCTAAGAAACATCCAGACCTAGAAGCCTTTCCCAGTCACTCTATGTAATCAGAGTGTAGGGCAACTCGCTGCACCCTTCCTTAGGAAGCTAGGTGGACTCAGCTCTTCAACAGCTCCAGGGATTCTGTTCTCTCACGTCCTACATGCCATGGAAGTCTGCCTCATTGCCCTCTGTGGAGCTTCACTAAGATACACAATCTGCTTCGCCTACCTCTAGGAACTCTTACCCAATGACCCCATACCTACAGGAGAAAGGAGGCTTGCATTCCTACTGGAACCAAAGCACAGTTTTTCCTTTTTCACTGCAGGACTTTAGAATAGGCTTCGGCCCTATAGCATACCTAGAACGTTCCAAGGATGAGGGAGTTCCATATATGGAGAACACTCTGTGAAGAAAAGTTGATTCAGCAAGGGACCAGGGTGTAGCTAGAGTCTCTTTGGACTTCTTAGATATAAGAAGGTGTCCGGGTGCATGTTCACCGGAAAAGAAGACTTGAATGCCTAAGCCTTGCGTTCCCATTTTAAATCGCTATCCACGCCAGCCTGAGATACCTAAATAACACTGTTTGGACTGGCCTCTATTCACTGTGGGCAGCCCTCTGGAAAGAAAAGGAGTTTCTCTAAGGAAACACGGTGCTTCCATAGCATGGGTGGGAGTTCCTCCTGTCATGCTCTAGAGCTACAGGGTAACTTGACGTGAGTCCTTGCCTCAAGCTAAGGCCTGAAAAGCCCTGCTGAAGCGAAAGCGCTTAGCATTTTCCATTATGTCGTATTGGAAGTTCTGCTTTACTTGAACGTTTCTTCACTCTACCAGACACTAGGCACCCTAGTGTAGGCACCCTCTTTCGTACAACTACAGTGAGTACCAGCAGTCTCCTTTACCCTTCTAAGAAACATCCAGACCTAGAAGCCTTTCCCAGTCACACTATGTATTCAGAGTTTAAGGCAACTCGCTGCACCCTTCCTTAGAAAGCTAGGTGGACTCAGCTCTTCAACAGCTCCAGGGATTCTGTTCTCTCACGACCTACGTGCCATTGAAGTCTGCCTCATTGCTCTCATTGGAGCTACACTAAGAAACACAATCTGCTTCGCCTTCTCCTAGGAACTCTTACCCAAGGACCCCATACCTACAGGAGAAAGGAGGCTTGCATTCCTACTGGAATCTAAGCAAAGTTTTTCCTGTTACACTGCAGGACTTTAGAATAGGTTTAGGCCCGAAGGGTTACATAGAGCGTTCCAAGAATGAGGGAGTTCGATACATGCAGAAAACCCTGTGAAGAAAAGTTGATTCAGCAAGGGACCAGGGTTTGGCTAGAGTCTCTATTGACTTGTTAGAAATCAGAAGGGTTTCGGCTGCATGTTAACCCGAGAAGGAGACCTGGTGGCACAAGCCTTGCTTTCCCATGTTAAATCTCTAAACATGCTTCCCTGAAGAATCCTAAATAACACTGTTTTTACCTGGCGTCTGGTCACTGTAGGCAGCCCTCTCGAAAGAAAAGGAGTTTTCTCTAAGGAAACACGGTGCTTCCATAGCATGGGTGGGAGCTCCTGCTGTCCTGCTCTAGAGCTACAGGGAAACTTGACGTGAGTGTTTGCCTCAAGCTAAGGCCTGAAAAGCCTTGCGGAAGCGAAAGCGCTTAGCAGTTTCCATTATGTCGTATTCCAAGTTCTGCTTTACTTGAATGTTTCTTCACTTACCAGACACAAGGCACCCTCGTGTAGGCACCCTTTTTCGTAGAAATACAGTGAGTACCAGCAGTCTTCTTTGCTCTTCTAAGAAACATCCAGACCTAGAAGCCTTTCCCAGTCACTCTATGTAATCAGAGTGTAGGGCAACTCGCTGCACCCTTCCTTAGGAAGCTAGGTGGACTCAGCTCTTCAACAGCTCCAGGGATTCTGTTCTCTCACGTCCTACATGCCATGGAAGTCTGCCTCATTGCCCTCTGTGGAGCTTCACTAAGATACACAATCTGCTTCGCCTACCTCTAGGAACTCTTACCCAATGACCCCATACCTACAGGAGAAAGGAGGCTTGCATTCCTACTGGAACCAAAGCACAGTTTTTCCTTTTTCACTGCAGGACTTTAGAATAGGCTTCGGCCCTATAGCATACCTAGAACGTTCCAAGGATGAGGGAGTTCCATATATGGAGAACACTCTGTGAAGAAAAGTTGATTCAGCAAGGGACCAGGGTGTAGCTAGAGTCTCTTTGGACTTCTTAGATATAAGAAGGTGTCCGGGTGCATGTTCACCGGAAAAGAAGACTTGAATGCCTAAGCCTTGCGTTCCCATTTTAAATCTCTATCCACGCCAGCCTGAGATACCTAAATAACACTGTTTTGACTGGCCTCTATTCACTGTGGGCAGCCCTCTGGAAAGAAAAGGAGTTTCTCTAAGGAAACACGGTGCTTCCATAGCATGGGTGGGAGTTCCTCCTGTCATGCTCTAGAGCTACAGGGTAACTTGACGTGAGTCCTTGCCTCAAGCTAAGGCCTGAAAAGCCCTGCTGAAGCGAAAGCGCTTAGCATTTTCCATTATGTCGTATTGGAAGTTCTGCTTTACTTGAACGTTTCTTCACTCTACCAGACACTAGGCACCCTAGTGTAGGCACCCTCTTTCGTACTACTACAGTGAGTACCAGCAGTCTCCTTTACCCTTCTAAGAAACATCCAGACCTAGAAGCCTTTCCCAGTCACACTATGTATTCAGAGTTTAAGGCAACTCGCTGCACCCTTCCTTAGAAAGCTAGGTGGACTCAGCTCTTCAACAGCTCCAGGGATTCTGTTCTCTCACGACATACATGCCATTGAAGTCTGCCTCATTGCTCTCATTGGAGCTACACTAAGAAACACAATCTGCTTCGCCTTCTTCTAGGAACTCTTACCCAAGGACCCCATACCTACAGGAGAAAGGAGGCTTGCATTCCTACTGGAATCTAAGCAAAGTTTTTCCTGTTACACTGCAGGACTTTAGAATAGGTTTAGGCCCGAAGGGTTACATAGAGCGTTCCAAGAATGAGGGAGTTCGATACATGCAGAAAACCCTGTGAAGAAAAGTTGATTCAGCAAGGGACCAGGGTTTGGCTAGAGTCTCTATTGACTTGTTAGAAATCAGAAGGGTTTCGGCTGCATGTTAACCCGAGAAGGAGACCTGGTGGCACAAGCCTTGCTTTCCCATGTTAAATCTCTAAACATGCTTCCCTGAAGAATCCTAAATAACACTGTTTTTACCTGGCTTCTGGTCACTGTAGGCAGCCCTCTCGAAAGAAAAGGAGTTTTCTCTAAGGAAACACGGTGCTTCCATAGCATGGGTGGGAGCTCCTGCTGTCCTGCTCTAGAGCTACAGGGAAACTTGACGTGAGTGTTTGCCTCAAGCTAAGGCCTGAAAAGCCTTGCTGAAGCAAAAGCGCTTAGCAGTTTCCATTATGTCGTATTCCAAGTTCTGCTTTACTTGAATGTTTCTTCACTTACCAGACACAAGGCACCCTCGTGTAGGCACCCTTTTTCGTAGAAATACAGTGAGTACCAGCAGTCTTCTTTGCTCTTCTAAGAAACATCCAGACCTAGAAGCCTTTCCCAGTCACTCTATGTAATCAGAGTGTAGGGCAACTCGCTGCACCCTTCCTTAGGAAGCTAGGTGGACTCAGCTCTTCAACAGCTCCAGGGATTCTGTTCTCTCACGTCCTACATGCCATGGAAGTCTGCCTCATTGCCCTCTGTGGAGCTTCACTAAGATACACAATCTGCTTCGCCTACCTCTAGGAACTCTTACCCAATGACCCCATACCTACAGGAGAAAGGAGGCTTGCATTCCTACTGGAACCAAAGCACAGTTTTTCCTTTTACACTGCAGGACTTTAGAATAGGCTTCGGCCCTATAGCATACCTAGAACGTTCCAAGGATGAGGGAGTTCCATATATGCAGAACACTCTGTGAAGAAAAGTTGATTCAGCAAGGGACCAGGGTGTAGCTAGAGTCTCTTTGGACTTCTTAGATATAAGAAGGTGTCCGGGTGCATGTTCACCGGAAAAGAAGACTTGAATGCCTAAGCCTTGCGTTCCCATTTTAAATCTCTATCCACGCCAGCCTGAGATACCTAAATAACACTGTTTTGACTGGCCTCTATTCACTGTGGGCAGCCCTCTGGAAAGAAAAGGAGTTTCTCTAAGGAAACACGGTGCTTCCATAGCATGGGTGGGAGTTCCTCCTGTCATGCTCTAGAGCTACAGGGTAACTTGACGTGAGTCCTTGCCTCAAGCTAAGGCCTGAAAAGCCCTGCTGAAGCGAAAGCGCTTAGCATTTTCCATTATGTCGTATTGGAAGTTCTGCTTTACTTGAACGTTTCTTCACTCTACCAGACACTAGGCACCCTAGTGTAGGCACCCTCTTTCGTACTACTACAGTGAGTACTAGCAGTCTCCTTTACCCTTCTAAGAAACATCCAGACCTAGAAGCCTTTCCCAGTCACACTATGTATTCAGAGTTTAAGGCAACTCGCTGCACACTTCCTTAGAAAGCTAGGTGGACTCAGCTCTTCAACAGCTCCAGGGATTCTGTTCTCTCACGACATACATGCCATTGAAGTCTGCCTCATTGCTCTCATTGGAGCTACACTAAGAAACACAATCTGCTTCGCCTTCTTCTAGGAACTCTTACCCAAGGACCCCATACCTACAGGAGAAAGGAGGCTTGCATTCCTACTGGAATCTAAGCAAAGTTTTTCCTGTTACACTGCAGGACTTTAGAATAGGTTTAGGCCCGAAGGGTTACATAGAGCGTTCCAAGAATGAGGGAGTTCGATACATGCAGAAAACCCTGTGAAGAAAAGTTGATTCAGCCAGGGACCAGGGTTTGGCTAGAGTCTCTATTGACTTGTTAGAAATCAGAAGGGTTTCGGCTGCATGTTAACCCGAGAAGGAGACCTGGTGGCACAAGCCTTGCTTTCCCATGTTAAATCTCTAAACATGCTTCCCTGAAGAATCCTAAATAACACTGTTTTTACCTGGCTTCTGGTCACTGTAGGCAGCCCTCTCGAAAGAAAAGGAGTTTTCTCTAAGGAAACACGGTGCTTCCATAGCATGGGTGGGAGCTCCTGCTGTCCTGCTCTAGAGCTACAGGGAAACTTGACGTGAGTGTTTGCCTCAAGCTAAGGCCTGAAAAGCCTTGCTGAAGCGAAAGCGCTTAGCAGTTTCCATTATGTCGTATTCCAAGTTCTGCTTTACTTGAATGTTTCTTCACTTACCAGACACAAGGCACCCTCGTGTAGGCACCCTTTTTCGTAGAAATACAGTGAGTACCAGCAGTCTTCTTTGCTCTTCTAAGAAACATCCAGACCTAGAAGCCTTTCCCAGTCACTCTATGTAATCAGAGTGTAGGGCAACTCGCTGCACCCTTCCTTAGGAAGCTAGGTGGACTCAGCTCTTCAACAGCTCCAGGGATTCTGTTCTCTCACGTCCTACATGCCATGGAAGTCTGCCTCATTGCCCTCTGTGGAGCTTCACTAAGATACACAATCTGCTTCGCCTACCTCTAGGAACTCTTACCCAATGACCCCATACCTACAGGAGAAAGGAGGCTTGCATTCCTACTGGAACCAAAGCACAGTTTTTCCTTTTACACTGCAGGACTTTAGAATAGGCTTCGGCCCTATAGCATACCTAGAACGTTCCAAGGATGAGGGAGTTCCATATATGCAGAACACTCTGTGAAGAAAATTTGATTCAGCAAGGGACCAGGGTGTAGCTAGAGTCTCTTTGGACTTCTTAGATATAAGAAGGTGTCCGGGTGCATGTTCACCGGAAAAGAAGACTTGAATGCCTAAGCCTTGCGTTCCCATTTTAAATCTCTATCCACGCCAGCCTGAGATACCTAAATAACACTGTTTTGACTGGCCTCTATTCACTGTGGGCAGCCCTCTGGAAAGAAAAGGAGTTTCTCTAAGGAAACACGGTGCTTCCATAGCATGGGTGGGAGTTCCTCCTGTCATGCTCTAGAGCTACAGGGTAACTTGACGTGAGTCCTTGCCTCAAGCTAAGGCCTGAAAAGCCCTGCTGAAGCGAAAGCGCTTAGCATTTTCCATTATGTCGTATTGGAAGTTCTGCTTTACTTGAACGTTTCTTCACTCTACCAGACACTAGGCACCCTAGTGTAGGCACCCTCTTTCGTACAACTACAGTGAGTACCAGCAGTCTCCTTTACCCTTCTAAGAAACATCCAGACCTAGAAGCCTTTCCCAGTCACACTATGTATTCAGAGTTTAAGGCAACTCGCTGCACCCTTGCTTAGAAAGCTAGGTGGACTCAGCTCTTCAACAGCTCCAGGGATTCTGTTCTCTCACGACCTACATGCCATTGAAGTCTGCCTCATTGCTCTCATTGGAGCTACACTAAGAAACACAATCTGCTTCGCCTTCTTCTAGGAACTCTTACCCAAGGACCCCATACCTACAGGAGAAAGGAGGCTTGCATTCCTACTGGAATCTAAGCAAAGTTTTTCCTCTTACACTGCAGGACTTTAGAATAGGTTTAGGCCCGAAGGGTTACATAGAGCGTTCCAAGAATGAGGGAGTTCGATACATGCAGAAAACCCTGTGAAGAAAAGTTGATTCAGCAAGGGACCAGGGTTTGGCTAGAGTCTCTATTGACTTGTTAGAAATCAGAAGGGTTTCGGCTGCATGTTAACCCGAGAAGGAGACCTGGTGGCACAAGCCTTGCTTTCCCATGTTAAATCTCTAAACATGCTTCCCTGAAGAATCCTAAATAACACTGTTTTTACCTGGCTTCTGGTCACTGTAGGCAGCCCTCTCGAAAGAAAAGGAGTTTTCTCTAAGGAAACACGGTGCTTCCATAGCATGGGTGGGAGCTCCTGCTGTCCTGCTCTAGAGCTACAGGGAAACTTGACGTGAGTGTTTGCCTCAAGCTAAGGCCTGAAAAGCCTTGCGGAAGCGAAAGCGCTTAGCAGTTTCCATTATGTCGTATTCCAAGTTCTGCTTTACTTGAATGTTTCTTCACTTACCAGACACAAGGCACCCTCGTGTAGGCACCCTTTTTCGTAGAAATACAGTGAGTACCAGCAGTCTTCTTTGCTCTTCTAAGAAACATCCAGACCTAGAAGCCTTTCCCAGTCACTCTATGTAATCAGAGTGTAGGGCAACTCGCTGCACCCTTCCTTAGGAAGCTAGGTGGACTCAGCTCTTCAACAGCTCCAGGGATTCTGTTCTCTCACGTCCTACATGCCATGGAAGTCTGCCTCATTGCCCTCTGTGGAGCTTCACTAAGATACACAATCTGCTTCGCCTACCTCTAGGAACTCTTACCCAATGACCCCATACCTACAGGAGAAAGGAGGCTTGCATTCCTACTGGAACCAAAGCACAGTTTTTCCTTTTACACTGCAGGACTTTAGAATAGGCTTCGGCCCTATAGCATACCTAGAACGTTCCAAGGATGAGGGAGTTCCATATATGCAGAACACTCTGTGAAGAAAAGTTGATTCAGCAAGGGACCAGGGTGTAGCTAGAGTCTCTTTGGACTTCTTAGATATAAGAAGGTGTCCGGGTGCATGTTCACCGGAAAAGAAGACTTGAATGCCTAAGCCTTGCGTTCCCATTTTAAATCTCTATCCACGCCAGCCTGAGATACCTAAATAACACTGTTTTGACTGGCCTCTATTCACTGTGGGCAGCCCTCTGGAAAGAAAAGGAGTTTCTCTAAGGAAACACGGTGCTTCCATAGCATGGGTGGGAGTTCCTCCTGTCATGCTCTAGAGCTACAGGGTAACTTGACGTGAGTCCTTGCCTCAAGCTAAGGCCTGAAAAGCCCTGCTGAAGCGAAAGCGCTTAGCATTTTCCATTATGTCGTATTGGAAGTTCTGCTTTACTTGAACGTTTCTTCACTCTACCAGACACTAGGCACCCTAGTGTAGGCACCCTCTTTCGTACAACTACAGTGAGTACCAGCAGTCTCCTTTACCCTTCTAAGAAACATCCAGACCTAGAAGCCTTTCCCAGTCACACTATGTATTCAGAGTTTAAGGCAACTCGCTGCACCCTTGCTTAGAAAGCTAGGTGGACTCAGCTCTTCAACAGCTCCAGGGATTCTGTTCTCTCACGACCTACATGCCATTGAAGTCTGCCTCATTGCTCTCATTGGAGCTACACTAAGAAACACAATCTGCTTCGCCTTCTTCTAGGAACTCTTACCCAAGGACCCCATACCTACAGGAGAAAGGAGGCTTGCATTCCTACTGGAATCTAAGCAAAGTTTTTCCTCTTACACTGCAGGACTTTAGAATAGGTTTAGGCCCGAAGGGTTACATAGAGCGTTCCAAGAATGAGGGAGTTCGATGCATGCAGAAAACCCTGTGAAGAAAAGTTGATTCAGCAAGGGACCAGGGTTTGGCTAGAGTCTCTATTGACTTGTTAGAAATCAGAAGGGTTTCGGCTGCATGTTAACCCGAGAAGGAGACCTGGTGGCACAAGCCTTGCTTTCCCATGTTAAATCTCTAAACATGCTTCCCTGAAGAATCCTAAATAACACTGTTTTTACCTGGCTTCTGGTCACTGTAGGCAGCCCTCTCGAAAGAAAAGGAGTTTTCTCTAAGGAAACACGGTGCTTCCATAGCATGGGTGGGAGCTCCTGCTGTCCTGCTCTAGAGCTACAGGGAAACTTGACGTGAGTGTTTGCCTCAAGCTAAGGCCTGAAAAGCCTTGCGGAAGCGAAAGCGCTTAGCAGTTTCCATTATGTCGTATTCCAAGTTCTGCTTTACTTGAATGTTTCTTCACTTACCAGACACAAGGCACCCTCGTGTAGGCACCCTTTTTCGTAGAAATACAGTGAGTACCAGCAGTCTTCTTTGCTCTTCTAAGAAACATCCAGACCTAGAAGCCTTTCCCAGTCACTCTATGTAATCAGAGTGTAGGGCAACTCGCTGCACCCTTCCTTAGGAAGCTAGGTGGACTCAGCTCTTCAACAGCTCCAGGGATTCTGTTCTCTCACGTCCTACATGCCATGGAAGTCTGCCTCATTGCCCTCTGTGGAGCTTCACTAAGATACACAATCTGCTTCGCCTACCTCTAGGAACTCTTACCCAATGACCCCATACCTACAGGAGAAAGGAGGCTTGCATTCCTACTGGAACCAAAGCACAGTTTTTCCTTTTACACTGCAGGACTTTAGAATAGGCTTCGGCCCTATAGCATACCTAGAACGTTCCAAGGATGAGGGAGTTCCATATATGCAGAACACTCTGTGAAGAAAAGTTGATTCAGCAAGGGACCAGGGTGTAGCTAGAGTCTCTTTGGACTTCTTAGATATAAGAAGGTGTCCGGGTGCATGTTCACCGGAAAAGAAGACTTGAATGCCTAAGCCTTGCGTTCCCATTTTAAATCTCTATCCACGCCAGCCTGAGATACCTAAATAACACTGTTTTGACTGGCCTCTATTCACTGTGGGCAGCCCTCTGGAAAGAAAAGGAGTTTCTCTAAGGAAACACGGTGCTTCCATAGCATGGGTGGGAGTTCCTCCTGTCATGCTCTAGAGCTACAGGGTAACTTGACGTGAGTCCTTGCCTCAAGCTAAGGCCTGAAAAGCCCTGCTGAAGCGAAAGCGCTTAGCATTTTCCATTATGTCGTATTGGAAGTTCTGCTTTACTTGAACGTTTCTTCACTCTACCAGACACTAGGCCCCCTAGTGTAGGCACCCTCTTTCGTACAACTACAGTGAGTACCAGCAGTCTCCTTTACCCTTCTAAGAAACATCCAGACCTAGAAGCCTTTCCCAGTCACACTATGTATTCAGAGTTTAAGGCAACTCGCTGCACCCTTCCTTAGAAAGCTAGGTGGACTCAGCTCTTCAACAGCTCCAGGGATTCTGTTCTCTCACGACCTACATGCCATTGAAGTCTGCCTCATTGCTCTCATTGGAGCTACACTAAGAAACACAATCTGCTTCGCCTTCTCCTAAGAACTCTTACCCAAGGACCCCATACCTACAGGAGAAAGGAGGCTTGCATTCCTACTGGAATCTAAGCAAAGTTTTTCCTGTTACACTGCAGGACTTTAGAATAGGTTTAGGCCCGAAGGGTTACATAGAGCGTTCCAAGAATGAGGGAGTTCGATACATGCAGAAAACCCTGTGAAGAAAAGTTGATTCAGCAAGGGACCAGGGTTTGGCTAGAGTCTCTATTGACTTGTTAGAAATCAGAAGGGTTTCGGCTGCATGTTAACCCGAGAAGGAGACCTGGTGGCACAAGCCTTGCTTTCCCATGTTAAACCTCTAAACATGCTTCCCTGAAGAATCCTAAATAACACTGTTTTTACCTGGCGTCTGGTCACTGTAGGCAGCCCTCTCGAAAGAAAAGGAGTTTTCTCTAAGGAAACACGGTGCTTCCATAGCATGGGTGGGAGCTCCTGCTGTCCTGCTCTAGAGCTACAGGGAAACTTGACGTGAGTGTTTGCCTCAAGCTAAGGCCTGAAAAGCCTTGCGGAAGCGAAAGCGCTTAGCAGTTTCCATTATGTCGTATTCCAAGTTCTGCTTTACTTGAATGTTTCTTCACTTACCAGACACAAGGCACCCTCGTGTAGGCACCCTTTTTCGTAGAAATACAGTGAGTACCAGCAGTCTTCTTTGCTCTTCTAAGAAACATCCAGACCTAGAAGCCTTTCCCAGTCACTCTATGTAATCAGAGTGTAGGGCAACTCGCTGCACCCTTCCTTAGGAAGCTAGGTGGACTCAGCTCTTCAACAGCTCCAGGGATTCTATTCTCTCACGTCCTACATGCCATGGAAGTCTGCCTCATTGCCCTCTGTGGAGCTTCACTAAGATACACAATCTGCTTCGCCTACCTCTAGGAACTCTTACCCAATGACCCCATACCTACAGGAGAAAGGAGGCTTGCATTCCTACTGGAACCAAAGCACAGTTTTTCCTTTTACACTGCAGGACTTTAGAATAGGCTTCGGCCCTATAGCATACCTAGAACGTTCCAAGGATGAGGGAGTTCCATATATGCAGAACACTCTGTGAAGAAAAGTTGATTCAGCAAGGGACCAGGGTGTAGCTAGAGTCTCTTTGGACTTCTTAGATATAAGAAGGTGTCCGGGTGCATGTTCACCGGAAAAGAAGACTTGAATGCCTAAGCCTTGCGTTCCCATTTTAAATCTCTATCCACGCCAGCCTGAGATACCTAAATAACACTGTTTTGACTGGCCTCTATTCACTGTGGGCAGCCCTCTGGAAAGAAAAGGAGTTTCTCTAAGGAAACACGGTGCTTCCATAGCATGGGTGGGAGTTCCTCCTGTCATGCTCTAGAGCTACAGGGTAACTTGACGTGAGTCCTTGCCTCAAGCTAAGGCCTGAAAAGCCCTGCTGAAGCGAAAGCGCTTAGCAGTTTCCATTATGTCGTATTGGAAGTTCTGCTTTACTTGAACGTTTCTTCACTCTACCAGACACTAGGCACCCTAGTGTAGGCACCCTCTTTCGTACAACTACAGTGAGTACCAGCAGTCTCCTTTACCCTTCTAAGAAACATCCAGACCTAGAAGCCTTTCCCAGTCACACTATGTATTCAGAGTTTAAGGCAACTCGCTGCACCCTTCCTTAGAAAGCTAGGTGGACTCAGCTCTTCAACAGCTCCAGGGATTCTGTTCTCTCACGACATACATGCCATTGAAGTCTGCCTCATTGCTCTCATTGGAGCTACACTAAGAAACACAATCTGCTTCGCCTTCTCCTAGGAACTCTTACCCAAGGACCCCATACCTACAGGAGAAAGGAGGCTTGCATTCCTACTGGAATCTAAGCAAAGTTTTTCCTGTTACACTGCAGGACTTTAGAATAGGTTTAGGCCCGAAGGGTTACATAGAGCGTTCCAAGAATGAGGGAGTTCGATACATGCAGAAAACCCTGTGAAGAAAAGTTGATTCAGCCAGGGACCAGGGTTTGGCTAGAGTCTCTATTGACTTGTTAGAAATCAGAAGGGTTTCGGCTGCATGTTAACCCGAGAAGGAGACCTGGTGGCACAAGCCTTGCTTTCCCATGTTAAATCTCTAAACATGCTTCCCTGAAGAATCCTAAATAACACTGTTTTTACCTGGCGTCTGGTCACTGTAGGCAGCCCTCTCGAAAGAAAAGGAGTTTTCTCTAAGGAAACACGGTGCTTCCATAGCATGGGTGGGAGCTCCTGCTGTCCTGCTCTAGAGCTACAGGGAAACTTGACGTGAGTGTTTGCCTCAAGCTAAGGCCTGAAAAGCCTTGCGGAAGCGAAAGCGCTTAGCAGTTTCCATTATGTCGTATTCCAAGTTCTGCTTTACTTGAATGTTTCTTCACTTACCAGACACAAGGCACCCTCGTGTAGGCACCCTTTTTCGTAGAAATACAGTGAGTACCAGCAGTCTTCTTTGCTCTTCTAAGAAACATCCAGACCTAGAAGCCTTTCCCAGTCACTCTATGTAATCAGAGTGTAGGGCAACTCGCTGCACCCTTCCTTAGGAAGCTAGGTGGACTCAGCTCTTCAACAGCTCCAGGGATTCTGTTCTCTCACGTCCTACATGCCATGGAAGTCTGCCTCATTGCCCTCTGTGGAGCTTCACTAAGATACACAATCTGCTTCGCCTACCTCTAGGAACTCTTACCCAATGACCCCATACCTACAGGAGAAAGGAGGCTTGCATTCCTACTGGAACCAAAGCACAGTTTTTCCTTTTACACTGCAGGACTTTAGAATAGGCTTCGGCCCTATAGCATACCTAGAACGTTCCAAGGATGAGGGAGTTCCATATATGCAGAACACTCTGTGAAGAAAAGTTGATTCAGCAAGGGACCAGGGTGTAGCTAGAGTCTCTTTGGACTTCTTAGATATAAGAAGGTGTCCGGGTGCATGTTCACCGGAAAAGAAGACTTGAATGCCTAAGCCTTGCGTTCCCATTTTAAATCTCTATCCACGCCAGCCTGAGATACCTAAATAACACTGTTTTGACTGGCCTCTATTCACTGTGGGCAGCCCTCTGGAAAGAAAAGGAGTTTCTCTAAGGAAACACGGTGCTTCCATAGCATGGGTGGGAGTTCCTCCTGTCATGCTCTAGAGCTACAGGGTAACTTGACGTGAGTCCTTGCCTCCAGCTAAGGCCTGAAAAGCCCTGCTGAAGCGAAAGCGCTTAGCAGTTTCCATTATGTCGTATTGGAAGTTCTGCTTTACTTGAACGTTTCTTCACTCTACCAGACACTAGGCACCCTAGTGTAGGCACCCTCTTTCGTACAACTACAGTGAGTACCAGCAGTCTCCTTTACCCTTCTAAGAAACATCCAGACCTAGAAGCCTTTCCCAGTCACACTATGTATTCAGAGTTTAAGGCAACTCGCTGCACCCTTCCTTAGAAAGCTAGGTGGACTCAGCTCTTCAACAGCTCCAGGGATTCTGTTCTCTCACGACCTACGTGCCATTGAAGTCTGCCTCATTGCTCTCATTGGAGCTACACTAAGAAACACAATCTGCTTCGCCTTCTCCTAGGAACTCTTACCCAAGGACCCCATACCTACAGGAGAAAGGAGGCTTGCATTCCTACTGGAATCTAAGCAAAGTTTTTCCTGTTACACTGCAGGACTTTAGAATAGGTTTAGGCCCGAAGGGTTACATAGAGCGTTCCAAGAATGAGGGAGTTCGATACATGCAGAAAACCCTGTGAAGAAAAGTTGATTCAGCCAGGGACCAGGGTTTGGCTAGAGTCTCTATTGACTTGTTAGAAATCAGAAGGGTTTCGGCTGCATGTTAACCCGAGAAGGAGACCTGGTGGCACAAGCCTTGCTTTCCCATGTTAAATCTCTAAACATGCTTCCCTGAAGAATCCTAAATAACACTGTTTTTACCTGGCGTCTGGTCACTGTAGGCAGCCCTCTCGAAAGAAAAGGAGTTTTCTCTAAGGAAACACGGTGCTTCCATAGCATGGGTGGGAGCTCCTGCTGTCCTGCTCTAGAGCTACAGGGAAACTTGACGTGAGTGTTTGCCTCAAGCTAAGGCCTGAAAAGCCTTGCGGAAGCGAAAGCGCTTAGCAGTTTCCATTATGTCGTATTCCAAGTTCTGCTTTACTTGAATGTTTCTTCACTTACCAGACACAAGGCACCCTCGTGTAGGCACCCTTTTTCGTAGAAATACAGTGAGTACCAGCAGTCTTCTTTGCTCTTCTAAGAAACATCCAGACCTAGAAGCCTTTCCCAGTCACTCTATGTAATCAGAGTGTAGGGCAACTCGCTGCACCCTTCCTTAGGAAGCTAGGTGGACTCAGCTCTTCAACAGCTCCAGGGATTCTGTTCTCTCACGTCCTACATGCCATGGAAGTCTGCCTCATTGCCCTCTGTGGAGCTTCACTAAGATACACAATCTGCTTCGCCTACCTCTAGGAACTCTTACCCAATGACCCCATACCTACAGGAGAAAGGAGGCTTGCATTCCTACTGGAACCAAAGCACAGTTTTTCCTTTTTCACTGCAGGACTTTAGAATAGGCTTCGGCCCTATAGCATACCTAGAACGTTCCAAGGATGAGAGAGTTCCATATATGCAGGACACTCTGTGAAGAAAAGTTGATTCAGCAAGGGACCAGGGTGTAGCTAGAGTCTCTTTGGACTTCTTAGATATAAGAAGGTGTCCGGGTGCATGTTCACCGGAAAAGAAGACTTGAATGCCTAAGCCTTGTGTTCCCATTTTAAATCTCTATCCACGCCAGCCTGAGATACCTAAATAACACTGTTTGGACTGGCCTCTATTCACTGTGGGCAGCCCTCTGGAAAGAAAAGGAGTTTCTCTAAGGAAACACGGTGCTTCCATAGCATGGGTGGGAGTTCCTCCTGTCATGCTCTAGAGCTACAGGGTAACTTGACGTGAGTCCTTGCCTCAAGCTAAGGCCTGAAAAGCCCTGCTGAAGCGAAAGCGCTTAGCATTTTCCATTATGTCGTATTGGAAGTTCTGCTTTACTTGAACGTTTCTTCACTCTACCAGACACTAGGCACCCTAGTGTAGGCACCCTCTTTCGTACAACTACAGTGAGTACCAGCAGTCTCCTTTACCCTTCTAAGAAACATCCAGACCTAGAAGCCTTTCCCAGTCACACTATGTATTCAGAGTTTAAGGCAACTCGCTGCACCCTTCCTTAGAAAGCTAGGTGGACTCAGCTCTTCAACAGCTCCAGGGATTCTGTTCTCTCACGACCTACGTGCCATTGAAGTCTGCCTCATTGCTCTCATTGGAGCTACACTAAGAAACACAATCTGCTTCGCCTTCTTCTAGGAACTCTTACCCAAGGACCCCATACCTACAGGAGAAAGGAGGCTTGCATTCCTACTGGAATCTAAGCAAAGTTTTTCCTGTTACACTGCAGGACTTTAGAATAGGTTTAGGCCCGAAGGGTTACATAGAGCGTTCCAAGAATGAGGGAGTTCGATACATGCAGAAAACCCTGTGAAGAAAAGTTGATTCAGCAAGGGACCAGGGTTTGGCTAGAGTCTCTATTGACTTGTTAGAAATCAGAAGGGTTTCGGCTGCATGTTAACCCGAGAAGGAGACCTGGTGGCACAAGCCTTGCTTTCCCATGTTAAATCTCTAAACATGCTTCCCTGAAGAATCCTAAATAACACTGTTTTTACCTGGCGTCTGGTCACTGTAGGCAGCCCTCTCGAAAGAAAAGGAGTTTTCTCTAAGGAAACACGGTGCTTCCATAGCATGGGTGGGAGCTCCTGCTGTCCTGCTCTAGAGCTACAGGGAAACTTGACGTGAGTGTTTGCCTCAAGCTAAGGCCTGAAAAGCCTTGCGGAAGCGAAAGCGCTTAGCAGTTTCCATTATGTCGTATTCCAAGTTCTGCTTTACTTGAATGTTTCTTCACTTACCAGACACAAGGCACCCTCGTGTAGGCACCCTTTTTCGTAGAAATACAGTGAGTACCAGCAGTCTTCTTTGCTCTTCTAAGAAACATCCAGACCTAGAAGCCTTTCCCAGTCACTCTATGTAATCAGAGTGTAGGGCAACTCGCTGCACCCTTCCTTAGGAAGCTAGGTGGACTCAGCTCTTCAACAGCTCCAGGGATTCTGTTCTCTCACGTCCTACATGCCATGGAAGTCTGCCTCATTGCCCTCTGTGGAGCTTCACTAAGATACACAATCTGCTTCGCCTACCTCTAGGAACTCTTACCCAATGACCCCATACCTACAGGAGAAAGGAGGCTTGCATTCCTACTGGAACCAAAGCACAGTTTTTCCTTTTTCACTGCAGGACTTTAGAATAGGCTTCGGCCCTATAGCATACCTAGAACGTTCCAAGGATGAGGGAGTTCCATATATGGAGAACACTCTGTGAAGAAAAGTTGATTCAGCAAGGGACCAGGGTGTAGCTAGAGTCTCTTTGGACTTCTTAGATATAAGAAGGTGTCCGGGTGCATGTTCACCGGAAAAGAAGACTTGAATGCCTAAGCCTTGCGTTCCCATTTTAAATCTCTATCCACGCCAGCCTGAGATACCTAAATAACACTGTTTGGACTGGCCTCTATTCACTGTGGGCAGCCCTCTGGAAAGAAAAGGAGTTTCTCTAAGGAAACACGGTGCTTCCATAGCATGGGTGGGAGTTCCTCCTGTCATGCTCTAGAGCTACAGGGTAACTTGACGTGAGTCCTTGCCTCAAGCTAAGGCCTGAAAAGCCCTGCTGAAGCGAAAGCGCTTAGCATTTTCCATTATGTCGTATTGGAAGTTCTGCTTTACTTGAACGTTTCTTCACTCTACCAGACACTAGGCACCCTAGTGTAGGCACCCTCTTTCGTACAACTACAGTGAGTACCAGCAGTCTCCTTTACCCTTCTAAGAAACATCCAGACCTAGAAGCCTTTCCCAGTCACACTATGTATTCAGAGTTTAAGGCAACTCGCTGCACCCTTCCTTAGAAAGCTAGGTGGACTCAGCTCTTCAACAGCTCCAGGGATTCTGTTCTCTCACGACCTACGTGCCATTGAAGTCTGCCTCATTGCTCTCATTGGAGCTACACTAAGAAACACAATCTGCTTCGCCTTCTCCTAGGAACTCTTACCCAAGGACCCCATACCTACAGGAGAAAGGAGGCTTGCATTCCTACTGGAATCTAAGCAAAGTTTTTCCTGTTACACTGCAGGACTTTAGAATAGGTTTAGGCCCGAAGGGTTACATAGAGCGTTCCAAGAATGAGGGAGTTCGATACATGCAGAAAACCCTGTGAAGAAAAGTTGATTCAGCAAGGGACCAGGGTTTGGCTAGAGTCTCTATTGACTTGTTAGAAATCAGAAGGGTTTCGGCTGCATGTTAACCCGAGAAGGAGACCTGGTGGCACAAGCCTTGCTTTCCCATGTTAAATCTCTAAACATGCTTCCCTGAAGAATCCTAAATAACACTGTTTTTACCTGGCGTCTGGTCACTGTAGGCAGCCCTCTCGAAAGAAAAGGAGTTTTCTCTAAGGAAACACGGTGCTTCCATAGCATGGGTGGGAGCTCCTGCTGTCCTGCTCTAGAGCTACAGGGAAACTTGACGTGAGTGTTTGCCTCAAGCTAAGGCCTGAAAAGCCTTGCGGAAGCGAAAGCGCTTAGCAGTTTCCATTATGTCGTATTCCAAGTTCTGCTTTACTTGAATGTTTCTTCACTTACCAGACACAAGGCACCCTCGTGTAGGCACCCTTTTTCGTAGAAATACAGTGAGTACCAGCAGTCTTCTTTGCTCTTCTAAGAAACATCCAGACCTAGAAGCCTTTCCCAGTCACTCTATGTAATCAGAGTGTAGGGCAACTCGCTGCACCCTTCCTTAGGAAGCTAGGTGGACTCAGCTCTTCAACAGCTCCAGGGATTCTGTTCTCTCACGTCCTACATGCCATGGAAGTCTGCCTCATTGCCCTCTGTGGAGCTTCACTAAGATACACAATCTGCTTCGCCTACCTCTAGGAACTCTTACCCAATGACCCCATACCTACAGGAGAAAGGAGGCTTGCATTCCTACTGGAACCAAAGCACAGTTTTTCCTTTTTCACTGCAGGACTTTAGAATAGGCTTCGGCCCTATAGCATACCTAGAACGTTCCAAGGATGAGGGAGTTCCATATATGGAGAACACTCTGTGAAGAAAAGTTGATTCAGCAAGGGACCAGGGTGTAGCTAGAGTCTCTTTGGACTTCTTAGATATAAGAAGGTGTCCGGGTGCATGTTCACCGGAAAAGAAGACTTGAATGCCTAAGCCTTGCGTTCCCATTTTAAATCTCTATCCACGCCAGCCTGAGATACCTAAATAACACTGTTTGGACTGGCCTCTATTCACTGTGGGCAGCCCTCTGGAAAGAAAAGGAGTTTCTCTAAGGAAACACGGTGCTTCCATAGCATGGGTGGGAGTTCCTCCTGTCATGCTCTAGAGCTACAGGGTAACTTGACGTGAGTCCTTGCCTCAAGCTAAGGCCTGAAAAGCCCTGCTGAAGCGAAAGCGCTTAGCATTTTCCATTATGTCGTATTGGAAGTTCTGCTTTACTTGAACGTTTCTTCACTCTACCAGACACTAGGCACCCTAGTGTAGGCACCCTCTTTCGTACAACTACAGTGAGTACCAGCAGTCTCCTTTACCCTTCTAAGAAACATCCAGACCTAGAAGCCTTTCCCAGTCACACTATGTATTCAGAGTTTAAGGCAACTCGCTGCACCCTTCCTTAGAAAGCTAGGTGGACTCAGCTCTTCAACAGCTCCAGGGATTCTGTTCTCTCACGACCTACGTGCCATTGAAGTCTGCCTCATTGCTCTCATTGGAGCTACACTAAGAAACACAATCTGCTTCGCCTTCTTCTAGGAACTCTTACCCAAGGACCCCATACCTACAGGAGAAAGGAGGCTTGCATTCCTACTGGAATCTAAGCAAAGTTTTTCCTGTTACACTGCAGGACTTTAGAATAGGTTTAGGCCCGAAGGGTTACATAGAGCGTTCCAAGAATGAGGGAGTTCGATACATGCAGAAAACCCTGTGAAGAAAAGTTGATTCAGCAAGGGACCAGGGTTTGGCTAGAGTCTCTATTGACTTGTTAGAAATCAGAAGGGTTTCGGCTGCATGTTAACCCGAGAAGGAGACCTGGTGGCACAAGCCTTGCTTTCCCATGTTAAATCTCTAAACATGCTTCCCTGAAGAATCCTAAATAACACTGTTTTTACCTGGCTTCTGGTCACTGTAGGCAGCCCTCTCGAAAGAAAAGGAGTTTTCTCTAAGGAAGCACGGTGCTTCCATAGCATGGGTGGGAGCTCCTGCTGTCCTGCTCTAGAGCTACAGGGAAACTTGACGTGAGTGTTTGCCTCAAGCTAAGGCCTGAAAAGCCTTGCGGAAGCGAAAGCGCTTAGCAGTTTCCATTATGTCGTATTCCAAGTTCTGCTTTACTTGAATGTTTCTTCACTTACCAGACACAAGGCACCCTCGTGTAGGCACCCTTTTTCGTAGAAATACAGTGAGTACCAGCAGTCTTCTTTGCTCTTCTAAGAAACATCCAGACCTAGAAGCCTTTCCCAGTCACTCTATGTAATCAGAGTGTAGGGCAACTCGCTGCACCCTTCCTTAGGAAGCTAGGTGGACTCAGCTCTTCAACAGCTCCAGGGATTCTGTTCTCTCACGTCCTACATGCCATGGAAGTCTGCCTCATTGCCCTCTGTGGAGCTTCACTAAGATACACAATCTGCTTCGCCTACCTCTAGGAACTCTTACCCAATGACCCCATACCTACAGGAGAAAGGAGGCTTGCATTCCTACTGGAACCAAAGCACAGTTTTTCCTTTTACACTGCAGGACTTTAGAATAGGCTTCGGCCCTATAGCATACCTAGAACGTTCCAAGGATGAGGGAGTTCCATATATGCAGAACACTCTGTGAAGAAAAGTTGATTCAGCAAGGGACCAGGGTGTAGCTAGAGTCTCTTTGGACTTCTTAGATATAAGAAGGTGTCCGGGTGCATGTTCACCGGAAAAGAAGACTTGAATGCCTAAGCCTTGCGTTCCCATTTTAAATCTCTATCCACGCCAGCCTGAGATACCTAAATAACACTGTTTTGACTGGCCTCTATTCACTGTGGGCAGCCCTCTGGAAAGAAAAGGAGTTTCTCTAAGGAAACACGGTGCTTCCATAGCATGGGTGGGAGTTCCTCCTGTCATGCTCTAGAGCTACAGGGTAACTTGACGTGAGTCCTTGCCTCAAGCTAAGGCCTGAAAAGCCCTGCTGAAGCGAAAGCGCTTAGCATTTTCCATTATGTCGTATTGGAAGTTCTGCTTTACTTGAACGTTTCTTCACTCTACCAGACACTAGGCACCCTAGTGTAGGCACCCTCTTTCGTACTACTACAGTGAGTACCAGCAGTCTCCTTTACCCTTCTAAGAAACATCCAGACCTAGAAGCCTTTCCCAGTCACACTATGTATTCAGAGTTTAAGGCAACTCGCTGCACCCTTCCTTAGAAAGCTAGGTGGACTCAGCTCTTCAACAGCTCCAGGGATTCTGTTCTCTCACGACATACATGCCATTGAAGTCTGCCTCATTGCTCTCATTGGAGCTACACTAAGAAACACAATCTGCTTCGCCTTCTTCTAGGAACTCTTACCCAAGGACCCCATACCTACAGGAGAAAGGAGGCTTGCATTCCTACTGGAATCTAAGCAAAGTTTTTCCTGTTACACTGCAGGACTTTAGAATAGGTTTAGGCCCGAAGGGTTACATAGAGCGTTCCAAGAATGAGGGAGTTCGATACATGCAGAAAACCCTGTGAAGAAAAGTTGATTCAGCAAGGGACCAGGGTTTGGCTAGAGTCTCTATTGACTTGTTAGAAATCAGAAGGGTTTCGGCTGCATGTTAACCCGAGAAGGAGACCTGGTGGCACAAGCCTTGCTTTCCCATGTTAAATCTCTAAACATGCTTCCCTGAAGAATCCTAAATAACACTGTTTTTACCTGGCTTCTGGTCACTGTAGGCAGCCCTCTCGAAAGAAAAGGAGTTTTCTCTAAGGAAACACGGTGCTTCCATAGCATGGGTGGGAGCTCCTGCTGTCCTGCTCTAGAGCTACAGGGAAACTTGACGTGAGTGTTTGCCTCAAGCTAAGGCCTGAAAAGCCTTGCGGAAGCGAAAGCGCTTAGCAGTTTCCATTATGTCGTATTCCAAGTTCTGCTTTACTTGAATGTTTCTTCACTTACCAGACACAAGGCACCCTCGTGTAGGCACCCTTTTTCGTAGAAATACAGTGAGTACCAGCAGTCTTCTTTGCTCTTCTAAGAAACATCCAGACCTAGAAGCCTTTCCCAGTCACTCTATGTAATCAGAGTGTAGGGCAACTCGCTGCACCCTTCCTTAGGAAGCTAGGTGGACTCAGCTCTTCAACAGCTCCAGGGATTCTGTTCTCTCACGTCCTACATGCCATGGAAGTCTGCCTCATTGCCCTCTGTGGAGCTTCACTAAGATACACAATCTGCTTCGCCTACCTCTAGGAACTCTTACCCAATGACCCCATACCTACAGGAGAAAGGAGGCTTGCATTCCTACTGGAACCAAAGCACAGTTTTTCCTTTTACACTGCAGGACTTTAGAATAGGCTTCGGCCCTATAGCATACCTAGAACGTTCCAAGGATGAGGGAGTTCCATATATGCAGAACACTCTGTGAAGAAAAGTTGATTCAGCAAGGGACCAGGGTGTAGCTAGAGTCTCTTTGGACTTCTTAGATATAAGAAGGTGTCCGGGTGCATGTTCACCGGAAAAGAAGACTTGAATGCCTAAGCCTTGCGTTCCCATTTTAAATCTCTATCCACGCCAGCCTGAGATACCTAAATAACACTGTTTTGACTGGCCTCTATTCACTGTGGGCAGCCCTCTGGAAAGAAAAGGAGTTTCTCTAAGGAAACACGGTGCTTCCATAGCATGGGTGGGAGTTCCTCCTGTCATGCTCTAGAGCTACAGGGTAACTTGACGTGAGTCCTTGCCTCAAGCTAAGGCCTGAAAAGCCCTGCTGAAGCGAAAGCGCTTAGCATTTTCCATTATGTCGTATTGGAAGTTCTGCTTTACTTGAACGTTTCTTCACTCTACCAGACACTAGGCACCCTAGTGTAGGCACCCTCTTTCGTACTACTACAGTGAGTACTAGCAGTCTCCTTTACCCTTCTAAGAAACATCCAGACCTAGAAGCCTTTCCCAGTCACACTATGTATTCAGAGTTTAAGGCAACTCGCTGCACACTTCCTTAGAAAGCTAGGTGGACTCAGCTCTTCAACAGCTCCAGGGATTCTGTTCTCTCACGACATACATGCCATTGAAGTCTGCCTCATTGCTCTCATTGGAGCTACACTAAGAAACACAATCTGCTTCGCCTTCTTCTAGGAACTCTTACCCAAGGACCCCATACCTACAGGAGAAAGGAGGCTTGCATTCCTACTGGAATCTAAGCAAAGTTTTTCCTGTTACACTGCAGGACTTTAGAATAGGTTTAGGCCCGAAGGGTTACATAGAGCGTTCCAAGAATGAGGGAGTTCGATACATGCAGAAAACCCTGTGAAGAAAAGTTGATTCAGCCAGGGACCAGGGTTTGGCTAGAGTCTCTATTGACTTGTTAGAAATCAGAAGGGTTTCGGCTGCATGTTAACCCGAGAAGGAGACCTGGTGGCACAAGCCTTGCTTTCCCATGTTAAATCTCTAAACATGCTTCCCTGAAGAATCCTAAATAACACTGTTTTTACCTGGCTTCTGGTCACTGTAGGCAGCCCTCTCGAAAGAAAAGGAGTTTTCTCTAAGGAAACACGGTGCTTCCATAGCATGGGTGGGAGCTCCTGCTGTCCTGCTCTAGAGCTACAGGGAAACTTGACGTGAGTGTTTGCCTCAAGCTAAGGCCTGAAAAGCCTTGCTGAAGCGAAAGCGCTTAGCAGTTTCCATTATGTCGTATTCCAAGTTCTGCTTTACTTGAATGTTTCTTCACTTACCAGACACAAGGCACCCTCGTGTAGGCACCCTTTTTCGTAGAAATACAGTGAGTACCAGCAGTCTTCTTTGCTCTTCTAAGAAACATCCAGACCTAGAAGCCTTTCCCAGTCACTCTATGTAATCAGAGTGTAGGGCAACTCGCTGCACCCTTCCTTAGGAAGCTAGGTGGACTCAGCTCTTCAACAGCTCCAGGGATTCTGTTCTCTCACGTCCTACATGCCATGGAAGTCTGCCTCATTGCCCTCTGTGGAGCTTCACTAAGATACACAATCTGCTTCGCCTACCTCTAGGAACTCTTACCCAATGACCCCATACCTACAGGAGAAAGGAGGCTTGCATTCCTACTGGAACCAAAGCACAGTTTTTCCTTTTACACTGCAGGACTTTAGAATAGGCTTCGGCCCTATAGCATACCTAGAACGTTCCAAGGATGAGGGAGTTCCATATATGCAGAACACTCTGTGAAGAAAAGTTGATTCAGCAAGGGACCAGGGTGTAGCTAGAGTCTCTTTGGACTTCTTAGATATAAGAAGGTGTCCGGGTGCATGTTCACCGGAAAAGAAGACTTGAATGCCTAAGCCTTGCGTTCCCATTTTAAATCTCTATCCACGCCAGCCTGAGATACCTAAATAACACTGTTTTGACTGGCCTCTATTCACTGTGGGCAGCCCTCTGGAAAGAAAAGGAGTTTCTCTAAGGAAACACGGTGCTTCCATAGCATGGGTGGGAGTTCCTCCTGTCATGCTCTAGAGCTACAGGGTAACTTGACGTGAGTCCTTGCCTCAAGCTAAGGCCTGAAAAGCCCTGCTGAAGCGAAAGCGCTTAGCATTTTCCATTATGTCGTATTGGAAGTTCTGCTTTACTTGAACGTTTCTTCACTCTACCAGACACTAGGCACCCTAGTGTAGGCACCCTCTTTCGTACTACTACAGTGAGTACTAGCAGTCTCCTTTACCCTTCTAAGAAACATCCAGACCTAGAAGCCTTTCCCAGTCACACTATGTATTCAGAGTTTAAGGCAACTCGCTGCACACTTCCTTAGAAAGCTAGGTGGACTCAGCTCTTCAACAGCTCCAGGGATTCTGTTCTCTCACGACATACATGCCATTGAAGTCTGCCTCATTGCTCTCATTGGAGCTACACTAAGAAACACAATCTGCTTCGCCTTCTTCTAGGAACTCTTACCCAAGGACCCCATACCTACAGGAGAAAGGAGGCTTGCATTCCTACTGGAATCTAAGCAAAGTTTTTCCTGTTACACTGCAGGACTTTAGAATAGGTTTAGGCCCGAAGGGTTACATAGAGCGTTCCAAGAATGAGGGAGTTCGATACATGCAGAAAACCCTGTGAAGAAAAGTTGATTCAGCCAGGGACCAGGGTTTGGCTAGAGTCTCTATTGACTTGTTAGAAATCAGAAGGGTTTCGGCTGCATGTTAACCCGAGAAGGAGACCTGGTGGCACAAGCCTTGCTTTCCCATGTTAAATCTCTAAACATGCTTCCCTGAAGAATCCTAAATAACACTGTTTTTACCTGGCTTCTGGTCACTGTAGGCAGCCCTCTCGAAAGAAAAGGAGTTTTCTCTAAGGAAGCACGGTGCTTCCATAGCATGGGTGGGAGCTCCTGCTGTCCTGCTCTAGAGCTACAGGGAAACTTGACGTGAGTGTTTGCCTCAAGCTAAGGCCTGAAAAGCCTTGCGGAAGCGAAAGCGCTTAGCAGTTTCCATTATGTCGTATTCCAAGTTCTGCTTTACTTGAATGTTTCTTCACTTACCAGACACAAGGCACCCTCGTGTAGGCACCCTTTTTCGTAGAAATACAGTGAGTACCAGCAGTCTTCTTTGCTCTTCTAAGAAACATCCAGACCTAGAAGCCTTTCCCAGTCACTCTATGTAATCAGAGTGTAGGGCAACTCGCTGCACCCTTCCTTAGGAAGCTAGGTGGACTCAGCTCTTCAACAGCTCCAGGGATTCTGTTCTCTCACGTCCTACATGCCATGGAAGTCTGCCTCATTGCCCTCTGTGGAGCTTCACTAAGATACACAATCTGCTTCGCCTACCTCTAGGAACTCTTACCCAATGACCCCATACCTACAGGAGAAAGGAGGCTTGCATTCCTACTGGAACCAAAGCACAGTTTTTCCTTTTACACTGCAGGACTTTAGAATAGGCTTCGGCCCTATAGCATACCTAGAACGTTCCAAGGATGAGGGAGTTCCATATATGCAGAACACTCTGTGAAGAAAAGTTGATTCAGCAAGGGACCAGGGTGTAGCTAGAGTCTCTTTGGACTTCTTAGATATAAGAAGGTGTCCGGGTGCATGTTCACCGGAAAAGAAGACTTGAATGCCTAAGCCTTGCGTTCCCATTTTAAATCTCTATCCACGCCAGCCTGAGATACCTAAATAACACTGTTTTGACTGGCCTCTATTCACTGTGGGCAGCCCTCTGGAAAGAAAAGGAGTTTCTCTAAGGAAACACGGTGCTTCCATAGCATGGGTGGGAGTTCCTCCTGTCATGCTCTAGAGCTACAGGGTAACTTGACGTGAGTCCTTGCCTCAAGCTAAGGCCTGAAAAGCCCTGCTGAAGCGAAAGCGCTTAGCATTTTCCATTATGTCGTATTGGAAGTTCTGCTTTACTTGAACGTTTCTTCACTCTACCAGACACTAGGCACCCTAGTGTAGGCACCCTCTTTCGTACTACTACAGTGAGTACCAGCAGTCTCCTTTACCCTTCTAAGAAACATCCAGACCTAGAAGCCTTTCCCAGTCACACTATGTATTCAGAGTTTAAGGCAACTCGCTGCACCCTTCCTTAGAAAGCTAGGTGGACTCAGCTCTTCAACAGCTCCAGGGATTCTGTTCTCTCACGACATACATGCCATTGAAGTCTGCCTCATTGCTCTCATTGGAGCTACACTAAGAAACACAATCTGCTTCGCCTTCTTCTAGGAACTCTTACCCAAGGACCCCATACCTACAGGAGAAAGGAGGCTTGCATTCCTACTGGAATCTAAGCAAAGTTTTTCCTGTTACACTGCAGGACTTTAGAATAGGTTTAGGCCCGAAGGGTTACATAGAGCGTTCCAAGAATGAGGGAGTTCGATACATGCAGAAAACCCTGTGAAGAAAAGTTGATTCAGCAAGGGACCAGGGTTTGGCTAGAGTCTCTATTGACTTGTTAGAAATCAGAAGGGTTTCGGCTGCATGTTAACCCGAGAAGGAGACCTGGTGGCACAAGCCTTGCTTTCCCATGTTAAATCTCTAAACATGCTTCCCTGAAGAATCCTAAATAACACTGTTTTTACCTGGCTTCTGGTCACTGTAGGCAGCCCTCTCGAAAGAAAAGGAGTTTTCTCTAAGGAAACACGGTGCTTCCATAGCATGGGTGGGAGCTCCTGCTGTCCTGCTCTAGAGCTACAGGGAAACTTGACGTGAGTGTTTGCCTCAAGCTAAGGCCTGAAAAGCCTTGCGGAAGCGAAAGCGCTTAGCAGTTTCCATTATGTCGTATTCCAAGTTCTGCTTTACTTGAATGTTTCTTCACTTACCAGACACAAGGCACCCTCGTGTAGGCACCCTTTTTCGTAGAAATACAGTGAGTACCAGCAGTCTTCTTTGCTCTTCTAAGAAACATCCAGACCTAGAAGCCTTTCCCAGTCACTCTATGTAATCAGAGTGTAGGGCAACTCGCTGCACCCTTCCTTAGGAAGCTAGGTGGACTCAGCTCTTCAACAGCTCCAGGGATTCTGTTCTCTCACGTCCTACATGCCATGGAAGTCTGCCTCATTGCCCTCTGTGGAGCTTCACTAAGATACACAATCTGCTTCGCCTACCTCTAGGAACTCTTACCCAATGACCCCATACCTACAGGAGAAAGGAGGCTTGCATTCCTACTGGAACCAAAGCACAGTTTTTCCTTTTACACTGCAGGACTTTAGAATAGGCTTCGGCCCTATAGCATACCTAGAACGTTCCAAGGATGAGGGAGTTCCATATATGCAGAACACTCTGTGAAGAAAAGTTGATTCAGCAAGGGACCAGGGTGTAGCTAGAGTCTCTTTGGACTTCTTAGATATAAGAAGGTGTCCGGGTGCATGTTCACCGGAAAAGAAGACTTGAATGCCTAAGCCTTGCGTTCCCATTTTAAATCTCTATCCACGCCAGCCTGAGATACCTAAATAACACTGTTTTGACTGGCCTCTATTCACTGTGGGCAGCCCTCTGGAAAGAAAAGGAGTTTCTCTAAGGAAACACGGTGCTTCCATAGCATGGGTGGGAGTTCCTCCTGTCATGCTCTAGAGCTACAGGGTAACTTGACGTGAGTCCTTGCCTCAAGCTAAGGCCTGAAAAGCCCTGCTGAAGCGAAAGCGCTTAGCATTTTCCATTATGTCGTATTGGAAGTTCTGCTTTACTTGAACGTTTCTTCACTCTACCAGACACTAGGCACCCTAGTGTAGGCACCCTCTTTCGTACTACTACAGTGAGTACTAGCAGTCTCCTTTACCCTTCTAAGAAACATCCAGACCTAGAAGCCTTTCCCAGTCACACTATGTATTCAGAGTTTAAGGCAACTCGCTGCACACTTCCTTAGAAAGCTAGGTGGACTCAGCTCTTCAACAGCTCCAGGGATTCTGTTCTCTCACGACATACATGCCATTGAAGTCTGCCTCATTGCTCTCATTGGAGCTACACTAAGAAACACAATCTGCTTCGCCTTCTTCTAGGAACTCTTACCCAAGGACCCCATACCTACAGGAGAAAGGAGGCTTGCATTCCTACTGGAATCTAAGCAAAGTTTTTCCTGTTACACTGCAGGACTTTAGAATAGGTTTAGGCCCGAAGGGTTACATAGAGCGTTCCAAGAATGAGGGAGTTCGATACATGCAGAAAACCCTGTGAAGAAAAGTTGATTCAGCCAGGGACCAGGGTTTGGCTAGAGTCTCTATTGACTTGTTAGAAATCAGAAGGGTTTCGGCTGCATGTTAACCCGAGAAGGAGACCTGGTGGCACAAGCCTTGCTTTCCCATGTTAAATCTCTAAACATGCTTCCCTGAAGAATCCTAAATAACACTGTTTTTACCTGGCTTCTGGTCACTGTAGGCAGCCCTCTCGAAAGAAAAGGAGTTTTCTCTAAGGAAACACGGTGCTTCCATAGCATGGGTGGGAGCTCCTGCTGTCCTGCTCTAGAGCTACAGGGAAACTTGACGTGAGTGTTTGCCTCAAGCTAAGGCCTGAAAAGCCTTGCTGAAGCGAAAGCGCTTAGCAGTTTCCATTATGTCGTATTCCAAGTTCTGCTTTACTTGAATGTTTCTTCACTTACCAGACACAAGGCACCCTCGTGTAGGCACCCTTTTTCGTAGAAATACAGTGAGTACCAGCAGTCTTCTTTGCTCTTCTAAGAAACATCCAGACCTAGAAGCCTTTCCCAGTCACTCTATGTAATCAGAGTGTAGGGCAACTCGCTGCACCCTTCCTTAGGAAGCTAGGTGGACTCAGCTCTTCAACAGCTCCAGGGATTCTGTTCTCTCACGTCCTACATGCCATGGAAGTCTGCCTCATTGCCCTCTGTGGAGCTTCACTAAGATACACAATCTGCTTCGCCTACCTCTAGGAACTCTTACCCAATGACCCCATACCTACAGGAGAAAGGAGGCTTGCATTCCTACTGGAACCAAAGCACAGTTTTTCCTTTTACACTGCAGGACTTTAGAATAGGCTTCGGCCCTATAGCATACCTAGAACGTTCCAAGGATGAGGGAGTTCCATATATGCAGAACACTCTGTGAAGAAAAGTTGATTCAGCAAGGGACCAGGGTGTAGCTAGAGTCTCTTTGGACTTCTTAGATATAAGAAGGTGTCCGGGTGCATGTTCACCGGAAAAGAAGACTTGAATGCCTAAGCCTTGCGTTCCCATTTTAAATCTCTATCCACGCCAGCCTGAGATACCTAAATAACACTGTTTTGACTGGCCTCTATTCACTGTGGGCAGCCCTCTGGAAAGAAAAGGAGTTTCTCTAAGGAAACACGGTGCTTCCATAGCATGGGTGGGAGTTCCTCCTGTCATGCTCTAGAGCTACAGGGTAACTTGACGTGAGTCCTTGCCTCAAGCTAAGGCCTGAAAAGCCCTGCTGAAGCGAAAGCGCTTAGCATTTTCCATTATGTCGTATTGGAAGTTCTGCTTTACTTGAACGTTTCTTCACTCTACCAGACACTAGGCACCCTAGTGTAGGCACCCTCTTTCGTACTACTACAGTGAGTACTAGCAGTCTCCTTTACCCTTCTAAGAAACATCCAGACCTAGAAGCCTTTCCCAGTCACACTATGTATTCAGAGTTTAAGGCAACTCGCTGCACACTTCCTTAGAAAGCTAGGTGGACTCAGCTCTTCAACAGCTCCAGGGATTCTGTTCTCTCACGACATACATGCCATTGAAGTCTGCCTCATTGCTCTCATTGGAGCTACACTAAGAAACACAATCTGCTTCGCCTTCTTCTAGGAACTCTTACCCAAGGACCCCATACCTACAGGAGAAAGGAGGCTTGCATTCCTACTGGAATCTAAGCAAAGTTTTTCCTGTTACACTGCAGGACTTTAGAATAGGTTTAGGCCCGAAGGGTTACATAGAGCGTTCCAAGAATGAGGGAGTTCGATACATGCAGAAAACCCTGTGAAGAAAAGTTGATTCAGCCAGGGACCAGGGTTTGGCTAGAGTCTCTATTGACTTGTTAGAAATCAGAAGGGTTTCGGCTGCATGTTAACCCGAGAAGGAGACCTGGTGGCACAAGCCTTGCTTTCCCATGTTAAATCTCTAAACATGCTTCCCTGAAGAATCCTAAATAACACTGTTTTTACCTGGCTTCTGGTCACTGTAGGCAGCCCTCTCGAAAGAAAAGGAGTTTTCTCTAAGGAAACACGGTGCTTCCATAGCATGGGTGGGAGCTCCTGCTGTCCTGCTCTAGAGCTACAGGGAAACTTGACGTGAGTGTTTGCCTCAAGCTAAGGCCTGAAAAGCCTTGCTGAAGCGAAAGCGCTTAGCAGTTTCCATTATGTCGTATTCCAAGTTCTGCTTTACTTGAATGTTTCTTCACTTACCAGACACAAGGCACCCTCGTGTAGGCACCCTTTTTCGTAGAAATACAGTGAGTACCAGCAGTCTTCTTTGCTTTTCTAAGAAACATCCAGACCTAGAAGCCTTTCCCAGT
The DNA here is from genome assembly GCF_965194825.1 of Balaenoptera physalus. Taxonomy (NCBI): domain Eukaryota; kingdom Metazoa; phylum Chordata; class Mammalia; order Artiodactyla; family Balaenopteridae; genus Balaenoptera; species Balaenoptera physalus. Next base: position 6,293,506 of record NC_138902.1, on the reverse strand, counting down.
CACTCTATGTAATCAGAGTGTAGGGCAACTCGCTGCACCCTTCCTTAGGAAGCTAGGTGGACTCAGCTCTTCAACAGCTCCAGGGATTCTGTTCTCTCACGTCCTACATGCCATGGAAGTCTGCCTCATTGCCCTCTGTGGAGCTTCACTAAGATACACAATCTGCTTCGCCTACCTCTAGGAACTCTTACCCAATGACCCCATACCTACAGGAGAAAGGAGGCTTGCATTCCTACTGGAACCAAAGCACAGTTTTTCCTTTTACACTGCAGGACTTTAGAATAGGCTTCGGCCCTATAGCATACCTAGAACGTTCAAAGGATGAGGGAGTTCCATATATGCAGAACACTCTGTGAAGAAAAGTTGATTCAGCAAGGGACCAGGGTGTAGCTAGAGTCTCTTTGGACTTCTTAGATATAAGAAGGTGTCCGGGTGCATGTTCACCGGAAAAGAAGACTTGAATGCCTAAGCCTTGCGTTCCCATTTTAAATCTCTATCCACGCCAGCCTGAGATACCTAAATAACACTGTTTTGACTGGCCTCTATTCACTGTGGGCAGCCCTCTGGAAAGAAAAGGAGTTTCTCTAAGGAAACACGGTGCTTCCATAGCATGGGTGGGAGTTCCTCCTGTCATGCTCTAGAGCTACAGGGTAACTTGACGTGAGTCCTTGCCTCAAGCTAAGGCCTGAAAAGCCCTGCTGAAGCGAAAGCGCTTAGCATTTTCCATTATGTCGTATTGGAAGTTCTGCTTTACTTGAACGTTTCTTCACTCTACCAGACACTAGGCACCCTAGTGTAGGCACCTTCTTTCGTACAACTACAGTGAGTACCAGCAGTCTCCTTTACCCTTCTAAGAAACATCCAGACCTAGAAGCCTTTCCCAGTCACACTATGTATTCAGAGTTTAAGGCAACTCGCTGCACCCTTCCTTAGAAAGCTAGGTGGACTCAGCTCTTCAACAGCTCCAGGGATTCTGTTCTCTCACGACATACATGCCATTGAAGTCTGCCTCATTGCTCTCATTGGAGCTACACTAAGAAACACAATCTGCTTCGCCTTCTTCTAGGAACTCTTACCCAAGGACCCCATACCTACAGGAGAAAGGAGGCTTGCATTCCTACTGGAATCTAAGCAAAGTTTTTCCTGTTACACTGCAGGACTTTAGAATAGGTTTAGGCCCGAAGGGTTACATAGAGCGTTCCAAGAATGAGGGAGTTCGATACATGCAGAAAACCCTGTGAAGAAAAGTTGATTCAGCCAGGGACCAGGGTTTGGCTAGAGTCTCTATTGACTTGTTAGAAATCAGAAGGGTTTCGGCTGCATGTTAACCCGAGAAGGAGACCTGGTGGCACAAGCCTTGCTTTCCCATGTTAAATCTCTAAACATGCTTCCCTGAAGAATCCTAAATAACACTGTTTTTACCTGGCTTCTGGTCACTGTAGGCAGCCCTCTCGAAAGAAAAGGAGTTTTCTCTAAGGAAACACGGTGCTTCCATAGCATGGGTGGGAGCTCCTGCTGTCCTGCTCTAGAGCTACAGGGAAACTTGACGTGAGTGTTTGCCTCAAGCTAAGGCCTGAAAAGCCTTGCGGAAGCGAAAGCGCTTAGCAGTTTCCATTATGTCGTATTCCAAGTTCTGCTTTACTTGAATGTTTCTTCACTTACCAGACACAAGGCACCCTCGTGTAGGCACCCTTTTTCGTAGAAATACAGTGAGTACCAGCAGTCTTCTTTGCTCTTCTAAGAAACATCCAGACCTAGAAGCCTTTCCCAGTCACTCTATGTAATCAGAGTGTAGGGCAACTCGCTGCACCCTTCCTTAGGAAGCTAGGTGGACTCAGCTCTTCAACAGCTCCAGGGATTCTGTTCTCTCACGTCCTACATGCCATGGAAGTCTGCCTCATTGCCCTCTGTGGAGCTTCACTAAGATACACAATCTGCTTCGCCTACCTCTAGGAACTCTTACCCAATGACCCCATACCTACAGGAGAAAGGAGGCTTGCATTCCTACTGGAACCAAAGCACAGTTTTTCCTTTTACACTGCAGGACTTTAGAATAGGCTTCGGCCCTATAGCATACCTAGAACGTTCCAAGGATGAGGGAGTTCCATATATGCAGAACACTCTGTGAAGAAAAGTTGATTCAGCAAGGGACCAGGGTGTAGCTAGAGTCTCTTTGGACTTCTTAGATATAAGAAGGTGTCCGGGTGCATGTTCACCGGAAAAGAAGACTTGAATGCCTAAGCCTTGCGTTCCCATTTTAAATCTCTATCCACGCCAGCCTGAGATACCTAAATAACACTGTTTTGACTGGCCTCTATTCACTGTGGGCAGCCCTCTGGAAAGAAAAGGAGTTTCTCTAAGGAAACACGGTGCTTCCATAGCATGGGTGGGAGTTCCTCCTGTCATGCTCTAGAGCTACAGGGTAACTTGACGTGAGTCCTTGCCTCAAGCTAAGGCCTGAAAAGCCCTGCTGAAGCGAAAGCGCTTAGCATTTTCCATTATGTCGTATTGGAAGTTCTGCTTTACTTGAACGTTTCTTCACTCTACCAGACACTAGGCACCCTAGTGTAGGCACCCTCTTTCGTACTACTACAGTGAGTACTAGCAGTCTCCTTTACCCTTCTAAGAAACATCCAGACCTAGAAGCCTTTCCCAGTCACACTATGTATTCAGAGTTTAAGGCAACTCGCTGCACACTTCCTTAGAAAGCTAGGTGGACTCAGCTCTTCAACAGCTCCAGGGATTCTGTTCTCTCACGACATACATGCCATTGAAGTCTGCCTCATTGCTCTCATTGGAGCTACACTAAGAAACACAATCTGCTTCGCCTTCTTCTAGGAACTCTTACCCAAGGACCCCATACCTACAGGAGAAAGGAGGCTTGCATTCCTACTGGAATCTAAGCAAAGTTTTTCCTGTTACACTGCAGGACTTTAGAATAGGTTTAGGCCCGAAGGGTTACATAGAGCGTTCCAAGAATGAGGGAGTTCGATACATGCAGAAAACCCTGTGAAGAAAAGTTGATTCAGCCAGGGACCAGGGTTTGGCTAGAGTCTCTATTGACTTGTTAGAAATCAGAAGGGTTTCGGCTGCATGTTAACCCGAGAAGGAGACCTGGTGGCACAAGCCTTGCTTTCCCATGTTAAATCTCTAAACATGCTTCCCTGAAGAATCCTAAATAACACTGTTTTTACCTGGCTTCTGGTCACTGTAGGCAGCCCTCTCGAAAGAAAAGGAGTTTTCTCTAAGGAAACACGGTGCTTCCATAGCATGGGTGGGAGCTCCTGCTGTCCTGCTCTAGAGCTACAGGGAAACTTGACGTGAGTGTTTGCCTCAAGCTAAGGCCTGAAAAGCCTTGCTGAAGCGAAAGCGCTTAGCAGTTTCCATTATGTCGTATTCCAAGTTCTGCTTTACTTGAATGTTTCTTCACTTACCAGACACAAGGCACCCTCGTGTAGGCACCCTTTTTCGTAGAAATACAGTGAGTACCAGCAGTCTTCTTTGCTCTTCTAAGAAACATCCAGACCTAGAAGCCTTTCCCAGTCACTCTATGTAATCAGAGTGTAGGGCAACTCGCTGCACCCTTCCTTAGGAAGCTAGGTGGACTCAGCTCTTCAACAGCTCCAGGGATTCTGTTCTCTCACGTCCTACATGCCATGGAAGTCTGCCTCATTGCCCTCTGTGGAGCTTCACTAAGATACACAATCTGCTTCGCCTACCTCTAGGAACTCTTACCCAATGACCCCATACCTACAGGAGAAAGGAGGCTTGCATTCCTACTGGAACCAAAGCACAGTTTTTCCTTTTACACTGCAGGACTTTAGAATAGGCTTCGGCCCTATAGCATACCTAGAACGTTCCAAGGATGAGGGAGTTCCATATATGCAGAACACTCTGTGAAGAAAAGTTGATTCAGCAAGGGACCAGGGTGTAGCTAGAGTCTCTTTGGACTTCTTAGATATAAGAAGGTGTCCGGGTGCATGTTCACCGGAAAAGAAGACTTGAATGCCTAAGCCTTGCGTTCCCATTTTAAATCTCTATCCACGCCAGCCTGAGATACCTAAATAACACTGTTTTGACTGGCCTCTATTCACTGTGGGCAGCCCTCTGGAAAGAAAAGGAGTTTCTCTAAGGAAACACGGTGCTTCCATAGCATGGGTGGGAGTTCCTCCTGTCATGCTCTAGAGCTACAGGGTAACTTGACGTGAGTCCTTGCCTCAAGCTAAGGCCTGAAAAGCCCTGCTGAAGCGAAAGCGCTTAGCATTTTCCATTATGTCGTATTGGAAGTTCTGCTTTACTTGAACGTTTCTTCACTCTACCAGACACTAGGCACCCTAGTGTAGGCACCCTCTTTCGTACTACTACAGTGAGTACTAGCAGTCTCCTTTACCCTTCTAAGAAACATCCAGACCTAGAAGCCTTTCCCAGTCACACTATGTATTCAGAGTTTAAGGCAACTCGCTGCACACTTCCTTAGAAAGCTAGGTGGACTCAGCTCTTCAACAGCTCCAGGGATTCTGTTCTCTCACGACATACATGCCATTGAAGTCTGCCTCATTGCTCTCATTGGAGCTACACTAAGAAACACAATCTGCTTCGCCTTCTTCTAGGAACTCTTACCCAAGGACCCCATACCTACAGGAGAAAGGAGGCTTGCATTCCTACTGGAATCTAAGCAAAGTTTTTCCTGTTACACTGCAGGACTTTAGAATAGGTTTAGGCCCGAAGGGTTACATAGAGCGTTCCAAGAATGAGGGAGTTCGATACATGCAGAAAACCCTGTGAAGAAAAGTTGATTCAGCCAGGGACCAGGGTTTGGCTAGAGTCTCTATTGACTTGTTAGAAATCAGAAGGGTTTCGGCTGCATGTTAACCCGAGAAGGAGACCTGGTGGCACAAGCCTTGCTTTCCCATGTTAAATCTCTAAACATGCTTCCCTGAAGAATCCTAAATAACACTGTTTTTACCTGGCTTCTGGTCACTGTAGGCAGCCCTCTCGAAAGAAAAGGAGTTTTCTCTAAGGAAACACGGTGCTTCCATAGCATGGGTGGGAGCTCCTGCTGTCCTGCTCTAGAGCTACAGGGAAACTTGACGTGAGTGTTTGCCTCAAGCTAAGGCCTGAAAAGCCTTGCTGAAGCGAAAGCGCTTAGCAGTTTCCATTATGTCGTATTCCAAGTTCTGCTTTACTTGAATGTTTCTTCACTTACCAGACACAAGGCACCCTCGTGTAGGCACCCTTTTTCGTAGAAATACAGTGAGTACCAGCAGTCTTCTTTGCTCTTCTAAGAAACATCCAGACCTAGAAGCCTTTCCCAGTCACTCTATGTAATCAGAGTGTAGGGCAACTCGCTGCACCCTTCCTTAGGAAGCTAGGTGGACTCAGCTCTTCAACAGCTCCAGGGATTCTGTTCTCTCACGTCCTACATGCCATGGAAGTCTGCCTCATTGCCCTCTGTGGAGCTTCACTAAGATACACAATCTGCTTCGCCTACCTCTAGGAACTCTTACCCAATGACCCCATACCTACAGGAGAAAGGAGGCTTGCATTCCTACTGGAACCAAAGCACAGTTTTTCCTTTTACACTGCAGGACTTTAGAATAGGCTTCGGCCCTATAGCATACCTAGAACGTTCAAAGGATGAGGGAGTTCCATATATGCAGAACACTCTGTGAAGAAAAGTTGATTCAGCAAGGGACCAGGGTGTAGCTAGAGTCTCTTTGGACTTCTTAGATATAAGAAGGTGTCCGGGTGCATGTTCACCGGAAAAGAAGACTTGAATGCCTAAGCCTTGCGTTCCCATTTTAAATCTCTATCCACGCCAGCCTGAGATACCTAAATAACACTGTTTTGACTGGCCTCTATTCACTGTGGGCAGCCCTCTGGAAAGAAAAGGAGTTTCTCTAAGGAAACACGGTGCTTCCATAGCATGGGTGGGAGTTCCTCCTGTCATGCTCTAGAGCTACAGGGTAACTTGACGTGAGTCCTTGCCTCAAGCTAAGGCCTGAAAAGCCCTGCTGAAGCGAAAGCGCTTAGCATTTTCCATTATGTCGTATTGGAAGTTCTGCTTTACTTGAACGTTTCTTCACTCTACCAGACACTAGGCACCCTAGTGTAGGCACCCTCTTTCGTACAACTACAGTGAGTACCAGCAGTCTCCTTTACCCTTCTAAGAAACATCCAGACCTAGAAGCCTTTCCCAGTCACACTATGTATTCAGAGTTTAAGGCAACTCGCTGCACCCTTCCTTAGAAAGCTAGGTGGACTCAGCTCTTCAACAGCTCCAGGGATTCTGTTCTCTCACGACATACATGCCATTGAAGTCTGCCTCATTGCTCTCATTGGAGCTACACTAAGAAACACAATCTGCTTCGCCTTCTTCTAGGAACTCTTACCCAAGGACCCCATACCTACAGGAGAAAGGAGGCTTGCATTCCTACTGGAATCTAAGCAAAGTTTTTCCTGTTACACTGCAGGACTTTAGAATAGGTTTAGGCCCGAAGGGTTACATAGAGCGTTCCAAGAATGAGGGAGTTCGATACATGCAGAAAACCCTGTGAAGAAAAGTTGATTCAGCCAGGGACCAGGGTTTGGCTAGAGTCTCTATTGACTTGTTAGAAATCAGAAGGGTTTCGGCTGCATGTTAACCCGAGAAGGAGACCTGGTGGCACAAGCCTTGCTTTCCCATGTTAAATCTCTAAACATGCTTCCCTGAAGAATCCTAAATAACACTGTTTTTACCTGGCTTCTGGTCACTGTAGGCAGCCCTCTCGAAAGAAAAGGAGTTTTCTCTAAGGAAACACGGTGCTTCCATAGCATGGGTGGGAGCTCCTGCTGTCCTGCTCTAGAGCTACAGGGAAACTTGACGTGAGTGTTTGCCTCAAGCTAAGGCCTGAAAAGCCTTGCGGAAGCGAAAGCGCTTAGCAGTTTCCATTATGTCGTATTCCAAGTTCTGCTTTACTTGAATGTTTCTTCACTTACCAGACACAAGGCACCCTCGTGTAGGCACCCTTTTTCGTAGAAATACAGTGAGTACCAGCAGTCTTCTTTGCTCTTCTAAGAAACATCCAGACCTAGAAGCCTTTCCCAGTCACTCTATGTAATCAGAGTGTAGGGCAACTCGCTGCACCCTTCCTTAGGAAGCTAGGTGGACTCAGCTCTTCAACAGCTCCAGGGATTCTGTTCTCTCACGTCCTACATGCCATGGAAGTCTGCCTCATTGCCCTCTGTGGAGCTTCACTAAGATACACAATCTGCTTCGCCTACCTCTAGGAACTCTTACCCAATGACCCCATACCTACAGGAGAAAGGAGGCTTGCATTCCTACTGGAACCAAAGCACAGTTTTTCCTTTTACACTGCAGGACTTTAGAATAGGCTTCGGCCCTATAGCATACCTAGAACGTTCCAAGGATGAGGGAGTTCCATATATGCAGAACACTCTGTGAAGAAAAGTTGATTCAGCAAGGGACCAGGGTGTAGCTAGAGTCTCTTTGGACTTCTTAGATATAAGAAGGTGTCCGGGTGCATGTTCACCGGAAAAGAAGACTTGAATGCCTAAGCCTTGCGTTCCCATTTTAAATCTCTATCCACGCCAGCCTGAGATACCTAAATAACACTGTTTTGACTGGCCTCTATTCACTGTGGGCAGCCCTCTGGAAAGAAAAGGAGTTTCTCTAAGGAAACACGGTGCTTCCATAGCATGGGTGGGAGTTCCTCCTGTCATGCTCTAGAGCTACAGGGTAACTTGACGTGAGTCCTTGCCTCAAGCTAAGGCCTGAAAAGCCCTGCTGAAGCGAAAGCGCTTAGCATTTTCCATTATGTCGTATTGGAAGTTCTGCTTTACTTGAACGTTTCTTCACTCTACCAGACACTAGGCACCCTAGTGTAGGCACCCTCTTTCGTACTACTACAGTGAGTACTAGCAGTCTCCTTTACCCTTCTAAGAAACATCCAGACCTAGAAGCCTTTCCCAGTCACACTATGTATTCAGAGTTTAAGGCAACTCGCTGCACCCTTCCTTAGAAAGCTAGGTGGACTCAGCTCTTCAACAGCTCCAGGGATTCTGTTCTCTCACGACATACATGCCATTGAAGTCTGCCTCATTGCTCTCATTGGAGCTACACTAAGAAACACAATCTGCTTCGCCTTCTTCTAGGAACTCTTACCCAAGGACCCCATACCTACAGGAGAAAGGAGGCTTGCATTCCTACTGGAATCTAAGCAAAGTTTTTCCTGTTACACTGCAGGACTTTAGAATAGGTTTAGGCCCGAAGGGTTACATAGAGCGTTCCAAGAATGAGGGAGTTCGATACATGCAGAAAACCCTGTGAAGAAAAGTTGATTCAGCCAGGGACCAGGGTTTGGCTAGAGTCTCTATTGACTTGTTAGAAATCAGAAGGGTTTCGGCTGCATGTTAACCCGAGAAGGAGACCTGGTGGCACAAGCCTTGCTTTCCCATGTTAAATCTCTAAACATGCTTCCCTGAAGAATCCTAAATAACACTGTTTTTACCTGGCTTCTGGTCACTGTAGGCAGCCCTCTCGAAAGAAAAGGAGTTTTCTCTAAGGAAACACGGTGCTTCCATAGCATGGGTGGGAGCTCCTGCTGTCCTGCTCTAGAGCTACAGGGAAACTTGACGTGAGTGTTTGCCTCAAGCTAAGGCCTGAAAAGCCTTGCTGAAGCGAAAGCGCTTAGCAGTTTCCATTATGTCGTATTCCAAGTTCTGCTTTACTTGAATGTTTCTTCACTTACCAGACACAAGGCACCCTCGTGTAGGCACCCTTTTTCGTAGAAATACAGTGAGTACCAGCAGTCTTCTTTGCTCTTCTAAGAAACATCCAGACCTAGAAGCCTTTCCCAGTCACTCTATGTAATCAGAGTGTAGGGCAACTCGCTGCACCCTTCCTTAGGAAGCTAGGTGGACTCAGCTCTTCAACAGCTCCAGGGATTCTGTTCTCTCACGTCCTACATGCCATGGAAGTCTGCCTCATTGCCCTCTGTGGAGCTTCACTAAGATACACAATCTGCTTCGCCTACCTCTAGGAACTCTTACCCAATGACCCCATACCTACAGGAGAAAGGAGGCTTGCATTCCTACTGGAACCAAAGCACAGTTTTTCCTTTTACACTGCAGGACTTTAGAATAGGCTTAGGCCCTATAGCATACATAGAACGTTCCAAGGATGAGGGAGTTCCATATATGCAGAACACTCTGTGAAGAAAAGGTGATTCAGCAAGGGACCAGGGTGTAGCTAGAGTCTCTTTGGACTTTTTAGATATAAGAATGTGTCCGGGTCATGTTCACCGGAAAAGAAGACCTGAATGCCTAAGCCTTCCGTTCCCATTTTAAATCTGTATCCAGGCTGCCTTGAGATACCTAAATAACACTGTTTTTGACAGTCCTCTATTCACTGTTGGCTGCCCTCTGGAAAGAAAAGGAGTTTCTCTAAGGAAACACGGTGCTTCCATAGCATGGGTGGAGCTCGTGCTTTCCTGCTCTAGAGCTACAGGGAAACTTGACGTGAGTCTTTGCCTCAAGATAAGGCCTGTAAAGCGCTGCTGAAGCGAAAGCGCTTTGCAGTTTCCATTATGTCGTATTGGAAGTTCTGCTTTACTTGAACGTTTCTTCACTCTACCAGACACTAGGCACCCTAGTGTAGGCACCCTCTTTCGTACAACTACAGTGAGTACCAGCAGTCTCCTTTACCCTTCTAAGAAACATCCAGACCTAGAAGCCTTTCCCAGTCACACTATGTATTCAGAGTTTAAGGCAACTCGCTGCACCCTTCCTTAGAAAGCTAGGTGGACTCAGCTCTTCAACAGCTCCAGGGATTCTGTTTTCTCACGACCTACATGCCATTGAAGTCTGCCTCATTGCTCTCATTGGAGCTACACTAAGAAACACAATCTGCTTCGCCTTCTTCTAGGAACTCTTACCCAAGGACCCCATACCTACAGGAGAAAGGAGGCTTGCATTCCTACTGGAATCTAAGCAAAGTTTTTCCTGTTACACTGCAGGACTTTAGAATAGGTTTAGGCCCGAAGGGTTACATAGAGCGTTCCAAGAATGAGGGAGTTCGATACATGCAGAAAACCCTGTGAAGAAAAGTTGATTCAGCAAGGGACCAGGGTTTGGCTAGAGTCTCTATTGACTTGTTAGAAATCAGAAGGGTCTCGGCTGCATGTTAACCCGAGAAGGAGACCTGGTGGCACAAGCCTTGCTTTCCCATGTTAAATCTCTAAACATGCTTCCCTGAAGAATCCTAAATAACACTGTTTTTACCTGGCTTCTGGTCACTGTAGGCAGCCCTCTCGAAAGAAAAGGAGTTTTCTCTAAGGAAACACGGTGCTTCCATAGCATGGGTGGGAGCTCCTGCTGTCCTGCTCTAGAGCTACAGGGAAACTTGACGTGAGTGTTTGCCTCAAGCTAAGGCCTGAAAAGCCTTGCTGAAGCGAAAGCGCTTAGCAGTTTCCATTATGTCGTATTCGAAGTTCTGCTTTACTTGAATGTTTCTTCACTTACCAGACACAAGGCACCCTCGTGTAGGCACCCTATTTCGTAGAAATACAGTGAGTACCAGCAGTCTTCTTTGCTCTTCTAAGAAACATCCAGACCTAGAAGCCTTTCCCAGTCACTCTATGTAATCAGAGTGTAGGGCAACTCGCTGCACCCTTCCTTAGGAAGCTAGGTGGACTCAGCTCTTCAACAGCTCCAGGGATTCTGTTCTCTCACGTCCTACATGCCATGGAAGTCTGCCTCATTGCCCTCTGTGGAGCTTCACTAAGATACACATTCTGCTTCGCCTACCTCTAGGTACTCGTACCCAATGACCCCATACCTACAGGAGAAAGGAGGCTTGCATTCCTACTGGAACCAAAGCACAGTTTTTCCTTTTACACTGCAGGACTTTAGAATAGGCTTAGGCCCTATAGCATACATAGAACGTTCCAAGGATGAGGGAGTTCCATATATGCAGAACACTCTGTGAAGAAAAGGTGATTCAGCAAGGGACCAGGGTGTAGCTAGAGTCTCTTTGGACTTTTTAGATATAAGAAGGTGTCCGGGTGCATGTTCACCGGAAAAGAAGACCTGAATGCCTAAGCCTTCCGTTCCCATTTTAAATCTGTATCCAGGCTGCCTTGAGATACCTAAATAACACTGTTTTTGACAGTCCTCTATTCACTGTGGGCTGCCCTCTGGAAAGAAAAGGAGTTTCTCTAAGGAAACACGGTGCTTCCATAGCATGGGTGGAGCTCGTGCTTTCCTGCTCTAGAGCTACAGGGAAACTTGACGTGAGTCTTTGCCTCAAGCTAAGGCCTGTAAAGCGCTGCTGAAGCGAAAGCGCTTAGCAGTTTCCATTATGTCGTATTGGAAGTTCTGCTTTACTTGAACGTTTCTTCACTCTACCAGACACTAGGCACCCTAGTGTAGGCACCCTCTTTCGTACAACTACAGTGAGTACCAGCAGTCTCCTTTACCCTTCTAAGAAACATCCAGACCTAGAAGCCTTTCCCAGTCACACTATGTATTCAGAGTTTAAGGCAACTCGCTGCACCCTTCCTTAGAAAGCTAGGTGGACTCAGCTCTTCAACAGCTCCAGGGATTCTGTTTTCTCACGACCTACATGCCATTGAAGTCTGCCTCATTGCTCTCATTGGAGCTACACTAAGAAACACAATCTGCTTCGCCTTCTTCTAGGAACTCTTACCCAAGGACCCCATACCTACAGGAGAAAGGAGGCTTGCATTCCTACTGGAATCTAAGCAAAGTTTTTCCTGTTACACTGCAGGACTTTAGAATAGGTTTAGGCCCGAAGGGTTACATAGAGCGTTCCAAGAATGAGGGAGTTCGATACATGCAGAAAACCCTGTGAAGAAAAGTTGATTCAGCAAGGGACCAGGGTTTGGCTAGAGTCTCTATTGACTTGTTAGAAATCAGAAGGGTTTCGGCTGCATGTTAACCCGAGAAGGAGACCTGATGGCACAAGCCTTGCTTTCCCATGTTAAATCTCTAAACATGCTTCCCTGAAGAATCCTAAATAACACTGTTTTTACCTGGCTTCTGGTCACTGTAGGCAGCCCTCTCGAAAGAAAAGGAGTTTTCTCTAAGGAAACACGGTGCTTCCATAGCATGGGTGGGAGCTCCTGCTGTCCTGCTCTAGAGCTACAGGGAAACTTGACGTGAGTGTTTGACTCAAGCTAAGGCCTGAAAAGCCTTGCTGAAGCGAAAGCGCTTAGCAGTTTCCATTATGTCGTATTCCAAGTTCTGCTTTACTTGAATGTTTCTTCACTTACCAGACACAAGGCACCCTCGTGTAGGCACCCTATTTCGTAGAAATACAGTGAGTACCAGCAGTCTTCTTTGCTCTTCTAAGAAACATCCAGACCTAGAAGCCTTTCCCAGTCACTCTATGTAATCAGAGTGTAGGGCAACTCGCTGCACCCTTCCTTAGGAAGCTAGGTGGACTCAGCTCTTCAACAGCTCCAGGGATTCTGTTCTCTCACGTCCTACATGCCATGGAAGTCTGCCTCATTGCCCTCTGTGGAGCTTCACTAAGATACACATTCTGCTTCGCCTACCTCTAGGTACTCGTACCCAATGACCCCATACCTACAGGAGAAAGGAGGCTTGCATTCCTACTGGAACCAAAGCACAGTTTTTCCTTTTACACTGCAGGACTTTAGAATAGGCTTAGGCCCTATAGCATACATAGAACGTTCCAAGGATGAGGGAGTTCCATATATGCAGAACACTCTGTGAAGAAAAGGTGATTCAGCAAGGGACCAGGGTGTAGCTAGAGTCTCTTTGGACTTTTTAGATATAAGAAGGTGTCCGGGTGCATGTTCACCGGAAAAGAAGACCTGAATGCCTAAGCCTTCCGTTCCCATTTTAAATCTGTATCCAGGCTGCCTTGAGATACCTAAATAACACTGTTTTTGACAGTCCTCTATTCACTGTGGGCTGCCCTCTGGAAAGAAAAGGAGTTTCTCTAAGGAAACACGGTGCTTCCATAGCATGGGTGGAGCTCGTGCTTTCCTGCTCTAGAGCTACAGGGAAACTTGACGTGAGTCTTTGCCTCAAGCTAAGGCCTGTAAAGCGCTGCTGAAGCGAAAGCGCTTAGCAGTTTCCATTATGTCGTATTGGAAGTTCTGCTTTACTTGAACGTTTCTTCACTCTACCAGACACTAGGCACCCTAGTGTAGGCACCCTCTTTCGTACAACTACAGTGAGTACCAGCAGTCTCCTTTACCCTTCTAAGAAACATCCAGACCTAGAAGCCTTTCCCAGTCACACTATGTATTCAGAGTTTAAGGCAACTCGCTGCACCCTTCCTTAGAAAGCTAGGTGGACTCAGCTCTTCAACAGCTCCAGGGATTCTGTTTTCTCACGACCTACATGCCATTGAAGTCTGCCTCATTGCTCTCATTGGAGCTACACTAAGAAACACAATCTGCTTCGCCTTCTTCTAGGAACTCTTACCCAAGGACCCCATACCTACAGGAGAAAGGAGGCTTGCATTCCTACTGGAATCTAAGCAAAGTTTTTCCTGTTACACTGCAGGACTTTAGAATAGGTTTAGGCCCGAAGGGTTACATAGAGCGTTCCAAGAATGAGGGAGTTCGATACATGCAGAAAACCCTGTGAAGAAAAGTTGATTCAGCAAGGGACCAGGGTTTGGCTAGAGTCTCTATTGACTTGTTAGAAATCAGAAGGGTTTCGGCTGCATGTTAACCCGAGAAGGAGACCTGATGGCACAAGCCTTGCTTTCCCATGTTAAATCTCTAAACATGCTTCCCTGAAGAATCCTAAATAACACTGTTTTTACCTGGCTTCTGGTCACTGTAGGCAGCCCTCTCGAAAGAAAAGGAGTTTTCTCTAAGGAAACACGGTGCTTCCATAGCATGGGTGGGAGCTCCTGCTGTCCTGCTCTAGAGCTACAGGGAAACTTGACGTGAGTGTTTGACTCAAGCTAAGGCCTGAAAAGCCTTGCTGAAGCGAAAGCGCTTAGCAGTTTCCATTATGTCGTATTCCAAGTTCTGCTTTACTTGAATGTTTCTTCACTTACCAGACACAAGGCACCCTCGTGTAGGCACCCTATTTCGTAGAAATACAGTGAGTACCAGCAGTCTTCTTTGCTCTTCTAAGAAACATCCAGACCTAGAAGCCTTTCCCAGTCACTCTATGTAATCAGAGTGTAGGGCAACTCGCTGCACCCTTCCTTAGGAAGCTAGGTGGACTCAGCTCTTCAACAGCTCCAGGGATTCTGTTCTCTCACGTCCTACATGCCATGGAAGTCTGCCTCATTGCCCTCTGTGGAGCTTCACTAAGATACACAATCTGCTTCGCCTACCTCTAGGAACTCGTACCCAATGACCCCATACCTACAGGAGAAAGGAGGCTTGCATTCCTACTGGAACCAAAGCACAGTTTTTCCTTTTACACTGCAGGACTTTAGAATAGGCTTAGGCCCTATAGCATACATAGAACGTTCCAAGGATGAGGGAGTTCCATATATGCAGAACACTCTGTGAAGAAAAGGTGATTCAGCAAGGGACCAGGGTGTAGCTAGAGTCTCTTTGGACTTTTTAGATATAAGAAGGTGTCCGGGTGCATGTTCACCGGAAATGAAGACCTGAATGCCTAAGCCTTCCGTTCCCATTTTAAATCTGTATCCAGGCTGCCTTGAGATACCTAAATAACACTGTTTTTGACAGTCCTCTATTCACTGTGGGCTGCCCTCTGGAAAGAAAAGGAGTTTCTCTAAGGAAACACGGTGCTTCCATAGCATGGGTGGAGCTCGTGCTTTCCTGCTCTAGAGCTACAGGGAAACTTGACGTGAGTCTTTGCCTCAAGCTAAGGCCTGTAAAGCGCTGCTGAAGCGAAAGCGCTTAGCAGTTTCCATTATGTCGTATTGGAAGTTCTGCTTTACTTGAACGTTTCTTCACTCTACCAGACACTAGGCACCCTAGTGTAGGCACCCTCTTTCGTACAACTACAGTGAGTACCAGCAGTCTCCTTTACCCTTCTAAGAAACATCCAGACCTAGAAGCCTTTCCCAGTCACACTATGTATTCAGAGTTTAAGGCAACTCGCTGCACCCTTCCTTAGAAAGCTAGGTGGACTCAGCTCTTCAACAGCTCCAGGGATTCTGTTTTCTCACGACCTACATGCCATTGAAGTCTGCCTCATTGCTCTCATTGGAGCTACACTAAGAAACACAATCTGCTTCGCCTTCTTCTAGGAACTCTTACCCAAGGACCCCATACCTACAGGAGAAAGGAGGCTTGCATTCCTACTGGAATCTAAGCAAAGTTTTTCCTGTTACACTGCAGGACTTTAGAATAGGTTTAGGCCCGAAGGGTTACATAGAGCGTTCCAAGAATGAGGGAGTTCGATACATGCAGAAAACCCTGTGAAGAAAAGTTGATTCAGCAAGGGACCAGGGTTTGGCTAGAGTCTCTATTGACTTGTTAGAAATCAGAAGGGTTTCGGCTGCATGTTAACCCGAGAAGGAGACCTGATGGCACAAGCCTTGCTTTCCCATGTTAAATCTCTAAACATGCTTCCCTGAAGAATCCTAAATAACACTGTTTTTACCTGGCTTCTGGTCACTGTAGGCAGCCCTCTCGAAAGAAAAGGAGTTTTCTCTAAGGAAACACGGTGCATCCATAGCATGGGTGGGAGCTCCTGCTGTCCTGCTCTAGAGCTACAGGGAAACTTGACGTGAGTGTTTGACTCAAGCTAAGGCCTGAAAAGCCTTGCTGAAGCGAAAGCGCTTAGCAGTTTCCATTATGTCGTATTCCAAGTTCTGCTTTACTTGAATGTTTCTTCACTTACCAGACACAAGGCACCCTCGTGTAGGCACCCTTTTTCGTAGAAATACAGTGAGTACCAGCAGTCTTCTTTGCTCTTCTAAGAAACATCCAGACCTAGAAGCCTTTCCCAGTCACTCTATGTAATCAGAGTGTAGGGCAACTCGCTGCACCCTTCCTTAGGAAGCTAGGTGGACTCAGCTCTTCAACAGCTCCAGGGATTCTGTTCTCTCACGTCCTACATGCCATGGAAGTCTGCCTCATTGCCCTCTGTGGAGCTTCACTAAGATACACAATCTGCTTCGCCTACCTCTAGGAACTCGTACCCAATGACCCCATACCTACAGGAGAAAGGAGGCTTGCATTCCTACTGGAACCAAAGCACACTTTTTCCTTTTACACTGCAGGACTTTAGAATAGGCTTAGGCCCTATAGCATACATAGAACGTTCCAAGGATGAGGGAGTTCCATATATGCAGAACACTCTGTGAAGAAAAGGTGATTCAGCAAGGGACCAGGGTGTAGCTAGAGTCTCTTTGGACTTTTTAGATATAAGAAGGTGTCCGGGTGCATGTTCACCGGAAAAGAAGACTTGAATGCCTAAGCCTTGCGTTCCCATTTTAAATCTCTATCCACGCCAGCCTGAGATACCTAAATAACACTGTTTTGACTGGCCTCTACTCACTGTGGGCAGCCCTCTGGAAAGAAAAGGAGTTTCTCTAAGGAAACACGGTGCTTCCATAGCATGGGTGGGAGTTCCTCCTGTCATGCTCTAGAGCTACAGGGTAACTTGACGTGAGTCCTTGCCTCCAGCTAAGGCCTGAAAAGCCCTGCTGAAGCGAAAGCGCTTAGCATTTTCCATTATGTCGTATTGGAAGTTCTGCTTTACTTGAACGTTTCTTCACTCTACCAGACACTAGGCACCCTAGTGTAGGCACCCTCTTTCGTACAACTACAGTGAGTACCAGCAGTCTCCTTTACCCTTCTAAGAAACATCCAGACCTAGAAGCCTTTCCCAGTCACACTATGTATTCAGAGTTTAAGGCAACTCGCTGCACCCTTCCTTAGAAAGCTAGGTGGACTCAGCTCTTCAACAGCTCCAGGGATTCTGTTCTCTCACGACATACATGCCATTGAAGTCTGCCTCATTGCTCTCATTGGAGCTACACTAAGAAACACAATCTGCTTCGCCTTCTTCTAGGAACTCTTACCCAAGGACCCCATACCTACAGGAGAAAGGAGGCTTGCATTCCTACTGGAATCTAAGCAAAGTTTTTCCTGTTACACTGCAGGACTTTAGAATAGGTTCAGGCCCGAAGGGTTACATAGAGCGTTCCAAGAATGAGGGAGTTCGATACATGCAGAAAACCCTGTGAAGAAAAGTTGATTCAGCAAGGGACCAGGGTTTGGCTAGAGTCTCTATTGACTTGTTAGAAATCAGAAGGGTTTCGGCTGCATGTTAACCCGAGAAGGAGACCTGGTGGCACAAGCCTTGCTTTCCCATGTTAAATCTCTAAACATGCTTCCCTGAAGAATCCTAAATAACACTGTTTTTACCTGGCTTCTGCTCACTGTAGGCAGCCCTCTCGAAAGAAAAGGAGTTTTCTCTAAGGAAACACGGTGCTTCCATAGCATGGGTGGGAGCTCCTGCTGTCCTGCTCTAGAGCTACAGGGAAACTTGACGTGAGTGTTTGCCTCAAGCTAAGGCCTGAAAAGCCTTGCTGAAGCTAAAGCGCTTAGCAGTTTCCATTATGTCGTATTCCAAGTTCTGCTTTACTTGAATGTTTCTTCACTTACCAGACACAAGGCACCCTCGTGTAGGCACCCTTTTTCGTAGAAATACAGTGAGTACCAGCAGTGTTCTTTGCTCTTCTAAGAAACATCCAGACCTAGAAGCCTGTCCCAGTCACTCTATGTAATCAGAGTGTAGGGCAACTCGCTGCACCCTTCCTTAGGAAGCTAGGTGGACTCAGCTCTTCAACAGCTCCAGGGATTCTGTTCTCTCACGTCCTACATGCCATGGAAGTCTGCCTCATTGCCCTCTGTGGAGCTTCACTAAGATACACAATCTGCTTCGCCTATCTCTAGGAACTCTTACCCAATGACCCCATACCTACAGGAGAAAGGAGGCTTGCATTCCTACTGGAACCAAAGCACAGTTTTTCCTTTTACACTGCAGGACTTTAGAATAGGCTTAGGCCCTATAGCATACATAGAACGTTCCAAGGATGAGGGAGTTCCATATATGCAGAACACTCTGTGAAGAAAAGGTGATTCAGCAAGGGACCAGGGTGTAGCTAGAGTCTCTTTGGACTTTTTAGATATAAGAAGGTGTCCGGGTCATGTTCACCGGAAAAGAAGACCTGAATGCCTAAGCCTTCCGTTCCCATTTTAAATCTGTATCCAGGCTGCCTTGAGATACCTAAATAACACTGTTTTTGACAGTCCTCTATTCACTGTGGGCTGCCCTCTGGAAAGAAAAGGAGTTTCTCTAAGGAAACACGGTGCTTCCATAGCATGGGTGGAGCTCGTGCTTTCCTGCTCTAGAGCTACAGGGAAACTTGACGTGAGTCTTTGCCTCAAGCTAAGGCCTGTAAAGCGCTGCTGAAGCGAAAGCGCTTAGCAGTTTCCATTATGTCGTATTGGAAGTTCTGCTTTACTTGAACGTTTCTTCACTCTACCAGACACTAGGCCCCCTAGTGTAGGCACCCTCTTTCGTACAACTACAGTGAGTACCAGCAGTCTCCTTTACCCTTCTAAGAAACATCCAGACCTAGAAGCCTTTCCCAGTCACACTATGTATTCAGAGTTTAAGGCAACTCGCTGCACCCTTCCTTAGAAAGCTAGGTGGACTCAGCTCTTCAACAGCTCCAGGGATTCTGTTCTCTCACGACCTACATGCCATTGAAGTCTGCCTCATTGCTCTCATTGGAGCTACACTAAGAAACACAATCTGCTTCGCCTTCTTCTAGGAACTCTTACCCAAGGACCCCATACCTACAGGAGAAAGGAGGCTTGCATTCCTACTGGAATCTAAGCAAAGTTTTTCCTGTTACACTGCAGGACTTTAGAATAGGTTCAGGCCCGAAGGGTTACATAGAGCGTTCCAAGAATGAGGGAGTTCGATACATGCAGAAAACCCTGTGAAGAAAAGTTGATTCAGCAAGGGACCAGGGTTTGGCTAGAGTCTCTATTGACTTGTTAGAAATCAGAAGGGTTTCGGCTGCATGTTAACCCGAGAAGGAGACCTGGTGGCACAAGCCTTGCTTTCCCATGTTAAATCTCTAAACATGCTTCCCTGAAGAATCCTAAATAACACTGTTTTTACCTGGCTTCTGGTCACTGTAGGCAGCCCTCTGGAAAGAAAAGGAGTTTTCTCTAAGGAAACACGGTGCTTCCATAGCATGGGTGGGAGCTCCTGCTGTCCTGCTCTAGAGCTACAGGGAAACTTGACGTGAGTGTTTGCCTCAAGCTAAGGCCTGAAAAGCCTTGCTGAAGCGAAAGCGCTTAGCAGTTTCCATTATGTCGTATTCGAAGTTCTGCTTTACTTGAATGTTTCTTCACTTACCAGACACAAGGCACCCTCGTGTAGGCACCCTTTTTCGTAGAAATACAGTGAGTACCAGCAGTCTTCTTTGCTCTTCTAAGAAACATCCAGACCTAGAAGCCTTTCCCAGTCACTCTATGTAATCAGAGTGTAGGGCAACTCGCTGCACCCTTCCTTAGGAAGCTAGGTGGACTCAGCTCTTCAACAGCTCCAGGGATTCTGTTCTCTCACGTCCTACATGCCATGGAAGTCTGCCTCATTGCCCTCTGTGGAGCTTCACTAAGATACACAATCTGCTTCGCCTACCTCTAGGAACTCTTACCCAATGACCCCATACCTACAGGAGAAAGGAGGCTTGCATTCCTACTGGAACCAAAGCACACTTTTTCCTTTTACACTGCAGGACTTTAGAATAGGCTTAGGCCCTATAGCATACATAGAACGTTCCAAGGATGAGGGAGTTCCATATATGCAGAACACTCTGTGAAGAAAAGGTGATTCAGCAAGGGACCAGGGTGTAGCTAGAGTCTCTTTGGACTTTTTAGATATAAGAAGGTGTCCGGGTCATGTTCACCGGAAAAGAAGACCTGAATGCCTAAGCCTTCCGTTCCCATTTTAAATCTGTATCCAGGCTGCCTTGAGATACCTAAATAACACTGTTTTTGACAGTCCTCTATTCACTGTGGGCTGCCCTCTGGAAAGAAAAGGAGTTTCTCTAAGGAAACACGGTGCTTCCATAGCATGGGTGGAGCTCGTGCTTTCCTGCTCTAGAGCTACAGGGAAACTTGACGTGAGTCTTTGCCTCAAGCTAAGGCCTGTAAAGCGCTGCTGAAGCGAAAGCGCTTAGCAGTTTCCATTATGTCGTATTGGAAGTTCTGCTTTACTTGAACGTTTCTTCACTCTACCAGACACTAGGCACCCTAGTGTAGGCACCCTCTTTCGTACAACTACAGTGAGTACCAGCAGTCTCCTTTACCCTTCTAAGAAACATCCAGACCTAGAAGCCTTTCCCAGTCACACTATGTATTCAGAGTTTAAGGCAACTCGCTGCACCCTTCCTTAGAAAGCTAGGTGGACTCAGCTCTTCAACAGCTCCAGGGATTCTGTTCTCTCACGACATACATGCCATTGAAGTCTGCCTCATTGCTCTCATTGGAGCTACACTAAGAAACACAATCTGCTTCGCCTTCTTCTAGGAACTCTTACCCAAGGACCCCATACCTACAGGAGAAAGGAGGCTTGCATTCCTACTGGAATCTAAGCAAAGTTTTTCCTGTTACACTGCAGGACTTTAGAATAGGTTCAGGCCCGAAGGGTTACATAGAGCGTTCCAAGAATGAGGGAGTTCGATACATGCAGAAAACCCTGTGAAGAAAAGTTGATTCAGCAAGGGACCAGGGTTTGGCTAGAGTCTCTATTGACTTGTTAGAAATCAGAAGGGTCTCGGCTGCATGTTAACCCGAGAAGGAGACCTGGTGGCACAAGCCTTGCTTTCCCATGTTAAATCTCTAAACATGCTTCCCTGAAGAATCCTAAATAACACTGTTTTTACCTGGCTTCTGGTCACTGTAGGCAGCCCTCTCGAAAGAAAAGGAGTTTTCTCTAAGGAAACACGGTGCTTCCATAGCATGGGTGGGAGCTCCTGCTGTCCTGCTCTAGAGCTACAGGGAAACTTGACGTGAGTGTTTGCCTCAAGCTAAGGCCTGAAAAGCCTTGCTGAAGCGAAAGCGCTTAGCAGTTTCCATTATGTCGTATTCGAAGTTCTGCTTTACTTGAATGTTTCTTCACTTACCAGACACAAGGCACCCTCGTGTAGGCACCCTTTTTCGTAGAAATACAGTGAGTACCAGCAGTCTTCTTTGCTCTTCTAAGAAACATCCAGACCTAGAAGCCTTTCCCAGTCACTCTATGTAATCAGAGTGTAGGGCAACTCGCTGCACCCTTCCTTAGGAAGCTAGGTGGACTCAGCTCTTCAACAGCTCCAGGGATTCTGTTCTCTCACGTCCTACATGCCATGGAAGTCTGCCTCATTGCCCTCTGTGGAGCTTCACTAAGATACACAATCTGCTTCGCCTATCTCTAGGAACTCTTACCCAATGACCGCATACCTACAGGAGAAAGGAGGCTTGCATTCCTACTGGAACCAAAGCACAGTTTTTCCTTTTACACTGCAGGACTTTAGAATAGGCTTAGGCCCTATAGCATACATAGAACGTTCCAAGGATGAGGGAGTTCCATATATGCAGAACACTCTGTGAAGAAAAGGTGATTCAGCAAGGGACCAGGGTGTAGCTAGAGTCTCTTTGGACTTTTTAGATATAAGAAGGTGTCCGGGTCATGTTCACCGGAAAAGAAGACCTGAATGCCTAAGCCTTCCGTTCCCATTTTAAATCTGTATCCAGGCTGCCTTGAGATACCTAAATAACACTGTTTTTGACAGTCCTCTATTCACTGTGGGCTGCCCTCTGGAAAGAAAAGGAGTTTCTCTAAGGAAACACGGTGCTTCCATAGCATGGGTGGAGCTCGTGCTTTCCTGCTCTAGAGCTACAGGGAAACTTGACGTGAGTCTTTGCCTCAAGCTAAGGCCTGTAAAGCGCTGCTGAAGCGAAAGCGCTTAGCAGTTTCCATTATGTCGTATTGGAAGTTCTGCTTTACTTGAACGTTTCTTCACTCTACCAGACACTAGGCCCCCTAGTGTAGGCACCCTCTTTCGTACAACTACAGTGAGTACCAGCAGTCTCCTTTACCCTTCTAAGAAACATCCAGACCTAGAAGCCTTTCCCAGTCACACTATGTATTCAGAGTTTAAGGCAACTCGCTGCACCCTTCCTTAGAAAGCTAGGTGGACTCAGCTCTTCAACAGCTCCAGGGATTCTGTTCTCTCACGACATACATGCCATTGAAGTCTGCCTCATTGCTCTCATTGGAGCTACACTAAGAAACACAATCTGCTTCGCCTTCTTCTAGGAACTCTTACCCAAGGACCCCATACCTACAGGAGAAAGGAGGCTTGCATTCCTACTGGAATCTAAGCAAAGTTTTTCCTGTTACACTGCAGGACTTTAGAATAGGTTCAGGCCCGAAGGGTTACATAGAGCGTTCCAAGAATGAGGGAGTTCGATACATGCAGAAAACCCTGTGAAGAAAAGTTGATTCAGCAAGGGACCAGGGTTTGGCTAGAGTCTCTATTGACTTGTTAGAAATCAGAAGGGTTTCGGCTGCATGTTAACCCGAGAAGGAGACCTGGTGGCACAAGCCTTGCTTTCCCATGTTAAATCTCTAAACATGCTTCCCTGAAGAATCCTAAATAACACTGTTTTTACCTGGCTTCTGGTCACTGTAGGCAGCCCTCTCGAAAGAAAAGGAGTTTTCTCTAAGGAAACACGGTGCTTCCATAGCATGGGTGGGAGCTCCTGCTGTCCTGCTCTAGAGCTACAGGGAAACTTGACGTGAGTGTTTGCCTCAAGCTAAGGCCTGAAAAGCCTTGCTGAAGCGAAAGCGCTTAGCAGTTTCCATTATGTCGTATTCGAAGTTCTGCTTTACTTGAATGTTTCTTCACTTACCAGACACAAGGCACCCTCGTGTAGGCACCCTATTTCGTAGAAATACAGTGAGTACCAGCAGTCTTCTTTGCTCTTCTAAGAAACATCCAGACCTAGAAGCCTTTCCCAGTCACTCTATGTAATCAGAGTGTAGGGCAACTCGCT
This sequence comes from Balaenoptera physalus, assembly GCF_965194825.1. Taxonomy (NCBI): domain Eukaryota; kingdom Metazoa; phylum Chordata; class Mammalia; order Artiodactyla; family Balaenopteridae; genus Balaenoptera; species Balaenoptera physalus. The sequence goes on along the minus strand of NC_138902.1, from coordinate 6,270,440 downwards.
GCACCCTTCCTTAGGAAGCTAGGTGGACTCAGCTCTTCAACAGCTCCAGGGATTCTGTTCTCTCACGTCCTACATGCCATGGAAGTCTGCCTCATTGCCCTCTGTGGAGCTTCACTAAGATACACAATCTGCTTCGCCTACCTCTAGGAACTCTTACCCAATGACCCCATACCTACAGGAGAAAGGAGGCTTGCATTCCTACTGGAACCAAAGCACACTTTTTCCTTTTACACTGCAGGACTTTAGAATAGGCTTAGGCCCTATAGCATACATAGAACGTTCCAAGGATGAGGGAGTTCCATATATGCAGAACACTCTGTGAAGAAAAGGTGATTCAGCAAGGGACCAGGGTGTAGCTAGAGTCTCTTTGGACTTTTTAGATATAAGAAGGTGTCCGGGTCATGTTCACCGGAAAAGAAGACCTGAATGCCTAAGCCTTCCGTTCCCATTTTAAATCTGTATCCAGGCTGCCTTGAGATACCTAAATAACACTGTTTTTGACAGTCCTCTATTCACTGTGGGCTGCCCTCTGGAAAGAAAAGGAGTTTCTCTAAGGAAACACGGTGCTTCCATAGCATGGGTGGAGCTCGTGCTTTCCTGCTCTAGAGCTACAGGGAAACTTGACGTGAGTCTTTGCCTCAAGCTAAGGCCTGTAAAGCGCTGCTGAAGCGAAAGCGCTTAGCAGTTTCCATTATGTCGTATTGGAAGTTCTGCTTTACTTGAACGTTTCTTCACTCTACCAGACACTAGGCACCCTAGTGTAGGCACCCTCTTTCGTACAACTACAGTGAGTACCAGCAGTCTCCTTTACCCTTCTAAGAAACATCCAGACCTAGAAGCCTTTCCCAGTCACACTATGTATTCAGAGTTTAAGGCAACTCGCTGCACCCTTCCTTAGAAAGCTAGGTGGACTCAGCTCTTCAACAGCTCCAGGGATTCTGTTCTCTCACGACATACATGCCATTGAAGTCTGCCTCATTGCTCTCATTGGAGCTACACTAAGAAACACAATCTGCTTCGCCTTCTTCTAGGAACTCTTACCCAAGGACCCCATACCTACAGGAGAAAGGAGGCTTGCATTCCTACTGGAATCTAAGCAAAGTTTTTCCTGTTACACTGCAGGACTTTAGAATAGGTTCAGGCCCGAAGGGTTACATAGAGCGTTCCAAGAATGAGGGAGTTCGATACATGCAGAAAACCCTGTGAAGAAAAGTTGATTCAGCAAGGGACCAGGGTTTGGCTAGAGTCTCTATTGACTTGTTAGAAATCAGAAGGGTTTCGGCTGCATGTTAACCCGAGAATGAGACCTGGTGGCACAAGCCTTGCTTTCCCATGTTAAATCTCTAAACATGCTTCCCTGAAGAATCCTAAATAACACTGTTTTTACCTGGCTTCTGGTCACTGTAGGCAGCCCTCTCGAAAGAAAAGGAGTTTTCTCTAAGGAAACACGGTGCTTCCATAGCATGGGTGGGAGCTCCTGCTGTCCTGCTCTAGAGCTACAGGGAAACTTGACGTGAGTGTTTGCCTCAAGCTAAGGCCTGAAAAGCCTTGCTGAAGCGAAAGCGCTTAGCAGTTTCCATTATGTCGTATTCCAAGTTCTGCTTTACTTGAATGTTTCTTCACTTACCAGACACAAGGCACCCTCGTGTAGGCACCCTTTTTCGTAGAAATACAGTGAGTACCAGCAGTCTTCTTTGCTCTTCTAAGAAACATCCAGACCTAGAAGCCTTTCCCAGTCACTCTATGTAATCAGAGTGTAGGGCAACTCGCTGCACCCTTCCTTAGGAAGCTAGGTGGACTCAGCTCTTCAACAGCTCCAGGGATTCTGTTCTCTCACGTCCTACATGCCATGGAAGTCTGCCTCATTGCCCTCTGTGGAGCTTCACTAAGATACAAAATCTGCTTCGCCTATCTCTAGGAACTCTTACCCAATGACCCCATACCTACAGGAGAAAGGAGGCTTGCATTCCTACTGGAACCAAAGCACAGTTTTTCCTTTTACACTGCAGGACTTTAGAATAGGCTTAGGCCCTATAGCATACATAGAACGTTCCAAGGATGAGGGAGTTCCATATATGCAGAACACTCTGTGAAGAAAAGGTGATTCAGCAAGGGACCAGGGTGTAGCTAGAGTCTCTTTGGACTTTTTAGATATAAGAATGTGTCCGGGTCATGTTCACCGGAAAAGAAGACCTGAATGCCTAAGCCTTCTGTTCCCATTTTAAATCTGTATCCAGGCTGCCTTGAGATACCTAAATAACACTGTTTTTGACAGTCCTCTATTCACTGTGGGCTGCCCTCTGGAAAGAAAAGGAGTTTCTCTAAGGAAACACGGTGCTTCCATAGCATGGGTGGAGCTCGTGCTTTCCTGCTCTAGAGCTACAGGGAAACTTGACGTGAGTCTTTGCCTCAAGATAAGGCCTGTAAAGCGCTGCTGAAGCGAAAGCGCTTTGCAGTTTCCATTATGTCGTATTGGAAGTTCTGCTTTACTTGAACGTTTCTTCACTCTACCAGACACTAGGCACCCTAGTGTAGGCACCCTCTTTCGTACAACTACAGTGAGTACCAGCAGTCTCCTTTACCCTTCTAAGAAACATCCAGACCTAGAAGCCTTTCCCAGTCACACTATGTATTCAGAGTTTAAGGCAACTCGCTGCACCCTTCCTTAGAAAGCTAGGTGGACTCAGCTCTTCAACAGCTCCAGGGATTCTGTTTTCTCACGACCTACATGCCATTGAAGTCTGCCTCATTGCTCTCATTGGAGCTACACTAAGAAACACAATCTGCTTCGCCTTCTTCTAGGAACTCTTACCCAAGGACCCCATACCTACAGGAGAAAGGAGGCTTGCATTCCTACTGGAATCTAAGCAAAGTTTTTCCTGTTACACTGCAGGACTTTAGAATAGGTTTAGGCCCGAAGGGTTACATAGAGCGTTCCAAGAATGAGGGAGTTCGATACATGCAGAAAACCCTGTGAAGAAAAGTTGATTCAGCAAGGGACCAGGGTTTGGCTAGAGTCTCTATTGACTTGTTAGAAATCAGAAGGGTCTCGGCTGCATGTTAACCCGAGAAGGAGACCTGGTGGCACAAGCCTTGCTTTCCCATGTTAAATCTCTAAACATGCTTCCCTGAAGAATCCTAAATAACACTGTTTTTACCTGGCTTCTGGTCACTGTAGGCAGCCCTCTCGAAAGAAAAGGAGTTTTCTCTAAGGAAACACGGTGCTTCCATAGCATGGGTGGGAGCTCCTGCTGTCCTGCTCTAGAGCTACAGGGAAACTTGACGTGAGTGTTTGCCTCAAGCTAAGGCCTGAAAAGCCTTGCTGAAGCGAAAGCGCTTAGCAGTTTCCATTATGTCGTATTCCAAGTTCTGCTTTACTTGAATGTTTCTTCACTTACCAGACACAAGGCACCCTCGTGTAGGCACCCTTTTTCGTAGAAATACAGTGAGTACCAGCAGTCTTCTTTGCTCTTCTAAGAAACATCCAGACCTAGAAGCCTTTCCCAGTCACTCTATGTAATCAGAGTGTAGGGCAACTCGCTGCACCCTTCCTTAGGAAGCTAGGTGGACTCAGCTCTTCAACAGCTCCAGGGATTCTGTTCTCTCACGTCCTACATGCCATGGAAGTCTGCCTCATTGCCCTCTGTGGAGCTTCACTAAGATACACAATCTGCTTCGCCTATCTCTAGGAACTCTTACCCAATGACCGCATACCTACAGGAGAAAGGAGGCTTGCATTCCTACTGGAACCAAAGCACAGTTTTTCCTTTTACACTGCAGGACTTTAGAATAGGCTTAGGCCCTATAGCATACATAGAACGTTCCAAGGATGAGGGAGTTCCATATATGCAGAACACTCTGTGAAGAAAAGGTGATTCAGCAAGGGACCAGGGTGTAGCTAGAGTCTCTTTGGACTTTTTAGATATAAGAAGGTGTCCGGGTCATGTTCACCGGAAAAGAAGACCTGAATGCCTAAGCCTTCCGTTCCCATTTTAAATCTGTATCCAGGCTGCCTTGAGATACCTAAATAACACTGTTTTTGACAGTCCTCTATTCACTGTGGGCTGCCCTCTGGAAAGAAAAGGAGTTTCTCTAAGGAAACACGGTGCTTCCATAGCATGGGTGGAGCTCGTGCTTTCCTGCTCTAGAGCTACAGGGAAACTTGACGTGAGTCTTTGCCTCAAGCTAAGGCCTGTAAAGCGCTGCTGAAGCGAAAGCGCTTAGCAGTTTCCATTATGTCGTATTGGAAGTTCTGCTTTACTTGAACGTTTCTTCACTCTACCAGACACTAGGCACCCTAGTGTAGGCACCCTCTTTCGTACAACTACAGTGAGTACCAGCAGTCTCCTTTACCCTTCTAAGAAACATCCAGACCTAGAAGCCTTTCCCAGTCACACTATGTATTCAGAGTTTAAGGCAACTCGCTGCACCCTTCCTTAGAAAGCTAGGTGGACTCAGCTCTTCAACAGCTCCAGGGATTCTGTTTTCTCACGACCTACATGCCATTGAAGTCTGCCTCATTGCTCTCATTGGAGCTACACTAAGAAACACAATCTGCTTCGCCTTCTTCTAGGAACTCTTACCCAAGGACCCCATACCTACAGGAGAAAGGAGGCTTGCATTCCTACTGGAATCTAAGCAAAGTTTTTCCTGTTACACTGCAGGACTTTAGAATAGGTTCAGGCCCGAAGGGTTACATAGAGCGTTCCAAGAATGAGGGAGTTCGATACATGCAGAAAACCCTGTGAAGAAAAGTTGATTCATCAAGGGACCAGGGTTTGGCTAGAGTCTCTATTGACTTGTTAGAAATCAGAAGGGTTTCGGCTGCATGTTAACCCGAGAAGGAGACCTGGTGGCACAAGCCTTGCTTTCCCATGTTAAATCTCTAAACATGCTTCCCTGAAGAATCCTAAATAACACTGTTTTTACCTGGCTTCTGGTCACTGTAGGCAGCCCTCTCGAAAGAAAAGGAGTTTTCTCTAAGGAAACACGGTGCTTCCATAGCATGGGTGGGAGCTCCTGCTGTCCTGCTCTAGAGCTACAGGGAAACTTGACGTGAGTGTTTGCCTCAAGCTAAGGCCTGAAAAGCCTTGCTGAAGCGAAAGCGCTTAGCAGTTTCCATTATGTCGTATTCGAAGTTCTGCTTTACTTGAATGTTTCTTCACTTACCAGACACAAGGCACCCTCGTGTAGGCACCCTATTTCGTAGAAATACAGTGAGTACCAGCAGTCTTCTTTGCTCTTCTAAGAAACATCCAGACCTAGAAGCCTTTCCCAGTCACTCTATGTAATCAGAGTGTAGGGCAACTCGCTGCACCCTTCCTTAGGAAGCTAGGTGGACTCAGCTCTTCAACAGCTCCAGGGATTCTGTTCTCTCACGTCCTACATGCCATGGAAGTCTGCCTCATTGCCCTCTGTGGAGCTTCACTAAGATACACAATCTGCTTCGCCTACATCTAGGAACTCGTACCCAATGACCCCATACCTACAGGAGAAAGGAGGCTTGCATTCCTACTGGAACCAAAGCACAGTTTTTCCTTTTACACTGTAGGACTTTAGAATAGGCTTAGGCCCTATAGCATACATAGAACGTTCCAAGGATGAGGGAGTTCCATATATGCAGAACACTCTGTGAAGAAAAGGTGATTCAGCAAGGGACCAGGGTGTAGCTAGAGTCTCTTTGGACTTTTTAGATATAAGAAGGTGTCCGGGTGCATGTTCACCGGAAAAGAAGATCTGAATGCCTAAGCCTTCCGTTCCCATTTTAAATCTGTATCCAGGCTGCCTTGAGATACCTAAATAACACTGTTTTTGACAGTCCTCTATTCACTGTGGGCTGCCCTCTGGAAAGAAAAGGAGTTTCTCTAAGGAAACACGGTGCTTCCATAGCATGGGTGGAGCTCGTGCTTTCCTGCTCTAGAGCTACAGGGAAACTTGACGTGAGTCTTTGCCTCAAGCTAAGGCCTGTAAAGCGCTGCTGAAGCGAAAGCGCTTAGCAGTTTCCATTATGTCGTATTGGAAGTTCTGCTTTACTTGAACGTTTCTTCACTCTACCAGACACTAGGCACCCTAGTGTAGGCACCCTCTTTCGTACAACTACAGTGAGTACCAGCAGTCTCCTTTACCCTTCTAAGAAACATCCAGACCTAGAAGCCTTTCCCAGTCACACTATGTATTCAGAGTTTAAGGCAACTCGCTGCACCCTTCCTTAGAAAGCTAGGTGGACTCAGCTCTTCAACAGCTCCAGGGATTCTGTTCTCTCACGACCTACATGCCATTGAAGTCTGCCTCATTGCTCTCATTGGAGCTACACTAAGAAACACAATCTGCTTCGCCTTCTTCTAGGAACTCTTACCCAAGGACCCCATACCTACAGGAGAAAGGAGGCTTGCATTCCTACTGGAATCTAAGCAAAGTTTTTCCTGTTACACTGCAGGACTTTAGAATAGGTTTAGGCCCGAAGGGTTACATAGAGCGTTCCAAGAATGAGGGAGTTCGATACATGCAGAAAACCCTGTGAAGAAAAGTTGATTCAGCAAGGGACCAGGGTTTGGCTAGAGTCTCTATTGACTTGTTAGAAATCAGAAGGGTTTCGGCTGCATGTTAACCCGAGAAGGAGACCTGGTGGCACAAGCCTTGCTTTCCCATGTTAAACCTCTAAACATGCTTCCCTGAAGAATCCTAAATAACACTGTTTTTACCTGGCTTCTGGTCACTGTAGGCAGCCCTCTCGAAAGAAAAGGAGTTTTCTCTAAGGAAACACGGTGCTTCCATAGCATGGGTGGGAGCTCCTGCTGTCCTGCTCTAGAGCTACAGGGAAACTTGACGTGAGTGTTTGCCTCAAGCTAAGGCCTGAAAAGCCTTGCTGAAGCGAAAGCGCTTAGCAGTTTCCATTATGTCGTATTCCAAGTTCTGCTTTACTTGAATGTTTCTTCACTTACCAGACACAAGGCACCCTCGTGTAGGCACCCTTTTTCGTAGAAATACAGTGAGTACCAGCAGTCTTCTTTGCTCTTCTAAGAAACATCCAGACCTAGAAGCCTTTCCCAGTCACTCTATGTAATCAGAGTGTAGGGCAACTCGCTGCACCCTTCCTTAGGAAGCTAGGTGGACTCAGCTCTTCAACAGCTCCAGGGATTCTGTTCTCTCACGTCCTACATGCCATGGAAGTCTGCCTCATTGCCCTCTGTGGAGCTTCACTAAGATACACAATCTGCTTCGCCTACCTCTAGGAACTCTTACCCAATGACCCCATACCTACAGGAGAAAGGAGGCTTGCATTCCTACTGGAACCAAAGCACAGTTTTTCCTTTTACACTGCAGGACTTTAGAATAGGCTTCGGCCCTATAGCATACATAGAACGTTCCAAGGATGAGGGAGTTCCATATATGCAGAACACTCTGTGAAGAAAAGTTGATTCAGCAAGGGACCAGGGTGTAGCTAGAGTCTCTTTGGACTTCTTAGATATAAGAAGGTGTCCGGGTGCATGTTCACCGGAAAAGAAGACTTGAATGCCTAAGCCTTGCGTTCCCATTTTAAATCTCTATCCACGCCAGCCTGAGATACCTAAATAACACTGTTTTGACTGGCCTCTATTCACTGTGGGCAGCCCTCTGGAAAGAAAAGGAGTTTCTCTAAGGAAACACGGTGCTTCCATAGCATGGGTGGGAGTTCCTCCTGTCATGCTCTAGAGCTACAGGGTAACTTGACGTGAGTCCTTGCCTCAAGCTAAGGCCTGAAAAGCCCTGCTGAAGCGAAAGCGCTTAGCATTTTCCATTATGTCGTATTGGAAGTTCTGCTTTACTTGAACGTTTCTTCACTCTACCAGACACTAGGCCCCCTAGTGTAGGCACCCTCTTTCGTACAACTACAGTGAGTACCAGCAGTCTCCTTTACCCTTCTAAGAAACATCCAGACCTAGAAGCCTTTCCCAGTCACACTATGTATTCAGAGTTTAAGGCAACTCGCTGCACCCTTCCTTAGAAAGCTAGGTGGACTCAGCTCTTCAACAGCTCCAGGGATTCTGTTCTCTCACGCCCTACATGCCATTGAAGTCTGCCTCATTGCTCTCATTGGAGCTACACTAAGAAACACAATCTGCTTCGCCTTCTTCTAGGAACTCTTACCCAAGGACCCCATACCTACAGGAGAAAGGAGGCTTGCATTCCTACTGGAATCTAAGCAAAGTTTTTCCTGTTACACTGCAGGACTTTAGAATAGGTTTAGGCCCGAAGGGTTACATAGAGCGTTCCAAGAATGAGGGAGTTCGATACATGCAGAAAACCCTGTGAAGAAAAGTTGATTCAGCAAGGGACCAGGGTTTGGCTAGAGTCTCTATTGACTTGTTAGAAATCAGAAGGGTTTCGGCTGCATGTTAACCCGAGAAGGAGACCTGGTGGCACAAGCCTTGCTTTCCCATGTTAAACCTCTAAACATGCTTCCCTGAAGAATCCTAAATAACACTGTTTTTACCTGGCTTCTGGTCACTGTAGGCAGCCCTCTCGAAAGAAAAGGAGTTTTCTCTAAGGAAACACGGTGCTTCCATAGCATGGGTGGGAGCTCCTGCTGTCCTGCTCTAGAGCTACAGGGAAACTTGACGTGAGTGTTTGCCTCAAGCTAAGGCCTGAAAAGCCTTGCTGAAGCGAAAGCGCTTAGCAGTTTCCATTATGTCGTATTCCAAGTTCTGCTTTACTTGAATGTTTCTTCACTTACCAGACACAAGGCACCCTCGTGTAGGCACCCTTTTTCGTAGAAATACAGTGAGTACCAGCAGTCTTCTTTGCTCTTCTAAGAAACATCCAGACCTAGAAGCCTTTCCCAGTCACTCTATGTAATCAGAGTGTAGGGCAACTCGCTGCACCCTTCCTTAGGAAGCTAGGTGGACTCAGCTCTTCAACAGCTCCAGGGATTCTGTTCTCTCACGTCCTACATGCCATGGAAGTCTGCCTCATTGCCCTCTGTGGAGCTTCACTAAGATACACAATCTGCTTCGCCTACCTCTAGGAACTCTTACCCAATGACCCCATACCTACAGGAGAAAGGAGGCTTGCATTCCTACTGGAACCAAAGCACAGTTTTTCCTTTTACACTGCAGGACTTTAGAATAGGCTTCGGCCCTATAGCATACATAGAACGTTCCAAGGATGAGGGAGTTCCATATATGCAGAACACTCTGTGAAGAACAGTTGATTCAGCAAGGGACCAGGGTGTAGCTAGAGTCTCTTTGGACTTCTTAGATATAAGAAGGTGTCCGGGTGCATGTTCACCGGAAAAGAAGACTTGAATGCCTAAGCCTTGCGTTCCCATTTTAAATCTCTATCCACGCCAGCCTGAGATACCTAAATAACACTGTTTTGACTGGCCTCTATTCACTGTGGGCAGCCCTCTGGAAAGAAAAGGAGTTTCTCTAAGGAAACACGGTGCTTCCATAGCATGGGTGGGAGTTCCTCCTGTCATGCTCTAGAGCTACAGGGTAACTTGACGTGAGTCCTTGCCTCAAGCTAAGGCCTGAAAAGCCCTGCTGAAGCGAAAGCGCTTAGCATTTTCCATTATGTCGTATTGGAAGTTCTGCTTTACTTGAACGTTTCTTCACTCTACCAGACACTAGGCACCCTAGTGTAGGCACCCTCTTTCGTACAACTACAGTGAGTACCAGCAGTCTCCTTTACCCTTCTAAGAAACATCCAGACCTAGAAGCCTTTCCCAGTCACACTATGTATTCAGAGTTTAAGGCAACTCGCTGCACCCTTCCTTAGAAAGCTAGGTGGACTCAGCTCTTCAACAGCTCCAGGGATTCTGTTCTCTCACGACCTACATGCCATTGAAGTCTGCCTCATTGCTCTCATTGGAGCTACACTAAGAAACACAATCTGCTTCGCCTTCTTCTAGGAACTCTTACCCAAGGACCCCATACCTACAGGAGAAAGGAGGCTTGCATTCCTACTGGAATCTAAGCAAAGTTTTTCCTGTTACACTGCAGGACTTTAGAATAGGTTTAGGCCCGAAGGGTTACATAGAGCGTTCCAAGAATGAGGGAGTTCGATACATGCAGAAAACCCTGTGAAGAAAAGTTGATTCAGCAAGGGACCAGGGTTTGGCTAGAGTCTCTATTGACTTGTTAGAAATCAGAAGGGTTTCGGCTGCATGTTAACCCGAGAAGGAGACCTGGTGGCACAAGCCTTGCTTTCCCATGTTAAACCTCTAAACATGCTTCCCTGAAGAATCCTAAATAACACTGTTTTTACCTGGCTTCTGGTCACTGTAGGCAGCCCTCTCGAAAGAAAAGGAGTTTTCTCTAAGGAAACACGGTGCTTCCATAGCATGGGTGGGAGCTCCTGCTGTCCTGCTCTAGAGCTACAGGGAAACTTGACGTGAGTGTTTGCCTCAAGCTAAGGCCTGAAAAGCCTTGCGGAAGCGAAAGCGCTTAGCAGTTTCCATTATGTCGTATTCCAAGTTCTGCTTTACTTGAATGTTTCTTCACTTACCAGACACAAGGCACCCTCGTGTAGGCACCCTTTTTCGTAGAAATACAGTGAGTACCAGCAGTCTTCTTTGCTCTTCTAAGAAACATCCAGACCTAGAAGCCTTTCCCAGTCACTCTATGTAATCAGAGTGTAGGGCAACTCGCTGCACCCTTCCTTAGGAAGCTAGGTGGACTCAGCTCTTCAACAGCTCCAGGGATTCTGTTCTCTCACGTCCTACATGCCATGGAAGTCTGCCTCATTGCCCTCTGTGGAGCTTCACTAAGATACACAATCTGCTTCGCCTACCTCTAGGAACTCTTACCCAATGACCCCATACCTACAGGAGAAAGGAGGCTTGCATTCCTACTGGAACCAAAGCACAGTTTTTCCTTTTACACTGCAGGACTTTAGAATAGGCTTCGGCCCTATAGCATACATAGAACGTTCCAAGGATGAGGGAGTTCCATATATGCAGAACACTCTGTGAAGAAAAGTTGATTCAGCAAGGGACCAGGGTGTAGCTAGAGTCTCTTTGGACTTCTTAGATATAAGAAGGTGTCCGGGTGCATGTTCACCGGAAAAGAAGACTTGAATGCCTAAGCCTTGCGTTCCCATTTTAAATCTCTATCCACGCCAGCCTGAGATACCTAAATAACACTGTTTTGACTGGCCTCTATTCACTGTGGGCAGCCCTCTGGAAAGAAAAGGAGTTTCTCTAAGGAAACACGGTGCTTCCATAGCATGGGTGGGAGCTCCTGCTGTCCTGCTCTAGAGCTACAGGGAAACTTGACGTGAGTGTTTGCCTCAAGCTAAGGCCTGAAAAGCCTTGCTGAAGCGAAAGCGCTTAGCAGTTTCCATTATGTCGTATTCGAAGTTCTGCTTTACTTGAATGTTTCTTCACTTACCAGACACAAGGCACCCTCGTGTAGGCACCCTATTTCGTAGAAATACAGTGAGTACCAGCAGTCTTCTTTGCTCTTCTAAGAAACATCCAGACCTAGAAGCCTTTCCCAGTCACTCTATGTAATCAGAGTGTAGGGCAACTCGCTGCACCCTTCCTTAGGAAGCTAGGTGGACTCAGCTCTTCAACAGCTCCAGGGATTCTGTTCTCTCACGTCCTACATGCCATGGAAGTCTGCCTCATTGCCCTCTGTGGAGCTTCACTAAGATACACAATCTGCTTCGCCTACCTCTAGGAACTCGTACCCAATGACCCCATACCTACAGGAGAAAGGAGGCTTGCATTCCTACTGGAACCAAAGCACAGTTTTTCCTTTTACACTGTAGGACTTTAGAATAGGCTTAGGCCCTATAGCATACATAGAACGTTCCAAGGATGAGGGAGTTCCATATATGCAGAACACTCTGTGAAGAAAAGGTGATTCAGCAAGGGACCAGGGTGTAGCTAGAGTCTCTTTGGACTTTTTAGATATAAGAAGGTGTCCGGGTGCATGTTCACCGGAAAAGAAGACCTGAATGCCTAAGCCTTCCGTTCCCATTTTAAATCTGTATCCAGGCTGCCTTGAGATACCTAAATAACACTGTTTTTGACAGTCCTCTATTCACTGTGGGCTGCCCTCTGGAAAGAAAAGGAGTTTCTCTAAGGAAACACGGTGCTTCCATAGCATGGGTGGAGCTCGTGCTTTCCTGCTCTAGAGCTACAGGGAAACTTGACGTGAGTCTTTGCCTCAAGCTAAGGCCTGTAAAGCGCTGCTGAAGCGAAAGCGCTTAGCAGTTTCCATTATGTCGTATTGGAAGTTCTGCTTTACTTGAACGTTTCTTCACTCTACCAGACACTAGGCCCCCTAGTGTAGGCACCCTCTTTCGTACAACTACAGTGAGTACCAGCAGTCTCCTTTACCCTTCTAAGAAACATCCAGACCTAGAAGCCTTTCCCAGTCACACTATGTATTCAGAGTTTAAGGCAACTCGCTGCACCCTTCCTTAGAAAGCTAGGTGGACTCAGCTCTTCAACAGCTCCAGGGATTCTGTTCTCTCACGACCTACATGCCATTGAAGTCTGCCTCATTGCTCTCATTGGAGCTACACTAAGAAACACAATCTGCTTCGCCTTCTTCTAGGAACTCTTACCCAAGGACCCCATACCTACAGGAGAAAGGAGGCTTGCATTCCTACTGGAATCTAAGCAAAGTTTTTCCTGTTACACTGCAGGACTTTAGAATAGGTTTAGGCCCGAAGGGTTACATAGAGCGTTCCAAGAATGAGGGAGTTCGATACATGCAGAAAACCCTGTGAAGAAAAGTTGATTCAGCAAGGGACCAGGGTTTGGCTAGAGTCTCTATTGACTTGTTAGAAATCAGAAGGGTTTCGGCTGCATGTTAACCCGAGAAGGAGACCTGGTGGCACAAGCCTTGCTTTCCCATGTTAAACCTCTAAACATGCTTCCCTGAAGAATCCTAAATAACACTGTTTTTACCTGGCTTCTGGTCACTGTAGGCAGCCCTCTCGAAAGAAAAGGAGTTTTCTCTAAGGAAACACGGTGCTTCCATAGCATGGGTGGGAGCTCCTGCTGTCCTGCTCTAGAGCTACAGGGAAACTTGACGTGAGTGTTTGCCTCAAGCTAAGGCCTGAAAAGCCTTGCTGAAGCGAAAGCGCTTAGCAGTTTCCATTATGTCGTATTCCAAGTTCTGCTTTACTTGAATGTTTCTTCACTTACCAGACACAAGGCACCCTCGTGTAGGCACCCTTTTTCGTAGAAATACAGTGAGTACCAGCAGTCTTCTTTGCTCTTCTAAGAAACATCCAGACCTAGAAGCCTTTCCCAGTCACTCTATGTAATCAGAGTGTAGGGCAACTCGCTGCACCCTTCCTTAGGAAGCTAGGTGGACTCAGCTCTTCAACAGCTCCAGGGATTCTGTTCTCTCACGTCCTACATGCCATGGAAGTCTGCCTCATTGCCCTCTGTGGAGCTTCACTAAGATACACAATCTGCTTCGCCTACCTCTAGGAACTCTTACCCAATGACCCCATACCTACAGGAGAAAGGAGGCTTGCATTCCTACTGGAACCAAAGCACAGTTTTTCCTTTTACACTGCAGGAGTTTAGAATAGGCTTCGGCCCTATAGCATACATAGAACGTTCCAAGGATGAGGGAGTTCCATATATGCAGAACACTCTGTGAAGAAAAGTTGATTCAGCAAGGGACCAGGGTGTAGCTAGAGTCTCTTTGGACTTCTTAGATATAAGAAGGTGTCCGGGTGCATGTTCACCGGAAAAGAAGACTTGAATGCCTAAGCCTTGCGTTCCCATTTTAAATCTCTATCCACGCCAGCCTGAGATACCTAAATAACACTGTTTTGACTGGCCTCTATTCACTGTGGGCAGCCCTCTGGAAAGAAAAGGAGTTTCTCTAAGGAAACACGGTGCTTCCATAGCATGGGTGGGAGTTCCTCCTGTCATGCTCTAGAGCTACAGGGTAACTTGACGTGAGTCCTTGCCTCAAGCTAAGGCCTGAAAAGCCCTGCTGAAGCGAAAGCGCTTAGCATTTTCCATTATGTCGTAATGGAAGTTCTGCTTTACTTGAACGTTTCTTCACTCTACCAGACACTAGGCCCCCTAGTGTAGGCACCCTCTTTCGTACAACTACAGTGAGTACCAGCAGTCTCCTTTACCCTTCTAAGAAACATCCAGACCTAGAAGCCTTTCCCAGTCACACTATGTATTCAGAGTTTAAGGCAACTCGCTGCACCCTTCCTTAGAAAGCTAGGTGGACTCAGCTCTTCAACAGCTCCAGGGATTCTGTTCTCTCACGACATACATGCCATTGAAGTCTGCCTCATTGCTCTCATTGGAGCTACACTAAGAAACACAATCTGCTTCGCCTTCTTCTAGGAACTCTTACCCAAGGACCCCATACCTACAGGAGAAAGGAGGCTTGCATTCCTACTGGAATCTAAGCAAAGTTTTTCCTGTTACACTGCAGGACTTTAGAATAGGTTTAGGCCCGAAGGGTTACATAGAGCGTTCCAAGAATGAGGGAGTTCGATACATGCAGAAAACCCTGTGAAGAAAAGTTGATTCAGCAAGGGACCAGGGTTTGGCTAGAGTCTCTATTGACTTGTTAGAAATCAGAAGGGTTTCGGCTGCATGTTAACCCGAGAAGGAGACCTGGTGGCACAAGCCTTGCTTTCCCATGTTAAACCTCTAAACATGCTTCCCTGAAGAATCCTAAATAACACTGTTTTTACCTGGCTTCTGGTCACTGTAGGCAGCCCTCTCGAAAGAAAAGGAGTTTTCTCTAAGGAAACACGGTGCTTCCATAGCATGGGTGGGAGCTCCTGCTGTCCTGCTCTAGAGCTACAGGGAAACTTGACGTGAGTGTTTGCCTCAAGCTAAGGCCTGAAAAGCCTTGCTGAAGCGAAAGCGCTTAGCAGTTTCCATTATGTCGTATTCCAAGTTCTGCTTTACTTGAATGTTTCTTCACTTACCAGACACAAGGCACCCTCGTGTAGGCACCCTTTTTCGTAGAAATACAGTGAGTACCAGCAGTCTTCTTTGCTCTTCTAAGAAACATCCAGACCTAGAAGCCTTTCCCAGTCACTCTATGTAATCAGAGTGTAGGGCAACTCGCTGCACCCTTCCTTAGGAAGCTAGGTGGACTCAGCTCTTCAACAGCTCCAGGGATTCTGTTCTCTCACGTCCTACATGCCATGGAAGTCTGCCTCATTGCCCTCTGTGGAGCTTCACTAAGATACACAATCTGCTTCGCCTACCTCTAGGAACTCTTACCCAATGACCCCATACCTACAGGAGAAAGGAGGCTTGCATTCCTACTGGAACCAAAGCACAGTTTTTCCTTTTACACTGCAGGACTTTAGAATAGGCTTCGGCCCTATAGCATACATAGAACGTTCCAAGGATGAGGGAGTTCCATATATGCAGAACACTCTGTGAAGAACAGTTGATTCAGCAAGGGACCAGGGTGTAGCTAGAGTCTCTTTGGACTTCTTAGATATAAGAAGGTGTCCGGGTGCATGTTCACCGGAAAAGAAGACTTGAATGCCTAAGCCTTGCGTTCCCATTTTAAATCTCTATCCACGCCAGCCTGAGATACCTAAATAACACTGTTTTGACTGGCCTCTATTCACTGTGGGCAGCCCTCTGGAAAGAAAAGGAGTTTCTCTAAGGAAACACGGTGCTTCCATAGCATGGGTGGGAGTTCCTCCTGTCATGCTCTAGAGCTACAGGGTAACTTGACGTGAGTCCTTGCCTCAAGCTAAGGCCTGAAAAGCCCTGCTGAAGCGAAAGCGCTTAGCATTTTCCATTATGTCGTATTGGAAGTTCTGCTTTACTTGAACGTTTCTTCACTCTACCAGACACTAGGCACCCTAGTGTAGGCACCCTCTTTCGTACAACTACAGTGAGTACCAGCAGTCTCCTTTACCCTTCTAAGAAACATCCAGACCTAGAAGCCTTTCCCAGTCACACTATGTATTCAGAGTTTAAGGCAACTCGCTGCACCCTTCCTTAGAAAGCTAGGTGGACTCAGCTCTTCAACAGCTCCAGGGATTCTGTTCTCTCACGCCCTACATGCCATTGAAGTCTGCCTCATTGCTCTCATTGGAGCTACACTAAGAAACACAATCTGCTTCGCCTTCTTCTAGGAACTCTTACCCAAGGACCCCATACCTACAGGAGAAAGGAGGCTTGCATTCCTACTGGAATCTAAGCAAAGTTTTTCCTGTTACACTGCAGGACTTTAGAATAGGTTTAGGCCCGAAGGGTTACATAGAGCGTTCCAAGAATGAGGGAGTTCGATACATGCAGAAAACCCTGTGAAGAAAAGTTGATTCAGCAAGGGACCAGGGTTTGGCTAGAGTCTCTATTGACTTGTTAGAAATCAGAAGGGTTTCGGCTGCATGTTAACCCGAGAAGGAGACCTGGTGGCACAAGCCTTGCTTTCCCATGTTAAACCTCTAAACATGCTTCCCTGAAGAATCCTAAATAACACTGTTTTTACCTGGCTTCTGGTCACTGTAGGCAGCCCTCTCGAAAGAAAAGGAGTTTTCTCTAAGGAAACACGGTGCTTCCATAGCATGGGTGGGAGCTCCTGCTGTCCTGCTCTAGAGCTACAGGGAAACTTGACGTGAGTGTTTGCCTCAAGCTAAGGCCTGAAAAGCCTTGCTGAAGCGAAAGCGCTTAGCAGTTTCCATTATGTCGTATTCCAAGTTCTGCTTTACTTGAATGTTTCTTCACTTACCAGACACAAGGCACCCTCGTGTAGGCACCCTTTTTCGTAGAAATACAGTGAGTACCAGCAGTCTTCTTTGCTCTTCTAAGAAACATCCAGACCTAGAAGCCTTTCCCAGTCACTCTATGTAATCAGAGTGTAGGGCAACTCGCTGCACCCTTCCTTAGGAAGCTAGGTGGACTCAGCTCTTCAACAGCTCCAGGGATTCTGTTCTCTCACGTCCTACATGCCATGGAAGTCTGCCTCATTGCCCTCTGTGGAGCTTCACTAAGATACACAATCTGCTTCGCCTACCTCTAGGAACTCTTACCCAATGACCCCATACCTACAGGAGAAAGGAGGCTTGCATTCCTACTGGAACCAAAGCACAGTTTTTCCTTTTACACTGCAGGACTTTAGAATAGGCTTCGGCCCTATAGCATACATAGAACGTTCCAAGGATGAGGGAGTTCCATATATGCAGAACACTCTGTGAAGAACAGTTGATTCAGCAAGGGACCAGGGTGTAGCTAGAGTCTCTTTGGACTTCTTAGATATAAGAAGGTGTCCGGGTGCATGTTCACCGGAAAAGAAGACTTGAATGCCTAAGCCTTGCGTTCCCATTTTAAATCTCTATCCACGCCAGCCTGAGATACCTAAATAACACTGTTTTGACTGGCCTCTATTCACTGTGGGCAGCCCTCTGGAAAGAAAAGGAGTTTCTCTAAGGAAACACGGTGCTTCCATAGCATGGGTGGGAGTTCCTCCTGTCATGCTCTAGAGCTACAGGGTAACTTGACGTGAGTCCTTGCCTCAAGCTAAGGCCTGAAAAGCCCTGCTGAAGCGAAAGCGCTTAGCATTTTCCATTATGTCGTATTGGAAGTTCTGCTTTACTTGAACGTTTCTTCACTCTACCAGACACTAGGCACCCTAGTGTAGGCACCCTCTTTCGTACAACTACAGTGAGTACCAGCAGTCTCCTTTACCCTTCTAAGAAACATCCAGACCTAGAAGCCTTTCCCAGTCACACTATGTATTCAGAGTTTAAGGCAACTCGCTGCACCCTTCCTTAGAAAGCTAGGTGGACTCAGCTCTTCAACAGCTCCAGGGATTCTGTTCTCTCACGACCTACATGCCATTGAAGTCTGCCTCATTGCTCTCATTGGAGCTACACTAAGAAACACAATCTGCTTCGCCTTCTTCTAGGAACTCTTACCCAAGGACCCCATACCTACAGGAGAAAGGAGGCTTGCATTCCTACTGGAATCTAAGCAAAGTTTTTCCTGTTACACTGCAGGACTTTAGAATAGGTTTAGGCCCGAAGGGTTACATAGAGCGTTCCAAGAATGAGGGAGTTCGATACATGCAGAAAACCCTGTGAAGAAAAGTTGATTCAGCAAGGGACCAGGGTTTGGCTAGAGTCTCTATTGACTTGTTAGAAATCAGAAGGGTTTCGGCTGCATGTTAACCCGAGAAGGAGACCTGGTGGCACAAGCCTTGCTTTCCCATGTTAAACCTCTAAACATGCTTCCCTGAAGAATCCTAAATAACACTGTTTTTACCTGGCTTCTGGTCACTGTAGGCAGCCCTCTCGAAAGAAAAGG
Organism: Balaenoptera physalus; assembly: GCF_965194825.1. Lineage (NCBI taxonomy): Eukaryota > Metazoa > Chordata > Mammalia > Artiodactyla > Balaenopteridae > Balaenoptera > Balaenoptera physalus. The sequence goes on along the minus strand of NC_138902.1, from coordinate 6,252,181 downwards.
AGTTTTCTCTAAGGAAACACGGTGCTTCCATAGCATGGGTGGGAGCTCCTGCTGTCCTGCTCTAGAGCTACAGGGAAACTTGACGTGAGTGTTTGCCTCAAGCTAAGGCCTGAAAAGCCTTGCGGAAGCGAAAGCGCTTAGCAGTTTCCATTATGTCGTATTCCAAGTTCTGCTTTACTTGAATGTTTCTTCACTTACCAGACACAAGGCACCCTCGTGTAGGCACCCTTTTTCGTAGAAATACAGTGAGTACCAGCAGTCTTCTTTGCTCTTCTAAGAAACATCCAGACCTAGAAGCCTTTCCCAGTCACTCTATGTAATCAGAGTGTAGGGCAACTCGCTGCACCCTTCCTTAGGAAGCTAGGTGGACTCAGCTCTTCAACAGCTCCAGGGATTCTGTTCTCTCACGTCCTACATGCCATGGAAGTCTGCCTCATTGCCCTCTGTGGAGCTTCACTAAGATACACAATCTGCTTCGCCTACCTCTAGGAACTCTTACCCAATGACCCCATACCTACAGGAGAAAGGAGGCTTGCATTCCTACTGGAACCAAAGCACAGTTTTTCCTTTTACACTGCAGGACTTTAGAATAGGCTTCGGCCCTATAGCATACCTAGAACGTTCCAAGGATGAGGGAGTTCCATATATGCAGAACACTCTGTGAAGAAAAGTTGATTCAGCAAGGGACCAGGGTGTAGCTAGAGTCTCTTTGGACTTCTTAGATATAAGAAGGTGTCCGGGTGCATGTTCACCGGAAAAGAAGACTTGAATGCCTAAGCCTTGCGTTCCCATTTTAAATCTCTATCCACGCCAGCCTGAGATACCTAAATAACACTGTTTTGACTGGCCTCTATTCACTGTGGGCAGCCCTCTGGAAAGAAAAGGAGTTTCTCTAAGGAAACACGGTGCTTCCATAGCATGGGTGGGAGTTCCTCCTGTCATGCTCTAGAGCTACAGGGTAACTTGACGTGAGTCCTTGCCTCAAGCTAAGGCCTGAAAAGCCCTGCTGAAGCGAAAGCGCTTAGCATTTTCCATTATGTCGTATTGGAAGTTCTGCTTTACTTGAACGTTTCTTCACTCTACCAGACACTAGGCACCCTAGTGTAGGCACCCTCTTTCGTACAACTACAGTGAGTACCAGCAGTCTCCTTTACCCTTCTAAGAAACATCCAGACCTAGAAGCCTTTCCCAGTCACACTATGTATTCAGAGTTTAAGGCAACTCGCTGCACCCTTGCTTAGAAAGCTAGGTGGACTCAGCTCTTCAACAGCTCCAGGGATTCTGTTCTCTCACGACCTACATGCCATTGAAGTCTGCCTCATTGCTCTCATTGGAGCTACACTAAGAAACACAATCTGCTTCGCCTTCTTCTAGGAACTCTTACCCAAGGACCCCATACCTACAGGAGAAAGGAGGCTTGCATTCCTACTGGAATCTAAGCAAATTTTTCCTGTTACACTGCAGGACTTTAGAATAGGTTTAGGCCCGAAGGGTTACATAGAGCGTTCCAAGAATGAAGGAGTTCGATACATGCAGAAAACCCTGTGAAGAAAAGTTGATTCAGCAAGGGACCAGGGTTTGGCTAGAGTCTCTATTGACTTGTTAGAAATCAGAAGGGTTTCGGCTGCATGTTAACCCGAGAAGGAGACCTGGTGGCACAAGCCTTGCTTTCCCATGTTAAACCTCTAAACATGCTTCCCTGAAGAATCCTAAATAACACTGTTTTTACCTGGCTTCTGGTCACTGTAGGCAGCCCTCTCGAAAGAAAAGGAGTTTTCTCTAAGGAAACACGGTGCTTCCATAGCATGGGTGGGAGCTCCTGCTGTCCTGCTCTAGAGCTACAGGGAAACTTGACGTGAGTGTTTGCCTCAAGCTAAGGCCTGAAAAGCCTTGCTGAAGCGAAAGCGCTTAGCAGTTTCCATTATGTCGTATTCCAAGTTCTGCTTTACTTGAATGTTTCTTCACTTACCAGACACAAGGCACCCTCGTGTAGGCACCCTTTTTCGTAGAAATACAGTGAGTACCAGCAGTCTTCTTTGCTCTTCTAAGAAACATCCAGACCTAGAAGCCTTTCCCAGTCACTCTATGTAATCAGAGTGTAGGGCAACTCGCTGCACCCTTCCTTAGGAAGCTAGGTGGACTCAGCTCTTCAACAGCTCCAGGGATTCTGTTCTCTCACGTCCTACATGCCATGGAAGTCTGCCTCATTGCCCTCTGTGGAGCTTCACTAAGATACACAATCTGCTTCGCCTACCTCTAGGAACTCTTACCCAATGACCCCATACCTACAGGAGAAAGGAGGCTTGCATTCCTACTGGAACCAAAGCACAGTTTTTCCTTTTACACTGCAGGACTTTAGAATAGGCTTCGGCCCTATAGCATACCTAGAACGTTCCAAGGATGAGGGAGTTCCATATATGCAGAACACTCTGTGAAGAAAAGTTGATTCAGCAAGGGACCAGGGTGTAGCTAGAGTCTCTTTGGACTTCTTAGATATAAGAAGGTGTCCGGGTGCATGTTCACCGGAAAAGAAGACTTGAATGCCTAAGCCTTGCGTTCCCATTTTAAATCTCTATCCACGCCAGCCTGAGATACCTAAATAACACTGTTTTGACTGGCCTCTATTCACTGTGGGCAGCCCTCTGGAAAGAAAAGGAGTTTCTCTAAGGAAACACGGTGCTTCCATAGCATGGGTGGGAGTTCCTCCTGTCATGCTCTAGAGCTACAGGGTAACTTGACGTGAGTCCTCGCCTCAAGCTAAGGCCTGAAAAGCCCTGCTGAAGCGAAAGCGCTTAGCATTTTCCATTATGTCGTATTGGAAGTTCTGCTTTACTTGAACGTTTCTTCACTCTACCAGACACTAGGCCCCCTAGTGTAGGCACCCTCTTTCGTACAACTACAGTGAGTACCAGCAGTCTCCTTTACCCTTCTAAGAAACATCCAGACCTAGAAGCCTTTCCCAGTCACACTATGTATTCAGAGTTTAAGGCAACTCGCTGCACCCTTGCTTAGAAAGCTAGGTGGACTCAGCTCTTCAACAGCTCCAGGGATTCTGTTCTCTCACGACCTACATGCCATTGAAGTCTGCCTCATTGCTCTCATTGGAGCTACACTAAGAAACACAATCTGCTTCGCCTTCTTCTAGGAACTCTTACCCAAGGACCCCATACCTACAGGAGAAAGGAGGCTTGCATTCCTACTGGAATCTAAGCAAAGTTTTTCCTCTTACACTGCAGGACTTTAGAATAGGTTTAGGCCCGAAGGGTTACATAGAGCGTTCCAAGAATGAGGGAGTTCGATACATGCAGAAAACCCTGTGAAGAAAAGTTGATTCAGCAAGGGACCAGGGTTTGGCTAGAGTCTCTATTGACTTGTTAGAAATCAGAAGGGTTTCGGCTGCATGTTAACCCGAGAAGGAGACCTGGTGGCACAAGCCTTGCTTTCCCATGTTAAATCTCTAAACATGCTTCCCTGAAGAATCCTAAATAACACTGTTTTTACCTGGCTTCTGGTCACTGTAGGCAGCCCTCTCGAAAGAAAAGGAGTTTTCTCTAAGGAAACACGGTGCTTCCATAGCATGGGTGGGAGCTCCTGCTGTCCTGCTCTAGAGCTACAGGGAAACTTGACGTGAGTGTTTGCCTCAAGCTAAGGCCTGAAAAGCCTTGCGGAAGCGAAAGCGCTTAGCAGTTTCCATTATGTCGTATTCCAAGTTCTGCTTTACTTGAATGTTTCTTCACTTACCAGACACAAGGCACCCTCGTGTAGGCACCCTTTTTCGTAGAAATACAGTGAGTACCAGCAGTCTTCTTTGCTCTTCTAAGAAACATCCAGACCTAGAAGCCTTTCCCAGTCACTCTATGTAATCAGAGTGTAGGGCAACTCGCTGCACCCTTCCTTAGGAAGCTAGGTGGACTCAGCTCTTCAACAGCTCCAGGGATTCTGTTCTCTCACGTCCTACATGCCATGGAAGTCTGCCTCATTGCCCTCTGTGGAGCTTCACTAAGATACACAATCTGCTTCGCCTACCTCTAGGAACTCTTACCCAATGACCCCATACCTACAGGAGAAAGGAGGCTTGCATTCCTACTGGAACCAAAGCACAGTTTTTCCTTTTACACTGCAGGACTTTAGAATAGGCTTCGGCCCTATAGCATACCTAGAACGTTCCAAGGATGAGGGAGTTCCATATATGCAGAACACTCTGTGAAGAAAAGTTGATTCAGCAAGGGACCAGGGTGTAGCTAGAGTCTCTTTGGACTTCTTAGATATAAGAAGGTGTCCGGGTGCATGTTCACCGGAAAAGAAGACTTGAATGCCTAAGCCTTGCGTTCCCATTTTAAATCTCTATCCACGCCAGCCTGAGATACCTAAATAACACTGTTTTGACTGGCCTCTATTCACTGTGGGCAGCCCTCTGGAAAGAAAAGGAGTTTCTCTAAGGAAACACGGTGCTTCCATAGCATGGGTGGGAGTTCCTCCTGTCATGCTCTAGAGCTACAGGGTAACTTGACGTGAGTCCTCGCCTCAAGCTAAGGCCTGAAAAGCCCTGCTGAAGCGAAAGCGCTTAGCATTTTCCATTATGTCGTATTGGAAGTTCTGCTTTACTTGAACGTTTCTTCACTCTACCAGACACTAGGCCCCCTAGTGTAGGCACCCTCTTTCGTACAACTACAGTGAGTACCAGCAGTCTCCTTTACCCTTCTAAGAAACATCCAGACCTAGAAGCCTTTCCCAGTCACACTATGTATTCAGAGTTTAAGGCAACTCGCTGCACCCTTCCTTAGAAAGCTAGGTGGACTCAGCTCTTCAACAGCTCCAGGGATTCTGTTCTCTCACGACCTACATGCCATTGAAGTCTGCCTCATTGCTCTCATTGGAGCTACACTAAGAAACACAATCTGCTTCGCCTTCTTCTAGGAACTCTTACCCAAGGACCCCATACCTACAGGAGAAAGGAGGCTTGCATTCCTACTGGAATCTAAGCAAATTTTTCCTGTTACACTGCAGGACTTTAGAATAGGTTTAGGCCCGAAGGGTTACATAGAGCGTTCCAAGAATGAAGGAGTTCGATACATGCAGAAAACCCTTTGAAGAAAAGTTGATTCAGCAAGGGACCAGGGTTTGGCTAGAGTCTCTATTGACTTGTTAGAAATCAGAAGGGTTTCGGCTGCATGTTAACCCGAGAAGGAGACCTGGTGGCACAAGCCTTGCTTTCCCATGTTAAACCTCTAAACATGCTTCCCTGAAGAATCCTAAATAACACTGTTTTTACCTGGCTTCTGGTCACTGTAGGCAGCCCTCTCGAAAGAAAAGGAGTTTTCTCTAAGGAAACACGGTGCTTCCATAGCATGGGTGGGAGCTCCTGCTGTCCTGCTCTAGAGCTACAGGGAAACTTGACGTGAGTGTTTGCCTCAAGCTAAGGCCTGAAAAGCCTTGCTGAAGCGAAAGCGCTTAGCAGTTTCCATTATGTCGTATTCGAAGTTCTGCTTTACTTGAATGTTTCTTCACTTACCAGACACAAGGCACCCTCGTGTAGGCACCCTTTTTCGTAGAAATACAGTGAGTACCAGCAGTCTTCTTTGCTCTTCTAAGAAACATCCAGACCTAGAAGCCTTTCCCAGTCACTCTATGTAATCAGAGTGTAGGGCAACTCGCTGCACCCTTCCTTAGGAAGCTAGGTGGACTCAGCTCTTCAACAGCTCCAGGGATTCTGTTCTCTCACGTCCTACATGCCATGGAAGTCTGCCTCATTGCCCTCTGTGGAGCTTCACTAAGATACACAATCTGCTTCGCCTACCTCTAGGAACTCTTACCCAATGACCCCATACCTACAGGAGAAAGGAGGCTTGCATTCCTACTGGAACCAAAGCACAGTTTTTCCTTTTACACTGCAGGACTTTAGAATAGGCTTCGGCCCTATAGCATACCTAGAACGTTCCAAGGATGAGGGAGTTCCATATATGCAGAACACTCTGTGAAGAAAAGTTGATTCAGCAAGGGACCAGGGTGTAGCTAGAGTCTCTTTGGACTTCTTAGATATAAGAAGGTGTCCGGGTGCATGTTCACCGGAAAAGAAGACTTGAATGCCTAAGCCTTGCGTTCCCATTTTAAATCTCTATCCACGCCAGCCTGAGATACCTAAATAACACTGTTTTGACTGGCCTCTATTCACTGTGGGCAGCCCTCTGGAAAGAAAAGGAGTTTCTCTAAGGAAACACGGTGCTTCCATAGCATGGGTGGGAGTTCCTCCTGTCATGCTCTAGAGCTACAGGGTAACTTGACGTGAGTCCTTGCCTCAAGCTAAGGCCTGAAAAGCCCTGCTGAAGCAAAAGCGCTTAGCATTTTCCATTATGTCGTATTGGAAGTTCTGCTTTACTTGAACGTTTCTTCACTCTACCAGACACTAGGCACCCTAGTGTAGGCACCCTCTTTCGTACAACTACAGTGAGTACCAGCAGTCTCCTTTACCCTTCTAAGAAACATCCAGACCTAGAAGCCTTTCCCAGTCACACTATGTATTCAGAGTTTAAGGCAACTCGCTGCACCCTTGCTTAGAAAGCTAGGTGGACTCAGCTCTTCAACAGCTCCAGGGATTCTGTTCTCTCACGACCTACATGCCATTGAAGTCTGCCTCATTGCTCTCATTGGAGCTACACTAAGAAACACAATCTGCTTCGCCTTCTTCTAGGAACTCTTACCCAAGGACCCCATACCTACAGGAGAAAGGAGGCTTGCATTCCTACTGGAATCTAAGCAAAGTTTTTCCTCTTACACTGCAGGACTTTAGAATAGGTTTAGGCCCGAAGGGTTACATAGAGCGTTCCAAGAATGAGGGAGTTCGATACATGCAGAAAACCCTGTGAAGAAAAGTTGATTCAGCAAGGGACCAGGGTTTGGCTAGAGTCTCTATTGACTTGTTAGAAATCAGAAGGGTTTCGGCTGCATGTTAACCCGAGAAGGAGACCTGGTGGCACAAGCCTTGCTTTCCCATGTTAAATCTCTAAACATGCTTCCCTGAAGAATCCTAAATAACACTGTTTTTACCTGGCTTCTGGTCACTGTAGGCAGCCCTCTCGAAAGAAAAGGAGTTTTCTCTAAGGAAACACGGTGCTTCCATAGCATGGGTGGGAGCTCCTGCTGTCCTGCTCTAGAGCTACAGGGAAACTTGACGTGAGTGTTTGCCTCAAGCTAAGGCCTGAAAAGCCTTGCGGAAGCGAAAGCGCTTAGCAGTTTCCATTATGTCGTATTCCAAGTTCTGCTTTACTTGAATGTTTCTTCACTTACCAGACACAAGGCACCCTCGTGTAGGCACCCTTTTTCGTAGAAATACAGTGAGTACCAGCAGTCTTCTTTGCTCTTCTAAGAAACATCCAGACCTAGAAGCCTTTCCCAGTCACTCTATGTAATCAGAGTGTAGGGCAACTCGCTGCACCCTTCCTTAGGAAGCTAGGTGGACTCAGCTCTTCAACAGCTCCAGGGATTCTGTTCTCTCACGTCCTACATGCCATGGAAGTCTGCCTCATTGCCCTCTGTGGAGCTTCACTAAGATACACAATCTGCTTCGCCTACCTCTAGGAACTCTTACCCAATGACCCCATACCTACAGGAGAAAGGAGGCTTGCATTCCTACTGGAACCAAAGCACAGTTTTTCCTTTTACACTGCAGGACTTTAGAATAGGCTTCGGCCCTATAGCATACCTAGAACGTTCCAAGGATGAGGGAGTTCCATATATGCAGAACACTCTGTGAAGAAAAGTTGATTCAGCAAGGGACCAGGGTGTAGCTAGAGTCTCTTTGGACTTCTTAGATATAAGAAGGTGTCCGGGTGCATGTTCACCGGAAAAGAAGACTTGAATGCCTAAGCCTTGCGTTCCCATTTTAAATCTCTATCCACGCCAGCCTGAGATACCTAAATAACACTGTTTTGACTGGCCTCTATTCACTGTGGGCAGCCCTCTGGAAAGAAAAGGAGTTTCTCTAAGGAAACACGGTGCTTCCATAGCATGGGTGGGAGTTCCTCCTGTCATGCTCTAGAGCTACAGGGTAACTTGACGTGAGTCCTTGCCTCAAGCTAAGGCCTGAAAAGCCCTGCTGAAGCGAAAGCGCTTAGCATTTTCCATTATGTCGTATTGGAAGTTCTGCTTTACTTGAACGTTTCTTCACTCTACCAGACACTAGGCACCCTAGTGTAGGCACCCTCTTTCGTACAACTACAGTGAGTACCAGCAGTCTCCTTTACCCTTCTAAGAAACATCCAGACCTAGAAGCCTTTCCCAGTCACACTATGTATTCAGAGTTTAAGGCAACTCGCTGCACCCTTGCTTAGAAAGCTAGGTGGACTCAGCTCTTCAACAGCTCCAGGGATTCTGTTCTCTCACGACCTACATGCCATTGAAGTCTGCCTCATTGCTCTCATTGGAGCTACACTAAGAAACACAATCTGCTTCGCCTTCTTCTAGGAACTCTTACCCAAGGACCCCATACCTACAGGAGAAAGGAGGCTTGCATTCCTACTGGAATCTAAGCAAAGTTTTTCCTGTTACACTGCAGGACTTTAGAATAGGTTTAGGCCCGAAGGGTTACATAGAGCGTTCCAAGAATGAGGGAGTTCGATACATGCAGAAAACCCTGTGAAGAAAAGTTGATTCAGCAAGGGACCAGGGTTTGGCTAGAGTCTCTATTGACTTGTTAGAAATCAGAAGGGTTTCGGCTGCATGTTAACCCGAGAAGGAGACCTGGTGGCACAAGCCTTGCTTTCCCATGTTAAACCTCTAAACATGCTTCCCTGAAGAATCCTAAATAACACTGTTTTTACCTGGCTTCTGGTCACTGTAGGCAGCCCTCTCGAAAGAAAAGGAGTTTTCTCTAAGGAAACACGGTGCTTCCATAGCATGGGTGGGAGCTCCTGCTGTCCTGCTCTAGAGCTACAGGGAAACTTGACGTGAGTGTTTGCCTCAAGCTAAGGCCTGAAAAGCCTTGCGGAAGCGAAAGCGCTTAGCAGTTTCCATTATGTCGTATTCCAAGTTCTGCTTTACTTGAATGTTTCTTCACTTACCAGACACAAGGCACCCTCGTGTAGGCACCCTTTTTCGTAGAAATACAGTGAGTACCAGCAGTCTTCTTTGCTCTTCTAAGAAACATCCAGACCTAGAAGCCTTTCCCAGTCACTCTATGTAATCAGAGTGTAGGGCAACTCGCTGCACCCTTCCTTAGGAAGCTAGGTGGACTCAGCTCTTCAACAGCTCCAGGGATTCTGTTCTCTCACGTCCTACATGCCATGGAAGTCTGCCTCATTGCCCTCTGTGGAGCTTCACTAAGATACACAATCTGCTTCGCCTACCTCTAGGAACTCTTACCCAATGACCCCATACCTACAGGAGAAAGGAGGCTTGCATTCCTACTGGAACCAAAGCACAGTTTTTCCTTTTACACTGCAGGACTTTAGAATAGGCTTCGGCCCTATAGCATACCTAGAACGTTCCAAGGATGAGGGAGTTCCATATATGCAGAACACTCTGTGAAGAAAAGTTGATTCAGCAAGGGACCAGGGTGTAGCTAGAGTCTCTTTGGACTTCTTAGATATAAGAAGGTGTCCGGGTGCATGTTCACCGGAAAAGAAGACTTGAATGCCTAAGCCTTGCGTTCCCATTTTAAATCTCTATCCACGCCAGCCTGAGATACCTAAATAACACTGTTTTGACTGGCCTCTATTCACTGTGGGCAGCCCTCTGGAAAGAAAAGGAGTTTCTCTAAGGAAACACGGTGCTTCCATAGCATGGGTGGGAGTTCCTCCTGTCATGCTCTAGAGCTACAGGGTAACTTGACGTGAGTCCTTGCCTCAAGCTAAGGCCTGAAAAGCCCTGCTGAAGCGAAAGCGCTTAGCATTTTCCATTATGTCGTATTGGAAGTTCTGCTTTACTTGAACGTTTCTTCACTCTACCAGACACTAGGCACCCTAGTGTAGGCACCCTCTTTCGTACAACTACAGTGAGTACCAGCAGTCTCCTTTACCCTTCTAAGAAACATCCAGACCTAGAAGCCTTTCCCAGTCACACTATGTATTCAGAGTTTAAGGCAACTCGCTGCACCCTTCCTTAGAAAGCTAGGTGGACTCAGCTCTTCAACAGCTCCAGGGATTCTGTTCTCTCACGACCTACATGCCATTGAAGTCTGCCTCATTGCTCTCATTGGAGCTACACTAAGAAACACAATCTGCTTCGCCTTCTTCTAGGAACTCTTACCCAAGGACCCCATACCTACAGGAGAAAGGAGGCTTGCATTCCTACTGGAATCTAAGCAAAGTTTTTCCTGTTACACTGCAGGACTTTAGAATAGGTTTAGGCCCGAAGGGTTACATAGAGCGTTCCAAGAATGAGGGAGTTCGATACATGCAGAAAACCCTGTGAAGACAAGTTGATTCAGCAAGGGACCAGGGTTTGGCTAGAGTCTCTATTGACTTGTTAGAAATCAGAAGGGTTTCGGCTGCATGTTAACCCGAGAAGGAGACCTGGTGGCACAAGCCTTGCTTTCCCATGTTAAACCTCTAAACATGCTTCCCTGAAGAATCCTAAATAACACTGTTTTTACCTGGCTTCTGGTCACTGTAGGCAGCCCTCTCGAAAGAAAAGGAGTTTTCTCTAAGGAAACACGGTGCTTCCATAGCATGGGTGGGAGCTCCTGCTGTCCTGCTCTAGAGCTACAGGGAAACTTGACGTGAGTGTTTGCCTCAAGCTAAGGCCTGAAAAGCCTTGCTGAAGCGAAAGCGCTTAGCAGTTTCCATTATGTCGTATTCCAAGTTCTGCTTTACTTGAATGTTTCTTCACTTACCAGACACAAGGCACCCTCGTGTAGGCACCCTTTTTCGTAGAAATACAGTGAGTACCAGCAGTCTTCTTTGCTCTTCTAAGAAACATCCAGACCTAGAAGCCTTTCCCAGTCACTCTATGTAATCAGAGTGTAGGGCAACTCGCTGCACCCTTCCTTAGGAAGCTAGGTGGACTCAGCTCTTCAACAGCTCCAGGGATTCTGTTCTCTCACGTCCTACATGCCATGGAAGTCTGCCTCATTGCCCTCTGTGGAGCTTCACTAAGATACACAATCTGCTTCGCCTACCTCTAGGAACTCTTACCCAATGACCCCATACCTACAGGAGAAAGGAGGCTTGCATTCCTACTGGAACCAAAGCACAGTTTTTCCTTTTACACTGCAGGACTTTAGAATAGGCTTCGGCCCTATAGCATACCTAGAACGTTCCAAGGATGAGGGAGTTCCATATATGCAGAACACTCTGTGAAGAAAAGTTGATTCAGCAAGGGACCAGGGTGTAGCTAGAGTCTCTTTGGACTTCTTAGATATAAGAAGGTGTCCGGGTGCTTGTTCACCGGAAAAGAAGACTTGAATGCCTAAGCCTTGCGTTCCCATTTTAAATCTCTATCCACGCCAGCCTGAGATACCTAAATAACACTGTTTTGACTGGCCTCTATTCACTGTGGGCAGCCCTCTGGAAAGAAAAGGAGTTTCTCTAAGGAAACACGGTGCTTCCATAGCATGGGTGGGAGTTCCTCCTGTCATGCTCTAGAGCTACAGGGTAACTTGACGTGAGTCCTTGCCTCAAGCTAAGGCCTGAAAAGCCCTGCTGAAGCGAAAGCGCTTAGCATTTTCCATTATGTCGTATTGGAAGTTCTGCTTTACTTGAACGTTTCTTCACTCTACCAGACACTAGGCACCCTAGTGTAGGCACCCTCTTTCGTACAACTACAGTGAGTACCAGCAGTCTCCTTTACCCTTCTAAGAAACATCCAGACCTAGAAGCCTTTCCCAGTCACACTATGTATTCAGAGTTTAAGGCAACTCGCTGCACCCTTGCTTAGAAAGCTAGGTGGACTCAGCTCTTCAACAGCTCCAGGGATTCTGTTCTCTCACGACCTACATGCCATTGAAGTCTGCCTCATTGCTCTCATTGGAGCTACACTAAGAAACACAATCTGCTTCGCCTTCTTCTAGGAACTCTTACCCAAGGACCCCATACCTACAGGAGAAAGGAGGCTTGCATTCCTACTGGAATCTAAGCAAAGTTTTTCCTGTTACACTGCAGGACTTTAGAATAGGTTTAGGCCCGAAGGGTTACATAGAGCGTTCCAAGAATGAGGGAGTTCGATACATGCAGAAAACCCTGTGAAGAAAAGTTGATTCAGCAAGGGACCAGGGTTTGGCTAGAGTCTCTATTGACTTGTTAGAAATCAGAAGGGTTTCGGCTGCATGTTAACCCGAGAAGGAGACCTGGTGGCACAAGCCTTGCTTTCCCATGTTAAATCTCTAAACATGCTTCCCTGAAGAATCCTAAATAACACTGTTTTTACCTGGCTTCTGGTCACTGTAGGCAGCCCTCTCGAAAGAAAAGGAGTTTTCTCTAAGGAAACACGGTGCTTCCATAGCATGGGTGGGAGCTCCTGCTGTCCTGCTCTAGAGCTACAGGGAAACTTGACGTGAGTGTTTGCCTCAAGCTAAGGCCTGAAAAGCCTTGCGGAAGCGAAAGCGCTTAGCAGTTTCCATTATGTCGTATTCCAAGTTCTGCTTTACTTGAATGTTTCTTCACTTACCAGACACAAGGCACCCTCGTGTAGGCACCCTTTTTCGTAGAAATACAGTGAGTACCAGCAGTCTTCTTTGCTCTTCTAAGAAACATCCAGACCTAGAAGCCTTTCCCAGTCACTCTATGTAATCAGAGTGTAGGGCAACTCGCTGCACCCTTCCTTAGGAAGCTAGGTGGACTCAGCTCTTCAACAGCTCCAGGGATTCTGTTCTCTCACGTCCTACATGCCATGGAAGTCTGCCTCATTGCCCTCTGTGGAGCTTCACTAAGATACACAATCTGCTTCGCCTACCTCTAGGAACTCTTACCCAATGACCCCATACCTACAGGAGAAAGGAGGCTTGCATTCCTACTGGAACCAAAGCACAGTTTTTCCTTTTACACTGCAGGACTTTAGAATAGGCTTCGGCCCTATAGCATACCTAGAACGTTCCAAGGATGAGGGAGTTCCATATATGCAGAACACTCTGTGAAGAAAAGTTGATTCAGCAAGGGACCAGGGTGTAGCTAGAGTCTCTTTGGACTTCTTAGATATAAGAAGGTGTCCGGGTGCATGTTCACCGGAAAAGAAGACTTGAATGCCTAAGCCTTGCGTTCCCATTTTAAATCTCTATCCACGCCAGCCTGAGATACCTAAATAACACTGTTTTGACTGGCCTCTATTCACTGTGGGCAGCCCTCTGGAAAGAAAAGGAGTTTCTCTAAGGAAACACGGTGCTTCCATAGCATGGGTGGGAGTTCCTCCTGTCATGCTCTAGAGCTACAGGGTAACTTGACGTGAGTCCTTGCCTCAAGCTAAGGCCTGAAAAGCCCTGCTGAAGCGAAAGCGCTTAGCATTTTCCATTATGTCGTATTGGAAGTTCTGCTTTACTTGAACGTTTCTTCACTCTACCAGACACTAGGCACCCTAGTGTAGGCACCCTCTTTCGTACAACTACAGTGAGTACCAGCAGTCTCCTTTACCCTTCTAAGAAACATCCAGACCTAGAAGCCTTTCCCAGTCACACTATGTATTCAGAGTTTAAGGCAACTCGCTGCACCCTTCCTTAGAAAGCTAGGTGGACTCAGCTCTTCAACAGCTCCAGGGATTCTGTTCTCTCACGACCTACATGCCATTGAAGTCTGCCTCATTGCTCTCATTGGAGCTACACTAAGAAACACAATCTGCTTCGCCTTCTTCTAGGAACTCTTACCCAAGGACCCCATACCTACAGGAGAAAGGAGGCTTGCATTCCTACTGGAATCTAAGCAAAGTTTTTCCTGTTACACTGCAGGACTTTAGAATAGGTTTAGGCCCGAAGGGTTACATAGAGCGTTCCAAGAATGAGGGAGTTCGATACATGCAGAAAACCCTGTGAAGAAAAGTTGATTCAGCAAGGGACCAGGGTTTGGCTAGAGTCTCTATTGACTTGTTAGAAATCAGAAGGGTTTCGGCTGCATGTTAACCCGAGAAGGAGACCTGGTGGCACAAGCCTTGCTTTCCCATGTTAAACCTCTAAACATGCTTCCCTGAAGAATCCTAAATAACACTGTTTTTACCTGGCGTCTGGTCACTGTAGGCAGCCCTCTCGAAAGAAAAGGAGTTTTCTCTAAGGAAACACGGTGCTTCCATAGCATGGGTGGGAGCTCCTGCTGTCCTGCTCTAGAGCTACAGGGAAACTTGACGTGAGTGTTTGCCTCAAGCTAAGGCCTGAAAAGCCTTGCGGAAGCGAAAGCGCTTAGCAGTTTCCATTATGTCGTATTCCAAGTTCTGCTTTACTTGAATGTTTCTTCACTTACCAGACACAAGGCACCCTCGTGTAGGCACCCTTTTTCGTAGAAATACAGTGAGTACCAGCAGTCTTCTTTGCTCTTCTAAGAAACATCCAGACCTAGAAGCCTTTCCCAGTCACTCTATGTAATCAGAGTGTAGGGCAACTCGCTGCACCCTTCCTTAGGAAGCTAGGTGGACTCAGCTCTTCAACAGCTCCAGGGATTCTGTTCTCTCACGTCCTACATGCCATGGAAGTCTGCCTCATTGCCCTCTGTGGAGCTTCACTAAGATACACAATCTGCTTCGCCTACCTCTAGGAACTCTTACCCAATGACCCCATACCTACAGGAGAAAGGAGGCTTGCATTCCTACTGGAACCAAAGCACAGTTTTTCCTTTTACACTGCAGGACTTTAGAATAGGCTTCGGCCCTATAGCATACATAGAACGTTCCAAGGATGAGGGAGTTCCATATATGCAGAACACTCTGTGAAGAAAAGTTGATTCAGCAAGGGACCAGGGTGTAGCTAGAGTCTCTTTGGACTTCTTAGATATAAGAAGGTGTCCGGGTGCATGTTCACCGGAAAAGAAGACTTGAATGCCTAAGCCTTGCGTTCCCATTTTAAATCTCTATCCACGCCAGCCTGAGATACCTAAATAACACTGTTTTGACTGGCCTCTATTCACTGTGGGCAGCCCTCTGGAAAGAAAAGGAGTTTCTCTAAGGAAACACGGTGCTTCCATAGCATGGGTGGGAGTTCCTCCTGTCATGCTCTAGAGCTACAGGGTAACTTGACGTGAGTCCTTGCCTCAAGCTAAGGCCTGAAAAGCCCTGCTGAAGCGAAAGCGCTTAGCATTTTCCATTATGTCGTATTGGAAGTTCTGCTTTACTTGAACGTTTCTTCACTCTACCAGACACTAGGCACCCTAGTGTAGGCACCCTCTTTCGTACAACTACAGTGAGTACCAGCAGTCTCCTTTACCCTTCTAAGAAACATCCAGACCTAGAAGCCTTTCCCAGTCACACTATGTATTCAGAGTTTAAGGCAACTCGCTGCACCCTTGCTTAGAAAGCTAGGTGGACTCAGCTCTTCAACAGCTCCAGGGATTCTGTTCTCTCACGACCTACATGCCATTGAAGTCTGCCTCATTGCTCTCATTGGAGCTACACTAAGAAACACAATCTGCTTCGCCTTCTTCTAGGAACTCTTACCCAAGGACCCCATACCTACAGGAGAAAGGAGGCTTGCATTCCTACTGGAATCTAAGCAAAGTTTTTCCTGTTACACTGCAGGACTTTAGAATAGGTTTAGGTCCGAAGGGTTACATAGAGCGTTCCAAGAATGAGGGAGTTCGATACATGCAGAAAACCCTGTGAAGAAAAGTTGATTCAGCAAGGGACCAGGGTTTGGCTAGAGTCTCTATTGACTTGTTAGAAATCAGAAGGGTTTCGGCTGCATGTTAACCCGAGAAGGAGACCTGGTGGCACAAGCCTTGCTTTCCCATGTTAAACCTCTAAACATGCTTCCCTGAAGAATCCTAAATAACACTGTTTTTACCTGGCTTCTGGTCACTGTAGGCAGCCCTCTCGAAAGAAAAGGAGTTTTCTCTAAGGAAACACGGTGCTTCCATAGCATGGGTGGGAGCTCCTGCTGTCCTGCTCTAGAGCTACAGGGAAACTTGACGTGAGTGTTTGCCTCAAGCTAAGGCCTGAAAAGCCTTGCGGAAGCGAAAGCGCTTAGCAGTTTCCATTATGTCGTATTCCAAGTTCTGCTTTACTTGAATGTTTCTTCACTTACCAGACACAAGGCACCCTCGTGTAGGCACCCTTTTTCGTAGAAATACAGTGAGTACCAGCAGTCTTCTTTGCTCTTCTAAGAAACATCCAGACCTAGAAGCCTTTCCCAGTCACTCTATGTAATCAGAGTGTAGGGCAACTCGCTGCACCCTTCCTTAGGAAGCTAGGTGGACTCAGCTCTTCAACAGCTCCAGGGATTCTGTTCTCTCACGTCCTACATGCCATGGAAGTCTGCCTCATTGCCCTCTGTGGAGCTTCACTAAGATACACAATCTGCTTCGCCTACCTCTAGGAACTCTTACCCAATGACCCCATACCTACAGGAGAAAGGAGGCTTGCATTCCTACTGGAACCAAAGCACAGTTTTTCCTTTTACACTGCAGGACTTTAGAATAGGCTTCGGCCCTATAGCATACCTAGAACGTTCCAAGGATGAGGGAGTTCCATATATGCAGAACACTCTGTGAAGAAAAGTTGATTCAGCAAGGGACCAGGGTGTAGCTAGAGTCTCTTTGGACTTCTTAGATATAAGAAGGTGTCCGGGTGCATGTTCACCGGAAAAGAAGACTTGAATGCCTAAGCCTTGCGTTCCCATTTTAAATCTCTATCCACGCCAGCCTGAGATACCTAAATAACACTGTTTTGACTGGCCTCTATTCACTGTGGGCAGCCCTCTGGAAAGAAAAGGAGTTTCTCTAAGGAAACACGGTGCTTCCATAGCATGGGTGGGAGTTCCTCCTGTCATGCTCTAGAGCTACAGGGTAACTTGACGTGAGTCCTTGCCTCAAGCTAAGGCCTGAAAAGCCCTGCTGAAGCGAAAGCGCTTAGCATTTTCCATTATGTCGTATTGGAAGTTCTGCTTTACTTGAACGTTTCTTCACTCTACCAGACACTAGGCACCCTAGTGTAGGCACCCTCTTTCGTACAACTACAGTGAGTACCAGCAGTCTCCTTTACCCTTCTAAGAAACATCCAGACCTAGAAGCCTTTCCCAGTCACACTATGTATTCAGAGTTTAAGGCAACTCGCTGCACCCTTGCTTAGAAAGCTAGGTGGACTCAGCTCTTCAACAGCTCCAGGGATTCTGTTCTCTCACGACCTACATGCCATTGAAGTCTGCCTCATTGCTCTCATTGGAGCTACACTAAGAAACACAATCTGCTTCGCCTTCTTCTAGGAACTCTTACCCAAGGACCCCATACCTACAGGAGAAAGGAGGCTTGCATTCCTACTGGAATCTAAGCAAAGTTTTTCCTGTTACACTGCAGGACTTTAGAATAGGTTTAGGTCCGAAGGGTTACATAGAGCGTTCCAAGAATGAGGGAGTTCGATACATGCAGAAAACCCTGTGAAGAAAAGTTGATTCAGCAAGGGACCAGGGTTTGGCTAGAGTCTCTATTGACTTGTTAGAAATCAGAAGGGTTTCGGCTGCATGTTAACCCGAGAAGGAGACCTGGTGGCACAAGCCTTGCTTTCCCATGTTAAACCTCTAAACATGCTTCCCTGAAGAATCCTAAATAACACTGTTTTTACCTGGCTTCTGGTCAGTGTAGGCAGCCCTCTCGAAAGAAAAGGAGTTTTCTCTAAGGAAACACGGTGCTTCCATAGCATGGGTGGGAGCTCCTGCTGTCCTGCTCTAGAGCTACAGGGAAACTTGACGTGAGTGTTTGCCTCAAGCTAAGGCCTGAAAAGCCTTGCGGAAGCGAAAGCGCTTAGCAGTTTCCATTATGTCGTATTCCAAGTTCTGCTTTACTTGAATGTTTCTTCACTTACCAGACACAAGGCACCCTCGTGTAGGCACCCTTTTTCGTAGAAATACAGTGAGTACCAGCAGTCTTCTTTGCTCTTCTAAGAAACATCCAGACCTAGAAGCCTTTCCCAGTCACTCTATGTAATCAGAGTGTAGGGCAACTCGCTGCACCCTTCCTTAGGAAGCTAGGTGGACTCAGCTCTTCAACAGCTCCAGGGATTCTGTTCTCTCACGTCCTACATGCCATGGAAGTCTGCCTCATTGCCCTCTGTGGAGCTTCACTAAGATACACAATCTGCTTCGCCTACCTCTAGGAACTCTTACCCAATGACCCCATACCTACAGGAGAAAGGAGGCTTGCATTCCTACTGGAACCAAAGCACAGTTTTTCCTTTTACACTGCAGGACTTTAGAATAGGCTTCGGCCCTATAGCATACCTAGAACGTTCCAAGGATGAGGGAGTTCCATATATGCAGAACACTCTGTGAAGAAAAGTTGATTCAGCAAGGGACCAGGGTGTAGCTAGAGTCTCTTTGGACTTCTTAGATATAAGAAGGTGTCCGGGTGCATGTTCACCGGAAAAGAAGACTTGAATGCCTAAGCCTTGCGTTCCCATTTTAAATCTCTATCCACGCCAGCCTGAGATACCTAAATAACACTGTTTTGACTGGCCTCTATTCACTGTGGGCAGCCCTCTGGAAAGAAAAGGAGTTTCTCTAAGGAAACACGGTGCTTCCATAGCATGGGTGGGAGTTCCTCCTGTCATGCTCTAGAGCTACAGGGTAACTTGACGTGAGTCCTTGCCTCAAGCTAAGGCCTGAAAAGCCCTGCTGAAGCGAAAGCGCTTAGCATTTTCCATTATGTCGTATTGGAAGTTCTGCTTTACTTGAACGTTTCTTCACTCTACCAGACACTAGGCACCCTAGTGTAGGCACCCTCTTTCGTACAACTACAGTGAGTACCAGCAGTCTCCTTTACCCTTCTAAGAAACATCCAGACCTAGAAGCCTTTCCCAGTCACACTATGTATTCAGAGTTTAAGGCAACTCGCTGCACCCTTCCTTAGAAAGCTAGGTGGACTCAGCTCTTCAACAGCTCCAGGGATTCTGTTCTCTCACGACCTACATGCCATTGAAGTCTGCCTCATTGCTCTCATTGGAGCTACACTAAGAAACACAATCTGCTTCGCCTTCTTCTAGGAACTCTTACCCAAGGACCCCATACCTACAGGAGAAAGGAGGCTTGCATTCCTACTGGAATCTAAGCAAAGTTTTTCCTGTTACACTGCAGGACTTTAGAATAGGTTTAGGCCCGAAGGGTTACATAGAGCGTTCCAAGAATGAGGGAGTTCGATACATGCAGAAAACCCTGTGAAGAAAAGTTGATTCAGCCAGGGACCAGGGTTTGGCTAGAGTCTCTATTGACTTGTTAGAAATCAGAAGGGTTTCGGCTGCATGTTAACCCGAGAAGGAGACCTGGTGGCACAAGCCTTGCTTTCCCATGTTAAACCTCTAAACATGCTTCCCTGAAGAATCCTAAATAACACTGTTTTTACCTGGCGTCTGGTCACTGTAGGCAGCCCTCTCGAAAGAAAAGGAGTTTTCTCTAAGGAAACACGGTGCTTCCATAGCATGGGTGGGAGCTCCTGCTGTCCTGCTCTAGAGCTACAGGGAAACTTGACGTGAGTGTTTGCCTCAAGCTAAGGCCTGAAAAGCCTTGCTGAAGCGAAAGCGCTTAGCAGTTTCCATTATGTCGTATTCCAAGTTCTGCTTTACTTGAATGTTTCTTCACTTACCAGACACAAGGCACCCTCGTGTAGGCACCCTTTTTCGTAGAAATACAGTGAGTACCAGCAGTCTTCTTTGCTCTTCTAAGAAACATCCAGACCTAGAAGCCTTTCCCAGTCACTCTATGTAATCAGAGTGTAGGGCAACTCGCTGCACCCTTCCTTAGGAAGCTAGGTGGACTCAGCTCTTCAACAGCTCCAGGGATTCTGTTCTCTCACGTCCTACATGCCATGGAAGTCTGCCTCATTGCCCTCTGTGGAGCTTCACTAAGATACACAATCTGCTTCGCCTACCTCTAGGAACTCTTACCCAATGACCCCATACCTACAGGAGAAAGGAGGCTTGCATTCCTACTGGAACCAAAGCACAGTTTTTCCTTTTACACTGCAGGACTTTAGAATAGGCTTCGGCCCTATAGCATACCTAGAACGTTCCAAGGATGAGGGAGTTCCATATATGCAGAACACTCTGTGAAGAAAAGTTGATTCAGCAAGGGACCAGGGTGTAGCTAGAGTCTCTTTGGACTTCTTAGATATAAGAAGGTGTCCGGGTGCATGTTCACCGGAAAAGAAGACTTGAATGCCTAAGCCTTGCGTTCCCATTTTAAATCTCTATCCACGCCAGCCTGAGATACCTAAATAACACTGTTTTGACTGGCCTCTATTCACTGTGGGCAGCCCTCTGGAAAGAAAAGGAGTTTCTCTAAGGAAACACGGTGCTTCCATAGCATGGGTGGGAGTTCCTCCTGTCATGCTCTAGAGCTACAGGGTAACTTGACGTGAGTCCTTGCCTCAAGCTAAGGCCTGAAAAGCCCTGCTGAAGCGAAAGCGCTTAGCATTTTCCATTATGTCGTATTGGAAGTTCTGCTTTACTTGAACGTTTCTTCACTCTACCAGACACTAGGCCCCCTAGTGTAGGCACCCTCTTTCGTACAACTACAGTGAGTACCAGCAGTCTCCTTTACCCTTCTAAGAAACATCCAGACCTAGAAGCCTTTCCCAGTCACACTATGTATTCAGAGTTTAAGGCAACTCGCTGCACCCTTCCTTAGAAAGCTAGGTGGACTCAGCTCTTCAACAGCTCCAGGGATTCTGTTCTCTCACGACCTACATGCCATTGAAGTCTGCCTCATTGCTCTCATTGGAGCTACACTAAGAAACACAATCTGCTTCGCCTTCTCCTAAGAACTCTTACCCAAGGACCCCATACCTACAGGAGAAAGGAGGCTTGCATTCCTACTGGAATCTAAGCAAAGTTTTTCCTGTTACACTGCAGGACTTTAGAATAGGTTTAGGCTCGAAGGGTTACATAGAGCGTTCCAAGAATGAGGGAGTTCGATACATGCAGAAAACCCTGTGAAGAAAAGTTGATTCAGCAAGGGACCAGGGTTTGGCTAGAGTCTCTATTGACTTGTTAGAAATCAGAAGGGTTTCGGCTGCATGTTAACCCGAGAAGGAGACCTGGTGGCACAAGCCTTGCTTTCCCATGTTAAATCTCTAAACATGCTTCCCTGAAGAATCCTAAATAACACTGTTTTTACCTGGCGTCTGGTCACTGTAGGCAGCCCTCTCGAAAGAAAAGGAGTTTTCTCTAAGGAAACACGGTGCTTCCATAGCATGGGTGGGAGCTCCTGCTGTCCTGCTCTAGAGCTACAGGGAAACTTGACGTGAGTGTTTGCCTCAAGCTAAGGCCTGAAAAGCCTTGCGGAAGCGAAAGCGCTTAGCAGTTTCCATTATGTCGTATTCCAAGTTCTGCTTTACTTGAATGTTTCTTCACTTACCAGACACAAGGCACCCTCGTGTAGGCACCCTTTTTCGTAGAAATACAGTGAGTACCAGCAGTCTTCTTTGCTCTTCTAAGAAACATCCAGACCTAGAAGCCTTTCCCAGTCACTCTATGTAATCAGAGTGTAGGGCAACTCGCTGCACCCTTCCTTAGGAAGCTAGGTGGACTCAGCTCTTCAACAGCTCCAGGGATTCTGTTCTCTCACGTCCTACATGCCATGGAAGTCTGCCTCATTGCCCTCTGTGGAGCTTCACTAAGATACACAATCTGCTTCGCCTACCTCTAGGAACTCTTACCCAATGACCCCATACCTACAGGAGAAAGGAGGCTTGCATTCCTACTGGAACCAAAGCACAGTTTTTCCTTTTACACTGCAGGACTTTAGAATAGGCTTCGGCCCTATAGCATACCTAGAACGTTCCAAGGATGAGGGAGTTCCATATATGCAGAACACTCTGTGAAGAAAAGTTGATTCAGCAAGGGACCAGGGTGTAGCTAGAGTCTCTTTGGACTTCTTAGATATAAGAAGGTGTCCGGGTGCATGTTCACCGGAAAAGAAGACTTGAATGCCTAAGCCTTGCGTTCCCATTTTAAATCTCTATCCACGCCAGCCTGAGATACCTAAATAACACTGTTTTGACTGGCCTCTATTCACTGTGGGCAGCCCTCTGGAAAGAAAAGGAGTTTCTCTAAGGAAACACGGTGCTTCCATAGCATGGGTGGGAGTTCCTCCTGTCATGCTCTAGAGCTACAGGGTAACTTGACGTGAGTCCTTGCCTCAAGCTAAGGCCTGAAAAGCCCTGCTGAAGCGAAAGCGCTTAGCAGTTTCCATTATGTCGTATTGGAAGTTCTGCTTTACTTGAACGTTTCTTCACTCTACCAGACACTAGGCACCCTAGTGTAGGCACCCTCTTTCGTACAACTACAGTGAGTACCAGCAGTCTCCTTTACCCTTCTAAGAAACATCCAGACCTAGAAGCCTTTCCCAGTCACACTATGTATTCAGAGTTTAAGGCAACTCGCTGCACCCTTCCTTAGAAAGCTAGGTGGACTCAGCTCTTCAACAGCTCCAGGGATTCTGTTCTCTCACGACATACATGCCATTGAAGTCTGCCTCATTGCTCTCATTGGAGCTACACTAAGAAACACAATCTGCTTCGCCTTCTCCTAGGAACTCTTACCCAAGGACCCCATACCTACAGGAGAAAGGAGGCTTGCATTCCTACTGGAATCTAAGCAAAGTTTTTCCTGTTACACTGCAGGACTTTAGAATAGGTTTAGGCCCGAAGGGTTACATAGAGCGTTCCAAGAATGAGGGAGTTCGATACATGCAGAAAACCCTGTGAAGAAAAGTTGATTCAGCCAGGGACCAGGGTTTGGCTAGAGTCTCTATTGACTTGTTAGAAATCAGAAGGGTTTCGGCTGCATGTTAACCCGAGAAGGAGACCTGGTGGCACAAGCCTTGCTTTCCCATGTTAAATCTCTAAACATGCTTCCCTGAAGAATCCTAAATAACACTGTTTTTACCTGGCTTCTGGTCACTGTAGGCAGCCCTCTCGAAAGAAAAGGAGTTTTCTCTAAGGAAACACGGTGCTTCCATAGCATGGGTGGGAGCTCCTGCTGTCCTGCTCTAGAGCTACAGGGAAACTTGACGTGAGTGTTTGCCTCAAGCTCAGGCCTGAAAAGCCTTGCGGAAGCGAAAGCGCTTAGCAGTTTCCATTATGTCGTATTCCAAGTTCTGCTTTACTTGAATGTTTCTTCACTTACCAGACACAAGGCACCCTCGTGTAGGCACCCTATTTCGTAGAAATACAGTGAGTACCAGCAGTCTTCTTTGCTCTTCTAAGAAACATCCAGACCTAGAAGCCTTTCCCAGTCACTCTATGTAATCAGAGTGTAGGGCAACTCGCTGCACCCTTCCTTAGGAAGCTAGGTGGACTCAGCTCTTCAACAGCTCCAGGGATTCTGTTCTCTCACGTCCTACATGCCATGGAAGTCTGCCTCATTGCCCTCTGTGGAGCTTCACTAAGATACACAATCTGCTTCGCCTACCTCTAGGAACTCTTACCCAATGACCCCATACCTACAGGAGAAAGGAGGCTTGCATTCCTACTGGAACCAAAGCACAGTTTTTCCTTTTACACTGCAGGACTTTAGAATAGGCTTCGGCCCTATAGCATACCTAGAACGTTCCAAGGATGAGGGAGTTCCATATATGCAGAACACTCTGTGAAGAAAAGTTGATTCAGCAAGGGACCAGGGTGTAGCTAGAGTCTCTTTGGACTTCTTAGATATAAGAAGGTGTCCGGGTGCATGTTCACCGGAAAAGAAGACTTGAATGCCTAAGCCTTGCGTTCCCATTTTAAATCTCTATCCACGCCAGCCTGAGATACCTAAATAACACTGTTTTGACTGGCCTCTATTCACTGTGGGCAGCCCTCTGGAAAGAAAAGGAGTTTCTCTAAGGAAACACGGTGCTTCCATAGCATGGGTGGGAGTTCCTCCTGTCATGCTCTAGAGCTACAGGGTAACTTGACGTGAGTCCTTGCCTCAAGCTAAGGCCTGAAAAGCCCTGCTGAAGCGAAAGCGCTTAGCAGTTTCCATTATGTCGTATTGGAAGTTCTGCTTTACTTGAACGTTTCTTCACTCTACCAGACACTAGGCACCCTAGTGTAGGCACCCTCTTTCGTACAACTACAGTGAGTACCAGCAGTCTCCTTTACCCTTCTAAGAAACATCCAGACCTAGAAGCCTTTCCCAGTCACACTATGTATTCAGAGTTTAAGGCAACTCGCTGCACCCTTCCTTAGAAAGCTAGGTGGACTCAGCTCTTCAACAGCTCCAGGGATTCTGTTCTCTCACGACCTACGTGCCATTGAAGTCTGCCTCATTGCTCTCATTGGAGCTACACTAAGAAACACAATCTGCTTCGCCTTCTCCTAGGAACTCTTACCCAAGGACCCCATACCTACAGGAGAAAGGAGGCTTGCATTCCTACTGGAATCTAAGCAAAGTTTTTCCTGTTACACTGCAGGACTTTAGAATAGGTTTAGGCCCGAAGGGTTACATAGAGCGTTCCAAGAATGAGGGAGTTCGATACATGCAGAAAACCCTGTGAAGAAAAGTTGATTCAGCCAGGGACCAGGGTTTGGCTAGAGTCTCTATTGACTTGTTAGAAATCAGAAGGGTTTCGGCTGCATGTTAACCCGAGAAGGAGACCTGGTGGCACAAGCCTTGCTTTCCCATGTTAAATCTCTAAACATGCTTCCCTGAAGAATCCTAAATAACACTGTTTTTACCTGGCGTCTGGTCACTGTAGGCAGCCCTCTCGAAAGAAAAGGAGTTTTCTCTAAGGAAACACGGTGCTTCCATAGCATGGGTGGGAGCTCCTGCTGTCCTGCTCTAGAGCTACAGGGAAACTTGACGTGAGTGTTTGCCTCAAGCTAAGGCCTGAAAAGCCTTGCGGAAGCGAAAGCGCTTAGCAGTTTCCATTATGTCCTATTCCAAGTTCTGCTTTACTTGAATGTTTCTTCACTTACCAGACACAAGGCACCCTCGTGTAGGCACCCTTTTTCGTAGAAATACAGTGAGTACCAGCAGTCTTCTTTGCTCTTCTAAGAAACATCCAGACCTAGAAGCCTTTCCCAGTCACTCTATGTAATCAGAGTGTAGGGCAACTCGCTGCACCCTTCCTTAGGAAGCTAGGTGGACTCAGCTCTTCAACAGCTCCAGGGATTCTGTTCTCTCACGTCCTACATGCCATGGAAGTCTGCCTCATTGCCCTCTGTGGAGCTTCACTAAGATACACAATCTGCTTCGCCTACCTCTAGGAACTCTTACCCAATGACCCCATACCTACAGGAGAAAGGAGGCTTGCATTCCTACTGGAACCAAAGCACAGTTTTTCCTTTTTCACTGCAGGACTTTAGAATAGGCTTCGGCCCTATAGCATACCTAGAACGTTCCAAGGATGAGGGAGTTCCATATATGGAGAACACT
The DNA here is from genome assembly GCF_965194825.1 of Balaenoptera physalus. NCBI lineage: Eukaryota > Metazoa > Chordata > Mammalia > Artiodactyla > Balaenopteridae > Balaenoptera > Balaenoptera physalus. The sequence goes on along the minus strand of NC_138902.1, from coordinate 6,226,717 downwards.
CTGTGAAGAAAAGTTGATTCAGCAAGGGACCAGGGTGTAGCTAGAGTCTCTTTGGACTTCTTAGATATAAGAAGGTGTCCGGGTGCATGTTCACCGGAAAAGAAGACTTGAATGCCTAAGCCTTGCGTTCCCATTTTAAATCTCTATCCACGCCAGCCTGAGATACCTAAATAACACTGTTTGGACTGGCCTCTATTCACTGTGGGCAGCCCTCTGGAAAGAAAAGGAGTTTCTCTAAGGAAACACGGTGCTTCCATAGCATGGGTGGGAGTTCCTCCTGTCATGCTCTAGAGCTACAGGGTAACTTGACGTGAGTCCTTGCCTCAAGCTAAGGCCTGAAAAGCCCTGCTGAAGCGAAAGCGCTTAGCATTTTCCATTATGTCGTATTGGAAGTTCTGCTTTACTTGAACGTTTCTTCACTCTACCAGACACTAGGCACCCTAGTGTAGGCACCCTCTTTCGTACAACTACAGTGAGTACCAGCAGTCTCCTTTACCCTTCTAAGAAACATCCAGACCTAGAAGCCTTTCCCAGTCACACTATGTATTCAGAGTTTAAGGCAACTCGCTGCACCCTTCCTTAGAAAGCTAGGTGGACTCAGCTCTTCAACAGCTCCAGGGATTCTGTTCTCTCACGACCTACGTGCCATTGAAGTCTGCCTCATTGCTCTCATTGGAGCTACACTAAGAAACACAATCTGCTTCGCCTTCTTCTAGGAACTCTTACCCAAGGACCCCATACCTACAGGAGAAAGGAGGCTTGCATTCCTACTGGAATCTAAGCAAAGTTTTTCCTGTTACACTGCAGGACTTTAGAATAGGTTTAGGCCCGAAGGGTTACATAGAGCGTTCCAAGAATGAGGGAGTTCGATACATGCAGAAAACCCTGTGAAGAAAAGTTGATTCAGCAAGGGACCAGGGTTTGGCTAGAGTCTCTATTGACTTGTTAGAAATCAGAAGGGTTTCGGCTGCATGTTAACCCGAGAAGGAGACCTGGTGGCACAAGCCTTGCTTTCCCATGTTAAATCTCTAAACATGCTTCCCTGAAGAATCCTAAATAACACTGTTTTTACCTGGCTTCTGGTCACTGTAGGCAGCCCTCTCGAAAGAAAAGGAGTTTTCTCTAAGGAAACACGGTGCTTCCATAGCATGGGTGGGAGCTCCTGCTGTCCTGCTCTAGAGCTACAGGGAAACTTGACGTGAGTGTTTGCCTCAAGCTAAGGCCTGAAAAGCCTTGCGGAAGCGAAAGCGCTTAGCAGTTTCCATTATGTCGTATTCCAAGTTCTGCTTTACTTGAATGTTTCTTCACTTACCAGACACAAGGCACCCTCGTGTAGGCACCCTTTTTCGTAGAAATACAGTGAGTACCAGCAGTCTTCTTTGCTCTTCTAAGAAACATCCAGACCTAGAAGCCTTTCCCAGTCACTCTATGTAATCAGAGTGTAGGGCAACTCGCTGCACCCTTCCTTAGGAAGCTAGGTGGACTCAGCTCTTCAACAGCTCCAGGGATTCTGTTCTCTCACGTCCTACATGCCATGGAAGTCTGCCTCATTGCCCTCTGTGGAGCTTCACTAAGATACACAATCTGCTTCGCCTACCTCTAGGAACTCTTACCCAATGACCCCATACCTACAGGAGAAAGGAGGCTTGCATTCCTACTGGAACCAAAGCACAGTTTTTCCTTTTACACTGCAGGACTTTAGAATAGGCTTCGGCCCTATAGCATACCTAGAACGTTCCAAGGATGAGGGAGTTCCATATATGCAGAACACTCTGTGAAGAAAAGTTGATTCAGCAAGGGACCAGGGTGTAGCTAGAGTCTCTTTGGACTTCTTAGATATAAGAAGGTGTCCGGGTGCATGTTCACCGGAAAAGAAGACTTGAATGCCTAAGCCTTGCGTTCCCATTTTAAATCTCTATCCACGCCAGCCTGAGATACCTAAATAACACTGTTTTGACTGGCCTCTATTCACTGTGGGCAGCCCTCTGGAAAGAAAAGGAGTTTCTCTAAGGAAACACGGTGCTTCCATAGCATGGGTGGGAGTTCCTCCTGTCATGCTCTAGAGCTACAGGGTAACTTGACGTGAGTCCTTGCCTCAAGCTAAGGCCTGAAAAGCCCTGCTGAAGCGAAAGCGCTTAGCATTTTCCATTATGTCGTATTGGAAGTTCTGCTTTACTTGAACGTTTCTTCACTCTACCAGACACTAGGCACCCTAGTGTAGGCACCCTCTTTCGTACTACTACAGTGAGTACTAGCAGTCTCCTTTACCCTTCTAAGAAACATCCAGACCTAGAAGCCTTTCCCAGTCACACTATGTATTCAGAGTTTAAGGCAACTCGCTGCACACTTCCTTAGAAAGCTAGGTGGACTCAGCTCTTCAACAGCTCCAGGGATTCTGTTCTCTCACGACATACATGCCATTGAAGTCTGCCTCATTGCTCTCATTGGAGCTACACTAAGAAACACAATCTGCTTCGCCTTCTTCTAGGAACTCTTACCCAAGGACCCCATACCTACAGGAGAAAGGAGGCTTGCATTCCTACTGGAAACTAAGCAAAGTTTTTCCTGTTACACTGCAGGACTTTAGAATAGGTTTAGGCCCGAAGGGTTACATAGAGCGTTCCAAGAATGAGGGAGTTCGATACATGCAGAAAACCCTGTGAAGAAAAGTTGATTCAGCAAGGGACCAGGGTTTGGCTAGAGTCTCTATTGACTTGTTAGAAATCAGAAGGGTTTCGGCTGCATGTTAACCCGAGAAGGAGACCTGGTGGCACAAGCCTTGCTTTCCCATGTTAAATCTCTAAACATGCTTCCCTGAAGAATCCTAAATAACACTGTTTTTACCTGGCTTCTGGTCACTGTAGGCAGCCCTCTCGAAAGAAAAGGAGTTTTCTCTAAGGAAACACGGTGCTTCCATAGCATGGGTGGGAGCTCCTGCTGTCCTGCTCTAGAGCTACAGGGAAACTTGACGTGAGTGTTTGCCTCAAGCTAAGGCCTGAAAAGCCTTGCTGAAGCGAAAGCGCTTAGCAGTTTCCATTATGTCGTATTCCAAGTTCTGCTTTACTTGAATGTTTCTTCACTTACCAGACACAAGGCACCCTCGTGTAGGCACCCTTTTTCGTAGAAATACAGTGAGTACCAGCAGTCTTCTTTGCTCTTCTAAGAAACATCCAGACCTAGAAGCCTTTCCCAGTCACTCTATGTAATCAGAGTGTAGGGCAACTCGCTGCACCCTTCCTTAGGAAGCTAGGTGGACTCAGCTCTTCAACAGCTCCAGGGATTCTGTTCTCTCACGTCCTACATGCCATGGAAGTCTGCCTCATTGCCCTCTGTGGAGCTTCACTAAGATACACAATCTGCTTCGCCTACCTCTAGGAACTCTTACCCAATGACCCCATACCTACAGGAGAAAGGAGGCTTGCATTCCTACTGGAACCAAAGCACAGTTTTTCCTTTTACACTGCAGGACTTTAGAATAGGCTTCGGCCCTATAGCATACCTAGTACGTTCCAAGGATGAGGGAGTTCCATATATGCAGAACACTCTGTGAAGAAAAGTTGATTCAGCAAGGGACCAGGGTGTAGCTAGAGTCTCTTTGGACTTCTTAGATATAAGAAGGTGTCCGGGTGCATGTTCACCGGAAAAGAAGACTTGAATGCCTAAGCCTTGCGTTCCCATTTTAAATCTCTATCCACGCCAGCCTGAGATACCTAAATAACACTGTTTTGACTGGCCTCTATTCACTGTGGGCAGCCCTCTGGAAAGAAAAGGAGTTTCTCTAAGGAAACACGGTGCTTCCATAGCATGGGTGGGAGTTCCTCCTGTCATGCTCTAGAGCTACAGGGTAACTTGACGTGAGTCCTTGCCTCAAGCTAAGGCCTGAAAAGCCCTGCTGAAGCGAAAGCGCTTAGCATTTTCCATTATGTCGTATTGGAAGTTCTGCTTTACTTGAACGTTTCTTCACTCTACCAGACACTAGGCACCCTAGTGTAGGCACCCTCTTTCGTACTACTACAGTGAGTACCAGCAGTCTCCTTTACCCTTCTAAGAAACATCCAGACCTAGAAGCCTTTCCCAGTCACACTATGTATTCAGAGTTTAAGGCAACTCGCTGCACACTTCCTTAGAAAGCTAGGTGGACTCAGCTCTTCAACAGCTCCAGGGATTCTGTTCTCTCACGACATACATGCCATTGAAGTCTGCCTCATTGCTCTCATTGGAGCTACACTAAGAAACACAATCTGCTTCGCCTTCTTCTAGGAACTCTTACCCAAGGACCCCATACCTACAGGAGAAAGGAGGCTTGCATTCCTACTGGAATCTAAGCAAAGTTTTTCCTGTTACACTGCAGGACTTTAGAATAGGTTTAGGCCCGAAGGGTTACATAGAGCGTTCCAAGAATGAGGGAGTTCGATACATGCAGAAAACCCTGTGAAGAAAAGTTGATTCAGCAAGGGACCAGGGTTTGGCTAGAGTCTCTATTGACTTGTTAGAAATCAGAAGGGTTTCGGCTGCATGTTAACCCGAGAAGGAGACCTGGTGGCACAAGCCTTGCTTTCCCATGTTAAATCTCTAAACATGCTTCCCTGAAGAATCCTAATTAACACTGTTTTTACCTGGCTTCTGGTCACTGTAGGCAGCCCTCTCGAAAGAAAAGGAGTTTTCTCTAAGGAAACACGGTGCTTCCATAGCATGGGTGGGAGCTCCTGCTGTCCTGCTCTAGAGCTACAGGGAAACTTGACGTGAGTGTTTGCCTCAAGCTAAGGCCTGAAAAGCCTTGCTGAAGCGAAAGCGCTTAGCAGTTTCCATTATGTCGTATTCCAAGTTCTGCTTTACTTGAATGTTTCTTCACTTACCAGACACAAGGCACCCTCGTGTAGGCACCCTTTTTCGTAGAAATACAGTGAGTACCAGCAGTCTTCTTTGCTCTTCTAAGAAACATCCAGACCTAGAAGCCTTTCCCAGTCACTCTATGTAATCAGAGTGTAGGGCAACTCGCTGCACCCTTCCTTAGGAAGCTAGGTGGACTCAGCTCTTCAACAGCTCCAGGGATTCTGTTCTCTCACGTCCTACATGCCATGGAAGTCTGCCTCATTGCCCTCTGTGGAGCTTCACTAAGATACACAATCTGCTTCGCCTACCTCTAGGAACTCTTACCCAATGACCCCATACCTACAGGAGAAAGGAGGCTTGCATTCCTACTGGAACCAAAGCACAGTTTTTCCTTTTACACTGCAGGACTTTAGAATAGGCTTCGGCCCTATAGCATACCTAGAACGTTCCAAGGATGAGGGAGTTCCATATATGCAGAACACTCTGTGAAGAAAAGTTGATTCAGCAAGGGACCAGGGTGTAGCTAGAGTCTCTTTGGACTTCTTAGATATAAGAAGGTGTCCGGGTGCATGTTCACCGGAAAAGAAGACTTGAATGCCTAAGCCTTGCGTTCCCATTTTAAATCTCTATCCACGCCAGCCTGAGATACCTAAATAACACTGTTTTGACTGGCCTCTATTCACTGTGGGCAGCCCTCTGGAAAGAAAAGGAGTTTCTCTAAGGAAACACGGTGCTTCCATAGCATGGGTGGGAGTTCCTCCTGTCATGCTCTAGAGCTACAGGGTAACTTGACGTGAGTCCTTGCCTCAAGCTAAGGCCTGAAAAGCCCTGCTGAAGCGAAAGCGCTTAGCATTTTCCATTATGTCGTATTGGAAGTTCTGCTTTACTTGAACGTTTCTTCACTCTACCAGACACTAGGCACCCTAGTGTAGGCACCCTCTTTCGTACAACTACAGTGAGTACCAGCAGTCTCCTTTACCCTTCTAAGAAACATCCAGACCTAGAAGCCTTTCCCAGTCACACTATGTATTCAGAGTTTAAGGCAACTCGCTGCACCCTTCCTTAGAAAGCTAGGTGGACTCAGCTCTTCAACAGCTCCAGGGATTCTGTTCTCTCACGACATACATGCCATTGAAGTCTGCCTCATTGCTCTCATTGGAGCTACACTAAGAAACACAATCTGCTTCGCCTTCTTCTAGGAACTCTTACCCAAGGACCCCATACCTACAGGAGAAAGGAGGCTTGCATTCCTACTGGAATCTAAGCAAAGTTTTTCCTGTTACACTGCAGGACTTTAGAATAGGTTTAGGCCCGAAGGGTTACATAGAGCGTTCCAAGAATGAGGGAGTTCGATACATGCAGAAAACCCTGTGAAGAAAAGTTGATTCAGCCAGGGACCAGGGTTTGGCTAGAGTCTCTATTGACTTGTTAGAAATCAGAAGGGTTTCGGCTGCATGTTAACCCGAGAAGGAGACCTGGTGGCACAAGCCTTGCTTTCCCATGTTAAATCTCTAAACATGCTTCCCTGAAGAATCCTAAATAACACTGTTTTTACCTGGCTTCTGGTCACTGTAGGCAGCCCTCTCGAAAGAAAAGGAGTTTTCTCTAAGGAAACACGGTGCTTCCATAGCATGGGTGGGAGCTCCTGCTGTCCTGCTCTAGAGCTACAGGGAAACTTGACGTGAGTGTTTGCCTCAAGCTAAGGCCTGAAAAGCCTTGCGGAAGCGAAAGCGCTTAGCAGTTTCCATTATGTCGTATTCCAAGTTCTGCTTTACTTGAATGTTTCTTCACTTACCAGACACAAGGCACCCTCGTGTAGGCACCCTTTTTCGTAGAAATACAGTGAGTACCAGCAGTCTTCTTTGCTCTTCTAAGAAACATCCAGACCTAGAAGCCTTTCCCAGTCACTCTATGTAATCAGAGTGTAGGGCAACTCGCTGCACCCTTCCTTAGGAAGCTAGGTGGACTCAGCTCTTCAACAGCTCCAGGGATTCTGTTCTCTCACGTCCTACATGCCATGGAAGTCTGCCTCATTGCCCTCTGTGGAGCTTCACTAAGATACACAATCTGCTTCGCCTACCTCTAGGAACTCTTACCCAATGACCCCATACCTACAGGAGAAAGGAGGCTTGCATTCCTACTGGAACCAAAGCACAGTTTTTCCTTTTACACTGCAGGACTTTAGACTAGGCTTCGGCCCTATAGCATACCTAGAACGTTCCAAGGATGAGGGAGTTCCATATATGCAGAACACTCTGTGAAGAAAAGTTGATTCAGCAAGGGACCAGGGTGTAGCTAGAGTCTCTTTGGACTTCTTAGATATAAGAAGGTGTCCGGGTGCATGTTCACCGGAAAAGAAGACTTGAATGCCTAAGCCTTGCGTTCCCATTTTAAATCTCTATCCACGCCAGCCTGAGATACCTAAATAACACTGTTTTGACTGGCCTCTATTCACTGTGGGCAGCCCTCTGGAAAGAAAAGGAGTTTCTCTAAGGAAACACGGTGCTTCCATAGCATGGGTGGGAGTTCCTCCTGTCATGCTCTAGAGCTACAGGGTAACTTGACGTGAGTCCTTGCCTCAAGCTAAGGCCTGAAAAGCCCTGCTGAAGCGAAAGCGCTTAGCATTTTCCATTATGTCGTATTGGAAGTTCTGCTTTACTTGAACGTTTCTTCACTCTACCAGACACTAGGCACCCTAGTGTAGGCACCCTCTTTCGTACAACTACAGTGAGTACCAGCAGTCTCCTTTACCCTTCTAAGAAACATCCAGACCTAGAAGCCTTTCCCAGTCACACTATGTATTCAGAGTTTAAGGCAACTCGCTGCACCCTTCCTTAGAAAGCTAGGTGGACTCAGCTCTTCAACAGCTCCAGGGATTCTGTTCTCTCACGACCTACATGCCATTGAAGTCTGCCTCATTGCTCTCATTGGAGCTACACTAAGAAACACAATCTGCTTCGCCTTCTTCTAGGAACTCTTACCCAAGGACCCCATACCTACAGGAGAAAGGAGGCTTGCATTCCTACTGGAATCTAAGCAAAGTTTTTCCTGTTACACTGCAGGACTTTAGAATAGGTTTAGGCCCGAAGGGTTACATAGAGCGTTCCAAGAATGAGGGAGTTCGATACATGCAGAAAACCCTGTGAAGAAAAGTTGATTCAGCAAGGGACCAGGGTTTGGCTAGAGTCTCTATTGACTTGTTAGAAATCAGAAGGGTTTCGGCTGCATGTTAACCCGAGAAGGAGACCTGGTGGCACAAGCCTTGCTTTCCCATGTTAAATCTCTAAACATGCTTCCCTGAAGAATCCTAATTAACACTGTTTTTACCTGGCTTCTGGTCACTGTAGGCAGCCCTCTCGAAAGAAAAGGAGTTTTCTCTAAGGAAACACGGTGCTTCCATAGCATGGGTGGGAGCTCCTGCTGTCCTGCTCTAGAGCTACAGGGAAACTTGACGTGAGTGTTTGCCTCAAGCTAAGGCCTGAAAAGCCTTGCTGAAGCGAAAGCGCTTAGCAGTTTCCATTATGTCGTATTCCAAGTTCTGCTTTACTTGAATGTTTCTTCACTTACCAGACACAAGGCACCCTCGTGTAGGCACCCTTTTTCGTAGAAATACAGTGAGTACCAGCAGTCTTCTTTGCTCTTCTAAGAAACATCCAGACCTAGAAGCCTTTCCCAGTCACTCTATGTAATCAGAGTGTAGGGCAACTCGCTGCACCCTTCCTTAGGAAGCTAGGTGGACTCAGCTCTTCAACAGCTCCAGGGATTCTGTTCTCTCACGTCCTACATGCCATGGAAGTCTGCCTCATTGCCCTCTGTGGAGCTTCACTAAGATACACAATCTGCTTCGCCTACCTCTAGGAACTCTTACCCAATGAACCCATACCTACAGGAGAAAGGAGGCTTGCATTCCTACTGGAACCAAAGCACAGTTTTTCCTTTTACACTGCAGGACTTTAGAATAGGCTTCGGCCCTATAGCATACCTAGAACGTTCCAAGGATGAGGGAGTTCCATATATGCAGAACACTCTGTGAAGAAAAGTTGATTCAGCAAGGGACCAGGGTGTAGCTAGAGTCTCTTTGGACTTCTTAGATATAAGAAGGTGTCCGGGTGCATGTTCACCGGAAAAGAAGACTTGAATGCCTAAGCCTTGCGTTCCCATTTTAAATCTCTATCCACGCCAGCCTGAGATACCTAAATAACACTGTTTTGACTGGCCTCTATTCACTGTGGGCAGCCCTCTGGAAAGAAAAGGAGTTTCTCTAAGGAAACACGGTGCTTCCATAGCATGGGTGGGAGTTCCTCCTGTCATGCTCTAGAGCTACAGGGTAACTTGACGTGAGTCCTTGCCTCAAGCTAAGGCCTGAAAAGCCCTGCTGAAGCGAAAGCGCTTAGCATTTTCCATTATGTCGTATTGGAAGTTCTGCTTTACTTGAACGTTTCTTCACTCTACCAGACACTAGGCACCCTAGGGTAGGCACCCTCTTTCGTACAACTACAGTGAGTACCAGCAGTCTCCTTTACCCTTCTAAGAAACATCCAGACCTAGAAGCCTTTCCCAGTCACACTATGTATTCAGAGTTTAAGGCAACTCGCTGCACCCTTCCTTAGAAAGCTAGGTGGACTCAGCTCTTCAACAGCTCCAGGGATTCTGTTCTCTCACGACATACATGCCATTGAAGTCTGCCTCATTGCTCTCATTGGAGCTACACTAAGAAACACAATCTGCTTCGCCTTCTTCTAGGAACTCTTACCCAAGGACCCCATACCTACAGGAGAAAGGAGGCTTGCATTCCTACTGGAATCTAAGCAAAGTTTTTCCTGTTACACTGCAGGACTTTAGAATAGGTTTAGGCCCGAAGGGTTACATAGAGCGTTCCAAGAATGAGGGAGTTCGATACATGCAGAAAACCCTGTGAAGAAAAGTTGATTCAGCAAGGGACCAGGGTTTGGCTAGAGTCTCTATTGACTTGTTAGAAATCAGAAGGGTTTCGGCTGCATGTTAACCCGAGAAGGAGACCTGGTGGCACAAGCCTTGCTTTCCCATGTTAAATCTCTAAACATGCTTCCCTGAAGAATCCTAAATAACACTGTTTTTACCTGGCTTCTGGTCACTGTAGGCAGCCCTCTCGAAAGAAAAGGAGTTTTCTCTAAGGAAACACGGTGCTTCCATAGCATGGGTGGGAGCTCCTGCTGTCCTGCTCTAGAGCTACAGGGAAACTTGACGTGAGTGTTTGCCTCAAGCTAAGGCCTGAAAAGCCTTGCTGAAGCGAAAGCGCTTAGCAGTTTCCATTATGTCGTATTCCAAGTTCTGCTTTACTTGAATGTTTCTTCATTTACCAGACACAAGGCACCCTCGTGTAGGCACCCTTTTTCGTAGAAATACAGTGAGTACCAGCAGTCTTCTTTGCTCTTCTAAGAAACATCCAGACCTAGAAGCCTTTCCCAGTCACTCTATGTAATCAGAGTGTAGGGCAACTCGCTGCACCCTTCCTTAGGAAGCTAGGTGGACTCAGCTCTTCAACAGCTCCAGGGATTCTGTTCTCTCACGTCCTACATGCCATGGAAGTCTGCCTCATTGCCCTCTGTGGAGCTTCACTAAGATACACAATCTGCTTCGCCTACCTCTAGGAACTCTTACCCAATGACCCCATACCTACAGGAGAAAGGAGGCTTGCATTCCTACTGGAACCAAAGCACAGTTTTTCCTTTTACACTGCAGGACTTTAGAATAGGCTTCGGCCCTATAGCATACCTAGAACGTTCCAAGGATGAGGGAGTTCCATATATGCAGAACACTCTGTGAAGAAAAGTTGATTCAGCAAGGGACCAGGGTGTAGCTAGAGTCTCTTTGGACTTCTTAGATATAAGAAGGTGTCCGGGTGCATGTTCACCGGAAAAGAAGACTTGAATGCCTAAGCCTTGCGTTCCCATTTTAAATCTCTATCCACGCCAGCCTGAGATACCTAAATAACACTGTTTTGACTGGCCTCTATTCACTGTGGGCAGCCCTCTGGAAAGAAAAGGAGTGTCTCTAAGGAAACACGGTGCTTCCATAGCATGGGTGGGAGTTCCTCCTGTCATGCTCTAGAGCTACAGGGTAACTTGACGTGAGTCCTTGCCTCAAGCTAAGGCCTGAAAAGCCCTGCTGAAGCGAAAGCGCTTAGCATTTTCCATTATGTCGTATTGGAAGTTCTGCTTTACTTGAACGTTTCTTCACTCTACCAGACACTAGGCACCCTAGTGTAGGCACCCTTTTTCGTACAACTACAGTGAGTACCAGCAGTCTCCTTTACCCTTCTAAGAAACATCCAGACCTAGAAGCCTTTCCCAGTCACACTATGTATTCAGAGTTTAAGGCAACTCGCTGCACCCTTCCTTAGAAAGCTAGGTGGACTCAGCTCTTCAACAGCTCCAGGGATTCTGTTCTCTCACGACCTACATGCCATTGAAGTCTGCCTCATTGCTCTCATTGGAGCTACACTAAGAAACACAATCTGCTTCGCCTTCTTCTAGGAACTCTTACCCAAGGACCCCATACCTACAGGAGAAAGGAGGCTTGCATTCCTACTGGAATCTAAGCAAAGTTTTTCCTGTTACACTGCAGGACTTTAGAATAGGTTTAGGCCCGAAGGGTTACATAGAGCGTTCCAAGAATGAGGGAGTTCGATACATGCAGAAAACCCTGTGAAGAAAAGTTGATTCAGCCAGGGACCAGGGTTTGGCTAGAGTCTCTATTGACTTGTTAGAAATCAGAAGGGTTTCGGCTGCATGTTAACCCGAGAAGGAGACCTGGTGGCACAAGCCTTGCTTTCCCATGTTAAATCTCTAAACATGCTTCCCTGAAGAATCCTAAATAACACTGTTTTTACCTGGCTTCTGGTCACTGTAGGCAGCCCTCTCGAAAGAAAAGGAGTTTTCTCTAAGGAAACACGGTGCTTCCATAGCATGGGTGGGAGCTCCTGCTGTCCTGCTCTAGAGCTACAGGGAAACTTGACGTGAGTGTTTGCCTCAAGCTAAGGCCTGAAAAGCCTTGCGGAAGCGAAAGCGCTTAGCAGTTTCCATTATGTCGTATTCCAAGTTCTGCTTTACTTGAATGTTTCTTCACTTACCAGACACAAGGCACCCTCGTGTAGGCACCCTTTTTCGTAGAAATACAGTGAGTACCAGCAGTCTTCTTTGCTCTTCTAAGAAACATCCAGACCTAGAAGCCTTTCCCAGTCACTCTATGTAATCAGAGTGTAGGGCAACTCGCTGCACCCTTCCTTAGGAAGCTAGGTGGACTCAGCTCTTCAACAGCTCCAGGGATTCTGTTCTCTCACGTCCTACATGCCATGGAAGTCTGCCTCATTGCCCTCTGTGGAGCTTCACTAAGATACACAATCTGCTTCGCCTACCTCTAGGAACTCTTACCCAATGACCCCATACCTACAGGAGAAAGGAGGCTTGCATTCCTACTGGAACCAAAGCACAGTTTTTCCTTTTACACTGCAGGACTTTAGAATAGGCTTCGGCCCTATAGCATACATAGAACGTTCCAAGGATGAGGGAGTTCCATATATGCAGAACACTCTGTGAAGAAAAGTTGATTCAGCAAGGGACCAGGGTGTAGCTAGAGTCTCTTTGGACTTCTTAGATATAAGAAGGTGTCCGGGTGCATGTTCACCGGAAAAGAAGACTTGAATGCCTAAGCCTTGCGTTCCCATTTTAAATCTCTATCCACGCCAGCCTGAGATACCTAAATAACACTGTTTTGACTGGCCTCTATTCACTGTGGGCAGCCCTCTGGAAAGAAAAGGAGTTTCTCTAAGGAAACACGGTGCTTCCATAGCATGGGTGGGAGTTCCTCCTGTCATGCTCTAGAGCTACAGGGTAACTTGACGTGAGTCCTTGCCTCAAGCTAAGGCCTGAAAAGCCCTGCTGAAGCGAAAGCGCTTAGCATTTTCCATTATGTCGTATTGGAAGTTCTGCTTTACTTGAACGTTTCTTCACTCTACCAGACACTAGGCACCCTAGTGTAGGCACCCTCTTTCGTACAACTACAGTGAGTACCAGCAGTCTCCTTTACCCTTCTAAGAAACATCCAGACCTAGAAGCCTTTCCCAGTCACACTGTGTATTCAGAGTTTAAGGCAACTCGCTGCACCCTTCCTTAGAAAGCTAGGTGGACTCAGCTCTTCAACAGCTCCAGGGATTCTGTTCTCTCACGACCTACATGCCATTGAAGTCTGCCTCATTGCTCTCATTGGAGCTACACTAAGAAACACAATCTGCTTCGCCTTCTTCTAGGAACTCTTACCCAAGGACCCCATACCTACAGGAGAAAGGAGGCTTGCATTCCTACTGGAATCTAAGCAAAGTTTTTCCTGTTACACTGCAGGACTTTAGAATAGGTTTAGGCCCGAAGGGTTACATAGAGCGTTCCAAGAATGAGGGAGTTCGATACATGCAGAAAACCCTGTGAAGAAAAGTTGATTCAGCCAGGGACCAGGGTTTGGCTAGAGTCTCTATTGACTTGTTAGAAATCAGAAGGGTTTCGGCTGCATGTTAACCCGAGAAGGAGACCTGGTGGCACAAGCCTTGCTTTCCCATGTTAAATCTCTAAACATGCTTCCCTGAAGAATCCTAATTAACACTGTTTTTACCTGGCTTCTGGTCACTGTAGGCAGCCCTCTCGAAAGAAAAGGAGTTTTCTCTAAGGAAACACGGTGCTTCCATAGCATGGGTGGGAGCTCCTGCTGTCCTGCTCTAGAGCTACAGGGAAACTTGACGTGAGTGTTTGCCTCAAGCTAAGGCCTGAAAAGCCTTGCGGAAGCGAAAGCGCTTAGCAGTTTCCATTATGTCGTATTCCAAGTTCTGCTTTACTTGAATGTTTCTTCACTTACCAGACACAAGGCACCCTCGTGTAGGCACCCTTTTTCGTAGAAATACAGTGAGTACCAGCAGTCTTCTTTGCTCTTCTAAGAAACATCCAGACCTAGAAGCCTTTCCCAGTCACTCTATGTAATCAGAGTGTAGGGCAACTCGCTGCACCCTTCCTTAGGAAGCTAGGTGGACTCAGCTCTTCAACAGCTCCAGGGATTCTGTTCTCTCACGTCCTACATGCCATGGAAGTCTGCCTCATTGCCCTCTGTGGAGCTTCCCTAAGATACACAATCTGCTTCGCCTACCTCTAGGAACTCTTACCCAATGACCCCATACCTACAGGAGAAAGGAGGCTTGCATTCCTACTGGAACCAAAGCACAGTTTTTCCTTTTACACTGCAGGACTTTAGAATAGGCTTCGGCCCTATACCATACATAGAACGTTCCAAGGATGAGGGAGTTCCATATATGCAGAACACTCTGTGAAGAAAAGTTGATTCAGCAAGGGACCAGGGTGTAGCTAGAGTCTCTTTGGACTTCTTAGATATAAGAAGGTGTCCGGGTGCATGTTCACCGGAAAAGAAGACTTGAATGCCTAAGCCTTGCGTTCCCATTTTAAATCTCTATCCACGCCAGCCTGAGATACCTAAATAACACTGTTTTGACTGGCCTCTATTCACTGTGGGCAGCCCTCTGGAAAGAAAAGGAGTTTCTCTAAGGAAACACGGTGCTTCCATAGCATGGGTGGGAGTTCCTCCTGTCATGCTCTAGAGCTACAGGGTAACTTGACGTGAGTCCTTGCCTCAAGCTAAGGCCTGAAAAGCCCTGCTGAAGCGAAAGCGCTTAGCATTTTCCATTATGTCGTATTGGAAGTTCTGCTTTACTTGAACGTTTCTTCACTCTACCAGACACTAGGCACCCTAGTGTAGGCACCCTCTTTCGTACAACTACAGTGAGTACCAGCAGTCTCCTTTACCCTTCTAAGAAACATCCAGACCTAGAAGCCTTTCCCAGTCACACTGTGTATTCAGAGTTTAAGGCAACTCGCTGCACCCTTCCTTAGAAAGCTAGGTGGACTCAGCTCTTCAACAGCTCCAGGGATTCTGTTCTCTCACGACCTACATGCCATTGAAGTCTGCCTCATTGCTCTCATTGGAGCTACACTAAGAAACACAATCTGCTTCGCCTTCTTCTAGGAACTCTTACCCAAGGACCCCATACCTACAGGAGAAAGGAGGCTTGCATTCCTACTGGAATCTAAGCAAAGTTTTTCCTGTTACACTGCAGGACTTTAGAATAGGTTTAGGCCCGAAGGGTTACATAGAGCGTTCCAAGAATGAGGGAGTTCGATACATGCAGAAAACCCTGTGAAGAAAAGTTGATTCAGCCAGGGACCAGGGTTTGGCTAGAGTCTCTATTGACTTGTTAGAAATCAGAAGGGTTTCGGCTGCATGTTAACCCGAGAAGGAGACCTGGTGGCACAAGCCTTGCTTTCCCATGTTAAATCTCTAAACATGCTTCCCTGAAGAATCCTAATTAACACTGTTTTTACCTGGCTTCTGGTCACTGTAGGCAGCCCTCTCGAAAGAAAAGGAGTTTTCTCTAAGGAAACACGGTGCTTCCATAGCATGGGTGGGAGCTCCTGCTGTCCTGCTCTAGAGCTACAGGGAAACTTGACGTGAGTGTTTGCCTCAAGCTAAGGCCTGAAAAGCCTTGCGGAAGCGAAAGCGCTTAGCAGTTTCCATTATGTCGTATTCCAAGTTCTGCTTTACTTGAATGTTTCTTCACTTACCAGACACAAGGCACCCTCGTGTAGGCACCCTTTTTCGTAGAAATACAGTGAGTACCAGCAGTCTTCTTTGCTCTTCTAAGAAACATCCAGACCTAGAAGCCTTTCCCAGTCACTCTATGTAATCAGAGTGTAGGGCAACTCGCTGCACCCTTCCTTAGGAAGCTAGGTGGACTCAGCTCTTCAACAGCTCCAGGGATTCTGTTCTCTCACGTCCTACATGCCATGGAAGTCTGCCTCATTGCCCTCTGTGGAGCTTCACTAAGATACACAATCTGCTTCGCCTACCTCTAGGAACTCTTACCCAATGACCCCATACCTACAGGAGAAAGGAGGCTTGCATTCCTACTGGAACCAAAGCACAGTTTTTCCTTTTACACTGCAGGACTTTAGAATAGGCTTCGGCCCTATAGCATACCTAGAACGTTCCAAGGATGAGGGAGTTCCATATATGCAGAACACTCTGTGAAGAAAAGTTGATTCAGCAAGGGACCAGGGTGTAGCTAGAGTCTCTTTGGACTTCTTAGATATAAGAAAGTGTCCGGGTGCATGTTCACCGGAAAAGAAGACTTGAATGCCTAAGCCTTGCGTTCCCATTTTAAATCTCTATCCACGCCAGCCTGAGATACCTAAATAACACTGTTTTGACTGGCCTCTATTCACTGTGGGCAGCCCTCTGGAAAGAAAAGGAGTTTCTCTAAGGAAACACAGTGCTTCCATAGCATGGGTGGGAGTTCCTCCTGTCATGCTCTAGAGCTACAGGGTAACTTGACGTGAGTCCTTGCCTCAAGCTAAGGCCTGAAAAGCCCTGCTGAAGCGAAAGCGCTTAGCATTTTCCATTATGTCGTATTGGAAGTTCTGCTTTACTTGAACGTTTCTTCACTCTACCAGACACTAGGCACCCTAGTGTAGGCACCCTTTTTCGTACAACTACAGTGAGTACCAGCAGTCTCCTTTACCCTTCTAAGAAACATCCAGACCTAGAAGCCTTTCCCAGTCACACTATGTATTCAGAGTTTAAGGCAACTCGCTGCACCCTTCCTTAGAAAGCTAGGTGGACTCAGCTCTTCAACAGCTCCAGGGATTCTGTTCTCTCACGACCTACATGCCATTGAAGTCTGCCTCATTGCTCTCATTGGAGCTACACTAAGAAACCCAATCTGCTTCGCCTTCTTCTAGGAACTCTTACCCAAGGACCCCATACCTACAGGAGAAAGGAGGCTTGCATTCCTACTGGAATCTAAGCAAAGTTTTTCCTGTTACACTGCAGGACTTTAGAATAGGTTTAGGCCCGAAGGGTTACATAGAGCGTTCCAAGAATGAGGGAGTTCGATACATGCAGAAAACCCTGTGAAGAAAAGTTGATTCAGCCAGGGACCAGGGTTTGGCTAGAGTCTCTATTGACTTGTTAGAAATCAGAAGGGTTTCGGCTGCATGTTAACCCGAGAAGGAGACCTGGTGGCACAAGCCTTGCTTTCCCATGTTAAATCTCTAAACATGCTTCCCTGAAGAATCCTAAATAACACTGTTTTTACCTGGCTTCTGGTCACTGTAGGCAGCCCTCTCGAAAGAAAAGGAGTTTTCTCTAAGGAAACACGGTGCTTCCATAGCATGGGTGGGAGCTCCTGCTGTCCTGCTCTAGAGCTACAGGGAAACTTGACGTGAGTGTTTGCCTCAAGCTAAGGCCTGAAAAGCCTTGCGGAAGCGAAAGCGCTTAGCAGTTTCCATTATGTCGTATTCCAAGTTCTGCTTTACTTGAATGTTTCTTCACTTACCAGACACAAGGCACCCTCGTGTAGGCACCCTTTTTCGTAGAAATACAGTGAGTACCAGCAGTCTTCTTTGCTCTTCTAAGAAACATCCAGACCTAGAAGCCTTTCCCAGTCACTCTATGTAATCAGAGTGTAGGGCAACTCGCTGCACCCTTCCTTAGGAAGCTAGGTGGACTCAGCTCTTCAACAGCTCCAGGGATTCTGTTCTCTCACGTCCTACATGCCATGGAAGTCTGCCTCATTGCCCTCTGTGGAGCTTCACTAAGATACACAATCTGCTTCGCCTACCTCTAGGAACTCTTACCCAATGACCCCATACCTACAGGAGAAAGGAGGCTTGCATTCCTACTGGAACCAAAGCACAGTTTTTCCTTTTACACTGCAGGACTTTAGAATAGGCTTCGGCCCTATAGCATACATAGAACGTTCCAAGGATGAGGGAGTTCCATATATGCAGAACACTCTGTGAAGAAAAGGTGATTCAGCAAGGGACCAGGGTGTAGCTAGAGTCTCTTTGGACTTCTTAGATATAAGAAGGTGTCCGGGTGCATGTTCACCGGAAAAGAAGACTTGAATGCCTAAGCCTTGCGTTCCCATTTTAAATCTCTATCCACGCCAGCCTGAGATACCTAAATAACACTGTTTTGACTGGCCTCTATTCACTGTGGGCAGCCCTCTGGAAAGAAAAGGAGTTTCTCTAAGGAAACACGGTGCTTCCATAGCATGAGTGGGAGTTCCTCCTGTCATGCTCTAGAGCTACAGGGTAACTTGACGTGAGTCCTTGCCTCAAGCTAAGGCCTGAAAAGCCCTGCTGAAGCGAAAGCGCTTAGCATTTTCCATTATGTCGTATTGGAAGTTCTGCTTTACTTGAATGTTTCTTCACTCTACCAGGCACTAGGCACCCTAGTGTAGGCACCCTTTTTCGTACAACTACAGTGAGTACCAGCAGTCTCCTTTACCCTTCTAAGAAACATCCAGACCTAGAAGCCTTTCCCAGTC
Organism: Balaenoptera physalus; assembly: GCF_965194825.1. Lineage (NCBI taxonomy): Eukaryota > Metazoa > Chordata > Mammalia > Artiodactyla > Balaenopteridae > Balaenoptera > Balaenoptera physalus. The sequence continues at coordinate 6,208,461 of NC_138902.1, read as the reverse complement.
ACACTATGTATTCAGAGTTTAAGGCAACTCGCTGCACCCTTCCTTAGAAAGCTAGGTGGACTCAGCTCTTCAACAGCTCCAGGGATTCTGTTCTCTCACGACCTACATGCCATTGAAGTCTGCCTCATTGCTCTCATTGGAGCTACACTAAGAAACACAATCTGCTTCGCCTTCTTCTAGGAACTCTTACCCAAGGACCCCATACCTACAGGAGAAAGGAGGCTTGCATTCCTACTGGAATCTAAGCAAAGTTTTTCCTGTTACACTGCAGGACTTTAGAATAGGTTTAGGCCCGAAGGGTTACATAGAGCGTTCCAAGAATGAGGGAGTTCGATACATGCAGAAAACCCTGTGAAGAAAAGTTGATTCAGCCAGGGACCAGGGTTTGGCTAGAGTCTCTATTGACTTGTTAGAAATCAGAAGGGTTTCGGCTGCATGTTAACCCGAGAAGGAGACCTGGTGGCACAAGCCTTGCTTTCCCATGTTAAATCTCTAAACATGCTTCCCTGAAGAATCCTAATTAACACTGTTTTTACCTGGCTTCTGGTCACTGTAGGCAGCCCTCTCGAAAGAAAAGGAGTTTTCTCTAAGGAAACACGGTGCTTCCATAGCATGGGTGGGAGCTCCTGCTGTCCTGCTCTAGAGCTACAGGGAAACTTGACGTGAGTGTTTGCCTCAAGCTAAGGCCTGAAAAGCCTTGCGGAAGCGAAAGCGCTTAGCAGTTTCCATTATGTCGTATTCCAAGTTCTGCTTTACTTGAATGTTTCTTCACTTACCAGACACAAGGCACCCTCGTGTAGGCACCCTTTTTCGTAGAAATACAGTGAGTACCAGCAGTCTTCTTTGCTCTTCTAAGAAACATCCAGACCTAGAAGCCTTTCCCAGTCACTCTATGTAATCAGAGTGTAGGGCAACTCGCTGCACCCTTCCTTAGGAAGCTAGGTGGACTCAGCTCTTCAACAGCTCCAGGGATTCTGTTCTCTCACGTCCTACATGCCATGGAAGTCTGCCTCATTGCCCTCTGTGGAGCTTCACTAAGATACACAATCTGCTTCGCCTACCTCTAGGAACTCTTACCCAATGACCCCATACCTACAGGAGAAAGGAGGCTTGCATTCCTACTGGAACCAAAGCACAGTTTTTCCTTTTACACTGCAGGACTTTAGAATAGGCTTCGGCCCTATAGCATACATAGAACGTTCCAAGGATGAGGGAGTTCCATATATGCAGAACACTCTGTGAAGAAAAGTTGATTCAGCAAGGGACCAGGGTGTAGCTAGAGTCTCTTTGGACTTCTTAGATATAAGAAGGTGTCCGGGTGCATGTTCACCGGAAAAGAAGACTTGAATGCCTAAGCCTTGCGTTCCCATTTTAAATCTCTATCCACGCCAGCCTGAGATACCTAAATAACACTGTTTTGACTGGCCTCTATTCACTGTGGGCAGCCCTCTGGAAAGAAAAGGAGTGTCTCTAAGGAAACACGGTGCTTCCATAGCATGGGTGGGAGTTCCTCCTGTCATGCTCTAGAGCTACAGGGTAACTTGACGTGAGTCCTTGCCTCAAGCTAAGGCCTGAAAAGCCCTGCTGAAGCGAAAGCGCTTAGCATTTTCCATTATGTCGTATTGGAAGTTCTGCTTTACTTGAACGTTTCTTCACTCTACCAGACACTAGGCACCCTAGTGTAGGCACCCTTTTTCGTACAACTACAGTGAGTACCAGCAGTCTCCTTTACCCTTCTAAGAAACATCCAGACCTAGAAGCCTTTCCCAGTCACACTATGTATTCAGAGTTTAAGGCAACTCGCTGCACCCTTCCTTAGAAAGCTAGGTGGACTCAGCTCTTCAACAGCTCCAGGGATTCTGTTCTCTCACGACCTACATGCCATTGAAGTGTGCCTCATTGCTCTCATTGGAGCTACACTAAGAAACACAATCTGCTTCGCCTTCTTCTAGGAACTCTTACCCAAGGACCCCATACCTACAGGAGAAAGGAGGCTTGCATTCCTACTGGAATCTAAGCAAAGTTTTTCCTGTTACACTGCAGGACTTTAGAATAGGTTTAGGCCCGAAGGGTTACATAGAGCGTTCCAAGAATGAGGGAGTTCGATACATGCAGAAAACCCTGTGAAGAAAAGTTGATTCAGCCAGGGACCAGGGTTTGGCTAGAGTCTCTATTGACTTGTTAGAAATCAGAAGGGTTTCGGCTGCATGTTAACCCGAGAAGGAGACCTGGTGGCACAAGCCTTGCTTTCCCATGTTAAATCTCTAAACATGCTTCCCTGAAGAATCCTAATTAACACTGTTTTTACCTGGCTTCTGGTCACTGTAGGCAGCCCTCTCGAAAGAAAAGGAGTTTTCTCTAAGGAAACACGGTGCTTCCATAGCATGGGTGGGAGCTCCTGCTGTCCTGCTCTAGAGCTACAGGGAAACTTGACGTGAGTGTTTGCCTCAAGCTAAGGCCTGAAAAGCCTTGCGGAAGCGAAAGCGCTTAGCAGTTTCCATTATGTCGTATTCCAAGTTCTGCTTTACTTGAATGTTTCTTCACTTACCAGACACAAGGCACCCTCGTGTAGGCACCCTTTTTCGTAGAAATACAGTGAGTACCAGCAGTCTTCTTTGCTCTTCTAAGAAACATCCAGACCTAGAAGCCTTTCCCAGTCACTCTATGTAATCAGAGTGTAGGGCAACTCGCTGCACCCTTCCTTAGGAAGCTAGGTGGACTCAGCTCTTCAACAGCTCCAGGGATTCTGTTCTCTCACGTCCTACATGCCATGGAAGTCTGCCTCATTGCCCTCTGTGGAGCTTCACTAAGATACACAATCTGCTTCGCCTACCTCTAGGAACTCTTACCCAATGACCCCATACCTACAGGAGAAAGGAGGCTTGCATTCCTACTGGAACCAAAGCACAGTTTTTCCTTTTACACTGCAGGACTTTAGAATAGGCTTCGGCCCTATAGCATACATAGAACGTTCCAAGGATGAGGGAGTTCCATATATGCAGAACACTCTGTGAAGAAAAGTTGATTCAGCAAGGGACCAGGGTGTAGCTAGAGTCTCTTTGGACTTCTTAGATATAAGAAGGTGTCCGGGTGCATGTTCACCGGAAAAGAAGACTTGAATGCCTAAGCCTTGCGTTCCCATTTTAAATCTCTATCCACGCCAGCCTGAGATACCTAAATAACACTGTTTTGACTGGCCTCTATTCACTGTGGGCAGCCCTCTGGAAAGAAAAGGAGTTTCTCTAAGGAAACACGGTGCTTCCATAGCATGGGTGGGAGTTCCTCCTGTCATGCTCTAGAGCTACAGGGTAACTTGACGTGAGTCCTTGCCTCAAGCTAAGGCCTGAAAAGCCCTGCTGAAGCGAAAGCGCTTAGCATTTTCCATTATGTCGTATTGGAAGTTCTGCTTTACTTGAACGTTTCTTCACTCTACCAGGCACTAGGCACCCTAGTGTAGGCACCCTTTTTCGTACAACTACAGTGAGTACCAGCAGTCTCCTTTACCCTTCTAAGAAACATCCAGACCTAGAAGCCTTTCCCAGTCACACTGTGTATTCAGAGTTTAAGGCAACTCGCTGCACCCTTCCTTAGAAAGCTAGGTGGACTCAGCTCTTCAACAGCTCCAGGGATTCTGTTCTCTCACGACCTACATGCCATTGAAGTCTGCCTCATTGCTCTCATTGGAGCTACACTAAGAAACACAATCTGCTTCGCCTTCTTCTAGGAACTCTTACCCAAGGACCCCATACCTACAGGAGAAAGGAGGCTTGCATTCCTACTGGAATCTAAGCAAAGTTTTTCCTGTTACACTGCAGGACTTTAGAATAGGTTTAGGCCCGAAGGGTTACATAGAGCGTTCCAAGAATGAGGGAGTTCGATACATGCAGAAAACCCTGTGAAGAAAAGTTGATTCAGCCAGGGACCAGGGTTTGGCTAGAGTCTCTATTGACTTGTTAGAAATCAGAAGGGTTTCGGCTGCATGTTAACCCGAGAAGGAGACCTGGTGGCACAAGCCTTGCTTTCCCATGTTAAATCTCTAAACATGCTTCCCTGAAGAATCCTAAATAACACTGTTTTTACCTGGCTTCTGGTCACTGTAGGCAGCCCTCTCGAAAGAAAAGGAGTTTTCTCTAAGGAAACACGGTGCTTCCATAGCATGGGTGGGAGCTCCTGCTGTCCTGCTCTAGAGCTACAGGGAAACTTGACGTGAGTGTTTGCCTCAAGCTAAGGCCTGAAAAGCCTTGCGGAAGCGAAAGCGCTTAGCAGTTTCCATTATGTCGTATTCCAAGTTCTGCTTTACTTGAATGTTTCTTCACTTACCAGACACAAGGCACCCTCGTGTAGGCACCCTTTTTCGTAGAAATACAGTGAGTACCAGCAGTCTTCTTTGCTCTTCTAAGAAACATCCAGACCTAGAAGCCTTTCCCAGTCACTCTATGTAATCAGAGTGTAGGGCAACTCGCTGCACCCTTCCTTAGGAAGCTAGGTGGACTCAGCTCTTCAACAGCTCCAGGGATTCTGTTCTCTCACGTCCTACATGCCATGGAAGTCTGCCTCATTGCCCTCTGTGGAGCTTCACTAAGATACACAATCTGCTTCGCCTACCTCTAGGAACTCTTACCCAATGACCCCATACCTACAGGAGAAAGGAGGCTTGCATTCCTACTGGAACCAAAGCACAGTTTTTCCTTTTACACTGCAGGACTTTAGAATAGGCTTCGGCCCTATAGCATACATAGAACGTTCCAAGGATGAGGGAGTTCCATATATGCAGAACACTCTGTGAAGAAAAGGTGATTCAGCAAGGGACCAGGGTGTAGCTAGAGTCTCTTTGGACTTCTTAGATATAAGAAGGTGTCCGGGTGCATGTTCACCGGAAAAGAAGACTTGAATGCCTAAGCCTTGCGTTCCCATTTTAAATCTCTATCCACGCCAGCCTGAGATACCTAAATAACACTGTTTTGACTGGCCTCTATTCACTGTGGGCAGCCCTCTGGAAAGAAAAGGAGTTTCTCTAAGGAAACACGGTGCTTCCATAGCATGGGTGGGAGTTCCTCCTGTCATGCTCTAGAGCTACAGGGTAACTTGACGTGAGTCCTTGCCTCCAGCTAAGGCCTGAAAAGCCCTGCTGAAGCGAAAGCGCTTAGCATTTTCCATTATGTCGTATTGGAAGTTCTGCTTTACTTGAACGTTTCTTCACTCTACCAGACACTAGGCACCCTAGTGTAGGCACCCTCTTTCGTACAACTACAGTGAGTACCAGCAGTCTCCTTTACCCTTCTAAGAAACATCCAGACCTAGAAGCCTTTCCCAGTCACACTATGTATTCAGAGTTTAAGGCAACTCGCTGCACCCTTCCTTAGAAAGCTAGGTGGACTCAGCTCTTCAACAGCTCCAGGGATTCTGTTCTCTCACGACATACATGCCATTGAAGTCTGCCTCATTGCTCTCATTGGAGCTACACTAAGAAACACAATCTGCTTCGCCTTCTTCTAGGAACTCTTACCCAAGGACCCCATACCTACAGGAGAAAGGAGGCTTGCATTCCTACTGGAATCTAAGCAAAGTTTTTCCTGTTACACTGCAGGACTTTAGAATAGGTTTAGGCCCGAAGGGTTACATAGAGCGTTCCAAGAATGAGGGAGTTCGATACATGCAGAAAACCCTGTGAAGAAAAGTTGATTCAGCAAGGGACCAGGGTTTGGCTAGAGTCTCTATTGACTTGTTAGAAATCAGAAGGGTTTCGGCTGCATGTTAACCCGAGAAGGAGACCTGGTGGCACAAGCCTTGCTTTCCCATGTTAAATCTCTAAACATGCTTCCCTGAAGAATCCTAAATAACACTGTTTTTACCTGGCTTCTGGTCACTGTAGGCAGCCCTCTCGAAAGAAAAGGAGTTTTCTCTAAGGAAACACGGTGCTTCCATAGCATGGGTGGGAGCTCCTGCTGTCCTGCTCTAGAGCTACAGGGAAACTTGACGTGAGTGTTTGCCTCAAGCTAAGGCCTGAAAAGCCTTGCGGAAGCGAAAGCGCTTAGCAGTTTCCATTATGTCGTATTCCAAGTTCTGCTTTACTTGAATGTTTCTTCACTTACCAGACACAAGGCACCCTCGTGTAGGCACCCTTTTTCGTAGAAATACAGTGAGTACCAGCAGTCTTCTTTGCTCTTCTAAGAAACATCCAGACCTAGAAGCCTTTCCCAGTCACTCTATGTAATCAGAGTGTAGGGCAACTCGCTGCACCCTTCCTTAGGAAGCTAGGTGGACTCAGCTCTTCAACAGCTCCAGGGATTCTGTTCTCTCACGTCCTACATGCCATGGAAGTCTGCCTCATTGCCCTCGGTGGAGCTTCACTAAGATACACAATCTGCTTCCCCTACCTCTAGGAACTCTTACCCAATGACCCCATACCTACAGGAGAAAGGAGGCTTGCATTCCTACTGGAACCAAAGCACAGTTTTTCCTTTTACACTGCAGGACTTTAGAATAGGCTTCGGCCCTATAGCATACCTAGAACGTTCCAAGGATGAGGGAGTTCCATATATGCAGAACACTCTGTGAAGAAAAGTTGATTCAGCAAGGGACCAGGGTGTAGCTAGAGTCTCTTTGGACTTCTTAGATATAAGAAAGTGTCCGGGTGCATGTTCACCGGAAAAGAAGACTTGAATGCCTAAGCCTTGCGTTCCCATTTTAAATCTCTATCCACGCCAGCCTGAGATACCTAAATAACACTGTTTTGACTGGCCTCTATTCACTGTGGGCAGCCTTCTGGAAAGAAAAGGAGTTTCTCTAAGGAAACACGGTGCTTCCATAGCATGGGTGGGAGTTCCTCCTGTCATGCTCTAGAGCTACAGGGTAACTTGACGTGAGTCCTTGCCTCAAGCTAAGGCCTGAAAAGCCCTGCTGAAGCGAAAGCGCTTAGCATTTTCCATTATGTCGTATTGGAAGTTCTGCTTTACTTGAACGTTTCTTCACTCTACCAGACACTAGGCACCCTAGTGTAGGCACCCTTTTTCGTACAACTACAGTGAGTACCAGCAGTCTCCTTTACCCTTCTAAGAAACATCCAGAACTAGAAGCCTTTCCCAGTCACACTATGTATTCAGAGTTTAAGGCAACTCGCTGCACCCTTCCTTAGAAAGCTAGGTGGACTCAGCTCTTCAACAGCTCCAGGGATTCTGTTCTCTCACGACCTACATGCCATTGAAGTCTGTCTCATTGCTCTCATTGGAGCTACACTAAGAAACACAATCTGCTTCGCCTTCTTCTAGGAACTCTTACCCAAGGACCCCATACCTACAGGAGAAAGGAGGCTTGCATTCCTACTGGAATCTAAGCAAAGTTTTTCCTGTTACACTGCAGGACTTTAGAATAGGTTTAGGCCCGAAGGGTTACATAGAGCGTTCCAAGAATGAGGGAGTTCGATACATGCAGAAAACCCTGTGAAGAAAAGTTGATTCAGCAAGGGACCAGGGTTTGGCTAGAGTCTCTATTGACTTGTTAGAAATCAGAAGGGTTTCGGCTGCATGTGAACCCGAGAAGGAGACCTGGTGGCACAAGCCTTGCTTTCCCATGTTAAATCTCTAAACATGCTTCCCTGAAGAATCCTAAATAACACTGTTTTTACCTGGCTTCTGGTCACTGTAGGCAGCCCTCTCGAAAGAAAAGGAGTTTTCTCTAAGGAAACACGGTGCTTCCATAGCATGGGTGGGAGCTCCTGCTGTCCTGCTCTAGAGCTACAGGGAAACTTGACGTGAGTGTTTGCCTCAAGCTAAGGCCTGAAAAGCCTTGCTGAAGCGAAAGCGCTTAGCAGTTTCCATTATGTCGTATTCCAAGTTCTGCTTTACTTGAATGTTTCTTCACTTACCAGACACAAGGCACCCTCGTGTAGGCACCCTTTTTCGTAGAAATACAGTGAGTACCAGCAGTCTTCTTTGCTCTTCTAAGAAACATCCAGACCTAGAAGCCTTTCCCAGTCACTCTATGTAATCAGAGTGTAGGGCAACTCGCTGCACCCTTCCTTAGGAAGCTAGGTGACTCAGCTCTTCAACAGCTCCAGGGATTCTGTTCTCTCACGTCCTACATGCCATGGAAGTCTGCCTCATTGCCCTCTGTGGAGCTTCACTAAGATACACAATCTGCTTCGCCTACCTCTAGGAACTCTTACCCAATGACCCCATACCTACAGGAGAAAGGAGGCTTGCATTCCTACTGGAACCAAAGCACAGTTTTTCCTTTTACACTGCAGGACTATAGAATAGGCTTCGGCCCTATAGCATACATAGAACGTTCCAAGGATGAGGGAGTTCCATATATGCAGAACACTCTGTGAAGAAAAGTTGATTCAGCAAGGGACCAGGGTGTAGCTAGAGTCTCTTTGGACTTCTTAGATATAAGAAGGTGTCCGGGTGCATGTTCACCAGAAAAGAAGACTTGAATGCCTCAGCCTTGCGTTCCCATTTTAAATCTCTATCCACGCCAGCCTGAGATACCTAAATAACACTGTTTTGACTGGCCTCTATTCACTGTGGGCAGCCCTCTGGAAAGAAAAGGAGTTTCTCTAAGGAAACACGGTGCTTCCATAGCATGGGTGGGAGTTCCTCCTGTCATGCTCTAGAGCTACAGGGTAACTTGACGTGAGTCCTTGCCTCAAGCTAAGGCCTGAAAAGCCCTGCTGAAGCGAAAGCCCTTAGTATTTTCCATTATGTCGTATTGGAAGTTCTGCTTTACTTGAACGTTTCTTCACTCTACCAGACACTAGGCACCCTAGTGTAGGCACCCTTTTTCGTACAACTACAGTGAGTACCAGCAGTCTCCTTTACCCTTCTAAGAAACATCCAGACCTAGAAGCCTTTCCCAGTCACACTGTGTATTCAGAGTTTAAGGCAACTCGCTGCACCCTTCCTTACAAAGCTAGGTGGACTCAGCTCTTCAACAGCTCCAGGGATTCTGTTCTCTCACGACATACATGCCATTGAAGTCTGCCTCATTGCTCTCATTGGAGCTACACTAAGAAACACAATCTGCTTCGCCTTCTTCTAGGAACTCTAACCCAAGGACCCCATACCTACAGGAGAAAGGAGGCTTGCATTCCTACTGGAATCTAAGCAAAATTTTTCTTGTTACACTGCAGGACTTTAGAATAGGTTTAGGCCCGAAGGGTTACATAGAGCGTTCCAAGAATGAGGGAGTTCGATACATGCAGAAAACCCTGTGAAGAAAAGTTGATTCAGCAAGGGACCAGGGTTTGGCTAGAGTCTCTATTGACTTGTTAGAAATCAGAAGGGTTTCGGCTGCATGTGAACCCGAGAAGGAGACCTGGTGGCACAAGCCTTGCTTTCCCATGTTAAATCTCTAAACATGCTTCCCTGAAGAATCCTAAATAACACTGTTTTTACCTGGCTTCTGGTCACTGTAGGCAGCCCTCTCGAAAGAAAAGGAGTTTTCTCTAAGGAAACACGGTGCTTCCATAGCATGGGTGGGAGCTCCTGCTGTCCTGCTCTAGAGCTACAGGGAAACTTGACGTGAGTGTTTGCCTCAAGCTAAGGCCTGAAAAGCCTTGCGGAAGCGAAAGCGCTTAGCAGTTTCCATTATGTCGTATTCCAAGTTCTGCTTTACTTGAATGTTTCTTCACTTACCAGACACAAGGCACCCTCGTGTAGGCACCCTTTTTCGTAGAAATACAGTGAGTACCAGCAGTCTTCTTTGCTCTTCTAAGAAACATCCAGACCTAGAAGCCTTTCCCAGTCACTCTATGTAATCAGAGTGTAGGGCAACTCGCTGCACCCTTCCTTAGGAAGCTAGGTGGACTCAGCTCTTCAACAGCTCCAGGGATTCTGTTCTCTCACGTCCTACATGCCATGGAAGTCTGCCTCATTGCCCTCTGTGGAGCTTCACTAAGATACACAATCTGCTTCGCCTAACTCTAGGAACTCTTACCCAATGACCCCATACCTACAGGAGAAAGGAGGCTTGCATTCCTACTGGAACCAAAGCACAGTTTTTCCTTTTACACTGCAGGACTTTAGAATAGGCTTCGGCCCTATAGCATACATAGAACGTTCCAAGGATGAGGGAGTTCCATATATGCAGAACACTCTGTGAAGAAAAGTTGATTCAGCAAGGGACCAGGGTGTAGCTAGAGTCTCTTTGGACTTCTTAGATATAAGAAGGTGTCCGGGTGCATGTTCACCGGAAAAGAAGACTTGAATGCCTAAGCCTTGCGTTCCCATTTTAAATCTCTAACCACGCCAGCCTGAGATACCTAAATAACACTGTTTTGACTGGCCTCTATTCACTGTGGGCAGCCCTCTGGAAAGAAAAGGAGTTTCTCTAAGGAAACACGGTGCTTCCATAGCATGGGTGGGAGTTCCTCCTGTCATGCTCTAGAGCTAGAGGGTAACTTGACGTGAGTCCTTGCCTCAAGCTAAGGCCTGAAAAGCCCTGCTGAAGCGAAAGCGCTTAGCATTTTCCATTATGTCGTATTGGAAGCTCTGCTTTACTTGAACGTTTCTTCACTCTACCAGACACTAGGCACCCTAGTGTAGGCACCCTTTTTCGTACAACTACAGTGAGTACCAGCAGTCTCCTTTACCCTTCTAAGAAACATCCAGACCTAGAAGCCTTTCCCAGTCACACTATGTATTCAGAGTTTAAGGCAACTCGCTGCACCCTTCCTTAGAAAGCTAGGTGGACTCAGCTCTTCAACAGATCCAGGGATTCTGTTCTCTCACGACATACATGCCATTGAAGTCTGCCTCATTGCTCTCATTGGAGCTACACTAAGAAACACAATCTGCTTCACCTTCTTCTAGGAACTCTTACCCAAGGACCCCATACCTACAGGAGAAAGGAGGCTTGCATTCCTACTGGAATCTAAGCAAAGTTTTTCCTGTTACACTGCAGGACTTTAGAATAGGTTTAGGCCCGAAGGGTTACATAGAGCGTTCCAAGAATGAGGGAGTTCGATACATGCAGAAAACCCTGTGAAGAAAAGTTGATTCAGCAAGGGACCAGGGTTTGGCTAGAGTCTCTATTGACTTGTTAGAAATCAGAAGGGTTTCCGCTGCATGTTAACCCGAGAAGGAGACCTGATGGCACAAGCCTTGCTTTCCCATGTTAAATCTCTGAACATGCTTCCCTGAAGAATCCTAAATAACACTGTTTTTACCTGGCTTCTGGTCACTGTAGGCAGCCTTCTCGAAAGAAAAGGAGTTTTCTCTAAGGAAACATGGTGCTTCCATAGCATGGGTGGGAGCTCCTGCTGTCCTGCTCTAGAGCTACATGGAAACTTGACGTGAGTGTTTGCCTCAAGCTAAGGCCTGAAAAGCCTTGCTGAAGCGAAAGCGCTTAGCAGTTTCCATTATGTCGTATTGGAAGTTCTGCTTTACTTTAACGTTTCTTCACTCTTCCAGACACTAGGCACCCTCGTGTAGGCCCCCTTTTTCGTACAAATACAGCGAGTACCAGCAGTCTCCTTTGCTCTTCTAAGAAACATCCAGACCTAGAAGCCTTTCCCAGTCACTCTTTGTAATCAGAGTGTAGGGCAACTCGCTGCACCCTTCCGTAGGAAGCTAGGTGGATTCAGCACTTCAACAGCTCCAGGGATTCTGTTCTCTCACGTCCTACATGCCATGGAAGTCTGCCTCATTGCCCTCTGTGGAGCTTCACTAAGATACACAATCTGCTTCGCCTACCTCTAGGAACTCTTACCCAATGACCCCATACCTACACGAGAAAGGAGGCTTGCATTCCTACTGGAATCTAAGCAAAGTTTTTCCTGTTACACTGCAGGACTTTAGACTAGGCTTCAGCCCTATAGCATACATAGAACGTTCCAAGGATGAGGGAGTTCCATATATGCAGAACACTCTGTGAAGAAAAGTTGATTCAGCAAGGGACCAGGGTGTAGCTAGAGTCTCTTTGGACTTCTTAGATATAAGAATGTGTCCTGGTGCATGTTCACCGGAAAAGAAGACTTGAATGCCTAAGCCTTGCGTTCCCATTTTAAAGCTCTATCCACGCCAGCCTGAGATACCTAAATAACACTGTTTTGACTGGCCTCTATTCACTGTGGGCAGCCCTCTGGGAAGAAAAAGAGTTTCTCTAAGGAAACACGGTGCTTCCATAGCATGGGTGGGAGTTCCTCCTGTCATGCTCTAGAGCTACAGGGTAACTTGACGTGAGCCCTTGCCTCAAGCTAAGGCCTGAAAAGCCCTGCTGAAGCGAAAGCGCTTAGCATTTTCCATTATGTCGTATTGGAAGTTCTGCTTTACTTGAACGTTTCTTCACTCTACCAGACACTAGGCACCCTAGTGTAGGCACCCTTTTTCGTACAACTACAGTGAGTACCAGCAGTCTCCTTTACCCTTCTAAGAAACATCCAGACCTAGAAGCCTTTCCCAGTCACACTATGTATTCAGAGTTTAAGGCAACTCGCTGCACCCTTCCTTAGAAAGCTAGGTGGACTCAGCTCTTCAACAGCTCCAGGGATTCTGTTCTCTCACGACATACATGCCATTGAAGTCTGCCTCATTGCTCTCATTGGAGCTACACTAAGAAACACAATCTGCTTCGCCTTCTTCTAGGAACTCTTACCGAAGGACCCCATACCTACAGGAGAAAGGAGGCTTGCATTCCTACTGGAATCTAAGCAAAGTTTTTCCTGTTACACTGCAGGACTTTAGAATAGGTTTAGGCCCGAAGGGTTACATAGAGCGTTCCAAGAATGAGGGAGTTCGATACATGCAGAAAACCCTGTGAAGGAAAGTTGATTCAGCAAGGGACCAGGGTGTGGCTAGAGTCTCTATTGAATTGTTAGAAATCAGAAGGGTTTCCGCTGCATGTTAACCGGAGAAGAAGACCTTATGGCACAAGCCTTGCTTTCCCATGTTAAATCTCTAAACATGCTTCCCTGAAGAATCCTAAATAACACTGTTTTTACCTGGCTTCTGGTCACTGTAGGCAGCCCTCTGGAAAGAAAAGGAGTTTTCTCTAAGGAAACACGGTGCTTCCATAGCATGGGTGGGAGCTCCTGCTGTCCTGCTCTAGAGCTACAGGGAAACTTGACGTGAGTGTTTGCCTCAAGCTAAGGCCTGAAAAGCCTTGCTGAAGCGAAAGCGCTTAGCAGTTTCCATTATGTCGTATTCCAAGTTCTGCTTTACTTGAATGTTTCTTCACTTACCAGACACAAGGCACCCTCGTGTAGGCACCCTTTTTCGTAGAAATACAGCGAGTACCAGCAGTCTTCTTTGCTCTTCTAAGAAACATCCAGACCTAGAAGCCTTTCCCAGTCACTCTATGTAATCAGAGTGTAGGGCAACTCGCTGCACCCTTCCTTAGGAAGCTAGGTGGACTCAGCTCTTCAACAGCTCCAGGGATTCTGTTCTCTCACGTCCTACATGCCATGGAAGTCTGCCTCATTGCCCTCTGTGGAGCTTCACTAAGATACACAATCTGCTTCGCCTACCTCTAGGAACTCGTACCCAATGACCCCATACCTACAGGAGAAAGGAGGCTTGCATTCCTACTGGAACCAAAGCACAGTTTTTCCTTTTACACTGCAGGACTTTAGAATAGGCTTCGGCCCTATAGCATACATAGAACGTTCCAAGGATGAGGGAGTTCCATATATGCAGAACACTCTGTGAAGAAAAGTTGATTCAGCAAGGGACCAGGGTGTAGCTAGAGTCTCTTTGGACTTCTTAGATATAAGAAGGTGTCCGGGTGCATGTTCACCGGAAAAGAAGACTTGAATGCCTAAGCCTTGCGTTCCCATTTTAAATCTCTATCCACGCCAGCCTGAGATACCTAAATAACTCTGTTTTGACTGGCCTCTATTCACTGTGGGCAGCCCTCTGGAAAGAAAAGGAGTTTCTCTAAGGAAACACGGTGCTTCCATAGCATGGGTGGGAGTTCCTCCTGTCATGCTCTAGAGCTACAGGGTAACTTGACGTGAGTCCTTGCCTCAAGCTAAGGCCTGAAAAGCCCTGCTGAAGCGAAAGCGCTTAGCATTTTCCATTATGTCGTATTGGAAGTTCTGCTTTACTTGAACGTTTCTTCACTCTACCAGACACTAGGCACCCTAGTGTAGGCACCCTTTTTCGTACAACTACAGTCAGTACCAGCAGTCTCCTTTACCCTTCTAAGAAACATCCAGACCTAGAAGCCTTTCCCAGACACACTATGTATTCAGAGTTTAAGGCAACTCGCTGCACCCTTCCTTAGAAAGCTAGGTGGACTCAGCTCTTCAACAGCTCCAGGGATTCTGTTCTCTCACGACCTACATGCCATTGAAGTCTGCCTCATTGCTCTCATTGGAGCTACACTAAGAAACACAATCTGCTTCGCCTACCTCTAGGAACTCTTACCCAATGACCCCATACATACAGGAGAAAGGAGGCTTGCATTCCTACTGGAACCAAAGCACAGTTTTTCCTTTTATACTGCAGGACTTTAGAATAGGCTTAGGCCCTATAGCATACATAGAACGTTCCAAGGATGAGGGAGTTCCATATATGCAGAACACTCTGTGAAGAAAAGGTGATTCAGCAAGGGACCAGGGTGTAGCTAGAGTCTCTTTGGACTTTTTAGATATAAGAAGGTGTCCGGGTCATGTTCACCAGAAAAGAAGACCTGAATGCCTAAGCCTTGCGTTCCAATTTAAATCTTTATCCAGGCAGCCCTGAGATACCTAAATAACACTGTTTTTGACAGTCCTCTCTTCAAAGTGGGCAGCCCTCTGGAAAGAAAAGGAGTTTCTCTAAGGAAACACGGTGCTGCCATAGCATGGGTGGGAGTTCCTCCTGTCATGCTCTAGAGCTACAGGATAAGTTGACGTGAGTCCTTGCCTGAAGCTAAGGCCTGAAAAGCCGGGCTGAAGCGAAAGCGCTTAGCAGTTTCCATTATGTCGTATTGGAAGTTCTGCTTTACTTGAACGTTTCTTCACTCTACCAGACACTAGGCACCCTAGTGTAGGCACCCTTTTCGTACAACTACAGTGAGTACCAGCAGTGTCCTTTACCCTTCTAAGAAACATGCAGACCTAGAAGCCTTTTCCAGTCACACTATGTATTCAGAGTTTAAGGCAACTCGCTGCACCCTTCCTTAGGAAGCTAGGTGGACTCAGCTCTTCAACAGCTCCAGGGATTCTGTTCTCTCACGACCTACATGCCATTGAAATCTGCCTCATTGGCCTCATTGGAGCTACACTAAGAAACACAATCTGCTTCGCCTTCTTCTAGGAACTCTTACCCTAGGACTCCATACCTACAGGAGAAATTAGGCTTGCATTCCTACTGGAATGTAAGCAAAGTTTTTCCTGTTACACTGCAGGACTTTAGAATAGGTTTAAGCCCGAAGGGTTACATAGAGCATTCCAAGAATGAGGGAGTTCGATACATGCAGAAAACCCTGTGAAGAAAAGTTGATTCAGCAAGGGACCAGGATGGGGCTAGAGTCTCTATTGACTTGTTAGAAATCAGAAGGGTTTCGGCTGCATGTTAACCGGAGAAGAAGACCTGATGGCACAAGCCTTGCTTTCCCATGTTAAATGTCTAAACATGCTTCCCTGAAGAATCCTAAATAACACTGTTTTTACCTGGCTTCTTGTCACTGTAGGCAGCCCTCTGGAAAGAAAAGGAATTTTCTCTAAGGAAACACGGTGCTTCCATAACATGGGTGGGAGCTCCTGCTGTCCTGCTCTAGAGCTACAGGGAAACTTGACGTGAGTGTTTGCCTCAAGCTGAGGCCTGAAAAGCCTTGCTGAAGCGAAAGCGCTTAGCAGTTTCCATTATGTCGTATTCGAAGTTCTGCTTTACTTTAACGTTTCTTCACTTTTCCAGACACTAGGCACCCTCGTGTAGGCACCCTTTTTCGTACAAATACAGCGAGTACCTGCAGTCTCCTTTGCTCTTCTAAGAAACATCCAGACCTAGAAGCCTTTCCCAGTAACTCTTTGTAATCAGAGTGTAGGGCAACTCGCTGCACCCTTCCGTAGGAAGCTAGGTGGACTCAGCTCTTCAACAGCTCCAGGGATTCTGTTCTCTCACGTCCTACATGCCATGGAAGTCTGCCTCATTGCCCTCTGTGGAGCTTCACTAAGATACACAATCTGCTTCGCCTACCTCTAGGAACTCTTACCCAATGACCCCATACCTACACGAGAAAGGAGGCTTGCATTCCTACTGGAATCTAAGCAAAGTTTTTCCTGTTACACTGCAGGACTTTAGACTAGGCTTCAGCCCTATAGCATACATAGAACGCTCCAAGGATCAGGGAGTTCCATATATGCAGAACACTCTGTGAAGAAAAGGTGATTCAGCAAGGGACCAGGGTGTAGCTAGAGTCTCTTTGGACTTCTTAGATATAAGAAGGTGTCCGGGTGCATGTTCACCGGAAAAGAAGACTTGAATGCCTAAGCCTTGCGTTCCCATTTTAAATCTCTATCCACGCCAGCCTGAGATACCTAAATAACACTGTTTTGACTGGCCTCTATTCACTGTGGGCAGCCCTCTGGGAAGAAAAAGAGTTTCTCTAAGGAAACACGGTGCTTCCATAGCATGGGTGGGAGTTCCTCCTGTCATGCTCTAGAGCTACAGGGTAACTTGACGTGAGTCCTTGCCTCAAGCTAAGGCCTGAAAAGCCCTCCTGAAGCGAAAGCGCTTAGCATTTTCCATTATGTCGTATTGGAAGTTCTGCTTTACTTGAACGTTTCTTCACTCTACCAGACACTAGGCACCCTAGTGTAGGCACCCTTTTTCGTACAACTACAGTGAGTACCAGCAGTCTCCTTTACCCTTCTAAGAAACATCCAGACCTAGAAGCCTTTCCCAGTCACACTATGTATTCAGAGTTTAAGGCAACTCGCTGCACCCTTCCTTAGAAAGCTAGGTGGACTCAGCTCTTCAACAGCTCCAGGGATTCTGTTCTCTCACGACATACATGCCATTGAAGTCTGCCTCATTGCTCTCATTGGAGCTACACTAAGAAACACAATCTGCTTCGCCTTCTTCAAGAACTCTTACCCAAGGACCCCATACCTACAGGAGAAAGGAGGCTTGCATTCCTACTGGAATCTAAGCAAAGTTTTTCCTGTTACACTGCAGGACTTTAGAATAGGTTTAGGCCTGAAGGGTTACATAGAGCGTTCCAAGAATGAGGGAGTTCGATACATGCAGAAAACCCTGTGAAGAAAAGTTGATTCAGCAAGGGACCAGGGTTTGGCTAGAGTCTCTATTGACTTGTTAGAAATCAGAAGGGTTTCGGCTGCATGTTAACCCGAGAAGGAGACCTGGTGGCACAAGCCTTGCTTTCCCATATTAAATCTCTAAACATGCTTCCCTGAAGAATCCTAAATAACACTGTTTTTACCTGGCTTCTGGTCACTGTAGGCAGCCCTCTCGAAAGAAAAGGAGTTTTCTCTAAGGAAACACGGTGCTTCCATAGCATGGGTGGGAGCTCCTGCTGTCCTCCTCTAGAGCTACAGGGAAACTTGACGTGAGTGTTTGCCTCAAGCTAAGGCCTGAAAAGCCTTGCTGAAGCGAAAGCGCTTAGCAGTTTCCATTATGTCGTATTGGAAGTTCTGCTTTACTTGAACGTTTCTTCACTTTACCAGACACTAGGCACCCTAGTGTAGGCACCCTTTTCGTACAAATACAGTGAGTACCAGCAGTGTCCTTTACCCTTCTAAGAAACATGCAGACCTAGAAGCCTTTTCCAGTCACACTATGTATTCAGAGTTTAAGGCAACTCGCTGCACCCTTCCTTAGGAAGCTAGGTGGACTCAGCTCTTCAACAGCTCCAGGGATTCTGTTCTCTCACGACCTTCATGCCATTGAAATCTGCCTCATTGGCCTCATTGGAGCTACACTAAGAAACACAATCTGCTTCGCCTTCTTCTAGGAACTCTTACCCTAGGACCCCATACCTACAGGAGAAATTAGGCTTGCATTCCTACTGGAATGTAAGCAAAGTTTTTCCTGTTACACTGCAGGACTTTAGAATAGGTTTAAGCCCGAAGGGTTACATAGAGCGTTCCAAGAATGAGGGAGTTCGATACATGCAGAAAACCCTGTGAAGAAAAGTTGATTCAGCAAGGGACCAGGGTGTGGCTAGAGTCTCTATTGACTTGTTAGAAATCAGAAGGGTTTCGGCTGCATGTTAACCGGAGAAGAAGACCTGATGGCACAAGCCTTGCTTTCCCATGTTAAATGTCTAAACATGCTTCCCTGAAGAATCCTAAATAACACTGTTTTTACCTGGCTTCTGGTCACTGTAGGCAGCACTCACGAAAGAAAAGGAGTTTTCTCTAAGGAAACAGGGTGCTTCCATAGCATGGGTGGGAGCTCCTGCTGTCCTGCTCTAGAGCTACAGGGAAAGTTGACGTGAGTGTTTGCCTCAAGCTAAGGCCTGAAAAGCCTTGCTGAAGCGAAAGCGCTTAGCAGTTTCCATTATGTCGTATTCGAAGTTCTGCTTTACTTAACGTTTCTTCACTTTTCCAGACACTAGGCACCCTCGTGTAGGCACCCTTTTTCGTACAAATACAGCGAGTACCAGCAGTCTCCTTTGCTCTTCTAAGAAACATCCAGACCTAGAAGCCTTTCCCAGTCACTCTTTGTAATCAGAGTGTAGGGCAACTCGCTGCACCCTTCCGTAGGAAGCTAGGTGGATTCAGCTCTTCAACAGCTCCAGGGATTCTGTTCTCTCACGTCCTACATGCCATGGAAGTCTGCCTCATTGCCCTCTGTGGAGCTTCACTAAGATACACAATCTGCTTCGCCTACCTCCAGGAACTCTTACCCAATGAACCCATACCTACACGAGAAAGGAGGCTTGCATTCCTACTGGAATCTAAGCAAAGTTTTTCCTGTTACACTGCAGGACTTTAGACTAGGCTTCGGCCCTATAGCATACATAGAACGTTCCAAGGATGAGGGAGTTCCATATATGCAGAACACTCTGTGAAGAAAAGGTGATTCAGCAAGGGACCAGGGTGTAGCTAGAGTCTCTTTGGACTTTTTAGATATAAGAAGGTGTCCGGGTCATGTTCACCGGAAAAGAAGACCTGAATGCCTAAGCCTTGCGTTCCAATTTAAATCTTTATCCAGGCTGCCCTGAGATACCTAAATAACACTGTTTTTGACAGTCCTCTCTTCAAAGTGGGCAGCCCTCTGGAAAGAAAAGGAGTTTCTCTAAGGAAACACGGTGCTGCCATAGCATGGGTGGGAGTTCCTCCTGTCATGCTCTAGAGCTACAGGATAACTTGACGTGATTCCTTGCCTGAAGCTAAGGCCTGAAAAGCCCTGCTGAAGCGAAAGCGCTTAGCAGTTTCCATTATGTCGTATTGGAAGTTCTGATTTACTTGAACGTTTCTTCACTTTACCAGACACTAGGCACCCTAGTGTAGGCACCCTTTTCGTACAAATACAGTGAGTACCAGCAGTGTCCTTTACCCTTCTAAGAAACATGCAGACCTAGAAGCCTTTTCCAGTCACACTATGTATTCAGAGTTTAAGGCAACTCGCTGCACCCTTCCTTAGGAAGCTAGGTGGACTCAGCTCTTCAACAGCTCCAGGGATTCTGTTCTCTCACGACATACATGCCATTGAAGTCTGCCTCATTGCTCTCATTGGAGCTACACTAAGAAACACAATCTGCTTCGCCTTCTTCTAGGAACTCTTACCCAAGGACCCCATACCTAGAGGAGAAAGGAGGCTTGCATTCCTACTGGAATCTAAGCAAAGTTTTTCCTGTTACACTGCAGGACTTTAGAATAGGTTTAAGCCCGAAGGGTTACATAGAGCGTTCCAAGAATGAGGGAGTTCGATACATGCAGAAAACCCTGTGAAGAAAAGTTGATTCAGCAAGGGACCAGGGTGTGGCTAGAGTCTCTATTGACTTGTTAGAAATCAGAAGGGTTTCGGCTGCATGTTAACCGGAGAAGAAGACCTGATGGCACAAGCCTTGCTTTCCCATGTTAAATGTCTAAACATGCTTCCCTGAAGAATCCTAAATAACACTGTTTTTACCTGGCTTCTGGTCACTGTAGGCAGCCCTCACGAAAGAAAAGGAGTTTTCTCTAAGGAAACAGGGTGCTTCCATAGCATGGGTGGGAGCTCCTGCTGTCCTGCTCTAGAGCTACAGGGAAACTTGACGTGAGTGTTTGCCTCAAGCTAAGGCCTGAAAAGCCTTGCTGAAGCGAAAGCGCTTAGCAGTTTCCATTATGTCGTATTCGAAGTTCTGCTTTACTTGAATGTTTCTTCACTTACCAGACACAAGGCACCCTCGTGTAGGCACCCTTTTTCGTAGAAATACAGTGAGTACCAGCAGTCTTCTTTGCTCTTCTAAGAAACATCCAGACCTAGAAGCCTTTCCCAGTCACTCTATGTAATCAGAGTGTAGGGCAACTCGCTGCACCCTTCCGTAGAAAGCTAGGTGGATTCAGCTCTTCAACAGCTCCAGGGATTCTGTTCTCTCACGACATACATGCCATTGAAGTCTGCCTCATTGCTCTCATTGGAGCTACACTAAGAAACACAATCTGCTTCGCCTTCTTCTAGGAACTCTTACCCAAGGACCCCATACCTACAGGAGAAAGGAGGCTTGCATTCCTACTGGAATCTAAGCAAAGTTTTTCCTGTTACACTGCAGGACTTTAGAAGAGGTTTAGGCCCGAAGGGTTACATAGAGCGTTCCAAGAATGAGGGATTTCGATACATGCAGAAAACCCTGTGAAGAAAAGTTGATTCAGCAAGGGACCAGGGTTTCGCTAGAGTCTCTATTGACTTGTTAGAAATCAGAAGGGTTTCGGCTGCATGTTAACCCGAGAAGGAGACCTGATGGCACAAGCCTTGCTTTCCCATGTTAAATCTCTAAACATGCTTCCCTGAAGAATCCTAAATAACACTGTTTTTACCTGGCTTCTTGTCACTGTAGGCAGCCCTCTGGAAAGAAAAGGAGTTTTCTCTAAGGAAACAGGGTGCTTCCATAGCATGGGTGGGAGCTCCTGCTGTCCTGCTCTAGAGCTACAGGGAAACTTGACGTGAGTTTCTGCCTCAAGCTAAGGCCTGAAAAGCCTTGCTGAAGCGAAAGCGCTTAGCAGTTTCCATTATGTCGTATTCGAAGTTCTGCTTTACTTTAACGTTTCTTCACTTTTCCAGACACTAGGCACCCTCGTGTAGGCACCCTTTTTCGTACAAATACAGCGAGTACCAGCAGTCTCCTTTGCTCTTCTAAGAAACATCCAGACCTAGAAGCCTTTCCCAGTCACTCTTTGTAATCAGAGTGTAGGGCAACTGGCTGCACCCTTCTGTAGGAAGGTAGGTGGATTCAGCTCTTCAACAGCTCCAGGGATTCTGTTCTCTCACGTCCTACATGCCATGGAAGTCTGCCTCATTGCCCTCTATGGAGCTTCACTAAGATACACAATCTGCTTCGCCTACCTCTAGGAACTCTTACCCAATGACCCCATACCTACAGGAGAAAGGAGGCTTGCATTCCTACTGGAACCAAAGCACAGTTTTTCCTTTTACACTGCAGGACTTTAGACTAGGCTTCGGCCCTATAGCATACATAGAACGTTCCAAGGATGAGGGAGTTCCATATATGCAGATCACTCTGTGAAGAAAAGTTGATTCAGCAAGGGACCAGGGTGTAGCTAGAGTCTCTTTGGACTTCTTAGATATAAGAAGGTGTCCGGGTGCATGTTCACCGGAAAAGAAGACTTGAATGCCTAAGCCTTGCGTTCCCATTTTAAATCTTTATCCAGGCTGCCCTGAAATACCTAAATAACACTGTTTTTGACAGTCCTCTCTTCAAAGTGGGCTGCCCTCTGGAAAGAAAAGGAGTTTCTCTAAGGAAACACGGTGCTGCCATAGCATGGGTGGGAGTTCCTCCTGTCATGCTCTAGAGCTACAGGATAACTTGACGTGAGTCCTTGCCTGAAACTAAGGCCTGAAAAGCCCTGCTGAAGCGAAAGCACATAGCAGTTTCCATTATGTCGTATTGGAAGTTCTGCTTTACTTGAACGTTTCTTCACTTTACCAGACACTAGGCACCCTAGTGTAGGCACCCTTTTCGTACAAATACAGTGAGTACCAGCAGTGTCCTTTACCCTTCTAAGAAACATGCAGACCTAGAAGCCTTTTCCAGTCACACTATGTATTCAGAGTTTAAGGCAACTCGCTGCACCCTTCCTTAGGAAGCTAGGTGGACTCAGCTCTTCAACAGCTCCAGGGATTCTGTTCTCTCACGACCTACATGCCATTGAAATCTGCCTCATTGGCCTCATTGGAGCTACACTAAGAAACACAATCTGCTTCGCCTTCTTCTAGGAACTCTTACCCTAGGACCCCATACCTACAGGAGAAATTAGGCTTGCATTCCTACTGGAATGTAAGCAAAGTTTTTCCTGTTACACTGCAGGACTTTAGAATAGGTTTAAGCCCAAAGGGTTACATAGAGCGTTCCAAGAATGAGGGAGTTCGATACATGCAGAAAACCCTGTGAAGAAAAGTTGATTCAGCAAGAGACCAGGGTGTGGCTAGAGTCTCTATTGACTTGTTAGAAATCAGAAGGGTTTTGGCTGCATGTTAACCGGAGAAGAAGACCTGATGGCACAAGCCTTGCTTTCCCATGTTAAATGTCTAAACATGCTTCCCTGAAGAATCCTAAATAACACTGTTTTTACCTGGCTTCTGGTCACTGTAGGCAGCCCTCACGAAAGAAAAGGAGTTTTCTCTAAGGAAACAGGGTGCTTCCATAGCATGGGTGGGAGCTCCTGCTGTCCTGCTCTAGAGCTACAGGGAAACTTGACGTGAGTGTTTGCCTCAAGCTAAGGCCTGAAAAGCCTTGCTGAAGCGAAAGCGCTTAGCAGTTTCCATTATGTCGTATTCGAAGTTCTGCTTTACTTAACGTTTCTTCACTTTTCCAGACACTAGGCACCCTCGTGTAGGCACCCTTTTTCGTACAAATACAGCGAGTACCAGCAGTCTCCTTTGCTCTTCTAAGAAACATCCAGACCTAGAAGCCTTTCCCAGTCACTCTTTGTAATCAGAGTGTAGGGCAACTCGCTGCACCCTTCCGTAGGAAGCTAGGTGGATTCAGCTCTTCAACAGCTCCAGGGATTCTGTTCTCTCACGTCCTACATGCCATGGAAGTCTGCCTCATTGCCCTCTGTGGAGCTTCACTAAGATACACAATCTGCTTCGCCTACCTCTAGGAACTCTTACCCAATGACCCCATACCTACACGAGAAAGGAGGCTTGCATTCCTACTGGAATCTAAGCAAAGTTTTTCCTGTTACACTGCAGGACTTTAGACTAGGCTTCGGCCCAATAGCATACATAGAACGTTCCAAGGATGAGGGAGTTCCATATATGCAGAACACTCTGTGAAGAAAAGGTGATTCAGCAAGGGACCAGGGTGTAGCTAGAGTCTCTTTGGACTTTTTAGATATAAGAAGGTGTCCGGGTCATGTTCACCGGAAAAGAAGACCTGAATGCCTAAGCCTTGCGTTCCAATTTAAATCTTTATCCAGGCTGCCCTGAGATACCTAAATAACACTGTTTTTGACAGTCCTCTCTTCAAAGTGGGCAGCCCTCTGGAAAGAAAAGGAGTTTCTCTAAGGAAACACGGTGCTGCCATAGCATGGGTGGGAGTTCCTCCTGTCATGCTCTAGAGCTACAGGATAACTTGACGTGAGTCCTTGCCTGAAGCTAAGGCCTGAAAAGCCCTGCTGAAGCGAAAGCGCTTAGCAGTTTCCATTATGTCGTATTGGAAGTTCTGCTTTACTTGAACGTTTCTTCACTTTACCAGACACTAGGCACCCTAGTGTAGGCACCCTTTTCGTACAAATACAGTGAGTACCAGCAGTGTCCTTTACCCTTCTAAGAAACATGCAGACCTAGAAGCCTTTTCCAGTCACACTATGTATTCAGAGTTTAAGGCAACTCGCTGCACCCTTCCTTAGGAAGCTAGGTGGACTCAGCTCTTCAACAGCTCCAGGGATTCTGTTCTCTCACGACCTACATGCCATTGAAATCTGCCTCATTGGCCTCATTGGAGCTACACAAAGAAACACAATCTGCTTCGCCTTCTTCTAGGAACCCTTACCCTAGGACCCCATACCTACAGGAGAAATTAGGCTTGCATTCCTACTGGAATGTAAGCAAAGTTTTTCCTGTTACACTGCAGGACTTTAGAATAGGTTTAAGCCCGAAGGGTTACATAGAGCGTTCCAAGAATGAGGGAGTTCGATACATGCAGAAAACCCTGTGAAGAAAAGTTGATTCAGCAAGGGACCAGGGTGTGGCTAGAGTCTCTATTGACTTGTTAGAAATCAGAAGGGTTTCGGCTGCATGTTAAACGGAGAAGAAGACCTGATGGCACAAGCCTTGCTTTCCCATGTTAAATGTCTAAACATGCTTCCCTGAAGAATCCTAAATAACACTGTTTTTACCTGGCTTCTGGTCACTGTAGGCAGCCCTCACGAAAGAAAAGGAGTTTTCTCTAAGGAAACAGGGTGCTTCCATAGCATGGGTGGGAGCTCCTGCTGTCCTGCTCTAGAGCTACAGGGAAAGTTGACGTGAGTGTTTGCCTCAAGCTAAGGCCTGAAAAGCCTTGCTGAAGCGAAAGCGCTTAGCAGTTTCCATTATGTCGTATTCGAAGTTCTGCTTTACTTAACGTTTCTTCACTTTTCCAGACACTAGGCACCCTCGTGTAGGCACCCTTTTTCGTACAAATACAGCGAGTACCAGCAGTCTCCTTTGCTCTTCTAAGAAACATCCAGACCTAGAAGCCTTTCCCAGTCACTCCTTGTAATCAGAGTGTAGGGCAACTCGCTGCACCCTTCCGTAGGAAGCTAGGTGGATTCAGCTCTTCAACAGCTCCAGGGATTCTGTTCTCTCACGTCCTACATGCCATGGAAGTCTGCCTCATTGCCCTCTGTGGAGCTTCACTAAGATACACAATCTGCTTCGCCTACCTCTAGGAACTCTTACCCAATGAACCCATACCTACACGAGAAAGGAGGCTTGCATTCCTACTGGAATCTAAGCAAAGTTTTTCCTGTTACACTGCAGGACTTTAGACTAGGCTTCGGCCCTATAGCATACATAGAACGTTCCAAGGATGAGGGAGTTCCATATATGCAGAACACTCTGTGAAGAAAAGGTGATTCAGCAAGGGATCAGGGTGTAGCTAGAGTCTCTTTGGACTGTTTAGATATAAGAAGGTGTCCGGGTCATGTTCACCGGAAAAGAAGACCTGAATGCCTAAGCCTTGCGTTCCAATTTAAATCTTTATCCAGGCTGCCCTGAGATACCTAAATAACACTGTTTTTGACAGTCCTCTCTTCAAAGTGGGCAGCCCTCTGGAAAGAAAAGGAGTTTCTCTAAGGAAACACGGTGCTGCCATAGCATGGGTGGGAGCTCCTGCTGTCCTGCTCTAGAGCTACAGGGTAACTTGACGTGAGTCCTTGCCTCAAGCTAAGGCCTGAAAAGCCCTGCTGAAGCGAAAGCGCTTAGCATTTTCCATTATATCGTATTGGAAGTTCTGCTTTACTTGAACGTTTCTTCACTCTACCAGACACTAGGCACCCTAGTGTAGGCACCCTTTTTCGTACAACTACAGTGAGTACCAGCAGTCTCCTTTACCCTTCTAAGAAACATCCAGACCTAGAAGCCTTTCCCAGTCACACTATGTATTCAGAGTTTAAGGCAACTCGCTGCACCCTTCCTTAGAAACCTAGGTGGACTCAGCTCTTCAACAGCTCCAGGGATTCTGTTCTCTCACGACATACATGCCATTGAAGTCTGCCTCATTGCTCTCATTGGAGCTACACTAAGAAACACAATCTGCTTCGCCTTCTTCTAGGAACTCTTACCCAAGGACCCCATACCTACAGGAGAAAGGAGGCTTGCATTCCTACTGGAATCTAAGCAAAGTTTTTCCTGTTACACTGCAGGACTTTAGAATAGGTTTAGGCCCGAAGGGTTACATAGAGCGTTCCAAGAATGAGGGAGTTCGATACATGCAGAAAACCCTGTGAAGAAAAGTTGATTCAGCAAGGGACCAGGGTGTGGCTAGAGTCTCTATTGACTTGTTAGAAATCAGAAGGGTTTCGGCTGCATGTTAACCCGAGAAGGAGACCTGATGGCACAAGCCTTGCTTTCCCATGTTAAATCTCTAAACATGCTTCCATGAAGAATCCTAAATAACACTGTTTTTACCTGGCTTCTGGTCACTGTAGGCAGCCCTCTCGAAAGAAAAGGAGTTTTCTCTAAGGAAACACGGTGCTTCCATAGCATGGGTAGGAGCTCCTGCTGTCCTGCTCTAGAGCTACAGGGAAACTTGACGTGAGTGTTTGCCTCAAGCTAAGGCCTGAAAAGCCTTGCTGAAGCGAAAGCGCTTAGCAGTTTCCATTATGTCGTATTCGAAGTTCTGCTTTACTTGAATGTTTCTTCACTTACCAGACACAAGGCACCCTCGTGTAGGCACCCTTTTTCGTAGAAATACAGTGAGTACCAGCAGTCTTCTTTGCTCTTCTAAGAAACATCCAGACCTAGAAGCCTTTCCCAGTCACTCTATGTAATCAGAGTTTAAGGCAACTCGCTGCACCCTTCCTTAGAAAGCTAGGTGGACTCAGCTCTTCAACAGCTCCAGGGATTCTGTTCTCTCACGACATACATGCCATTGAAGTCTGCCTCATTGCTCTCATTGGAGCTACACTAAGAAACACAATCTGCTTCGCCTTCTTCTAGGAACTCTTACCCAAGGACCCCATACCTACAGGAGAAAGGAGGCTTGCATTCCTACTGGAATCTAAGCAAAGTTTTTCCTGTTACACTGCAGGACTTTAGAATAGCTTTAGGCCCGAAAGGTTACATAGAGCGTTCCAAGAATGAGGGAGTTCGATACATGCAGAAAACCCTGTGAAGAAAAGTTGATTCAGCAAGGGATCAGGGTTTGGCTAGAGTCTCTATTGACTTGTTAGAAATCAGAAGGGTTTCGGCTGCATGTTAACCCGAGAAGGAGACCTGATGGCACAAGCCTTGCTTTCCCATGTTAAATCTCTAAACATGCTTCCCTGAAGAATCCTAAATAACACTGTTTTTACCTGGCTTCTGGTCACTGTAGGCAGCCCTCTCGAAAGAAAAGGAGTTTTCTCTAAGGAAACACGGTGCTTCCATAGCATGGGTAGGAGCTCTTGCTGTCCTGCTCTAGAGCTACAGGGAAACTTGACGTGAGTGTTTGCCTCAAGCTAAGGCCTGAAAAGCCTTGCTGAAGCGAAAGCGCTTAGCAGTTTCCATTATGTCGTATTCGAAGTTCTGCTTTACTTGAATGTTTCTTCACTTACCAGACACAAGGCCCCCTCGTGTAGGCACCCTTTTTCGTAGAAATACAGTAGGTACCAGCAGTCTTCTTGGCACTTCTAAGAAACATCCAGACCTAGAAGCCTTTCCCAGTCACTCTATGTAATCAGAGTGTAGGGCAACTCGCTGCTCCCTTCCTTAGGAAGCTAGGTGGATTCACCTCTTCAACAGCTACAGGGATTCTGTTCTCTCACGTCCTACATGCCATGGAAGTCTGCCTCATTGCCCTCTGTGGAGCTTCACTAAGATACACAATCTGCTTCGCCTACCTCTAGGAACTCTTACCCAATGACCCCATACCTACAGGAGAAAGGAGGCTTGCATTCCTACTGGAACCAAAGCACAGTTTTTCCTTTTACACTGCAGGACTTTAGAATAGGCTTAGGCCCTATAGCATACATAGAACGTTCCAAGGATGAGGGAGTTCCATATATGCAGAACACTCTGTGAAGAAAAGGTGATTCAGCAAGGGACGAGGGTGTAGCTAGAGTCTCTTTGGACTTTTTAGATATAAGAAGGTGTCCGGGTCATGTTCACCGGAAAAGAAGACCTGAATGCCTAAGCCTTGCGTTCCAATTTAAATCTTTATCCAGGCTGCCCTGAGATACCTAAATAACACTGTTTTTGACAGTCCTCTCTTCAAAGTGGGCAGCCCTCTGGAAAGAAAAGGAGTTTCTCTAAGGAAACACGGTGCTGCCATAGCATGGGTGGGAGTTCCTCCTGTCATGCTCTAGAGCTACAGGATAACTTGACGTGAGTCCTTGCCTGAAGCTAAGGCCTGAAAAGCCCTGCTGAAGCGAAAGCGCTTAGCAGTTTCCATTATGTCGTAATGGAAGTTCTGCTTTACTTGAACGTTTCTTCACTTTACCAGACACTAGGCA
Organism: Balaenoptera physalus; assembly: GCF_965194825.1. Taxonomy (NCBI): domain Eukaryota; kingdom Metazoa; phylum Chordata; class Mammalia; order Artiodactyla; family Balaenopteridae; genus Balaenoptera; species Balaenoptera physalus. Next base: position 6,180,212 of record NC_138902.1, on the reverse strand, counting down.
CCCTAGTGTAGGCACCCTTTTCGTACAAATACAGTGAGTACCAGCAGTGTCCTTTACCCTTCTAAGAAACATGCAGACCTAGAAGCCTTTTCCAGTCACACTATGTATTCAGAGTTTAAGGCAACTCGCTGCACCCTTCCTTAGGAAGCTAGGTGGACTCAGCTCTTCAACAGCTCCAGGGATTCTGTTCTCTCACGACCTACATGCCATTGAAATCTGCCTCATTGGCCTCATTGGAGCTACACTAAGAAACACAATCTGCTTCGCCTTCTTCTAGGAACTCTTACCCAAGGACCCCATACCTACAGGAGAAATTAGGCTTGCATTCCTACTGGAATGTAAGCAAAGTTTTTCCTGTTACACTGCAGCACTTTAGAATAGGTTTAAGCCCGAAGGGTTACATAGAGCGTTCCAAGAATGAGGGAGTTCGATACATGCAGAAAACCCTGTGAAGAAAATTTGATTCAGCAAAGGACCAGGGTGTGGCTAGAGTCTCTATTGACTTGTTAGAAATCAGAAGGGTTTCGGCTGCATGTTAACCGGAGAAGAAGACCTGATGGCACAAGCTTTGCTTTCCCATGTTAAATGTCTAAACATGCTTCCCTGAAGAATCCTAAATAACACTGTTTTTACCTGGCTTCTGGTCACTGTAGGCAGCCCTCACGAAAGAAAAGGAGTTTTCTCTAAGGAAACAGGGTGCTTCCATAGCATGTGTGGGAGCTCCTGCTGTCCTGCTCTAGAGCTACAGGGAAACTTGACGTGAGTGTTTGCCTCAAGCTAAGGCCTGAAAAGCCTTGCTGAAGCGAAAGCGCTTAGCTGTTTCCATTATGTCGTATTGGAAGTTCTGCTTTACTTTAACGTTTCTTCACTTTTCCAGACACTAGGCACCCTCGTGTAGGCACCCTTTTTCGTACAAATACAGCGAGTACCAGCAGTCTCCTTTGCTCTTCTAAGAAACATCCAGACCTAGAAGCCTTTCCCAGTCACTCTATGTAATCAGAGCGTAGGGCAACTCGCTGCTCCCTTCCTTAGGAAGCTAGGTGGATTCAGCTCTTCAACAGCTCCAGGGATTCTGTTCTCTCACGTCCTACATGCCATGGAAGTCTGCCTCATTGCCCTCTGTGGAGCTTCACTAAGATACACAATCTGCTTCGCCTACCTCTAGGAACTCTTACCCAATGACCCCATACCTACACGAGAAAGGAGGCTTGCATTCCTACTGGAATCTAAGCAAAGTTTTTCCTGTTACACTGCAGGACTTTAGATTAGGCTTCAGCCCTATAGCATACATAGAACGTTCCAAGGATGAGGGAGTTCCATATATGCAGAACACTCTGTGAAGAAAAGTTGATTCAGCAAGGGACCAGGGTGTAGCTAGAGTCTCTTTGGACTTCTTAGATATAAGAAGGTGTCCGGGTGCATGTTCACCGGAAAAGAAGACTTGAATGCCTAAGCCTTGCGTTCCCATTTTAAATCTCTATCCATGCCAGCCTGAGATACCTAAATAAAACTGTTTTGACTGGCCTCTATTCACTGTGCAGCCCTCTGGAAAGAAAAGGAGTTTCTCTAAGGAAACACGGTGCTTCCATAGCATGGGTGGGAGCTCCTCCTGTCATGCTCTAGAGCTACAGGGTAACTTGACGTGAGTCCTTGCCTCAAGCTAAGGCCTGAAAAGCCCTGCTGAAGCGAAAGCGCTTAGCATTTTCCATTATGTCGTATTGGAAGTTCTGCTTTACTTGAACGTTTCTTCACTCTACCAGACACTAGGCACCCTAGTGTAGGCACCCTTTTTCGTACAACTACAGTGAGTACCAGCAGTCTCCTTTACCCTTCTAAGAAACATCCAGACCTAGAAGCCTTTCCCAGTCACACTATGTATTCAGAGTTTAAGGCAACTCGCTGCACCCTTCCTTAGAAAGCTAGGTGGACTCAGCTCTTCAACAGCTCCAGGGATTCTGTTCTCTCACGACATACATGCCATTGAAGTCTGCCTCATTGCTCTCATTGGAGCTACACTAAGAAACACAATCTGCTTCGCCTTCTTCTAGGAACTCTTACCCAAGGACCCCATACCTACAGGAGAAAGGAGGCTTGCATTCCTACTGGAATCTAAGCAAAGTTTTTCCTGTTACACTGCAGGACTTTAGAATAGGTTTAGGCCCGAAGGGTTACATAGAGCGTTCCAAGAATGAGGGAGTTCGATACATGCAGAAAACCCTGTGAAGAAAAGTTGATTCAGCAAGGGACCAGGGTTTGGCTAGAGTCTCTATTGACTTGTTAGAAATCAGAAGGGTTTCGGCTGCATGTTAACCCGAGAAGGAGACCTGATGGCACAAGCCTTGCTTTCCCATGTTAAATCTCTAAACATGCTTCCCTGAAGAATCCTAAATAACACTGTTTTTACCTGGCTTCTGGTCACTGTAGGCAGCCCTCTCGAAAGAAAAGGAGTTTTCTCTAAGGAAACACGGTGCTTCCATAGCATGGGTAGGAGCTCCTGCTGTCCTGCTCTAGAGCTACAGGGAAACTTGACGTGAGTGTTTGCCTCAAGCTAACGCCTGAAAAGCCTTGCTGAAGCGAAAGCGCTTAGCAGTTTCCATTATGTCGTATTCGAAGTTCTGCTTTACTTGAATGTTTCTTCACTTACCAGACACAAGGCACCCTCGTGTAGGCACCCTTTTTCGTAGAAATACAGTGAGTACCAGCAGTCTTCTTTGCTCTTCTAAGAAACATCCAGACCTAGAAGCCTTTCCCAGTCACTCTATGTAATCAGAGTTTAAGGCAACTCGCTGCACCCTTCCTTAGAAAGCTAGGTGGACTCAGCTCTTCCACAGCTCCAGGGATTCTGTTCTCTCACGACATACATGCCATTGAAGTCTGCCTCATTGCTCTCATTGGAGCTACACTAAGAAACACAATCTGCTTCGCCTTCTTCTAGGAACTCTTACCGAAGGACCCCATACCTACAGGAGAAAGGAGGCTTGCATTCCTACTGGAATCTAAGCAAAGTTTTTCCTGTTACACTGCAGGACTTTAGAATAGGTTTAGGCCCGAAGGGTTACATAGAGCATTCCAAGAATGAGGGAGTTCGATACATGCAGAAAACCCTGTGAAGAAAAGTTGATTCAGCAAGGGACCAGGGTTTGGCTAGAGTCTCTATTGACTTGTTAGAAATCAGAAGGGTTTCGGCTGCATGTTAACCCGAGAAGGAGACCTGATGGCACAAGCCTTGCTTTCCCATGTTAAATCTCTAAACATGCTTCCCTGAAGAATCCTAAATAACACTGTTTTTACCTGGCTTCTGGTCACTGTAGGCAGCCCTCTCGAAAGAAAAGGAGTTTTCTCTAAGGAAACACGGTGCTTCCATAGCATGGGTAGGAGCTCCTGCTGTCCTGCTCTAGAGCTACAGGGAAACTTGACGTGAGTGTTTGCCTCAAGCTAAGGCCTGAAAAGCCTTGCTGAAGCGAAAGCGCTTAGCAGTTTCCATTATGTCGTATTCGAAGTTCTGCTTTACTTGAATGTTTCTTCACTTACCAGACACAAGGCACCCTCGTGTAGGCACCCTTTTTCGTAGAAATACAGTGAGTACCAGCAGTCTTCTTGGCTCTTCTAAGAAACATCCAGACCTAGAAGCCTTTCCCAGTCACTCTATGTAATCAGAGTGTAGGGCAACTCGCTGCACCCTTCCTTAGGAAGCTAGGTGGACTCAGCTCTTCAACAGCTCCAGGGATTCTGTTCTCTCACCTCCTACATGCCATGGAAGTCTGCCTCATTGCCCTCTGTGGAGCTTCACTAAGATACACAATCTGCTTCGCCTACCTCTAGGAACTCTTACCCAATGACCCCATACCTACAGGAGAAAGGAGGCTTGCATTCCTACTGGAACCAAAGCACAGTTTTTCCTTTTACACTGCAGGACTTTAGAATAGGCTTAGGCCCTATAGCATACCTAGAACGTTCCAAGGATGAGGGAGTTCCATATATGCAGAACACTCTGTGAAGAAAAGGTGATTCAGCAAGGGACCAAGGTGTAGCTAGAGTCTCTTTGGACTTTTTAGATATAAGAAGGTGTCCGGGTCATGTTCACCGGAAAAGAAGACCTGAATGCCTAAGCCTTGCGTTCCAATTTAAATCTTTTTCCAGGCTGCCCTGAGATACCTAAATAACACTGTTTTTGACAGTCCTCTCTTCAAAGTGGGCAGCCCTCTGGAAAGAAAAGGAGTTTCTATAAGGAAACACGGTGCTGCCATAGCATGGGTGGGAGTTCCTCCTGTCATGCTCTAGAGCTACAGGATAACTTGACGTGAGTCCTTGCCTGAAGCTAAGGCCTGAAAATCCCTGCTGAAGCGAAAGTGCTTAGCAGTTTCCATTATGTCGTATTGGAAGTTCTGCTTTACTTGAACGTTTCTTCACTTTACCAGACACTAGGCACCCTAGTGTAGGCACCCTTTTCGTACAAATACAGTGAGTACCAGCAGTGTCCTTTACCCTTCTAAGAAACATGCAGACCTAGAAGCCTTTTCCAGTCACACTATGTATTCAGAGTTTAAGGCAACTCGCTGCACCCTTCCTTAGGAAGCTAGGTGGACTCAGCTCTTCAACAGCTCCAGGGATTCTGTTCTCTCACGACCTACATGCCATTGAAATCTGCCTCATTGGCCTCATTGGAGCTACACTAAGAAACACAATCTGCTTCGCCTTCTTCTAGGAACTCTTACCCAAGGACCCCATACCTACAGGAGAAATTAGGCTTGCATTCCTACTGGAATGTAAGCAAAGTTTTTCCTGTTACACTGCAGCACTTTAGAATAGGTTTAAGCCCGAAGGGTTACATAGAGCGTTCCAAGAATGAGGGAGTTCGATACATGCAGAAAACCCTGTGAAGAAAAGTTGATTCAGCAAAGGACCAGGGTGTGGCTAGAGTCTCTATTGACTTGTTAGAAATCAGAAGGGTTTCGGCTGCATGTTAACCCGAGAAGAAGACCTGATGGCACAAGCTTTGCTTTCCCATGTTAAATGTCTAAACATGCTTCCCTGAAGAATCCTAAATAACACTGTTTTTACCTGGCCTCTGGTCACTGGAGGCAGCCCTCACGAAAGAAAAGGAGTTTTCTCTAAGGAAACAGGGTGCTTCCATAGCATGGGTGGGAGCTCCTGCTGTCCTGCTCTAGAGCTACAGGGAAACTTGACGTGAGTGTTTGCCTCAAGCTAAGGCCTGAAAAGCCTTGCTGAAGCGAAAGCGCTTAGCAGTTTCCATTATGTCGTATTGGAAGTTCTGCTTTACTTTAACGTTTCTTCACTTTTCCAGACACTAGGCACCCTCGTGTAGGCACCCTTTTTCGTACAAATACAGCGAGTACCAGCAGTCTCCTTTGCTCTTCTAAGAAACATCCAGACCTAGAAGCCTTTCCCAGTCACTCTATGTAATCAGAGCGTAGGGCAACTCGCTGCTCCCTTCCTTAGGAAGCTAGGTGGATTCAGCTCTTCAACAGCTCCAGGGATTCTGTTCTCTCACGTCCTACATGCCATGGAAGTCTGCCTCATTGCCCTCTGTGGAGCTTCACTAAGATACACAATCTGCTTCGCCTACCTCTAGGAACTCTTACCCAATGACCCCATACCTACACGAGAAAGGAGGCTTGCATTCCTACTGGAATCTAAGCAAAGTTTTTCCTGTTACACTGCAGGACTTTAGATTAGGCTTCAGCCCTATAGCATACATAGAACGTTCCAAGGATGAGGGAGTTCCATATATGCAGAACACTCTGTGAAGAAAAGTTGATTCAGCAAGGGACCAGGGTGTAGCTAGAGTCTCTTTGGACTTCTTAGATATAAGAAGGTGTCCGGGTGCATGTTCACCGGAAAAGAAGACTTGAATGCCTAAGCCTTGCGTTCCCATTTTAAATCTCTATCCACGCCAGCCTGAAATACCTAAATAACACTGTTTTGACTGGCCTCTATTCACTGTGGGCAGCCCTCTGGAAAGAAAAGGAGTTTCTCTAAGGAAACACGGTGCTTCAATAGCATGGGTGGGAGTTCCTCCTGTCATGCTCTAGAGCTACAGGGTAACTTGAGGTGAGTCCTTGCCTCAAGCTAAGGCCTGAAAAGCCCTGCTGAAGCGAAAGCGCTTAGCATTTTCCATTATGTCGTATTGGAAGTTCTGCTTTACTTGAACGTTTCTTCACTCTACCAGACACTAGGCACCCTAGTGTAGGCACCCTTTTTCGTACAACTACAGTGAGTACCAGCAGTCTCCTTTACCCTTCTAAGAAACATCCAGACCTAGAAGCCTTTCCCAGTCACACTATGTATTCAGAGTTTAAGGCAACTCGCTGCACCCTTCCTTAGAAAGCTAGGTGGACTCAGCTCTTCAACAGCTCCAGGGATTCTGTTCTCTCACGACATACATGCCATTGAAGTCTGCCTCATTGCTCTCATTGGAGCTACACTAAGAAACACAATCTGCTTCGCCTTCTTCTAGGAACTCTTACCCAAGGACCCCATACCTACAGGAGAAAGGAGGCTTGCATTCCTACTGGAATCTAAGCAAAGTTTTTCCTGTTACACTGCAGGACTTTAGAATAGGTTTAGGCCCGAAGGGTTACATAGAGCGTTCCAAGAATGAGGGAGTTCGATACATGCAGAAAACCCTGTGAAGAAAAGTTGATTCAGCAAGGGACCAGGGTTTGGCTAGAGTCTCTATTGACTTGTTAGAAATCAGAAGGGTTTCGGCTGCATGTTAACCCGAGAAGGAGACCTGATGGCACAAGCCTTGCTTTCCCATGTTAAATCTCTAAACATGCTTCCCTGAAGAATCCTAAATAACACTGTTTTTACCTGGCTTCTGGTCACTGTAGGCAGCCCTCACGAAAGAAAAGGAGTTTTCTCTAAGGAAACACGGTGCTTCCATAGCATGGGTGGGAGCTCCTGCTGTCCTGCTCTAGAGCTACAGGGAAACTTGACGTGAGTCTTTGCCTCAAGCTAAGGCCTGAAAAGCCTTGCTGAAGCGAAAGCGCTTAGCAGTTTCCATTATGTCGTATTCCAAGTTCTGCTTTACTTGAATGTTTCTTCACTTACCAGACACAAGGCACCCTCGTGTAGGCACCCTTTTTCGTACAAATACAGTGAGTACCAGCAGTCTTCTTTGCTCTTCTAAGAAACATCCAGACCTAGAAGCCTTTCCCAGTCACTCTTTGTAATCAGAGTTTAAGGCAACTCGCTGCACCCTTCCTTAGAAAGCTAAGTGGAATCAGCTCTTCAACAGCTCCAGGGATTCTGTTCTCTCACGACATACATGCCATTGAAGTCTGCCTCATTGCTCTCATTGGAGCTACACTAAGAAACACAATCTGCTTCGCCTTCTTCTAGGAACTCTTACCCAAGGACCCCATACCTACAGGAGAAAGGAGGCTTGCATTCCTACTGGAATCTAAGCAAAGTTTTTCCTGTTACACTGCAGGACTTTAGAATAGGTTTAGGCCCGAAGGGTTACATAGAGCGTTCCAAGAATGAGGGAGTTCGATACATGCAGAAAACCCTGTGAAGAAAAGTTGATTCAGCAAGGGACCAGGGTTTGGCTAGAGTCTCTATTGACTTGTTAGAAATCAGAAGGGTTTCGGGTGCATGTTAACCCGAGAAGGAGACCTGATGGCACAAGCCTTGCTTTCCCATGTTAAATGTCTAAACATGCTTCCCTGAAGAATCCTAAATAACACTGTTTTTACCTGGCTTCTGGTCACTGTAGGCAGCCCTCTCGAAAGAAAGGGAGTTTTCTCTAAGGAAACACGGTGCTTCCATAGCATGTGTAGGAGCTCCTGCTGTCCTGCTCTAGAGCTACAGGGAAACTTGACGTGAGTTTTTGCCTCAAGCTAAGGCCTGAAAAGCCTTGCTGAAGCGAAAGCGCTTAGCAGTTTCCATTATGTCGTATTCGAAGTTCTGCTTTACTTGAATGTTTCTTCACTTACCAGACACAAGGCACCCTCGTTTAGGCACCCTTTTTCGTAGAAATACAGTGAGTACCAGCAGTCTTCTTTGCTCTTCTAAGAAACATCCAGACCTAGAAGCCTTTCCCAGTCACTCTATGTAATCAGAGTGTAGGGCAACTCGCTGCACCCTTCCTTAGGAAGATAGGTGGACTCAGCTCTTCAACAGCTCCAGGGATTCTGTTCTCTCACGTCCTACATGCCATGGAAGTCTGCCTCATTGCCCTCTGTGGAGCTTCACTAAGATACACAATCTGCTTCGCCTACCTCTAGGAACTCTTACCCAATGACCCCATACCTACAGGAGAAAGGAGGCTTGCATTCCTACTGGAACCAAAGCACAATTTTTCCTTTTACACTGCAGGACTTTAGAATAGGCTTAGGCCCTATAGCATACATAGAACGTTCCAAGGTTGAGGGAGTTCCGTATATGCAGAACACTCTGTGAAGAAAAGGTGATTCAGCAAGGGACCAGGGTGTAGCTAGAGTCTCTTTGGACTTTTTAGATATAAGAAGGTGTCCGGGTCATGTTCACCGGAAAAGAAGACCTGAATGCCTAAGCCTTGCGTTCCAATTTAAATCTTTATCCAGGCTGCCCTGAGATACCTAAATAACACTGTTTTTGACAGTCCTCTCTTCAAAGTGGGCAGCCCTCTGGAAAGAAAAGGAGTTTCTCTAAGGAAACACGGTGCTGCCATAGCATGGGTGGGAGTTCCTCCTGTCATGCTCTAGAGCTACAGGATAACTTGACGTGAGTCCTTTCCTGAAGCTAAGGCCTGAAAAGCCCTGCTGAAGCGAAAGCGCTTAGCATTTTCCATTATGTCGTATTGGAAGTTCTGCTTTACTTGAACGTTTCTTCACTTTACCAGACACTAGGCACCCTAGTGTAGGCACCCTTTTCGTACAAATACAGTGAGTACCAGCAGTGTCCTTTACCCTTCTAAGAAACATGCAGACCTAGAAGCCTTTTCCAGTCACACTATGTATTCAGAGTTTAAGGCAACTCGCTGCACCCTTCCTTAGGAGGCTAGGTGGACTCAGCTCTTCAACAGCTCCAGGGATTCTGTTCTCTCACGACCTACATGCCATTGAAATCTGCCTCATTGGCCTCATTGGAGCTACACTAAGAAACACAATCTGCTTCGCCTTCTTCTAGGAACTCTTACCCAAGGACCCCATACCTACAGGAGAAATTAGGCTTGCATTCCTACTGGAATGTAAGCAAAGTTTTTCCTGTTACACTGCAGGACTTTAGAATAGGTTTAAGCCCGTAGGGTTACATAGAGCGTTCCAAGAATGAGGGAGTTCGATACATGCAGAAAACCCTGTGAAGAAAAGTTGATTCAGCAAAGGACCAGGGTGTGGCTAGAGTCTTTATTGAATTGTTAGAAATCAGAAGGGTTTCGGCTGCATGTTAAGCGGAGAAGAAGACCTGATGGCACAAGCTTTGCTTTCCCATGTTAAATGTCTAAACATGCTTCCCTGAAGAATCCTAAATAACACTGTTTTTACCTGGCTTCTGGTCACTGTAGGCAGCCCTCACGAAAGAAAAGGAGTTTTCTCTAAGGAAACAGGGTGCTTCCATAGCATGGGTGGGAGCTCCTGCTGTCCTGCTCTAGAGCTACAGGGAAAGTTGACGTGAGTCTTTGCCTCAAGCTAAGGCCTGAAAAGACTTCCTGAAGCGAAAGCGCTTAGCAGTTTCCATTATGTCGTATTCGAAGTTCTGCTTTACTTTAACGTTTCTTCACTTTTCCAGACACTAGGCACCCTCGTGTAGGCACCCTTTTTCGTACAAATACAGCGAGTAACAGCAGTCTCCTTTGCTCTTCTAAGAAACATCCAGACCTAGAAGCCTTTCCCAGTCACTCTATGTAATCAGAGTGTAGGGCAACTCGCTGCTCCCTTCCTTAGGAAGCTAGGTGGATTCAGCTCTTCAACAGCTCCAGGGATTCTGTTCTCTCACGTCCTACATGCCATGGAAGTCTGCCTCATTGCCCTCTGTGGAGCTTCACTAAGATACACAATCTGCTTCGCCTACCTCTAGGAACTCTTACCCAATGACCCCATACCTACACGAGAAAGGAGGCTTGCATTCCTACTGGAATCTAAGCAAAGTTTTTCCTGTTACACTGCAGGACTTTAGACTAGGCTTCGGCCCTATAGCATACATACAACGTTCCAAGGATGAGGGGTTCCATATATGCAGAACACTCTGTAAAGAAAAGTTGATTCAGCAAGGGACCAGGGTGTAGCTAGAGTCTCTTTGGACTTCTTAGATATAAGAAGGTGTCCGGGTGCATGTTCACCGGAAAAGAAGACTTGAATGCCTAAGCCTTGCGTTCCCATTTTAAATCTCTATCCACGCCAGCCTGAAATACCTAAATAACACTGTTTTGACTGGCCTCTATTCACTGTGGGCAGCCCTCTGGAAAGAAAAGGAGTTTCTCTAAGGAAACACGGTGCTTCCATAGCATGGGTGGGAGTTCCTCCTGTCATGCTCTAGAGCTACAGGGTAACTTGACGTGAGTCCTTGCCTCAAGCTAAGGCCTGAAAAGCCCTGCTGAAGCGAAAGCGCTTAGCATTTTCCATTATGTCGTATTGGAAGTTCTGCTTTACTTGAACGTTTCTTCACTCTACCAGACACTAGGCACCCTAGTGTAGGCACCCTTTTTCGTACAACTACAGTGAGTACCAGCAGTCTCCTTTACCCTTCTAAGAAACATCCAGACCTAGAAGCCTTTCCCAGTCACACTATGTATTCAGAGTTTAAGGCAACTCGCTGCACCCTTCCTTAGAAAGCTAGGTGGACTCAGCTCTTCAACAGCTCCAGGGATTCTGTTCTCTCACGACATACATGCCATTGAAGTCTGCCTCATTGCTCTCATTGGAGCTACACTAAGAAACACAATCTGCTTCGCCTTCTTCTAGGAACTCTTACCCAAGGACCCCATACCTACAGGAGAAAGGAGGCTTGCATTCCTACTGGAATCTAAGCAAAGTTTTTCCTGTTACACTGCAGGACTTTAGAATAGCTTTAGGCCCGAAGGTTTACATAGAGCGTTCCAAGAATGAGGGAGTTCGATACATGCAGAAAACCCTGTGAAGAAAAGTTGATTCAGCAAGGGACCAGGGTTTGGCTAGAGTCTCTATTGACTTGTTAGAAATCAGAAGGGTTTCGGCTGCATGTTAACCCGAGAAGGAGACCTGATGGCACAAGCCTTGCTTTCCCATGTTAAATCTCTAAACATGCTTCCCTGAAGAATCCTAAATAACACTGTTTTTACCTGGCTTCTGGTCACTGTAGGCAGCCCTCTCGAAAGAAAAGGAGTTTTCTCTAAGGAAACACGGTGCTTCCATAGCATGGGTGGGAGCTCCTGCTGTCCTGCTCTAGAGCTACAGGGAAACTTGACGTGAGTCTTTGCCTCAAGCTAAGGCCTGAAAAGCCTTGCTGAAGCGAAAGCGCTTAGCAGTTTCCATTATGTCGTATTCCAAGTTCTGCTTTACTTGAATGTTTCTTCACTTACCAGACACAAGGCACCCTCGTGTAGGCACCCTTTTTCGTAGAAATACAGTGAGTACCAGCAGTCTTCTTTGCTCTTCTAAGAAACATCCAGACCTAGAAGCCTTTCCCAGTCACTCTATGTAATCAGAGTTTAAGGCAACTCGCTGCACCCTTCCTTAGAAAGCTAGGTGGACTCAGCTCTTCAACAGCTCCAGGGATTCTGTTCTCTCACGACATACATGCCATTGAAATCTGCCTCATTGCTCTCATTGGAGCTACACTAAGAAACACAATCTGCTTCGCCTTCTTCTAGGAACTCTTACCCAAGGACCCCATACCTACAGGAGAAAGGAGGCTTGCATTCCTACTGGAATCTAAGCAAAGTTTTTCCTGTTACACTGCAGGACTTTAGAATAGGTTTAGGCCCGAAGGGTTACATAGAGCGTTCCAAGAATGAGGGAGTTCGATACATGCAGAAAACCCTGTGAAGAAAAGTTGATTCAGCAAGGGACCAGGGTTTGGCTAGAGTCTCTATTGACTTGTTAGAAATCAGAAGGGTTTCGGCTGCATGTTAACCCGAGAAGGAGACCTGATGGCACAAGCCTTGCTTTCCCATGTTAAATGTCTAAACATGCTTCCCTGAAGAATCCTAAATAACACTGTTTTTACCTGGCTTCTGGTCACTGTAGGCAGCCCTCTCGAAAGAAAAGGAGTTTTCTCTAAGGAAACACGGTGCTTCCATAGCATGTGTACGAGCTCCTGCTGTCCTTCTCTAGAGCTACAGGGAAACTTGACGTGAGTGTTTGCCTCAAGCTAAGGCCTGAAAAGCCTTGCTGAAGCGAAAGCGCTTAGCAGTTTCCATTATGTCGTATTCGAAGTTCTGCTTTACTTGAATGTTTCTTCACTTACCAGACACAAGGCACCCTCGTGTAGGCACCCTTTTTCGTAGAAATACAGTGAGTACCAGCAGTCTTCTTTGCTCTTCTAAGAAACATCCAGACCTAGAAGCCTTTCCCAGTCACTCTATGTAATCAGAGTGTAGGGCTACTCGTTGCACCCTTCCTTAGGAAGCTAGGTGGACTCAGCTCTTCAACAGCTCCAGGGATTCTGTTCTCTCACGTCCTACATGCCATGTAAGTCTGCCTCATTGCACTCTGTGGAGCTTCACTAAGATACACAATCTGCTTCGCCTACCTCTAGGAACTCTTACCCAATGACCCCATACCTACAGGAGAAAGGAGGCTTGCATTCCTACTGGAACCAAAGCACAGTTTTTCCTTTTACACTGCAGGACTTTAGAATAGGCTTAGGCCCTATAGCATACATAGAACGTTCCAAGGTTGAGGGAGTTCCATATATGCAGAACACTCTGTGAAGAAAAGGTGATTCAGCAAGGGACCAGGGTGTAGCTAGAGTCTCTTTGGACTTTTTAGATATAAGAAGCTGTCAGGGTCATGTTCACCGGAAAAGAAGACCTGAATGCCTAAGCCTTGCGTTCCAAGTTAAATCTTTATCCAGGCTGCCCTGAGATACCTAAATAACACTGTTTTTGACAGTCCTCTCTTCAAAGTGGGCAGCCCTCTGGAAAGAAAAGGAGTTTCTCTAAGGAAACACGGTGCTGCCATAGCATGGGTGGGAGTTCCTCCTGTCATGCTCTAGAGCTACAGGATAAGTTGACGTGAGTCCTTGCCTGAAGCTAAGGCCTGAAAAGCCCTGCTGAAGCGAAAGCGCTTAGCAGTTTCCATTATGTCGTATTGGAAGTTCTGCTTTACTTGAACGTTTCTTCACTTTACCAGACACTAGGCACCCTAGTGTAGGCACCCTTTTCGTACAAATACAGTGAGTACCAGCAGTGTCCTTTACCCTTCTAAGAAACATGCAGACCTAGAAGCCTTTTCCAGTCACACTATGTATTCAGAGTTTAAGGCAACTTGCTGCACCCTTCCTTAGGAAGCTAGGTGGACTCAGCTCTTCAACAGCTCCAGGGATTCTGTTCTCTCACGACCTACATGCCATTGAAATCTGCCTCATTGGCCTCATTGGAGCTACACTAAGAAACACAATCTGCTTCGCCTTCTTCTAGGAACTCTTACCCAAGGACCCCATACGTACAGGAGAAATTAGGCTTGCATTCCTACTGGAATGTAAGCAAAGTTTTTCCTGTTACACTGCAGGACTTTAGAATAGGTTTAAGCCCATAGGGTTACATAGAGCGTTCCAAGAATGAGGGAGTTCGATACATGCAGAAAACCCTGTGAAGAAAAGTTGATTCAGCAAAGGACCAGGGTGTGGCTAGAGTCTTTATTGAATTGTTAGAAATCAGAAGGGTTTCGGCTGCATGTTAACCGGAGAAGAAGACCTGATGGCACAAGCTTTGCTTTCCCATGTTAAATGTCTAAACATGCTTCCCTGAAGAATCCTAAATAACACTGTTTTTACCTGGCTTCTGGTCACTGTAGGCAGCCCTCACGAAAGAAAAGGAGTTTTCTCTAAGGAAACAGGGTGCTTCCATAGCATGGGTGGGAGCTCCTGCTGTCCTGCTCTAGAGCTACAGGGAAACTTGACGTGAGTGTTTGCCTCAAGCTAAGGCCTGAAAAGCCTTGCTGAAGCGAAAGCGCTTAGCAGTTTCCATTATGTCGTATTCGAACTTCTGCTTTACTTACGTTTCTTCATTTTTCCAGACACTAGGCACCCTCGTGTAGGCACCCTTTTTCGTACAAATACAGCGAGTACCAGCAGTCTCCTTTGCTCTTCTAAGAAACATCCAGACCTAGAAGCCTTTCCCAGTCACTCTTTGTAATCAGAGTGTAGGGCAACTCGCTGCACCCTTCCGTAGGAAGCTAGGTGGATTCAGCTCTTCAACAGCTCCAGGGATTCTGTTCTCTCACGTCCTACATGCCATGGAAGTCTGCCTCATTGCCCTCTGTGGAGCTTCACTAAGATACACAATCTGCTTCGCCTACCTCTAGGAACTCTTACCCAATGACCCCATACCTACACGAGAAAGGAGGCTTGCATTCCTACTGGAATCTAAGCAAAGTTTTTCCTGTTACACTGCAGGACTTTAGACTAGGCTTCGGCCCTATAGCATACATACAACGTTCCAAGGATGAGGGGTTCCATATATGCAGAACACTCTGTAAAGAAAAGTTGATTCAGCAAGGGACCAGGGTGTAGCTAGAGTCTCTTTGGACTTCTTAGATATAAGAAGGTGTCCGGGTGCATGTTCACCGGAAAAGAAGACTTGAATGCCTAAGCCTTGCGTTCCCATTTTAAATCTCTATCCACGCCAGCCTGAAATACCTAAATAACACTGTTTTGACTGGCCTCTATTCACTGTGGGCAGCCCTCTGGAAAGAAAAGGAGTTTCTCTAAGGAAACACGGTGCTTCCATAGCATGGGTGGGAGTTCCTCCTGTCATGCTCTAGAGCTACAGGGTAACTTGACGTGAGTCCTTGCCTCAAGCTAAGGCCTGAAAAGCCCTGCTGAAGCGAAAGCGCTTAGCATTTTCCATTATGTCGTATTGGAAGTTCTGCTTTACTTGAACGTTTCTTCACTCTACCAGACACTAGGCACCCTAGTGTAGGCACCCTTTTTCGTACAACTACAGTGAGTACCAGCAGTCTCCTTTACCCTTCTAAGAAACATCGAGACCTAGAAGCCTTTCCCAGTCACACTATGTATTCAGAGTTTAAGGCAACTCGCTGCACCCTTCCTTAGGAAGCTAGGTGGACTCAGCTCTTCAACAGCTCCAGGGATTCTGTTCTCTCACGTCCTACATGCCATGGAAGTCTGCCTCATTGCCCTCTGTGGAGCTTCACTAAGATACACAATCTGCTTCGCCTACCTCTAGGAACTCTTACCCAATGACCCCATACCTACAGGAGAAAGGAGGCTTGCATTCCTACTGGAACCAAAGCACAGTTTTTCCTTTTACACTGCAGGACTTTAGAATAGGCTTAGGCCCTATAGCATACATAGAACGTTCCAAGGTTGAGGGAGTTCCATATATGCAGAACACTCTGTGAAGAAAAGTTGATTCAGCAAGGGAGCAGGGTGTAGCTAGAGTCTCTTTGGACTTCTTAGATATAAGAAGGTGTCCGGGTCACGTTCACCGGAAAAGAAGACCTGAATGCCTAAGCCTTGCGTTCCAATTTAAATCTTTATCCAGGCTGCCCTGAGATACCTAAATAACACTGTTTTTGACAGTCCTCTCTTCAAAGTGGGCAGCCCTCTGGAAAGAAAAGGAGTTTCTCTAAGGAAACACGGTGCTGCCATAGCATGGGTGGGAGTTCCTCCTGTCATGCTCTAGAGCTACAGGATAACTTGACGTGAGTCCTTGCCTGAAGCTAAGGCCTGAAAAGCCCTGCTGAAGCGAAAGCGCTTAGCAGTTTCCATTATGTCGTATTGGAAGTTCTGCTTTACTTGAACGTTTCTTAACTTTACCAGACACTAGGCACCCTAGTGTAGGCACCCTTTTCGTACAAATACAGTGAGTACCAGCAGTGTCCTTTACCCTTCTAAGAAACATGCAGACCTAGAAGCCTTTTCCAGTCACACTATGTATTCAGAGTTTAAGGCAACTCGCTGCACCCTTCCTTAGGAAGCTAGGTGGACTCAGCTCTTCAACAGCTCCAGGGATTCTGTTCTCTCACGTCCTACATGCCATGGAAGTCTGCCTCATTGCCCTCTGTGGAGCTTCACTAAGATACACAATCTGCTTCGCCTACCTCTAGGAACTCTTACCCAATGACCCCATACCTACACGAGAAAGGAGGCTTGCATTCCTACTGGAATCTAAGCAAAGTTTTTCCTGTTACACTGCAGGACTTTAGACTAGGCTTCGGCCCTATAGCATACATACAACGTTCCAAGGATGAGGGGTTCCATATATGCAGAACACTCTGTAAAGAAAAGTTGATTCAGCAAGGGACCAGGGTGTAGCTAGAGTCTCTTTGGACTTCTTAGATATAAGAAGGTGTCCGGGTGCATGTTCACCGGAAAAGAAGACTTGAATGCCTAAGCCTTGCGTTCCCATTTTAAATCTCTATCCACGCCAGCCTGAAATACCTAAATAACACTGTTTTGACTGGCCTCTATTCACTGTGGGCAGCCCTCTGGAAAGAAAAGGAGTTTCTCTAAGGAAACACGGTGCTTCCATAGCATGGGTGGGTGTTCCTCCTGTCATGCTCTAGAGCTACAGGGTAACTTGACGTGAGTCCTTGCCTCAAGCTAAGGCCTGAAAAGCCCTGCTGAAGCGAAAGCGCTTAGCATTTTCCATTATGTCGTATTGGAAGTTCTGCTTTACTTGAACGTTTCTTCACTCTACCAGACACTAGGCACCCTAGTGTAGGCACCCTTTTTCGTACAACTACAGTGAGTACCAGCAGTCTCCTTTACCCTTCTAAGAAACATCCAGACCTAGAAGCCTTTCCCAGTCACACTATGTATTCAGAGTTTAAGGCAACTCGCTGCACCCTTCCTTAGAAAGCTAGATGGACTCAGCTCTTCAACAGCTCCAGGGATTCTGTTCTCTCACGACATACATGCCATTGAAGTCTGCCTCATTGCTCTCATTGGAGCTACACTAAGAAACACAATCTGCTTCGCCTTCTTCTAGGAACTCTTACCCAAGGACCCCATACCTACAGGAGAAAGGAGGCTTGCATTCCTACTGGAATCTAAGCAAAGTTTTTCCTGTTACACTGCAGGACTTTAGAATAGGTTTAGGCCCGAAGGGTTACATAGAGCGTTCCAAGAATGAGGGAGTTCGATACATGCAGAAAACCCTGTGAAGAAAAGTTGATTCAGCAAGGGACCAGGGTTTGGCTAGAGTCTCTATTGACTTGTTAGAAATCAGAAGGGTTTCGGCTGCATGTTAACCCGAGAAGGAGACCTGATGGCACAAGCCTTGCTTTCCCATGTTAAATGTCTAAACATGCTTCCCTGAAGAATCCTAAATAACACTGTTTTTACCTGGCTTCTGGTCACTGTAGGCAGCCCTCACGAAAGAAAAGGAGTTTTCTCTAAGGAAACACGGTGCTTCCATAGCATGTGTAGGAGCTCCTGCTGTCCTGCTCTAGAGCTACAGGGAAACTTGACGTGAGTGTTTGCCTCAAGCTAAGGCCTGAAAAGCCTTGCTGAAGCGAAAGCGCTTAGCAGTTTCCATTATGTCGTATTCCAAGTTCTGCTTTACTTGAATGTTTCTTCACTTACCAGACACAAGGCACCCTCGTGTAGGCACCCTTTTTCGTAGAAATACAGTGAGTACCAGCAGTCTTCTTTGCTCTTCTAAGAAACATCCAGACCTAGAAGCCTTTCCCAGTCACTCTATGTAATCAGAGTGTAGGGCTACTCGTTGCACCCTTCCTTAGGAAGCTAGGTGGACTCAGCTCTTCAACAGCTCCAGGGATTCTGTTCTCTCACGTCCTACATGCCATGGAAGTCTGCCTCATTGCCCTCTGTGGAGCTTCACTAAGATACACAATCTGCTTCGCCTACCTCTAGGAACTCTTACCCAATGACCCCATACCTACAGGAGAAAGGAGGCTTGCATTCCTACTGGAACCAAAGCACAGTTTTTCCTTTTACACTGCAGGACTTTAGAATAGGCTTAGGCCCTATAGCATACATAGAACGTTCCAAGGTTGAGGGAGTTCCATATATGCAGAACACTCTGTGAAGAAAAGGTGATTCAGCAAGGGACCAGGGTGTAGCTAGAGTCTCTTTGGACTTTTTAGATATAAGAAGCTGTCAGGGTCATGTTCACCGGAAAAGAAGACCTGAATGCCTAAGCCTTGCGTTCCAATTTAAATCTTTATCCAGGCTGCCCTGAGATACCTAAATAACACTGTTTTTGACAGTCCTCTCTTCAAAGTGGGCAGCCCTCTGGAAAGAAAAGGAGTTTCTCTAAGGAAACACGGTGCTGCCATAGCATGGGTGGGAGTTCCTCCTGTCATGCTCTAGAGCTACAGGATAAGTTGACGTGAGTCCTTGCCTGAAGCTAAGGCCTGAAAAGCCCTGCTGAAGCGAAAGCGCTTAGCAGTTTCCATTATGTCGTATTGGAAGTTCTGCTTTACTTGAACGTTTCTTCACTTTACCAGACACTAGGCACCCTAGTGTAGGCACCCTTTTCGTACAAATACACTGAATACCAGCAGTGTCCTTTACCCTTCTAAGAAACATGCAGACCTAGAAGCCTTTTCCAGTCACACTATGTATTCAGAGTTTAAGGCAACTTGCTGCACCCTTCCTTAGGAAGCTAGGTGGACTCAGCTCTTCAACAGCTCCAGGGATTCTGTTCTCTCACGACCTACATGCCATTGAAATCTGCCTCATTGGCCTCATTGGAGCTACACTAAGAAACACAATCTGCTTCGCCTTCTTCTAGGAACTCTTACCCAAGGACCCCATACCTACAGGAGAAATTAGGCTTGCATTCCTACTGGAATGTAAGCAAAGTTTTTCCTGTTACACTGCAGGACTTTAGAATAGGTTTAAGCCCGTAGGGTTACATAGAGCGTTCCAAGAATGAGGGAGTTCGATACATGCAGAAAACCCTGTGAAGAAAAGTTGATTCAGCAAAGGACCAGGGTGTGGCTAGAGTCTTTATTGAATTGTTAGAAATCAGAAGGGTTTCGGCTGCATGTTAACCGGAGAAGAAGACCTGATGGCACAAGCTTTGCTTTCCCATGTTAAATGTCTAAACATGCTTCCCTGAAGAATCCTAAATAACACTGTTTTTACCTGGCTTCTGGTCACTGTAGGCAGCCCTCACGAAAGAAAAGGAGTTTTCTCTAAGGAAACAGGGTGCTTCCATAGCATGGGTGGGAGCTCCTGCTGTCCTGCTCTAGAGCTACAGGGAAACTTGACGTGAGTGTTTGCCTCAAGCTAAGGCCTGAAAAGCCTTGCTGAAGCGAAAGCGCTTAGCAGTTTCCATTATGTCGTATTCGAACTTCTGCTTTACTTACGTTTCTTCATTTTTCCAGACACTAGGCACCCTCGTGTAGGCACCCTTTTTCGTACAAATACAGCGAGTACCAGCAGTCTCCTTTGCTCTTCTAAGAAACATCCAGACCTAGAAGCCTTTCCCAGTCACTCTTTGTAATCAGAGTGTAGGGCAACTCGCTGCACCCTTCCGTAGGAAGCTAGGTGGATTCAGCTCTTCAACAGCTCCAGGGATTCTGTTCTCTCACGTCCTACATGCCATGGAAGTCTGCCTCATTGCCCTCTGTGGAGCTTCACTAAGATACACAATCTGCTTCGCCTACCTCTAGGAACTCTTACCCAATGACCCCATACCTACACGAGAAAGGAGGCTTGCATTCCTACTGGAATCTAAGCAAAGTTTTTCCTGTTACACTGCAGGACTTTAGACTAGGCTTCGGCCCTATAGCATACATACAACGTTCCAAGGATGAGGGGTTCCATATATGCAGAACACTCTGTAAAGAAAAGTTGATTCAGCAAGGGACCAGGGTGTAGCTAGAGTCTCTTTGGACTTCTTAGATATAAGAAGGTGTCCGGGTGCATGTTCACCGGAAAAGAAGACTTGAATGCCTAAGCCTTGCGTTCCCATTTTAAATCTCTATCCACGCCAGCCTGAAATACCTAAATAACACTGTTTTGACTGGCCTCTATTCACTGTGGGCAGCCCTCTGGAAAGAAAAGGAGTTTCTCTAAGGAAACACGGTGCTTCCATAGCATGGGTGGGAGTTCCTCCTGTCATGCTCTAGAGCTACAGGGTAACTTGACGTGAGTCCTTGCCTCAAGCTAAGGCCTGAAAAGCCCTGCTGAAGCGAAAGCGCTTAGCATTTTCCATTATGTCGTATTGGAAGTTCTGCTTTACTTGAACGTTTCTTCACTCTACCAGACACTAGGCACCCTAGTGTAGGCACCCTTTTTCGTACAACTACAGTGAGTACCAGCAGTCTCCTTTACCCTTCTAAGAAACATCCAGACCTAGAAGCCTTTCCCAGTCACACTATGTATTCAGAGTTTAAGGCAACTCGCTGCACCCTTCCTTAGGAAGCTAGGTGGACTCAGCTCTTCAACAGCTCCAGGGATTCTGTTCTCTCACGTCCTACATGCCATGGAAGTCTGCCTCATTGCCCTCTGTGGAGCTTCACTAAGATACACAATCTGCTTCGCCTACCTCTAGGAACTCTTACCCAATGACCCCATACCTACAGGAGAAAGGAGGCTTGCATTCCTACTGGAACCAAAGCACAGTTTTTCCTTTTACACTGCAGGACTTTAGAATAGGCTTAGGCCCTATAGCATACATAGAACGTTCCAAGGTTGAGGGAGTTCCATATATGCAGAACACTCTGTGAAGAAAAGTTGATTCAGCAAGGGAGCAGGGTGTAGCTAGAGTCTCTTTGGACTTCTTAGATATAAGAAGGTGTCCGGGTCACGTTCACCGGAAAAGAAGACCTGAATGCCTAAGCCTTGCGTTCCAATTTAAATCTTTATCCAGGCTGCCCTGAGATACCTAAATAACACTGTTTTTGACAGTCCTCTCTTCAAAGTGGGCAGCCCTCTGGAAAGAAAAGGAGTTTCTCTAAGGAAACACGGTGCTGCCATAGCATGGGTGGGAGTTCCTCCTGTCATGCTCTAGAGCTACAGGATAACTTGACGTGAGTCCTTGCCTGAAGCTAAGGCCTGAAAAGCCCTGCTGAAGCGAAAGCGCTTAGCAGTTTCCATTATGTCGTATTGGAAGTTCTGCTTTACTTGAACGTTTCTTAACTTTACCAGACACTAGGCACCCTAGTGTAGGCACCCTTTTCGTACAAATACAGTGAGTACCAGCAGTGTCCTTTACCCTTCTAAGAAACATGCAGACCTAGAAGCCTTTTCCAGTCACACTATGTATTCAGAGTTTAAGGCAACTCGCTGCACCCTTCCTTAGGAAGCTAGGTGGACTCAGCTCTTCAACAGCTCCAGGGATTCTGTTCTCTCACGTCCTACATGCCATGGAAGTCTGCCTCATTGCCCTCTGTGGAGCTTCACTAAGATACACAATCTGCTTCGCCTACCTCTAGGAACTCTTACCCAATGACCCCATACCTACACGAGAAAGGAGGCTTGCATTCCTACTGGAATCTAAGCAAAGTTTTTCCTGTTACACTGCAGGACTTTAGACTAGGCTTCGGCCCTATAGCATACATACAACGTTCCAAGGATGAGGGGTTCCATATATGCAGAACACTCTGTAAAGAAAAGTTGATTCAGCAAGGGACCAGGGTGTAGCTAGAGTCTCTTTGGACTTCTTAGATATAAGAAGGTGTCCGGGTGCATGTTCACCGGAAAAGAAGACTTGAATGCCTAAGCCTTGCGTTCCCATTTTAAATCTCTATCCACGCCAGCCTGAAATACCTAAATAACACTGTTTTGACTGGCCTCTATTCACTGTGGGCAGCCCTCTGGAAAGAAAAGGAGTTTCTCTAAGGAAACACGGTGCTTCCATAGCATGGGTGGGTGTTCCTCCTGTCATGCTCTAGAGCTACAGGGTAACTTGACGTGAGTCCTTGCCTCAAGCTAAGGCCTGAAAAGCCCTGCTGAAGCGAAAGCGCTTAGCATTTTCCATTATGTCGTATTGGAAGTTCTGCTTTACTTGAACGTTTCTTCACTCTACCAGACACTAGGCACCCTAGTGTAGGCACCCTTTTTCGTACAACTACAGTGAGTACCAGCAGTCTCCTTTACCCTTCTAAGAAACATCCAGACCTAGAAGCCTTTCCCAGTCACACTATGTATTCAGAGTTTAAGGCAACTCGCTGCACCCTTCCTTAGAAAGCTAGATGGACTCAGCTCTTCAACAGCTCCAGGGATTCTGTTCTCTCACGACATACATGCCATTGAAGTCTGCCTCATTGCTCTCATTGGAGCTACACTAAGAAACACAATCTGCTTCGCCTTCTTCTAGGAACTCTTACCCAAGGACCCCATACCTACAGGAGAAAGGAGGCTTGCATTCCTACTGGAATCTAAGCAAAGTTTTTCCTGTTACACTGCAGGACTTTAGAATAGGTTTAGGCCCGAAGGGTTACATAGAGCGTTCCAAGAATGAGGGAGTTCGATACATGCAGAAAACCCTGTGAAGAAAAGTTGATTCAGCAAGGGACCAGGGTTTGGCTAGAGTCTCTATTGACTTGTTAGAAATCAGAAGGGTTTCGGCTGCATGTTAACCCGAGAAGGAGACCTGATGGCACAAGCCTTGCTTTCCCATGTTAAATGTCTAAACATGCTTCCCTGAAGAATCCTAAATAACACTGTTTTTACCTGGCTTCTGGTCACTGTAGGCAGCCCTCACGAAAGAAAAGGAGTTTTCTCTAAGGAAACACGGTGCTTCCATAGCATGTGTAGGAGCTCCTGCTGTCCTGCTCTAGAGCTACAGGGAAACTTGACGTGAGTGTTTGCCTCAAGCTAAGGCCTGAAAAGCCTTGCTGAAGCGAAAGCGCTTAGCAGTTTCCATTATGTCGTATTCCAAGTTCTGCTTTACTTGAATGTTTCTTCACTTACCAGACACAAGGCACCCTCGTGTAGGCACCCTTTTTCGTAGAAATACAGTGAGTACCAGCAGTCTTCTTTGCTCTTCTAAGAAACATCCAGACCTAGAAGCCTTTCCCAGTCACTCTATGTAATCAGAGTGTAGGGCTACTCGTTGCACCCTTCCTTAGGAAGCTAGGTGGACTCAGCTCTTCAACAGCTCCAGGGATTCTGTTCTCTCACGTCCTACATGCCATGGAAGTCTGCCTCATTGCCCTCTGTGGAGCTTCACTAAGATACACAATCTGCTTCACCTACCTCTAGGAACTCTTACCCAATGACCCCATACCTACAGGAGAAAGGAGGCTTGCATTCCTACTGGAACCAAAGCACAGTTTTTCCTTTTACACTGCAGGACTTTAGAATAGGCTTAGGCCCTATAGCATACATAGAACGTTCCAAGGTTGAGGGAGTTCCATATATGCAGAACACTCTGTGAAGAAAAGGTGATTCAGCAAGGGACCAGGGTGTAGCTAGAGTCTCTTTGGACTTTTTAGATATAAGAAGCTGTCAGGGTCATGTTCACCGGAAAAGAAGACCTGAATGCCTAAGCCTTGCGTTCCAAGTTAAATCTTTATCCAGGCTGCCCTGAGATACCTAAATAACACTGTTTTTGACAGTCCTCTCTTCAAAGTGGGCAGCCCTCTGGAAAGAAAAGGAGTTTCTCTAAGGAAACACGGTGCTGCCATAGCATGGGTGGGAGTTCCTCCTGTCATGCTCTAGAGCTACAGGATAAGTTGACGTGAGTCCTTGCCTGAAGCTAAGGCCTGAAAAGCCCTGCTGAAGCGAAAGCGCTTAGCAGTTTCCATTATGTCGTATTGGAAGTTCTGCTTTACTTGAACGTTTCTTCACTTTACCAGACACTAGGCACCCTAGTGTAGGCACCCTTTTCGTACAAATACACTGAATACCAGCAGTGTCCTTTACCCTTCTAAGAAACATGCAGACCTAGAAGCCTTTTCCAGTCACACTATGTATTCAGAGTTTAAGGCAACTTGCTGCACCCTTCCTTAGGAAGCTAGGTGGACTCAGCTCTTCAACAGCTCCAGGGATTCTGTTCTCTCACGACCTACATGCCATTGAAATCTGCCTCATTGGCCTCATTGGAGCTACACTAAGAAACACAATCTGCTTCGCCTTCTTCTAGGAACTCTTACCCAAGGACCCCATACCTACAGGAGAAATTAGGCTTGCATTCCTACTGGAATGTAAGCAAAGTTTTTCCTGTTACACTGCAGGACTTTAGAATAGGTTTAAGCCCGTAGGGTTACATAGAGCGTTCCAAGAATGAGGGAGTTCGATACATGCAGAAAACCCTGTGAAGAAAAGTTGATTCAGCAAAGGACCAGGGTGTGGCTAGAGTCTTTATTGAATTGTTAGAAATCAGAAGGGTTTCGGCTGCATGTTAACCGGAGAAGAAGACCTGATGGCACAAGCTTTCCTTTCCCATGTTAAATGT
This sequence comes from Balaenoptera physalus, assembly GCF_965194825.1. Classification (NCBI taxonomy): domain Eukaryota; kingdom Metazoa; phylum Chordata; class Mammalia; order Artiodactyla; family Balaenopteridae; genus Balaenoptera; species Balaenoptera physalus. The sequence continues at coordinate 6,155,722 of NC_138902.1, read as the reverse complement.
CTAAACATGCTTCCCTGAAGAATCCTAAATAACACTGTTTTTACCTGGCTTCTGGTCACTGTAGGCAGCCCTCACGAAAGAAAAGGAGTTTTCTCTAAGGAAACAGGGTGCTTCCATAGCATGGGTGGGAGCTCCTGCTGTCCTGCTCTAGAGCTACAGGGAAACTTGACGTGAGTGTTTGCCTCAAGCTAAGGCCTGAAAAGCCTTGCTGAAGCGAAAGCGCTTAGCAGTTTCCATTATGTCGTATTCGAACTTCTGCTTTACTTACGTTTCTTCATTTTTCCAGACACTAGGCACCCTCGTGTAGGCACCCTTTTTCGTACAAATACAGCGAGTACCAGCAGTCTCCTTTGCTCTTCTAAGAAACATCCAGACCTAGAAGCCTTTCCCAGTCACTCTTTGTAATCAGAGTGTAGGGCAACTCGCTGCACCCTTCCGTAGGAAGCTAGGTGGATTCAGCTCTTCAACAGCTCCAGGGATTCTGTTCTCTCACGTCCTACATGCCATGGAAGTCTGCCTCATTGCCCTCTGTGGAGCTTCACTAAGATACACAATCTGCTTCGCCTACCTCTAGGAACTCTTACCCAATGACCCCATACCTACACGAGAAAGGAGGCTTGCATTCCTACTGGAATCTAAGCAAAGTTTTTCCTGTTACACTGCAGGACTTTAGACTAGGCTTCGGCCCTATAGCATACATACAACGTTCCAAGGATGAGGGGTTCCATATATGCAGAACACTCTGTAAAGAAAAGTTGATTCAGCAAGGGACCAGGGTGTAGCTAGAGTCTCTTTGGACTTCTTAGATATAAGAAGGTGTCCGGGTGCATGTTCACCGGAAAAGAAGACTTGAATGCCTAAGCCTTGCGTTCCCATTTTAAATCTCTATCCACGCCAGCCTGAAATACCTAAATAACACTGTTTTGACTGGCCTCTATTCACTGTGGGCAGCCCTCTGGAAAGAAAAGGAGTTTCTCTAAGGAAACACGGTGCTTCCATAGCATGGGTGGGAGTTCCTCCTGTCATGCTCTAGAGCTACAGGGTAACTTGACGTGAGTCCTTGCCTCAAGCTAAGGCCTGAAAAGCCCTGCTGAAGCGAAAGCGCTTAGCATTTTCCATTATGTCGTATTGGAAGTTCTGCTTTACTTGAACGTTTCTTCACTCTACCAGACACTAGGCACCCTAGTGTAGGCACCCTTTTTCGTACAACTACAGTGAGTACCAGCAGTCTCCTTTACCCTTCTAAGAAACATCCAGACCTAGAAGCCTTTCCCAGTCACACTATGTATTCAGAGTTTAAGGCAACTCGCTGCACCCTTCCTTAGAAAGCTAGGTGGACTCAGCTCTTCAACAGCTCCAGGGATTCTGTTCTCTCACGTCCTACATGCCATGGAAGTCTGCCTCATTGCCCTCTGTGGAGCTTCACTAAGATACACAATCTGCTTCGCCTACCTCTAGGAACTCTTACCCAATGACCCCATACCTACAGGAGAAAGGAGGCTTGCATTCCTACTGGAACCAAAGCACAGTTTTTCCTTTTACACTGCAGGACTTTAGAATAGGCTTAGGCCCTATAGCATACATAGAACGTTCCAAGGTTGAGGGAGTTCCATATATGCAGAACACTCTGTGAAGAAAAGTTGATTCAGCAAGGGAGCAGGGTGTAGCTAGAGTCTCTTTGGACTTCTTAGATATAAGAAGGTGTCCGGGTCACGTTCACCGGAAAAGAAGACCTGAATGCCTAAGCCTTGCGTTCCAATTTAAATCTTTATCCAGGCTGCCCTGAGATACCTAAATAACACTGTTTTTGACAGTCCTCTCTTCAAAGTGGGCAGCCCTCTGGAAAGAAAAGGAGTTTCTCTAAGGAAACACGGTGCTGCCATAGCATGGGTGGGAGTTCCTCCTGTCATGCTCTAGAGCTACAGGATAACTTGACGTGAGTCCTTGCCTGAAGCTAAGGCCTGAAAAGCCCTGCTGAAGCGAAAGCGCTTAGCAGTTTCCATTATGTCGTATTGGAAGTTCTGCTTTACTTGAACGTTTCTTAACTTTACCAGACACTAGGCACCCTAGTGTAGGCACCCTTTTCGTACAAATACAGTGAGTACCAGCAGTGTCCTTTACCCTTCTAAGAAACATGCAGACCTAGAAGCCTTTTCCAGTCACACTATGTATTCAGAGTTTAAGGCAACTCGCTGCACCCTTCCTTAGGAAGCTAGGTGGACTCAGCTCTTCAACAGCTCCAGGGATTCTGTTCTCTCACGTCCTACATGCCATGGAAGTCTGCCTCATTGCCCTCTGTGGAGCTTCACTAAGATACACAATCTGCTTCGCCTACCTCTAGGAACTCTTACCCAATGACCCCATACCTACACGAGAAAGGAGGCTTGCATTCCTACTGGAATCTAAGCAAAGTTTTTCCTGTTACACTGCAGGACTTTAGACTAGGCTTCGGCCCTATAGCATACATACAACGTTCCAAGGATGAGGGGTTCCATATATGCAGAACACTCTGTAAAGAAAAGTTGATTCAGCAAGGGACCAGGGTGTAGCTAGAGTCTCTTTGGACTTCTTAGATATAAGAAGGTGTCCGGGTGCATGTTCACCGGAAAAGAAGACTTGAATGCCTAAGCCTTGCGTTCCCATTTTAAATCTCTATCCACGCCAGCCTGAAATACCTAAATAACACTGTTTTGACTGGCCTCTATTCACTGTGGGCAGCCCTCTGGAAAGAAAAGGAGTTTCTCTAAGGAAACACGGTGCTTCCATAGCATGGGTGGGTGTTCCTCCTGTCATGCTCTAGAGCTACAGGGTAACTTGACGTGAGTCCTTGCCTCAAGCTAAGGCCTGAAAAGCCCTGCTGAAGCGAAAGCGCTTAGCATTTTCCATTATGTCGTATTGGAAGTTCTGCTTTACTTGAACGTTTCTTCACTCTACCAGACACTAGGCACCCTAGTGTAGGCACCCTTTTTCGTACAACTACAGTGAGTACCAGCAGTCTCCTTTACCCTTCTAAGAAACATCCAGACCTAGAAGCCTTTCCCAGTCACACTATGTATTCAGAGTTTAAGGCAACTCGCTGCACCCTTCCTTAGAAAGCTAGGTGGACTCAGCTCTTCAACAGCTCCAGGGATTCTGTTCTCTCACGACATACATGCCATTGAAGTCTGCCTCATTGCTCTCATTGGAGCTACACTAAGAAACACAATCGGCTTCACCTTCTTCTAGGAACTCTTACCCAAGGACCCCATACCTACAGGAGAAAGGAGGCTTGCATTCCTACTGGAATCTAAGCAAAGTTTTTCCTGTTACACTGCAGGACTTTAGAATAGGTTTAGGCCCGAAGGGTTACATAGAGCGTTCCAAGAATGAGGGAGTTCGATACATGCAGAAAACCCTGTGAAGAAAAGTTGATTCAGCAAGGGACCAGGGTTTGGCTAGAGTCTCTATTGACTTGTTAGAAATCAGAAGGGTTTCGGCTGCATGTTAACCCGAGAAGGAGACCTGATGGCACAAGCCTTGCTTTCCCATGTTAAATCTCTAAACATGCTTCCTTGAAGAATCCTAAATAACACTGTTTTTACCTGGCTTCTGGTCACTGTAGGCAGCCCTCACGAAAGAAAAGGAGTTTTCTCTAAGGAAACACGGTGCTTCCATAGCATGGGTGGGAGCTCCTGCTGTCCTGCTCTAGAGCTACAGGGAAACTTGACGTGAGTCTTTGCCTCAAGCTAAGGCCTGAAAAGCCTTGCTGAAGCGAAAGCGTTTAGCAGTTTCCATTATGTCGTATTCCAAGTTCTGCTTTACTTGAATGTTTCTTCACTTACCAGACACAAGGCACCCTCGTGTAGGCACCCTTTTTCGTAGAAATACAGTGAGTACCAGCAGTCTTCTTTGCTCTTCTAAGAAACATCCAGACCTAGAAGCCTTTCCCAGTCACTCTATGTAATCAGAGTTTAAGGCAACTCGCTGCACCCTTCCTTAGAAAGCTAGGTGGACTCAGCTCTTCAACAGCTCCAGGGATTCTGTTCTCTCACGACATACATGCCATTGAAGTCTGCCTCATTGCTCTCATTGGAGCTACACTAAGAAACACAATCTGCTTCGCCTTCTTCTAGGAACTCTTACCCAAGGACCCCATACCTACAGGAGAAAGGAGGCTTGCATTCCTACTGGAATCTAAGCAAAGTTTTTCCTGTTACACTGCAGGACTTTAGAATAGGTTTAGGCCCGAAGGGTTACATAGAGCGTTCCAAGAATGAGGGAGTTCGATACATGCAGAAAACCCTGTGAAGACAAGTTGATTCAGCAAGGGACCAGGGTTTGGCTAGAGTCTCTATTGACTTGTTAGAAATCAGAAGGGTTTCGGCTGCATGTTAACCCGAGAAGGAGACCTGATGGCACAAGCCTTGCTTTCCCATGTTAAATGTCTAAACATGCTTCCCTGAAGAATCCTAAATAACACTGTTTTTACCTGGCTTCTGGTCACTGTAGGCAGCCCTCTGGAAAGAAAAGGAGTTTTCTCTAAGGAAACACGGTGCTTCCATAGCATGTGTAGGAGCTCCTGCTGTCCTGCTCTAGAGCTACAGGGAAACTTGACGTGAGTGTTTGCCTCAAGCTAAGGCCTGAAAAGCCTTGCTGCAGCGAAAGCGCTTAGCAGTTTCCATTATGTCGTATTCGAAGTTCTGCTTTACTTGAATGTTTCTTCACTTACCAGACACAAGGCACCCTCGTGTAGGCACCCTTTTTCGTAGAAATACAGTGAGTACCAGCAGTCTTCTTTGCTCTTCTAAGAAACATCCAGACCTAGAAGCCTTTCCCAGTCACTCTATGTAATCAGAGTGTAGGGCTACTCGCTGCACCCTTCCTTAGGAAGCTAGGTGGACTCAGCTCTTCAACAGCTCCAGGGATTCTGTTCTCTCACGTCCTACATGCCATGGAAGTCTGCCTCATTGCCCTCTGTGGAGCTTCACTAAGATACACAATCTGCTTCGCCTACCTCTAGGAACTCTTACCCAATGACCCCATACCTACAGGAGAAAGGAGGCTTGCATTCCTACTGGAACCAAAGCACACTTTTTCCTTTTACACTGCAGGACTTTAGAATAGGCTTAGGCCCTATAGCATACATAGAACGTTCCATGGTTGAGGGAGTTCCATATATGCAGAACACTCTGTGAAGAAAAGGTGATTCAGCAAGGGACCAGGGTGTAGTTAGAGTCTCTTTGGACTTTTTAGATATAAGAAGGTGTCCGGGTCATGTTCACCGGAAAAGAAGACCTAAATGCCTAAGCCTTGCGTTCCAATTTAAATCTTTATCCAGGCTGCCCTGAGATACCTAAATAACACTGTTTTTGACAGTCCTGTCTTCAAAGTGGGCAGCCCTCTGGAAAGAAAAGGAGTTTCTCTAAGGAAACACGGTGCTGCCATAGCATGGGTGGGAGTTCCTCCTGTCATGCTCTAGAGCTACAGGATAACTTGACGTGAGTCCTTGCCTGAAGCTAAGGCCTGAAAAGCCCTGCTGAAGCGAAAGCGCTTAGCAGTTTCCATTATCTCGTATTGGAAGTTCTGCTTTACTTGAACGTTTCTTCACTTTACCAGACACTAGGCACCCTAGTGTAGGCACCCTTTTCGTACAAATACAGTGAGTACCAGCAGTGTCCTTTAGCCTTCTAAGAAACATGCAGACCTAGAAGCCTTTTCCAGTCACACTATGTATTCAGAGTTTAAGGCAACTCGCTGCACCCTTCCTTAGGAAGCTAGGTGGACTCAGCTCTTCAACAGCTCCAGGGATTCTGTTCTCTCACGACCTACATGCCATTGAAATCTGCCTCATTGGCCTCATTGGAGCTACACTAAGAAACACAATCTGCTTCGCCTTCTTCTAGGAACTCTTACCCAAGGCCCCCATACCTACAGGAGAAATTAGGCTTGCATTCCTACTGGAATGTAAGCAAAGTTTTTCCTGTTACACTGCAGGACTTTAGAATAGGTTTAAGCCCGAAGGGTTACATAGAGCGTTCCAAGAATGAGGGAGTTCGATACATGCAGAAAACCCTGTGAAGAAAAGTTGATTCAGCAAGGGACCAGGGTTTGGCTGGAGTCTCTATTGACTTGTTAGAAATCAGAAGGGTTTCGGCTGCATGTTAACCCGAGAAGGAGACCTGATGGCACAAGCCTTGCTTTCCCATGTTAAATCTCTAAACATGCTTCCCTGAAGAATCCTAAATAACACTGTTTTTACCTGGCTTCTGGTCATTGTAGGCAGCCCTCTCGAAAGAAAAGGAGTTTTCTCTAAGGAAACACGGTGCTTCCATAGCATGGGTGGCAGCTCCTGCTGTGCTGCTCTAGAGCTACAGGGAAACTTGACGTGAGTGTTTGCCTCAAGCTAAGGCCTGAAAAGCCTTGCTGAAGCGAAAGCGCTTAGCAGTTTCCATTATGTCGTATTCGAAGTTCTGCTTTACTTGAATGTTTCTTCACTTACCAGACACAAGGCACCCTCGTGTAGGCACCCTTTTTCGTAGAAATACAGTGAGTACCAGCAGTCTTCTTTGCTCTTCTAAGAAACATCCAGACCTAGAAGCCTTTCCCAGTCACTCTATGTAATCAGAGTGTAGGGCAACTCGCTGCACCCTTCCTTAGGAAGCTAGGTGGACTCAGCTCTTCAACAGCTCCAGGGATTCTGTTCTCTCACGTCCTACATGCCATGGAAGTCTGCCTCATTGCCCTCTGTGGAGCTTCACTAAGATACACAATCTGCTTCGCCTACCTCTAGGAACTCGTACCCAATGACCCCATACCTACAGGAGAAAGGAGGCTTGCATTCCTACTGGAACCAAAGCACAGTTTTTCCTTTTACACTGCAGGACTTTAGAATAGGCTTAGGCCCTATAGCATACATAGAACGTTCCAAGGATGAGGGAGTTCCATATATGCAGAACACTGTGTGAAGAAAAGGTGATTCAGCAAGGGACCAGGGTGTAGCTAGAGTCTCTTTGGACTTTTTAGATATAAGAAGGTGTCCGGGTGCATGTTCACCGGAAAAGAAGACTTGAATGCCTAAGCCTTGCGTTCCCATTTTAAATCTCTATCCATGCCAGCCTGAGATACCTAAATAACACTGTTTTGACTGGCCTCTATTCACTGTGGGCAGCCCTCTGGAAAGAAAAGGAGTTTCTCTAAGGAAACACGGTGCTTCCATAGCATGGGTGGGAGTTCCTCCTGTCATGCTCTAGAGCTACAGGGTAACTTGACGTGAGTCCTTGCCTCCAGCTAAGGCCTGAAAAGCCCTGCTGAAGCGAAAGCGCTTAGCATTTTCCATTATGTCGTATTGGAAGTTCTGCTTTACTTGAACGTTTCTTCACTCTACCAGACACGAGGCACCCTAGTGTAGGCACCCTTTTTCGTACAACTACAGTGAGTACCAGCAGTCTCCTTTACCCTTCTAAGAAACATCCAGACCTAGAAGCCTTTCCCAGTCACACTATGTATTCAGAGTTTAAGGCAACTCGCTGCACCCTTCCTTAGAAAGCTAGGTGGACTCAGCTCTTCAACAGCTCCAGGGATTCTGTTCTCTCACGACCTACATGCCGTTGAAGTCTGCCTCATTGCTCTCATTGGAGCTACACTAAGAAACACAATCTGCTTCGCCTTCTTCTAGGAACTCTTACCCAAGGCCCCCATACCTACAGGAGAAATTAGGCTTGCATTCCTACTGGAATGTAAGCAAAGTTTTTCCTGTTACACTGCAGGACTTTAGAATAGGTTTAAGCCCGAAGGGTTACATAGAGCGTTCCAAGAATGAGGGAGTTCGATACATGCAGAAAACCCTGTGAAGAAAAGTTGATTCAGCAAGGGACCAGGTTTTGGCTGGAGTCTCTATTGACTTGTTAGAAATCAGAAGGGTTTCGGCTGCATGTTAACCCGAGAAGGAGACCTGATGGCACAAGCCTTGCTTTCCCATGTTAAATCTCTAAACATGCTTCCCTGAAGAATCCTAAATAACACTGTTTTTACCTGGCTTCTGGTCATTGTAGGCAGCCCTCTCGAAAGAAAAGGAGTTTTCTCTAAGGAAACACGGTGCTTCCATAGCATGGGTGGCAGCTCCTGCTGTGCTGCTCTAGAGCTACAGGGAAACTTGACGTGAGTGTTTGCCTCAAGCTAAGGCCTGAAAAGCCTTGCTGAAGCGAAAGCGCTTAGCAGTTTCCATTATGTCGTATTCGAAGTTCTGCTTTACTTGAATGTTTCTTCACTTACCAGACACAAGGCACCCTCGTGTAGGCACCCTTTTTCGTAGAAATACAGTGAGTACCAGCAGTCTTCTTTGCTCTTCTAAGAAACATCCAGACCTAGAAGCCTTTCCCAGTCACTCTATGTAATCAGAGTGTAGGGCAACTCGCTGCACCCTTCCTTAGGAAGCTAGGTGGACTCAGCTCTTCAACAGCTCCAGGGATTCTGTTCTCTCACGTCCTACATGCCATGGAAGTCTGCCTCATTGCCCTCTGTGGAGCTTCACTAAGATACACAATCTGCTTCGCCTACCTCTAGGAACTCGTACCCAATGACCCCATACCTACAGGAGAAAGGAGGCTTGCATTCCTACTGGAACCAAAGCACAGTTTTTCCTTTTACACTGCAGGACTTTAGAATAGGCTTAGGCCCTATAGCATACATAGAACGTTCCAAGGATGAGGGAGTTCCATATATGCAGAACACTGTGTGAAGAAAAGGTGATTCAGCAAGGGACCAGGGTGTAGCTAGAGTCTCTTTGGACTTTTTAGATATAAGAAGGTGTCCGGGTGCATGTTCACCGGAAAAGAAGACTTGAATGCCTAAGCCTTGCGTTCCCATTTTAAATCTCTATCCATGCCAGCCTGAGATACCTAAATAACACTGTTTTGACTGGCCTCTATTCACTGTGGGCAGCCCTCTGGAAAGAAAAGGAGTTTCTCTAAGGAAACACGGTGCTTCCATAGCATGGGTGGGAGTTCCTCCTGTCATGCTCTAGAGCTACAGGGTAACTTGACGTGAGTCCTTGCCTCCAGCTAAGGCCTGAAAAGCCCTGCTGAAGCGAAAGCGCTTAGCATTTTCCATTATGTCGTATTGGAAGTTCTGCTTTACTTGAACGTTTCTTCACTCTACCAGACACGAGGCACCCTAGTGTAGGCACCCTTTTTCGTACAACTACAGTGAGTACCAGCAGTCTCCTTTACCCTTCTAAGAAACATCCAGACCTAGAAGCCTTTCCCAGTCACACTATGTATTCAGAGTTTAAGGCAACTCGCTGCACCCTTCCTTAGAAAGCTAGGCGGACTCAGCTCTTCAACAGCTCCAGGGATTCTGTTCTCTCACGACCTACATGCCGTTGAAGTCTGCCTCATTGCTCTCATTGGAGCTACACTAAGAAACACAATCTGCTTCGCCTTCTTCTAGGAACTCTTACCCAAGGACCCCATACCTACAGGAGAAAGGAGGCTTGCATTCCTACTGGAATCTAAGCAAAGTTTTTCCTGTTACACTGCAGGACTTTAGAATAGGTTTAGGCCCGAAGGGTTACATAGAGCGTTCCAAGAATGAGGGAGTTCGATACATGCAGAAAACCCTGTGAAGAAAAGTTGATTCAGCAAGGGACCAGGGTTTGGCTAGAGTCTCTATTGACTTGTTAGAAATCAGAAGGGTTTCGGCTGCATGTTAACCCGAGAAGGAGACCTGGTGGCACAAGCCTTGCTTTCCCATGTTAAATCTCTAAACATGCTTCCCTGAAGAATCCTAAATAACACTGTTTTTACCTGGCTTCTGGTCACTGTAGGCAGCCCTCTCGAAAGAAAAGGAGTTTTCTCTAAGGAAACACGGTGCTTCCATAGCATGGGTGGGAGCTCCTGCTGTCCTACTCTAGAGCTACAGGGAAACTTGACGTGAGTGTTTGCCTCAAACTAAGGCCTGAAAAGCCTTGCTGAAGCGAAAGCGCTTAGCAGTTTCCATTATGTCGTATTCCAAGTTCTGCTTTACTTGAATGTTTCTTCACTTACCAGACACAAGGCACCCTCGTGTAGGCACCCTTTTTCGTAGAAATACAGTGAGTACCAGCAGTCTTCTTTGCTCTTCTAAGAAACATCCAGACCTAGAAGCCTTTCCCAGTCACTCTATGTAATCAGAGTGTAGGGCAACTCGCTGCACCCTTCCTTAGGAAGCTAGGTGGACTCAGCTCTTCAACAGCTCCAGGGATTCTGTTCTCTCACGTCCTACATGCCATGGAAGTCTGCCTCATTGCCCTCTGTGGAGCTTCACTAAGATACACAATCTGCTTCGCCTACCTCTAGGAACTCGTACCCAATGACCCCATACCTACAGGAGAAAGGAGGCTTGCATTCCTACTGGAACCAAAGCACAGTTTTTCCTTTTACACTGCAGGACTTTAGAATAGGCTTAGGCCCTATAGCATACATAGAACGTTCCAAGGATGAGGGAGTTCCATATATGCAGAACACTGTGTGAAGAAAAGGTGATTCAGCAAGGGACCAGGGTGTAGCTAGAGTCTCTTTGGACTTTTTAGATATAAGAAGGTGTCCGGGTCATGTTCACCGGAAAAGAAGACCTGAATGCCTAAGCCTTCCGTTCCCATTTTAAATCTGTATCCAGGCTGCCTTGAGATACCTAAATAACACTGTTTTTGACAGTCCTCTATTCACTGTGGGCTGCCCTCTGGAAAGAAAAGGAGTTTCTCTAAGGAAACACGGTGCTTCCATAGCATGGGTGGAGCTCGTGCTTTCCTGCTCTAGAGCTACAGGGAAACTTGACGTGAGTCTTTGCCTCAAGCTAAGGCCTGTAAAGCGCTGCTGAAGCGAAAGCGCTTAGCAGTTTCCATTATGTCGTATTGGAAGTTCTGCTTTACTTGAACGTTTCTTCACTCTACCAGACACTAGGCACCCTAGTGTAGGCACCCTTTTTCGTACAACTACAGTGAGTACCAGCAGTCTCCTTTACCCTTCTAAGAAACATCCAGACCTAGAAGCCTTTCCCAGTCACACTATGTATTCAGAGTTTAAGGCAACTCGCTGCACCCTTCCTTAGAAAGCTAGGTGGACTCAGCTCTTCAACAGCTCCAGGGATTCTGTTCTCTCACGACCTACATGCCATTGAAGTCTGCCTCATTGCTCTCATTGGAGCTACACTAAGAAACACAATCTGCTTCGCCTTCTTCTAGGAACTCTTACCCAAGGACCCCATACCTACAGGAGAAAGGAGGCTTGCATTCCTACTGGAATCTAAGCAAAGTTTTTCCTGTTACACTGCAGGACTTTAGAATAGGTTTAGGCCCGAAGGGTTACATAGAGCGTTCCAAGAATGAGGGAGTTCGATACATGCAGAAAACCCTGTGAAGAAAAGTTGATTCAGCAAGGGACCAGGGTTTGGCTAGAGTCTCTATTGACTTGTTAGAAATCAGAAGGGTTTCGGCTGCATGTTAACCCGAGAAGGAGACCTGATGGCACAAGCCTTGCTTTCCCATGTTAAATCTCTAAACATGCTTCCCTGAAGAATCCTAAATAACACTGTTTTTACCTGGCTTCTGGTCACTGTAGGCAGCCCTCTCGAAAGAAAAGGAGTTTTCTCTAAGGAAACACGGTGCTTCCATAGCATGGGTGGGAGCTCCTGCTGTCCTGCTCTAGAGCTACAGGGAAACTTGACGTGAGTGTTTGCCTCAAGCTAAGGCCTGAAAAGCCTTGCTGAAGCGAAAGCGCTTAGCAGTTTCCATTATGTCGTATTCGAAGTTCTGCTTTACTTGAATGTTTCTTCACTTACCAGACACAAGGCACCCTCGTGTAGGCACCCTATTTCGTAGAAATACAGTGAGTACCAGCAGTCTTCTTTGCTCTTCTAAGAAACATCCAGACCTAGAAGCCTTTCCCAGTCACTCTATGTAATCAGAGTGTAGGGCAACTCGCTGCACCCTTCCTTAGGAAGCTAGGTGGACTCAGCTCTTCAACAGCTCCAGGGATTCTGTTCTCTCACGTCCTACATGCCATGGAAGTCTGCCTCATTGCCCTCTGTGGAGCTTCACTAAGATACACAATCTGCTTCGCCTACCTCTAGGAACTCTTACCCAATGACCCCATACCTACAGGAGAAAGGAGGCTTGCATTCCTACTGGAACCAAAGCACACTTTTTCCTTTTACACTGCAGGACTTTAGAATAGGCTTAGGCCCTATAGCATACATAGAACGTTCCAAGGATGAGGGAGTTCCATATATGCAGAACACTCTGTGAAGAAAAGGTGATTCAGCAAGGGACCAGGGTGTAGCTAGAGTCTCTTTGGACTTTTTAGATATAAGAAGGTGTCCGGGTGCATGTTCACCGGAAAAGAAGACTTGAATGCCTAAGCCTTGCGTTCCCATTTTAAATCTCTATCCACGCCAGCCTGAGATACCTAAATAACACTGTTTTGACTGGCCTCTATTCACTGTGGGCAGCCCTCTGGAAAGAAAAGGAGTTTCTCTAAGGAAACACGGTGCTTCCATAGCATGGGTGGGAGTTCCTCCTGTCATGCTCTAGAGCTACAGGGTAACTTGACGTGAGTCCTTGCCTCAAGCTAAGGCCTGAAAAGCCCTGCTGAAGCGAAAGCGCTTAGCATTTTCCATTATGTCGTATTGGAAGTTCTGCTTTACTTGAACGTTTCTTCACTCTACCAGACACTAGGCACCCTAGTGTAGGCACCCTTTTTCGTACAACTACAGTGAGTACCAGCAGTCTCCTTTACCCTTCTAAGAAACATCCAGACCTAGAAGCCTTTCCCAGTCACACTATGTATTCAGAGTTTAAGGCAACTCGCTGCACCCTTCCTTAGAAAGCTAGGTGGACTCAGCTCTTCAACAGCTCCAGGGATTCTGTTCTCTCACGACCTACATGCCATTGAAGTCTGCCTCATTGCTCTCATTGGAGCTACACTAAGAAACACAATCTGCTTCGCCTTCTTCTAGGAACTCTTACCCAAGGACCCCATACCTACAGGAGAAAGGAGGCTTGCATTCCTACTGGAATCTAAGCAAAGTTTTTCCTGTTACACTGCAGGACTTTAGAATAGGTTTAGGCCCGAAGGGTTACATAGAGCGTTCCAAGAATGAGGGAGTTCGATACATGCAGAAAACCCTGTGAAGAAAAGTTGATTCAGCAAGGGACCAGGGTTTGGCTAGAGTCTCTACTGACTTGTTAGAAATCAGAAGGGTTTCGGCTGCATGTTAACCCGAGAAGGAGACCTGATGGCACAAGCCTTGCTTTCCCATGTTAAATCTCTAAACATGCTTCCCTGAAGAATCCTAAATAACACTGTTTTTACCTGGCTTCTGGTCACTCTAGGCAGCCCTCTCGAAAGAAAAGGAGTTTTCTCTAAGGAAACACGGTGCTTCCATAGCATGGGTGGGAGCTCCTGCTGTCCTGCTCTAGAGCTACAGGGAAACTTGACGTGAGTGTTTGCCTCAAGCTAAGGCCTGAAAAGCCTTGCTGAAGCGAAAGCGCTTAGCAGTTTCCATTATGTCGTATTCGAAGTTCTGCTTTACTTGAATGTTTCTTCACTTACCAGACACAAGGCACCCTCGTGTAGGCACCCTATTTCGTAGAAATACAGTGAGTACCAGCAGTCTTCTTTGCTCTTCTAAGAAACATCCAGACCTAGAAGCCTTATCCAGTCACTCTATGTAATCAGAGTGTAGGGCAACTCGCTGCACCCTTCCTTAGGAAGCTAGGTGGACTCAGCTCTTCAACAGCTCCAGGGATTCTGTTCTCTCATGTCCTACATGCCATGGAAGTCTGCCTCATTGCCCTCTGTGGAGCTTCACTAAGATACACAATCTGCTTCGCCTACCTCTAGGAACTCGTACCCAATGACCCCATACCTACAGGAGAAAGGAGGCTTGCATTCCTACTGGAACCAAAGCACACTTTTTCCTTTTACACTGCAGGACTTTAGAATAGGCTTAGGCCCTATAGCATACATAGAACGTTCCAAGGATGAGGGAGTTCCATATATGCAGAACACTGTGTGAAGAAAAGGTGATTCAGCAAGGGACCAGGGTGTAGCTAGAGTCTCTTTGGACTTTTTAGATATAAGAAGGTGTCCGGGTCATGTTCACCGGAAAAGAAGACCTGAATGCCTAAGCCTTCCGTTCCCATTTTAAATCTGTATCCAGGCTGCCTTGAGATACCTAAATAACACTGTTTTTGACAGTCCTCTATTCACTGTGGGCTGCCCTCTGGAAAGAAAAGGAGTTTCTCTAAGGAAACACGGTGCTTCCATAGCATGGGTGGAGCTCGTGCTTTCCTGCTCTAGAGCTACAGGGAAACTTGACGTGAGTCTTTGCCTCAAGCTAAGGCCTGTAAAGCGCTGCTGAAGCGAAAGCGCTTAGCAGTTTCCATTATGTCGTATTGGAAGTTCTGCTTTACTTGAACGTTTCTTCACTCTACCAGACACTAGGCACCCTAGTGTAGGCACCCTTTTTCGTACAACTACAGTGAGTACCAGCAGTCTCCTTTACCCTTCTAAGAAACATCCAGACCTAGAAGCCTTTCCCAGTCACACTATGTATTCAGAGTTTAAGGCAACTCGCTGCACCCTTCCTTAGAAAGCTAGGTGGACTCAGCTCTTCAACAGCTCCAGGGATTCTGTTCTCTCACGACATACATGCCATTGAAGTCTGCCTCATTGCTCTCATTGGAGCTACACTAAGAAACACAATCTGCTTCGCCTTCTTCTAGGAACTCTTACCCAAGGACCCCATACCTACAGGAGAAAGGAGGCTTGCATTCCTACTGGAATCTAAGCAAAGTTTTTCCTGTTACACTGCAGGACTTTAGAATAGGTTTAGGCCCGAAGGGTTACATAGAGCGTTCCAAGAATGAGGGAGTTCGATACATGCAGAAAACCCTGTGAAGAAAAGTTGATTCAGCAAGGGACCAGGGTTTGGCTAGAGTCTCTATTGACTTGTTAGAAATCAGAAGGGTTTCGGCTGCATGTTAACCCGAGAAGGAGACCTGATGGCACAAGCCTTGCTTTCCCATGTTAAATCTCTAAACATGCTTCCCTGAAGAATCCTAAATAACACTGTTTTTACCTGGCTTCTGGTCACTGTAGGCAGCCCTCTCGAAAGAAAAGGAGTTTTCTCTAAGGAAACACGGTGCTTCCATAGCATGGGTGGGAGCTCCTGCTGTCCTGCTCTAGAGCTACAGGGAAACTTGACGTGAGTGTTTGCCTCAAGCTAAGGCCTGAAAAGCCTTGCTGAAGCGAAAGCGCTTAGCAGTTTCCATTATGTCGTATTCGAAGTTCTGCTTTACTTGAATGTTTCTTCACTTACCAGACACAAGGCACCCTCGTGTAGGCACCCTTTTTCGTAGAAATACAGTGAGTACCAGCAGTCTTCTTTGCTCTTCTAAGAAACATCCAGACCTAGAAGCCTTTCCCAGTCACTCTATGTAATCAGAGTGTAGGGCAACTCGCTGCACCCTTCCTTAGGAAGCTAGGTGGACTCAGCTCTTCAACAGCTCCAGGGATTCTGTTCTCTCACGTCCTACATGCCATGGAAGTCTGCCTCATTGCCCTCTGTGGAGCTTCACTAAGATACACAATCTGCTTCGCCTACCTCTAGGAACTCGTACCCAATGACCCCATACCTACAGGAGAAAGGAGGCTTGCATTCCTACTGGAACCAAAGCACACTTTTTCCTTTTACACTGCAGGACTTTAGAATAGGCTTAGGCCCTATAGCATACATAGAACGTTCCAAGGATGAGGGAGTTCCATATATGCAGAACACTCTGTGAAGAAAAGGTGATTCAGCAAGGGACCAGGGTGTAGCTAGAGTCTCTTTGGACTTTTTAGATATAAGAAGGTGTTCGGGTGCATGTTCACCGGAAAAGAAGACTTGAATGCCTAAGCCTTGCGTTCCCATTTTAAATCTCTATCCACGCCAGCCTGAGATACCTAAATAACACTGTTTTGACTGGCCTCTATTCACTGTGGGCAGCCCTCTGGAAAGAAAAGGAGTTTCTCTAAGGAAACACGGTGCTTCCATAGCATGGGTGGGAGTTCCTCCTGTCATGCTCTAGAGCTACAGGGTAACTTGACGTGAGTCCTTGCCTCCAGCTAAGGCCTGAAAAGCCCTGCTGAAGCGAAAGCGCTTAGCATTTTCCATTATGTCGTATTGGAAGTTCTGCTTTACTTGAACGTTTCTTCACTCTACCAGACACTAGGCACCCTAGTGTAGGCACACTTTTTCGTACAACTACAGTGAGTACCAGCAGTCTCCTTTACCCTTCTAAGAAACATCCAGACCTAGAAGCCTTTCCCAGTCACACTATGTATTCAGAGTTTAAGGCAACTCGCTGCACCCTTCCTTAGAAAGCTAGGTGGACTCAGCTCTTCAACAGCTCCAGGGATTCTGTTCTCTCACGACCTACATGCCGTTGAAGTCTGCCTCATTGCTCTCATTGGAGCTACACTAAGAAACACAATCTGCTTCGCCTTCTTCTAGGAACTCTTACCCAAGGACCCCATACCTACAGGAGAAAGGAGGCTTGCATTCCTACTGGAATCTAAGCAAAGTTTTTCCTGTTACACTGCAGGACTTTAGAATAGGTTTAGGCCCGAAGGGTTACATAGAGCGTTCCAAGAATGAGGGAGTTCGATACATGCAGAAAACCCTGTGAAGAAAAGTTGATTCAGCAAGGGACCAGGGTTTGGCTAGAGTCTCTATTGACTTGTTAGAAATCAGAAGGGTTTCGGCTGCATGTTAACCCGAGAAGGAGACCTGATGGCACAAGCCTTGCTTTCCCATGTTAAATCTCTAAACATGCTTCCCTGAAGAATCCTAAATAACACTGTTTTTACCTGGCTTCTGGTCACTGTAGGCAGCCCTCTCGAAAGAAAAGGAGTTTTCTCTAAGGAAACACGGTGCTTCCATAGCATGGGTGGGAGCTCCTGCTGTCCTGCTCTAGAGCTACAGGGAAACTTGACGTGAGTGTTTGCCTCAAGCTAAGGCCTGAAAAGCCTTGCTGAAGCGAAAGCGCTTAGCAGTTTCCATTATGTCGTATTCGAAGTTCTGCTTTACTTGAATGTTTCTTCACTTACCAGACACAAGGCACCCTCGTGTAGGCACCCTATTTCGTAGAAATACAGTGAGTACCAGCAGTCTTCTTTGCTCTTCTAAGAAACATCCAGACCTAGAAGCCTTTCCCAGTCACTCTATGTAATCAGAGTGTAGGGCAACTCGCTGCACCCTTCCTTAGGAAGCTAGGTGGACTCAGCTCTTCAACAGCTCCAGGGATTCTGTTCTCTCACGTCCTACATGCCATGGAAGTCTGCCTCATTGCCCTCTGTGGAGCTTCACTAAGATACACAATCTGCTTCGCCTACCTCTAGGAACTCGTACCCAATGACCCCATACCTACAGGAGAAAGGAGGCTTGCATTCCTACTGGAACCAAAGCACAGTTTTTCCTTTTACACTGCAGGACTTTAGAATAGGCTTAGGCCCTATAGCATACATAGAACGTTCCAAGGATGAGGGAGTTCCATATATGCAGAACACTCTGTGAAGAAAAGTTGATTCAGCAAGGGACCAGGGTGTAGCTAGAGTCTCTTTGGACTTTTTAGATATAAGAAGGTGTCCGGGTGCATGTTCACCGGAAAAGAAGACTTGAATGCCTAAGCCTTGCGTTCCCATTTTAAATCTCTATCCACGCCAGCCTGAGATACCTAAATAACACTGTTTTGACTGGCCTCTATTCACTGTGGGCAGCCCTCTGGAAAGAAAAGGAGTTTCTCTAAGGAAACACGGTGCTTCCATAGCATGGGTGGGAGTTCCTCCTGTCATGCTCTAGAGCTACAGGGTAACTTGACGTGAGTCCTTGCCTCCAGCTAAGGCCTGAAAAGCCCTGCTGAAGCGAAAGCGCTTAGCATTTTCCATTATGTCGTATTGGAAGTTCTGCTTTACTTGAACGTTTCTTCACTCTACCAGACACTAGGCACCCTAGTGTAGGCACCCTTTTTCGTACAACTACAGTGAGTACCAGCAGTCTCCTTTACCCTTCTAAGAAACATCCAGACCTAGAAGCCTTTCCCAGTCACACTATGTATTCAGAGTTTAAGGCAACTCGCTGCACCCTTCCTTAGAAAGCTAGGTGGACTCAGCTCTTCAACAGCTCCAGGGATTCTGTTCTCTCACGACCTACATGCCATTGAAGTCTGCCTCATTGCTCTCATTGGAGCTACACTAAGAAACACAATCTGCTTCGCCTTCTTCTAGGAACTCTTACCCAAGGACCCCATACCTACAGGAGAAAGGAGGCTTGCATTCCTACTGGAATCTAAGCAAAGTTTTTCCTGTTACACTGCAGGACTTTAGAATAGGTTTAGGCCCGAAGGGTTACATAGAGTGTTCCAAGAATGAGGGAGTTCGATACATGCAGAAAACCCTGTGAAGAAAAGTTGATTCAGCAAGGGACCAGGGTTTGGCTAGAGTCTCTATTGACTTGTTAGAAATCAGAAGGGTTTCGGCTGCATGTTAACCCGAGAAGGAGACCTGGTGGCACAAGCCTTGCTTTCCCATGTTAAATCTCTAAACATGCTTCCCTGAAGAATCCTAAATAACACTGTTTTTACCTGGCTTCTGGTCACTGTAGGCAGCCCTCTCGAAAGAAAAGGAGTTTTCTCTAAGGAAACACGGTGCTTCCATAGCATGGGTGGGAGCTCCTGCTGTCCTGCTCTAGAGCTACAGGGAAACTTGACGTAAGTGTTTGCCTCAAGCTAAGGCCTGAAAAGCCTTGCTGAAGCTAAAGCGCTTAGCAGTTTCCATTATGTCGTATTCCAAGTTCTGCTTTACTTGAATGTTTCTTCACTTACCAGACACAAGGCACCCTCGTGTAGGCACCCTTTTTCGTAGAAATACAGTGAGTACCAGCAGTGTTCTTTGCTCTTCTAAGAAACATCCAGACCTAGAAGCCTTTCCCAGTCACTCTATGTAATCAGAGTGTAGGGCAACTCGCTGCACCCTTCCTTAGGAAGCTAGGTGGACTCAGCTCTTCAACAGCTCCAGGGATTCTGTTCTCTCACGTCCTACATGCCATGGAAGTCTGCCTCATTGTCCTCTGTGGAGCTTCACTAAGATACACAATCTGCTTCGCCTACCTCTAGGAACTCGTACCCAATGACCCCATACCTACAGGAGAAAGGAGGCTTGCATTCCTACTGGAACCAAAGCACACTTTTTCCTTTTACACTGCAGGACTTTAGAATAGGCTTCGGCCCTATAGCATACATAGAACGTTCCAAGGATGAGGGAGTTCCATATATGCAGAACACTCTGTGAAGAAAAGTTGATTCAGCAAGGGACCAGGGTTTAGCTAGAGTCTCTTTGGACTTCTTAGATATAAGAAGGTGTCCGGGTGCATGTTCACCGGAAAAGAAGACTTGAATGCCTAAGCCTTGCGTTCCCATTTTAAATCTCTATCCACGCCAGCCTGAGATACCTAAATAACACTGTTTTGACTGGCCTCTATTCACTGTGGGCAGCCCTCTGGAAAGAAAAGGAGTTTCTCTAAGGAAACACGGTGCTTCCATAGCATGGGTGGGAGTTCCTCCTGTCATGCTCTAGAGCTACAGGGTAACTTGACGTGAGTCCTTGCCTCCAGCTAAGGCCTGAAAAGCCCTGCTGAAGCGAAAGCGCTTAGCATTTTCCATTATGTCGTATTGGAAGTTCTGCTTTACTTGAACGTTTCTTCACTCTACCAGACACTAGGCACCCTAGTGTAGGCACACTTTTTCGTACAACTACAGTGAGTACCAGCAGTCTCCTTTACCCTTCTAAGAAACATCCAGACCTAGAAGCCTTTCCCAGTCACACTATGTATTCAGAGTTTAAGGCAACTCGCTGCACCCTTCCTTAGAAAGCTAGGTGGACTCAGCTCTTCAACAGCTCCAGGGATTCTGTTCTCTCACGACCTACATGCCGTTGAAGTCTGCCTCATTGCTCTCATTGGAGCTACACTAAGAAACACAATCTGCTTCGCCTTCTTCTAGGAACTCTTACCCAAGGACCCCATACCTACAGGAGAAAGGAGGCTTGCATTCCTACTGGAATCTAAGCAAAGTTTTTCCTGTTACACTGCAGGACTTTAGAATAGGTTTAGGCCCGAAGGGTTACATAGAGCGTTCCAAGAATGAGGGAGTTCGATACATGCAGAAAACCCTGTGAAGAAAAGTTGATTCAGCAAGGGACCAGGGTTTGGCTAGAGTCTCTATTGACTTGTTAGAAATCAGAAGGGTTTCGGCTGCATGTTAACCCGAGAAGGAGACCTGATGGCACAAGCCTTGCTTTCCCATGTTAAATCTCTAAACATGCTTCCCTGAAGAATCCTAAATAACACTGTTTTTACCTGGCTTCTGGTCACTGTAGGCAGCCCTCTCGAAAGAAAAGGAGTTTTCTCTAAGGAAACACGGTGCTTCCATAGCATGGGTGGGAGCTCCTGCTGTCCTGCTCTAGAGCTACAGGGAAACTTGACGTGAGTGTTTGCCTCAAGCTAAGGCCTGAAAAGCCTTGCTGAAGCGAAAGCGCTTAGCAGTTTCCATTATGTCGTATTCGAAGTTCTGCTTTACTTGAATGTTTCTTCACTTACCAGACACAAGGCACCCTCGTGTAGGCACCCTATTTCGTAGAAATACAGTGAGCACCAGCAGTCTTCTTTGCTCTTCTAAGAAACATCCAGACCTAGAAGCCTTTCCCAGTCACTCTATGTAATCAGAGTGTAGGGCAACTCGCTGCACCCTTCCTTAGGAAGCTAGGTGGACTCAGCTCTTCAACAGCTCCAGGGATTCTGTTCTCTCACGTCCTACATGCCATGGAAGTCTGCCTCATTGCCCTCTGTGGAGCTTCACTAAGATACACAATCTGCTTCGCCTACCTCTAGGAACTCGTACCCAATGACCCCATACCTACAGGAGAAAGGAGGCTTGCATTCCTACTGGAACCAAAGCACACTTTTTCCTTTTACACTGCAGGACTTTAGAATAGGCTTAGGCCCTATAGCATACATAGAACGTTCCAAGGATGAGGGAGTTCCATATATGCAGAACACTCTGTGAAGAAAAGGTGATTCAGCAAGGGACCAGGGTGTAGCTAGAGTCTCTTTGGACTTTTTAGATATAAGAAGGTGTCCGGGTGCATGTTCACCGGAAAAGAAGACTTGAATGCCTAAGCCTTGCGTTCCCATTTTAAATCTCTATCCATGCCAGCCTGAGATACCTAAATAACACTGTTTTGACTGGCCTCTATTCACTGTGGGCAGCCCTCTGGAAAGAAAAGGAGTTTCTCTAAGGAAACACGGTGCTTCCATAGCATGGGTGGGAGTTCCTCCTGTCATGCTCTAGAGCTACAGGGTAACTTGACGTGAGTCCTTGCCTCCAGCTAAGGCCTGAAAAGCCCTGCTGAAGCGAAAGCGCTTAGCATTTTCCATTATGTCGTATTGGAAGTTCTGCTTTACTTGAACGTTTCTTCACTCTACCAGACACTAGGCACCCTAGTGTAGGCACCCTTTTTCGTACAACTACAGTGAGTACCAGCAGTCTCCTTTACCCTTCTAAGAAACATCCAGACCTAGAAGCCTTTCCCAGTCACACTATGTATTCAGAGTTTAAGGCAACTCGCTGCACCCTTCCTTAGAAAGCTAGGTGGACTCAGCTCTTCAACAGCTCCAGGGATTCTGTTCTCTCACGACCTACATGCCATTGAAGTCTGCCTCATTGCTCTCATTGGAGCTACACTAAGAAACACAATCTGCTTCGCCTTCTTCTAGGAACTCTTACCCAAGGACCCCATACCTACAGGAGAAAGGAGGCTTGCATTCCTACTGGAATCTAAGCAAAGTTTTTCCTGTTACACTGCAGGACTTTAGAATAGGTTTAGGCCCGAAGGGTTACATAGAGTGTTCCAAGAATGAGGGAGTTCGATACATGCAGAAAACCCTGTGAAGAAAAGTTGATTCAGCAAGGGACCAGGGTTTGGCTAGAGTCTCTATTGACTTGTTAGAAATCAGAAGGGTTTCGGCTGCATGTTAACCCGAGAAGGAGACCTGGTGGCACAAGCCTTGCTTTCCCATGTTAAATCTCTAAACATGCTTCCCTGAAGAATCCTAAATAACACTGTTTTTACCTGGCTTCTGGTCACTGTAGGCAGCCCTCTCGAAAGAAAAGGAGTTTTCTCTAAGGAAACACGGTGCTTCCATAGCATGGGTGGGAGCTCCTGCTGTCCTGCTCTAGAGCTACAGGGAAACTTGACGTAAGTGTTTGCCTCAAGCTAAGGCCTGAAAAGCCTTGCTGAAGCTAAAGCGCTTAGCAGTTTCCATTATGTCGTATTCCAAGTTCTGCTTTACTTGAATGTTTCTTCACTTACCAGACACAAGGCACCCTCGTGTAGGCACCCTTTTTCGTAGAAATACAGTGAGTACCAGCAGTGTTCTTTGCTCTTCTAAGAAACATCCAGACCTAGAAGCCTTTCCCAGTCACTCTATGTAATCAGAGTGTAGGGCAACTCGCTGCACCCTTCCTTAGGAAGCTAGGTGGACTCAGCTCTTCAACAGCTCCAGGGATTCTGTTCTCTCACGTCCTACATGCCATGGAAGTCTGCCTCATTGCCCTCTGTGGAGCTTCACTAAGATACACAATCTGCTTCGCCTACCTCTAGGAACTCGTACCCAATGACCCCATACCTACAGGAGAAAGGAGGCTTGCATTCCTACTGGAACCAAAGCACACTTTTTCCTTTTACACTGCAGGACTTTAGAATAGGCTTAGGCCCTATAGCATACATAGAACGTTCCAAGGATGAGGGAGTTCCATATATGCAGAACACTGTGTGAAGAAAAGGTGATTCAGCAAGGGACCAGGGTGTAGCTAGAGTCTCTTTGGACTTTTTAGATATAAGAAGGTGTCCGGGTGCATGTTCACCGGAAAAGAAGACCTGAATGCCTAAGCCTTCCGTTCCCATTTTAAATCTGTATCCAGGCTGCCTTGAGATACCTAAATAACACTGTTTTTGACAGTCCTCTATTCACTGTGGGCTGCCCTCTGGAAAGAAAAGGAGTTTCTCTAAGGAAACACGGTGCTTCCATAGCATGGGTGGAGCTCGTGCTTTCCTGCTCTAGAGCTACAGGGAAACTTGACGTGAGTCTTTGCCTCAAGCTAAGGCCTGTAAAGCGCTGCTGAAGCGAAAGCGCTTAGCAGTTTCCATTATGTCGTATTGGAAGTTCTGCTTTACTTGAACGTTTCTTCACTCTACCAGACACTAGGCACCCTAGTGTAGGCACCCTTTTTCGTACAACTACAGTGAGTACCAGCAGTCTCCTTTACCCTTCTAAGAAACATCCAGACCTAGAAGCCTTTCCCAGTCACACTATGTATTCAGAGTTTAAGGCAACTCGCTGCACCCTTCCTTAGAAAGCTAGGTGGACTCAGCTCTTCAACAGCTCCAGGGATTCTGTTCTCTCACGACATACATGCCATTGAAGTCTGCCTCATTGCTCTCATTGGAGCTACACTAAGAAACACAATCTGCTTCGCCTTCTTCTAGGAACTCTTACCCAAGGACCCCATACCTACAGGAGAAAGGAGGCTTGCATCCCTACTGGAATCTAAGCAAAGTTTTTCCTGTTACACTGCAGGACTTTAGAATAGGTTTAGGGCCGAAGGGTTACATAGAGCGTTCCAAGAATGAGGGAGTTCGATACATGCAGAAAACCCTGTGAAGAAAAGTTGATTCAGCAAGGGACCAGGGTTTGGCTAGAGTCTCTATTGACTTGTTAGAAATCAGAAGGGTTTCGGCTGCATGTTAACCCGAGAAGGAGACCTGATGGCACAAGCCTTGCTTTCCCATGTTAAATCTCTAAACATGCTTCCCTGAAGAATCCTAAATAACACTGTTTTTACCTGGCTTCTGGTCACTGTAGGCAGCCCTCTCGAAAGAAAAGGAGTTTTCTCTAAGGAAACACGGTGCTTCCATAGCATGGGTGGGAGCTCCTGCTGTCCTGCTCTAGAGCTACAGGGAAACTTGACGTGAGTGTTTGCCTCAAGCTAAGGCCTGAAAAGCCTTGCTGAAGCGAAAGCGCTTAGCAGTTTCCATTATGTCGTATTCGAAGTTCTGCTTTACTTGAATGTTTCTTCACTTACCAGACACAAGGCACCCTCGTGTAGGCACCCTATTTCGTAGAAATACAGTGAGTACCAGCAGTCTTCTTTGCTCTTCTAAGAAACATCCAGACCTAGAAGCCTTTCCCAGTCACTCTATGTAATCAGAGTGTAGGGCAACTCGCTGCACGCTTCCTTAGGAAGCTAGGTGGACTCAGCTCTTCAACAGCTCCAGGGATTCTGTTCTCTCACGTCCTACATGCCATGGAAGCCTGCCTCATTGCCATCTGTGGAGCTTCACTAAGATACACAATCTGCTTCGCCTACCTCTAGGAACTCTTACCCAATGACCCCATACCTACAGGAGAAAGGAGGCTTGCATTCCTACTGGAACCAAAGCACAGTTTTTCCTTTTACACTGCAGGACTTTAGAATAGGCTTAGGCCCTATAGCATACATAGAACGTTCCAAGGATGAGGGAGTTCCATATATGCAGAACACTCTGTGAAGAAAAGTTGATTCAGCAAGGGACCAGGGTGTAGCTAGAGTCTCTTTGGACTTTTTAGATATAAGAAGGTGTCCGGGTGCATGTTCACCGGAAAAGAAGACTTGAATGCCTAAGCCTTGCGTTCCCATTTTAAATCTCTATCCACGCCAGCCTGAGATACCTAAATAACACTGTTTTGACTGGCCTCTATTCACTGTGGGCAGCCCTCTGGAAAGAAAAGGAGTTTCTCTAAGGAAACACGGTGCTTCCATAGCATGGGTGGGAGTTCCTCCTGTCATGCTCTAGAGCTACAGGGTAACTTGACGTGAGTCCTTGCCTCAAGCTAAGGCCTGAAAAGCCCTGCTGAAGTGAAAGCGCTTAGCATTTTCCATTATGTCGTATTGGAAGTTCTGCTTTACTTGAACGTTTCTTCACTCTACCAGACACTAGGCACCCTAGTGTAGGCACCCTCTTTCGTACAACTACAGTGAGTACCAGCAGTCTCCTTTACCCTTCTAAGAAACATCCAGACCTAGAAGCCTTTCCCAGTCACACTATGTATTCAGAGTTTAAGGCAACTCGCTGCACCCTTCCTTAGAAAGCTAGGTGGACTCAGCTCTTCAACAGCTCCAGGGATTCTGTTCTCTCACGACCTACATGCCATTGAAGTCTGCCTCATTGCTCTCATTGGAGCTACACTAAGAAACACAATCTGCTTCGCCTTCTTCTAGGAACTCTTACCCAAGGACCCCATACCTACAGGAGAAAGGAGGCTTGCATTCCTACTGGAATCTAAGCAAAGTTTTTCCTGTTACACTGCAGGACTTTAGAATAGGTTCAGGCCCGAAGGGTTACATAGAGCGTTCCAAGAATGAGGGAGTTCGATACATGCAGAAAACCCTGTGAAGAAAAGTTGATTCAGCAAGGGACCAGGGTTTGGCTAGAGTCTCTATTGACTTGTTAGAAATCAGAAGGGTTTCGGCTGCATGTTAACCCGAGAAGGAGACCTGGTGGCACAAGCCTTGCTTTCCCATGTTAAATCTCTAAACATGCTTCCCTGAAGAATCCTAAATAACACTGTTTTTACCTGGCTTCTGGTCACTGTAGGCAGCCCTCTCGAAAGAAAAGGAGTTTTCTCTAAGGAAACACGGTGCTTCCATAGCATGGGTGGGAGCTCCTGCTGTCCTGCTCTAGAGCTACAGGGAAACTTGACGTGAGTGTTTGCCTCAAGCTAAGGCCTGAAAAGCCTTGCTGAAGCGAAAGCGCTTAGCAGTTTCCATTATGTCGTATTCGAAGTTCTGCTTTACTTGAATGTTTCTTCACTTACCAGACACAAGGCACCCTCGTGTAGGCACCCTTTTTCGTAGAAATACAGTGAGTACCAGCAGTCTTCTTTGCTCTTCTAAGAAACATCCAGACCTAGAAGCCTTTCCCAGTCACTCTATGTAATCAGAGTGTAGGGCAACTCGCTGCACCCTTCCTTAGGAAGCTAGGTGGACTCAGCTCTTCAACAGCTCCAGGGATTCTGTTCTCTCACGTCCTACATGCCATGGAAGCCTGCCTCATTGCCCTCTGTGGAGCTTCACTAAGATACACAATCTGCTTCGCCTACCTCTAGGAACTCTTACCCAATGACCCCATACCTACAGGAGAAAGGAGGCTTGCATTCCTACTGGAACCAAAGCACAGTTTTTCCTTTTACACTGCAGGACTTTAGAATAGGCTTAGGCCCTATAGCATACATAGAACGTTCCAAGGATGAGGGAGTTCCATATATGCAGAACACTCTGTGAAGAAAAGTTGATTCAGCAAGGGACCAGGGTGTAGCTAGAGTCTCT
Organism: Balaenoptera physalus; assembly: GCF_965194825.1. NCBI lineage: Eukaryota > Metazoa > Chordata > Mammalia > Artiodactyla > Balaenopteridae > Balaenoptera > Balaenoptera physalus. Next base: position 6,129,243 of record NC_138902.1, on the reverse strand, counting down.
TTGGACTTTTTAGATATAAGAAGGTGTCCGGGTGCATGTTCACCGGAAAAGAAGACTTGAATGCCTAAGCCTTGCGTTCCCATTTTAAATCTCTATCCACGCCAGCCTGAGATACCTAAATAACACTGTTTTGACTGGCCTCTATTCACTGTGGGCAGCCCTCTGGAAAGAAAAGGAGTTTCTCTAAGGAAACACGGTGCTTCCATAGCATGGGTGGGAGTTCCTCCTGTCATGCTCTAGAGCTACAGGGTAACTTGACGTGAGTCCTTGCCTCAAGCTAAGGCCTGAAAAGCCCTGCTGAAGCGAAAGCGCTTAGCATTTTCCATTATGTCGTATTGGAAGTTCTGCTTTACTTGAACGTTTCTTCACTCTACCAGACACTAGGCACCCTAGTGTAGGCACCCTCTTTCGTACAACTACAGTGAATACCAGCAGTCTCCTTTACCCTTCTAAGAAACATCCAGACCTAGAAGCCTTTCCCAGTCACACTATGTATTCAGAGTTTAAGGCAACTCGCTGCACCCTTCCTTAGAAAGCTAGGTGGACTCAGCTCTTCAACAGCTCCAGGGATTCTGTTCTCTCACGACATACATGCCATTGAAGTCTGCCTCATTGCTCTCATTGGAGCTACACTAAGAAACACAATCTGCTTCGCCTTCTTCTAGGAACTCTTACCCAAGGACCCCATACCTACAGGAGAAAGGAGGCTTGCATTCCTACTGGAATCTAAGCAAAGTTTTTCCTGTTACACTGCAGGACTTTAGAATAGGTTCAGGCCCGAAGGGTTACATAGAGCGTTCCAAGAATGAGGGAGTTCGATACATGCAGAAAACCCTGTGAAGAAAAGTTGATTCAGCAAGGGACCAGGGTTTGGCTAGAGTCTCTATTGACTTGTTAGAAATCAGAAGGGTTTCGGCTGCATGTTAACCCGAGAAGGAGACCTGGTGGCACAAGCCTTGCTTTCCCATGTTAAATCTCTAAACATGCTTCCCTGAAGAATCCTAAATAACACTGTTTTTACCTGGCTTCTGGTCACTGTAGGCAGCCCTCTCGAAAGAAAAGGAGTTTTCTCTAAGGAAACACGGTGCTTCCATAGCATGGGTGGGAGCTCCTGCTGTCCTGCTCTAGAGCTACAGGGAAACTTGACGTGAGTGTTTGCCTCAAGCTAAGGCCTGAAAAGCCTTGCTGAAGCGAAAGCGCTTAGCAGTTTCCATTATGTCGTATTCGAAGTTCTGCTTTACTTGAATGTTTCTTCACTTACCAGACACAAGGCACCCTCGTGTAGGCACCCTTTTTCGTAGAAATACAGTGAGTACCAGCAGTCTTCTTTGCTCTTCTAAGAAACATCCAGACCTAGAAGCCTTTCCCAGTCACTCTATGTAATCAGAGTGTAGGGCAACTCGCTGCACCCTTCCTTAGGAAGCTAGGTGGACTCAGCTCTTCAACAGCTCCAGGGATTCTGTTCTCTCACGTCCTACATGCCATGGAAGCCTGCCTCATTGCCCTCTGTGGAGCTTCACTAAGATACACAATCTGCTTCGCCTACCTCTAGGAACTCTTACCCAATGACCCCATACCTACAGGAGAAAGGAGGCTTGCATTCCTACTGGAACCAAAGCACAGTTTTTCCTTTTACACTGCAGGACTTTAGAATAGGCTTAGGCCCTATAGCATACATAGAACGTTCCAAGGATGAGGGAGTTCCATATATGCAGAACACTCTGTGAAGAAAAGTTGATTCAGCAAGGGACCAGGGTGTAGCTAGAGTCTCTTTGGACTTTTTAGATATAAGAAGGTGTCCGGGTGCATGTTCACCGGAAAAGAAGACTTGAATGCCTAAGCCTTGCGTTCCCATTTTAAATCTCTATCCACGCCAGCCTGAGATACCTAAATAACACTGTTTTGACTGGCCTCTATTCACTGTGGGCAGCCCTCTGGAAAGAAAAGGAGTTTCTCTAAGGAAACACGGTGCTTCCATAGCATGGGTGGGAGTTCCTCCTGTCATGCTCTAGAGCTACAGGGTAACTTGACGTGAGTCCTTGCCTCAAGCTAAGGCCTGAAAAGCCCTGCTGAAGCGAAAGCGCTTAGCATTTTCCATTATGTCGTATTGGAAGTTCTGCTTTACTTGAACGTTTCTTCACTCTACCAGACACTAGGCACCCTAGTGTAGGCACCCTCTTTCGTACAACTACAGTGAATACCAGCAGTCTCCTTTACCCTTCTAAGAAACATCCAGACCTAGAAGCCTTTCCCAGTCACACTATGTATTCAGAGTTTAAGGCAACTCGCTGCACCCTTCCTTAGAAAGCTAGGTGGACTCAGCTCTTCAACAGCTCCAGGGATTCTGTTCTCTCACGACATACATGCCATTGAAGTCTGCCTCATTGCTCTCATTGGAGCTACACTAAGAAACACAATCTGCTTCGCCTTCTTCTAGGAACTCTTACCCAAGGACCCCATACCTACAGGAGAAAGGAGGCTTGCATTCCTACTGGAATCTAAGCAAAGTTTTTCCTGTTACACTGCAGGACTTTAGAATAGGTTTAGGCCCGAAGGGTTACATAGAGCGTTCCAAGAATGAGGGAGTTCGATACATGCAGAAAACCCTGTGAAGAAAAGTTGATTCAGCAAGGGACCAGGGTTTGGCTAGAGTCTCTATTGACTTGTTAGAAATCAGAAGGGTTTCGGCTGCATGTTAACCCGAGAAGGAGACCTGGTGGCACAAGCCTTGCTTTCCCATGTTAAATCTCTAAACATGCTTCCCTGAAGAATCCTAAATAACACTGTTTTTACCTGGCTTCTGGTCACTGTAGGCAGCCCTCTGGAAAGAAAAGGAGTTTTCTCTAAGGAAACACGGTGCTTCCATAGCATGGGTGGGAGCTCCTGCTGTCCTGCTCTAGAGCTACAGGGAAACTTGACGTGAGTGTTTGCCTCAAGCTAAGGCCTGAAAAGCCTTGCTGAAGCGAAAGCGCTTAGCAGTTTCCATTATGTCATATTCGAAGTTCTGCTTTACTTGAATGTTTCTTCACTTACCAGACACAAGGCACCCTCGTGTAGGCACCCTTTTTCGTAGAAATACAGTGAGTACCAGCAGTCTTCTTTGCTCTTCTAAGAAACATCCAGACCTAGAAGCCTTTCCCAGTCACTCTATGTAATCAGAGTGTAGGGCAACTCGCTGCACCCTTCCTTAGGAAGCTAGGTGGACTCAGCTCTTCAACAGCTCCAGGGATTCTGTTCTCTCACGTCCTACATGCCATGGAAGTCTGCCTCATTGCCCTCTGTGGAGCTTCACTAAGATACACAATCTGCTTCGCCTACCTCTAGGAACTCTTACCCAATGACCCCATACCTACAGGAGAAAGGAGGCTTGCATTCCTACTGGAACCAAAGCACACTTTTTCCTTTTACACTGCAGGACTTTAGAATAGGCTTAGGCCCTATAGCATACATAGAACGTTCCAAGGATGAGGGAGTTCCATATATGCAGAACACTCTGTGAAGAAAAGTTGATTCAGCAAGGGACCAGGGTGTAGCTAGAGTCTCTTTGGACTTTTTAGATATAAGAAGGTGTCCGGGTGCATGTTCACCGGAAAAGAAGACTTGAATGCCTAAGCCTTGCGTTCCCATTTTAAATCTCTATCCACGCCAGCCTGAGATACCTAAATAACACTGTTTTGACTGGCCTCTATTCACTGTGGGCAGCCCTCTGGAAAGAAAAGGAGTTTCTCTAAGGAAACACGGTGCTTCCATAGCATGGGTGGGAGTTCCTCCTGTCATGCTCTAGAGCTACAGGGTAACTTGACGTGAGTCCTTGCCTCAAGCTAAGGCCTGAAAAGCCCTGCTGAAGCGAAAGCGCTTAGCATTTTCCATTATGTCGTATTGGAAGTTCTGCTTTACTTGAACGTTTCTTCACTCTACCAGACACTAGGCACCCTAGTGTAGGCACCCTCTTTCGTACAACTACAGTGAATACCAGCAGTCTCCTTTACCCTTCTAAGAAACATCCAGACCTAGAAGCCTTTCCCAGTCACACTATGTATTCAGAGTTTAAGGCAACTCGCTGCACCCTTCCTTAGAAAGCTAGGTGGACTCAGCTCTTCAACAGCTCCAGGGATTCTGTTCTCTCACGACATACATGCCATTGAAGTCTGCCTCATTGCTCTCATTGGAGCTACACTAAGAAACACAATCTGCTTCGCCTTCTTCTAGGAACTCTTACCCAAGGACCCCATACCTACAGGAGAAAGGAGGCTTGCATTCCTACTGGAATCTAAGCAAAGTTTTTCCTGTTACACTGCAGGACTTTAGAATAGGTTTAGGCCCGAAGGGTTACATAGAGCGTTCCAAGAATGAGGGAGTTTGATACATGCAGAAAACCCTGTGAAGAAAAGTTGATTCAGCAAGGGACCAGGGTTTGGCTAGAGTCTCTATTGACTTGTTAGAAATCAGAAGGGTTTCGGCTGCATGTTAACCCGAGAAGGAGACCTGGTGGCACAAGCCTTGCTTTCCCATGTTAAATCTCTAAACATGCTTCCCTGAAGAATCCTAAATAACACTGTTTTTACCTGGCTTCTGGTCACTGTAGGCAGCCCTCTGGAAAGAAAAGGAGTTTTCTCTAAGGAAACACGGTGCTTCCATAGCATGGGTGGGAGCTCCTGCTGTCCTGCTCTAGAGCTACAGGGAAACTTGACGTGAGTGTTTGCCTCAAGCTAAGGCCTGAAAAGCCTTGCTGAAGCGAAAGCGCTTAGCAGTTTCCATTATGTCGTATTCGAAGTTCTGCTTTACTTGAATGTTTCTTCACTTACCAGACACAAGGCACCCTCGTGTAGGCACCCTTTTTCGTAGAAATACAGTGAGTACCAGCAGTCTTCTTTGCTCTTCTAAGAAACATCCAGACCTAGAAGCCTTTCCCAGTCACTCTATGTAATCAGAGTGTAGGGCAACTCGCTGCACCCTTCCTTAGGAAGCTAGGTGGACTCAGCTCTTCAACAGCTCCAGGGATTCTGTTCTCTCACGTCCTACATGCCATGGAAGTCTGCCTCATTGCCCTCTGTGGAGCTTCACTAAGATACACAATCTGCTTCGCCTACCTCTAGGAACTCTTACCCAATGACCCCATACCTACAGGAGAAAGGAGGCTTGCATTCCTACTGGAACCAAAGCACACTTTTTCCTTTTACACTGCAGGACTTTAGAATAGGCTTAGGCCCTATAGCATACATAGAACGTTCCAAGGATGAGGGAGTTCCATATATGCAGAACACTCTGTGAAGAAAAGGTGATTCAACAAGGGACCAGGGTGTAGCTAGAGTCTCTTTGGACTTTTTAGATATAAGAAGGTGTCCGGGTGCATGTTCACCGGAAAAGAAGACTTGAATGCCTAAGCCTTGCGTTCCCATTTTAAATCTCTATCCACGCCAGCCTGAGATACCTAAATAACACTGTTTTGACTGGCCTCTATTCACTGTGGGCAGCCCTCTGGAAAGAAAAGGAGTTTCTCTAAGGAAACACGGTGCTTCCATAGCATGGGTGGGAGTTCCTCCTGTCATGCTCTAGAGCTACAGGGTAACTTGACGTGAGTCCTTGCCTCAAGCTAAGGCCTGAAAAGCCCTGCTGAAGCGAAAGCGCTTAGCATTTTCCATTATGTCGTATTGGAAGTTCTGCTTTACTTGAACGTTTCTTCACTCTACCAGACACTAGGCACCCTAGTGTAGGCACCCTCTTTCGTACAACTACAGTGAGTACCAGCAGTCTCCTTTACCCTTCTAAGAAACATCCAGACCTAGAAGCCTTTCCCAGTCACACTATGTATTCAGAGTTTAAGGCAACTCGCTGCACCCTTCCTTAGAAAGCTAGGTGGACTCAGCTCTTCAACAGCTCCAGGGATTCTGTTCTCTCACGACATACATGCCATTGAAGTCTGCCTCATTGCTCTCATTGGAGCTACACTAAGAAACACAATCTGCTTCGCCTTCTTCTAGGAACTCTTACCCAAGGACCCCATACCTACAGGAGAAAGGAGGCTTGCATTCCTACTGGAATCTAAGCAAAGTTTTTCCTGTTACACTGCAGGACTTTAGAATAGGTTCAGGCCCGAAGGGTTACATAGAGCGTTCCAAGAATGAGGGAGTTCGATACATGCAGAAAACCCTGTGAAGAAAAGTTGATTCAGCAAGGGACCAGGGTTTGGCTAGAGTCTCTATTGACTTGTTAGAAATCAGAAGGGTTTCGGCTGCATGTTAACCCGAGAAGGAGACCTGGTGGCACAAGCCTTGCTTTCCCATGTTAAATCTCTAAACATGCTTCCCTGAAGAATCCTAAATAACACTGTTTTTACCTGGCTTCTGGTCACTGTAGGCAGCCCTCTCGAAAGAAAAGGAGTTTTCTCTAAGGAAACACGGTGCTTCCATAGCATGGGTGGGAGCTCCTGCTGTCCTGCTCTAGAGCTACAGGGAAACTTGACGTGAGTGTTTGCCTCAAGCTAAGGCCTGAAAAGCCTTGCTGAAGCGAAAGCGCTTAGCAGTTTCCATTATGTCGTATTCGAAGTTCTGCTTTACTTGAATGTTTCTTCACTTACCAGACACAAGGCACCCTCGTGTAGGCACCCTTTTTCGTAGAAATACAGTGAGTACCAGCAGTCTTCTTTGCTCTTCTAAGAAACATCCAGACCTAGAAGCCTTTCCCAGTCACTCTATGTAATCAGAGTGTAGGGCAACTCGCTGCACCCTTCCTTAGGAAGCTAGGTGGACTCAGCTCTTCAACAGCTCCAGGGATTCTGTTCTCTCACGTCCTACATGCCATGGAAGCCTGCCTCATTGCCCTCTGTGGAGCTTCACTAAGATACACAATCTGCTTCGCCTACCTCTAGGAACTCTTACCCAATGACCCCATACCTACAGGAGAAAGGAGGCTTGCATTCCTACTGGAACCAAAGCACAGTTTTTCCTTTTACACTGCAGGACTTTAGAATAGGCTTAGGCCCTATAGCATACATAGAACGTTCCAAGGATGAGGGAGTTCCATATATGCAGAACACTCTGTGAAGAAAAGTTGATTCAGCAAGGGACCAGGGTGTAGCTAGAGTCTCTTTGGACTTTTTAGATATAAGAAGGTGTCCGGGTGCATGTTCACCGGAAAAGAAGACTTGAATGCCTAAGCCTTGCGTTCCCATTTTAAATCTCTATCCACGCCAGCCTGAGATACCTAAATAACACTGTTTTGACTGGCCTCTATTCACTGTGGGCAGCCCTCTGGAAAGAAAAGGAGTTTCTCTAAGGAAACACGGTGCTTCCATAGCATGGGTGGGAGTTCCTCCTGTCATGCTCTAGAGCTACAGGGTAACTTGACGTGAGTCCTTGCCTCAAGCTAAGGCCTGAAAAGTCCTGCTGAAGCGAAAGCGCTTAGCATTTTCCATTATGTCGTATTGGAAGTTCTGCTTTACTTGAACGTTTCTTCACTCTACCAGACACTAGGCACCCTAGTGTAGGCACCCTCTTTCGTACAACTACAGTGAATACCAGCAGTCTCCTTTACCCTTCTAAGAAACATCCAGACCTAGAAGCCTTTCCCAGTCACACTATGTATTCAGAGTTTAAGGCAACTCGCTGCACCCTTCCTTAGAAAGCTAGGTGGACTCAGCTCTTCAACAGCTCCAGGGATTCTGTTCTCTCACGACATACATGCCATTGAAGTCTGCCTCATTGCTCTCATTGGAGCTACACTAAGAAACACAATCTGCTTCGCCTTCTTCTAGGAACTCTTACCCAAGGACCCCATACCTACAGGAGAAAGGAGGCTTGCATTCCTACTGGAATCTAAGCAAAGTTTTTCCTGTTACACTGCAGGACTTTAGAATAGGTTCAGGCCCGAAGGGTTACATAGAGCGTTCCAAGAATGAGGGAGTTCGATACATGCAGAAAACCCTGTGAAGAAAAGTTGATTCAGCAAGGGACCAGGGTTTGGCTAGAGTCTCTATTGACTTGTTAGAAATCAGAAGGGTTTCGGCTGCATGTTAACCCGAGAAGGAGACCTGGTGGCACAAGCCTTGCTTTCCCATGTTAAATCTCTAAACATGCTTCCCTGAAGAATCCTAAATAACACTGTTTTTACCTGGCTTCTGGTCACTGTAGGCAGCCCTCTGGAAAGAAAAGGAGTTTTCTCTAAGGAAACACGGTGCTTCCATAGCATGGGTGGGAGCTCCTGCTGTCCTGCTCTAGAGCTACAGGGAAACTTGACGTGAGTGTTTGCCTCAAGCTAAGGCCTGAAAAGCCTTGCTGAAGCGAAAGCGCTTAGCAGTTTCCATTATGTCGTATTCGAAGTTCTGCTTTACTTGAATGTTTCTTCACTTACCAGACACAAGGCACCCTCGTGTAGGCACCCTTTTTCGTAGAAATACAGTGAGTACCAGCAGTCTTCTTTGCTCTTCTAAGAAACATCCAGACCTAGAAGCCTTTCCCAGTCACTCTATGTAATCAGAGTGTAGGGCAACTCGCTGCACCCTTCCTTAGGAAGCTAGGTGGACTCAGCTCTTCAACAGCTCCAGGGATTCTGTTCTCTCACGTCCTACATGCCATGGAAGTCTGCCTCATTGCCCTCTGTGGAGCTTCACTAAGATACACAATCTGCTTCGCCTACCTCTAGGAACTCTTACCCAATGACCCCATACCTACAGGAGAAAGGAGGCTTGCATTCCTACTGGAACCAAAGCACACTTTTTCCTTTTACACTGCAGGACTTTAGAATAGGCTTAGGCCCTATAGCATACATAGAACGTTCCAAGGATGAGGGAGTTCCATATATGCAGAACACTCTGTGAAGAAAAGGTGATTCAACAAGGGACCAGGGTGTAGCTAGAGTCTCTTTGGACTTTTTAGATATAAGAAGGTGTCCGGGTGCATGTTCACCGGAAAAGAAGACTTGAATGCCTAAGCCTTGCGTTCCCATTTTAAATCTCTATCCACGCCAGCCTGAGATACCTAAATAACACTGTTTTGACTGGCCTCTATTCACTGTGGGCAGCCCTCTGGAAAGAAAAGGAGTTTCTCTAAGGAAACACGGTGCTTCCATAGCATGGGTGGGAGTTCCTCCTGTCATGCTCTAGAGCTACAGGGTAACTTGACGTGAGTCCTTGCCTCAAGCTAAGGCCTGAAAAGCCCTGCTGAAGCGAAAGCGCTTAGCATTTTCCATTATGTCGTATTGGAAGTTCTGCTTTACTTGAACGTTTCTTCACTCTACCAGACACTAGGCACCCTAGTGTAGGCACCCTCTTTCGTACAACTACAGTGAGTACCAGCAGTCTCCTTTACCCTTCTAAGAAACATCCAGACCTAGAAGCCTTTCCCAGTCACACTATGTATTCAGAGTTTAAGGCAACTCGCTGCACCCTTCCTTAGAAAGCTAGGTGGACTCAGCTCTTCAACAGCTCCAGGGATTCTGTTCTCTCACGACATACATGCCATTGAAGTCTGCCTCATTGCTCTCATTGGAGCTACACTAAGAAACACAATCTGCTTCGCCTTCTTCTAGGAACTCTTACCCAAGGACCCCATACCTACAGGAGAAAGGAGGCTTGCATTCCTACTGGAATCTAAGCAAAGTTTTTCCTGTTACACTGCAGGACTTTAGAATAGGTTCAGGCCCGAAGGGTTACATAGAGCGTTCCAAGAATGAGGGAGTTCGATACATGCAGAAAACCCTGTGAAGAAAAGTTGATTCAGCAAGGGACCAGGGTTTGGCTAGAGTCTCTATTGACTTGTTAGAAATCAGAAGGGTTTCGGCTGCATGTTAACCCGAGAAGGAGACCTGGTGGCACAAGCCTTGCTTTCCCATGTTAAATCTCTAAACATGCTTCCCTGAAGAATCCTAAATAACACTGTTTTTACCTGGCTTCTGGTCACTGTAGGCAGCCCTCTGGAAAGAAAAGGAGTTTTCTCTAAGGAAACACGGTGCTGCCATAGCATGGGTGGGAGCTCCTGCTGTCCTGCTCTAGAGCTACAGGGAAACTTGACGTGAGTGTTTGACTCAAGCTAAGGCCTGAAAAGCCTTGCTGAAGCGAAAGCGCTTAGCAGTTTCCATTATGTCGTATTCGAAGTTCTGCTTTACTTGAATGTTTCTTCACTTACCAGACACAAGGCACCCTCGTGTAGGCACCCTTTTTCGTAGAAATACAGTGAGTACCAGCAGTCTTCTTTGCTCTTCTAAGAAACATCCAGACCTAGAAGCCTTTCCCAGTCACTCTATGTAATCAGAGTGTAGGGCAACTCGCTGCACCCTTCCTTAGGAAGCTAGGTGGACTCAGCTCTTCAACAGCTCCAGGGATTCTGTTCTCTCACGTCCTACATGCCATGGAAGTCTGCCTCATTGCCCTCTGTGGAGCTTCACTAAGATACACAATCTGCTTCGCCTACCTCTAGGAACTCTTACCCAATGACCCCATACCTACAGGAGAAAGGAGGCTTGCATTCCTACTGGAACCAAAGCACACTTTTTCCTTTTACACTGCAGGACTTTAGAATAGGCTTAGGCCCTATAGCATACATAGAACGTTCCAAGGATGAGGGAGTTCCATATATGCAGAACACTCTGTGAAGAAAAGGTGATTCAGCAAGGGACCAGGGTGTAGCTAGAGTCTCTTTGGACTTTTTAGATATAAGAAGGTGTCCGGGTGCATGTTCACCGGAAAAGAAGACTTGAATGCCTAAGCCTTGCGTTCCCATTTTAAATCTCTATCCACTCCAGCCTGAGATACCTAAATAACACTGTTTTGACTGGCCTCTATTCACTGTGGGCAGCCCTCTGGAAAGAAAAGGAGTTTCTCTAAGGAAACACGGTGCTTCCATAGCATGGGTGGGAGTTCCTCCTGTCATGCTCTAGAGCTACAGGGTAACTTGACGTGAGTCCTTGCCTCAAGCTAAGGCCTGAAAAGCCCTGCTGAAGCGAAAGCGCTTAGCATTTTCCATTATGTCGTATTGGAAGTTCTGCTTTACTTGAACGTTTCTTCACTCTACCAGACACTAGGCACCCTAGTGTAGGCACCCTCTTTCGTACAACTACAGTGAGTACCAGCAGTCTCCTTTACCCTTCTAAGAAACATCCAGACCTAGAAGCCTTTCCCAGTCACACTATGTATTCAGAGTTTAAGGCAACTCGCTGCACCCTTCCTTAGAAAGCTAGGTGGACTCAGCTCTTCAACAGCTCCAGGGATTCTGTTCTCTCACGACATACATGCCATTGAAGTCTGCCTCATTGCTCTCATTGGAGCTACACTAAGAAACACAATCTGCTTCGCCTTCTTCTAGGAACTCTTACCCAAGGACCCCATACCTACAGGAGAAAGGAGGCTTGCATTCCTACTGGAATCTAAGCAAAGTTTTTCCTGTTACACTGCAGGACTTTAGAATAGGTTCAGGCCCGAAGGGTTACATAGAGCGTTCCAAGAATGAGGGAGTTCGATACATGCAGAAAACCCTGTGAAGAAAAGTTGATTCAGCAAGGGACCAGGGTTTGGCTAGAGTCTCTATTGACTTGTTAGAAATCAGAAGGGTTTCGGCTGCATGTTAACCCGAGAAGGAGACCTGGTGGCACAAGCCTTGCTTTCCCATGTTAAATCTCTAAACATGCTTCCCTGAAGAATCCTAAATAACACTGTTTTTACCTGGCTTCTGGTCACTGTAGGCAGCCCTCTGGAAAGAAAAGGAGTTTTCTCTAAGGAAACACGGTGCTGCCATAGCATGGGTGGGAGCTCCTGCTGTCCTGCTCTAGAGCTACAGGGAAACTTGACGTGAGTGTTTGACTCAAGCTAAGGCCTGAAAAGCCTTGCTGAAGCGAAAGCGCTTAGCAGTTTCCATTATGTCGTATTCGAAGTTCTGCTTTACTTGAATGTTTCTTCACTTACCAGACACAAGGCACCCTCGTGTAGGCACCCTTTTTCGTAGAAATACAGTGAGTACCAGCAGTCTTCTTTGCTCTTCTAAGAAACATCCAGACCTAGAAGCCTTTCCCAGTCACTCTATGTAATCAGAGTGTAGGGCAACTCGCTGCACCCTTCCTTAGGAAGCTAGGTGGACTCAGCTCTTCAACAGCTCCAGGGATTCTGTTCTCTCACGTCCTACATGCCATGGAAGTCTGCCTCATTGCCCTCTGTGGAGCTTCACTAAGATACACAATCTGCTTCGCCTACCTCTAGGAACTCTTACCCAATGACCCCATACCTACAGGAGAAAGGAGGCTTGCATTCCTACTGGAACCAAAGCACACTTTTTCCTTTTACACTGCAGGACTTTAGAATAGGCTTAGGCCCTATAGCATACATAGAACGTTCCAAGGATGAGGGAGTTCCATATATGCAGAACACTCTGTGAAGAAAAGGTGATTCAGCAAGGGACCAGGGTGTAGCTAGAGTCTCTTTGGACTTTTTAGATATAAGAAGGTGTCCGGGTGCATGTTCACCGGAAAAGAAGACTTGAATGCCTAAGCCTTGCGTTCCCATTTTAAATCTCTATCCACGCCAGCCTGAGATACCTAAATAACACTGTTTTGACTGACCTCTATTCACTGTGGGCAGCCCTCTGGAAAGAAAAGGAGTTTCTCTAAGGAAACACGGTGCTTCCATAGCATGGGTGAGAGTTCCTCCTGTCATGCTCTAGAGCTACAGGGTAACTTGACGTGAGTCCTTGCCTCAAGCTAAGGCCTGAAAAGCCCTGCTGAAGCGAAAGCGCTTAGCATTTTCCATTATGTCGTATTGGAAGTTCTGCTTTACTTGAACGTTTCTTCACTCTACCAGACACTAGGCCCCCTAGTGTAGGCACCCTCTTTCGTACAACTACAGTGAGTACCAGCAGTCTCCTTTACCCTTCTAAGAAACATCCAGACCTAGAAGCCTTTCCCAGTCACACTATGTATTCAGAGTTTAAGGCAACTCGCTGCACCCTTCCTTAGAAAGCTAGGTGGACTCAGCTCTTCAACAGCTCCAGGGATTCTGTTCTCTCACGACATACATGCCATTGAAGTCTGCCTCATTGCTCTCATTGGAGCTACACTAAGAAACACAATCTGCTTCGCCTTCTTCTAGGAACTCTTACCCAAGGACCCCATACCTACAGGAGAAAGGAGGCTTGCATTCCTACTGGAATCTAAGCAAAGTTTTTCCTGTTACACTGCAGGACTTTAGAATAGGTTCAGGCCCGAAGGGTTACATAGAGCGTTCCAAGAATGAGGGAGTTCGATACATGCAGAAAACCCTGTGAAGAAAAGTTGATTCAGCAAGGGACCAGGGTTTGGCTAGAGTCTCTATTGACTTGTTAGAAATCAGAAGGGTTTCGGCTGCATGTTAACCCGAGAAGGAGACCTGGTGGCACAAGCCTTGCTTTCCCATGTTAAATCTCTAAACATGCTTCCCTGAAGAATCCTAAATAACACTGTTTTTACCTGGCTTCTGGTCACTGTAGGCAGCCCTCTCGAAAGAAAAGGAGTTTTCTCTAAGGAAACACGGTGCTTCCATAGCATGGGTGGGAGCTCCTGCTGTCCTGCTCTAGAGCTACAGGGAAACTTGACGTGAGTGTTTGCCTCAAGCTAAGGCCTGAAAAGCCTTGCTGAAGCGAAAGCGCTTAGCAGTTTCCATTATGTCGTATTCGAAGTTCTGCTTTACTTGAATGTTTCTTCACTTACCAGACACAAGGCACCCTCGTGTAGGCACCCTTTTTCGTAGAAATACAGTGAGTACCAGCAGTGTTCTTTGCTCTTCTAAGAAACATCCAGACCTAGAAGCCTTTCCCAGTCACTCTATGTAATCAGAGTGTAGGGCAACTCGCTGCACCCTTCCTTAGGAAGCTAGGTGGACTCAGCTCTTCAACAGCTCCAGGGATTCTGTTCTCTCACGTCCTACATGCCATGGAAGTCTGCCTCATTGCCCTCTGTGGAGCTTCACTAAGATACACAATCTGCTTCGCCTACCTCTAGGAACTCTTACCCAATGACCCCATACCTACAGGAGAAAGGAGGCTTGCATTCCTACTGGAACCAAAGCACAGTTTTTCCTTTTACACTGCAGGACTTTAGAATAGGCTTAGGCCCTATAGCATACATAGAACGTTCCAAGGATGAGGGAGTTCCATATATGCAGAACACTCTGTGAAGAAAAGGTGATTCAGCAAGGGACCAGGGTGTAGCTAGAGTCTCTTTGGACTTTTTAGATATAAGAAGGTGTCCGGGTCATGTTCACCGGAAAAGAAGACCTGAATGCCTAAGCCTTCCGTTCCCATTTTAAATCTGTATCCAGGCTGCCTTGAGATACCTAAATAACACTGTTTTTGACAGTCCTCTATTCACTGTGGGCTGCCCTCTGGAAAGAAAAGGAGTTTCTCTAAGGAAACACGGTGCTTCCATAGCATGGGTGGAGCTCGTGCTTTCCTGCTCTAGAGCTACAGGTAAACTTGACGTGAGTCTTTGCCTCAAGCTAAGGCCTGTAAAGCGCTGCTGAAGCGAAAGCGCTTAGCAGTTTCCATTATGTCGTATTGGAAGTTCTGCTTTACTTGAACGTTTCTTCACTCTACCAGACACTAGGCCCCCTAGTGTAGGCACCCTCTTTCGTACAACTACAGTGAGTACCAGCAGTCTCCTTTACCCTTCTAAGAAACATCCAGACCTAGAAGCCTTTCCCAGTCACACTATGTATTCAGAGTTTAAGGCAACTCGCTGCACCCTTCCTTAGAAAGCTAGGTGGACTCAGCTCTTCAACAGCTCCAGGGATTCTGTTCTCTCACGACATACATGCCATTGAAGTCTGCCTCATTACTCTTATTGGAGCTACACTAAGAAACACAATCTGCTTCGCCTTCTTCTAGGAACTCTTACCCAAGGACCCCATACTTACAGGAGAAAGGAGGCTTGCATTCCTACTGGAATCTAAGCAAAGTTTTTCCTGTTACACTGCAGGACTTTAGAATAGGTTTAGGCCCGAAGGGTTACATAGAGCGTTCCAAGAATGAGGGAGTTCGATACATGCAGAAAACCCTGTGAAGAAAAGTTGATTCAGCAAGGGACCAGGGTTTGGCTAGAGTCTCTATTGACTTGTTAGAAATCAGAAGGGTTTCGGCTGCATGTTAACCCGAGAAGGAGACCTGATGGCACAAGCCTTGCTTTCCCATGTTAAATCTCTAAACATGCTTCCCTGAAGAATCCTAAATAACACTGTTTTTACCTCACTTCTGGTCATTGTAGGCAGCCCTCTCGAAAGAAAAGGAGTTTTCTCTAAGGAAACACGGTGCTTCCATAGCATGGGTGGGAGCTCCTGCTGTCCTGCTCTAGAGCTACAGGGAAACTTGACGTGAGTGTTTGCCTCAAGCTAAGGCCTGAAAAGCCTTGCTGAAGCGAAAGCGCTTAGCAGTTTCCATTATGTCGTATTCGAAGTTCTGCTTTACTTGAATGTTTCTTCACTTACCAGACACAAGGCACCCTCGTGTAGGCACCCTTTTTCGTAGAAATACAGTGAGTACCAGCAGTCTTCTTTGCTCTTCTAAGAAACATCCAGACCTAGAAGCCTTTCCCAGTCACTCTATGTAATCAGAGTGTAGGGCAACTCGCTGCACCCTTCCTTAGGAAGCTAGGTGGACTCAGCTCTTCAACAGCTCCAGGGATTCTGTTCTCTCACGTCCTACATGCCATGGAAGCCTGCCTCATTGCCCTCTGTGGAGCTTCACTAAGATACACAATCTGCTTCGCCTACCTCTAGGAACTCTTACCCAATGACCCCATACCTACAGGAGAAAGGAGGCTTGCATTCCTACTGGAACCAAAGCACAGTTTTTCCTTTTACACTGCAGGACTTTAGAATAGGCTTAGGCCCTATAGCATACATAGAACGTTCCAAGGATGAGGGAGTTCCATATATGCAGAACACTCTGTGAAGAAAAGTTGATTCAGCAAGGGACCAGGGTGTAGCTAGAGTCTCTTTGGACTTTTTAGATATAAGAAGGTGTCCGGGTGCATGTTCACCGGAAAAGAAGACTTGAATGCCTAAGCCTTGCATTCCCATTTTAAATCTCTATCCACGCCAGCCTGAGATACCTAAATAACACTGTTTTGACTGGCCTCTATTCACTGTGGGCAGCCCTCTGGAAAGAAAAGGAGTTTCTCTAAGGAAACACGGTGCTTCCATAGCATGGGTGGGAGTTCCTCCTGTCATGCTCTAGAGCTACAGGGAAACTTGACGTGAGTCTTTGCCTCAAGCTAAGGCCTGTAAAGCGCTGCTGAAGCGAAAGCGCTTTGCAGTTTCCATTATGTCGTATTGGAAGTTCTGCTTTACTTGAACGTTTCTTCACTCTACCAGACACTAGGCACCCTAGTGTAGGCACCCTCTTTCGTACAACTACAGTGAGTACCAGCAGTCTCCTTTACCCTTCTAAGAAACATCCAGACCTAGAAGCCTTTCCCAGTCACACTATGTATTCAGAGTTTAAGGCAACTCGCTGCACCCTTCCTTAGAAAGCTAGGTGGACTCAGCTCTTCAACAGCTCCAGGGATTCTGTTTTCTCACGACCTACATGCCATTGAAGTCTGCCTCATTGCTCTCATTGGAGCTACACTAAGAAACACAATCTGCTTCGCCTTCTTCTAGGAACTCTTACCCAAGGACCCCATACCTACAGGAGAAAGGAGGCTTGCATTCCTACTGGAATCTAAGCAAAGTTTTTCCTGTTACACTGCAGGACTTTAGAATAGGTTTAGGCCCGAAGGGTTACATAGAGCGTTCCAAGAATGAGGGAGTTCGATACATGCAGAAAACCCTGTGAAGAAAAGTTGATTCAGCAAGGGACCAGGGTTTGGCTAGAGTCTCTATTGACTTGTTAGAAATCAGAAGGGTTTCGGCTGCATGTTAACCCGAGAAGGAGACCTGATGGCACAAGCCTTGCTTTCCCATGTTAAATCTCTAAACATGCTTCCCTGAAGAATCCTAAATAACACTGTTTTTACCTGGCTTCTGGTCACTGTAGGCAGCCCTCTCGAAAGAAAAGGAGTTTTCTCTAAGGAAACACGGTGCTTCCATAGCATGGGTGGGAGCTCCTGCTGTCCTGCTCTAGAGCTACAGGGAAACTTGACGTGAGTGTTTGACTCAAGCTAAGGCCTGAAAAGCCTTGCTGAAGCGAAAGCGCTTAGCAGTTTCCATTATGTCGTATTCCAAGTTCTGCTTTACTTGAATGTTTCTTCACTTACCAGACACAAGGCACCCTCGTGTAGGCACCCTTTTTCGTAGAAATACAGTGAGTACCAGCAGTCTTCTTTGCTCTTCTAAGAAACATCCAGACCTAGAAGCCTTTCCCAGTCACTCTATGTAATCAGAGTGTAGGGCAACTCGCTGCACCCTTCCTTAGGAAGCTAGGTGGACTCAGCTCTTCAACAGCTCCAGGGATTCTGTTCTCTCACGTCCTACATGCCATGGAAGTCTGCCTCATTGCCCTCTGTGGAGCTTCACTAAGATACACAATCTGCTTCGCCTACCTCTAGGAACTCTTACCCAATGACCCCATACCTACAGGAGAAAGGAGGCTTGCATTCCTACTGGAACCAAAGCACACTTTTTCCTTTTACACTGCAGGACTTTAGAATAGGCTTAGGCCCTATAGCATACATAGAACGTTCCAAGGATGAGGGAGTTCCATATATGCAGAACACTCTGTGAAGAAAAGGTGATTCAGCAAGGGACCAGGGTGTAGCTAGAGTCTCTTTGGACTTTTTAGATATAAGAAGGTGTCCGGGTGCATGTTCACCGGAAAAGAAGACTTGAATGCCTAAGCCTTGCGTTCCCATTTTAAATCTCTATCCACTCCAGCCTGAGATACCTAAATAACACTGTTTTGACTGGCCTCTATTCACTGTGGGCAGCCCTCTGGAAAGAAAAGGAGTTTCTCTAAGGAAACACGGTGCTTCCATAGCATGGGTGGGAGTTCCTCCTGTCATGCTCTAGAGCTACAGGGTAACTTGACGTGAGTCCTTGCCTCAAGCTAAGGCCTGAAAAGCCCTGCTGAAGCGAAAGCGCTTAGCATTTTCCATTATGTCGTATTGGAAGTTCTGCTTTACTTGAACGTTTCTTCACTCTACCAGACACTAGGCACCCTAGTGTAGGCACCCTCTTTCGTACAACTACAGTGAGTACCAGCAGTCTCCTTTACCCTTCTAAGAAACATCCAGACCTAGAAGCCTTTCCCAGTCACACTATGTATTCAGAGTTTAAGGCAACTCGCTGCACCCTTCCTTAGAAAGCTAGGTGGACTCAGCTCTTCAACAGCTCCAGGGATTCTGTTCTCTCACGACCTACATGCCATTGAAGTCTGCCTCATTGCTCTCATTGGAGCTACACTAAGAAACACAATCTGCTTCGCCTTCTTCTAGGAACTCTTACCCAAGGACCCCATACCTACAGGAGAAAGGAGGCTTGCATTCCTACTGGAATCTAAGCAAAGTTTTTCCTGTTACACTGCAGGACTTTAGAATAGGTTCAGGCCCGAAGGGTTACATAGAGCGTTCCAAGAATGAGGGAGTTCGATACATGCAGAAAACCCTGTGAAGAAAAGTTGATTCAGCAAGGGACCAGGGTTTGGCTAGAGTCTCTATTGACTTGTTAGAAATCAGAAGGGTTTCGGCTGCATGTTAACCCGAGAAGGAGACCTGGTGGCACAAGCCTTGCTTTCCCATGTTAAATCTCTAAACATGCTTCCCTGAAGAATCCTAAATAACACTGTTTTTACCTGGCTTCTGGTCACTGTAGGCAGCCCTCTGGAAAGAAAAGGAGTTTTCTCTAAGGAAACACGGTGCTTCCATAGCATGGGTGGGAGCTCCTGCTGTCCTGCTCTAGAGCTACAGGGAAACTTGACGTGAGTGTTTGCCTCAAGCTAAGGCCTGAAAAGCCTTGCTGAAGCGAAAGCGCTTAGCAGTTTCCATTATGTCGTATTCGAAGTTCTGCTTTACTTGAATGTTTCTTCACTTACCAGACACAAGGCACCCTCGTGTAGGCACCCTTTTTCGTAGAAATACAGTGAGTACCAGCAGTCTTCTTTGCTCTTCTAAGAAACATCCAGACCTAGAAGCCTTTCCCAGTCACTCTATGTAATCAGAGTGTAGGGCAACTCGCTGCACCCTTCCTTAGGAAGCTAGGTGGACTCAGCTCTTCAACAGCTCCAGGGATTCTGTTCTCTCACGTCCTACATGCCATGGAAGCCTGCCTCATTGCCCTCTGTGGAGCTTCACTAAGATACACAATCTGCTTCGCCTACCTCTAGGAACTCTTACCCAATGACCCCATACCTACAGGAGAAAGGAGGCTTGCATTCCTACTGGAACCAAAGCACAGTTTTTCCTTTTACACTGCAGGACTTTAGAATAGGCTTAGGCCCTATAGCATACATAGAACGTTCCAAGGATGAGGGAGTTCCATATATGCAGAACACTCTGTGAAGAAAAGTTGATTCAGCAAGGGACCAGGGTGTAGCTAGAGTCTCTTTGGACTTTTTAGATATAAGAAGGTGTCCGGGTGCATGTTCACCGGAAAAGAAGACTTGAATGCCTAAGCCTTGCGTTCCCATTTTAAATCTCTATCCACGCCAGCCTGAGATACCTAAATAACACTGTTTTGACTGGCCTCTATTCACTGTGGGCAGCCCTCTGGAAAGAAAAGGAGTTTCTCTAAGGAAACACGGTGCTTCCATAGCATGGGTGGGAGTTCCTCCTGTCATGCTCTAGAGCTACAGGGTAACTTGACGTGAGTCCTTGCCTCAAGCTAAGGCCTGAAAAGCCCTGCTGAAGCGAAAGCGCTTAGCATTTTCCATTATGTCGTATTGGAAGTTCTGCTTTACTTGAACGTTTCTTCACTCTACCAGACACTAGGCACCCTAGTGTAGGCACCCTCTTTCGTACAACTACAGTGAGTACCAGCAGTCTCCTTTACCCTTCTAAGAAACATCCAGACCTAGAAGCCTTTCCCAGTCACACTATGTATTCAGAGTTTAAGGCAACTCGCTGCACCCTTCCTTAGAAAGCTAGGTGGACTCAGCTCTTCAACAGCTCCAGGGATTCTGTTCTCTCACGACCTACATGCCATTGAAGTCTGCCTCATTGCTCTCATTGGAGCTACACTAAGAAACACAATCTGCTTCGCCTTCTTCTAGGAACTCTTACCCAAGGACCCCATACCTACAGGAGAAAGGAGGCTTGCATTCCTACTGGAATCTAAGCAAAGTTTTTCCTGTTACACTGCAGGACTTTAGAATAGGTTCAGGCCCGAAGGGTTACATAGAGCGTTCCAAGAATGTGGGAGTTCGATACATGCAGAAAACCCTGTGAAGAAAAGTTGATTCAGCAAGGGACCAGGGTTTGGCTAGAGTCTCTATTGACTTGTTAGAAATCAGAAGGGTTTCGGCTGCATGTTAACCCGAGAAGGAGACCTGGTGGCACAAGCCTTGCTTTCCCATGTTAAATCTCTAAACATGCTTCCCTGAAGAATCCTAAATAACACTGTTTTTACCTGGCTTCTGGTCACTGTAGGCAGCCCTCTGGAAAGAAAAGGAGTTTTCTCTAAGGAAACACGGTGCTTCCATAGCATGGGTGGGAGCTTCTGCTGTCCTGCTCTAGAGCTACAGGGAAACTTGACGTGAGTGTTTGCCTCAAGCTAAGGCCTGAAAAGCCTTGCTGAAGCGAAAGCGCTTAGCAGTTTCCATTATGTCGTATTCGAAGTTCTGCTTTACTTGAATGTTTCTTCACTTACCAGACACAAGGCACCCTCGTGTAGGCACCCTTTTTCGTAGAAATACAGTGAGTACCAGCAGTCTTCTTTGCTCTTCTAAGAAACATCCAGACCTAGAAGCCTTTCCCAGTCACTCTATGTAATCAGAGTGTAGGGCAACTCGCTGCACCCTTCCTTAGGAAGCTAGGTGGACTCAGCTCTTCAACAGCTCCAGGGATTCTGTTCTCTCACGTCCTACATGCCATGGAAGCCTGCCTCATTGCCCTCTGTGGAGCTTCACTAAGATACACAATCTGCTTCGCCTACCTCTAGGAACTCTTACCCAATGACCCCATACCTACAGGAGAAAGGAGGCTTGCATTCCTACTGGAACCAAAGCACAGTTTTTCCTTTTACACTGCAGGACTTTAGAATAGGCTTAGGCCCTATAGCATACATAGAACGTTCCAAGGATGAGGGAGTTCCATATATGCAGAACACTCTGTGAAGAAAAGTTGATTCAGCAAGGGACCAGGGTGTAGCTAGAGTCTCTTTGGACTTTTTAGATATAAGAAGGTGTCCGGGTGCATGTTCACCGGAAAAGAAGACTTGAATGCCTAAGCCTTGCGTTCCCATTTTAAATCTCTATCCACGCCAGCCTGAGATACCTAAATAACACTGTTTTGACTGGCCTCTATTCACTGTGGGCAGCCCTCTGGAAAGAAAAGGAGTTTCTCTAAGGAAACACGGTGCTTCCATAGCATGGGTGGGAGTTCCTCCTGTCATGCTCTAGAGCTACAGGGTAACTTGACGTGAGTCCTTGCCTCAAGCTAAGGCCTGAAAAGCCCTGCTGAAGCGAAAGCGCTTAGCATTTTCCATTATGTCGTATTGGAAGTTCTGCTTTACTTGAACGTTTCTTCACTCTACCAGACACTAGGCACCCTAGTGTAGGCACCCTCTTTCGTACAACTACAGTGAGTACCAGCAGTCTCCTTTACCCTTCTAAGAAACATCCAGACCTAGAAGCCTTTCCCAGTCACACTATGTATTCAGAGTTTAAGGCAACTCGCTGCACCCTTCCTTAGAAAGCTAGGTGGACTCAGCTCTTCAACAGCTCCAGGGATTCTGTTCTCTCACGACCTACATGCCATTGAAGTCTGCCTCATTGCTCTCATTGGAGCTACACTAAGAAACACAATCTGCTTCGCCTTCTTCTAGGAACTCTTACCCAAGGACCCCATACCTACAGGAGAAAGGAGGCTTGCATTCCTACTGGAATCTAAGCAAAGTTTTTCCTGTTACACTGCAGGACTTTAGAATAGGTTCAGGCCCGAAGGGTTACATAGAGCGTTCCAAGAATGAGGGAGTTCGATACATGCAGAAAACCCTGTGAAGAAAAGTTGATTCAGCAAGGGACCAGGGTTTGGCTAGAGTCTCTATTGACTTGTTAGAAATCAGAAGGGTTTCGGCTGCATGTTAACCCGAGAAGGAGACCTGGTGGCACAAGCCTTGCTTTCCCATGTTAAATCTCTAAACATGCTTCCCTGAAGAATCCTAAATAACACTGTTTTTACCTGGCTTCTGGTCACTGTAGGCAGCCCTCTCGAAAGAAAAGGAGTTTTCTCTAAGGAAACACGGTGCTTCCATAGCATGGGTGGGAGCTCCTGCTGTCCTGCTCTAGAGCTACAGGGAAACTTGACGTGAGTGTTTGCCTCAAGCTAAGGCCTGAAAAGCCTTGCTGAAGCGAAAGCGCTTAGCAGTTTCCATTATGTCGTATTCGAAGTTCTGCTTTACTTGAATGTTTCTTCACTTACCAGACACAAGGCACCCTCGTGTAGGCACCCTTTTTCGTAGAAATACAGTGAGTACCAGCAGTCTTCTTTGCTCTTCTAAGAAACATCCAGACCTAGAAGCCTTTCCCAGTCACTCTATGTAATCAGAGTGTAGGGCAACTCGCTGCACCCTTCCTTAGGAAGCTAGGTGGACTCAGCTCTTCAACAGCTCCAGGGATTCTGTTCTCTCACGTCCTACATGCCATGGAAGTCTGCCTCATTGCCCTCTGTGGAGCTTCACTAAGATACACAATCTGCTTCGCCTACCTCTAGGAACTCTTACCCAATGACCCCATACCTACAGGAGAAAGGAGGCTTGCATTCCTACTGGAACCAAAGCACACTTTTTCCTTTTACACTGCAGGACTTTAGAATAGGCTTAGGCCCTATAGCATACATAGAACGTTCCAAGGATGAGGGAGTTCCATATATGCAGAACACTCTGTGAAGAAAAGGTGATTCAGCAAGGGACCAGGGTGTAGCTAGAGTCTCTTTGGACTTTTTAGATATAAGAAGGTGTCCGGGTGCATGTTCACCGGAAAAGAAGGCTTGAATGCCTAAGCCTTGCGTTCCCATTTTAAATCTCTATCCACGCCAGCCTGAGATACCTAAATAACACTGTTTTGACTGGCCTCTATTCACTGTGGGCAGCCCTCTGGAAAGAAAAGGAGTTTCTCTAAGGAAACACGGTGCTTCCATAGCATGGGTGGGAGTTCCTCCTGTCATGCTCTAGAGCTACAGGGTAACTTGACGTGAGTCCTTGCCTCAAGCTAAGGCCTGAAAAGCCCTGCTGAAGCGAAAGCGCTTAGCAGTTTCCATTATGTCGTATTGGAAGTTCTGCTTTACTTGAACGTTTCTTCACTCTACCAGACACTAGGCACCCTAGTGTAGGCACCCTCTTTCGTACAACTACAGTGAGTACCAGCAGTCTCCTTTACCCTTCTAAGAAACATCCAGACCTAGAAGCCTTTCCCAGTCACACTATGTATTCAGAGTTTAAGGCAACTCGCTGCACCCTTCCTTAGAAAGCTAGGTGGACTCAGCTCTTCAACAGCTCCAGGGATTCTGTTCTCTCACGACATACATGCCATTGAAGTCTGCCTCATTGCTCTCATTGGAGCTACACTAAGAAACACAATCTGCTTCGCCTTCTTCTAGGAACTCTTACCCAAGGACCCCATACCTACAGGAGAAAGGAGGCTTGCATTCCTACTGGAATCTAAGCAAAGTTTTTCCTGTTACACTGCAGGACTTTAGAATAGGTTCAGGCCCGAAGGGTTACATAGAGCGTTCCAAGAATGAGGGAGTTCGATACATGCAGAAAACCCTGTGAAGAAAAGTTGATTCAGCAAGGGACCAGGGTTTGGCTAGAGTCTCTATTGACTTGTTAGAAATCAGAAGGGTTTCGGCTGCATGTTAACCTGAGAAGGAGACCTGGTGGCACAAGCCTTGCTTTCCCATGTTAAATCTCTAAACATGCTTCCCTGAAGAATCCTAAATAACACTGTTTTTACCTGGCTTCTGGTCACTGTAGGCAGCCCTCTCGAAAGAAAAGGAGTTTTCTCTAAGGAAACACGGTGCTTCCATAGCATGGGTGGGAGCTCCTGCTGTCCTGCTCTAGAGCTACAGGGAAACTTGACGTGAGTGTTTGCCTCAAGCTAAGGCCTGAAAAGCCTTGCTGAAGCGAAAGCGCTTAGCAGTTTCCATTATGTCGTATTCGAAGTTCTGCTTTACTTGAATGTTTCTTCACTTACCAGACACAAGGCACCCTCGTGTAGGCACCCTATTTCGTAGAAATACAGTGAGTACCAGCAGTCTTCTTTGCTCTTCTAAGAAACATCCAGACCTAGAAGCCTTTCCCAGTCACTCTATGTAATCAGAGTGTAGGGCAACTCGCTGCACCCTTCCTTAGGAAGCTAGGTGGACTCAGCTCTTCAACAGCTCCAGGGATTCTGTTCTCTCACGTCCTACATGCCATGGAAGTCTGCCTCATTGCCCTCTGTGGAGCTTCACTAAGATACACAATCTGCTTCGCCTACCTCTAGGAACTCTTACCCAATGACCCCATACCTACAGGAGAAAGGAGGCTTGCATTCCTACTGGAACCAAAGCACAGTTTTTCCTTTTACACTGCAGGACTTTAGAATAGGCTTAGGCCCTATAGCATACATAGAACGTTCCAAGGATGAGGGAGTTCCATATATGCAGAACACTGTGTGAAGAAAAGGTGATTCAGCAAGGGACCAGGGTGTAGCTAGAGTCTCTTTGGACTTTTTAGATATAAGAAGGTGTCCGGGTCATGTTCACCGGAAAAGAAGACCTGAATGCCTAAGCCTTCCGTTCCCATTTTAAATCTGTATCCAGGCTGCCTTGAGATACCTAAATAACACTGTTTTTGACAGTCCTCTATTCACTGTGGGCTGCCCTCTGGAAAGAAAAGGAGTTTCTCTAAGGAAACACGGTGCTTCCATAGCATGGGTGGAGCTCGTGCTTTCCTGCTCTAGAGCTACAGGGAAACTTGACGTGAGTCTTTGCCTCAAGCTAAGGCCTGTAAAGCGCTGCTGAAGCGAAAGCGCTTAGCAGTTTCCATTATGTCGTATTGGAAGTTCTGCTTTACTTGAACGTTTCTTCACTCTACCAGACACTAGGCACCCTAGTGTAGGCACCCTCTTTCGTACAACTACAGTGAGTACCAGCAGTCTCCTTTACCCTTCTAAGAAACATCCAGACCTAGAAGCCTTTCCCAGTCACACTATGTATTCAGAGTTTAAGGCAACTCGCTGCACCCTTCCTTAGAAAGCTAGGTGGACTCAGCTCTTCAACAGCTCCAGGGATTCTGTTCTCTCACGACATACATGCCATTGAAGTCTGCCTCATTGCTCTCATTGGAGCTACACTAAGAAACACAATCTGCTTCGCCTTCTTCTAGGAACTCTTACCCAAGGACCCCATACCTACAGGAGAAAGGAGGCTTGCATTCCTACTGGAATCTAAGCAAAGTTTTTCCTGTTACACTGCAGGACTTTAGAATAGGTTCAGGCCCGAAGGGTTACATAGAGCGTTCCAAGAATGAGGGAGTTCGATACATGCAGAAAACCCTGTGAAGAAAAGTTGATTCAGCAAGGGACCAGGGTTTGGCTAGAGTCTCTATTGACTTGTTAGAAATCAGAAGGGTTTCGGCTGCATGTTAACCCGAGAAGGAGACCTGGTGGCACAAGCCTTGCTTTCCCATGTTAAATCTCTAAACATGCTTCCCTGAAGAATCCTAAATAACACTGTTTTTACCTGGCTTCTGGTCACTGTAGGCAGCCCTCTCGAAAGAAAAGGAGTTTTCTCTAAGGAAACACGGTGCTTCCATAGCATGGGTGGGAGCTCCTGCTGTCCTGCTCTAGAGCTACAGGGAAACTTGACGTGAGTGTTTGCCTCAAGCTAAGGCCTGAAAAGCCTTGCTGAAGCGAAAGCGCTTAGCAGTTTCCATTATGTCGTATTCGAAGTTCTGCTTTACTTGAATGTTTCTTCACTTACCAGACACAAGGCACCCTCGTGTAGGCACCCTATTTCGTAGAAATACAGTGAGTACCAGCAGTCTTCTTTGCTCTTCTAAGAAACATCCAGACCTAGAAGCCTTTCCCAGTCACTCTATGTAATCAGAGTGTAGGGCAACTCGCTGCACCCTTCCTTAGGAAGCTAGGTGGACTCAGCTCTTCAACAGCTCCAGGGATTCTGTTCTCTCACGTCCTACATGCCATGGAAGTCTGCCTCATTGCCCTCTGTGGAGCTTCACTAAGATACACAATCTGCTTCGCCTACCTCTAGGAACTCTTACCCAATGACCCCATACCTACAGGAGAAAGGAGGCTTGCATTCCTACTGGAACCAAAGCACAGTTTTTCCTTTTACACTGCAGGACTTTAGAATAGGCTTAGGCCCTATAGCATACATAGAACGTTCCAAGGATGAGGGAGTTCCATATATGCAGAACACTGTGTGAAGAAAAGGTGATTCAGCAAGGGACCAGGGTGTAGCTAGAGTCTCTTTGGACTTTTTAGATATAAGAAGGTGTCCGGGTCATGTTCACCGGAAAAGAAGACCTGAATGCCTAAGCCTTCCGTTCCCATTTTAAATCTGTATCCAGGCTGCCTTGAGATACCTAAATAACACTGTTTTTGACAGTCCTCTATTCACTGTGGGCTGCCCTCTGGAAAGAAAAGGAGTTTCTCTAAGGAAACACGGTGCTTCCATAGCATGGGTGGAGCTCGTGCTTTCCTGCTCTAGAGCTACAGGGAAACTTGACGTGAGTCTTTGCCTCAAGCTAAGGCCTGTAAAGCGCTGCTGAAGCGAAAGCGCTTAGCAGTTTCCATTATGTCGTATTGGAAGTTCTGCTTTACTTGAACGTTTCTTCACTCTACCAGACACTAGGCACCCTAGTGTAGGCACCCTCTTTCGTACAACTACAGTGAGTACCAGCAGTCTCCTTTACCCTTCTAAGAAACATCCAGACCTAGAAGCCTTTCCCAGTCACACTATGTATTCAGAGTTTAAGGCAACTCGCTGCACCCTTCCTTAGAAAGCTAGGTGGACTCAGCTCTTCAACAGCTCCAGGGATTCTGTTCTCTCACGACATACATGCCATTGAAGTCTGCCTCATTGCTCTCATTGGAGCTACACTAAGAAACACAATCTGCTTCGCCTTCTTCTAGGAACTCTTACCCAAGGACCCCATACCTACAGGAGAAAGGAGGCTTGCATTCCTACTGGAATCTAAGCAAAGTTTTTCCTGTTACACTGCAGGACTTTAGAATAGGTTCAGGCCCGAAGGGTTACATAGAGCGTTCCAAGAATGAGGGAGTTCGATACATGCAGAAAACCCTGTGAAGAAAAGTTGATTCAGCAAGGGACCAGGGTTTGGCTAGAGTCTCTATTGACTTGTTAGAAATCAGAAGGGTTTCGGCTGCATGTTAACCCGAGAAGGAGACCTGGTGGCACAAGCCTTGCTTTCCCATGTTAAATCTCTAAACATGCTTCCCTGAAGAATCCTAAATAACACTGTTTTTACCTGGCTTCTGGTCACTGTAGGCAGCCCTCTCGAAAGAAAAGGAGTTTTCTCTAAGGAAACACGGTGCTTCCATAGCATGGGTGGGAGCTCCTGCTGTCCTGCTCTAGAGCTACAGGGAAACTTGACGTGAGTGTTTGCCTCAAGCTAAGGCCTGAAAAGCCTTGCTGAAGCGAAAGCGCTTAGCAGTTTCCATTATGTCGTATTCGAAGTTCTGCTTTACTTGAATGTTTCTTCACTTACCAGACACAAGGCACCCTCGTGTAGGCACCCTATTTCGTAGAAATACAGTGAGTACCAGCAGTCTTCTTTGCTCTTCTAAGAAACATCCAGACCTAGAAGCCTTTCCCAGTCACTCTATGTAATCAGAGTGTAGGGCAACTCGCTGCACCCTTCCTTAGGAAGCTAGGTGGACTCAGCTCTTCAACAGCTCCAGGGATTCTGTTCTCTCACGTCCTACATGCCATGGAAGTCTGCCTCATTGCCCTCTGTGGAGCTTCACTAAGATACACAATCTGCTTCGCCTACCTCTAGGAACTCTTACCCAATGACCCCATACCTACAGGAGAAAGGAGGCTTGCATTCCTACTGGAACCAAAGCACAGTTTTTCCTTTTACACTGCAGGACTTTAGAATAGGCTTAGGCCCTATAGCATACATAGAACGTTCCAAGGATGAGGGAGTTCCATATATGCAGAACATTGTGTGAAGAAAAGGTGATTCAGCAAGGGACCAGGGTGTAGCTAGAGTCTCTTTGGACTTTTTAGATATAAGAAGGTGTCCGGGTCATGTTCACCGGAAAAGAAGACCTGAATGCCTAAGCCTTCCGTTCCCATTTTAAATCTGTATCCAGGCTGCCTTGAGATACCTAAATAACACTGTTTTTGACAGTCCTCTATTCACTGTGGGCTGCCCTCTGGAAAGAAAAGGAGTTTCTCTAAGGAAACACGGTGCTTCCATAGCATGGGTGGAGCTCGTGCTTTCCTGCTCTAGAGCTACAGGGAAACTTGACGTGAGTCTTTGCCTCAAGCTAAGGCCTGTAAAGCGCTGCTGAAGCGAAAGCGCTTAGCAGTTTCCATTATGTCGTATTGGAAGTTCTGCTTTACTTGAACGTTTCTTCACTCTACCAGACACTAGGCACCCTAGTGTAGGCACCCTCTTTCGTACAACTAAAGTGAGTACCAGCAGTCTCCTTTACCCTTCTAAGAAACATCCAGACCTAGAAGCCTTTCCCAGTCACACTATGTATTCAGAGTTTAAGGCAACTCGCTGCACCCTTCCTTAGAAAGCTAGGTGGACTCAGCTCTTCAACAGCTCCAGGGATTCTGTTCTCTCACGACATACATGCCATTGAAGTCTGCCTCATTGCTCTCATTGGAGCTACACTAAGAAACACAATCTGCTTCGCCTTCTTCTAGGAACTCTTACCCAAGGACCCCATACCTACAGGAGAAAGGAGGCTTGCATTCCTACTGGAATCTAAGCAAAGTTTTTCCTGTTACACTGCAGGACTTTAGAATAGGTTCAGGCCCGAAGGGTTACATAGAGCGTTCCAAGAATGAGGGAGTTCGATACATGCAGAAAACCCTGTGAAGAAAAGTTGATTCAGCAAGGGACCAGGGTTTGGCTAGAGTCTCTATTGACTTGTTAGAAATCAGAAGGGTTTCGGCTGCATGTTAACCCGAGAAGGAGACCTGGTGGCACAAGCCTTGCTTTCCCATGTTAAATCTCTAAACATGCTTCCCTGAAGAATCCTAAATAACACTGTTTTTACCTGGCTTCTGGTCACTGTAGGCAGCCCTCTGGAAAGAAAAGGAGTTTTCTCTAAGGAAACACGGTGCTTCCATAGCATGGGTGGGAGCTCCTGCTGTCCTGCTCTAGAGCTACAGGGAAACTTGACGTGAGTGTTTGCCTCAAGCTAAGGCCTGAAAAGCCTTGCTGAAGCGAAAGCGCTTAGCAGTTTCCATTATGTCGTATTCGAAGTTCTGCTTTACTTGAATGTTTCTTCACTTACCAGACACAAGGCACCCTCGTGTAGGCACCCTTTTTCGTAGAAATACAGTGAGTACCAGCAGTCTTCTTTGCTCTTCTAAGAAACATCCAGACCTAGAAGCCTTTCCCAGTCACTCTATGTAATCAGAGTGTAGGGCAACTCGCTGCACCCTTCCTTAGGAAGCTAGGTGGACTCAGCTCTTCAACAGCTCCAGGGATTCTGTTCTCTCACGTCCTACATGCCATGGAAGCCTGCCTCATTGCCCTCTGTGGAGCTTCACTAAGATACACAATCTGCTTCGCCTACCTCTAGGAACTCTTACCCAATGACCCCATACCTACAGGAGAAAGGAGGCTTGCATTCCTACTGGAACCAAAGCACACTTTTTCCTTTTACACTGCAGGACTTTAGAATAGGCTTAGGCCCTATAGCATACATAGAACGTTCCAAGGATGAGGGAGTTCCATATATGCAGAACACTCTGTGAAGAAAAGGTGATTCAGCAAGGGACCAGGGTGTAGCTAGAGTCTCTTTGGACTTTTTAGATATAAGAAGGTGTCCGGGTGCATGTTCACCGGAAAAGAAGACTTGAATGCCTAAGCCTTGCGTTCCCATTTTAAATCTCTATCCACGCCAGCCTGAGATACCTAAATAACACTGTTTTGACTGGCCTCTATTCACTGTGGGCAGCCCTCTGGAAAGAAAAGGAGTTTCTCTAAGGAAACACGGTGCTTCCATAGCATGGGTGGGAGTTCCTCCTGTCATGCTCTAGAGCTACAGGGTAACTTGACGTGAGTCCTTGCCTCAAGCTAAGGCCTGAAAAGCCCTGCTGAAGCGAAAGCGCTTAGCATTTTCCATTATGTCGTATTGGAAGTTCTGCTTTACTTGAACGTTTCTTCACTCTA
Organism: Balaenoptera physalus; assembly: GCF_965194825.1. Lineage (NCBI taxonomy): Eukaryota > Metazoa > Chordata > Mammalia > Artiodactyla > Balaenopteridae > Balaenoptera > Balaenoptera physalus. The sequence goes on along the minus strand of NC_138902.1, from coordinate 6,098,750 downwards.
CCAGACACTAAGCACCCTAGTGTAGGCACCCTCTTTCGTACAACTACAGTGAGTACCAGCAGTCTCCTTTACCCTTCTAAGAAACATCCAGACCTAGAAGCCTTTCCCAGTCACACTATGTATTCAGAGTTTAAGGCAACTCGCTGCACCCTTCCTTAGAAAGCTAGGTGGACTCAGCTCTTCAACAGCTCCAGGGATTCTGTTCTCTCACGACATACATGCCATTGAAGTCTGCCTCATTGCTCTCATTGGAGCTACACTAAGAAACACAATCTGCTTCGCCTTCTTCTAGGAACTCTTACCCAAGGACCCCATACCTACAGGAGAAAGGAGGCTTGCATTCCTACTGGAATCTAAGCAAAGTTTTTCCTGTTACACTGCAGGACTTTAGAATAGGTTCAGGCCCGAAGGGTTACATAGAGCGTTCCAAGAATGAGGGAGTTCGATACATGCAGAAAACCCTGTGAAGAAAAGTTGATTCAGCAAGGGACCAGGGTTTGGCTAGAGTCTCTATTGACTTGTTAGAAATCAGAAGGGTTTCGGCTGCATGTTAACCCGAGAAGGAGACCTGGTGGCACAAGCCTTGCTTTCCCATGTTAAATCTCTAAACATGCTTCCCTGAAGAATCCTAAATAACACTGTTTTTACCTGGCTTCTGGTCACTGTAGGCAGCCCTCTGGAAAGAAAAGGAGTTTTCTCTAAGGAAACACGGTGCTTCCATAGCATGGGTGGGAGCTCCTGCTGTCCTGCTCTAGAGCTACAGGGAAACTTGACGTGAGTGTTTGCCTCAAGCTAAGGCCTGAAAAGCCTTGCTGAAGCGAAAGCGCTTAGCAGTTTCCATTATGTCGTATTCGAAGTTCTGCTTTACTTGAATGTTTCTTCACTTACCAGACACAAGGCACCCTCGTGTAGGCACCCTTTTTCGTAGAAATACAGTGAGTACCAGCAGTCTTCTTTGCTCTTCTAAGAAACATCCAGACCTAGAAGCCTTTCCCAGTCACTCTAGGTAATCAGAGTGTAGGGCAACTCGCTGCACCCTTCCTTAGGAAGCTAGGTGGACTCAGCTCTTCAACAGCTCCAGGGATTCTGTTCTCTCACGTCCTACATGCCATGGAAGTCTGCCTCATTGCCCTCTGTGGAGCTTCACTAAGATACACAATCTGCTTCGCCTACCTCTAGGAACTCTTACCCAATGACCCCATACCTACAGGAGAAAGGAGGCTTGCATTCCTACTGGAACCAAAGCACACTTTTTCCTTTTACACTGCAGGACTTTAGAATAGGCTTAGGCCCTATAGCATACATAGAACGTTCCAAGGATGAGGGAGTTCCATATATGCAGAACACTCTGTGAAGAAAAGGTGATTCAGCAAGGGACCAGGGTGTAGCTAGAGTCTCTTTGGACTTTTTAGATATAAGAAGGTGTCCGGGTGCATGTTCACCGGAAAAGAAGACTTGAATGCCTAAGCCTTGCGTTCCCATTTTAAATCTCTATCCACTCCAGCCTGAGATACCTAAATAACACTGTTTTGACTGGCCTCTATTCACTGTGGGCAGCCCTCTGGAAAGAAAAGGAGTTTCTCTAAGGAAACACGGTGCTTCCATAGCATGGGTGGGAGTTCCTCCTGTCATGCTCTAGAGCTACAGGGTAACTTGACGTGAGTCCTTGCCTCAAGCTAAGGCCTGAAAAGCCCTGCTGAAGCGAAAGCGCTTAGCATTTTCCATTATGTCGTATTGGAAGTTCTGCTTTACTTGAACGTTTCTTCACTCTACCAGACACTAGGCACCCTAGTGTAGGCACCCTCTTTCGTACAACTACAGTGAGTACCAGCAGTCTCCTTTACCCTTCTAAGAAACATCCAGACCTAGAAGCCTTTCCCAGTCACACTATATATTCAGAGTTTAAGGCAACTCGCTGCACCCTTCCTTAGAAAGCTAGGTGGACTCAGCTCTTCAACAGCTCCAGGGATTCTGTTCTCTCACGACCTACATGCCATTGAAGTCTGCCTCATTGCTCTCATTGGAGCTACACTAAGAAACACAATCTGCTTCACCTTCTTCTAGGAACTCTTACCCAAGGACCCCATACCTACAGGAGAAAGGAGGCTTGCATTCCTACTGGAATCTAAGCAAAGTTTTTCCTGTTACACTGCAGGACTTTAGAATAGGTTCAGGCCCGAAGGGTTACATAGAGCGTTCCAAGAATGAGGGAGTTCGATACATGCAGAAAACCCTGTGAAGAAAAGTTGATTCAGCAAGGGACCAGGGTTTGGCTAGAGTCTCTATTGACTTGTTAGAAATCAGAAGGGTTTCGGCTGCATGTTAACCCGAGAAGGAGACCTGGTGGCACAAGCCTTGCTTTCCCATGTTAAATCTCTAAACATGCTTCCCTGAAGAATCCTAAATAACACTGTTTTTACCTGGCTTCTGGTCACTGTAGGCAGCCCTCTGGAAAGAAAAGGAGTTTTCTCTAAGGAAACACGGTGCTTCCATAGCATGGGTGGGAGCTCCTGCTGTCCTGCTCTAGAGCTACAGGGAAACTTGACGTGAGTGTTTGCCTCAAGCTAAGGCCTGAAAAGCCTTGCTGAAGCGAAAGCGCTTAGCAGTTTCCATTATGTCGTATTCCAAGTTCTGCTTTACTTGAATGTTTCTTCACTTACCAGACACAAGGCACCCTCGTGTAGGCACCCTTTTTCGTAGAAATACAGTGAGTACCAGCAGTCTTCTTTGCTCTTCTAAGAAACATCCAGACCTAGAAGCCTTTCCCAGTCACTCTATGTAATCAGAGTGTAGGGCAACTCGCTGCACCCTTCCTTAGGAAGCTAGGTGGACTCAGCTCTTCAACAGCTCCAGGGATTCTGTTCTCTCACGTCCTACATGCCATGGAAGCCTGCCTCATTGCCCTCTGTGGAGCTTCACTAAGATACACAATCTGCTTCGCCTACCTCTAGGAACTCTTACCCAATGACCCCATACCTACAGGAGAAAGGAGGCTTGCATTCCTACTGGAACCAAAGCACACTTTTTCCTTTTACACTGCAGGACTTTAGAATAGGCTTAGGCCCTATAGCATACATAGAACGTTCCAAGGATGAGGGAGTTCCATATATGCAGAACACTCTGTGAAGAAAAGTTGATTCAGCAAGGGACCAGGGTGTAGCTAGAGTCTCTTTGGACTTTTTAGATATAAGAAGGTGTCCGGGTGCATGTTCACCGGAAAAGAAGACTTGAATGCCTAAGCCTTGCGTTCCCATTTTAAATCTCTATCCACGCCAGCCTGAGATACCTAAATAACACTGTTTTGACTGGCCTCTATTCACTGTGGGCAGCCCTCTGGAAAGAAAAGGAGTTTCTCTAAGGAAACACGGTGCTTCCATAGCATGGGTGGGAGTTCCTCCTGTCATGCTCTAGAGCTACAGGGTAACTTGACGTGAGTCCTTGCCTCAAGCTAAGGCCTGAAAAGCCCTGCTGAAGCGAAAGCGCTTAGCATTTTCCATTATGTCGTATTGGAAGTTCTGCTTTACTTGAACGTTTCTTCACTCTACCAGACACTAGGCACCCTAGTGTAGGCACCCTCTTTCGTACAACTACAGTGAGTACCAGCAGTCTCCTTTACCCTTCTAAGAAACATCCAGACCTAGAAGCCTTTCCCAGTCACACTATGTATTCAGAGTTTAAGGCAACTCGCTGCACCCTTCCTTAGAAAGCTAGGTGGACTCAGCTCTTCAACAGCTCCAGGGATTCTGTTCTCTCACGACATACATGCCATTGAAGTCTGCCTCATTGCTCTCATTGGAGCTACACTAAGAAACACAATCTGCTTCGCCTTCTTCTAGGAACTCTTACCCAAGGACCCCATACCTACAGGAGAAAGGAGGCTTGCATTCCTACTGGAATCTAAGCAAAGTTTTTCCTGTTACACTGCAGGACTTTAGAATAGGTTCAGGCCCGAAGGGTTACATAGAGCGTTCCAAGAATGAGGGAGTTCGATACATGCAGAAAACCCTGTGAAGAAAAGTTGATTCAGCAAGGGACCAGGGTTTGGCTAGAGTCTCTATTGAGTTGTTAGAAATCAGAAGGGTTTCGGCTGCATGTTAACCCGAGAAGGAGACCTGGTGGCACAAGCCTTGCTTTCCCATGTTAAATCTCTAAACATGCTTCCCTGAAGAATCCTAAATAACACTGTTTTTACCTGGCTTCTGGTCATTGTAGGCAGCCCTCTCGAAAGAAAAGGAGTTTTCTCTAAGGAAACACGGTGCTTCCATAGCATGGGTGGGAGCTCCTGCTGTCCTGCTCTAGAGCTACAGGGAAACTTGACGTGAGTGTTTGCCTCAAGCTAAGGCCTGAAAAGCCTTGCGGAAGCGAAAGCGCTTAGCAGTTTCCATTATGTCGTATTCCAAGTTCTGCTTTACTTGAATGTTTCTTCACTTACCAGACACAAGGCACCCTCGTGTAGGCACCCTTTTTCGTAGAAATACAGTGAGTACCAGCAGTCTTCTTTGCTCTTCTAAGAAACATCCAGACCTAGAAGCCTTTCCCAGTCACTCTATGTAATCAGAGTGTAGGGCAACTCGCTGCACCCTTCCTTAGGAAGCTAGGTGGACTCAGCTCTTCAACAGCTCCAGGGATTCTGTTCTCTCACGTCCTACATGCCACGGAAGTCTGCCTCATTGCCCTCTGTGGAGCTTCACTAAGATACACAATCTGCTTCGCCTACCTCTAGGAACTCTTACCCAATGACCCCATACCTACAGGAGAAAGGAGGCTTGCATTCCCACTGGAACCAAAGCACACTTTTTCCTTTTACACTGCAGGACTTTAGAATAGGCTTAGGCCCTATAGCATACATAGAACGTTCCAAGGATGAGGGAGTTCCATATATGCAGAACACTCTGTGAAGAAAAGGTGATTCAGCAAGGGACCAGGGTGTAGCTAGAGTCTCTTTGGACTTTTTAGATATAAGAAGGTGTCCGGGTGCATGTTCACCGGAAAAGAAGACTTGAATGCCTAAGCCTTGCGTTCCCATTTTAAATCTCTATCCACGCCAGCCTGAGATACCTAAATAACACTGTTTTGACTGGCCTCTATTCACTGTGGGCAGCCCTCTGGAAAGAAAAGGAGTTTCTCTAAGGAAACACGGTGCTTCCATAGCATGGGTGGGAGTTCCTCCTGTCATGCTCTAGAGCTACAGGGTAACTTGACGTGAGTCCTTGCCTCAAGCTAAGGCCTGAAAAGCCCTGCTGAAGCGAAAGCGCTTAGCATTTTCCATTATGTCGTATTGGAAGTTCTGCTTTACTTGAACGTTTCTTCACTGTACCAGACACTAGGCACCCTAGTGTAGGCACCCTCTTTCGTACAACTACAGTGAGTACCAGCAGTCTCCTTTACCCTTCTAAGAAACATCCAGACCTAGAAGCCTTTCCCAGTCACACTATGTATTCAGAGTTTAAGGCAACTCGCTGCACCCTTCCTTAGAAAGCTAGGTGGACTCAGCTCTTCAACAGCTCCAGGGATTCTGTTCTCTCACGACATACATGCCATTGAAGTCTGCCTCATTGCTCTCATTGGAGCTACACTAAGAAACACAATCTGCTTCGCCTTCTTCTAGGAACTCTTACCCAAGGACCCCATACCTACAGGAGAAAGGAGGCTTGCATTCCTACTGGAATCTAAGCAAAGTTTTTCCTGTTACACTGCAGGACTTTAGAATAGGTTCAGGCCCGAAGGGTTACATAGAGCGTTCCAAGAATGAGGGAGTTCGATACATGCAGAAAACCCTGTGAAGAAAAGTTGATTCAGCAAGGGACCAGGGTTTGGCTAGAGTCTCTATTGACTTGTTAGAAATCAGAAGGGTTTCGGCTGCATGTTAACCCGAGAAGGAGACCTGGTGGCACAAGCCTTGCTTTCCCATGTTAAATCTCTAAACATGCTTCCCTGAAGAATCCTAAATAACACTGTTTTTACCTGGCTTCTGGTCACTGTAGGCAGCCCTCTCGAAAGAAAAGGAGTTTTCTCTAAGGAAACACGGTGCTTCCATAGCATGGGTGGGAGCTCCTGCTGTCCTGCTCTAGAGCTACAGGGAAATTTGACGTGAGTGTTTGCCTCAAGCTAAGGCCTGAAAAGCCTTGCTGAAGCGAAAGCGCTTAGCAGTTTCCATTATGTCGTATTCGAAGTTCTGCTTTACTTGAATGTTTCTTCACTTACCAGACACAAGGCACCCTCGTGTAGGCACCCTTTTTCGTAGAAATACAGTGAGTACCAGCAGTCTTCTTTGCTCTTCTAAGAAACATCCAGACCTAGAAGCCTTTCCCAGTCACTCTATGTAATCAGAGTGTAGGGCAACTCGCTGCACCCTTCCTTAGGAAGCTAGGTGGACTCAGCTCTTCAACAGCTCCAGGGATTCTGTTCTCTCACGTCCTACATGCCATGGAAGTCTGCCTCATTGCCCTCTGTGGAGCTTCACTAAGATACACAATCTGCTTCGCCTACCTCTAGGAACTCTTACCCAATGACCCCATACCTACAGGAGAAAGGAGGCTTGCATTCCTACTGGAACCAAAGCACACTTTTTCCTTTTACACTGCAGGACTTTAGAATAGGCTTAGGCCCTATAGCATACATAGAACGTTCCAAGGATGAGGGAGTTCCATATATGCAGAACACTCTGTGAAGAAAAGGTGATTCAGCAAGGGACCAGGGTGTAGCTAGAGTCTCTTTGGACTTTTTAGATATAAGAAGGTGTCCGGGTGCATGTTCACCGGAAAAGAAGACTTGAATGCCTAAGCCTTGCGTTCCCATTTTAAATCTCTATCCACGCCAGCCTGAGATACCTAAATAACACTGTTTTGACTGGCCTCTATTCACTGTGGGCAGCCCTCTGGAAAGAAAAGGAGTTTCTCTAAGGAAACACGGTGCTTCCATAGCATAGGTGGGAGTTCCTCCTGTCATGCTCTAGAGCTACAGGGTAACTTGACGTGAGTCCTTGCCTCAAGCTAAGGCCTGAAAAGCCCTGCTGAAGCGAAAGCGCTTAGCATTTTCCATTATGTCGTATTGGAAGTTCTGCTTTACTTGAACGTTTCTTCACTCTACCAGACACTAGGCACCCTAGTGTAGGCACCCTCTTTCGTACAACTACAGTGAGTACCAGCAGTCTCCTTTACCCTTCTAAGAAACATCCAGACCTAGAAGCCTTTCCCAGTCACACTATGTATTCAGAGTTTAAGGCAACTCGCTGCACCCTTCCTTAGAAAGCTAGGTGGACTCAGCTCTTCAACAGCTCCAGGGATTCTGTTCTCTCACGACATACATGCCATTGAAGTCTGCCTCATTGCTCTCATTGGAGCTACACTAAGAAACACAATCTGCTTCGCCTTCTTCTAGGAACTCTTACCCAAGGACCCCATACCTACAGGAGAAAGGAGGCTTGCATTCCTACTGGAATCTAAGCAAAGTTTTTCCTGTTACACTGCAGGACTTTAGAATAGGTTCAGGCCCGAAGGGTTACATAGAGCGTTCCAAGAATGAGGGAGTTCGATACATGCAGAAAACCCTGTGAAGAAAAGTTGATTCAGCAAGGGACCAGGGTTTGGCTAGAGTCTCTATTGACTTGTTAGAAATCAGAAGGGTTTCGGCTGCATGTTAACCCGAGAAGGAGACCTGGTGGCACAAGCCTTGCTTTCCCATGTTAAATCTCTAAACATGCTTCCCTGAAGAATCCTAAATAACACTGTTTTTACCTGGCTTCTGGTCACTGTAGGCAGCCCTCTCGAAAGAAAAGGAGTTTTCTCTAAGGAAACACGGTGCTTCCATAGCATGGGTGGAAGCTCCTGCTGTCCTGCTCTAGAGCTACAGGGAAACTTGACGTGAGTGTTTGCCTCAAGCTAAGGCCTGAAAAGCCTTGCTGAAGCGAAAGCGCTTAGCAGTTTCCATTATGTCGTATTCGAAGTTCTGCTTTACTTGAATGTTTCTTCACTTACCAGACACAAGGCACCCTCGTGTAGGCACCCTATTTCGTAGAAATACAGTGAGTACCAGCAGTCTTCTTTGCTCTTCTAAGAAACATCCAGACCTAGAAGCCTTTCCCAGTCACTCTATGTAATCAGAGTGTAGGGCAACTCGCTGCACCCTTCCTTAGGAAGCTAGGTGGACTCAGCTCTTCAACAGCTCCAGGGATTCTGTTCTCTCACGTCCTACATGCCATGGAAGTCTGCCTCATTGCCCTCTGTGGAGCTTCACTAAGATACACAATCTGCTTCGCCTACCTCTAGGAACTCTTACCCAATGACCCCATACCTACAGGAGAAAGGAGGCTTGCATTCCTACTGGAACCAAAGCACAGTTTTTCCTTTTACACTGCAGGACTTTAGAATAGGCTTAGGCCCTATAGCATACATAGAACGTTCCAAGGATGAGGGAGTTCCATATATGCAGAACACTGTGTGAAGAAAAGGTGATTCAGCAAGGGACCAGGGTGTAGCTAGAGTCTCTTTGGACTTTTTAGATATAAGAAGGTGTCCGGGTCATGTTCACCGGAAAAGAAGACCTGAATGCCTAAGCCTTCCGTTCCCATTTTAAATCTGTATCCAGGCTGCCTTGAGATACCTAAATAACACTGTTTTTGACAGTCCTCTATTCACTGTGGGCTGCCCTCTGGAAAGAAAAGGAGTTTCTCTAAGGAAACACGGTGCTTCCATAGCATGGGTGGAGCTCGTGCTTTCCTGCTCTAGAGCTACAGGGAAACTTGACGTGAGTCTTTGCCTCAAGCTAAGGCCTGTAAAGCGCTGCTGAAGCGAAAGCGCTTAGCAGTTTCCATTATGTCGTATTGGAAGTTCTGCTTTACTTGAACGTTTCTTCACTCTACCAGACACTAGGCACCCTAGTGTAGGCACCCTCTTTCGTACAACTACAGTGAGTACCAGCAGTCTCCTTTACCCTTCTAAGAAACATCCAGACCTAGAAGCCTTTCCCAGTCACACTATGTATTCAGAGTTTAAGGCAACTCGCTGCACCCTTCCTTAGAAAGCTAGGTGGACTCAGCTCTTCAACAGCTCCAGGGATTCTGTTCTCTCACGACATACATGCCATTGAAGTCTGCCTCATTGCTCTCATTGGAGCTACACTAAGAAACACAATCTGCTTCGCCTTCTTCTAGGAACTCTTACCCAAGGACCCCATACCTACAGGAGAAAGGAGGCTTGCATTCCTACTGGAATCTAAGCAAAGTTTTTCCTGTTACACTGCAGGACTTTAGAATAGGTTCAGGCCCGAAGGGTTACATAGAGCGTTCCAAGAATGAGGGAGTTCGATACATGCAGAAAACCCTGTGAAGAAAAGTTGATTCAGCAAGGGACCAGGGTTTGGCTAGAGTCTCTATTGACTTGTTAGAAATCAGAAGGGTTTCGGCTGCATGTTAACCCGAGAAGGAGACCTGGTGGCACAAGCCTTGCTTTCCCATGTTAAATCTCTAAACATGCTTCCCTGAAGAATCCTAAATAACACTGTTTTTACCTGGCTTCTGGTCACTGTAGGCAGCCCTCTGGAAAGAAAAGGAGTTTTCTCTAAGGAAACACGGTGCTTCCATAGCATGGGTGGGAGCTCCTGCTGTCCTGCTCTAGAGCTACAGGGAAACTTGACGTGAGTGTTTGCCTCAAGCTAAGGCCTGAAAAGCCTTGCTGAAGCGAAAGCGCTTAGCAGTTTCCATTATGTCGTATTCGAAGTTCTGCTTTACTTGAATGTTTCTTCACTTACCAGACACAAGGCACCCTCGTGTAGGCACCCTTTTTCGTAGAAATACAGTGAGTACCAGCAGTCTTCTTTGCTCTTCTAAGAAACATCCAGACCTAGAAGCCTTTCCCAGTCACTCTATGTAATCAGAGTGTAGGGCAACTCGCTGCACCCTTCCTTAGGAAGCTAGGTGGACTCAGCTCTTCAACAGCTCCAGGGATTCTGTTCTCTCACGTCCTACATGCCATGGAAGTCTGCCTCATTGCCCTCTGTGGAGCTTCACTAAGATACACAATCTGCTTCGCCTACCTCTAGGAACTCTTACCCAATGACCCCATACCTACAGGAGAAAGGAGGCTTGCATTCCTACTGGAACCAAAGCACACTTTTTCCTTTTACACTGCAGGACTTTAGAATAGGCTTAGGCCCTATAGCATACATAGAACGTTCCAAGGATGAGGGAGTTCCATATATGCAGAACACTCTGTGAAGAAAAGGTGATTCAGCAAGGGACCAGGGTGTAGCTAGAGTCTCTTTGGACTTTTTAGATATAAGAAGGTGTCCGGGTGCATGTTCACCGGAAAAGAAGACTTGAATGCCTAAGCCTTGCGTTCCCATTTTAAATCTCTATCCACGCCAGCCTGAGATACCTAAATAACACTGTTTTGACTGGCCTCTATTCACTGTGGGCAGCCCTCTGGAAAGAAAAGGAGTTTCTCTAAGGAAACACGGTGCTTCCATAGCATGGGTGGGAGTTCCTCCTGTCATGCTCTAGAGCTACAGGGTAACTTGACGTGAGTCCTTGCCTCAAGCTAAGGCCTGAAAAGCCCTGCTGAAGCGAAAGCGCTTAGCATTTTCCATTATGTCGTATTGGAAGTTCTGCTTTACTTGAACGTTTCTTCACTCTACCAGACACTAGGCACCCTAGTGTAGGCACCCTCTTTCGTACAACTACAGTGAGTACCAGCAGTCTCCTTTACCCTTCTAAGAAACATCCAGACCTAGAAGCCTTTCCCAGTCACACTATGTATTCAGAGTTTAAGGCAACTCGCTGCACCCTTCCTTAGAAAGCTAGGTGGACTCAGCTCTTCAACAGCTCCAGGGATTCTGTTCTCTCACGACATACATGCCATTGAAGTCTGCCTCATTGCTCTCATTGGAGCTACACTAAGAAACACAATCTGCTTCGCCTTCTTCTAGGAACTCTTACCCAAGGACCCCATACCTACAGGAGAAAGGAGGCTTGCATTCCTACTGGAATCTAAGCAAAGTTTTTCCTGTTACACTGCAGGACTTTAGAATAGGTTCAGGCCCGAAGGGTTACATAGAGCGTTCCAAGAATGAGGGAGTTCGATACATGCAGAAAACCCTGTGAAGAAAAGTTGATTCAGCAAGGGACCAGGGTTTGGCTAGAGTCTCTATTGACTTGTTAGAAATCAGAAGGGTTTCGGCTGCATGTTAACCCGAGAAGGAGACCTGGTGGCACAAGCCTTGCTTTCCCATGTTAAATCTCTAAACATGCTTCCCTGAAGAATCCTAAATAACACTGTTTTTACCTGGCTTCTGGTCACTGTAGGCAGCCCTCTCGAAAGAAAAGGAGTTTTCTCTAAGGAAACACGGTGCTTCCATAGCATGGGTGGGAGCTCCTCCTGTCCTGCTCTAGAGCTACAGGGAAACTTGACGTGAGTGTTTGCCTCAAGCTAAGGCCTGAAAAGCCTTGCTGAAGCGAAAGCGCTTAGCAGTTTCCATTATGTCGTATTCGAAGTTCTGCTTTACTTGAATGTTTCTTCACTTACCAGACACAAGGCACCCTCGTGTAGGCACCCTTTTTCGTAGAAATACAGTGAGTACCAGCAGTCTTCTTTGCTCTTCTAAGAAACATCCAGACCTAGAAGCCTTTCCCAGTCACTCTATGTAATCAGAGTGTAGGGCAACTCGCTGCACCCTTCCTTAGGAAGCTAGGTGGACTCAGCTCTTCAACAGCTCCAGGGATTCTGTTCTCTCACGTCCTACATGCCATGGAAGTCTGACTCATTGCCCTCTGTGGAGCTTCACTAAGATACACAATCTGCTTCGCCTACCTCTAGGAACTCTTACCCAATGACCCCATACCTACAGGAGAAAGGAGGCTTGCATTCCTACTGGAACCAAAGCACACTTTTTCCTTTTACACTGCAGGACTTTAGAATAGGCTTAGGCCCTATAGCATACATAGAACGTTCCAAGGATGAGGGAGTTCCATATATGCAGAACACTCTGTGAAGAAAAGGTGATTCAGCAAGGGACCAGGGTGTAGCTAGAGTCTCTTTGGACTTTTTAGATATAAGAAGGTGTCCGGGTGCATGTTCACCGGAAGAGAAGACTTGAATGCCTAAGCCTTGCGTTCCCATTTTAAATCTCTATCCACGCCAGCCTGAGATACCTAAATAACACTGTTTTGACTGGCCTCTATTCACTGTGGGCAGCCCTCTGGAAAGAAAAGGAGTTTCTCTAAGGAAACACGGTGCTTCCATAGCATGGGTGGGAGTTCCTCCTGTCATGCTCTAGAGCTACAGGGTAACTTGACGTGAGTCCTTGCCTCAAGCTAAGGCCTGAAAAGCCCTGCTGAAGCGAAAGCGCTTAGCATTTTCCATTATGTCGTATTGGAAGTTCTGCTTTACTTGAACGTTTCTTCACTCTACCAGACACTAGGCACCCTAGTGTAGGCACCCTCTTTCGTACAACTACAGTGAGTACCAGCAGTCTCCTTTACCCTTCTAAGAAACATCCAGACCTAGAAGCCTTTCCCAGTCACACTATGTATTCAGAGTTTAAGGCAACTCGCTGCACCCTTCCTTAGAAAGCTAGGTGGACTCAGCTCTTCAACAGCTCCAGGGATTCTGTTCTCTCACAACATACATGCCATTGAAGTCTGCCTCATTGCTCTCATTGGAGCTACACTAAGAAACACAATCTGCTTCGCCTTCTTCTAGGAACTCTTACCCAAGGACCCCATACCTACAGGAGAAAGGAGGCTTGCATTCCTACTGGAATCTAAGCAAAGTTTTTCCTGTTACACTGCAGGACTTTAGAATAGGTTCAGGCCCGAAGGGTTACATAGAGCGTTCCAAGAATGAGGGAGTTCGATACATGCAGAAAACCCTGTGAAGAAAAGTTGATTCAGCAAGGGACCAGGGTTTGGCTAGAGTCTCTATTGACTTGTTAGAAATCAGAAGGGTTTCGGCTGCATGTTAACCCGAGAAGGAGACCTGGTGGCACAAGCCTTGCTTTCCCATGTTAAATCTCTAAACATGCTTCCCTGAAGAATCCTAAATAACACTGTTTTTACCTGGCTTCTGGTCACTGTAGGCAGCCCTCTGGAAAGAAAAGGAGTTTTCTCTAAGGAAACACGGTGCTTCCATAGCATGGGTGGGAGCTCCTGCTGTCCTGCTCTAGAGCTACAGGGAAACTTGACGTGAGTGTTTGCCTCAAGCTAAGGCCTGAAAAGCCTTGCTGAAGCGAAAGCGCTTAGCAGTTTCCATTATGTCGTATTCGAAGTTCTGCTTTACTTGAATGTTTCTTCACTTACCAGACACAAGGCACCCTCGTGTAGGCACCCTTTTTCGTAGAAATACAGTGAGTACCAGCAGTCTTCTTTGCTCTTCTAAGAAACATCCAGACCTAGAAGCCTTTCCCAGTCACTCTATGTAATCAGAGTGTAGGGCAACTCGCTGCACCCTTCCTTAGGAAGCTAGGTGGACTCAGCTCTTCAACAGCTCCAGGGATTCTGTTCTCTCACGTCCTACATGCCATGGAAGTCTGCCTCATTGCCCTCTGTGGAGCTTCACTAAGATACACAATCTGCTTCGCCTACCTCTAGGAACTCGTACCCAATGACCCCATACCTACAGGAGAAAGGAGGCTTGCATTCCTACTGGAACCAAAGCACAGTTTTTCCTTTTACACTGCAGGACTTTAGAATAGGCTTAGGCCCTATAGCATACATAGAACGTTCCAAGGATGAGGGAGTTCCATATATGCAGAACACTGTGTGAAGAAAAGGTGATTCAGCAAGGGACCAGGGTGTAGCTAGAGTCTCTTTGGACTTTTTAGATATAAGAAGGTGTCCGGGTCATGTTCACCGGAAAAGAAGACCTGAATGCCTAAGCCTTCCGTTCCCATTTTAAATCTGTATCCAGGCTGCCTTGAGATACCTAAATAACACTGTTTTTGACAGTCCTCTATTCACTGTGGGCTGCCCTCTGGAAAGAAAAGGAGTTTCTCTAAGGAAACACGGTGCTTCCATAGCATGGGTGGAGCTCGTGCTTTCCTGCTCTAGAGCTACAGGGAAACTTGACGTGAGTCTTTGCCTCAAGCTAAGGCCTGTAAAGCGCTGCTGAAGCGAAAGCGCTTAGCAGTTTCCATTATGTCGTATTGGAAGTTCTGCTTTACTTGAACGTTTCTTCACTCTACCAGACACTAGGCACCCTAGTGTAGGCACCCTCTTTCGTACAACTACAGTGAGTACCAGCAGTCTCCTTTACCCTTCTAAGAAACATCCAGACCTAGAAGCCTTTCCCAGTCACACTATGTATTCAGAGTTTAAGGCAACTCGCTGCACCCTTCCTTAGAAAGCTAGGTGGACTCAGCTCTTCAACAGCTCCAGGGATTCTGTTCTCTCACGACATACATGCCATTGAAGTCTGCCTCATTGCTCTCATTGGAGCTACACTAAGAAACACAATCTGCTTCGCCTTCTTCTAGGAACTCTTACCCAAGGACCCCATACCTACAGGAGAAAGGAGGCTTGCATTCCTACTGGAATCTAAGCAAAGTTTTTCCTGTTACACTGCAGGACTTTAGAATAGGTTCAGGCCCGAAGGGTTACATAGAGCGTTCCAAGAATGAGGGAGTTCGATACATGCAGAAAACCCTGTGAAGAAAAGTTGATTCAGCAAGGGACCAGGGTTTGGCTAGAGTCTCTATTGACTTGTTAGAAATCAGAAGGGTTTCGGCTGCATGTTAACCCGAGAAGGAGACCTGGTGGCACAAGCCTTGCTTTCCCATGTTAAATCTCTAAACATGCTTCCCTGAAGAATCCTAAATAACACTGTTTTTACCTGGCTTCTGGTCACTGTAGGCAGCCCTCTCGAAAGAAAAGGAGTTTTCTCTAAGGAAACACGGTGCTTCCATAGCATGGGTGGGAGCTCCTGCTGTCCTGCTCTAGAGCTACAGGGAAACTTGACGTGAGTGTTTGCCTCAAGCTAAGGCCTGAAAAGCCTTGCTGAAGCGAAAGCGCTTAGCAGTTTCCATTATGTCGTATTCGAAGTTCTGCTTTACTTGAATGTTTCTTCACTTACCAGACACAAGGCACCCTCGTGTAGGCACCCTTTTTCGTAGAAATACAGTGAGTACCAGCAGTCTTCTTTGCTCTTCTAAGAAACATCCAGACCTAGAAGCCTTTCCCAGTCACTCTATGTAATCAGAGTGTAGGGCAACTCGCTGCACCCTTCCTTAGGAAGCTAGGTGGACTCAGCTCTTCAACAGCTCCAGGGATTCTGTTCTCTCACGTCCTACATGCCATGGAAGTCTGCCTCATTGCCCTCTGTGGAGCTTCACTAAGATACACAATCTGCTTCGCCTACCTCTAGGAACTCTTACCCAATGACCCCATACCTACAGGAGAAAGGAGGCTTGCATTCCTACTGGAACCAAAGCACAGTTTTTCCTTTTACACTGCAGGACTTTAGAATAGGCTTAGGCCCTATAGCATACATAGAACGTTCCAAGGATGAGGGAGTTCCATATATGCAGAACACTCTGTGAAGAAAAGGTGATTCAGCAAGGGACCAGGGTGTAGCTAGAGTCTCTTTGGACTTTTTAGATATAAGAAGGTGTCCGGGTGCATGTTCACCGGAAAAGAAGACTTGAATGCCTAAGCCTTGCGTTCCCATTTTAAATCTCTATCCACGCCAGCCTGAGATACCTAAATAACACTGTTTTGACTGGCCTCTATTCACTGTGGGCAGCCCTCTGGAAAGAAAAGGAGTTTCTCTAAGGAAACACGGTGCTTCCATAGCATGGGTGAGAGTTCCTCCTGTCATGCTCTAGAGCTACAGGGTAACTTGACGTGAGTCCTTGCCTCAAGCTAAGGCCTGAAAAGCCCTGCTGAAGCGAAAGCGCTTAGCATTTTCCATTATGTCGTATTGGAAGTTCTGCTTTACTTGAACGTTTCTTCACTCTACCAGACACTAGGCACCCTAGTGTAGGCACCCTCTTTCGTACAACTACAGTGAGTACCAGCAGTCTCCTTTACCCTTCTAAGAAACATCCAGACCTAGAAGCCTTTCCCAGTCACACTATGTATTCAGAGTTTAAGGCAACTCGCTGCACCCTTCCTTAGAAAGCTAGGTGGACTCAGCTCTTCAACAGCTCCAGGGATTCTGTTCTCTCACGACATACATGCCATTGAAGTCTGCCTCATTGCTCTCATTGGAGCTACACTAAGAAACACAATCTGCTTCGCCTTCTTCTAGGAACTCTTACCCAAGGACCCCATACCTACAGGAGAAAGGAGGCTTGCATTCCTACTGGAATCTAAGCAAAGTTTTTCCTGTTACACTGCAGGACTTTAGAATAGGTTCAGGCCCGAAGGGTTACATAGAGCGTTCCAAGAATGAGGGAGTTCGATACATGCAGAAAACCCTGTGAAGAAAAGTTGATTCAGCAAGGGACCAGGGTTTGGCTAGAGTCTCTATTGACTTGTTAGAAATCAGAAGGGTTTCGGCTGCATGTTAACCCGAGAAGGAGACCTGGTGGCACAAGCCTTGCTTTCCCATGTTAAATCTCTAAACATGCTTCCCTGAAGAATCCTAAATAACACTGTTTTTACCTGGCTTCTGGTCACTGTAGGCAGCCCTCTGGAAAGAAAAGGAGTTTTCTCTAAGGAAACACGGTGCTTCCATAGCATGGGTGGGAGCTCCTGCTGTCCTGCTCTAGAGCTACAGGGAAACTTGACGTGAGTGTTTGCCTCAAGCTAAGGCCTGAAAAGCCTTGCTGAAGCGAAAGCGCTTAGCAGTTTCCATTATGTCGTATTCGAAGTTCTGCTTTACTTGAATGTTTCTTCACTTACCAGACACAAGGCACCCTCGTGTAGGCACCCTTTTTCGTAGAAATACAGTGAGTACCAGCAGTCTTCTTTGCTCTTCTAAGAAACATCCAGACCTAGAAGCCTTTCCCAGTCACTCTATGTAATCAGAGTGTAGGGCAACTCGCTGCACCCTTCCTTAGGAAGCTAGGTGGACTCAGCTCTTCAACAGCTCCAGGGATTCTGTTCTCTCACGTCCTACATGCCATGGAAGCCTGCCTCATTGCCCTCTGTGGAGCTTCACTAAGGTACACAATCTGCTTCGCCTACCTCTAGGAACTCTTACCCAATGACCCCATACCTACAGGAGAAAGGAGGCTTGCATTCCTACTGGAACCAAAGCACAGTTTTTCCTTTTACACTGCAGGACTTTAGAATAGGCTTAGGCCCTATAGCATACATAGAACGTTCCAAGGATGAGGGAGTTCCATATATGCAGAACACTCTGTGAAGAAAAGTTGATTCAGCAAGGGACCAGGGTGTAGCTAGAGTCTCTTTGGACTTTTTAGATATAAGAAGGTGTCCGGGTGCATGTTCACCGGAAAAGAAGACTTGAATGCCTAAGCCTTGCGTTCCCATTTTAAATCTCTATCCACGCCAGCCTGAGATACCTAAATAACACTGTTTTGACTGGCCTCTATTCACTGTGGGCAGCCCTCTGGAAAGAAAAGGAGTTTCTCTAAGGAAACACGGTGCTTCCATAGCATGGGTGGGAGTTCCTCCTGTCATGCTCTAGAGCTACAGGGTAACTTGACGTGAGTCCTTGCCTCCAGCTAAGGCCTGAAAAGCCCTGCTGAAGCGAAAGCGCTTAGCATTTTCCATTATGTCGTATTGGAAGTTCTGCTTTACTTGAACGTTTCTTCACTCTACCAGACACTAGGCACCCTAGTGTAGGCACCCTCTTTCGTACAACTACAGTGAGTACCAGCAGTCTCCTTTACCCTTCTAAGAAACATCCAGACCTAGAAGCCTTTCCCAGTCACACTATGTATTCAGAGTTTAAGGCAACTCGCTGCACCCTTCCTTAGAAAGCTAGGTGGACTCAGCTCTTCAACAGCTCCAGGGATTCTGTTCTCTCACGACATACATGCCATTGAAGTCTGCCTCATTGCTCTCATTGGAGCTACACTAAGAAACACAATCTGCTTCGCCTTCTTCTAGGAACTCTTACCCAAGGACCCCATACCTACAGGAGAAAGGAGGCTTGCATTCCTACTGGAATCTAAGCAAAGTTTTTCCTGTTACACTGCAGGACTTTAGAATAGGTTCAGGCCCGAAGGGTTACATAGAGCGTTCCAAGAATGAGGGAGTTCGATACATGCAGAAAACCCTGTGAAGAAAAGTTGATTCAGCAAGGGACCAGGGTTTGGCTAGAGTCTCTATTGACTTGTTAGAAATCAGAAGGGTTTCGGCTGCATGTTAACCCGAGAAGGAGACCTGGTGGCACAAGCCTTGCTTTCCCATGTTAAATCTCTAAACATGCTTCCCTGAAGAATCCTAAATAACACTGTTTTTACCTGGCTTCTGGTCACTGTAGGCAGCCCTCTGGAAAGAAAAGGAGTTTTCTCTAAGGAAACACGGTGCTTCCATAGCATGGGTGGGAGCTCCTGCTGTCCTGCTCTAGAGCTACAGGGAAACTTGACGTGAGTGTTTGCCTCAAGCTAAGGCCTGAAAAGCCTTGCTGAAGCGAAAGCGCTTAGCAGTTTCCATTATGTCGTATTCGAAGTTCTGCTTTACTTGAATGTTTCTTCACTTACCAGACACAAGGCACCCTCGTGTAGGCACCCTTTTTCGTAGAAATACAGTGAGTACCAGCAGTCTTCTTTGCTCTTCTAAGAAACATCCAGACCTAGAAGCCTTTCCCAGTCACTCTATGTAATCAGAGTGTAGGGCAACTCGCTGCACCCTTCCTTAGGAAGCTAGGTGGACTCAGCTCTTCAACAGCTCCAGGGATTCTGTTCTCTCACGTCCTACATGCCATGGAAGTCTGCCTCATTGCCCTCTGTGGAGCTTCACTAAGATACACAATCTGCTTCGCCTACCTCTAGGAACTCTTACCCAATGACCCCATACCTACAGGAGAAAGGAGGCTTGCATTCCTACTGGAACCAAAGCACACTTTTTCCTTTTACACTGCAGGACTTTAGAATAGGCTTAGGCCCTATAGCATACATAGAACGTTCCAAGGATGAGGGAGTTCCATATATGCAGAACACTCTGTGAAGAAAAGGTGATTCAGCAAGGGACCAGGGTGTAGCTAGAGTCTCTTTGGACTTTTTAGATATAAGAAGGTGTCCGGGTGCATGTTCACCGGAAAAGAAGACTTGAATGCCTAAGCCTTGCGTTCCCATTTTAAATCTCTATCCACGCCAGCCTGAGATACCTAAATAACACTGTTTTGACTGGCCTCTATTCACTGTGGGCAGCCCTCTGGAAAGAAAAGGAGTTTCTCTAAGGAAACACGGTGCTTCCATAGCATGGGTGGGAGTTCCTCCTGTCATGCTCTAGAGCTACAGGGTAACATGACGTGAGTCCTTGCCTCAAGCTAAGGCCTGAAAAGCCCTGCTGAAGCGAAAGCGCTTAGCATTTTCCATTATGTCGTATTGGAAGTTCTGCTTTACTTGAACGTTTCTTCACTCTACCAGACACTAGGCACCCTAGTGTAGGCACCCTCTTTCGTACAACTACAGTGAGTACCAGCAGTCTCCTTTACCCTTCTAAGAAACATCCAGACCTAGAAGCCTTTCCCAGTCACACTATGTATTCAGAGTTTAAGGCAACTCGCTGCACCCTTCCTTAGAAAGCTAGGTGGACTCAGCTCTTCAACAGCTCCAGGGATTCTGTTCTCTCACGACATACATGCCATTGAAGTCTGCCTCATTGCTCTCATTGGAGCTACACTAAGAAACACAATCTGCTTCGCCTTCTTCTAGGAACTCTTACCCAAGGACCCCATACCTACAGGAGAAAGGAGGCTTGCATTCCTACTGGAATCTAAGCAAAGTTTTTCCTGTTACACTGCAGGACTTTAGAATAGGTTCAGGCCCGAAGGGTTACATAGAGCGTTCCAAGAATGAGGGAGTTCGATACATGCAGAAAACCCTGTGAAGAAAAGTTGATTCAGCAAGGGACCAGGGTTTGGCTAGAGTCTCTATTGACTTGTTAGAAATCAGAAGGGTTTCGGCTGCATGTTAACCCGAGAAGGAGACCTGGTGGCACAAGCCTTGCTTTCCCATGTTAAATCTCTAAACATGCTTCCCTGAAGAATCCTAAATAACACTGTTTTTACCTGGCTTCTGGTCACTGTAGGCAGCCCTCTGGAAAGAAAAGGAGTTTTCTCTAAGGAAACACGGTGCTTCCATAGCATGGGTGGGAGCTCCTGCTGTCCTGCTCTAGAGCTACAGGGAAACTTGACGTGAGTGTTTGCCTCAAGCTAAGGCCTGAAAAGCCTTGCTGAAGCGAAAGCGCTTAGCAGTTTCCATTATGTCGTATTCGAAGTTCTGCTTTACTTGAATGTTTCTTCACTTACCAGACACAAGGCACCCTCGTGTAGGCACCCTTTTTCGTAGAAATACAGTGAGTACCAGCAGTCTTCTTTGCTCTTCTAAGAAACATCCAGACCTAGAAGCCTTTCCCAGTCACTCTATGTAATCAGAGTGTAGGGCAACTCGCTGCACCCTTCCTTAGGAAGCTAGGTGGACTCAGCTCTTCAACAGCTCCAGGGATTCTGTTCTCTCACGTCCTACATGCCATGGAAGTCTGCCTCATTGCCCTCTGTGGAGCTTCACTAAGATACACAATCTGCTTCGCCTATCTCTAGGAACTCTTACCCAATGACCCCATACCTACAGGAGAAAGGAGGCTTGCATTCCTACTGGAACCAAAGCACAGTTTTTCCTTTTACACTGCAGGACTTTAGAATAGGCTTAGGCCCTATAGCATACATAGAACGTTCCAAGGATGAGGGAGTTCCATATATGCAGAACACTCTGTGAAGAAAAGGTGATTCAGCAAGGGACCAGGGTGTAGCTAGAGTCTCTTTGGACTTTTTAGATATAAGAAGGTGTCCGGGTCATGTTCACCGGAAAAGAAGACCTGAATGCCTAAGCCTTCCGTTCCCATTTTAAATCTGTATCCAGGCTGCCTTGAGATACCTAAATAACACTGTTTTTGACAGTCCTCTATTCACTGTGGGCTGCCCTCTGGAAAGAAAAGGAGTTTCTCTAAGGAAACACGGTGCTTCCATAGCATGGGTGGAGCTCGTGCTTTCCTGCTCTAGAGCTACAGGGAAACTTGACGTGAGTCTTTGCCTCAAGCTAAGGCCTGTAAAGCGCTGCTGAAGCGAAAGCGCTTAGCAGTTTCCATTATGTCGTATTGGAAGTTCTGCTTTACTTGAACGTTTCTTCACTCTACCAGACACTAGGCACCCTAGTGTAGGCACCCTCTTTCGTACAACTAAAGTGAGTACCAGCAGTCTCCTTTACCCTTCTAAGAAACATCCAGACCTAGAAGCCTTTCCCAGTCACACTATGTATTCAGAGTTTAAGGCAACTCGCTGCACCCTTCCTTAGAAAGCTAGGTGGACTCAGCTCTTCAACAGCTCCAGGGATTCTGTTCTCTCACGACATACATGCCATTGAAGTCTGCCTCTTTGCTCTCATTGGAGCTACACTAAGAAACACAATCTGCTTCGCCTTCTTCTAGGAACTCTTACCCAAGGACCCCATACTTACAGGAGAAAGGAGGCTTGCATTCCTACTGGAATCTAAGCAAAGTTTTTCCTGTTACACTGCAGGACTTTAGAATAGGTTTAGGCCCGAAGGGTTACATAGAGCGTTCCAAGAATGAGGGAGTTCGATACATGCAGAAAACCCTGTGAAGAAAAGTTGATTCAGCAAGGGACCAGGGTTTGGCTAGAGTCTCTATTGACTTGTTAGAAATCAGAAGGGTTTCGGCTGCATGTTAACCCGAGAAGGAGACCTGATGGCACAAGCCTTGCTTTCCCATGTTAAATCTCTAAACATGCTTCCCTGAAGAATCCTAAATAACACTGTTTTTACCTGGCTTCTGGTCATTGTAGGCAGCCCTCTCGAAAGAAAAGGAGTTTTCTCTAAGGAAACACGGTGCTTCCATAGCATGGGTGGGAGCTCCTGCTGTCCTGCTCTAGAGCTACAGGGAAACTTGACGTGAGTGTTTGCCTCAAGCTAAGGCCTGAAAAGCCTTGCTGAAGCGAAAGCGCTTAGCAGTTTCCATTATGTCGTATTCGAAGTTCTGCTTTACTTGAATGTTTCTTCACTTACCAGACACAAGGCACCCTCGTGTAGGCACCCTTTTTCGTAGAAATACAGTGAGTACCAGCAGTCTTCTTTGCTCTTCTAAGAAACATCCAGACCTAGAAGCCTTTCCCAGTCACTCTATGTAATCAGAGTGTAGGGCAACTCGCTGCACCCTTCCTTAGGAAGCTAGGTGGACTCAGCTCTTCAACAGCTCCAGGGATTCTGTTCTCTCACGTCCTACATGCCATGGAAGTCTGCCTCATTGCCCTCTGTGGAGCTTCACTAAGATACACAATCTGCTTCGCCTATCTCTAGGAACTCTTACCCAATGACCCCATACCTACAGGAGAAAGGAGGCTTGCATTCCTACTGGAACCAAAGCACACTTTTTCCTTTTACACTGCAGGACTTTAGAATAGGCTTAGGCCCTATAGCATACATAGAACGTTCCAAGGATGAGGGAGTTCCATATATGCAGAACACTCTGTGAAGAAAAGGTGATTCAGCAAGGGACCAGGGTGTAGCTAGAGTCTCTTTGGACTTTTTAGATATAAGAAGGTGTCCGGGTGCATGTTCACCAGAAAAGAAGACTTGAATGCCTAAGCCTTGCGTTCCCATTTTAAATCTCTATCCACTCCAGCCTGAGGTACCTAAATAACACTGTTTTGACTGGCCTCTATTCACTGTGGGCAGCCCTCTGGAAAGAAAAGGAGTTTCTCTAAGGAAACACGGTGCTTCCATAGCATGGGTGGGAGTTCCTCCTGTCATGCTCTAGAGCTACAGGGTAACTTGACGTGAGTCCTTGCCTCAAGCTAAGGCCTGAAAAGCCCTGCTGAAGCGAAAGCGCTTAGCATTTTCCATTATGTCGTATTGGAAGTTCTGCTTTAC
Source organism: Balaenoptera physalus (assembly GCF_965194825.1). Classification (NCBI taxonomy): domain Eukaryota; kingdom Metazoa; phylum Chordata; class Mammalia; order Artiodactyla; family Balaenopteridae; genus Balaenoptera; species Balaenoptera physalus. Next base: position 6,075,737 of record NC_138902.1, on the reverse strand, counting down.
TTGAACGTTTCTTCACTCTACCAGACACTAGGCACCCTAGTGTAGGCACCCTCTTTCGTACAACTACAGTGAGTACCAGCAGTCTCCTTTACCCTTCTAAGAAACATCCAGACCTAGAAGCCTTTCCCAGTCACACTATGTATTCAGAGTTTAAGGCAACTCGCTGCACCCTTCCTTAGAAAGCTAGGTGGACTCAGCTCTTCAACAGCTCCAGGGATTCTGTTCTCTCACGACATACATGCCATTGAAGTCTGCCTCATTGCTCTCATTGGAGCTACACTAAGAAACACAATCTGCTTCGCCTTCTTCTAGGAACTCTTACCCAAGGACCCCATACCTACAGGAGAAAGGAGGCTTGCATTCCTACTGGAATCTAAGCAAAGTTTTTCCTGTTACACTGCAGGACTTTAGAATAGGTTTAGGCCCGAAGGGTTACATAGAGCGTTCCAAGAATGAGGGAGTTCGATACATGCAGAAAACCCTGTGAAGAAAAGTTGATTCAGCAAGGGACCAGGGTTTGGCTAGAGTCTCTATTGACTTGTTAGAAATCAGAAGGGTTTCGGCTGCATGTTAACCCGAGAAGGAGACCTGGTGGCACAAGCCTTGCTTTCCCATGTTAAATCTCTAAACATGCTTCCCTGAAGAATCCTAAATAACACTGTTTTTACCTGGCTTCTGGTCACTGTAGGCAGCCCTCTGGAAAGAAAAGGAGTTTTCTCTAAGGAAACACGGTGCTTCCATAGCATGGGTGGGAGCTCCTGCTGTCCTGCTCTAGAGCTACAGGGAAACTTGACGTGAGTGTTTGCCTCAAGCTAAGGCCTGAAAAGCCTTGCTGAAGCGAAAGCGCTTAGCAGTTTCCATTATGTCGTATTCGAAGTTCTGCTTTACTTGAATGTTTCTTCACTTACCAGACACAAGGCACCCTCGTGTAGGCACCCTTTTTCGTAGAAATACAGTGAGTACCAGCAGTCTTCTTTGCTCTTCTAAGAAACATCCAGACCTAGAAGCCTTTCCCAGTCACTCTATGTAATCAGAGTGTAGGGCAACTCGCTGCACCCTTCCTTAGGAAGCTAGGTGGACTCAGGTCTTCAACAGCTCCAGGGATTCTGTTCTCTCACGTCCTACATGCCATGGAAGTCTGCCTCATTGCCCTCTGTGGAGCTTCACTAAGATACACAATCTGCTTCGCCTATCTCTAGGAACTCTTACCCAATGACCCCATACCTACAGGAGAAAGGAGGCTTGCATTCCTACTGGAACCAAAGCACAGTTTTTCCTTTTACACTGCAGGACTTTAGAATAGGCTTAGGCCCTATAGCATACATAGAACGTTCCAAGGATGAGGGAGTTCCATATATGCAGAACACTCTGTGAAGAAAAGGTGATTCAGCAAGGGACCAGGGTGTAGCTAGAGTCTCTTTGGACTTTTTAGATATAAGAAGGTGTCCGGGTCATGTTCACCGGAAAAGAAGACCTGAATGCCTAAGCCTTCCGTTCCCATTTTAAATCTGTATCCAGGCTGCCTTGAGATACCTAAATAACACTGTTTTTGACAGTCCTCTATTCACTGTGGGCTGCCCTCTGGAAAGAAAAGGAGTTTCTCTAAGGAAACACGGTGCTTCCATAGCATGGGTGGAGCTCGTGCTTTCCTGCTCTAGAGCTACAGGGAAACTTGACGTGAGTCTTTGCCTCAAGCTAAGGCCTGTAAAGCGCTGCTGAAGCGAAAGCGCTTAGCAGTTTCCATTATGTCGTATTGGAAGTTCTGCTTTACTTGAACGTTTCTTCACTCTACCAGACACTAGGCACCCTAGTGTAGGCACCCTCTTTCGTACAACTACAGTGAGTACCAGCAGTCTCCTTTACCCTTCTAAGAAACATCCAGACCTAGAAGCCTTTCCCAGTCACACTATGTATTCAGAGTTTAAGGCAACTCGCTGCACCCTTCCTTAGAAAGCTAGGTGGACTCAGCTCTTCAACAGCTCCAGGGATTCTGTTCTCTCACGACATACATGCCATTGAAGTCTGCCTCTTTGCTCTCATTGGAGCTACACTAAGAAACACAATCTGCTTCGCCTTCTTCTAGGAACTCTTACCCAAGGACCCCATACTTACAGGAGAAAGGAGGCTTGCATTCCTACTGGAATCTAAGCAAAGTTTTTCCTGTTACACTGCAGGACTTTAGAATAGGTTTAGGCCCGAAGGGTTACATAGAGTGTTCCAAGAATGAGGGAGTTCGATACATGCAGAAAACCCTGTGAAGAAAAGTTGATTCAGCAAGGGACCAGGGTTTGGCTAGAGTCTCTATTGACTTGTTAGAAATCAGAAGGGTTTCGGCTGCATGTTAACCTGAGAAGGAGACCTGATGGCACAAGCCTTGCTTTCCCATGTTAAATCTCTAAACATGCTTCCCTGAAGAATCCTAAATAACACTGTTTTTACCTGGCTTCTGGTCATTGTAGGCAGCCCTCTCGAAAGAAAAGGAGTTTTCTCTAAGGAAACACGGTGCTTCCATAGCATGGGTGGGAGCTCCTGCTGTCCTGCTCTAGAGCTACAGGGAAACTTGACGTGAGTGTTTGCCTCAAGCTAAGGCCTGAAAAGCCTTGCTGAAGCGAAAGCGCTTAGCAGTTTCCATTATGTCGTATTCGAAGTTCTGCTTTACTTGAATGTTTCTTCACTTACCAGACACAAGGCACCCTCGTGTAGGCACCCTATTTCGTAGAAATACAGTGAGTACCAGCAGTCTTCTTTGCTCTTCTAAGAAACATCCAGACCTAGAAGCCTTTCCCAGTCACTCTATGTAATCAGAGTGTAGGGCAACTCGCTGCACCCTTCCTTAGGAAGCTAGGTGGACTCAGCTCTTCAACAGCTCCAGGGATTCTGTTCTCTCACGTCCTACATGCCATGGAAGTCTGCCTCATTGCCCTCTGTGGAGCTTCACTAAGATACACAATCTGCTTCGCCTACCTCTAGGAACTCGTACCCAATGACCCCATACCTACAGGAGAAAGGAGGCTTGCATTCCTACTGGAACCAAAGCACACTTTTTCCTTTTACACTGCAGGACTTTAGAATAGGCTTAGGCCCTATAGCATACATAGAACGTTCCAAGGATGAGGGAGTTCCATATATGCAGAACACTCTGTGAAGAAAAGGTGATTCAGCAAGGGACCAGGGTGTAGCTAGAGTCTCTTTGGACTTTTTAGATATAAGAAGGTGGCCGGGTGCATGTTCACCGGAAAAGAAGACTTGAATGCCTAAGCCTTGCGTTCCCATTTTAAATCTCTATCCACGCCAGCCTGAGATACCTAAATAACACTGTTTTGACTGGCCTCTATTCACTGTGGGCAGCCCTCTGGAAAGAAAAGGAGTTTCTCTAAGGAAACACGGTGCTTCCATAGCATGGGTGGGAGTTCCTCCTGTCATGCTCTAGAGCTACAGGGTAACTTGACGTGATTCCTTGCCTCCAGCTAAGGCCTGAAAAGCCCTGCTGAAGCGAAAGCGCTTAGCATTTTCCATTATGTCGTATTGGAAGTTCTGCTTTACTTGAACGTTTCTTCACTCTACCAGACACTAGGCACCCTAGTGTAGGCACCCTTTTTCGTACAACTACAGTGAGTACCAGCAGTCTCCTTTACCCTTCTAAGAAACATCCAGACCTAGAAGCCTTTCCCAGTCACACTATGTATTCAGAGTTTAAGGCAACTCGCTGCACCCTTCCTTAGAAAGCTAGGTGGACTCAGCTCTTCAACAGCTCCAGGGATTCTGTTCTCTCACGACCTACATGCCGTTGAAGTCTGCCTCATTGCTCTCATTGGAGCTACACTAAGAAACACAATCTGCTTCGCCTTCTTCTAGGAACTCTTACCCAAGGACCCCATACCTACAGGAGAAAGGAGGCTTGCATTCCTACTGGAATCTAAGCAAAGTTTTTCCTGTTACACTGCAGGACTTTAGAATAGGTTTAGGCCCGAAGGGTTACATAGAGCATTCCAAGAATGAGGGAGTTCGATACATGCAGAAAACCCTGTGAAGAAAAGTTGATTCAGCAAGGGACCAGGGTTTGGCTAGAGTCTCTATTGACTTGTTAGAAATCAGAAGGGTTTCGGATGCATGTTAACCCGAGAAGGAGACCTGGTGGCACAAGCCTTGCTTTCCCATGTTAAATCTCTAAACATGCTTCCCTGAAGAATCCTAAATAACACTGTTTTTACCTGGCTTCTGGTCACTGTAGGCAGCCCTCTCGAAAGAAAAGGAGTTTTCTCTAAGGAAACACGGTGCTTCCATAGCATGGGTGGGAGCTCCTGCTGTCCTGCTCTAGAGCTACAGGGAAACTTGACGTGAGTGTTTGCCTCAAGCTAAGGCCTGAAAAGCCTTGCTGAAGCGAAAGCGCTTAGCAGTTTCCATTATGTCGTATTCCAAGTTCTGCTTTACTTGAATGTTTCTTCACTTACCAGACACAAGGCACCCTCGTGTAGGCACCCTTTTTCGTAGAAATACAGTGAGTACCAGCAGTCTTCTTTGCTCTTCTAAGAAACATCCAGACCTAGAAGCCTTTCCCAGTCACTCTATGTAATCAGAGTGTAGGGCAACTCGCTGCACCCTTCCTTAGGAAGCTAGGTGGACTCAGCTCTTCAACAGCTCCAGGGATTCTGTTCTCTCACGTTCTACATGCCATGGAAGTCTGCCTCATTGCCCTCTGTGGAGCTTCACTAAGATACACAATCTGCTTCGCCTACCTCTAGGAACTCGTACCCAATGACCCCATACCTACAGGAGAAAGGAGGCTTGCATTCCTACTGGAACCAAAGCACAGTTTTTCCTTTTACACTGCAGGACTTTAGAATAGGCTTAGGCCCTATAGCATACATAGAACGTTCCAAGGATGAGGGAGTTCCATATATGCAGAACACTGTGTGAAGAAAAGGTGATTCAGCAAGGGACCAGGGTGTAGCTAGAGTCTCTTTGGACTTTTTAGATATAAGAAGGTGTCCGGGTCATGTTCACCGGAAAAGAAGACCTGAATGCCTAAGCCTTCCGTTCCCATTTTAAATCTGTATCCAGGCTGCCTTGAGATACCTAAATAACACTGTTTTTGACAGTCCTCTATTCACTGTGGGCTGCCCTCTGGAAAGAAAAGGAGTTTCTCTAAGGAAACACGGTGCTTCCATAGCATGGGTGGAGCTCGTGCTTTCCTGCTCTAGAGCTACAGGGAAACTTGACGTGAGTCTTTGCCTCAAGCTAAGGCCTGTAAAGCGCTGCTGAAGCGAAAGCGCTTAGCAGTTTCCATTATGTCGTATTGGAAGTTCTGCTTTACTTGAACGTTTCTTCACTCTACCAGACACTAGGCACCCTAGTGTAGGCACCCTTTTTCGTACAACTACAGTGAGTACCAGCAGTCTCCTTTACCCTTCTAAGAAACATCCAGACCTAGAAGCCTTTCCCAGTCACACTATGTATTCAGAGTTTAAGGCAACTCGCTGCACCCTTCCTTAGAAAGCTAGGTGGACTCAGCTCTTCAACAGCTCCAGGGATTCTGTTCTCTCACGACCTACATGCCATTGAAGTCTGCCTCATTGCTCTCATTGGAGCTACACTAAGAAACACAATCTGCTTCGCCTTCTTCTAGGAACTCTTACCCAAGGACCCCATACCTACAGGAGAAAGGAGGCTTGCATTCCTACTGGAATCTAAGCAAAGTTTTTCCTGTTACACTGCAGGACTTTAGAATAGGTTCAGGCCCGAAGGGTTACATAGAGCGTTCCAAGAATGAGGGAGTTCGATACATGCAGAAAACCCTGTGAAGAAAAGTTGATTCAGCAAGGGACCAGGGTTTGGCTAGAGTCTCTATTGAGTTGTTAGAAATCAGAAGGGTTTCGGCTGCATGTTAACCCGAGAAGGAGACCTGGTGGCACAAGCCTTGCTTTCCCATGTTAAATCTCTAAACATGCTTCCCTGAAGAATCCTAAATAACACTGTTTTTACCTGGCTTCTGGTCACTGTAGGCAGCCCTCTGGAAAGAAAAGGAGTTTTCTCTAAGGAAACACGGTGCTTCCATAGCATGGGTGGGAGCTCCTGCTGTCCTGCTCTAGAGCTACAGGGAAACTTGACGTGAGTGTTTGCCTCAAGCTAAGGCCTGAAAAGCCTTGCTGAAGCGAAAGCGCTTAGCAGTTTCCATTATGTCGTATTCGAAGTTCTGCTTTACTTGAATGTTTCTTCACTTACCAGACACAAGGCACCCTCGTGTAGGCACCCTTTTTCGTAGAAATACAGTGAGTACCAGCAGTCTTCTTTGCTCTTCTAAGAAACATCCAGACCTAGAAGCCTTTCCCAGTCACTCTATGTAATCAGAGTGTAGGGCAACTCGCTGCACCCTTCCTTAGGAAGCTAGGTGGACTCAGCTCTTCAACAGCTCCAGGGATTCTGTTCTCTCACGTCCTACATGCCATGGAAGTCTGCCTCATTGCCCTCTGTGGAGCTTCACTAAGATACACAATCTGCTTCGCCTACCTCTAGGAACTCTTACCCAATGACCCCATACCTACAGGAGAAAGGAGGCTTGCATTCCTACTGGAACCAAAGCACACTTTTTCCTTTTACACTGCAGGACTTTAGAATAGGCTTAGGCCCTATAGCATACATAGAACGTTCCAAGGATGAGGGAGTTCCATATATGCAGAACACTCTGTGAAGAAAAGGTGATTCAGCAAGGGACCAGGGTGTAGCTAGAGTCTCTTTGGACTTTTTAGATATAAGAAGGTGTCCGGGTGCATGTTCACCGGAAAAGAAGACTTGAATGCCTAAGCCTTGCGTTCCCATTTTAAATCTCTATCCACGCCAGCCTGAGATACCTAAATAACACTGTTTTGACTGGCCTCTATTCACTGTGGGCAGCCCTCTGGAAAGAAAAGGAGTTTCTCTAAGGAAACACGGTGCTTCCATAGCATGGGTGAGAGTTCCTCCTGTCATGCTCTAGAGCTACAGGGTAACTTGACGTGAGTCCTTGCCTCAAGCTAAGGCCTGAAAAGCCCTGCTGAAGCGAAAGCGCTTAGCATTTTCCATTATGTCGTATTGGAAGTTCTGCTTTACTTGAACGTTTCTTCACTCTACCAGACACTAGGCACCCTAGTGTAGGCACCCTCTTTCGTACAACTACAGTGAGTACCAGCAGTCTCCTTTACCCTTCTAAGAAACATCCAGACCTAGAAGCCTTTCCCAGTCACACTATGTATTCAGAGTTTAAGGCAACTCGCTGCACCCTTCCTTAGAAAGCTAGGTGGACTCAGCTCTTCAACAGCTCCAGGGATTCTGTTCTCTCACGACATACATGCCATTGAAGTCTGCCTCATTGCTCTCATTGGAGCTACACTAAGAAACACAATCTGCTTCGCCTTCTTCTAGGAACTCTTACCCAAGGACCCCATACCTACAGGAGAAAGGAGGCTTGCATTCCTACTGGAATCTAAGCAAAGTTTTTCCTGTTACACTGCAGGACTTTAGAATAGGTTCAGGCCCGAAGGGTTACATAGAGCGTTCCAAGAATGAGGGAGTTCGATACATGCAGAAAACCCTGTGAAGAAAAGTTGACTCAGCAAGGGACCAGGGTTTGGCTAGAGTCTCTATTGACTTGTTAGAAATCAGAAGGGTTTCGGCTGCATGTTAACCCGAGAAGGAGACCTGGTGGCACAAGCCTTGCTTTCCCATGTTAAATCTCTAAACATGCTTCCCTGAAGAATCCTAAATAACACTGTTTTTACCTGGCTTCTGGTCACTGTAGGCAGCCCTCTGGAAAGAAAAGGAGTTTTCTCTAAGGAAACACGGTGCTTCCATAGCATGGGTGGGAGCTCCTGCTGTCCTGCTCTAGAGCTACAGGGAAACTTGACGTGAGTGTTTGCCTCAAGCTAAGGCCTGAAAAGCCTTGCTGAAGCGAAAGCGCTTAGCAGTTTCCATTATGTCGTATTCAAAGTTCTGCTTTACTTGAATGTTTCTTCACTTACCAGACACAAGGCACCCTCGTGTAGGCACCCTTTTTCGTAGAAATACAGTGAGTACCAGCAGTCTTCTTTGCTCTTCTAAGAAACATCCAGACCTAGAAGCCTTTCCCAGTCACTCTATGTAATCAGAGTGTAGGGCAACTCGCTGCACCCTTCCTTAGGAAGCTAGGTGGACTCAGCTCTTCAACAGCTCCAGGGATTCTGTTCTCTCACGTCCTACATGCCATGGAAGTCTGCCTCATTGCCCTCTGTGGAGCTTCACTAAGATACACAATCTGCTTCGCCTATCTCTAGGAACTCTTACCCAATGACCCCATACCTACAGGAGAAAGGAGGCTTGCATTCCTACTGGAACCAAAGCACAGTTTTTCCTTTTACACTGCAGGACTTTAGAATAGGCTTAGGCCCTATAGCATACATAGAACGTTCCAAGGATGAGGGAGTTCCATATATGCAGAACACTCTGTGAAGAAAAGGTGATTCAGCAAGGGACCAGGGTGTAGCTAGAGTCTCTTTGGACTTTTTAGATATAAGAAGGTGTCCGGGTCATGTTCACCGGAAAAGAAGACCTGAATGCCTAAGCCTTCCGTTCCCATTTTAAATCTGTATCCAGGCTGCCTTGAGATACCTAAATAACACTGTTTTTGACAGTCCTCTATTCACTGTGGGCTGCCCTCTGGAAAGAAAAGGAGTTTCTCTAAGGAAACACGGTGCTTCCATAGCATGGGTGGAGCTCGTGCTTTCCTGCTCTAGAGCTACAGGGAAACTTGACGTGAGTCTTTGCCTCAAGCTAAGGCCTGTAAAGCGCTGCTGAAGCGAAAGCGCTTAGCAGTTTCCATTATGTCGTATTGGAAGTTCTGCTTTACTTGAACGTTTCTTCACTCTACCAGACACTAGGCACCCTAGTGTAGGCACCCTCTTTCGTACAACTACAGTGAGTACCAGCAGTCTCCTTTACCCTTCTAAGAAACATCCAGACCTAGAAGCCTTTCCCAGTCACACTATGTATTCAGAGTTTAAGGCAACTCGCTGCACCCTTCCTTAGAAAGCTAGGTGGACTCAGCTCTTCAACAGCTCCAGGGATTCTGTTCTCTCACGACCTACATGCCATTGAAGTCTGCCTCATTGCTCTCATTGGAGCTACACTAAGAAACACAATCTGCTTCGCCTTCTTCTAGGAACTCTTACCCAAGGACCCCATACCTACAGGAGAAAGGAGGCTTGCATTCCTACTGGAATCTAAGCAAAGTTTTTCCTGTTACACTGCAGGACTTTAGAATAGGTTTAGGCCCGAAGGGTTACATAGAGCGTTCCAAGAATGAGGGAGTTCGATACATGCAGAAAACCCTGTGAAGAAAAGTTGATTCAGCAAGGGACCAGGGTTTGGCTAGAGTCTCTATTGACTTGTTAGAAATCAGAAGGGTTTCGGCTGCATGTTAACCCGAGAAGGAGACCTGGTGGCACAAGCCTTGCTTTCCCATGTTAAATCTCTAAACATGCTTCCCTGAAGAATCCTAAATAACACTGTTTTTACCTGGCTTCTGGTCACTGTAGGCAGCCCTCTGGAAAGAAAAGGAGTTTTCTCTAAGGAAACACGGTGCTTCCATAGCATGGGTGGGAGCTCCTGCTGTCCTGCTCTAGAGCTACAGGGAAACTTGACGTGAGTGTTTGCCTCAAGCTAAGGCCTGAAAAGCCTTGCTGAAGCGAAAGCGCTTAGCAGTTTCCATTATGTCGTATTCGAAGTTCTGCTTTACTTGAATGTTTCTTCACTTACCAGACACAAGGCACCCTCGTGTAGGCACCCTTTTTCGTAGAAATACAGTGAGTACCAGCAGTCTTCTTTGCTCTTCTAAGAAACATCCAGACCTAGAAGCCTTTCCCAGTCACTCTATGTAATCAGAGTGTAGGGCAACTCGCTGCACCCTTCCTTAGGAAGCTAGGTGGACTCAGCTCTTCAACAGCTCCAGGGATTCTGTTCTCTCACGTCCTACATGCCATGGAAGCCTGCCTCATTGCCCTCTGTGGAGCTTCACTAAGGTACACAATCTGCTTCGCCTACCTCTAGGAACTCTTACCCAATGACCCCATACCTACAGGAGAAAGGAGGCTTGCATTCCTACTGGAACCAAAGCACAGTTTTTCCTTTTACACTGCAGGACTTTAGAATAGGCTTAGGCCCTATAGCATACATAGAACGTTCCAAGGATGAGGGAGTTCCATATATGCAGAACACTCTGTGAAGAAAAGTTGATTCAGCAAGGGACCAGGGTGTAGCTAGAGTCTCTTTGGACTTTTTAGATATAAGAAGGTGTCCGGGTGCATGTTCACCGGAAAAGAAGACTTGAATGCCTAAGCCTTGCGTTCCCATTTTAAATCTCTATCCACGCCAGCCTGAGATACCTAAATAACACTGTTTTGACTGGCCTCTATTCACTGTGGGCAGCCCTCTGGAAAGAAAAGGAGTTTCTCTAAGGAAACACGGTGCTTCCATAGCATGGGTGGGAGTTCCTCCTGTCATGCTCTAGAGCTACAGGGTAACTTGACGTGAGTCCTTGCCTCAAGCTAAGGCCTGAAAAGCCCTGCTGAAGCGAAAGCGCTTAGCATTTTCCATTATGTCGTATTGGAAGTTCTGCTTTACTTGAACGTTTCTTCACTCTACCAGACACTAGGCACCCTAGTGTAGGCACCCTCTTTCGTACAACTACAGTGAGTACCAGCAGTCTCCTTTACCCTTCTAAGAAACATCCAGACCTAGAAGCCTTTCCCAGTCACACTATGTATTCAGAGTTTAAGGCAACTCGCTGCACCCTTCCTTAGAAAGCTAGGTGGACTCAGCTCTTCAACAGCTCCAGGGATTCTGTTCTCTCACGACATACATGCCATTGAAGTCTGCCTCATTGCTCTCATTGGAGCTACACTAAGAAACACAATCTGCTTCGCCTTCTTCTAGGAACTCTTACCCAAGGACCCCATACATACAGGAGAAAGGAGGCTTGCATTCCTACTGGAATCTAAGCAAAGTTTTTCCTGTTACACTGCAGGACTTTAGAATAGGTTCAGGCCCGAAGGGTTACATAGAGCGTTCCAAGAATGAGGGAGTTCGATACATGCAGAAAACCCTGTGAAGAAAAGTTGATTCAGCAAGGGACCAGGGTTTGGCTAGAGTCTCTATTGACTTGTTAGAAATCAGAAGGGTTTCGGCTGCATGTTAACCCGAGAAGGAGACCTGGTGGCACAAGCCTTGCTTTCCCATGTTAAATCTCTAAACATGCTTCCCTGAAGAATCCTAAATAACACTGTTTTTACCTGGCTTCTGGTCACTGTAGGCAGCCCTCTCGAAAGAAAAGGAGTTTTCTCTAAGGAAACACGGTGCTTCCATAGCATGGGTGGGAGCTCCTGCTGTCCTGCTCTAGAGCTACAGGGAAACTTGACGTGAGTGTTTGCCTCAAGCTAAGGCCTGAAAAGCCTTGCTGAAGCGAAAGCGCTTAGCAGTTTCCATTATGTCGTATTCGAAGTTCTGCTTTACTTGAATGTTTCTTCACTTACCAGACACAAGGCACCCTCGTGTAGGCACCCTTTTTCGTAGAAATACAGTGAGTACCAGCAGTCTTCTTTGCTCTTCTAAGAAACATCCAGACCTAGAAGCCTTTCCCAGTCACTCTATGTAATCAGAGTGTAGGGCAACTCGCTGCACCCTTCCTTAGGAAGCTAGGTGGACTCAGCTCTTCAACAGCTCCAGGGATTCTGTTCTCTCACGTCCTACATGCCATGGAAGTCTGCCTCATTGCCCTCTGTGGAGCTTCACTAAGATACACAATCTGCTTCGCCTACCTCTAGGAACTCTTACCCAATGACCCCATACCTACAGGAGAAAGGAGGCTTGCATTCCTACTGGAACCAAAGCACAGTTTTTCCTTTTACACTGCAGGACTTTAGAATAGGCTTAGGCCCTATAGCATACATAGAACGTTCCAAGGATGAGGGAGTTCCATATATGCAGAACACTCTGTGAAGAAAAGGTGATTCAGCAAGGGACCAGGGTGTAGCTAGAGTCTCTTTGGACTTTTTAGATATAAGAAGGTGTCCGGGTCATGTTCACCGGAAAAGAAGACCTGAATGCCTAAGCCTTCCGTTCCCATTTTAAATCTGTATCCAGGCTGCCTTGAGATACCTAAATAACACTGTTTTTGACAGTCCTCTATTCACTGTGGGCTGCCCTCTGGAAAGAAAAGGAGTTTCTCTAAGGAAACACGGTGCTTCCATAGCATGGGTGGAGCTCGTGCTTTCCTGCTCTAGAGCTACAGGGAAACTTGACGTGAGTCTTTGCCTCAAGCTAAGGCCTTTAAAGCGCTGCTGAAGCGAAAGCGCTTAGCAGTTTCCATTATGTCGTATTGGAAGTTCTGCTTTACTTGAACGTTTCTTCACTCTACCAGACACTAGGCACCCTAGTGTAGGCACCCTCTTTCGTACAACTACAGTGAGTACCAGCAGTCTCCTTTACCCTTCTAAGAAACATCCAGACCTAGAAGCCTTTCCCAGTCACACTATGTATTCAGAGTTTAAGGCAACTCGCTGCACCCTTCCTTAGAAAGCTAGGTGGACTCAGCTCTTCAACAGCTCCAGGGATTCTGTTCTCTCACGACCTACATGCCATTGAAGTCTGCCTCATTGCTCTCATTGGAGCTACACTAAGAAACACAATCTGCTTCGCCTTCTTCTAGGAACTCTTACCCAAGGACCCCATACCTACAGGAGAAAGGAGGCTTGCATTCCTACTGGAATCTAAGCAAAGTTTTTCCTGTTACACTGCAGGACTTTAGAATAGGTTCAGGCCCGAAGGGTTACATAGAGCGTTCCAAGAATGAGGGAGTTCGATACATGCAGAAAACCCTGTGAAGAAAAGTTGATTCAGCAAGGGACCAGGGTTTGGCTAGAGTCTCTATTGACTTGTTAGAAATCAGAAGGGTTTCGGCTGCATGTTAACCCGAGAAGGAGACCTGGTGGCACAAGCCTTGCTTTCCCATGTTAAATCTCTAAACATGCTTCCCTGAAGAATCCTAAATAACACTGTTTTTACCTGGCTTCTGGTCACTGTAGGCAGCCCTCTGGAAAGAAAAGGAGTTTTCTCTAAGGAAACACGGTGCTTCCATAGCATGGGTGGGAGCTCCTGCTGTCCTGCTCTAGAGCTACAGGGAAACTTGACGTGAGTGTTTGCCTCAAGCTAAGGCCTGAAAAGCCTTGCTGAAGCGAAAGCGCTTAGCAGTTTCCATTATGTCGTATTCGAAGTTCTGCTTTACTTGAATGTTTCTTCACTTACCAGACACAAGGCACCCTCGTGTAGGCACCCTTTTTCGTAGAAATACAGTGAGTACCAGCAGTCTTCTTTGCTCTTCTAAGAAACATCCAGACCTAGAAGCCTTTCCCAGTCACTCTATGTAATCAGAGTGTAGGGCAACTCGCTGCACCCTTCCTTAGGAAGCTAGGTGGACTCAGCTCTTCAACAGCTCCAGGGATTCTGTTCTCTCACGTCCTACATGCCATGGAAGCCTGCCTCATTGCCCTCTGTGGAGCTTCACTAAGGTACACAATCTGCTTCGCCTACCTCTAGGAACTCTTACCCAATGACCCCATACCTACAGGAGAAAGGAGGCTTGCATTCCTACTGGAACCAAAGCACAGTTTTTCCTTTTACACTGCAGGACTTTAGAATAGGCTTAGGCCCTATAGCATACATAGAACGTTCCAAGGATGAGGGAGTTCCATATATGCAGAACACTCTGTGAAGAAAAGTTGATTCAGCAAGGGACCAGGGTGTAGCTAGAGTCTCTTTGGACTTTTTAGATATAAGAAGGTGTCCGGGTGCATGTTCACCGGAAAAGAAGACTTGAATGCCTAAGCCTTGCGTTCCCATTTTAAATCTCTATCCACGCCAGCCTGAGATACCTAAATAACACTGTTTTGACTGGCCTCTATTCACTGTGGGCAGCCCTCTGGAAAGAAAAGGAGTTTCTCTAAGGAAACACGGTGCTTCCATAGCATGGGTGGGAGTTCCTCCTGTCATGCTCTAGAGCTACAGGGTAACTTGACGTGAGTCCTTGCCTCAAGCTAAGGCCTGAAAAGCCCTGCTGAAGCGAAAGCGCTTAGCATTTTCCATTATGTCGTATTGGAAGTTCTGCTTTACTTGAACGTTTCTTCACTCTACCAGACACTAGGCACCCTAGTGTAGGCACCCTCTTTCGTACAACTACAGTGAGTACCAGCAGTCTCCTTTACCCTTCTAAGAAACATCCAAACCTAGAAGCCTTTCCCAGTCACACTATGTATTCAGAGTTTAAGGCAACTCGCTGCACCCTTCCTTAGAAAGCTAGGTGGACTCAGCTCTTCAACAGCTCCAGGGATTCTGTTCTCTCACGACATACATGCCATTGAAGTCTGCCTCATTGCTCTCATTGGAGCTACACTAAGAAACACAATCTGCTTCGCCTTCTTCTAGGAACTCTTACCCAAGGACCCCATACCTACAGGAGAAAGGAGGCTTGCATTCCTACTGGAATCTAAGCAAAGTTTTTCCTGTTACACTGCAGGACTTTAGAATAGGTTCAGGCCCGAAGGGTTACATAGAGCGTTCCAAGAATGAGGGAGTTCGATACATGCAGAAAACCCTGTGAAGAAAAGTTGATTCAGCAAGGGACCAGGGTTTGGCTAGAGTCTCTATTGACTTGTTAGAAATCAGAAGGGTTTCGGCTGCATGTTAACCCGAGAAGGAGACCTGGTGGCACAAGCCTTGCTTTCCCATGTTAAATCTCTAAACATGCTTCCCTGAAGAATCCTAAATAACACTGTTTTTACCTGGCTTCTGGTCACTGTAGGCAGCCCTCTCGAAAGAAAAGGAGTTTTCTCTAAGGAAACACGGTGCTTCCATAGCATGGGTGGGAGCTCCTGCTGTCCTGCTCTAGAGCTACAGGGAAACTTGACGTGAGTGTTTGCCTCAAGCTAAGGCCTGAAAAGCCTTGCTGAAGCGAAAGCGCTTAGCAGTTTCCATTATGTCGTATTCGAAGTTCTGCTTTACTTGAATGTTTCTTCACTTACCAGACACAAGGCACCCTCGTGTAGGCACCCTTTTTCGTAGAAATACAGTGAGTACCAGCAGTCTTCTTTGCTCTTCTAAGAAACATCCAGACCTAGAAGCCTTTCCCAGTCACTCTATGTAATCAGAGTGTAGGGCAACTCGCTGCACCCTTCCTTAGGAAGCTAGGTGGACTCAGCTCTTCAACAGCTCCAGGGATTCTGTTCTCTCACGTCCTACATGCCATGGAAGTCTGCCTCATTGCCCTCTGTGGAGCTTCACTAAGATACACAATCTGCTTCGCCTACCTCTAGGAACTCTTACCCAATGACCCCATACCTACAGGAGAAAGGAGGCTTGCATTCCTACTGGAACCAAAGCACACTTTTTCCTTTTACACTGCAGGACTTTAGAATAGGCTTAGGCCCTATAGCATACATAGAACGTTCCAAGGATGAGGGAGTTCCATATATGCAGAACACTCTGTGAAGAAAAGGTGATTCAGCAAGGGACCAGGGTGTAGCTAGAGTCTCTTTGGACTTTTTAGATATAAGAAGGTGTCCGGGTCATGTTCACCGGAAAAGAAGACCTGAATGCCTAAGCCTTCCGTTCCCATTTTAAATCTGTATCCAGGCTGCCTTGAGATACCTAAATAACACTGTTTTTGACAGTCCTCTATTCACTGTGGGCTGCCCTCTGGAAAGAAAAGGAGTTTCTCTAAGGAAACACGGTGCTTCCATAGCATGGGTGGAGCTCGTGCTTTCCTGCTCTAGAGCTACAGGGAAACTTGACGTGAGTCTTTGCCTCAAGCTAAGGCCTGT
Source organism: Balaenoptera physalus (assembly GCF_965194825.1). Lineage (NCBI taxonomy): Eukaryota > Metazoa > Chordata > Mammalia > Artiodactyla > Balaenopteridae > Balaenoptera > Balaenoptera physalus. Next base: position 6,059,859 of record NC_138902.1, on the reverse strand, counting down.
AAAGCGCTGCTGAAGCGAAAGCGCTTAGCAGTTTCCATTATGTCGTATTGGAAGTTCTGCTTTACTTGAACGTTTCTTCACTCTACCAGACACTAGGCACCCTAGTGTAGGCACCCTCTTTCGTACAACTACAGTGAGTACCAGCAGTCTCCTTTACCCTTCTAAGAAACATCCAGACCTAGAAGCCTTTCCCAGTCACACTATGTATTCAGAGTTTAAGGCAACTCGCTGCACCCTTCCTTAGAAAGCTAGGTGGACTCAGCTCTTCAACAGCTCCAGGGATTCTGTTCTCTCACGACATACATGCCATTGAAGTCTGCCTCTTTGCTCTCATTGGAGCTACACTAAGAAACACAATCTGCTTCGCCTTCTTCTAGGAACTCTTACCCAAGGACCCCATACTTACAGGAGAAAGGAGGCTTGCATTCCTACTGGAATCTAAGCAAAGTTTTTCCTGTTACACTGCAGGACTTTAGAATAGGTTTAGGCCCGAAGGGTTACATAGAGCGTTCCAAGAATGAGGGAGTTCGATACATGCAGAAAACCCTGTGAAGAAAAGTTGATTCAGCAAGGGACCAGGGTTTGGCTAGAGTCTCTATTGACTTGTTAGAAATCAGAAGGGTTTCGGCTGCATGTTAACCCGAGAAGGAGACCTGATGGCACAAGCCTTGCTTTCCCATGTTAAATCTCTAAACATGCTTCCCTGAAGAATCCTAAATAACACTGTTTTTACCTGGCTTCTGGTCATTGTAGGCAGCCCTCTCGAAAGAAAAGGAGTTTTCTCTAAGGAAACACGGTGCTTCCATAGCATGGGTGGGAGCCCCTGCTGTCCTGCTCTAGAGCTACAGGGAAACTTGACGTGAGTGTTTGCCTCAAGCTAAGGCCTGAAAAGCCTTGCTGAAGCGAAAGCGCTTAGCAGTTTCCATTATGTCGTATTCGAAGTTCTGCTTTACTTGAATGTTTCTTCACTTACCAGACACAAGGCACCCTCGTGTAGGCACCCTATTTCGTAGAAATACAGTGAGTACCAGCAGTCTTCTTTGCTCTTCTAAGAAACATCCAGACCTAGAAGCCTTTCCCAGTCACTCTATGTAATCAGAGTGTAGGGCAACTCGCTGCACCCTTCCTTAGGAAGCTAGGTGGACTCAGCTCTTCAACAGCTCCAGGGATTCTGTTCTCTCACGTCCTACATGCCATGGAAGTCTGCCTCATTGCCCTCTGTGGAGCTTCACTAAGATACACAATCTGCTTCGCCTACCTCTAGGAACTCGTACCCAATGACCCCATACCTACAGGAGAAAGGAGGCTTGCATTCCTACTGGAACCAAAGCACAGTTTTTCCTTTTACACTGCAGGACTTTAGAATAGGCTTAGGCCCTATAGCATACATAGAACGTTCCAAGGATGAGGGAGTTCCATATATGCAGAACACTCTGTGAAGAAAAGGTGATTCAGCAAGGGACCAGGGTGTAGCTAGAGTCTCTTTGGACTTTTTAGATATAAGAAGGTGTCCGGGTGCATGTTCACCGGAAAAGAAGACTTGAATGCCTAAGCCTTGCGTTCCCATTTTAAATCTCTATCCATGCCAGCCTGAGATACCTAAATAACACTGTTTTGACTGGCCTCTATTCACTGTGGGCAGCCCTCTGGAAAGAAAAGGAGTTTCTCTAAGGAAACACGGTGCTTCCATAGCATGGGTGGGAGTTCCTCCTGTCATGCTCTAGAGCTACAGGGTAACTTGACGTGAGTCCTTGCCTCCAGCTAAGGCCTGAAAAGCCCTGCTGAAGCGAAAGCGCTTAGCATTTTCCATTATGTCGTATTGGAAGTTCTGCTTTACTTGAACGTTTCTTCACTCTACCAGACACTAGGCACCCTAGTGTAGGCACCCTTTTTCGTACAACTACAGTGAGTACCAGCAGTCTCCTTTACCCTTCTAAGAAACATCCAGACCTAGAAGCCTTTCCCAGTCACACTATGTATTCAGAGTTTAAGGCAACTCGCTGCACCCTTCCTTAGAAAGCTAGGTGGACTCAGCTCTTCAACAGCTCCAGGGATTCTGTTCTCTCACGACCTACATGCCGTTGAAGTCTGCCTCATTGCTCTCATTGGAGCTACACTAAGAAACACAATCTGCTTCGCCTTCTTCTAGGAACTCTTACCCAAGGACCCCATACCTACAGGAGAAAGGAGGCTTGCATTCCTACTGGAATCTAAGCAAAGTTTTTCCTGTTACACTGCAGGACTTTAGAATAGGTTTAGGCCCGAAGGGTTACATAGAGTGTTCCAAGAATGAGGGAGTTCGATACATGCAGAAAACCCTGTGAAGAAAAGTTGATTCAGCAAGGGACCAGGGTTTGGCTAGAGTCTCTATTGACTTGTTAGAAATCAGAAGGGTTTCGTCTGCATGTTAACCCGAGAAGGAGACCTGGTGGCACAAGCCTTGCTTTCCCATGTTAAATCTCTAAACATGCTTCCCTGAAGAATCCTAAATAACACTGTTTTTACCTGGCTTCTGGTCACTGTAGGCAGCCCTCTGGAAAGAAAAGGAGTTTTCTCTAAGGAAACACGGTGCTTCCATAGCATGGGTGGGAGCTCCTGCTGTCCTGCTCTAGAGCTACAGGGAAACTTGACGTGAGTGTTTGCCTCAAGCTAAGGCCTGAAAAGCCTTGCTGAAGCGAAAGCGCTTAGCAGTTTCCATTATGTCGTATTCCAAGTTCTGCTTTACTTGAATGTTTCTTCACTTACCAGACACAAGGCACCCTCGTGTAGGCACCCTTTTTCGTAGAAATACAGTGAGTACCAGCAGTCTTCTTTGCTCTTCTAAGAAACATCCAGACCTAGAAGCCTTTCCCAGTCACTCTATGTAATCAGAGTGTAGGGCAACTCGCTGCACCCTTCCTTAGGAAGCTAGGTGGACTCAGCTCTTCAACAGCTCCAGGGATTCTGTTCTCTCACGTCCTACATGCCATGGAAGTCTGCCTCATTGCCCTCTGTGGAGCTTCACTAAGATACACAATCTGCTTCGCCTACCTCTAGGAACTCTTACCCAATGACCCCATACCTACAGGAGAAAGGAGGCTTGCATTCCTACTGGAACCAAAGCACAGTTTTTCCTTTTACACTGCAGGACTTTAGAATAGGCTTAGGCCCTATAGCATACATAGAACGTTCCAAGGATGAGGGAGTTCCATATATGCAGAACACTCTGTGAAGAAAAGGTGATTCAGCAAGGGACCAGGGTGTAGCTAGAGTGTCTTTGGACTTTTTAGGTATAAGAAGGTGTCCGGGTGCATGTTCACCGGAAAAGAAGACTTGAATGCCTAAGCCTTGCGTTCCCATTTTAAATCTCTATCCACTCCAGCCTGAGATACCTAAATAACACTGTTTTGACTGGCCTCTATTCACTGTGGGCAGCCCTCTGGAAAGAAAAGGAGTTTCTCTAAGGAAACACGGTGCTTCCATAGCATGGGTGGAGCTCGTGCTTTCCTGCTCTAGAGCTACAGGGAAACTTGACGTGAGTCTTTGCCTCAAGCTAAGGCCTGTAAAGCGCTGCTGAAGCGAAAGCGCTTAGCAGTTTCCATTATGTCGTATTGGAAGTTCTGCTTTACTTGAACGTTTCTTCACTCTACCAGACACTAGGCACCCTAGTGTAGGCACCCTCTTTCGTACAACTACAGTGAGTACCAGCAGTCTCCTTTACCCTTCTAAGAAACATCCAGACCTAGAAGCCTTTCCCAGTCACACTATGTATTCAGAGTTTAAGGCAACTCGCTGCACCCTTCCTTAGAAAGCTAGGTGGACTCAGCTCTTCAACAGCTCCAGGGATTCTGTTCTCTCACGACATACATGCCATTGAAGTCTGCCTCTTTGCTCTCATTGGAGCTACACTAAGAAACACAATCTGCTTCGCCTTCTTCTAGGAACTCTTACCCAAGGACCCCATACTTACAGGAGAAAGGAGGCTTGCATTCCTACTGGAATCTAAGCAAAGTTTTTCCTGTTACACTGCAGGACTTTAGAATAGGTTTAGGCCCGAAGGGTTACATAGAGCGTTCCAAGAATGAGGGAGTTCGATACATGCAGAAAACCCTGTGAAGAAAAGTTGATTCAGCAAGGGACCAGGGTTTGGCTAGAGTCTCTATTGACTTGTTAGAAATCAGAAGGGTTTCGGCTGCATGTTAACCCGAGAAGGAGACCTGATGGCACAAGCCTTGCTTTCCCATGTTAAATCTCTAAACATGCTTCCCTGAAGAATCCTAAATAACACTGTTTTTACCTGGCTTCTGGTCATTGTAGGCAGCCCTCTCGAAAGAAAAGGAGTTTTCTCTAAGGAAACACGGTGCTTCCATAGCATGGGTGGGAGCTCCTGCTGTCCTGCTCTAGAGCTACAGGGAAACTTGACGTGAGTGTTTGCCTCAAGCTAAGGCCTGAAAAGCCTTGCTGAAGCGAAAGCGCTTAGCAGTTTCCATTATGTCGTATTCGAAGTTCTGCTTTACTTGAATGTTTCTTCACTTACCAGACACAAGGCACCCTCGTGTAGGCACCCTATTTCGTAGAAATACAGTGAGTACCAGCAGTCTTCTTTGTTCTTCTAAGAAACATCCAGACCTAGAAGCCTTTCCCAGTCACTCTATGTAATCAGAGTGTAGGGCAACTCGCTGCACCCTTCCTTAGGAAGCTAGGTGGACTCAGCTCTTCAACAGCTCCAGGGATTCTGTTCTCTCACGTCCTACATGCCATGGAAGTCTGCCTCATTGCCCTCTGTGGAGCTTCACTAAGATACACAATCTGCTTCGCCTACCTCTAAGAACTCGTACCCAATGACCCCATACCTACAGGAGAAAGGAGGCTTGCATTCCTACTGGAACCAAAGCACAGTTTTTCCTTTTACACTGCAGGACTTTAGAATAGGCTTAGGCCCTATAGCATACATAGAACGTTCCAAGGATGAGGGAGTTCCATATATGCAGAACACTCTGTGAAGAAAAGGTGATTCAGCAAGGGACCAGGGTGTAGCTAGAGTCTCTTTGGACTTTTTAGATATAAGAAGGTGTCCGGGTGCATGTTCACCGGAAAAGAAGACTTGAATGCCTAAGCCTTGCGTTCCCATTTTAAATCTCTATCCATGCCAGCCTGAGATACCTAAATAACACTGTTTTGACTGGCCTCTATTCACTGTGGGCAGCCCTCTGGAAAGAAAAGGAGTTTCTCTAAGGAAACACGGTGCTTCCATAGCATGGGTGGGAGTTCCTCCTGTCATGCTCTAGAGCTACAGGGTAACTTGACGTGAGTCCTTGCCTCCAGCTAAGGCCTGAAAAGCCCTGCTGAAGCGAAAGCGCTTAGCATTTTCCATTATGTCGTATTGGAAGTTCTGCTTTACTTGAACGTTTCTTCACTCTACCAGACACTAGGCACCCTAGTGTAGGCACCCTTTTTCGTACAACTACAGTGAGTACCAGCAGTCTCCTTTACCCTTCTAAGAAACATCCAGACCTAGAAGCCTTTCCCAGTCACACTATGTATTCAGAGTTTAAGGCAACTCGCTGCACCCTTCCTTAGAAAGCTAGGTGGACTCAGCTCTTCAACAGCTCCAGGGATTCTGTTCTCTCACGACCTACATGCCATTGAAGTCTGCCTCATTGCTCTCATTGGAGCTACACTAAGAAACACAATCTGCTTCGCCTTCTTCTAGGAACTCTTACCCAAGGACCCCATACCTACAGGAGAAAGGAGGCTTGCATTCCTACTGGAATCTAAGCAAAGTTTTTCCTGTTACACTGCAGGACTTTAGAATAGGTTCAGGCCCGAAGGGTTACATAGAGCGTTCCAAGAATGAGGGAGTTCGATACATGCAGAAAACCCTGTGAAGAAAAGTTGATTCAGCAAGGGACCAGGGTTTGGCTAGAGTCTCTATTGACTTGTTAGAAATCAGAAGGGTTTCGGCTGCATGTTAACCCGAGAAGGAGACCTGGTGGCACAAGCCTTGCTTTCCCATGTTAAATCTCTAAACATGCTTCCCTGAAGAATCCTAAATAACACTGTTTTTACCTGGCTTCTGGTCACTGTAGGCAGCCCTCTCGAAAGAAAAGGAGTTTTCTCTAAGGAAACACGGTGCTTCCATAGCATGGGTGGGAGCTCCTGCTGTCCTGCTCTAGAGCTACAGGGAAACTTGACGTGAGTGTTTGCCTCAAGCTAAGGCCTGAAAAGCCTTGCTGAAGCGAAAGCGCTTAGCAGTTTCCATTATGTCGTATTCGAAGTTCTGCTTTACTTGAATGTTTCTTCACTTACCAGACACAAGGCACCCTCGTGTAGGCACCCTTTTTCGTAGAAATACAGTGAGTACCAGCAGTCTTCTTTGCTCTTCTAAGAAACATCCAGACCTAGAAGCCTTTCCCAGTCACTCTATGTAATCAGAGTGTAGGGCAACTCGCTGCACCCTTCCTTAGGAAGCTAGGTGGACTCAGCTCTTCAACAGCTCCAGGGATTCTGTTCTCTCACGTCCTACATGCCATGGAAGTCTGCCTCATTGCCCTCTGTGGAGCTTCACTAAGATACACAATCTGCTTCGCCTACCTCTAGGAACTCTTACCCAATGACCCCATACCTACAGGAGAAAGGAGGCTTGCATTCCTACTGGAACCAAAGCACAGTTTTTCCTTTTACACTGCAGGACTTTAGAATAGGCTTAGGCCCTATAGCATACATAGAACGTTCCAAGGATGAGGGAGTTCCATATATGCAGAACACTCTGTGAAGAAAAGGTGATTCAGCAAGGGACCAGGGTGTAGCTAGAGTCTCTTTGGACTTTTTAGATATAAGAAGGTGTCCGGGTCATGTTCACCGGAAAAGAAGACCTGAATGCCTAAGCCTTCCGTTCCCATTTTAAATCTGTATCCAGGCTGCCTTGAGATACCTAAATAACACTGTTTTTGACAGTCCTCTATTCACTGTGGGCTGCCCTCTGGAAAGAAAAGGAGTTTCTCTAAGGAAACACGGTGCTTCCATAGCATGGGTGGAGCTCGTGCTTTCCTGCTCTAGAGCTACAGGGAAACTTGACGTGAGTCTTTGCCTCAAGCTAAGGCCTGTAAAGCGCTGCTGAAGCGAAAGCGCTTAGCAGTTTCCATTATGTCGTATTGGAAGTTCTGCTTTACTTGAACGTTTCTTCACTCTACCAGACACTAGGCACCCTAGTGTAGGCACCCTCTTTCGTACAACTACAGTGAGTACCAGCAGTCTCCTTTACCCTTCTAAGAAACATCCAGACCTAGAAGCCTTTCCCAGTCACACTATGTATTCAGAGTTTAAGGCAACTCGCTGCACCCTTCCTTAGAAAGCTAGGTGGACTCAGCTCTTCAACAGCTCCAGGGATTCTGTTCTCTCACGACATACATGCCATTGAAGTCTGCCTCTTTGCTCTCATTGGAGCTACACTAAGAAACACAATCTGCTTCGCCTTCTTCTAGGAACTCTTACCCAAGGACCCCATACTTACAGGAGAAAGGAGGCTTGCATTCCTACTGGAATCTAAGCAAAGTTTTTCCTGTTACACTGCAGGACTTTAGAATAGGTTTAGGCCCGAAGGGTTACATAGAGCGTTCCAAGAATGAGGGAGTTCGATACATGCAGAAAACCCTGTGAAGAAAAGTTGATTCAGCAAGGGACCAGGGTTTGGCTAGAGTCTCTATTGACTTGTTAGAAATCAGAAGGGTTTCGGCTGCATGTTAACCCGAGAAGGAGACCTGATGGCACAAGCCTTGCTTTCCCATGTTAAATCTCTAAACATGCTTCCCTGAAGAATCCTAAATAACACTGTTTTTACCTGGCTTCTGGTCACTGTAGGCAGCCCTCTCGAAAGAAAAGGAGTTTTCTCTAAGGAAACACGGTGCTTCCATAGCATGGGTGGGAGCTCCTGCTGTCCTGCTCTAGAGCTACAGGGAAACTTGACGTGAGTGTTTGCCTCAAGCTAAGGCCTGAAAAGCCTTGCTGAAGCGAAAGCGCTTAGCAGTTTCCATTATGTCGTATTCGAAGTTCTGCTTTACTTGAATGTTTCTTCACTTACCAGACACAAGGCACCCTCGTGTAGGCACCCTTTTTCGTAGAAATACAGTGAGTACCAGCAGTCTTCTTTGCTCTTCTAAGAAACATCCAGACCTAGAAGCCTTTCCCAGTCACTCTATGTAATCAGAGTGTAGGGCAACTCGCTGCACCCTTCCTTAGGAAGCTAGGTGGACTCAGCTCTTCAACAGCTCCAGGGATTCTGTTCTCTCACGTCCTACATGCCATGGAAGCCTGCCTCATTGCCCTCTGTGGAGCTTCACTAAGGTACACAATCTGCTTCGCCTACCTCTAGGAACTCTTACCCAATGACCCCATACCTACAGGAGAAAGGAGGCTTGCATTCCTACTGGAACCAAAGCACAGTTTTTCCTTTTACACTGCAGGACTTTAGAATAGGCTTAGGCCCTATAGCATACATAGAACGTTCCAAGGATGAGGGAGTTCCATATATGCAGAACACTCTGTGAAGAAAAGTTGATTCAGCAAGGGACCAGGGTGTAGCTAGAGTCTCTTTGGACTTTTTAGATATAAGAAGGTGTCCGGGTGCATGTTCACCGGAAAAGAAGACTTGAATGCCTAAGCCTTGCGTTCCCATTTTAAATCTCTATCCACGCCAGCCTGAGATACCTAAATAACACTGTTTTGACTGGCCTCTATTCACTGTGGGCAGCCCTCTGGAAAGAAAAGGAGTTTCTCTAAGGAAACACGGTGCTTCCATAGCATGGGTGGGAGTTCCTCCTGTCATGCTCTAGAGCTACAGGGTAAGTTGACGTGAGTCCTTGCCTCAAGCTAAGGCCTGAAAAGCCCTGCTGAAGCGAAAGCGCTTAGCATTTTCCATTATGTCGTATTGGAAGTTCTGCTTTACTTGAACGTTTCTTCACTCTACCAGACACTAGGCACCCTAGTGTAGGCACCCTCTTTCGTACAACTACAGTGAGTACCAGCAGTCTCCTTTACCCTTCTAAGAAACATCCAAACCTAGAAGCCTTTCCCAGTCACACTATGTATTCAGAGTTTAAGGCAACTCGCTGCACCCTTCCTTAGAAAGCTAGGTGGACTCAGCTCTTCAACAGCTCCAGGGATTCTGTTCTCTCACGACATACATGCCATTGAAGTCTGCCTCATTGCTCTCATTGGAGCTACACTAAGAAACACAATCTGCTTCGCCTTCTTCTAGGAACTCTTACCCAAGGACCCCATACCTACAGGAGAAAGGAGGCTTGCATTCCTACTGGAATCTAAGCAAAGTTTTTCCTGTTACACTGCAGGACTTTAGAATAGGTTCAGGCCCGAAGGGTTACATAGAGCGTTCCAAGAATGAGGGAGTTCGATACATGCAGAAAACCCTGTGAAGAAAAGTTGATTCAGCAAGGGACCAGGGTTTGGCTAGAGTCTCTATTGACTTGTTAGAAATCAGAAGGGTTTCGGCTGCATGTTAACCCGAGAAGGAGACCTGGTGGCACAAGCCTTGCTTTCCCATGTTAAATCTCTAAACATGCTTCCCTGAAGAATCCTAAATAACACTGTTTTTACCTGGCTTCTGGTCACTGTAGGCAGCCCTCTCGAAAGAAAAGGAGTTTTCTCTAAGGAAACACGGTGCTTCCATAGCATGGGTGGGAGCTCCTGCTGTCCTGCTCTAGAGCTACAGGGAAACTTGACGTGAGTGTTTGCCTCAAGCTAAGGCCTGAAAAGCCTTGCTGAAGCGAAAGCGCTTAGCAGTTTCCATTATGTCGTATTCGAAGTTCTGCTTTACTTGAATGTTTCTTCACTTACCAGACACAAGGCACCCTCGTGTAGGCACCCTTTTTCGTAGAAATACAGTGAGTACCAGCAGTCTTCTTTGCTCTTCTAAGAAACATCCAGACCTAGAAGCCTTTCCCAGTCACTCTATGTAATCAGAGTGTAGGGCAACTCGCTGCACCCTTCCTTAGGAAGCTAGGTGGACTCAGCTCTTCAACAGCTCCAGGGATTCTGTTCTCTCACGTCCTACATGCCATGGAAGTCTGCCTCATTGCCCTCTGTGGAGCTTCACTAAGATACACAATCTGCTTCGCCTACCTCTAGGAACTCTTACCCAATGACCCCATACCTACAGGAGAAAGGAGGCTTGCATTCCTACTGGAACCAAAGCACAGTTTTTCCTTTTACACTGCAGGACTTTAGAATAGGCTTAGGCCCTATAGCATACATAGAACGTTCCAAGGATGAGGGAGTTCCATATATGCAGAACACTCTGGGAAGAAAAGGTGATTCAGCAAGGGACCAGGGTGTAGCTAGAGTCTCTTTGGACTTTTTAGATATAAGAAGGTGTCCGGGTCATGTTCACCGGAAAAGAAGACCTGAATGCCTAAGCCTTCCGTTCCCATTTTAAATCTGTATCCAGGCTGCCTTGAGATACCTAAATAACACTGTTTTTGACAGTCCTCTATTCACTGTGGGCTGCCCTCTGGAAAGAAAAGGAGTTTCTCTAAGGAAACACGGTGCTTCCATAGCATGGGTGGAGCTCGTGCTTTCCTGCTCTAGAGCTACAGGGAAACTTGACGTCAGTCTTTGCCTCAAGCTAAGGCCTGTAAAGCGCTGCTGAAGCGAAAGCGCTTAGCAGTTTCCATTATGTCGTATTGGAAGTTCTGCTTTACTTGAACGTTTCTTCACTCTACCAGACACTAGGCACCCTAGTGTAGGCACCCTCTTTCGTACAACTACAGTGAGTACCAGCAGTCTCCTTTACCCTTCTAAGAAACATCCAGACCTAGAAGCCTTTCCCAGTCACACTATGTATTCAGAGTTTAAGGCAACTCGCTGCACCCTTCCTTAGAAAGCTAGGTGGACTCAGCTCTTCAACAGCTCCAGGGATTCTGTTCTCTCACGACATACATGCCATTGAAGTCTGCCTCTTTGCTCTCATTGGAGCTACACTAAGAAACACAATCTGCTTCGCCTTCTTCTAGGAACTCTTACCCAAGGACCCCATACTTACAGGAGAAAGGAGGCTTGCATTCCTACTGGAATCTAAGCAAAGTTTTTCCTGTTACACTGCAGGACTTTAGAATAGGTTTAGGCCCGAAGGGTTACATAGAGCGTTCCAAGAATGAGGGAGTTCGATACATGCAGAAAACCCTGTGAAGAAAAGTTGATTCAGCAAGGGACCAGGGTTTGGCTAGAGTCTCTATTGACTTGTTAGAAATCAGAAGGGTTTCGGCTGCATGTTAACCCGAGAAGGAGACCTGATGGCACAAGCCTTGCTTTCCCATGTTAAATCTCTAAACATGCTTCCCTGAAGAATCCTAAATAACACTGTTTTTACCTGGCTTCTGGTCATTGTAGGCAGCCCTCTCGAAAGAAAAGGAGTTTTCTCTAAGGAAACACGGTGCTTCCATAGCATGGGTGGGAGCTCCTGCTGTCCTGCTCTAGAGCTACAGGGAAACTTGACGTGAGTGTTTGCCTCAAGCTAAGGCCTGAAAAGCCTTGCTGAAGCGAAAGCGCTTAGCAGTTTCCATTATGTCGTATTCGAAGTTCTGCTTTACTTGAATGTTTCTTCACTTACCAGACACAAGGCACCCTCGTGTAGGCACCCTATTTCGTAGAAATACAGTGAGTACCAGCAGTCTTCTTTGCTCTTCTAAGAAACATCCAGACCTAGAAGCCTTTCCCAGTCACTCTATGTAATCAGAGTGTAGGGCAACTCGCTGCACCCTTCCTTAGGAAGCTAGGTGGACTCAGCTCTTCAACAGCTCCAGGGATTCTGTTCTCTCACGTCCTACATGCCATGGAAGTCTGCCTCATTGCCCTCTGTGGAGCTTCACTAAGATACACAATCTGCTTCGCCTATCTCTAGGAACTCTTACCCAATGACCCCATACCTACAGGAGAAAGGAGGCTTGCATTCCTACTGGAACCAAAGCACAGTTTTTCCTGTTACACTGCAGGACTTTAGAATAGGTTTAGGCCCGAAGGGTTACATAGAGTGTTCCAAGAATGAGGGAGTTCGATACATGCAGAAAACCCTGTGAAGAAAAGTTGATTCAGCAAGGGACCAGGGTTTGGCTAGAGTCTCTATTGACTTGTTAGAAATCAGAAGGGTTTCGGCTGCATGTTAACCCGAGAAGGAGACCTGGTGGCACAAGCCTTGCTTTCCCATGTTAAATCTCTAAACATGCTTCCCTGAAGAATCCTAAATAACACTGTTTTTACCTGGCTTCTGGTCACTGTAGGCAGCCCTCTCGAAAGAAAAGTTTTCTCTAAGGAAACACGGTGCTTCCATAGCATGGGTGGGAGCTCCTGCTGTCCTGCTCTAGAGCTACAGGGAAACTTGACGTGAGTGTTTGCCTCAAGCTAAGGCCTGAAAAGCCTTGCTGAAGCTAAAGCGCTTAGCAGTTTCCATTATGTCGTATTCCAAGTTCTGCTTTACTTGAATGTTTCTTCACTTACCAGACACAAGGCACCCTCGTGTAGGCACCCTTTTTCGTAGAAATACAGTGAGTACCAGCAGTGTTCTTTGCTCTTCTAAGAAACATCCAGACCTAGAAGCCTTTCCCAGTCACTCTATGTAATCAGAGTGTAGGGCAACTCGCTGCACCCTTCCTTAGGAAGCTAGGTGGACTCAGCTCTTCAACAGCTCCAGGGATTCTGTTCTCTCACGTCCTACATGCCATGGAAGTCTGCCTCATTGCCCTCTGTGGAGCTTCACTAAGATACACAATCTGCTTCGCCTACCTCTAGGAACTCTTACCCAATGACCCCATACCTACAGGAGAAAGGAGGCTTGCATTCCTACTGGAACCAAAGCACAGTTTTTCCTTTTACACTGCAGGACTTTAGAATAGGCTTAGGCCCTATAGCATACATAGAACGTTCCAAGGATGAGGGAGTTCCATATATGCAGAACACTCTGTGAAGAAAAGGTGATTCAGCAAGGGACCAGGGTGTAGCTAGAGTCTCTTTGGACTTTTTAGATATAAGAAGGTGTCCGGGTCATGTTCACCGGAAAAGAAGACCTGAATGCCTAAGCCTTCCGTTCCCATTTTAAATCTGTATCCAGGCTGCCTTGAGATACCTAAATAACACTGTTTTTGACAGTCCTCTATTCACTGTGGGCTGCCCTCTGGAAAGAAAAGGAGTTTCTCTAAGGAAACACGGTGCTTCCATAGCATGGGTGGAGCTCGTGCTTTCCTGCTCTAGAGCTACAGGGAAACTTGACGTGAGTCTTTGCCTCAAGCTAAGGCCTGTAAAGCGCTGCTGAAGCGAAAGCGCTTAGCAGTTTCCATTATGTCGTATTGGAAGTTCTGCTTTACTTGAACGTTTCTTCACTCTACCAGACACTAGGCAGCCTAGTGTAGGCACCCTTTTTCGTACAACTACAGTGAGTACCAGCAGTCTCCTTTACCCTTCTAAGAAACATCCAGACCTAGAAGCCTTTCCCAGTCACACTATGTATTCAGAGTTTAAGGCAACTCGCTGCACCCTTCCTTAGAAAGCTAGGTGGACTCAGCTCTTCAACAGCTCCAGGGATTCTGTTCTCTCACGACATACATGCCATTGAAGTCTGCCTCATTGCTCTCATTGGAGCTACACTAAGAAACACAATCTGCTTCGCCTTCTTCTAGGAACTCTTACCCAAGGACCCCATACCTACAGGAGAAAGGAGGCTTGCATTCCTACTGGAATCTAAGCAAAGTTTTTCCTGTTACACTGCAGGACTTTAGAATAGGCTTAGGCCCTATAGCATACATAGAACGTTCCAAGGATGAGGGAGTTCCATATATGCAGAACACTCTGTGAAGAAAAGGTGATTCAGCAAGGGACCAGGGTGTAGCTAGAGTCTCTTTGGACTTTTTAGATATAAGAAGGTATCCGGGTGCATATTCACCGGAAAAGAAGACTTGAATGCCTAAGCCTTGCGTTCCCATTTTAAATCTCTATCCACGCCAGCCTGAGATACCTAAATAACACTGTTTTGACTGGCCTCTATTCACTGTGGGCAGCCCTCTGGAAAGAAAAGGAGTTTCTCTAAGGAAACACGGTGCTTCCATAGCATGGGTGGGAGTTCCTCCTGTCATGCTCTAGAGCTACAGGGTAACTTGACGTGAGTCCTTGCCTCAAGCTAAGGCCTGAAAAGCCCTGCTGAAGCGAAAGCGCTTAGCATTTTCCATTATGTCGTATTGGAAGTTCTGCTTTACTTGAACGTTTCTTCACTCTACCAGACACTAGGCACCCTAGTGTAGGCACACTTTTTCGTACAACTACAGTGAGTACCAGCAGTCTCCTTTACCCTTCTAAGAAACATCCAGACCTAGAAGCCTTTGCCAGTCACACTATGTATTCAGAGTTTAAGGCAACTCGCTGCACCCTTCCTTAGAAAGCTAGGTGGACTCAGCTCTTCAACAGCTCCAGGGATTCTGTTCTCTCACGACCTACATGCCATTGAAGTCTGCCTCATTGCTCTCATTGGAGCTACACTAAGAAACACAATCTGCTTCGCCTTCTTCTAGGAACTCTTACCCAAGGACCCCATACCTACAGGAGAAAGGAGGCTTGCATTCCTACTGGAATCTAAGCAAAGTTTTTCCTGTTACACTGCAGGACTTTAGAATAGGTTTAGGCCCGAAGGGTTACATAGAGCGTTCCAAGAATGAGGGAGTTCGATACATGCAGAAAACCCTGTGAAGAAAAGTTGATTCAGCAAGGGACCAGGGTTTGGCTAGAGTCTCTATTGACTTGTTAGAAATCAGAAGGGTTTCGGCTGCATGTTAACCCGAGAAGGAGACCTGGTGGCACAAGCCTTGCTTTCCCATGTTAAATCTCTAAACATGCTTCCCTGAAGAATCCTAAATAACACTGTTTTTACCTGGCTTCTGGTCACTGTAGGCAGCCCTCTCGAAAGAAAAGGAGTTTTCTCTAAGGAAACACGGTGCTTCCATAGCATGGGTGGGAGCTCCTGCTGTCCTGCTCTAGAGCTACAGGGAAACTTGACGTGAGTGTTTGCCTCAAGCTAAGGCCTGAAAAGCCTTGCTGAAGCGAAAGCGCTTAGCAGTTTCCATTATGTCGTATTCGAAGTTCTGCTTTACTTGAATGTTTCTTCACTTACCAGACACAAGGCACCCTCGTGTAGGCACCCTTTTTCGTAGAAATACAGTGAGTACCAGCAGTCTTCTTTGCTCTTCTAAGAAACATCCAGACCTAGAAGCCTTTCCCAGTCACTCTATGTAATCAGAGTGTAGGGCAACTCGCTGCACCCTTCCTTAGGAAGCTAGGTGGACTCAGCTCTTCAACAGCTCCAGGGATTCTGTTCTCTCACGTCCTACATGCCATGGAAGTCTGCCTCATTGCCCTCTGTGGAGCTTCACTAAGATACACAATCTGCTTCGCCTACCTCTAGGAACTCTTACCCAATGACCCCATACCTACAGGAGAAAGGAGGCTTGCATTCCTACTGGAACCAAAGCACACTTTTTCCTTTTACACTGCAGGACTTTAGAATAGGCTTAGGCCCTATAGCATACATAGAACGTTCCAAGGATGAGGGAGTTCCATATATGCAGAACACTCTGTGAAGAAAAGGTGATTCAGCAAGGGACCAGGGTGTAGCTAGAGTCTCTTTGGACTTTTTAGATATAAGAAGGTGTCCGGGTGCATGTTCACCGGAAAAGAAGACTTGAATGCCTAAGCCTTGCGTTCCCATTTTAAATCTCTATCCACTCCAGCCTGAGATACCTAAATAACACTGTTTTGACTGGCCTCTATTCACTGTGGGCAGCCCTCTGGAAAGAAAAGGAGTTTCTCTAAGGAAACACGGTGCTTCCATAGCATGGGTGGGAGTTCCTCCTGTCATGCTCTAGAGCTACAGGGTAACTTGACGTGAGTCCTTGCCTCAAGCTAAGGCCTGAAAAGCCCTGCTGAAGCGAAAGCGCTTAGCATTTTCCATTATGTCGTATTGGAAGTTCTGCTTTACTTGAACGTTTCTTCACTCTACCAGACACTAGGCACCCTAGTGTAGGCACCCTCTTTCGTACAACTACAGTGAGTACCAGCAGTCTCCTTTACCCTTCTAAGAAACATCCAGACCTAGAAGCCTTTCTCAGTCACACTATGTATTCAGAGTTTAAGGCAACTCGCTGCACCCTTCCTTAGAAAGCTAGGTGGACTCAGCTCTTCAACAGCTCCAGGGATTCTGTTCTCTCACGACATACATGCCATTGAAGTCTGCCTCATTGCTCTCATTGGAGCTACACTAAGAAACACAATCTGCTTCGCCTTCTTCTAGGAACTCTTACCCAAGGACCCCATACCTACAGGAGAAAGGAGGCTTGCATTCCTACTGGAATCTAAGCAAAGTTTTTCCTGTTACACTGCAGGACTTTAGAATAGGTTCAGGCCCGAAGGGTTACATAGAGCGTTCCAAGAATGAGGGAGTTCGATACATGCAGAAAACCCTGTGAAGAAAAGTTGATTCAGCAAGGGACCAGGGTTTGGCTAGAGTCTCTATTGACTTGTTAGAAATCAGAAGGGTTTCGGCTGCATGTTAACCCGAGAAGGAGACCTGGTGGCACAAGCCTTGCTTTCCCATGTTAAATCTCTAAACATGCTTCCCTGAAGAATCCTAAATAACACTGTTTTTACCTGGCTTCTGGTCACTGTAGGCAGCCCTCTCGAAAGAAAAGGAGTTTTCTCTAAGGAAACACGGTGCTTCCATAGCATGGGTGGGAGCTCCTGCTGTCCTGCTCTAGAGCTACAGGGAAACTTGACGTGAGTGTTTGCCTCAAGCTAAGGCCTGAAAAGCCTTGCTGAAGCGAAAGCGCTTAGCAGTTTCCATTATGTCGTATTCGAAGTTCTGCTTTACTTGAATGTTTCTTCACTTACCAGACACAAGGCACCCTCGTGTAGGCACCCTTTTTCGTAGAAATACAGTGAGTACCAGCAGTCTTCTTTGCTCTTCTAAGAAACATCCAGACCTAGAAGCCTTTCCCAGTCACTCTATGTAATCAGAGTGTAGGGCAACTCGCTGCACCCTTCCTTAGGAAGCTAGGTGGACTCAGCTCTTCAACAGCTCCAGGGATTCTGTTCTCTCACGTCCTACATGCCATGGAAGTCTGCCTCATTGCCCTCTGTGGAGCTTCACTAAGATACACAATCTGCTTCGCCTACCTCTAGGAACTCTTACCCAATGACCCCATACCTACAGGAGAAAGGAGGCTTGCATTCCTACTGGAACCAAAGCACAGTTTTTCCTTTTACACTGCAGGACTTTAGAATAGGCTTAGGCCCTATAGCATACATAGAACGTTCCAAGGATGAGGGAGTTCCATATATGCAGAACACTCTGTGAAGAAAAGGTGATTCAGCAAGGGACCAGGGTGTAGCTAGAGTCTCTTTGGACTTTTTAGATATAAGAAGGTGTCCGGGTGCATGTTCACCGGAAAAGAAGACTTGAATGCCTAAGCCTTGCGTTCCCATTTTAAATCTCTATCCACGCCAGCCTGAGATACCTAAATAACACTGTTTTGACTGGCCTCTATTCACTGTGGGCAGCCCTCTGGAAAGAAAAGGAGTTTCTCTAAGGAAACACGGTGCTTCCATAGCATGGGTGAGAGTTCCTCCTGTCATGCTCTAGAGCTACAGGGTAACTTGACGTGAGTCCTTGCCTCAAGCTAAGGCCTGAAAAGCCCTGCTGAAGCGAAAGCGCTTAGCATTTTCCATTATGTCGTATTGGAAGTTCTGCTTTACTTGAACGTTTCTTCACTCTACCAGACACTAGGCACCCTAGTGTAGGCACCCTCTTTCGTACAACTACAGTGAGTACCAGCAGTCTCCTTTACCCTTCTAAGAAACATCCAGACCTAGAAGCCTTTCCCAGTCACACTATGTATTCAGAGTTTAAGGCAACTCGCTGCACCCTTCCTTAGAAAGCTAGGTGGACTCAGCTCTTCAACAGCTCCAGGGATTCTGTTCTCTCACGACATACATGCCATTGAAGTCTGCCTCATTGCTCTCATTGGAGCTACACTAAGAAACACAATCTGCTTCGCCTTCTTCTAGGAACTCTTACCCAAGGACCCCATACCTACAGGAGAAAGGAGGCTTGCATTCCTACTGGAATCTAAGCAAAGTTTTTCCTGTTACACTGCAGGACTTTAGAATAGGTTCAGGCCCGAAGGGTTACATAGAGCGTTCCAAGAATGAGGGAGTTCGATACATGCAGAAAACCCTGTGAAGAAAAGTTGATTCAGCAAGGGACCAGGGTTTGGCTAGAGTCTCTATTGACTTGTTAGAAATCAGAAGGGTTTCGGCTGCATGTTAACCCGAGAAGGAGACCTGGTGGCACAAGCCTTGCTTTCCCATGTTAAATCTCTAAACATGCTTCCCTGAAGAATCCTAAATAACACTGTTTTTACCTGGCTTCTGGTCACTGTAGGCAGCCCTCTGGAAAGAAAAGGAGTTTTCTCTAAGGAAACACGGTGCTTCCATAGCATGGGTGGGAGCTCCTGCTGTCCTGCTCTAGAGCTACAGGGAAACTTGACGTGAGTGTTTGCCTCAAGCTAAGGCCTGAAAAGCCTTGCTGAAGCGAAAGCGCTTAGCAGTTTCCATTATGTCGTATTCGAAGTTCTGCTTTACTTGAATGTTTCTTCACTTACCAGACACAAGGCACCCTCGTGTAGGCACCCTTTTTCGTAGAAATACAGTGAGTACCAGCAGTCTTCTTTGCTCTTCTAAGAAACATCCAGACCTAGAAGCCTTTCCCAGTCACTCTATGTAATCAGAGTGTAGGGCAACTCGCTGCACCCTTCCTTAGGAAGCTAGGTGGACTCAGCTCTTCAACAGCTCCAGGGATTCTGTTCTCTCACGTCCTACATGCCATGGAAGTCTGCCTCATTGCCCTCTGTGGAGCTTCACTAAGATACACAATCTGCTTCGCCTACCTCTAGGAACTCTTACCCAATGACCCCATACCTACAGGAGAAAGGAGGCTTGCATTCCTACTGGAACCAAAGCACACTTTTTCCTTTTACACTGCAGGACTTTAGAATAGGCTTAGGCCCTATAGCATACATACAACGTTCCAAGGATGAGGGAGTTCCATATATGCAGAACACTCTGTGAAGAAAAGGTGATTCAGCAAGGGACCAGGGTGTAGCTAGAGTCTCTTTGGACTTTTTAGATATAAGAAGGTGTCCGGGTCATGTTCACCGGAAAAGAAGACCTGAATGCCTAAGCCTTCCGTTCCCATTTTAAATCTGTATCCAGGCTGCCTTGAGATACCTAAATAACACTGTTTTTGACAGTCCTCTATTCACTGTGGGCTGCCCTCTGGAAAGAAAAGGAGTTTCTCTAAGGAAACACGGTGCTTCCATAGCATGGGTGGAGCTCGTGCTTTCCTGCTCTAGAGCTACAGGGAAACTTGACGTGAGTCTTTGCCTCAAGCTAAGGCCTGTAAAGCGCTGCTGAAGCGAAAGCGCTTAGCAGTTTCCATTATGTCGTATTGGAAGTTCTGCTTTACTTGAACGTTTCTTCACTCTACCAGACACTAGGCACCCTAGTGTAGGCACCCTCTTTCGTACAACTACAGTGAGTACCAGCAGTCTCCTTTACCCTTCTAAGAAACATCCAGACCTAGAAGCCTTTCCCAGTCACACTATGTATTCAGAGTTTAAGGCAACTCGCTGCACCCTTCCTTAGAAAGCTAGGTGGACTCAGCTCTTCAACAGCTCCAGGGATTCTGTTCTCTCACGACCTACATGCCATTGAAGTCTGCCTCATTGCTCTCATTGGAGCTACACTAAGAAACACAATCTGCTTCGCCTTCTTCTAGGAACTCTTACCCAAGGACCCCATACCTACAGGAGAAAGGAGGCTTGCATTCCTACTGGAATCTAAGCAAAGTTTTTCCTGTTACACTGCAGGACTTTAGAATAGGTTCAGGCCCGAAGGGTTACATAGAGCGTTCCAAGAATGAGGGAGTTCGATACATGCAGAAAACCCTGTGAAGAAAAGTTGATTCAGCAAGGGACCAGGGTTTGGCTAGAGTCTCTATTGACTTGTTAGAAATCAGAAGGGTTTCGGCTGCATGTTAACCCGAGAAGGAGACCTGGTGGCACAAGCCTTGCTTTCCCATGTTAAATCTCTAAACATGCTTCCCTGAAGAATCCTAAATAACACTGTTTTTACCTGGCTTCTGGTCACTGTAGGCAGCCCTCTGGAAAGAAAAGGAGTTTTCTCTAAGGAAACACGGTGCTTCCATAGCATGGGTGGGAGCTCCTGCTGTCCTGCTCTAGAGCTACAGGGAAACTTGACGTGAGTGTTTGCCTCAAGCTAAGGCCTGAAAAGCCTTGCTGAAGCGAAAGCGCTTAGCAGTTTCCATTATGTCGTATTCCAAGTTCTGCTTTACTTGAATGTTTCTTCACTTACCAGACACAAGGCACCCTCGTGTAGGCACCCTTTTTCGTAGAAATACAGTGAGTACCAGCAGTCTTCTTTGCTCTTCTAAGAAACATCCAGACCTAGAAGCCTTTCCCAGTCACTCTATGTAATCAGAGTGTAGGGCAACTCGCTGCACCCTTCCTTAGGAAGCTAGGTGGACTCAGCTCTTCAACAGCTCCAGGGATTCTGTTCTCTCACGTCCTACATGCCATGGAAGCCTGCCTCATTGCCCTCTGTGGAGCTTCACTAAGATACACAATCTGCTTCGCCTACCTCTAGGAACTCTTACCCAATGACCCCATACCTACAGGAGAAAGGAGGCTTGCATTCCTACTGGAACCAAAGCACAGTTTTTCCTTTTACACTGCAGGACTTTAGAATAGGCTTAGGCCCTATAGCATACATAGAACGTTCCAAGGATGAGGGAGTTCCATATATGCAGAACACTCTGTGAAGAAAAGTTGATTCAGCAAGGGACCAGGGTGTAGCTAGAGTCTCTTTGGACTTTTTAGATATAAGAAGGTGTCCGGGTGCATGTTCACCGGAAAAGAAGACTTGAATGCCTAAGCCTTGCGTTCCCATTTTAAATCTCTATCCACGCCAGCCTGAGATACCTAAATAACACTGTTTTGACTGGCCTCTATTCACTGTGGGCAGCCCTCTGGAAAGAAAAGGAGTTTCTCTAAGGAAACACGGTGCTTCCATAGCATGGGTGGGAGTTCCTCCTGTCATGCTCTAGAGCTACAGGGTAACTTGACGTGAGTCCTTGCCTCAAGCTAAGGCCTGAAAAGCCCTGCTGAAGCGAAAGCGCTTAGCATTTTCCATTATGTCGTATTGGAAGTTCTGCTTTACTTGAACGTTTCTTCACTCTACCAGACACTAGGCACCCTAGTGTAGGCACCCTCTTTCGTACAACTACAGTGAGTACCAGCAGTCTCCTTTACCCTTCTAAGAAACATCCAGACCTAGAAGCCTTTCCCAGTCACACTATGTATTCAGAGTTTAAGGCAACTCGCTGCACCCTTCCTTAGAAAGCTAGGTGGACTCAGCTCTTCAACAGCTCCAGGGATTCTGTTCTCTCACGACATACATGCCATTGAAGTCTGCCTCATTGCTCTCATTGGAGCTACACTAAGAAACACAATCTGCTTCGCCTTCTTCTAGGAACTCTTACCCAAGGACCCCATACCTACAGGAGAAAGGAGGCTTGCATTCCTACTGGAATCTAAGCAAAGTTTTTCCTGTTACACTGCAGGACTTTAGAATAGGTTCAGGCCCGAAGGGTTACATAGAGCGTTCCAAGAATGAGGGAGTTCGATACATGCAGAAAACCCTGTGAAGAAAAGTTGATTCAGCAAGGGACCAGGGTTTGGCTAGAGTCTCTATTGACTTGTTAGAAATCAGAAGGGTTTCGGCTGCATGTTAACCCGAGAAGGAGACCTGGTGGCACAAGCCTTGCTTTCCCATGTTAAATCTCTAAACATGCTTCCCTGAAGAATCCTAAATAACACTGTTTTTACCTGGCTTCTGGTCACTGTAGGCAGCCCTCTCGAAAGAAAAGGAGTTTTCTCTAAGGAAACACGGTGCTTCCATAGCATGGGTGGGAGCTCCTGCTGTCCTGCTCTAGAGCTACAGGGAAACTTGACGTGAGTGTTTGCCTCAAGCTAAGGCCTGAAAAGCCTTGCTGAAGCGAAAGCGCTTAGCAGTTTCCATTATGTCGTATTCGAAGTTCTGCTTTACTTGAATGTTTCTTCACTTACCAGACACAAGGCACCCTCGTGTAGGCACCCTTTTTCGTAGAAATACAGTGAGTACCAGCAGTCTTCTTTGCTCTTCTAAGAAACATCCAGACCTAGAAGCCTTTCCCAGTCACTCTATGTAATCAGAGTGTAGGGCAACTCGCTGCACCCTTCCTTAGGAAGCTAGGTGGACTCAGCTCTTCAACAGCTCCAGGGATTCTGTTCTCTCACGTCCTACATGCCATGGAAGTCTGCCTCATTGCCCTCTGTGGAGCTTCACTAAGATACACAATCTGCTTCGCCTACCTCTAGGAACTCTTACCCAATGACCCCATACCTACAGGAGAAAGGAGGCTTGCATTCCTACTGGAACCAAAGCACAGTTTTTCCTTTTACACTGCAGGACTTTAGAATAGGCTTAGGCCCTATAGCATACATACAACGTTCCAAGGATGAGGGAGTTCCATATATGCAGAACACTCTGTGAAGAAAAGGTGATTCAGCAAGGGACCAGGGTGTAGCTAGAGTCTCTTTGGACTTTTTAGATATAAGAAGGTGTCCGGGTGCATGTTCACCGGAAAAGAAGACTTGAATGCCTAAGCCTTGCGTTCCCATTTTAAATCTCTATCCACGCCAGCCTGAGATACCTAAATAACACTGTTTTGACTGGCCTCTATTCACTGTGGGCAGCCCTCTGGAAAGAAAAGGAGTTTCTCTAAGGAAACACGGTGCTTCCATAGCATGGGTGAGAGTTCCTCCTGTCATGCTCTAGAGCTACAGGGTAACTTGACGTGAGTCCTTGCCTCAAGCTAAGGCCTGAAAAGCCCTGCTGAAGCGAAAGCGCTTAGCATTTTCCATTATGTCGTATTGGAAGTTCTGCTTTACTTGAACGTTTCTTCACTCTACCAGACACTAGGCACCCTAGTGTAGGCACCCTCTTTCGTACAACTACAGTGAGTACCAGCAGTCTCCTTTACCCTTCTAAGAAACATCCAGACCTAGAAGCCTTTCCCAGTCACACTATGTATTCAGAGTTTAAGGCAACTCGCTGCACCCTTCCTTAGAAAGCTAGGTGGACTCAGCTCTTCAACAGCTCCAGGGATTCTGTTCTCTCACGACATACATGCCATTGAAGTCTGCCTCATTGCTCTCATTGGAGCTACACTAAGAAACACAATCTGCTTCGCCTTCTTCTAGGAACTCTTACCCAAGGACCCCATACCTACAGGAGAAAGGAGGCTTGCATTCCTACTGGAATCTAAGCAAAGTTTTTCCTGTTACACTGCAGGACTTTAGAATAGGTTCAGGCCCGAAGGGTTACATAGAGCGTTCCAAGAATGAGGGAGTTCGATACATGCAGAAAACCCTGTGAAGAAAAGTTGATTCAGCAAGGGACCAGGGTTTGGCTAGAGTCTCTATTGACTTGTTAGAAATCAGAAGGGTTTCGGCTGCATGTTAACCCGAGAAGGAGACCTGGTGGCACAAGCCTTGCTTTCCCATGTTAAATCTCTAAACATGCTTCCCTGAAGAATCCTAAATAACACTGTTTTTACCTGGCTTCTGGTCACTGTAGGCAGCCCTCTGGAAAGAAAAGGAGTTTTCTCTAAGGAAACACGGTGCTTCCATAGCATGGGTGGGAGCTCCTGCTGTCCTGCTCTAGAGCTACAGGGAAACTTGACGTGAGTGTTTGCCTCAAGCTAAGGCCTGAAAAGCCTTGCTGAAGCGAAAGCGCTTAGCAGTTTCCATTATGTCGTATTCGAAGTTCTGCTTTACTTGAATGTTTCTTCACTTACCAGACACAAGGCACCCTCGTGTAGGCACCCTTTTTCGTAGAAATACAGTGAGTACCAGCAGTCTTCTTTGCTCTTCTAAGAAACATCCAGACCTAGAAGCCTTTCCCAGTCACTCTATGTAATCAGAGTGTAGGGCAACTCGCTGCACCCTTCCTTAGGAAGCTAGGTGGACTCAGCTCTTCAACAGCTCCAGGGATTCTGTTCTCTCACGTCCTACATGCCATGGAAGTCTGCCTCATTGCCCTCTGTGGAGCTTCACTAAGATACACAATCTGCTTCGCCTACCTCTAGGAACTCTTACCCAATGACCCCATACCTACAGGAGAAAGGAGGCTTGCATTCCTACTGGAACCAAAGCACACTTTTTCCTTTTACACTGCAGGACTTTAGAATAGGCTTAGGCCCTATAGCATACATACAACGTTCCAAGGATGAGGGAGTTCCATATATGCAGAACACTCTGTGAAGAAAAGGTGATTCAGCAAGGGACCAGGGTGTAGCTAGA
Source organism: Balaenoptera physalus (assembly GCF_965194825.1). Taxonomy (NCBI): domain Eukaryota; kingdom Metazoa; phylum Chordata; class Mammalia; order Artiodactyla; family Balaenopteridae; genus Balaenoptera; species Balaenoptera physalus. Next base: position 6,035,353 of record NC_138902.1, on the reverse strand, counting down.
GTCTCTTTGGACTTTTTAGATATAAGAAGGTGTCCGGGTCATGTTCACCGGAAAAGAAGACCTGAATGCCTAAGCCTTCCGTTCCCATTTTAAATCTGTATCCAGGCTGCCTTGAGATACCTAAATAACACTGTTTTTGACAGTCCTCTATTCACTGTGGGCTGCCCTCTGGAAAGAAAAGGAGTTTCTCTAAGGAAACACGGTGCTTCCATAGCATGGGTGGAGCTCGTGCTTTCCTGCTCTAGAGCTACAGGGAAACTTGACGTGAGTCTTTGCCTCAAGCTAAGGCCTGTAAAGCGCTGCTGAAGCGAAAGCGCTTAGCAGTTTCCATTATGTCGTATTGGAAGTTCTGCTTTACTTGAACGTTTCTTCACTCTACCAGACACTAGGCACCCTAGTGTAGGCACCCTCTTTCGTACAACTACAGTGAGTACCAGCAGTCTCCTTTACCCTTCTAAGAAACATCCAGACCTAGAAGCCTTTCCCAGTCACACTATGTATTCAGAGTTTAAGGCAACTCGCTGCACCCTTCCTTAGAAAGCTAGGTGGACTCAGCTCTTCAACAGCTCCAGGGATTCTGTTCTCTCACGACCTACATGCCATTGAAGTCTGCCTCATTGCTCTCATTGGAGCTACACTAAGAAACACAATCTGCTTCGCCTTCTTCTAGGAACTCTTACCCAAGGACCCCATACCTACAGGAGAAAGGAGGCTTGCATTCCTACTGGAATCTAAGCAAAGTTTTTCCTGTTACACTGCAGGACTTTAGAATAGGTTCAGGCCCGAAGGGTTACATAGAGCGTTCCAAGAATGAGGGAGTTCGATACATGCAGAAAACCCTGTGAAGAAAAGTTGATTCAGCAAGGGACCAGGGTTTGGCTAGAGTCTCTATTGACTTGTTAGAAATCAGAAGGGTTTCGGCTGCATGTTAACCCGAGAAGGAGACCTGGTGGCACAAGCCTTGCTTTCCCATGTTAAATCTCTAAACATGCTTCCCTGAAGAATCCTAAATAACACTGTTTTTACCTGGCTTCTGGTCACTGTAGGCAGCCCTCTGGAAAGAAAAGGAGTTTTCTCTAAGGAAACACGGTGCTTCCATAGCATGGGTGGGAGCTCCTGCTGTCCTGCTCTAGAGCTACAGGGAAACTTGACGTGAGTGTTTGCCTCAAGCTAAGGCCTGAAAAGCCTTGCTGAAGCGAAAGCGCTTAGCAGTTTCCATTATGTCGTATTCCAAGTTCTGCTTTACTTGAATGTTTCTTCACTTACCAGACACAAGGCACCCTCGTGTAGGCACCCTTTTTCGTAGAAATACAGTGAGTACCAGCAGTCTTCTTTGCTCTTCTAAGAAACATCCAGACCTAGAAGCCTTTCCCAGTCACTCTATGTAATCAGAGTGTAGGGCAACTCGCTGCACCCTTCCTTAGGAAGCTAGGTGGACTCAGCTCTTCAACAGCTCCAGGGATTCTGTTCTCTCACGTCCTACATGCCATGGAAGCCTGCCTCATTGCCCTCTGTGGAGCTTCACTAAGATACACAATCTGCTTCGCCTACCTCTAGGAACTCTTACCCAATGACCCCATACCTACAGGAGAAAGGAGGCTTGCATTCCTACTGGAACCAAAGCACAGTTTTTCCTTTTACACTGCAGGACTTTAGAATAGGCTTAGGCCCTATAGCATACATAGAACGTTCCAAGGATGAGGGAGTTCCATATATGCAGAACACTCTGTGAAGAAAAGTTGATTCAGCAAGGGACCAGGGTGTAGCTAGAGTCTCTTTGGACTTTTTAGATATAAGAAGGTGTCCGGGTGCATGTTCACCGGAAAAGAAGACTTGAATGCCTAAGCCTTGCGTTCCCATTTTAAATCTCTATCCACGCCAGCCTGAGATACCTAAATAACACTGTTTTGACTGGCCTCTATTCACTGTGGGCAGCCCTCTGGAAAGAAAAGGAGTTTCTCTAAGGAAACACGGTGCTTCCATAGCATGGGTGGGAGTTCCTCCTGTCATGCTCTAGAGCTACAGGGTAACTTGACGTGAGTCCTTGCCTCAAGCTAAGGCCTGAAAAGCCCTGCTGAAGCGAAAGCGCTTAGCATTTTCCATTATGTCGTATTGGAAGTTCTGCTTTACTTGAACGTTTCTTCACTCTACCAGACACTAGGCACCCTAGTGTAGGCACCCTCTTTCGTACAACTACAGTGAGTACCAGCAGTCTCCTTTACCCTTCTAAGAAACATCCAGACCTAGAAGCCTTTCCCAGTCACACTATGTATTCAGAGTTTAAGGCAACTCGCTGCACCCTTCCTTAGAAAGCTAGGTGGACTCAGCTCTTCAACAGCTCCAGGGATTCTGTTCTCTCACGACATACATGCCATTGAAGTCTGCCTCATTGCTCTCATTGGAGCTACACTAAGAAACACAATCTGCTTCGCCTTCTTCTAGGAACTCTTACCCAAGGACCCCATACCTACAGGAGAAAGGAGGCTTGCATTCCTACTGGAATCTAAGCAAAGTTTTTCCTGTTACACTGCAGGACTTTAGAATAGGTTCAGGCCCGAAGGGTTACATAGAGCGTTCCAAGAATGAGGGAGTTCGATACATGCAGAAAACCCTGTGAAGAAAAGTTGATTCAGCAAGGGACCAGGGTTTGGCTAGAGTCTCTATTGACTTGTTAGAAATCAGAAGGGTTTCGGCTGCATGTTAACCCGAGAAGGAGACCTGGTGGCACAAGCCTTGCTTTCCCATGTTAAATCTCTAAACATGCTTCCCTGAAGAATCCTAAATAACACTGTTTTTACCTGGCTTCTGGTCACTGTAGGCAGCCCTCTGGAAAGAAAAGGAGTTTTCTCTAAGGAAACACGGTGCTTCCATAGCATGGGTGGGAGCTCCTGCTGTCCTGCTCTAGAGCTACAGGGAAACTTGACGTGAGTGTTTGCCTCAAGCTAAGGCCTGAAAAGCCTTGCTGAAGCGAAAGCGCTTAGCAGTTTCCATTATGTCGTATTCGAAGTTCTGCTTTACTTGAATGTTTCTTCACTTACCAGACACAAGGCACCCTCGTGTAGGCACCCTTTTTCGTAGAAATACAGTGAGTACCAGCAGTCTTCTTTGCTCTTCTAAGAAACATCCAGACCTAGAAGCCTTTCCCAGTCACTCTATGTAATCAGAGTGTAGGGCAACTCGCTGCACCCTTCCTTAGGAAGCTAGGTGGACTCAGCTCTTCAACAGCTCCAGGGATTCTGTTCTCTCACGTCCTACATGCCATGGAAGTCTGCCTCATTGCCCTCTGTGGAGCTTCACTAAGATACACAATCTGCTTCGCCTACCTCTAGGAACTCTTACCCAATGACCCCATACCTACAGGAGAAAGGAGGCTTGCATTCCTACTGGAACCAAAGCACAGTTTTTCCTTTTACACTGCAGGACTTTAGAATAGGCTTAGGCCCTATAGCATACATAGAACGTTCCAAGGATGAGGGAGTTCCATATATGCAGAACACTCTGTGAAGAAAAGGTGATTCAGCAAGGGACCAGGGTGTAGCTAGAGTGTCTTTGGACTTTTTAGGTATAAGAAGGTGTCCGGGTGCATGTTCACCGGAAAAGAAGACTTGAATGCCTAAGCCTTGCGTTCCCATTTTAAATCTCTATCCACTCCAGCCTGAGATACCTAAATAACACTGTTTTGACTGGCCTCTATTCACTGTGGGCAGCCCTCTGGAAAGAAAAGGAGTTTCTCTAAGGAAACACGGTGCTTCCATAGCATGGGTGGAGCTCGTGCTTTCCTGCTCTAGAGCTACAGGGAAACTTGACGTGAGTCTTTGCCTCAAGCTAAGGCCTGTAAAGCGCTGCTGAAGCGAAAGCGCTTAGCAGTTTCCATTATGTCGTATTGGAAGTTCTGCTTTACTTGAACGTTTCTTCACTCTACCAGACACTAGGCACCCTAGTGTAGGCACCCTCTTTCGTACAACTACAGTGAGTACCAGCAGTCTCCTTTACCCTTCTAAGAAACATCCAGACCTAGAAGCCTTTCCCAGTCACACTATGTATTCAGAGTTTAAGGCAACTCGCTGCACCCTTCCTTAGAAAGCTAGGTGGACTCAGCTCTTCAACAGCTCCAGGGATTCTGTTCTCTCACGACATACATGCCATTGAAGTCTGCCTCTTTGCTCTCATTGGAGCTACACTAAGAAACACAATCTGCTTCGCCTTCTTCTAGGAACTCTTACCCAAGGACCCCATACTTACAGGAGAAAGGAGGCTTGCATTCCTACTGGAATCTAAGCAAAGTTTTTCCTGTTACACTGCAGGACTTTAGAATAGGTTTAGGCCCGAAGGGTTACATAGAGCGTTCCAAGAATGAGGGAGTTCGATACATGCAGAAAACCCTGTGAAGAAAAGTTGATTCAGCAAGGGACCAGGGTTTGGCTAGAGTCTCTATTGACTTGTTAGAAATCAGAAGGGTTTCGGCTGCATGTTAACCCGAGAAGGAGACCTGATGGCACAAGCCTTGCTTTCCCATGTTAAATCTCTAAACATGCTTCCCTGAAGAATCCTAAATAACACTGTTTTTACCTGGCTTCTGGTCATTGTAGGCAGCCCTCTCGAAAGAAAAGGAGTTTTCTCTAAGGAAACACGGTGCTTCCATAGCATGGGTGGGAGCTCCTGCTGTCCTGCTCTAGAGCTACAGGGAAACTTGACGTGAGTGTTTGCCTCAAGCTAAGGCCTGAAAAGCCTTGCTGAAGCGAAAGCGCTTAGCAGTTTCCATTATGTCGTATTCGAAGTTCTGCTTTACTTGAATGTTTCTTCACTTACCAGACACAAGGCACCCTCGTGTAGGCACCCTATTTCGTAGAAATACAGTGAGTACCAGCAGTCTTCTTTGCTCTTCTAAGAATCATCCAGACCTAGAAGCCTTTCCCAGTCACTCTATGTAATCAGAGTGTAGGGCAACTCGCTGCACCCTTCCTTAGGAAGCTAGGTGGACTCAGCTCTTCAACAGCTCCAGGGATTCTGTTCTCTCACGTCCTACATGCCATGGAAGTCTGCCTCATTGCCCTCTGTGGAGCTTCACTAAGATACACAATCTGCTTCGCCTACCTCTAGGAACTCGTACCCAATGACCCCATACCTACAGGAGAAAGGAGGCTTGCATTCCTACTGGAACCAAAGCACAGTTTTTCCTTTTACACTGCAGGACTTTAGAATAGGCTTAGGCCCTATAGCATACATAGAACGTTCCAAGGATGAGGGAGTTCCATATATGCAGAACACTCTGTGAAGAAAAGGTGATTCAGCAAGGGACCAGGGTGTAGCTAGAGTCTCTTTGGACTTTTTAGATATAAGAAGGTGTCCGGGTGCATGTTCACCGGAAAAGAAGACTTGAATGCCTAAGCCTTGCGTTCCCATTTTAAATCTCTATCCATGCCAGCCTGAGATACCTAAATAACACTGTTTTGACTGGCCTCTATTCACTGTGGGCAGCCCTCTGGAAAGAAAAGGAGTTTCTCTAAGGAAACACGGTGCTTCCATAGCATGGGTGGGAGTTCCTCCTGTCATGCTCTAGAGCTACAGGGTAACTTGACGTGAGTCCTTGCCTCCAGCTAAGGCCTGAAAAGCCCTGCTGAAGCGAAAGCGCTTAGCATTTTCCATTATGTCGTATTGGAAGTTCTGCTTTACTTGAACGTTTCTTCACTCTACCAGACACTAGGCACCCTAGTGTAGGCACCCTTTTTCGTACAACTACAGTGAGTACCAGCAGTCTCCTTTACCCTTCTAAGAAACATCCAGACCTAGAAGCCTTTCCCAGTCACACTATGTATTCAGAGTTTAAGGCAACTCGCTGCACCCTTCCTTAGAAAGCTAGGTGGACTCAGCTCTTCAACAGCTCCAGGGATTCTGTTCTCTCACGACCTACATGCCATTGAAGTCTGCCTCATTGCTCTCATTGGAGCTACACTAAGAAACACAATCTGCTTCGCCTTCTTCTAGGAACTCTTACCCAAGGACCCCATACCTACAGGAGAAAGGAGGCTTGCATTCCTACTGGAATCTAAGCAAAGTTTTTCCTGTTACACTGCAGGACTTTAGAATAGGTTCAGGCCCGAAGGGTTACATAGAGCGTTCCAAGAATGAGGGAGTTCGATACATGCAGAAAACCCTGTGAAGAAAAGTTGATTCAGCAAGGGACCAGGGTTTGGCTAGAGTCTCTATTGACTTGTTAGAAATCAGAAGGGTTTCGGCTGCATGTTAACCCGAGAAGGAGACCTGGTGGCACAAGCCTTGCTTTCCCATGTTAAATCTCTAAACATGCTTCCCTGAAGAATCCTAAATAACACTGTTTTTACCTGGCTTCTGGTCACTGTAGGCAGCCCTCTCGAAAGAAAAGGAGTTTTCTCTAAGGAAACACGGTGCTTCCATAGCATGGGTGGGAGCTCCTGCTGTCCTGCTCTAGAGCTACAGGGAAACTTGACGTGAGTGTTTGCCTCAAGCTAAGGCCTGAAAAGCCTTGCTGAAGCGAAAGCGCTTAGCAGTTTCCATTATGTCGTATTCGAAGTTCTGCTTTACTTGAATGTTTCTTCACTTACCAGACACAAGGCACCCTCGTGTAGGCACCCTTTTTCGTAGAAATACAGTGAGTACCAGCAGTCTTCTTTGCTCTTCTAAGAAACATCCAGACCTAGAAGCCTTTCCCAGTCACTCTATGTAATCAGAGTGTAGGGCAACTCGCTGCACCCTTCCTTAGGAAGCTAGGTGGACTCAGCTCTTCAACAGCTCCAGGGATTCTGTTCTCTCACGTCCTACATGCCATGGAAGTCTGCCTCATTGCCCTCTGTGGAGCTTCACTAAGATACACAATCTGCTTCGCCTACCTCTAGGAACTCTTACCCAATGACCCCATACCTACAGGAGAAAGGAGGCTTGCATTCCTACTGGAACCAAAGCACAGTTTTTCCTTTTACACTGCAGGACTTTAGAATAGGCTTAGGCCCTATAGCATACATAGAACGTTCCAAGGATGAGGGAGTTCCATATATGCAGAACACTCTGTGAAGAAAAGGTGATTCAGCAAGGGACCAGGGTGTAGCTAGAGTCTCTTTGGACTTTTTAGATATAAGAAGGTGTCCGGGTCATGTTCACCGGAAAAGAAGACCTGAATGCCTAAGCCTTCCGTTCCCATTTTAAATCTGTATCCAGGCTGCCTTGAGATACCTAAATAACACTGTTTTTGACAGTCCTCTATTCACTGTGGGCTGCCCTCTGGAAAGAAAAGGAGTTTCTCTAAGGAAACACGGTGCTTCCATAGCATGGGTGGAGCTCGTGCTTTCCTGCTCTAGAGCTACAGGGAAACTTGACGTGAGTCTTTGCCTCAAGCTAAGGCCTGTAAAGCGCTGCTGAAGCGAAAGCGCTTAGCAGTTTCCATTATGTCGTATTGGAAGTTCTGCTTTACTTGAACGTTTCTTCACTCTACCAGACACTAGGCACCCTAGTGTAGGCACCCTCTTTCGTACAACTACAGTGAGTACCAGCAGTCTCCTTTACCCTTCTAAGAAACATCCAGACCTAGAAGCCTTTCCCAGTCACACTATGTATTCAGAGTTTAAGGCAACTCGCTGCACCCTTCCTTAGAAAGCTAGGTGGACTCAGCTCTTCAACAGCTCCAGGGATTCTGTTCTCTCACGACATACATGCCATTGAAGTCTGCCTCTTTGCTCTCATTGGAGCTACACTAAGAAACACAATCTGCTTCGCCTTCTTCTAGGAACTCTTACCCAAGGACCCCATACTTACAGGAGAAAGGAGGCTTGCATTCCTACTGGAATCTAAGCAAAGTTTTTCCTGTTACACTGCAGGACTTTAGAATAGGTTTAGGCCCGAAGGGTTACATAGAGCGTTCCAAGAATGAGGGAGTTCGATACATGCAGAAAACCCTGTGAAGAAAAGTTGATTCAGCAAGGGACCAGGGTTTGGCTAGAGTCTCTATTGACTTGTTAGAAATCAGAAGGGTTTCGGCTGCATGTTAACCCGAGAAGGAGACCTGATGGCACAAGCCTTGCTTTCCCATGTTAAATCTCTAAACATGCTTCCCTGAAGAATCCTAAATAACACTGTTTTTACCTGGCTTCTGGTCACTGTAGGCAGCCCTCTCGAAAGAAAAGGAGTTTTCTCTAAGGAAACACGGTGCTTCCATAGCATGGGTGGGAGCTCCTGCTGTCCTGCTCTAGAGCTACAGGGAAACTTGACGTGAGTGTTTGCCTCAAGCTAAGGCCTGAAAAGCCTTGCTGAAGCGAAAGCGCTTAGCAGTTTCCATTATGTCGTATTCGAAGTTCTGCTTTACTTGAATGTTTCTTCACTTACCAGACACAAGGCACCCTCGTGTAGGCACCCTTTTTCGTAGAAATACAGTGAGTACCAGCAGTCTTCTTTGCTCTTCTAAGAAACATCCAGACCTAGAAGCCTTTCCCAGTCACTCTATGTAATCAGAGTGTAGGGCAACTCGCTGCACCCTTCCTTAGGAAGCTAGGTGGACTCAGCTCTTCAACAGCTCCAGGGATTCTGTTCTCTCACGTCCTACATGCCATGGAAGCCTGCCTCATTGCCCTCTGTGGAGCTTCACTAAGATACACAATCTGCTTCGCCTACCTCTAGGAACTCTTACCCAATGACCCCATACCTACAGGAGAAAGGAGGCTTGCATTCCTACTGGAACCAAAGCACAGTTTTTCCTTTTACACTGCAGGACTTTAGAATAGGCTTAGGCCCTATAGCATACATAGAACGTTCCAAGGATGAGGGAGTTCCATATATGCAGAACACTCTGTGAAGAAAAGTTGATTCAGCAAGGGACCAGGGTGTAGCTAGAGTCTCTTTGGACTTTTTAGATATAAGAAGGTGTCCGGGTGCATGTTCACCGGAAAAGAAGACTTGAATGCCTAAGCCTTGCGTTCCCATTTTAAATCTCTATCCACGCCAGCCTGAGATACCTAAATAACACTGTTTTGACTGGCCTCTATTCACTGTGGGCAGCCCTCTGGAAAGAAAAGGAGTTTCTCTAAGGAAACACGGTGCTTCCATAGCATGGGTGGGAGTTCCTCCTGTCATGCTCTAGAGCTACAGGGTAAGTTGACGTGAGTCCTTGCCTCAAGCTAAGGCCTGAAAAGCCCTGCTGAAGCGAAAGCGCTTAGCATTTTCCATTATGTCGTATTGGAAGTTCTGCTTTACTTGAACGTTTCTTCACTCTACCAGACACTAGGCACCCTAGTGTAGGCACCCTCTTTCGTACAACTACAGTGAGTACCAGCAGTCTCCTTTACCCTTCTAAGAAACATCCAAACCTAGAAGCCTTTCCCAGTCACACTATGTATTCAGAGTTTAAGGCAACTCGCTGCACCCTTCCTTAGAAAGCTAGGTGGACTCAGCTCTTCAACAGCTCCAGGGATTCTGTTCTCTCACGACATACATGCCATTGAAGTCTGCCTCATTGCTCTCATTGGAGCTACACTAAGAAACACAATCTGCTTCGCCTTCTTCTAGGAACTCTTACCCAAGGACCCCATACCTACAGGAGAAAGGAGGCTTGCATTCCTACTGGAATCTAAGCAAAGTTTTTCCTGTTACACTGCAGGACTTTAGAATAGGTTCAGGCCCGAAGGGTTACATAGAGCGTTCCAAGAATGAGGGAGTTCGATACATGCAGAAAACCCTGTGAAGAAAAGTTGATTCAGCAAGGGACCAGGGTTTGGCTAGAGTCTCTATTGACTTGTTAGAAATCAGAAGGGTTTCGGCTGCATGTTAACCCGAGAAGGAGACCTGGTGGCACAAGCCTTGCTTTCCCATGTTAAATCTCTAAACATGCTTCCCTGAAGAATCCTAAATAACACTGTTTTTACCTGGCTTCTGGTCACTGTAGGCAGCCCTCTCGAAAGAAAAGGAGTTTTCTCTAAGGAAACACGGTGCTTCCATAGCATGGGTGGGAGCTCCTGCTGTCCTGCTCTAGAGCTACAGGGAAACTTGACGTGAGTGTTTGCCTCAAGCTAAGGCCTGAAAAGCCTTGCTGAAGCGAAAGCGCTTAGCAGTTTCCATTATGTCGTATTCGAAGTTCTGCTTTACTTGAATGTTTCTTCACTTACCAGACACAAGGCACCCTCGTGTAGGCACCCTTTTTCGTAGAAATACAGTGAGTACCAGCAGTCTTCTTTGCTCTTCTAAGAAACATCCAGACCTAGAAGCCTTTCCCAGTCACTCTATGTAATCAGAGTGTAGGGCAACTCGCTGCACCCTTCCTTAGGAAGCTAGGTGGACTCAGCTCTTCAACAGCTCCAGGGATTCTGTTCTCTCACGTCCTACATGCCATGGAAGTCTGCCTCATTGCCCTCTGTGGAGCTTCACTAAGATACACAATCTGCTTCGCCTACCTCTAGGAACTCTTACCCAATGACCCCATACCTACAGGAGAAAGGAGGCTTGCATTCCTACTGGAACCAAAGCACAGTTTTTCCTTTTACACTGCAGGACTTTAGAATAGGCTTAGGCCCTATAGCATACATAGAACGTTCCAAGGATGAGGGAGTTCCATATATGCAGAACACTCTGGGAAGAAAAGGTGATTCAGCAAGGGACCAGGGTGTAGCTAGAGTCTCTTTGGACTTTTTAGATATAAGAAGGTGTCCGGGTCATGTTCACCGGAAAAGAAGACCTGAATGCCTAAGCCTTCCGTTCCCATTTTAAATCTGTATCCAGGCTGCCTTGAGATACCTAAATAACACTGTTTTTGACAGTCCTCTATTCACTGTGGGCTGCCCTCTGGAAAGAAAAGGAGTTTCTCTAAGGAAACACGGTGCTTCCATAGCATGGGTGGAGCTCGTGCTTTCCTGCTCTAGAGCTACAGGGAAACTTGACGTCAGTCTTTGCCTCAAGCTAAGGCCTGTAAAGCGCTGCTGAAGCGAAAGCGCTTAGCAGTTTCCATTATGTCGTATTGGAAGTTCTGCTTTACTTGAACGTTTCTTCACTCTACCAGACACTAGGCACCCTAGTGTAGGCACCCTCTTTCGTACAACTACAGTGAGTACCAGCAGTCTCCTTTACCCTTCTAAGAAACATCCAGACCTAGAAGCCTTTCCCAGTCACACTATGTATTCAGAGTTTAAGGCAACTCGCTGCACCCTTCCTTAGAAAGCTAGGTGGACTCAGCTCTTCAACAGCTCCAGGGATTCTGTTCTCTCACGACATACATGCCATTGAAGTCTGCCTCTTTGCTCTCATTGGAGCTACACTAAGAAACACAATCTGCTTCGCCTTCTTCTAGGAACTCTTACCCAAGGACCCCATACTTACAGGAGAAAGGAGGCTTGCATTCCTACTGGAATCTAAGCAAAGTTTTTCCTGTTACACTGCAGGACTTTAGAATAGGTTTAGGCCCGAAGGGTTACATAGAGCGTTCCAAGAATGAGGGAGTTCGATACATGCAGAAAACCCTGTGAAGAAAAGTTGATTCAGCAAGGGACCAGGGTTTGGCTAGAGTCTCTATTGACTTGTTAGAAATCAGAAGGGTTTCGGCTGCATGTTAACCCGAGAAGGAGACCTGATGGCACAAGCCTTGCTTTCCCATGTTAAATCTCTAAACATGCTTCCCTGAAGAATCCTAAATAACACTGTTTTTACCTGGCTTCTGGTCATTGTAGGCAGCCCTCTCGAAAGAAAAGGAGTTTTCTCTAAGGAAACACGGTGCTTCCATAGCATGGGTGGGAGCTCCTGCTGTCCTGCTCTAGAGCTACAGGGAAACTTGACGTGAGTGTTTGCCTCAAGCTAAGGCCTGAAAAGCCTTGCTGAAGCGAAAGCGCTTAGCAGTTTCCATTATGTCGTATTCGAAGTTCTGCTTTACTTGAATGTTTCTTCACTTACCAGACACAAGGCACCCTCGTGTAGGCACCCTATTTCATAGAAATACAGTGAGTACCAGCAGTCTTCTTTGCTCTTCTAAGAAACATCCAGACCTAGAAGCCTTTCCCAGTCACTCTATGTAATCAGAGTGTAGGGCAACTCGCTGCACCCTTCCTTAGGAAGCTAGGTGGACTCAGCTCTTCAACAGCTCCAGGGATTCTGTTCTCTCACGTCCTACATGCCATGGAAGTCTGCCTCATTGCCCTCTGTGGAGCTTCACTAAGATACACAATCTGCTTCGCCTACCTCTAGGAACTCGTACCCAATGACCCCATACCTACAGGAGAAAGGAGGCTTGCATTCCTACTGGAACCAAAGCACAGTTTTTCCTTTTACACTGCAGGACTTTAGAATAGGCTTAGGCCCTATAGCATACATAGAACGTTCCAAGGATGAGGGAGTTCCATATATGCAGAACACTCTGTGAAGAAAAGGTGATTCAGCAAGGGACCAGGGTGTAGCTAGAGTCTCTTTGGACTTTTTAGATATAAGAAGGTGTCCGGGTGCATGTTCACCGGAAAAGAAGACTTGAATGCCTAAGCCTTGCGTTCCCATTTTAAATCTCTATCCATGCCAGCCTGAGATACCTAAATAACACTGTTTTGACTGGCCTCTATTCACTGTGGGCAGCCCTCTGGAAAGAAAAGGAGTTTCTCTAAGGAAACACGGTGCTTCCATAGCATGGGTGGGAGTTCCTCCTGTCATGCTCTAGAGCTACAGGGTAACTTGACGTGAGTCCTTGCCTCCAGCTAAGGCCTGAAAAGCCCTGCTGAAGCGAAAGCGCTTAGCATTTTCCATTATGTCGTATTGGAAGTTCTGCTTTACTTGAACGTTTCTTCACTCTACCAGACACTAGGCACCCTAGTGTAGGCACCCTTTTTCGTACAACTACAGTGAGTACCAGCAGTCTCCTTTACCCTTCTAAGAAACATCCAGACCTAGAAGCCTTTCCCAGTCACACTATGTATTCAGAGTTTAAGGCAACTCGCTGCACCCTTCCTTAGAAAGCTAGGTGGACTCAGCTCTTCAACAGCTCCAGGGATTCTGTTCTCTCACGACCTACATGCCGTTGAAGTCTGCCTCATTGCTCTCATTGGAGCTACACTAAGAAACACAATCTGCTTCGCCTTCTTCTAGGAACTCTTACCCAAGGACCCCATACCTACAGGAGAAAGGAGGCTTGCATTCCTACTGGAATCTAAGCAAAGTTTTTCCTGTTACACTGCAGGACTTTAGAATAGGTTTAGGCCCGAAGGGTTACATAGAGCGTTCCAAGAATGAGGGAGTTCGATACATGCAGAAAACCCTGTGAAGAAAAGTTGATTCAGCAAGGGACCAGGGTTTGGCTAGAGTCTCTATTGACTTGTTAGAAATCAGAAGGGTTTCGGCTGCATGTTAACCCGAGAAGGAGACCTGGTGGCACAAGCCTTGCTTTCCCATGTTAAATCTCTAAACATGCTTCCCTGAAGAATCCTAAATAACACTGTTTTTACCTGGCTTCTGGTCACTGTAGGCAGCCCTCTCGAAAGAAAAGGAGTTTTCTCTAAGGAAACACGGTGCTTCCATAGCATGGGTGGGAGCTCCTGCTGTCCTGCTCTAGAGCTACAGGGAAACTTGACGTGAGTGTTTGCCTCAAGCTAAGGCCTGAAAAGCCTTGCTGAAGCGAAAGCGCTTAGCAGTTTCCATTATGTCGTATTCCAAGTTCTGCTTTACTTGAATGTTTCTTCACTTACCAGACACAAGGCACCCTCGTGTAGGCACCCTTTTTCGTAGAAATACAGTGAGTACCAGCAGTCTTCTTTGCTCTTCTAAGAAACATCCAGACCTAGAAGCCTTTCCCAGTCACTCTATGTAATCAGAGTGTAGGGCAACTCGCTGCACCCTTCCTTAGGAAGCTAGGTGGACTCAGCTCTTCAACAGCTCCAGGGATTCTGTTCTCTCACGTCCTACATGCCATGGAAGTCTGCCTCATTGCCCTCTGTGGAGCTTCACTAAGATACACAATCTGCTTCGCCTATCTCTAGGAACTCTTACCCAATGACCCCATACCTACAGGAGAAAGGAGGCTTGCATTCCTACTGGAACCAAAGCACAGTTTTTCCTGTTACACTGCAGGACTTTAGAATAGGTTTAGGCCCGAAGGGTTACATAGAGTGTTCCAAGAATGAGGGAGTTCGATACATGCAGAAAACCCTGTGAAGAAAAGTTGATTCAGCAAGGGACCAGGGTTTGGCTAGAGTCTCTATTGACTTGTTAGAAATCAGCAGGGTTTCGGCTGCATGTTAACCCGAGAAGGAGACCTGGTGGCACAAGCCTTGCTTTCCCATGTTAAATCTCTAAACATGCTTCCCTGAAGAATCCTAAATAACACTGTTTTTACCTGGCTTCTGGTCACTGTAGGCAGCCCTCTCGAAAGAAAAGTTTTCTCTAAGGAAACACGGTGCTTCCATAGCATGGGTGGGAGCTCCTGCTGTCCTGCTCTAGAGCTACAGGGAAACTTGACGTGAGTGTTTGCCTCAAGCTAAGGCCTGAAAAGCCTTGCTGAAGCTAAAGCGCTTAGCAGTTTCCATTATGTCGTATTCCAAGTTCTGCTTTACTTGAATGTTTCTTCACTTACCAGACACAAGGCACCCTCGTGTAGGCACCCTTTTTCGTAGAAATACAGTGAGTACCAGCAGTGTTCTTTGCTCTTCTAAGAAACATCCAGACCTAGAAGCCTTTCCCAGTCACTCTATGTAATCAGAGTGTAGGGCAACTCGCTGCACCCTTCCTTAGGAAGCTAGGTGGACTCAGCTCTTCAACAGCTCCAGGGATTCTGTTCTCTCACGTCCTACATGCCATGGAAGTCTGCCTCATTGCCCTCTGTGGAGCTTCACTAAGATACACAATCTGCTTCGCCTACCTCTAGGAACTCTTACCCAATGACCCCATACCTACAGGAGAAAGGAGGCTTGCATTCCTACTGGAACCAAAGCACACTTTTTCCTTTTACACTGCAGGACTTTAGAATAGGCTTAGGCCCTATAGCATACATAGAACGTTCCAAGGATGAGGGAGTTCCATATATGCAGAACACTCTGTGAAGAAAAGGTGATTCAGCAAGGGACCAGGGTGTAGCTAGAGTCTCTTTGGACTTTTTAGATATAAGAAGGTGTCCGGGTCATGTTCACCGGAAAAGAAGACCTGAATGCCTAAGCCTTCCGTTCCCATTTTAAATCTGTATCCAGGCTGCCTTGAGATACCTAAATAACACTGTTTTTGACAGTCCTCTATTCACTGTGGGCTGCCCTCTGGAAAGAAAAGGAGTTTCTCTAAGGAAACACGGTGCTTCCATAGCATGGGTGGAGCTCGTGCTTTCCTGCTCTAGAGCTACAGGGAAACTTGACGTGAGTCTTTGCCTCAAGCTAAGGCCTGTAAAGCGCTGCTGAAGCGAAAGCGCTTAGCAGTTTCCATTATGTCGTATTGGAAGTTCTGCTTTACTTGAACGTTTCTTCACTCTACCAGACACTAGGCAGCCTAGTGTAGGCACCCTTTTTCGTACAACTACAGTGAGTACCAGCAGTCTCCTTTACCCTTCTAAGAAACATCCAGACCTAGAAGCCTTTCCCAGTCACACTATGTATTCAGAGTTTAAGGCAACTCGCTGCACCCTTCCTTAGAAAGCTAGGTGGACTCAGCTCTTCAACAGCTCCAGGGATTCTGTTCTCTCACGACATACATGCCATTGAAGTCTGCCTCATTGCTCTCATTGGAGCTACACTAAGAAACACAATCTGCTTCGCCTTCTTCTAGGAACTCTTACCCAAGGACCCCATACCTACAGGAGAAAGGAGGCTTGCATTCCTACTGGAATCTAAGCAAAGTTTTTCCTGTTACACTGCAGGACTTTAGAATAGGCTTAGGCCCTATAGCATACATAGAACGTTCCAAGGATGAGGGAGTTCCATATATGCAGAACACTCTGTGAAGAAAAGGTGATTCAGCAAGGGACCAGGGTGTAGCTAGAGTCTCTTTGGACTTTTTAGATATAAGAAGGTATCCGGGTGCATATTCACCGGAAAAGAAGACTTGAATGCCTAAGCCTTGCGTTCCCATTTTAAATCTCTATCCACGCCAGCCTGAGATACCTAAATAACACTGTTTTGACTGGCCTCTATTCACTGTGGGCAGCCCTCTGGAAAGAAAAGGAGTTTCTCTAAGGAAACACGGTGCTTCCATAGCATGGGTGGGAGTTCCTCCTGTCATGCTCTAGAGCTACAGGGTAACTTGACGTGAGTCCTTGCCTCAAGCTAAGGCCTGAAAAGCCCTGCTGAAGCGAAAGCGCTTAGCATTTTCCATTATGTCGTATTGGAAGTTCTGCTTTACTTGAACGTTTCTTCACTCTACCAGACACTAGGCACCCTAGTGTAGGCACACTTTTTCGTACAACTACAGTGAGTACCAGCAGTCTCCTTTACCCTTCTAAGAAACATCCAGACCTAGAAGCCTTTGCCAGTCACACTATGTATTCAGAGTTTAAGGCAACTCGCTGCACCCTTCCTTAGAAAGCTAGGTGGACTCAGCTCTTCAACAGCTCCAGGGATTCTGTTCTCTCACGACCTACATGCCATTGAAGTCTGCCTCATTGCTCTCATTGGAGCTACACTAAGAAACACAATCTGCTTCGCCTTCTTCTAGGAACTCTTACCCAAGGACCCCATACCTACAGGAGAAAGGAGGCTTGCATTCCTACTGGAATCTAAGCAAAGTTTTTCCTGTTACACTGCAGGACTTTAGAATAGGTTTAGGCCCGAAGGGTTACATAGAGCGTTCCAAGAATGAGGGAGTTCGATACATGCAGAAAACCCTGTGAAGAAAAGTTGATTCAGCAAGGGACCAGGGTTTGGCTAGAGTCTCTATTGACTTGTTAGAAATCAGAAGGGTTTCGGCTGCATGTTAACCCGAGAAGGAGACCTGGTGGCACAAGCCTTGCTTTCCCATGTTAAATCTCTAAACATGCTTCCCTGAAGAATCCTAAATAACACTGTTTTTACCTGGCTTCTGGTCACTGTAGGCAGCCCTCTCGAAAGAAAAGGAGTTTTCTCTAAGGAAACACGGTGCTTCCATAGCATGGGTGGGAGCTCCTGCTGTCCTGCTCTAGAGCTACAGGGAAACTTGACGTGAGTGTTTGCCTCAAGCTAAGGCCTGAAAAGCCTTGCTGAAGCGAAAGCGCTTAGCAGTTTCCATTATGTCGTATTCGAAGTTCTGCTTTACTTGAATGTTTCTTCACTTACCAGACACAAGGCACCCTCGTGTAGGCACCCTTTTTCGTAGAAATACAGTGAGTACCAGCAGTCTTCTTTGCTCTTCTAAGAAACATCCAGACCTAGAAGCCTTTCCCAGTCACTCTATGTAATCAGAGTGTAGGGCAACTCGCTGCACCCTTCCTTAGGAAGCTAGGTGGACTCAGCTCTTCAACAGCTCCAGGGATTCTGTTCTCTCACGTCCTACATGCCATGGAAGTCTGCCTCATTGCCCTCTGTGGAGCTTCACTAAGATACACAATCTGCTTCGCCTACCTCTAGGAACTCTTACCCAATGACCCCATACCTACAGGAGAAAGGAGGCTTGCATTCCTACTGGAACCAAAGCACACTTTTTCCTTTTACACTGCAGGACTTTAGAATAGGCTTAGGCCCTATAGCATACATAGAACGTTCCAAGGATGAGGGAGTTCCATATATGCAGAACACTCTGTGAAGAAAAGGTGATTCAGCAAGGGACCAGGGTGTAGCTAGAGTCTCTTTGGACTTTTTAGATATAAGAAGGTGTCCGGGTGCATGTTCACCGGAAAAGAAGACTTGAATGCCTAAGCCTTGCGTTCCCATTTTAAATCTCTATCCACTCCAGCCTGAGATACCTAAATAACACTGTTTTGACTGGCCTCTATTCACTGTGGGCAGCCCTCTGGAAAGAAAAGGAGTTTCTCTAAGGAAACACGGTGCTTCCATAGCATGGGTGGGAGTTCCTCCTGTCATGCTCTAGAGCTACAGGGTAACTTGACGTGAGTCCTTGCCTCAAGCTAAGGCCTGAAAAGCCCTGCTGAAGCGAAAGCGCTTAGCATTTTCCATTATGTCGTATTGGAAGTTCTGCTTTACTTGAACGTTTCTTCACTCTACCAGACACTAGGCACCCTAGTGTAGGCACCCTCTTTCGTACAACTACAGTGAGTACCAGCAGTCTCCTTTACCCTTCTAAGAAACATCCAGACCTAGAAGCCTTTCTCAGTCACACTATGTATTCAGAGTTTAAGGCAACTCGCTGCACCCTTCCTTAGAAAGCTAGGTGGACTCAGCTCTTCAACAGCTCCAGGGATTCTGTTCTCTCACGACATACATGCCATTGAAGTCTGCCTCATTGCTCTCATTGGAGCTACACTAAGAAACACAATCTGCTTCGCCTTCTTCTAGGAACTCTTACCCAAGGACCCCATACCTACAGGAGAAAGGAGGCTTGCATTCCTACTGGAATCTAAGCAAAGTTTTTCCTGTTACACTGCAGGACTTTAGAATAGGTTCAGGCCCGAAGGGTTACATAGAGCGTTCCAAGAATGAGGGAGTTCGATACATGCAGAAAACCCTGTGAAGAAAAGTTGATTCAGCAAGGGACCAGGGTTTGGCTAGAGTCTCTATTGACTTGTTAGAAATCAGAAGGGTTTCGGCTGCATGTTAACCCGAGAAGGAGACCTGGTGGCACAAGCCTTGCTTTCCCATGTTAAATCTCTAAACATGCTTCCCTGAAGAATCCTAAATAACACTGTTTTTACCTGGCTTCTGGTCACTGTAGGCAGCCCTCTCGAAAGAAAAGGAGTTTTCTCTAAGGAAACACGGTGCTTCCATAGCATGGGTGGGAGCTCCTGCTGTCCTGCTCTAGAGCTACAGGGAAACTTGACGTGAGTGTTTGCCTCAAGCTAAGGCCTGAAAAGCCTTGCTGAAGCGAAAGCGCTTAGCAGTTTCCATTATGTCGTATTCGAAGTTCTGCTTTACTTGAATGTTTCTTCACTTACCAGACACAAGGCACCCTCGTGTAGGCACCCTTTTTCGTAGAAATACAGTGAGTACCAGCAGTCTTCTTTGCTCTTCTAAGAAACATCCAGACCTAGAAGCCTTTCCCAGTCACTCTATGTAATCAGAGTGTAGGGCAACTCGCTGCACCCTTCCTTAGGAAGCTAGGTGGACTCAGCTCTTCAACAGCTCCAGGGATTCTGTTCTCTCACGTCCTACATGCCATGGAAGTCTGCCTCATTGCCCTCTGTGGAGCTTCACTAAGATACACAATCTGCTTCGCCTACCTCTAGGAACTCTTACCCAATGACCCCATACCTACAGGAGAAAGGAGGCTTGCATTCCTACTGGAACCAAAGCACAGTTTTTCCTTTTACACTGCAGGACTTTAGAATAGGCTTAGGCCCTATAGCATACATACAACGTTCCAAGGATGAGGGAGTTCCATATATGCAGAACACTCTGTGAAGAAAAGGTGATTCAGCAAGGGACCAGGGTGTAGCTAGAGTCTCTTTGGACTTTTTAGATATAAGAAGGTGTCCGGGTGCATGTTCACCGGAAAAGAAGACTTGAATGCCTAAGCCTTGCGTTCCCATTTTAAATCTCTATCCACGCCAGCCTGAGATACCTAAATAACACTGTTTTGACTGGCCTCTATTCACTGTGGGCAGCCCTCTGGAAAGAAAAGGAGTTTCTCTAAGGAAACACGGTGCTTCCATAGCATGGGTGGGAGTTCCTCCTGTCATGCTCTAGAGCTACAGGGTAACTTGACGTGAGTCCTTGCCTCCAGCTAAGGCCTGAAAAGCCCTGCTGAAGCGAAAGCGCTTAGCATTTTCCATTATGTCGTATTGGAAGTTCTGCTTTACTTGAACGTTTCTTCACTCTACCAGACACTAGGCACCCTAGTGTAGGCACCCTTTTTCGTACAACTACAGTGAGTACCAGCAGTCTCCTTTACCCTTCTAAGAAACATCCAGACCTAGAAGCCTTTCCCAGTCACACTATGTATTCAGAGTTTAAGGCAACTCGCTGCACCCTTCCTTAGAAAGCTAGGTGGACTCAGCTCTTCAACAGCTCCAGGGATTCTGTTCTCTCACGACCTACATGCCGTTGAAGTCTGCCTCATTGCTCTCATTGGAGCTACACTAAGAAACACAATCTGCTTCGCCTTCTTCTAGGAACTCTTACCCAAGGACCCCATACCTACAGGAGAAAGGAGGCTTGCATTCCTACTGGAATCTAAGCAAAGTTTTTCCTGTTACACTGCAGGACTTTAGAATAGGTTCAGGCCCGAAGGGTTACATAGAGCGTTCCAAGAATGAGGGAGTTCGATACATGCAGAAAACCCTGTGAAGAAAAGTTGATTCAGCAAGGGACCAGGGTTTGGCTAGAGTCTCTATTGACTTGTTAGAAATCAGAAGGGTTTCGGCTGCATGTTAACCCGAGAAGGAGACCTGGTGGCACAAGCCTTGCTTTCCCATGTTAAATCTCTAAACATGCTTCCCTGAAGAATCCTAAATAACACTGTTTTTACCTGGCTTCTGGTCACTGTAGGCAGCCCTCTCGAAAGAAAAGGAGTTTTCTCTAAGGAAACACGGTGCTTCCATAGCATGGGTGGGAGCTCCTGCTGTCCTGCTCTAGAGCTACAGGGAAACTTGACGTGAGTGTTTGCCTCAAGCTAAGGCCTGAAAAGCCTTGCTGAAGCGAAAGCGCTTAGCAGTTTCCATTATGTCGTATTCCAAGTTCTGCTTTACTTGAATGTTTCTTCACTTACCAGACACAAGGCACCCTCGTGTAGGCACCCTTTTTCGTAGAAATACAGTGAGTACCAGCAGTCTTCTTTGCTCTTCTAAGAAACATCCAGACCTAGAAGCCTTTCCCAGTCACTCTATGTAATCAGAGTGTAGGGCAACTCGCTGCACCCTTCCTTAGGAAGCTAGGTGGACTCAGCTCTTCAACAGCTCCAGGGATTCTGTTCTCTCACGTCCTACATGCCATGGAAGTCTGCCTCATTGCCCTCTGTGGAGCTTCACTAAGATACACAATCTGCTTCGCCTATCTCTAGGAACTCTTACCCAATGACCCCATACCTACAGGAGAAAGGAGGCTTGCATTCCTACTGGAACCAAAGCACAGTTTTTCCTGTTACACTGCAGGACTTTAGAATAGGTTTAGGCCCGAAGGGTTACATAGAGTGTTCCAAGAATGAGGGAGTTCGATACATGCAGAAAACCCTGTGAAGAAAAGTTGATTCAGCAAGGGACCAGGGTTTGGCTAGAGTCTCTATTGACTTGTTAGAAATCAGCAGGGTTTCGGCTGCATGTTAACCCGAGAAGGAGACCTGGTGGCACAAGCCTTGCTTTCCCATGTTAAATCTCTAAACATGCTTCCCTGAAGAATCCTAAATAACACTGTTTTTACCTGGCTTCTGGTCACTGTAGGCAGCCCTCTCGAAAGAAAAGTTTTCTCTAAGGAAACACGGTGCTTCCATAGCATGGGTGGGAGCTCCTGCTGTCCTGCTCTAGAGCTACAGGGAAACTTGACGTGAGTGTTTGCCTCAAGCTAAGGCCTGAAAAGCCTTGCTGAAGCTAAAGCGCTTAGCAGTTTCCATTATGTCGTATTCCAAGTTCTGCTTTACTTGAATGTTTCTTCACTTACCAGACACAAGGCACCCTCGTGTAGGCACCCTTTTTCGTAGAAATACAGTGAGTACCAGCAGTGTTCTTTGCTCTTCTAAGAAACATCCAGACCTAGAAGCCTTTCCCAGTCACTCTATGTAATCAGAGTGTAGGGCAACTCGCTGCACCCTTCCTTAGGAAGCTAGGTGGACTCAGCTCTTCAACAGCTCCAGGGATTCTGTTCTCTCACGTCCTACATGCCATGGAAGTCTGCCTCATTGCCCTCTGTGGAGCTTCACTAAGATACACAATCTGCTTCGCCTACCTCTAGGAACTCTTACCCAATGACCCCATACCTACAGGAGAAAGGAGGCTTGCATTCCTACTGGAACCAAAGCACAGTTTTTCCTTTTACACTGCAGGACTTTAGAATAGGCTTAGGCCCTATAGCATACATAGAACGTTCCAAGGATGAGGGAGTTCCATATATGCAGAACACTCTGTGAAGAAAAGGTGATTCAGCAAGGGACCAGGGTGTAGCTAGAGTCTCTTTGGACTTTTTAGATATAAGAAGGTGTCCGGGTCATGTTCACCGGAAAAGAAGACCTGAATGCCTAAGCCTTCCGTTCCCATTTTAAATCTGTATCCAGGCTGCCTTGAGATACCTAAATAACACTGTTTTTGACAGTCCTCTATTCACTGTGGGCTGCCCTCTGGAAAGAAAAGGAGTTTCTCTAAGGAAACACGGTGCTTCCATAGCATGGGTGGAGCTCGTGCTTTCCTGCTCTAGAGCTACAGGGAAACTTGACGTGAGTCTTTGCCTCAAGCTAAGGCCTGTAAAGCGCTGCTGAAGCGAAAGCGCTTAGCAGTTTCCATTATGTCGTATTGGAAGTTCTGCTTTACTTGAACGTTTCTTCACTCTACCAGACACTAGGCAGCCTAGTGTAGGCACCCTTTTTCGTACAACTACAGTGAGTACCAGCAGTCTCCTTTACCCTTCTAAGAAACATCCAGACCTAGAAGCCTTTCCCAGTCACACTATGTATTCAGAGTTTAAGGCAACTCGCTGCACCCTTCCTTAGAAAGCTAGGTGGACTCAGCTCTTCAACAGCTCCAGGGATTCTGTTCTCTCACGACATACATGCCATTGAAGTCTGCCTCATTGCTCTCATTGGAGCTACACTAAGAAACACAATCTGCTTCGCCTTCTTCTAGGAACTCTTACCCAAGGACCCCATACCTACAGGAGAAAGGAGGCTTGCATTCCTACTGGAATCTAAGCAAAGTTTTTCCTGTTACACTGCAGGACTTTAGAATAGGCTTAGGCCCTATAGCATACATAGAACGTTCCAAGGATGAGGGAGTTCCATATATGCAGAACACTCTGTGAAGAAAAGGTGATTCAGCAAGGGACCAGGGTGTAGCTAGAGTCTCTTTGGACTTTTTAGATATAAGAAGGTATCCGGGTGCATATTCACCGGAAAAGAAGACTTGAATGCCTAAGCCTTGCGTTCCCATTTTAAATCTCTATCCACGCCAGCCTGAGATACCTAAATAACACTGTTTTGACTGGCCTCTATTCACTGTGGGCAGCCCTCTGGAAAGAAAAGGAGTTTCTCTAAGGAAACACGGTGCTTCCATAGCATGGGTGGGAGTTCCTCCTGTCATGCTCTAGAGCTACAGGGTAACTTGACGTGAGTCCTTGCCTCAAGCTAAGGCCTGAAAAGCCCTGCTGAAGCGAAAGCGCTTAGCATTTTCCATTATGTCGTATTGGAAGTTCTGCTTTACTTGAACGTTTCTTCACTCTACCAGACACTAGGCACCCTAGTGTAGGCACACTTTTTCGTACAACTACAGTGAGTACCAGCAGTCTCCTTTACCCTTCTAAGAAACATCCAGACCTAGAAGCCTTTGCCAGTCACACTATGTATTCAGAGTTTAAGGCAACTCGCTGCACCCTTCCTTAGAAAGCTAGGTGGACTCAGCTCTTCAACAGCTCCAGGGATTCTGTTCTCTCACGACCTACATGCCATTGAAGTCTGCCTCATTGCTCTCATTGGAGCTACACTAAGAAACACAATCTGCTTCGCCTTCTTCTAGGAACTCTTACCCAAGGACCCCATACCTACAGGAGAAAGGAGGCTTGCATTCCTACTGGAATCTAAGCAAAGTTTTTCCTGTTACACTGCAGGACTTTAGAATAGGTTTAGGCCCGAAGGGTTACATAGAGCGTTCCAAGAATGAGGGAGTTCGATACATGCAGAAAACCCTGTGAAGAAAAGTTGATTCAGCAAGGGACCAGGGTTTGGCTAGAGTCTCTATTGACTTGTTAGAAATCAGAAGGGTTTCGGCTGCATGTTAACCCGAGAAGGAGACCTGGTGGCACAAGCCTTGCTTTCCCATGTTAAATCTCTAAACATGCTTCCCTGAAGAATCCTAAATAACACTGTTTTTACCTGGCTTCTGGTCACTGTAGGCAGCCCTCTCGAAAGAAAAGGAGTTTTCTCTAAGGAAACACGGTGCTTCCATAGCATGGGTGGGAGCTCCTGCTGTCCTGCTCTAGAGCTACAGGGAAACTTGACGTGAGTGTTTGCCTCAAGCTAAGGCCTGAAAAGCCTTGCTGAAGCGAAAGCGCTTAGCAGTTTCCATTATGTCGTATTCGAAGTTCTGCTTTACTTGAATGTTTCTTCACTTACCAGACACAAGGCACCCTCGTGTAGGCACCCTTTTTCGTAGAAATACAGTGAGTACCAGCAGTCTTCTTTGCTCTTCTAAGAAACATCCAGACCTAGAAGCCTTTCCCAGTCACTCTATGTAATCAGAGTGTAGGGCAACTCGCTGCACCCTTCCTTAGGAAGCTAGGTGGACTCAGCTCTTCAACAGCTCCAGGGATTCTGTTCTCTCACGTCCTACATGCCATGGAAGTCTGCCTCATTGCCCTCTGTGGAGCTTCACTAAGATACACAATCTGCTTCGCCTACCTCTAGGAACTCTTACCCAATGACCCCATACCTACAGGAGAAAGGAGGCTTGCATTCCTACTGGAACCAAAGCACACTTTTTCCTTTTACACTGCAGGACTTTAGAATAGGCTTAGGCCCTATAGCATACATAGAACGTTCCAAGGATGAGGGAGTTCCATATATGCAGAACACTCTGTGAAGAAAAGGTGATTCAGCAAGGGACCAGGGTGTAGCTAGAGTCTCTTTGGACTTTTTAGATATAAGAAGGTGTCCGGGTGCATGTTCACCGGAAAAGAAGACTTGAATGCCTAAGCCTTGCGTTCCCATTTTAAATCTCTATCCACTCCAGCCTGAGATACCTAAATAACACTGTTTTGACTGGCCTCTATTCACTGTGGGCAGCCCTCTGGAAAGAAAAGGAGTTTCTCTAAGGAAACACGGTGCTTCCATAGCATGGGTGGGAGTTCCTCCTGTCATGCTCTAGAGCTACAGGGTAACTTGACGTGAGTCCTTGCCTCAAGCTAAGGCCTGAAAAGCCCTGCTGAAGCGAAAGCGCTTAGCATTTTCCATTATGTCGTATTGGAAGTTCTGCTTTACTTGAACGTTTCTTCACTCTACCAGACACTAGGCACCCTAGTGTAGGCACCCTCTTTCGTACAACTACAGTGAGTACCAGCAGTCTCCTTTACCCTTCTAAGAAACATCCAGACCTAGAAGCCTTTCTCAGTCACACTATGTATTCAGAGTTTAAGGCAACTCGCTGCACCCTTCCTTAGAAAGCTAGGTGGACTCAGCTCTTCAACAGCTCCAGGGATTCTGTTCTCTCACGACATACATGCCATTGAAGTCTGCCTCATTGCTCTCATTGGAGCTACACTAAGAAACACAATCTGCTTCGCCTTCTTCTAGGAACTCTTACCCAAGGACCCCATACCTACAGGAGAAAGGAGGCTTGCATTCCTACTGGAATCTAAGCAAAGTTTTTCCTGTTACACTGCAGGACTTTAGAATAGGTTCAGGCCCGAAGGGTTACATAGAGCGTTCCAAGAATGAGGGAGTTCGATACATGCAGAAAACCCTGTGAAGAAAAGTTGATTCAGCAAGGGACCAGGGTTTGGCTAGAGTCTCTATTGACTTGTTAGAAATCAGAAGGGTTTCGGCTGCATGTTAACCCGAGAAGGAGACCTGGTGGCACAAGCCTTGCTTTCCCATGTTAAATCTCTAAACATGCTTCCCTGAAGAATCCTAAATAACACTGTTTTTACCTGGCTTCTGGTCACTGTAGGCAGCCCTCTCGAAAGAAAAGGAGTTTTCTCTAAGGAAACACGGTGCTTCCATAGCATGGGTGGGAGCTCCTGCTGTCCTGCTCTAGAGCTACAGGGAAACTTGACGTGAGTGTTTGCCTCAAGCTAAGGCCTGAAAAGCCTTGCTGAAGCGAAAGCGCTTAGCAGTTTCCATTATGTCGTATTCGAAGTTCTGCTTTACTTGAATGTTTCTTCACTTACCAGACACAAGGCACCCTCGTGTAGGCACCCTTTTTCGTAGAAATACAGTGAGTACCAGCAGTCTTCTTTGCTCTTCTAAGAAACATCCAGACCTAGAAGCCTTTCCCAGTCACTCTATGTAATCAGAGTGTAGGGCAACTCGCTGCACCCTTCCTTAGGAAGCTAGGTGGACTCAGCTCTTCAACAGCTCCAGGGATTCTGTTCTCTCACGTCCTACATGCCATGGAAGTCTGCCTCATTGCCCTCTGTGGAGCTTCACTAAGATACACAATCTGCTTCGCCTACCTCTAGGAACTCTTACCCAATGACCCCATACCTACAGGAGAAAGGAGGCTTGCATTCCTACTGGAACCAAAGCACAGTTTTTCCTTTTACACTGCAGGACTTTAGAATAGGCTTAGGCCCTATAGCATACATACAACGTTCCAAGGATGAGGGAGTTCCATATATGCAGAACACTCTGTGAAGAAAAGGTGATTCAGCAAGGGACCAGGGTGTAGCTAGAGTCTCTTTGGACTTTTTAGATATAAGAAGGTGTCCGGGTGCATGTTCACCGGAAAAGAAGACTTGAATGCCTAAGCCTTGCGTTCCCATTTTAAATCTCTATCCACGCCAGCCTGAGATACCTAAATAACACTGTTTTGACTGGCCTCTATTCACTGTGGGCAGCCCTCTGGAAAGAAAAGGAGTTTCTCTAAGGAAACACGGTGCTTCCATAGCATGGGTGAGAGTTCCTCCTGTCATGCTCTAGAGCTACAGGGTAACTTGACGTGAGTCCTTGCCTCCAGCTAAGGCCTGAAAAGCCCTGCTGAAGCGAAAGCGCTTAGCATTTTCCATTATGTCGTATTGGAAGTTCTGCTTTACTTGAACGTTTCTTCACTCTACCAGACACTAGGCACCCTAGTGTAGGCACCCTCTTTCGTACAACTACAGTGAGTACCAGCAGTCTCCTTTACCCTTCTAAGAAACATCCAGACCTAGAAGCCTTTCCCAGTCACACTATGTATTCAGAGTTTAAGGCAACTCGCTGCACCCTTCCTTAGAAAGCTAGGTGGACTCAGCTCTTCAACAGCTCCAGGGATTCTGTTCTCTCACGACATACATGCCATTGAAGTCTGCCTCATTGCTCTCATTGGAGCTACACTAAGAAACACAATCTGCTTCGCCTTCTTCTAGGAACTCTTACCCAAGGACCCCATACCTACAGGAGAAAGGAGGCTTGCATTCCTACTGGAATCTAAGCAAAGTTTTTCCTGTTACACTGCAGGACTTTAGAATAGGTTCAGGCCCGAAGGGTTACATAGAGCGTTCCAAGAATGAGGGAGTTCGATACATGCAGAAAACCCTGTGAAGAAAAGTTGATTCAGCAAGGGACCAGGGTTTGGCTAGAGTCTCTATTGACTTGTTAGAAATCAGAAGGGTTTCGGCTGCATGTTAACCCGAGAAGGAGACCTGGTGGCACAAGCCTTGCTTTCCCATGTTAAATCTCTAAACATGCTTCCCTGAAGAATCCTAAATAACACTGTTTTTACCTGGCTTCTGGTCACTGTAGGCAGCCCTCTGGAAAGAAAAGGAGTTTTCTCTAAGGAAACACGGTGCTTCCATAGCATGGGTGGGAGCTCCTGCTGTCCTGCTCTAGAGCTACAGGGAAACTTGACGTGAGTGTTTGCCTCAAGCTAAGGCCTGAAAAGCCTTGCTGAAGCGAAAGCGCTTAGCAGTTTCCATTATGTCGTATTCGAAGTTCTGCTTTACTTGAATGTTTCTTCACTTACCAGACACAAGGCACCCTCGTGTAGGCACCCTTTTTCGTAGAAATACAGTGAGTACCAGCAGTCTTCTTTGCTCTTCTAAGAAACATCCAGACCTAGAAGCCTTTCCCAGTCACTCTATGTAATCAGAGTGTAGGGCAACTCGCTGCACCCTTCCTTAGGAAGCTAGGTGGACTCAGCTCTTCAACAGCTCCAGGGATTCTGTTCTCTCACGTCCTACATGCCATGGAAGTCTGCCTCATTGCCCTCTGTGGAGCTTCACTAAGATACACAATCTGCTTCGCCTACCTCTAGGAACTCTTACCCAATGACCCCATACCTACAGGAGAAAGGAGGCTTGCATTCCTACTGGAACCAAAGCACACTTTTTCCTTTTACACTGCAGGACTTTAGAATAGGCTTAGGCCCTATAGCATACATAGAACGTTCCAAGGATGAGGGAGTTCCATATATGCAGAACACTCTGTGAAGAAAAGGTGATTCAGCAAGGGACCAGGGTGTAGCTAGAGTCTCTTTGGACTTTTTAGATATAAGAAGGTGTCCGGGTGCATGTTCACCGGAAAAGAAGACTTGAATGCCTAAGCCTTGCGTTCCCATTTTAAATCTCTATCCACGCCAGCCTGAGATACCTAAATAACACTGTTTTGACTGGCCTCTATTCACTGTGGGCAGCCCTCTGGAAAGAAAAGGAGTTTCTCTAAGGAAACACGGTGCTGCCATAGCATGGGTGGGAGTTCCTCCTGTCATGCTCTAGAGCTACAGGGTAACTTGACGTGAGTCCTTGCCTCAAGCTAAGGCCTGAAAAGCCCTGCTGAAGCGAAAGCGCTTAGCATTTTCCATTATGTCGTATTGGAAGTTCTGCTTTACTTGAACGTTTCTTCACTCTACCAGACACTAGGCACCCTAGTGTAGGCACCCTCTTTCGTACAACTACAGTGAGTACCAGCAGTCTCCTTTACCCTTCTAAGAAACATCCAGACCTAGAAGCCTTTCCCAGTCACACTATGTATTCAGAGTTTAAGGCAACTCGCTGCACCCTTCCTTAGAAAGCTAGGTGGACTCAGCTCTTCAACAGCTCCAGGGATTCTGTTCTCTCACGACATACATGCCATTGAAGTCTGCCTCATTGCTCTCATTGGAGCTACACTAAGAAACACAATCTGCTTCGCCTTCTTCTAGGAACTCTTACCCAAGGACCCCATACCTACAGGAGAAAGGAGGCTTGCATTCCTACTGGAATCTAAGCAAAGTTTTTCCTGTTACACTGCAGGACTTTAGAATAGGTTCAGGCCCGAAGGGTTACATAGAGCGTTCCAAGAATGAGGGAGTTCGATACATGCAGAAAACCCTGTGAAGAAAAGTTGATTCAGCAAGGGACCAGGGTTTGGCTAGAGTCTCTATTGACTTGTTAGAAATCAGAAGGGTTTCGGCTGCATGTTAACCCGAGAAGGAGACCTGGTGGCACAAGCCTTGCTTTCCCATGTTAAATCTCTAAACATGCTTCCCTGAAGAATCCTAAATAACACTGTTTTTACCTGGCTTCTGGTCACTGTAGGCAGCCCTCTCGAAAGAAAAGGAGTTTTCTCTAAGGAAACACGGTGCTTCCATAGCATGGGTGGGAGCTCCTGCTGTCCTGCTCTAGAGCTACAGGGAAACTTGACGTGAGTGTTTGCCTCAAGCTAAGGCCTGAAAAGCCTTGCTGAAGCGAAAGCGCTTAGCAGTTTCCATTATGTCGTATTCGAAGTTCTGCTTTACTTGAATGTTTCTTCACTTACCAGACACAAGGCACCCTCGTGTAGGCACCCTTTTTCGTAGAAATACAGTGAGTACCAGCAGTCTTCTTTGCTCTTCTAAGAAACATCCAGACCTAGAAGCCTTTCCCAGTCACTCTATGTAATCAGAGTGTAGGGCAACTCGCTGCACCCTTCCTTAGGAAGCTAGGTGGACTCAGCTCTTCAACAGCTCCAGGGATTCTGTTCTCTCACGTCCTACATGCCATGGAAGTCTGCCTCATTGCCCTCTGTGGAGCTTCACTAAGATACACAATCTGCTTCGCCTACCTCTAGGAACTCTTACCCAATGACCCCATACCTACAGGAGAAAGGAGGCTTGCATTCCTACTGGAACCAAAGCACAGTTTTTCCTTTTACACTGCAGGACTTTAGAATAGGCTTAGGCCCTATAGCATACATAGAACGTTCCAAGGATGAGGGAGTTCCATATATGCAGAACACTGTGTGAAGAAAAGGTGATTCAGCAAGGGACCAGGGTGTAGCTAGAGTCTCTTTGGACTTTTTAGATATAAGAAGGTGTCCGGGTCATGTTCACCGGAAAAGAAGACCTGAATGCCTAAGCCTTCCGTTCCCATTTTAAATCTGTATCCAGGCTGCCTTGAGATACCTAAATAACACTGTTTTTGACAGTCCTCTATTCACTGTGGGCTGCCCTCTGGAAAGAAAAGGAGTTTCTCTAAGGAAACACGGTGCTTCCATAGCATGGGTGGAGCTCGTGCTTTCCTGCTCTAGAGCTACAGGGAAACTTGACGTGAGTCTTTGCCTCAAGCTAAGGCCTGTAAAGCGCTGCTGAAGCGAAAGCGCTTAGCAGTTTCCATTATGTCGTATTGGAAGTTCTGCTTTACTTGAACGTTTCTTCACTCTACCAGACACTAGGCACCCTAGTGTAGGCACCCTCTTTCGTACAACTACAGTGAGTACCAGCAGTCTCCTTTACCCTTCTAAGAAACATCCAGACCTAGAAGCCTTTCCCAGTCACACTATGTATTCAGAGTTTAAGGCAACTCGCTGCACCCTTCCTTAGAAAGCTAGGTGGACTCAGCTCTTCAACAGCTCCAGGGATTCTGTTCTCTCACGACATACATGCCATTGAAGTCTGCCTCATTGCTCTCATTGGAGCTACACTAAGAAACACAATCTGCTTCGCCTTCTTCTAGGAACTCTTACCCAAGGACCCCATACCTACAGGAGAAAGGAGGCTTGCATTCCTACTGGAATCTAAGCAAAGTTTTTCCTGTTACACTGCAGGACTTTAGAATAGGTTCAGGCCCGAAGGGTTACATAGAGCGTTCCAAGAATGAGGGAGTTCGATACATGCAGAAAACCCTGTGAAGAAAAGTTGATTCAGCAAGGGACCAGGGTTTGGCTAGAGTCTCTATTGACTTGTTAGAAATCAGAAGGGTTTCGGCTGCATGTTAACCCGAGAAGGAGACCTGGTGGCACAAGCCTTGCTTTCCCATGTTAAATCTCTAAACATGCTTCCCTGAAGAATCCTAAATAACACTGTTTTTACCTGGCTTCTGGTCACTGTAGGCAGCCCTCTCGAAAGAAAAGGAGTTTTCTCTAAGGAAACACGGTGCTTCCATAGCATGGGTGGGAGCTCCTGCTGTCCTGCTCTAGAGCTACAGGGAAACTTGACGTGAGTGTTTGCCTCAAGCTAAGGCCTGAAAAGCCTTGCTGAAGCGAAAGCGCTTAGCAGTTTCCATTATGTCGTATTCGAAGTTCTGCTTTACTTGAATGTTTCTTCACTTACCAGACACAAGGCACCCTCGTGTAGGCACCCTTTTTCGTAGAAATACAGTGAGTACCAGCACTCTTCTTTGCTCTTCTAAGAAACATCCAGACCTAGAAGCCTTTCCCAGTCACTCTATGTAATCAGAGTGTAGGGCAACTCGCTGCACCCTTCCTTAGGAAGCTAGGTGGACTCAGCTCTTCAACAGCTCCAGGGATTCTGTTCTCTCACGTCCTACATGCCATGGAAGTCTGCCTCATTGCCCTCTGTGGAGCTTCACTAAGATACACAATCTGCTTCGCCTACCTCTAGGAACTCTTACCCAATGACCCCATACCTACAGGAGAAAGGAGGCTTGCATTCCTACTGGAACCAAAGCACACTTTTTCCTTTTACACTGCAGGACTTTAGAATAGGCTTAGGCCCTATAGCATACATAGAACGTTCCAAGGATGAGGGAGTTCCATATATGCAGAACACTCTGTGAAGAAAAGGTGATTCAGCAAGGGACCAGGGTGTAGCTAGAGTCTCTTTGGACTTTTTAGATATAAGAAGGTGTCCGGGTGCATGTTCACCGGAAAAGAAGACTTGAATGCCTAAGCCTTGCGTTCCCATTTTAAATCTCTATCCACGCCAGCCTGAGATACCTAAATAACACTGTTTTGACTGGCCTCTATTCACTGTGGGCAGCCCTCTGGAAAGAAAAGGAGTTTCTCTAAGGAAACACGGTGCTTCCATAGCATGGGTGGGAGTTCCTCCTGTCATGCTCTAGAGCTACAGGGTAACTTGACGTGAGTCCTTGCCTCAAGCTAAGGCCTGAAAAGCCCTGCTGAAGCGAAAGCGCTTAGCATTTTCCATTATGTCGTATTGGAAGTTCTGCTTTACTTGAACGTTTCTTCACTCTACCAGACACTAGGCACCCTAGTGTAGGCACCCTCTTTCGTACAACTACAGTGAGTACCAGCAGTCTCCTTTACCCTTCTAAGAAACATCCAGACCTAGAAGCCTTTCCCAGTCACACTATGTATTCAGAGTTTAAGGCAACTCGCTGCACCCTTCCTTAGAAAGCTAGGTGGACTCAGCTCTTCAACAGCTCCAGGGATTCTGTTCTCTCACGACATACATGCCATTGAAGTCTGCCTCATTGCTCTCATTGGAGCTACACTAAGAAACACAATCTGCTTCGCCTTCTTCTAGGAACTCTTACCCAAGGACCCCATACCTACAGGAGAAAGGAGGCTTGCATTCCTACTGGAATCTAAGCAAAGTTTTTCCTGTTACACTGCAGGACTTTAGAATAGGTTCAGGCCCGAAGGGTTACATAGAGCGTTCCAAGAATGAGGGAGTTCGATACATGCAGAAAACCCTGTGAAGAAAAGTTGATTCAGCAAGGGACCAGGGTTTGGCTAGAGTCTCTATTGACTTGTTAGAAATCAGAAGGGTTTCGGCTGCATGTTAACCCGAGAAGGAGACCTGGTGGCACAAGCCTTGCTTTCCCATGTTAAATCTCTAAACATGCTTCCCTGAAGAATCCTAAATAACACTGTTTTTACCTGGCTTCTGGTCACTGTAGGCAGCCCTCTCGAAAGAAAAGGAGTTTTCTCTAAGGAAACACGGTGCTTCCATAGCATGGGTGGGAGCTCCTCCTGTCCTGCTCTAGAGCTACAGGGAAACTTGACGTGAGTGTTTGCCTCAAGCTAAGGCCTGAAAAGCCTTGCTGAAGCGAAAGCGCTTAGCAGTTTCCATTATGTCGTATTCGAAGTTCTGCTTTACTTGAATGTTTCTTCACTTACCAGACACAAGGCACCCTCGTGTAGGCACCCTTTTTCGTAGAAATACAGTGAGTACCAGCAGTCTTCTTTGCTCTTCTAAGAAACATCCAGACCTAGAAGCCTTTCCCAGTCACTCTATGTAATCAGAGTGTAGGGCAACTCGCTGCACCCTTCCTTAGGAAGCTAGGTGGACTCAGCTCTTCAACAGCTCCAGGGATTCTGTTCTCTCACGTCCTACATGCCATGGAAGTCTGACTCATTGCCCTCTGTGGAGCTTCACTAAGATACACAATCTGCTTCGCCTACCTCTAGGAACTCTTACCCAATGACCCCATACCTACAGGAGAAAGGAGGCTTGCATTCCTACTGGAACCAAAGCACACTTTTTCCTTTTACACTGCAGGACTTTAGAATAGGCTTAGGCCCTATAGCATACATAGAACGTTCCAAGGATGAGGGAGTTCCATATATGCAGAACACTCTGTGAAGAAAAGGTGATTCAGCAAGGGACCAGGGTGTAGCTAGAGTCTCTTTGGACTTTTTAGATATAAGAAGGTGTCCGGGTGCATGTTCACCGGAAGAGAAGACTTGAATGCCTAAGCCTTGCGTTCCCATTTTAAATCTCTATCCACGCCAGCCTGAGATACCTAAATAACACTGTTTTGACTGGCCTCTATTCACTGTGGGCAGCCCTCTGGAAAGAAAAGGAGTTTCTCTAAGGAAACACGGTGCTTCCATAGCATGGGTGGGAGTTCCTCCTGTCATGCTCTAGAGCTACAGGGTAACTTGACGTGAGTCCTTGCCTCAAGCTAAGGCCTGAAAAGCCCTGCTGAAGCGAAAGCGCTTAGCATTTTCCATTATGTCGTATTGGAAGTTCTGCTTTACTTGAACGTTTCTTCACTCTACCAGACACTAGGCACCCTAGTGTAGGCACCCTCTTTCGTACAACTACAGTGAGTACCAGCAGTCTCCTTTACCCTTCTAAGAAACATCCAGACCTAGAAGCCTTTCCCAGTCACACTATGTATTCAGAGTTTAAGGCAACTCGCTGCACCCTTCCTTAGAAAGCTAGGTGGACTCAGCTCTTCAACAGCTCCAGGGATTCTGTTCTCTCACAACATACATGCCATTGAAGTCTGCCTCATTGCTCTCATTGGAGCTACACTAAGAAACACAATCTGCTTCGCCTTCTTCTAGGAACTCTTACCCAAGGACCCCATACCTACAGGAGAAAGGAGGCTTGCATTCCTACTGGAATCTAAGCAAAGTTTTTCCTGTTACACTGCAGGACTTTAGAATAGGTTCAGGCCCGAAGGGTTACATAGAGCGTTCCAAGAATGAGGGAGTTCGATACATGCAGAAAACCCTGTGAAGAAAAGTTGATTCAGCAAGGGACCAGGGTTTGGCTAGAGTCTCTATTGACTTGTTAGAAATCAGAAGGGTTTCGGCTGCATGTTAACCCGAGAAGGAGACCTGGTGGCACAAGCCTTGCTTTCCCATGTTAAATCTCTAAACATGCTTCCCTGAAGAATCCTAAATAACACTGTTTTTACCTGGCTTCTGGTCACTGTAGGCAGCCCTCTCGAAAGAAAAGGAGTTTTCTCTAAGGAAACACGGTGCTTCCATAGCATGGGTGGGAGCTCCTGCTGTCCTGCTCTAGAGCTACAGGGAAACTTGACGTGAGTGTTTGCCTCAAGCTAAGGCCTGAAAAGCCTTGCTGAAGCGAAAGCGCTTAGCAGTTTCCATTATGTCGTATTCCAAGTTCTGCTTTACTTGAATGTTTCTTCACTTACCAGACACAAGGCACCCTCGTGTAGGCACCCTTTTTCGTAGAAATACAGTGAGTACCAGCAGTCTTCTTTGCTCTTCTAAGAAACATCCAGACCTAGAAGCCTTTCCCAGTCACTCTATGTAATCAGAGTGTAGGGCAACTCGCTGCACCCTTCCTTAGGAAGCTAGGTGGACTCAGCTCTTCAACAGCTCCAGGGATTCTGTTCTCTCACGTCCTACATGCCATGGAAGTCTGCCTCATTGCCCTCTGTGGAGCTTCACTAAGATACACAATCTGCTTCGCCTACCTCTAGGAACTCTTACCCAATGACCCCATACCTACAGGAGAAAGGAGGCTTGCATTCCTACTGGAACCAAAGCACACTTTTTCCTTTTACACTGCAGGACTTTAGAATAGGCTTAGGCCCTATAGCATACATAGAACGTTCCAAGGATGAGGGAGTTCCATATATGCAGAACACTCTGTGAAGAAAAGGTGATTCAGCAAGGGACCAGGGTGTAGCTAGAGTCTCTTTGGACTTTTTAGATATAAGAAGGTGTCCGGGTGCATGTTCACCGGAAAAGAAGACTTTAATGCCTAAGCCTTGCGTTCCCATTTTAAATCTCTATCCACGCCAGCCTGAGATACCTAAATAACACTGTTTTGACTGGCCTCTATTCACTGTGGGCAGCCCTCTGGAAAGAAAAGGAGTTTCTCTAAGGAAACACGGTGCTTCCATAGCATGGGTGGGAGTTCCTCCTGTCATGCTCTAGAGCTACAGGGTAACTTGACGTGAGTCCTTGCCTCAAGCTAAGGCCTGAAAAGCCCTGCTGAAGCGAAAGCGCTTAGCATTTTCCATTATGTCGTATTGGAAGTTCTGCTTTACTTGAACGTTTCTTCACTCTACCAGACACTAGGCACCCTAGTGTAGGCACCCTCTTTCGTAAAACTACAGTGAGTACCAGCAGTCTCCTTTACCCTTCTAAGAAACATCCAGACCTAGAAGCCTTTCCCAGTCACACTATGTATTCAGAGTTTAAGGCAACTCGCTGCACCCTTCCTTAGAAAGCTAGGTGGACTCAGCTCTTCAACTGCTCCAGGGATTCTGTTCTCTCACGACATACATGCCATTGAAGTCTGCCTCATTGCTCTCATTGGAGCTACACTAAGAAACACAATCTGCTTCGCCTTCTTCTAGGAACTCTTACCCAAGGACCCCATACCTACAGGAGAAAGGAGGCTTGCATTCCTACTGGAATCTAAGCAAAGTTTTTCCTGTTACACTGCAGGACTTTAGAATAGGTTCAGGCCCGAAGGGTTACATAGAGCGTTCCAAGAATGAGGGAGTTCGATACATGCAGAAAACCCTGTGAAGAAAAGTTGATTCAGCAAGGGACCAGGGTTTGGCTAGAGTCTCTATTGACTTGTTAGAAATCAGAAGGGTTTCGGCTGCATGTTAACCCGAGAAGGAGACCTGGTGGCACAAGCCTTGCTTTCCCATGTTAAATCTCTAAACATGCTTCCCTGAAGAATCCTAAATAACACTGTTTTTACCTGGCTTCTGGTCACTGTAGGCAGCCCTCTGGAAAGAAAAGGAGTTTTCTCTAAGGAAACACGGTGCTTCCATAGCATGGGTGGGAGCTCCTGCTGTCCTGCTCTAGAGCTACAGGGAAACTTGACGTGAGTGTTTGCCTCAAGCTAAGGCCTGAAAAGCCTTGCTGAAGCGAAAGCGCTTAGCAGTTTCCATTATGTCGTATTCGAAGTTCTGCTTTACTTGAATGTTTCTTCACTTACCAGACACAAGGCACCCTCGTGTAGGCACCCTTTTTCGTAGAAATACAGTGAGTACCAGCAGTCTTCTTTGCTCTTCTAAGAAACATCCAGACCTAGAAGCCTTTCCCAGTCACTCTATGTAATCAGAGTGTAGGGCAACTCGCTGCACCCTTCCTTAGGAAGCTAGGTGGACTCAGCTCTTCAACAGCTCCAGGGATTCTGTTCTCTCACGTCCTACATGCCATGGAAGTCTGCCTCATTGCCCTCTGTGGAGCTTCACTAAGATACACAATCTGCTTCGCCTACCTCTAGGAACTCTTACCCAATGACCCCATACCTACAGGAGAAAGGAGGCTTGCATTCCTACTGGAACCAAAGCACAGTTTTTCCTTTTACACTGCAGGACTTTAGAATAGGCTTAGGCCCTATAGCATACATAGAACGTTCCAAGGATGAGGGAGTTCCATATATGCAGAACACTGTGTGAAGAAAAGGTGATTCAGCAAGGGACCAGGGTGTAGCTAGAGTCTCTTTGGACTTTTTAGATATAAGAAGGTGTCCGGGTCATGTTCACCGGAAAAGAAGACCTGAATGCCTAAGCCTTCCGTTCCCATTTTAAATCTGTATCCAGGCTGCCTTGAGATACCTAAATAACACTGTTTTTGACAGTCCTCTATTCACTGTGGGCTGCCCTCTGGAAAGAAAAGGAGTTTCTCTAAGGAAACACGGTGCTTCCATAGCATGGGTGGAGCTCGTGCTTTCCTGCTCTAGAGCTACAGGGAAACTTGACGTGAGTCTTTGCCTCAAGCTAAGGCCTGTAAAGCGCTGCTGAAGCGAAAGCGCTTAGCAGTTTCCATTATGTCGTATTGGAAGTTCTGCTTTACTTGAACGTTTCTTCACTCTACCAGACACTAGGCACCCTAGTGTAGGCACCCTCTTTCGTACAACTACAGTGAGTACCAGCAGTCTCCTTTACCCTTCTAAGAAACATCCAGACCTAGAAGCCTTTCCCAGTCACACTATGTATTCAGAGTTTAAGGCAACTCGCTGCACCCTTCCTTAGAAAGCTAGGTGGACTCAGCTCTTCAACAGCTCCAGGGATTCTGTTCTCTCACGACATACATGCCATTGAAGTCTGCCTCATTGCTCTCATTGGAGCTACACTAAGAAACACAATCTGCTTCGCCTTCTTCTAGGAACTCTTACCCAAGGACCCCATACCTACAGGAGAAAGGAGGCTTGCATTCCTACTGGAATCTAAGCAAAGTTTTTCCTGTTACACTGCAGGACTTTAGAATAGGTTCAGGCCCGAAGGGTTACATAGAGCGTTCCAAGAATGAGGGAGTTCGATACATGCAGAAAACCCTGTGAAGAAAAGTTGATTCAGCAAGGGACCAGGGTTTGGCTAGAGTCTCTATTGACTTGTTAGAAATCAGAAGGGTTTCGGCTGCATGTTAACCCGAGAAGGAGACCTGGTGGCACAAGCCTTGCTTTCCCATGTTAAATCTCTAAACATGCTTCCCTGAAGAATCCTAAATAACACTGTTTTTACCTGGCTTCTGGTCACTGTAGGCAGCCCTCTCGAAAGAAAAGGAGTTTTCTCTAAGGAAACACGGTGCTTCCATAGCATGGGTGGGAGCTCCTGCTGTCCTGCTCTAGAGCTACAGGGAAACTTGACGTGAGTGTTTGCCTCAAGCTAAGGCCTGAAAAGCCTTGCTGAAGCGAAAGCGCTTAGCAGTTTCCATTATGTCGTATTCGAAGTTCTGCTTTACTTGAATGTTTCTTCACTTACCAGACACAAGGCACCCTCGTGTAGGCACCCTTTTTCGTAGAAATACAGTGAGTACCAGCAGTCTTCTTTGCTCTTCTAAGAAACATCCAGACCTAGAAGCCTTTCCCAGTCACTCTATGTAATCAGAGTGTAGGGCAACTCGCTGCACCCTTCCTTAGGAAGCTAGGTGGACTCAGCTCTTCAACAGCTCCAGGGATTCTGTTCTCTCACGTCCTACATGCCATGGAAGTCTGCCTCATTGCCCTCTGTGGAGCTTCACTAAGATACACAATCTGCTTCGCCTACCTCTAGGAACTCTTACCCAATGACCCCATACCTACAGGAGAAAGGAGGCTTGCATTCCTACTGGAACCAAAGCACAGTTTTTCCTTTTACACTGCAGGACTTTAGAATAGGCTTAGGCCCTATAGCATACATAGAACGTTCCAAGGATGAGGGAGTTCCATATATGCAGAACACTCTGTGAAGAAAAGGTGATTCAGCAAGGGACCAGGGTGTAGCTAGAGTCTCTTTGGACTTTTTAGATATAAGAAGGTGTCCGGGTGCATGTTCACCGGAAAAGAAGACTTGAATGCCTAAGCCTTGCGTTCCCATTTTAAATCTCTATCCACGCCAGCCTGAGATACCTAAATAACACTGTTTTGACTGGCCTCTATTCACTGTGGGCAGCCCTCTGGAAAGAAAAGGAGTTTCTCTAAGGAAACACGGTGCTTCCATAGCATGGGTGAGAGTTCCTCCTGTCATGCTCTAGAGCTACAGGGTAACTTGACGTGAGTCCTTGCCTCAAGCTAAGGCCTGAAAAGCCCTGCTGAAGCGAAAGCGCTTAGCATTTTCCATTATGTCGTATTGGAAGTTCTGCTTTACTTGAACGTTTCTTCACTCTACCAGACACTAGGCACCCTAGTGTAGGCACCCTCTTTCGTACAACTACAGTGAGTACCAGCAGTCTCCTTTACCCTTCTAAGAAACATCCAGACCTAGAAGCCTTTCCCAGTCACACTATGTATTCAGAGTTTAAGGCAACTCGCTGCACCCTTCCTTAGAAAGCTAGGTGGACTCAGCTCTTCAACAGCTCCAGGGATTCTGTTCTCTCACGACATACATGCCATTGAAGTCTGCCTCATTGCTCTCATTGGAGCTACACTAAGAAACACAATCTGCTTCGCCTTCTTCTAGGAACTCTTACCCAAGGACCCCATACCTACAGGAGAAAGGAGGCTTGCATTCCTACTGGAATCTAAGCAAAGTTTTTCCTGTTACACTGCAGGACTTTAGAATAGGTTCAGGCCCGAAGGGTTACATAGAGCGTTCCAAGAATGAGGGAGTTCGATACATGCAGAAAACCCTGTGAAGAAAAGTTGATTCAGCAAGGGACCAGGGTTTGGCTAGAGTCTCTATTGACTTGTTAGAAATCAGAAGGGTTTCGGCTGCATGTTAACCCGAGAAGGAGACCTGGTGGCACAAGCCTTGCTTTCCCATGTTAAATCTCTAAACATGCTTCCCTGAAGAATCCTAAATAACACTGTTTTTACCTGGCTTCTGGTCACTGTAGGCAGCCCTCTGGAAAGAAAAGGAGTTTTCTCTAAGGAAACACGGTGCTTCCATAGCATGGGTGGGAGCTCCTGCTGTCCTGCTCTAGAGCTACAGGGAAACTTGACGTGAGTGTTTGCCTCAAGCTAAGGCCTGAAAAGCCTTGCTGAAGCGAAAGCGCTTAGCAGTTTCCATTATGTCGTATTCGAAGTTCTGCTTTACTTGAATGTTTCTTCACTTACCAGACACAAGGCACCCTCGTGTAGGCACCCTTTTTCGTAGAAATACAGTGAGTACCAGCAGTCTTCTTTGCTCTTCTAAGAAACATCCAGACCTAGAAGCCTTTCCCAGTCACTCTATGTAATCAGAGTGTAGGGCAACTCGCTGCACCCTTCCTTAGGAAGCTAGGTGGACTCAGCTCTTCAACAGCTCCAGGGATTCTGTTCTCTCACGTCCTACATGCCATGGAAGCCTGCCTCATTGCCCTCTGTGGAGCTTCACTAAGGTACACAATCTGCTTCGCCTACCTCTAGGAACTCTTACCCAATGACCCCATACCTACAGGAGAAAGGAGGCTTGCATTCCTACTGGAACCAAAGCACAGTTTTTCCTTTTACACTGCAGGACTTTAGAATAGGCTTAGGCCCTATAGCATACATAGAACGTTCCAAGGATGAGGGAGTTCCATATATGCAGAACACTCTGTGAAGAAAAGTTGATTCAGCAAGGGACCAGGGTGTAGCTAGAGTCTCTTTGGACTTTTTAGATATAAGAAGGTGTCCGGGTGCATGTTCACCGGAAAAGAAGACTTGAATGCCTAAGCCTTGCGTTCCCATTTTAAATCTCTATCCACGCCAGCCTGAGATACCTAAATAACACTGTTTTGACTGGCCTCTATTCACTGTGGGCAGCCCTCTGGAAAGAAAAGGAGTTTCTCTAAGGAAACACGGTGCTTCCATAGCATGGGTGGGAGTTCCTCCTGTCATGCTCTAGAGCTACAGGGTAACTTGACGTGAGTCCTTGCCTCCAGCTAAGGCCTGAAAAGCCCTGCTGAAGCGAAAGCGCTTAGCATTTTCCATTATGTCGTATTGGAAGTTCTGCTTTACTTGAACGTTTCTTCACTCTACCAGACACTAGGCACCCTAGTGTAGGCACCCTCTTTCGTACAACTACAGTGAGTACCAGCAGTCTCCTTTACCCTTCTAAGAAACATCCAGACCTAGAAGCCTTTCCCAGTCACACTATGTATTCAGAGTTTAAGGCAACTCGCTGCACCCTTCCTTAGAAAGCTAGGTGGACTCAGCTCTTCAACAGCTCCAGGGATTCTGTTCTCTCACGACATACATGCCATTGAAGTCTGCCTCATTGCTCTCATTGGAGCTACACTAAGAAACACAATCTGCTTCGCCTTCTTCTAGGAACTCTTACCCAAGGACCCCATACCTACAGGAGAAAGGAGGCTTGCATTCCTACTGGAATCTAAGCAAAGTTTTTCCTGTTACACTGCAGGACTTTAGAATAGGTTCAGGCCCGAAGGGTTACATAGAGCGTTCCAAGAATGAGGGAGTTCGATACATGCAGAAAACCCTGTGAAGAAAAGTTGATTCAGCAAGGGACCAGGGTTTGGCTAGAGTCTCTATTGACTTGTTAGAAATCAGAAGGGTTTCGGCTGCATGTTAACCCGAGAAGGAGACCTGGTGGCACAAGCCTTGCTTTCCCATGTTAAATCTCTAAACATGCTTCCCTGAAGAATCCTAAATAACACTGTTTTTACCTGGCTTCTGGTCACTGTAGGCAGCCCTCTGGAAAGAAAAGGAGTTTTCTCTAAGGAAACACGGTGCTTCCATAGCATGGGTGGGAGCTCCTGCTGTCCTGCTCTAGAGCTACAGGGAAACTTGACGTGAGTGTTTGCCTCAAGCTAAGGCCTGAAAAGCCTTGCTGAAGCGAAAGCGCTTAGCAGTTTCCATTATGTCGTATTCGAAGTTCTGCTTTACTTGAATGTTTCTTCACTTACCAGACACAAGGCACCCTCGTGTAGGCACCCTTTTTCGTAGAAATACAGTGAGTACCAGCAGTCTTCTTTGCTCTTCTAAGAAACATCCAGACCTAGAAGCCTTTCCCAGTCACTCTATGTAATCAGAGTGTAGGGCAACTCGCTGCACCCTTCCTTAGGAAGCTAGGTGGACTCAGCTCTTCAACAGCTCCAGGGATTCTGTTCTCTCACGTCCTACATGCCATGGAAGTCTGCCTCATTGCCCTCTGTGGAGCTTCACTAAGATACACAATCTGCTTCGCCTACCTCTAGGAACTCTTACCCAATGACCCCATACCTACAGGAGAAAGGAGGCTTGCATTCCTACTGGAACCAAAGCACACTTTTTCCTTTTACACTGCAGGACTTTAGAATAGGCTTAGGCCCTATAGCATACATAGAACGTTCCAAGGATGAGGGAGTTCCATATATGCAGAACACTCTGTGAAGAAAAGGTGATTCAGCAAGGGACCAGGGTGTAGCTAGAGTCTCTTTGGACTTTTTAGATATAAGAAGGTGTCCGGGTGCATGTTCACCGGAAAAGAAGACTTGAATGCCTAAGCCTTGCGTTCCCATTTTAAATCTCTATCCACGCCAGCCTGAGGTACCTAAATAACACTGTTTTGACTGGCCTCTATTCACTGTGGGCAGCCCTCTGGAAAGAAAAGGAGTTTCTCTAAGGAAACACGGTGCTTCCATAGCATGGGTGGGAGTTCCTCCTGTCATGCTCTAGAGCTACAGGGTAACTTGACGTGAGTCCTTGCCTCAAGCTAAGGCCTGAAAAGCCCTGCTGAAGCGAAAGCGCTTAGCATTTTCCATTATGTCGTATTGGAAGTTCTGCTTTACTTGAACGTTTCTTCACTCTACCAGACACTAGGCACCCTAGTGTAGGCACCCTCTTTCGTACAACTACAGTGAGTACCAGCAGTCTCCTTTACCCTTCTAAGAAACATCCAGACCTAGAAGCCTTTCCCAGTCACACTATGTATTCAGAGTTTAAGGCAACTCGCTGCACCCTTCCTTAGAAAGCTAGGTGGACTCAGCTCTTCAACAGCTCCAGGGATTCTGTTCTCTCACGACATACATGCCATTGAAGTCTGCCTCATTGCTCTCATTGGAGCTACACTAAGAAACACAATCTGCTTCGCCTTCTTCTAGGAACTCTTACCCAAGGACCCCATACCTACAGGAGAAAGGAGGCTTGCATTCCTACTGGAATCTAAGCAAAGTTTTTCCTGTTACACTGCAGGACTTTAGAATAGGTTCAGGCCCGAAGGGTTACATAGAGCGTTCCAAGAATGAGGGAGTTCGATACATGCAGAAAACCCTGTGAAGAAAAGTTGATTCAGCAAGGGACCAGGGTTTGGCTAGAGTCTCTATTGACTTGTTAGAAATCAGAAGGGTTTCGGCTGCATGTTAACCCGAGAAGGAGACCTGGTGGCACAAGCCTTGCTTTCCCATGTTAAATCTCTAAACATGCTTCCCTGAAGAATCCTAAATAACACTGTTTTTACCTGGCTTCTGGTCACTGTAGGCAGCCCTCTGGAAAGAAAAGGAGTTTTCTCTAAGGAAACACGGTGCTTCCATAGCATGGGTGGGAGCTCCTGCTGTCCTGCTCTAGAGCTACAGGGAAACTTGACGTGAGTGTTTGCCTCAAGCTAAGGCCTGAAAAGCCTTGCTGAAGCGAAAGCGCTTAGCAGTTTCCATTATGTCGTATTCGAAGTTCTGCTTTACTTGAATGTTTCTTCACTTACCAGACACAAGGCACCCTCGTGTAGGCACCCTTTTTCGTAGAAATACAGTGAGTACCAGCAGTCTTCTTTGCTCTTCTAAGAAACATCCAGACCTAGAAGCCTTTCCCAGTCACTCTATGTAATCAGAGTGTAGGGCAACTCGCTGCACCCTTCCTTAGGAAGCTAGGTGGACTCAGCTCTTCAACAGCTCCAGGGATTCTGTTCTCTCACGTCCTACATGCCATGGAAGTCTGCCTCATTGCCCTCTGTGGAGCTTCACTAAGATACACAATCTGCTTCGCCTACCTCTAGGAACTCTTACCCAATGACCCCATACCTACAGGAGAAAGGAGGCTTGCATTCCTACTGGAACCAAAGCACACTTTTTCCTTTTACACTGCAGGACTTTAGAATAGGCTTAGGCCCTATAGCATACATAGAACGTTCCAAGGATGAGGGAGTTCCATATATGCAGAACACTCTGTGAAGAAAAGGTGATTCAGCAAGGGACCAGGGTGTAGCTAGAGTCTCTTTGGACTTTTTAGATATAAGAAGGTGTCCGGGTGCATGTTCACCGGAAAAGAAGACTTGAATGCCTAAGCCTTGCGTTCCCATTTTAAATCTCTATCCACTCCAGCCTGAGGTACCTAA
Source organism: Balaenoptera physalus (assembly GCF_965194825.1). NCBI lineage: Eukaryota > Metazoa > Chordata > Mammalia > Artiodactyla > Balaenopteridae > Balaenoptera > Balaenoptera physalus. The sequence continues at coordinate 5,990,942 of NC_138902.1, read as the reverse complement.
ATAACACTGTTTTGACTGGCCTCTATTCACTGTGGGCAGCCCTCTGGAAAGAAAAGGAGTTTCTCTAAGGAAACACGGTGCTTCCATAGCATGGGTGGGAGTTCCTCCTGTCATGCTCTAGAGCTACAGGGTAACTTGACGTGAGTCCTTGCCTCAAGCTAAGGCCTGAAAAGCCCTGCTGAAGCGAAAGCGCTTAGCATTTTCCATTATGTCGTATTGGAAGTTCTGCTTTACTTGAACGTTTCTTCACTCTACCAGACACTAGGCACCCTAGTGTAGGCACCCTCTTTCGTACAACTACAGTGAGTACCAGCAGTCTCCTTTACCCTTCTAAGAAACATCCAGACCTAGAAGCCTTTCCCAGTCACACTATGTATTCAGAGTTTAAGGCAACTCGCTGCACCCTTCCTTAGAAAGCTAGGTGGACTCAGCTCTTCAACAGCTCCAGGGATTCTGTTCTCTCACGACATACATGCCATTGAAGTCTGCCTCATTGCTCTCATTGGAGCTACACTAAGAAACACAATCTGCTTCGCCTTCTTCTAGGAACTCTTACCCAAGGACCCCATACCTACAGGAGAAAGGAGGCTTGCATTCCTACTGGAATCTAAGCAAAGTTTTTCCTGTTACACTGCAGGACTTTAGAATAGGTTCAGGCCCGAAGGGTTACATAGAGCGTTCCAAGAATGAGGGAGTTCGATACATGCAGAAAACCCTGTGAAGAAAAGTTGATTCAGCAAGGGACCAGGGTTTGGCTAGAGTCTCTATTGACTTGTTAGAAATCAGAAGGGTTTCGGCTGCATGTTAACCCGAGAAGGAGACCTGGTGGCACAAGCCTTGCTTTCCCATGTTAAATCTCTAAACATGCTTCCCTGAAGAATCCTAAATAACACTGTTTTTACCTGGCTTCTGGTCACTGTAGGCAGCCCTCTGGAAAGAAAAGGAGTTTTCTCTAAGGAAACACGGTGCTTCCATAGCATGGGTGGGAGCTCCTGCTGTCCTGCTCTAGAGCTACAGGGAAACTTGACGTGAGTGTTTGCCTCAAGCTAAGGCCTGAAAAGCCTTGCTGAAGCGAAAGCGCTTAGCAGTTTCCATTATGTCGTATTCGAAGTTCTGCTTTACTTGAATGTTTCTTCACTTACCAGACACAAGGCACCCTCGTGTAGGCACCCTTTTTCGTAGAAATACAGTGAGTACCAGCAGTCTTCTTTGCTCTTCTAAGAAACATCCAGACCTAGAAGCCTTTCCCAGTCACTCTATGTAATCAGAGTGTAGGGCAACTCGCTGCACCCTTCCTTAGGAAGCTAGGTGGACTCAGCTCTTCAACAGCTCCAGGGATTCTGTTCTCTCACGTCCTACATGCCATGGAAGCCTGCCTCATTGCCCTCTGTGGAGCTTCACTAAGGTACACAATCTGCTTCGCCTACCTCTAGGAACTCTTACCCAATGACCCCATACCTACAGGAGAAAGGAGGCTTGCATTCCTACTGGAACCAAAGCACAGTTTTTCCTTTTACACTGCAGGACTTTAGAATAGGCTTAGGCCCTATAGCATACATAGAACGTTCCAAGGATGAGGGAGTTCCATATATGCAGAACACTCTGTGAAGAAAAGTTGATTCAGCAAGGGACCAGGGTGTAGCTAGAGTCTCTTTGGACTTTTTAGATATAAGAAGGTGTCCGGGTGCATGTTCACCGGAAAAGAAGACTTGAATGCCTAAGCCTTGCGTTCCCATTTTAAATCTCTATCCACGCCAGCCTGAGATACCTAAATAACACTGTTTTGACTGGCCTCTATTCACTGTGGGCAGCCCTCTGGAAAGAAAAGGAGTTTCTCTAAGGAAACACGGTGCTTCCATAGCATGGGTGGGAGTTCCTCCTGTCATGCTCTAGAGCTACAGGGTAACTTGACGTGAGTCCTTGCCTCCAGCTAAGGCCTGAAAAGCCCTGCTGAAGCGAAAGCGCTTAGCATTTTCCATTATGTCGTATTGGAAGTTCTGCTTTACTTGAACGTTTCTTCACTCTACCAGACACTAGGCACCCTAGTGTAGGCACCCTCTTTCGTACAACTACAGTGAGTACCAGCAGTCTCCTTTACCCTTCTAAGAAACATCCAGACCTAGAAGCCTTTCCCAGTCACACTATGTATTCAGAGTTTAAGGCAACTCGCTGCACCCTTCCTTAGAAAGCTAGGTGGACTCAGCTCTTCAACAGCTCCAGGGATTCTGTTCTCTCACGACATACATGCCATTGAAGTCTGCCTCATTGCTCTCATTGGAGCTACACTAAGAAACACAATCTGCTTCGCCTTCTTCTAGGAACTCTTACCCAAGGACCCCATACCTACAGGAGAAAGGAGGCTTGCATTCCTACTGGAATCTAAGCAAAGTTTTTCCTGTTACACTGCAGGACTTTAGAATAGGTTCAGGCCCGAAGGGTTACATAGAGCGTTCCAAGAATGAGGGAGTTCGATACATGCAGAAAACCCTGTGAAGAAAAGTTGATTCAGCAAGGGACCAGGGTTTGGCTAGAGTCTCTATTGACTTGTTAGAAATCAGAAGGGTTTCGGCTGCATGTTAACCCGAGAAGGAGACCTGGTGGCACAAGCCTTGCTTTCCCATGTTAAATCTCTAAACATGCTTCCCTGAAGAATCCTAAATAACACTGTTTTTACCTGGCTTCTGGTCACTGTAGGCAGCCCTCTGGAAAGAAAAGGAGTTTTCTCTAAGGAAACACGGTGCTTCCATAGCATGGGTGGGAGCTCCTGCTGTCCTGCTCTAGAGCTACAGGGAAACTTGACGTGAGTGTTTGCCTCAAGCTAAGGCCTGAAAAGCCTTGCTGAAGCGAAAGCGCTTAGCAGTTTCCATTATGTCGTATTCGAAGTTCTGCTTTACTTGAATGTTTCTTCACTTACCAGACACAAGGCACCCTCGTGTAGGCACCCTTTTTCGTAGAAATACAGTGAGTACCAGCAGTCTTCTTTGCTCTTCTAAGAAACATCCAGACCTAGAAGCCTTTCCCAGTCACTCTATGTAATCAGAGTGTAGGGCAACTCGCTGCACCCTTCCTTAGGAAGCTAGGTGGACTCAGCTCTTCAACAGCTCCAGGGATTCTGTTCTCTCACGTCCTACATGCCATGGAAGTCTGCCTCATTGCCCTCTGTGGAGCTTCACTAAGATACACAATCTGCTTCGCCTACCTCTAGGAACTCTTACCCAATGACCCCATACCTACAGGAGAAAGGAGGCTTGCATTCCTACTGGAACCAAAGCACACTTTTTCCTTTTACACTGCAGGACTTTAGAATAGGCTTAGGCCCTATAGCATACATAGAACGTTCCAAGGATGAGGGAGTTCCATATATGCAGAACACTCTGTGAAGAAAAGGTGATTCAGCAAGGGACCAGGGTGTAGCTAGAGTCTCTTTGGACTTTTTAGATATAAGAAGGTGTCCGGGTGCATGTTCACCGGAAAAGAAGACTTGAATGCCTAAGCCTTGCGTTCCCATTTTAAATCTCTATCCACGCCAGCCTGAGGTACCTAAATAACACTGTTTTGACTGGCCTCTATTCACTGTGGGCAGCCCTCTGGAAAGAAAAGGAGTTTCTCTAAGGAAACACGGTGCTTCCATAGCATGGGTGGGAGTTCCTCCTGTCATGCTCTAGAGCTACAGGGTAACTTGACGTGAGTCCTTGCCTCAAGCTAAGGCCTGAAAAGCCCTGCTGAAGCGAAAGCGCTTAGCATTTTCCATTATGTCGTATTGGAAGTTCTGCTTTACTTGAACGTTTCTTCACTCTACCAGACACTAGGCACCCTAGTGTAGGCACCCTCTTTCGTACAACTACAGTGAGTACCAGCAGTCTCCTTTACCCTTCTAAGAAACATCCAGACCTAGAAGCCTTTCCCAGTCACACTATGTATTCAGAGTTTAAGGCAACTCGCTGCACCCTTCCTTAGAAAGCTAGGTGGACTCAGCTCTTCAACAGCTCCAGGGATTCTGTTCTCTCACGACATACATGCCATTGAAGTCTGCCTCATTGCTCTCATTGGAGCTACACTAAGAAACACAATCTGCTTCGCCTTCTTCTAGGAACTCTTACCCAAGGACCCCATACCTACAGGAGAAAGGAGGCTTGCATTCCTACTGGAATCTAAGCAAAGTTTTTCCTGTTACACTGCAGGACTTTAGAATAGGTTCAGGCCCGAAGGGTTACATAGAGCGTTCCAAGAATGAGGGAGTTCGATACATGCAGAAAACCCTGTGAAGAAAAGTTGATTCAGCAAGGGACCAGGGTTTGGCTAGAGTCTCTATTGACTTGTTAGAAATCAGAAGGGTTTCGGCTGCATGTTAACCCGAGAAGGAGACCTGGTGGCACAAGCCTTGCTTTCCCATGTTAAATCTCTAAACATGCTTCCCTGAAGAATCCTAAATAACACTGTTTTTACCTGGCTTCTGGTCACTGTAGGCAGCCCTCTGGAAAGAAAAGGAGTTTTCTCTAAGGAAACACGGTGCTTCCATAGCATGGGTGGGAGCTCCTGCTGTCCTGCTCTAGAGCTACAGGGAAACTTGACGTGAGTGTTTGCCTCAAGCTAAGGCCTGAAAAGCCTTGCTGAAGCGAAAGCGCTTAGCAGTTTCCATTATGTCGTATTCGAAGTTCTGCTTTACTTGAATGTTTCTTCACTTACCAGACACAAGGCACCCTCGTGTAGGCACCCTTTTTCGTAGAAATACAGTGAGTACCAGCAGTCTTCTTTGCTCTTCTAAGAAACATCCAGACCTAGAAGCCTTTCCCAGTCACTCTATGTAATCAGAGTGTAGGGCAACTCGCTGCACCCTTCCTTAGGAAGCTAGGTGGACTCAGCTCTTCAACAGCTCCAGGGATTCTGTTCTCTCACGTCCTACATGCCATGGAAGTCTGCCTCATTGCCCTCTGTGGAGCTTCACTAAGATACACAATCTGCTTCGCCTACCTCTAGGAACTCTTACCCAATGACCCCATACCTACAGGAGAAAGGAGGCTTGCATTCCTACTGGAACCAAAGCACACTTTTTCCTTTTACACTGCAGGACTTTAGAATAGGCTTAGGCCCTATAGCATACATAGAACGTTCCAAGGATGAGGGAGTTCCATATATGCAGAACACTCTGTGAAGAAAAGGTGATTCAGCAAGGGACCAGGGTGTAGCTAGAGTCTCTTTGGACTTTTTAGATATAAGAAGGTGTCCGGGTGCATGTTCACCGGAAAAGAAGACTTGAATGCCTAAGCCTTGCGTTCCCATTTTAAATCTCTATCCACTCCAGCCTGAGGTACCTAAATAACACTGTTTTGACTGGCCTCTATTCACTGTGGGCAGCCCTCTGGAAAGAAAAGGAGTTTCTCTAAGGAAACACGGTGCTTCCATAGCATGGGTGGGAGTTCCTCCTGTCATGCTCTAGAGCTACAGGGTAACTTGACGTGAGTCCTTGCCTCAAGCTAAGGCCTGAAAAGCCCTGCTGAAGCGAAAGCGCTTAGCATTTTCCATTATGTCGTATTGGAAGTTCTGCTTTACTTGAACGTTTCTTCACTCTACCAGACACTAGGCACCCTAGTGTAGGCACCCTCTTTCGTACAACTACAGTGAGTACCAGCAGTCTCCTTTACCCTTCTAAGAAACATCCAGACCTAGAAGCCTTTCCCAGTCACACTATGTATTCAGAGTTTAAGGCAACTCGCTGCACCCTTCCTTAGAAAGCTAGGTGGACTCAGCTCTTCAACAGCTCCAGGGATTCTGTTCTCTCACGACATACATGCCATTGAAGTCTGCCTCATTGCTCTCATTGGAGCTACACTAAGAAACACAATCTGCTTCGCCTTCTTCTAGGAACTCTTACCCAAGGACCCCATACCTACAGGAGAAAGGAGGCTTGCATTCCTACTGGAATCTAAGCAAAGTTTTTCCTGTTACACTGCAGGACTTTAGAATAGGTTCAGGCCCGAAGGGTTACATAGAGCGTTCCAAGAATGAGGGAGTTCGATACATGCAGAAAACCCTGTGAAGAAAAGTTGATTCAGCAAGGGACCAGGGTTTGGCTAGAGTCTCTATTGACTTGTTAGAAATCAGAAGGGTTTCGGCTGCATGTTAACCCGAGAAGGAGACCTGGTGGCACAAGCCTTGCTTTCCCATGTTAAATCTCTAAACATGCTTCCCTGAAGAATCCTAAATAACACTGTTTTTACCTGGCTTCTGGTCACTGTAGGCAGCCCTCTGGAAAGAAAAGGAGTTTTCTCTAAGGAAACACGGTGCTTCCATAGCATGGGTGGGAGCTCCTGCTGTCCTGCTCTAGAGCTACAGGGAAACTTGACGTGAGTGTTTGCCTCAAGCTAAGGCCTGAAAAGCCTTGCTGAAGCGAAAGCGCTTAGCAGTTTCCATTATGTCGTATTCGAAGTTCTGCTTTACTTGAATGTTTCTTCACTTACCAGACACAAGGCACCCTCGTGTAGGCACCCTTTTTCGTAGAAATACAGTGAGTACCAGCAGTCTTCTTTGCTCTTCTAAGAAACATCCAGACCTAGAAGCCTTTCCCAGTCACTCTATGTAATCAGAGTGTAGGGCAACTCGCTGCACCCTTCCTTAGGAAGCTAGGTGGACTCAGCTCTTCAACAGCTCCAGGGATTCTGTTCTCTCACGTCCTACATGCCATGGAAGTCTGCCTCATTGCCCTCTGTGGAGCTTCACTAAGATACACAATCTGCTTCGCCTATCTCTAGGAACTCTTACCCAATGACCCCATACCTACAGGAGAAAGGAGGCTTGCATTCCTACTGGAACCAAAGCACAGTTTTTCCTTTTACACTGCAGGACTTTAGAATAGGCTTAGGCCCTATAGCATACATAGAACGTTCCAAGGATGAGGGAGTTCCATATATGCAGAACACTCTGTGAAGAAAAGGTGATTCAGCAAGGGACCAGGGTGTAGCTAGAGTCTCTTTGGACTTTTTAGATATAAGAAGGTGTCCGGGTGCATGTTCACCAGAAAAGAAGACTTGAATGCCTAAGCCTTGCGTTCCCATTTTAAATCTCTATCCACTCCAGCCTGAGGTACCTAAATAACACTGTTTTGACTGGCCTCTATTCACTGTGGGCAGCCCTCTGGAAAGAAAAGGAGTTTCTCTAAGGAAACACGGTGCTTCCATAGCATGGGTGGGAGTTCCTCCTGTCATGCTCTAGAGCTACAGGGTAACTTGACGTGAGTCCTTGCCTCAAGCTAAGGCCTGAAAAGCCCTGCTGAAGCGAAAGCGCTTAGCATTTTCCATTATGTCGTATTGGAAGTTCTGCTTTACTTGAACGTTTCTTCACTCTACCAGACACTAGGCACCCTAGTGTAGGCACCCTCTTTCGTACAACTACAGTGAGTACCAGCAGTCTCCTTTACCCTTCTAAGAAACATCCAGACCTAGAAGCCTTTCCCAGTCACACTATGTATTCAGAGTTTAAGGCAACTCGCTGCACCCTTCCTTAGAAAGCTAGGTGGACTCAGCTCTTCAACAGCTCCAGGGATTCTGTTCTCTCACGACATACATGCCATTGAAGTCTGCCTCATTGCTCTCATTGGAGCTACACTAAGAAACACAATCTGCTTCGCCTTCTTCTAGGAACTCTTACCCAAGGACCCCATACCTACAGGAGAAAGGAGGCTTGCATTCCTACTGGAATCTAAGCAAAGTTTTTCCTGTTACACTGCAGGACTTTAGAATAGGTTTAGGCCCGAAGGGTTACATAGAGCGTTCCAAGAATGAGGGAGTTCGATACATGCAGAAAACCCTGTGAAGAAAAGTTGATTCAGCAAGGGACCAGGGTTTGGCTAGAGTCTCTATTGACTTGTTAGAAATCAGAAGGGTTTCGGCTGCATGTTAACCCGAGAAGGAGACCTGGTGGCACAAGCCTTGCTTTCCCATGTTAAATCTCTAAACATGCTTCCCTGAAGAATCCTAAATAACACTGTTTTTACCTGGCTTCTGGTCACTGTAGGCAGCCCTCTGGAAAGAAAAGGAGTTTTCTCTAAGGAAACACGGTGCTTCCATAGCATGGGTGGGAGCTCCTGCTGTCCTGCTCTAGAGCTACAGGGAAACTTGACGTGAGTGTTTGCCTCAAGCTAAGGCCTGAAAAGCCTTGCTGAAGCGAAAGCGCTTAGCAGTTTCCATTATGTCGTATTCGAAGTTCTGCTTTACTTGAATGTTTCTTCACTTACCAGACACAAGGCACCCTCGTGTAGGCACCCTTTTTCGTAGAAATACAGTGAGTACCAGCAGTCTTCTTTGCTCTTCTAAGAAACATCCAGACCTAGAAGCCTTTCCCAGTCACTCTATGTAATCAGAGTGTAGGGCAACTCGCTGCACCCTTCCTTAGGAAGCTAGGTGGACTCAGCTCTTCAACAGCTCCAGGGATTCTGTTCTCTCACGTCCTACATGCCATGGAAGTCTGCCTCATTGCCCTCTGTGGAGCTTCACTAAGATACACAATCTGCTTCGCCTATCTCTAGGAACTCTTACCCAATGACCCCATACCTACAGGAGAAAGGAGGCTTGCATTCCTACTGGAACCAAAGCACAGTTTTTCCTTTTACACTGCAGGACTTTAGAATAGGCTTAGGCCCTATAGCATACATAGAACGTTCCAAGGATGAGGGAGTTCCATATATGCAGAACACTCTGTGAAGAAAAGGTGATTCAGCAAGGGACCAGGGTGTAGCTAGAGTCTCTTTGGACTTTTTAGATATAAGAAGGTGTCCGGGTCATGTTCACCGGAAAAGAAGACCTGAATGCCTAAGCCTTCCGTTCCCATTTTAAATCTGTATCCAGGCTGCCTTGAGATACCTAAATAACACTGTTTTTGACAGTCCTCTATTCACTGTGGGCTGCCCTCTGGAAAGAAAAGGAGTTTCTCTAAGGAAACACGGTGCTTCCATAGCATGGGTGGAGCTCGTGCTTTCCTGCTCTAGAGCTACAGGGAAACTTGACGTGAGTCTTTGCCTCAAGCTAAGGCCTGTAAAGCGCTGCTGAAGCGAAAGCGCTTAGCAGTTTCCATTATGTCGTATTGGAAGTTCTGCTTTACTTGAACGTTTCTTCACTCTACCAGACACTAGGCACCCTAGTGTAGGCACCCTCTTTCGTACAACTACAGTGAGTACCAGCAGTCTCCTTTACCCTTCTAAGAAACATCCAGACCTAGAAGCCTTTCCCAGTCACACTATGTATTCAGAGTTTAAGGCAACTCGCTGCACCCTTCCTTAGAAAGCTAGGTGGACTCAGCTCTTCAACAGCTCCAGGGATTCTGTTCTCTCACGACATACATGCCATTGAAGTCTGCCTCTTTGCTCTCATTGGAGCTACACTAAGAAACACAATCTGCTTCGCCTTCTTCTAGGAACTCTTACCCAAGGACCCCATACTTACAGGAGAAAGGAGGCTTGCATTCCTACTGGAATCTAAGCAAAGTTTTTCCTGTTACACTGCAGGACTTTAGAATAGGTTTAGGCCCGAAGGGTTACATAGAGTGTTCCAAGAATGAGGGAGTTCGATACATGCAGAAAACCCTGTGAAGAAAAGTTGATTCAGCAAGGGACCAGGGTTTGGCTAGAGTCTCTATTGACTTGTTAGAAATCAGAAGGGTTTCGGCTGCATGTTAACCTGAGAAGGAGACCTGATGGCACAAGCCTTGCTTTCCCATGTTAAATCTCTAAACATGCTTCCCTGAAGAATCCTAAATAACACTGTTTTTACCTGGCTTCTGGTCATTGTAGGCAGCCCTCTCGAAAGAAAAGGAGTTTTCTCTAAGGAAACACGGTGCTTCCATAGCATGGGTGGGAGCTCCTGCTGTCCTGCTCTAGAGCTACAGGGAAACTTGACGTGAGTGTTTGCCTCAAGCTAAGGCCTGAAAAGCCTTGCTGAAGCGAAAGCGCTTAGCAGTTTCCATTATGTCGTATTCGAAGTTCTGCTTTACTTGAATGTTTCTTCACTTACCAGACACAAGGCACCCTCGTGTAGGCACCCTATTTCGTAGAAATACAGTGAGTACCAGCAGTCTTCTTTGCTCTTCTAAGAAACATCCAGACCTAGAAGCCTTTCCCAGTCACTCTATGTAATCAGAGTGTAGGGCAACTCGCTGCACCCTTCCTTAGGAAGCTAGGTGGACTCAGCTCTTCAACAGCTCCAGGGATTCTGTTCTCTCACGTCCTACATGCCATGGAAGTCTGCCTCATTGCCCTCTGTGGAGCTTCACTAAGATACACAATCTGCTTCGCCTACCTCTAGGAACTCGTACCCAATGACCCCATACCTACAGGAGAAAGGAGGCTTGCATTCCTACTGGAACCAAAGCACACTTTTTCCTTTTACACTGCAGGACTTTAGAATAGGCTTAGGCCCTATAGCATACATAGAACGTTCCAAGGATGAGGGAGTTCCATATATGCAGAACACTCTGTGAAGAAAAGGTGATTCAGCAAGGGACCAGGGTGTAGCTAGAGTCTCTTTGGACTTTTTAGATATAAGAAGGTGGCCGGGTGCATGTTCACCGGAAAAGAAGACTTGAATGCCTAAGCCTTGCGTTCCCATTTTAAATCTCTATCCACGCCAGCCTGAGATACCTAAATAACACTGTTTTGACTGGCCTCTATTCACTGTGGGCAGCCCTCTGGAAAGAAAAGGAGTTTCTCTAAGGAAACACAGTGCTTCCATAGCATGGGTGGGAGTTCCTCCTGTCATGCTCTAGAGCTACAGGGTAACTTGACGTGATTCCTTGCCTCCAGCTAAGGCCTGAAAAGCCCTGCTGAAGCGAAAGCGCTTAGCATTTTCCATTATGTCGTATTGGAAGTTCTGCTTTACTTGAACGTTTCTTCACTCTACCAGACACTAGGCACCCTAGTGTAGGCACCCTTTTTCGTACAACTACAGTGAGTACCAGCAGTCTCCTTTACCCTTCTAAGAAACATCCAGACCTAGAAGCCTTTCCCAGTCACACTATGTATTCAGAGTTTAAGGCAACTCGCTGCACCCTTCCTTAGAAAGCTAGGTGGACTCAGCTCTTCAACAGCTCCAGGGATTCTGTTCTCTCACGACCTACATGCCGTTGAAGTCTGCCTCATTGCTCTCATTGGAGCTACACTAAGAAACACAATCTGCTTCGCCTTCTTCTAGGAACTCTTACCCAAGGACCCCATACCTACAGGAGAAAGGAGGCTTGCATTCCTACTGGAATCTAAGCAAAGTTTTTCCTGTTACACTGCAGGACTTTAGAATAGGTTTAGGCCCGAAGGGTTACATAGAGCGTTCCAAGAATGAGGGAGTTCGATACATGCAGAAAACCCTGTGAAGAAAAGTTGATTCAGCAAGGGACCAGGGTTTGGCTAGAGTCTCTATTGACTTGTTAGAAATCAGAAGGGTTTCGGATGCATGTTAACCCGAGAAGGAGACCTGGTGGCACAAGCCTTGCTTTCCCATGTTAAATCTCTAAACATGCTTCCCTGAAGAATCCTAAATAACACTGTTTTTACCTGGCTTCTGGTCACTGTAGGCAGCCCTCTCGAAAGAAAAGGAGTTTTCTCTAAGGAAACACGGTGCTTCCATAGCATGGGTGGGAGCTCCTGCTGTCCTGCTCTAGAGCTACAGGGAAACTTGACGTGAGTGTTTGCCTCAAGCTAAGGCCTGAAAAGCCTTGCTGAAGCGAAAGCGCTTAGCAGTTTCCATTATGTCGTATTCCAAGTTCTGCTTTACTTGAATGTTTCTTCACTTACCAGACACAAGGCACCCTCGTGTAGGCACCCTTTTTCGTAGAAATACAGTGAGTACCAGCAGTCTTCTTTGCTCTTCTAAGAAACATCCAGACCTAGAAGCCTTTCCCAGTCACTCTATGTAATCAGAGTGTAGGGCAACTCGCTGCACCCTTCCTTAGGAAGCTAGGTGGACTCAGCTCTTCAACAGCTCCAGGGATTCTGTTCTCTCACGTTCTACATGCCATGGAAGTCTGCCTCATTGCCCTCTGTGGAGCTTCACTAAGATACACAATCTGCTTCGCCTACCTCTAGGAACTCGTACCCAATGACCCCATACCTACAGGAGAAAGGAGGCTTGCATTCCTACTGGAACCAAAGCACAGTTTTTCCTTTTACACTGCAGGACTTTAGAATAGGCTTAGGCCCTATAGCATACATAGAACGTTCCAAGGATGAGGGAGTTCCATATATGCAGAACACTGTGTGAAGAAAAGGTGATTCAGCAAGGGACCAGGGTGTAGCTAGAGTCTCTTTGGACTTTTTAGATATAAGAAGGTGTCCGGGTCATGTTCACCGGAAAAGAAGACCTGAATGCCTAAGCCTTCCGTTCCCATTTTAAATCTGTATCCAGGCTGCCTTGAGATACCTAAATAACACTGTTTTTGACAGTCCTCTATTCACTGTGGGCTGCCCTCTGGAAAGAAAAGGAGTTTCTCTAAGGAAACACGGTGCTTCCATAGCATGGGTGGAGCTCGTGCTTTCCTGCTCTAGAGCTACAGGGAAACTTGACGTGAGTCTTTGCCTCAAGCTAAGGCCTGTAAAGCGCTGCTGAAGCGAAAGCGCTTAGCAGTTTCCATTATGTCGTATTGGAAGTTCTGCTTTACTTGAACGTTTCTTCACTCTACCAGACACTAGGCACCCTAGTGTAGGCACCCTTTTTCGTACAACTACAGTGAGTACCAGCAGTCTCCTTTACCCTTCTAAGAAACATCCAGACCTAGAAGCCTTTCCCAGTCACACTATGTATTCAGAGTTTAAGGCAACTCGCTGCACCCTTCCTTAGAAAGCTAGGTGGACTCAGCTCTTCAACAGCTCCAGGGATTCTGTTCTCTCACGACCTACATGCCATTGAAGTCTGCCTCATTGCTCTCATTGGAGCTACACTAAGAAACACAATCTGCTTCGCCTTCTTCTAGGAACTCTTACCCAAGGACCCCATACCTACAGGAGAAAGGAGGCTTGCATTCCTACTGGAATCTAAGCAAAGTTTTTCCTGTTACACTGCAGGACTTTAGAATAGGTTCAGGCCCGAAGGGTTACATAGAGCGTTCCAAGAATGAGGGAGTTCGATACATGCAGAAAACCCTGTGAAGAAAAGTTGATTCAGCAAGGGACCAGGGTTTGGCTAGAGTCTCTATTGACTTGTTAGAAATCAGAAGGGTTTCGGCTGCATGTTAACCCGAGAAGGAGACCTGGTGGCACAAGCCTTGCTTTCCCATGTTAAATCTCTAAACATGCTTCCCTGAAGAATCCTAAATAACACTGTTTTTACCTGGCTTCTGGTCACTGTAGGCAGCCCTCTGGAAAGAAAAGGAGTTTTCTCTAAGGAAACACGGTGCTTCCATAGCATGGGTGGGAGCTCCTGCTGTCCTGCTCTAGAGCTACAGGGAAACTTGACGTGAGTGTTTGCCTCAAGCTAAGGCCTGAAAAGCCTTGCTGAAGCGAAAGCGCTTAGCAGTTTCCATTATGTCGTATTCGAAGTTCTGCTTTACTTGAATGTTTCTTCACTTACCAGACACAAGGCACCCTCGTGTAGGCACCCTTTTTCGTAGAAATACAGTGAGTACCAGCAGTCTTCTTTGCTCTTCTAAGAAACATCCAGACCTAGAAGCCTTTCCCAGTCACTCTATGTAATCAGAGTGTAGGGCAACTCGCTGCACCCTTCCTTAGGAAGCTAGGTGGACTCAGCTCTTCAACAGCTCCAGGGATTCTGTTCTCTCACGTCCTACATGCCATGGAAGTCTGCCTCATTGCCCTCTGTGGAGCTTCACTAAGATACACAATCTGCTTCGCCTACCTCTAGGAACTCTTACCCAATGACCCCATACCTACAGGAGAAAGGAGGCTTGCATTCCTACTGGAACCAAAGCACACTTTTTCCTTTTACACTGCAGGACTTTAGAATAGGCTTAGGCCCTATAGCATACATAGAACGTTCCAAGGATGAGGGAGTTCCATATATGCAGAACACTCTGTGAAGAAAAGGTGATTCAGCAAGGGACCAGGGTGTAGCTAGAGTCTCTTTGGACTTTTTAGATATAAGAAGGTGTCCGGGTGCATGTTCACCGGAAAAGAAGACTTGAATGCCTAAGCCTTGCGTTCCCATTTTAAATCTCTATCCACTCCAGCCTGAGGTACCTAAATAACACTGTTTTGACTGGCCTCTATTCACTGTGGGCAGCCCTCTGGAAAGAAAAGGAGTTTCTCTAAGGAAACACGGTGCTTCCATAGCATGGGTGGGAGTTCCTCCTGTCATGCTCTAGAGCTACAGGGTAACTTGACGTGAGTCCTTGCCTCAAGCTAAGGCCTGAAAAGCCCTGCTGAAGCGAAAGCGCTTAGCATTTTCCATTATGTCGTATTGGAAGTTCTGCTTTACTTGAACGTTTCTTCACTCTACCAGACACTAGGCACCCTAGTGTAGGCACCCTCTTTCGTACAACTACAGTGAGTACCAGCAGTCTCCTTTACCCTTCTAAGAAACATCCAGACCTAGAAGCCTTTCCCAGTCACACTATGTATTCAGAGTTTAAGGCAACTCGCTGCACCCTTCCTTAGAAAGCTAGGTGGACTCAGCTCTTCAACAGCTCCAGGGATTCTGTTCTCTCACGACATACATGCCATTGAAGTCTGCCTCATTGCTCTCATTGGAGCTACACTAAGAAACACAATCTGCTTCGCCTTCTTCTAGGAACTCTTACCCAAGGACCCCATACCTACAGGAGAAAGGAGGCTTGCATTCCTACTGGAATCTAAGCAAAGTTTTTCCTGTTACACTGCAGGACTTTAGAATAGGTTCAGGCCCGAAGGGTTACATAGAGCGTTCCAAGAATGAGGGAGTTCGATACATGCAGAAAACCCTGTGAAGAAAAGTTGATTCAGCAAGGGACCAGGGTTTGGCTAGAGTCTCTATTGACTTGTTAGAAATCAGAAGGGTTTCGGCTGCATGTTAACCCGAGAAGGAGACCTGGTGGCACAAGCCTTGCTTTCCCATGTTAAATCTCTAAACATGCTTCCCTGAAGAATCCTAAATAACACTGTTTTTACCTGGCTTCTGGTCACTGTAGGCAGCCCTCTGGAAAGAAAAGGAGTTTTCTCTAAGGAAACACGGTGCTTCCATAGCATGGGTGGGAGCTCCTGCTGTCCTGCTCTAGAGCTACAGGGAAACTTGACGTGAGTGTTTGCCTCAAGCTAAGGCCTGAAAAGCCTTGCTGAAGCGAAAGCGCTTAGCAGTTTCCATTATGTCGTATTCGAAGTTCTGCTTTACTTGAATGTTTCTTCACTTACCAGACACAAGGCACCCTCGTGTAGGCACCCTTTTTCGTAGAAATACAGTGAGTACCAGCAGTCTTCTTTGCTCTTCTAAGAAACATCCAGACCTAGAAGCCTTTCCCAGTCACTCTATGTAATCAGAGTGTAGGGCAACTCGCTGCACCCTTCCTTAGGAAGCTAGGTGGACTCAGCTCTTCAACAGCTCCAGGGATTCTGTTCTCTCACGTCCTACATGCCATGGAAGTCTGCCTCATTGCCCTCTGTGGAGCTTCACTAAGATACACAATCTGCTTCGCCTATCTCTAGGAACTCTTACCCAATGACCCCATACCTACAGGAGAAAGGAGGCTTGCATTCCTACTGGAACCAAAGCACAGTTTTTCCTTTTACACTGCAGGACTTTAGAATAGGCTTAGGCCCTATAGCATACATAGAACGTTCCAAGGATGAGGGAGTTCCATATATGCAGAACACTCTGTGAAGAAAAGGTGATTCAGCAAGGGACCAGGGTGTAGCTAGAGTCTCTTTGGACTTTTTAGATATAAGAAGGTGTCCGGGTGCATGTTCACCAGAAAAGAAGACTTGAATGCCTAAGCCTTGCGTTCCCATTTTAAATCTCTATCCACTCCAGCCTGAGGTACCTAAATAACACTGTTTTGACTGGCCTCTATTCACTGTGGGCAGCCCTCTGGAAAGAAAAGGAGTTTCTCTAAGGAAACACGGTGCTTCCATAGCATGGGTGGGAGTTCCTCCTGTCATGCTCTAGAGCTACAGGGTAACTTGACGTGAGTCCTTGCCTCAAGCTAAGGCCTGAAAAGCCCTGCTGAAGCGAAAGCGCTTAGCATTTTCCATTATGTCGTATTGGAAGTTCTGCTTTACTTGAACGTTTCTTCACTCTACCAGACACTAGGCACCCTAGTGTAGGCACCCTCTTTCGTACAACTACAGTGAGTACCAGCAGTCTCCTTTACCCTTCTAAGAAACATCCAGACCTAGAAGCCTTTCCCAGTCACACTATGTATTCAGAGTTTAAGGCAACTCGCTGCACCCTTCCTTAGAAAGCTAGGTGGACTCAGCTCTTCAACAGCTCCAGGGATTCTGTTCTCTCACGACATACATGCCATTGAAGTCTGCCTCATTGCTCTCATTGGAGCTACACTAAGAAACACAATCTGCTTCGCCTTCTTCTAGGAACTCTTACCCAAGGACCCCATACCTACAGGAGAAAGGAGGCTTGCATTCCTACTGGAATCTAAGCAAAGTTTTTCCTGTTACACTGCAGGACTTTAGAATAGGTTTAGGCCCGAAGGGTTACATAGAGCGTTCCAAGAATGAGGGAGTTCGATACATGCAGAAAACCCTGTGAAGAAAAGTTGACTCAGCAAGGGACCAGGGTTTGGCTAGAGTCTCTATTGACTTGTTAGAAATCAGAAGGGTTTCGGCTGCATGTTAACCCGAGAAGGAGACCTGGTGGCACAAGCCTTGCTTTCCCATGTTAAATCTCTAAACATGCTTCCCTGAAGAATCCTAAATAACACTGTTTTTACCTGGCTTCTGGTCACTGTAGGCAGCCCTCTGGAAAGAAAAGGAGTTTTCTCTAAGGAAACACGGTGCTTCCATAGCATGGGTGGGAGCTCCTGCTGTCCTGCTCTAGAGCTACAGGGAAACTTGACGTGAGTGTTTGCCTCAAGCTAAGGCCTGAAAAGCCTTGCTGAAGCGAAAGCGCTTAGCAGTTTCCATTATGTCGTATTCGAAGTTCTGCTTTACTTGAATGTTTCTTCACTTACCAGACACAAGGCACCCTCGTGTAGGCACCCTTTTTCGTAGAAATACAGTGAGTACCAGCAGTCTTCTTTGCTCTTCTAAGAAACATCCAGACCTAGAAGCCTTTCCCAGTCACTCTATGTAATCAGAGTGTAGGGCAACTCGCTGCACCCTTCCTTAGGAAGCTAGGTGGACTCAGCTCTTCAACAGCTCCAGGGATTCTGTTCTCTCACGTCCTACATGCCATGGAAGTCTGCCTCATTGCCCTCTGTGGAGCTTCACTAAGATACACAATCTGCTTCGCCTATCTCTAGGAACTCTTACCCAATGACCCCATACCTACAGGAGAAAGGAGGCTTGCATTCCTACTGGAACCAAAGCACAGTTTTTCCTTTTACACTGCAGGACTTTAGAATAGGCTTAGGCCCTATAGCATACATAGAACGTTCCAAGGATGAGGGAGTTCCATATATGCAGAACACTCTGTGAAGAAAAGGTGATTCAGCAAGGGACCAGGGTGTAGCTAGAGTCTCTTTGGACTTTTTAGATATAAGAAGGTGTCCGGGTCATGTTCACCGGAAAAGAAGACCTGAATGCCTAAGCCTTCCGTTCCCATTTTAAATCTGTATCCAGGCTGCCTTGAGATACCTAAATAACACTGTTTTTGACAGTCCTCTATTCACTGTGGGCTGCCCTCTGGAAAGAAAAGGAGTTTCTCTAAGGAAACACGGTGCTTCCATAGCATGGGTGGAGCTCGTGCTTTCCTGCTCTAGAGCTACAGGGAAACTTGACGTGAGTCTTTGCCTCAAGCTAAGGCCTGTAAAGCGCTGCTGAAGCGAAAGCGCTTAGCAGTTTCCATTATGTCGTATTGGAAGTTCTGCTTTACTTGAACGTTTCTTCACTCTACCAGACACTAGGCACCCTAGTGTAGGCACCCTCTTTCGTACAACTACAGTGAGTACCAGCAGTCTCCTTTACCCTTCTAAGAAACATCCAGACCTAGAAGCCTTTCCCAGTCACACTATGTATTCAGAGTTTAAGGCAACTCGCTGCACCCTTCCTTAGAAAGCTAGGTGGACTCAGCTCTTCAACAGCTCCAGGGATTCTGTTCTCTCACGACATACATGCCATTGAAGTCTGCCTCTTTGCTCTCATTGGAGCTACACTAAGAAACACAATCTGCTTCGCCTTCTTCTAGGAACTCTTACCCAAGGACCCCATACTTACAGGAGAAAGGAGGCTTGCATTCCTACTGGAATCTAAGCAAAGTTTTTCCTGTTACACTGCAGGACTTTAGAATAGGTTTAGGCCCGAAGGGTTACATAGAGTGTTCCAAGAATGAGGGAGTTCGATACATGCAGAAAACCCTGTGAAGAAAAGTTGATTCAGCAAGGGACCAGGGTTTGGCTAGAGTCTCTATTGACTTGTTAGAAATCAGAAGGGTTTCGGCTGCATGTTAACCTGAGAAGGAGACCTGATGGCACAAGCCTTGCTTTCCCATGTTAAATCTCTAAACATGCTTCCCTGAAGAATCCTAAATAACACTGTTTTTACCTGGCTTCTGGTCATTGTAGGCAGCCCTCTCGAAAGAAAAGGAGTTTTCTCTAAGGAAACACGGTGCTTCCATAGCATGGGTGGGAGCTCCTGCTGTCCTGCTCTAGAGCTACAGGGAAACTTGACGTGAGTGTTTGCCTCAAGCTAAGGCCTGAAAAGCCTTGCTGAAGCGAAAGCGCTTAGCAGTTTCCATTATGTCGTATTCGAAGTTCTGCTTTACTTGAATGTTTCTTCACTTACCAGACACAAGGCACCCTCGTGTAGGCACCCTATTTCGTAGAAATACAGTGAGTACCAGCAGTCTTCTTTGCTCTTCTAAGAAACATCCAGACCTAGAAGCCTTTCCCAGTCACTCTATGTAATCAGAGTGTAGGGCAACTCGCTGCACCCTTCCTTAGGAAGCTAGGTGGACTCAGCTCTTCAACAGCTCCAGGGATTCTGTTCTCTCACGTCCTACATGCCATGGAAGTCTGCCTCATTGCCCTCTGTGGAGCTTCACTAAGATACACAATCTGCTTCGCCTACCTCTAGGAACTCGTACCCAATGACCCCATACCTACAGGAGAAAGGAGGCTTGCATTCCTACTGGAACCAAAGCACACTTTTTCCTTTTACACTGCAGGACTTTAGAATAGGCTTAGGCCCTATAGCATACATAGAACGTTCCAAGGATGAGGGAGTTCCATATATGCAGAACACTCTGTGAAGAAAAGGTGATTCAGCAAGGGACCAGGGTGTAGCTAGAGTCTCTTTGGACTTTTTAGATATAAGAAGGTGGCCGGGTGCATGTTCACCGGAAAAGAAGACTTGAATGCCTAAGCCTTGCGTTCCCATTTTAAATCTCTATCCACGCCAGCCTGAGATACCTAAATAACACTGTTTTGACTGGCCTCTATTCACTGTGGGCAGCCCTCTGGAAAGAAAAGGAGTTTCTCTAAGGAAACACAGTGCTTCCATAGCATGGGTGGGAGTTCCTCCTGTCATGCTCTAGAGCTACAGGGTAACTTGACGTGATTCCTTGCCTCCAGCTAAGGCCTGAAAAGCCCTGCTGAAGCGAAAGCGCTTAGCATTTTCCATTATGTCGTATTGGAAGTTCTGCTTTACTTGAACGTTTCTTCACTCTACCAGACACTAGGCACCCTAGTGTAGGCACCCTTTTTCGTACAACTACAGTGAGTACCAGCAGTCTCCTTTACCCTTCTAAGAAACATCCAGACCTAGAAGCCTTTCCCAGTCACACTATGTATTCAGAGTTTAAGGCAACTCGCTGCACCCTTCCTTAGAAAGCTAGGTGGACTCAGCTCTTCAACAGCTCCAGGGATTCTGTTCTCTCACGACCTACATGCCGTTGAAGTCTGCCTCATTGCTCTCATTGGAGCTACACTAAGAAACACAATCTGCTTCGCCTTCTTCTAGGAACTCTTACCCAAGGACCCCATACCTACAGGAGAAAGGAGGCTTGCATTCCTACTGGAATCTAAGCAAAGTTTTTCCTGTTACACTGCAGGACTTTAGAATAGGTTTAGGCCCGAAGGGTTACATAGAGCGTTCCAAGAATGAGGGAGTTCGATACATGCAGAAAACCCTGTGAAGAAAAGTTGATTCAGCAAGGGACCAGGGTTTGGCTAGAGTCTCTATTGACTTGTTAGAAATCAGAAGGGTTTCGGATGCATGTTAACCCGAGAAGGAGACCTGGTGGCACAAGCCTTGCTTTCCCATGTTAAATCTCTAAACATGCTTCCCTGAAGAATCCTAAATAACACTGTTTTTACCTGGCTTCTGGTCACTGTAGGCAGCCCTCTCGAAAGAAAAGGAGTTTTCTCTAAGGAAACACGGTGCTTCCATAGCATGGGTGGGAGCTCCTGCTGTCCTGCTCTAGAGCTACAGGGAAACTTGACGTGAGTGTTTGCCTCAAGCTAAGGCCTGAAAAGCCTTGCTGAAGCGAAAGCGCTTAGCAGTTTCCATTATGTCGTATTCCAAGTTCTGCTTTACTTGAATGTTTCTTCACTTACCAGACACAAGGCACCCTCGTGTAGGCACCCTTTTTCGTAGAAATACAGTGAGTACCAGCAGTCTTCTTTGCTCTTCTAAGAAACATCCAGACCTAGAAGCCTTTCCCAGTCACTCTATGTAATCAGAGTGTAGGGCAACTCGCTGCACCCTTCCTTAGGAAGCTAGGTGGACTCAGCTCTTCAACAGCTCCAGGGATTCTGTTCTCTCACGTTCTACATGCCATGGAAGTCTGCCTCATTGCCCTCTGTGGAGCTTCACTAAGATACACAATCTGCTTCGCCTACCTCTAGGAACTCGTACCCAATGACCCCATACCTACAGGAGAAAGGAGGCTTGCATTCCTACTGGAACCAAAGCACAGTTTTTCCTTTTACACTGCAGGACTTTAGAATAGGCTTAGGCCCTATAGCATACATAGAACGTTCCAAGGATGAGGGAGTTCCATATATGCAGAACACTGTGTGAAGAAAAGGTGATTCAGCAAGGGACCAGGGTGTAGCTAGAGTCTCTTTGGACTTTTTAGATATAAGAAGGTGTCCGGGTCATGTTCACCGGAAAAGAAGACCTGAATGCCTAAGCCTTCCGTTCCCATTTTAAATCTGTATCCAGGCTGCCTTGAGATACCTAAATAACACTGTTTTTGACAGTCCTCTATTCACTGTGGGCTGCCCTCTGGAAAGAAAAGGAGTTTCTCTAAGGAAACACGGTGCTTCCATAGCATGGGTGGAGCTCGTGCTTTCCTGCTCTAGAGCTACAGGGAAACTTGACGTGAGTCTTTGCCTCAAGCTAAGGCCTGTAAAGCGCTGCTGAAGCGAAAGCGCTTAGCAGTTTCCATTATGTCGTATTGGAAGTTCTGCTTTACTTGAACGTTTCTTCACTCTACCAGACACTAGGCACCCTAGTGTAGGCACCCTTTTTCGTACAACTACAGTGAGTACCAGCAGTCTCCTTTACCCTTCTAAGAAACATCCAGACCTAGAAGCCTTTCCCAGTCACACTATGTATTCAGAGTTTAAGGCAACTCGCTGCACCCTTCCTTAGAAAGCTAGGTGGACTCAGCTCTTCAACAGCTCCAGGGATTCTGTTCTCTCACGACCTACATGCCATTGAAGTCTGCCTCATTGCTCTCATTGGAGCTACACTAAGAAACACAATCTGCTTCGCCTTCTTCTAGGAACTCTTACCCAAGGACCCCATACCTACAGGAGAAAGGAGGCTTGCATTCCTACTGGAATCTAAGCAAAGTTTTTCCTGTTACACTGCAGGACTTTAGAATAGGTTCAGGCCCGAAGGGTTACATAGAGCGTTCCAAGAATGAGGGAGTTCGATACATGCAGAAAACCCTGTGAAGAAAAGTTGATTCAGCAAGGGACCAGGGTTTGGCTAGAGTCTCTATTGACTTGTTAGAAATCAGAAGGGTTTCGGCTGCATGTTAACCCGAGAAGGAGACCTGGTGGCACAAGCCTTGCTTTCCCATGTTAAATCTCTAAACATGCTTCCCTGAAGAATCCTAAATAACACTGTTTTTACCTGGCTTCTGGTCACTGTAGGCAGCCCTCTGGAAAGAAAAGGAGTTTTCTCTAAGGAAACACGGTGCTTCCATAGCATGGGTGGGAGCTCCTGCTGTCCTGCTCTAGAGCTACAGGGAAACTTGACGTGAGTGTTTGCCTCAAGCTAAGGCCTGAAAAGCCTTGCTGAAGCGAAAGCGCTTAGCAGTTTCCATTATGTCGTATTCGAAGTTCTGCTTTACTTGAATGTTTCTTCACTTACCAGACACAAGGCACCCTCGTGTAGGCACCCTTTTTCGTAGAAATACAGTGAGTACCAGCAGTCTTCTTTGCTCTTCTAAGAAACATCCAGACCTAGAAGCCTTTCCCAGTCACTCTATGTAATCAGAGTGTAGGGCAACTCGCTGCACCCTTCCTTAGGAAGCTAGGTGGACTCAGCTCTTCAACAGCTCCAGGGATTCTGTTCTCTCACGTCCTACATGCCATGGAAGTCTGCCTCATTGCCCTCTGTGGAGCTTCACTAAGATACACAATCTGCTTCGCCTACCTCTAGGAACTCTTACCCAATGACCCCATACCTACAGGAGAAAGGAGGCTTGCATTCCTACTGGAACCAAAGCACACTTTTTCCTTTTACACTGCAGGACTTTAGAATAGGCTTAGGCCCTATAGCATACATAGAACGTTCCAAGGATGAGGGAGTTCCATATATGCAGAACACTCTGTGAAGAAAAGGTGATTCAGCAAGGGACCAGGGTGTAGCTAGAGTCTCTTTGGACTTTTTAGATATAAGAAGGTGTCCGGGTGCATGTTCACCGGAAAAGAAGACTTGAATGCCTAAGCCTTGCGTTCCCATTTTAAATCTCTATCCACGCCAGCCTGAGATACCTAAATAACACTGTTTTGACTGGCCTCTATTCACTGTGGGCAGCCCTCTGGAAAGAAAAGGAGTTTCTCTAAGGAAACACGGTGCTTCCATAGCATGGGTTTGAGTTCCTCCTGTCATGCTCTAGAGCTACAGGGTAACTTGACGTGAGTCCTTGCCTCAAGCTAAGGCCTGAAAAGCCCTGCTGAAGCGAAAGCGCTTAGCATTTTCCATTATGTCGTATTGGAAGTTCTGCTTTACTTGAACGTTTCTTCACTCTACCAGACACTAGGCACCCTAGTGTAGGCACCCTCTTTCGTACAACTACAGTGAGTACCAGCAGTCTCCTTTACCCTTCTAAGAAACATCCAGACCTAGAAGCCTTTCCCAGTCACACTATGTATTCAGAGTTTAAGGCAACTCGCTGCACCCTTCCTTAGAAAGCTAGGTGGACTCAGCTCTTCAACAGCTCCAGGGATTCTGTTCTCTCACGACATACATGCCATTGAAGTCTGCCTCATTGCTCTCATTGGAGCTACACTAAGAAACACAATCTGCTTCGCCTTCTTCTAGGAACTCTTACCCAAGGACCCCATACCTACAGGAGAAAGGAGGCTTGCATTCCTACTGGAATCTAAGCAAAGTTTTTCCTGTTACACTGCAGGACTTTAGAATAGGTTCAGGCCCGAAGGGTTACATAGAGCGTTCCAAGAATGAGGGAGTTCGATACATGCAGAAAACCCTGTGAAGAAAAGTTGACTCAGCAAGGGACCAGGGTTTGGCTAGAGTCTCTATTGACTTGTTAGAAATCAGAAGGGTTTCGGCTGCATGTTAACCCGAGAAGGAGACCTGGTGGCACAAGCCTTGCTTTCCCATGTTAAATCTCTAAACATGCTTCCCTGAAGAATCCTAAATAACACTGTTTTTACCTGGCTTCTGGTCACTGTAGGCAGCCCTCTGGAAAGAAAAGGAGTTTTCTCTAAGGAAACACGGTGCTTCCATAGCATGGGTGGGAGCTCCTGCTGTCCTGCTCTAGAGCTACAGGGAAACTTGACGTGAGTGTTTGCCTCAAGCTAAGGCCTGAAAAGCCTTGCTGAAGCGAAAGCGCTTAGCAGTTTCCATTATGTCGTATTCGAAGTTCTGCTTTACTTGAATGTTTCTTCACTTACCAGACACAAGGCACCCTCGTGTAGGCACCCTTTTTCGTAGAAATACAGTGAGTACCAGCAGTCTTCTTTGCTCTTCTAAGAAACATCCAGACCTAGAAGCCTTTCCCAGTCACTCTATGTAATCAGAGTGTAGGGCAACTCGCTGCACCCTTCCTTAGGAAGCTAGGTGGACTCAGCTCTTCAACAGCTCCAGGGATTCTGTTCTCTCACGTCCTACATGCCATGGAAGTCTGCCTCATTGCCCTCTGTGGAGCTTCACTAAGATACACAATCTGCTTCGCCTACCTCTAGGAACTCTTACCCAATGACCCCATACCTACAGGAGAAAGGAGGCTTGCATTCCTACTGGAACCAAAGCACACTTTTTCCTTTTACACTGCAGGACTTTAGAATAGGCTTAGGCCCTATAGCATACATAGAACGTTCCAAGGATGAGGGAGTTCCATATATGCAGAACACTCTGTGAAGAAAAGGTGATTCAGCAAGGGACCAGGGTGTAGCTAGAGTCTCTTTGGACTTTTTAGATATAAGAAGGTGTCCGGGTGCATGTTCACCGGAAAAGAAGACTTGAATGCCTAAGCCTTGCGTTCCCATTTTAAATCTCTATCCACGCCAGCCTGAGATACCTAAATAACACTGTTTTGACTGGCCTCTATTCACTGTGGGCAGCCCTCTGGAAAGAAAAGGAGTTTCTCTAAGGAAACACGGTGCTTCCATAGCATGGGTGAGAGTTCCTCCTGTCATGCTCTAGAGCTACAGGGTAACTTGACGTGAGTCCTTGCCTCAAGCTAAGGCCTGAAAAGCCCTGCTGAAGCGAAAGCGCTTAGCATTTTCCATTATGTCGTATTGGAAGTTCTGCTTTACTTGAACGTTTCTTCACTCTACCAGACACTAGGCACCCTAGTGTAGGCACCCTCTTTCGTACAACTACAGTGAGTACCAGCAGTCTCCTTTACCCTTCTAAGAAACATCCAGACCTAGAAGCCTTTCCCAGTCACACTATGTATTCAGAGTTTAAGGCAACTCGCTGCACCCTTCCTTAGAAAGCTAGGTGGACTCAGCTCTTCAACAGCTCCAGGGATTCTGTTCTCTCACGACATACATGCCATTGAAGTCTGCCTCATTGCTCTCATTGGAGCTACACTAAGAAACACAATCTGCTTCGCCTTCTTCTAGGAACTCTTACCCAAGGACCCCATACCTACAGGAGAAAGGAGGCTTGCATTCCTACTGGAATCTAAGCAAAGTTTTTCCTGTTACACTGCAGGACTTTAGAATAGGTTCAGGCCCGAAGGGTTACATAGAGCGTTCCAAGAATGAGGGAGTTCGATACATGCAGAAAACCCTGTGAAGAAAAGTTGACTCAGCAAGGGACCAGGGTTTGGCTAGAGTCTCTATTGACTTGTTAGAAATCAGAAGGGTTTCGGCTGCATGTTAACCCGAGAAGGAGACCTGGTGGCACAAGCCTTGCTTTCCCATGTTAAATCTCTAAACATGCTTCCCTGAAGAATCCTAAATAACACTGTTTTTACCTGGCTTCTGGTCACTGTAGGCAGCCCTCTGGAAAGAAAAGGAGTTTTCTCTAAGGAAACACGGTGCTTCCATAGCATGGGTGGGAGCTCCTGCTGTCCTGCTCTAGAGCTACAGGGAAACTTGACGTGAGTGTTTGCCTCAAGCTAAGGCCTGAAAAGCCTTGCTGAAGCGAAAGCGCTTAGCAGTTTCCATTATGTCGTATTCGAAGTTCTGCTTTACTTGAATGTTTCTTCACTTACCAGACACAAGGCACCCTCGTGTAGGCACCCTTTTTCGTAGAAATACAGTGAGTACCAGCAGTCTTCTTTGCTCTTCTAAGAAACATCCAGACCTAGAAGCCTTTCCCAGTCACTCTATGTAATCAGAGTGTAGGGCAACTCGCTGCACCCTTCCTTAGGAAGCTAGGTGGACTCAGCTCTTCAACAGCTCCAGGGATTCTGTTCTCTCACGTCCTACATGCCATGGAAGTCTGCCTCATTGCCCTCTGTGGAGCTTCACTAAGATACACAATCTGCTTCGCCTACCTCTAGGAACTCTTACCCAATGACCCCATACCTACAGGAGAAAGGAGGCTTGCATTCCTACTGGAACCAAAGCACACTTTTTCCTTTTACACTGCAGGACTTTAGAATAGGCTTAGGCCCTATAGCATACATAGAACGTTCCAAGGATGAGGGAGTTCCATATATGCAGAACACTCTGTGAAGAAAAGGTGATTCAGCAAGGGACCAGGGTGTAGCTAGAGTCTCTTTGGACTTTTTAGATATAAGAAGGTGTCCGGGTCATGTTCACCGGAAAAGAAGACCTGAATGCCTAAGCCTTCCGTTCCCATTTTAAATCTGTATCCAGGCTGCCTTGAGATACCTAAATAACACTGTTTTTGACAGTCCTCTATTCACTGTGGGCTGCCCTCTGGAAAGAAAAGGAGTTTCTCTAAGGAAACACGGTGCTTCCATAGCATGGGTGGAGCTCGTGCTTTCCTGCTCTAGAGCTACAGGGAAACTTGACGTGAGTCTTTGCCTCAAGCTAAGGCCTGTAAAGCGCTGCTGAAGCGAAAGCGCTTAGCAGTTTCCATTATGTCGTATTGGAAGTTCTGCTTTACTTGAACGTTTCTTCACTCTACCAGACACTAGGCACCCTAGTGTAGGCACCCTCTTTCGTACAACTACAGTGAGTACCAGCAGTCTCCTTTACCCTTCTAAGAAACATCCAGACCTAGAAGCCTTTCCCAGTCACACTATGTATTCAGAGTTTAAGGCAACTCGCTGCACCCTTCCTTAGAAAGCTAGGTGGACTCAGCTCTTCAACAGCTCCAGGGATTCTGTTCTCTCACGACCTACATGCCATTGAAGTCTGCCTCATTGCTCTCATTGGAGCTACACTAAGAAACACAATCTGCTTCGCCTTCTTCTAGGAACTCTTACCCAAGGACCCCATACCTACAGGAGAAAGGAGGCTTGCATTCCTACTGGAATCTAAGCAAAGTTTTTCCTGTTACACTGCAGGACTTTAGAATAGGTTCAGGCCCGAAGGGTTACATAGAGCGTTCCAAGAATGAGGGAGTTCGATACATGCAGAAAACCCTGTGAAGAAAAGTTGATTCAGCAAGGGACCAGGGTTTGGCTAGAGTCTCTATTGACTTGTTAGAAATCAGAAGGGTTTCGGCTGCATGTTAACCCGAGAAGGAGACCTGGTGGCACAAGCCTTGCTTTCCCATGTTAAATCTCTAAACATGCTTCCCTGAAGAATCCTAAATAACACTGTTTTTACCTGGCTTCTGGTCACTGTAGGCAGCCCTCTGGAAAGAAAAGGAGTTTTCTCTAAGGAAACACGGTGCTTCCATAGCATGGGTGGGAGCTCCTGCTGTCCTGCTCTAGAGCTACAGGGAAACTTGACGTGAGTGTTTGCCTCAAGCTAAGGCCTGAAAAGCCTTGCTGAAGCGAAAGCGCTTAGCAGTTTCCATTATGTCGTATTCGAAGTTCTGCTTTACTTGAATGTTTCTTCACTTACCAGACACAAGGCACCCTCGTGTAGGCACCCTTTTTCGTAGAAATACAGTGAGTACCAGCAGTCTTCTTTGCTCTTCTAAGAAACATCCAGACCTAGAAGCCTTTCCCAGTCACTCTATGTAATCAGAGTGTAGGGCAACTCGCTGCACCCTTCCTTAGGAAGCTAGGTGGACTCAGCTCTTCAACAGCTCCAGGGATTCTGTTCTCTCACGTCCTACATGCCATGGAAGCCTGCCTCATTGCCCTCTGTGGAGCTTCACTAAGGTACACAATCTGCTTCGCCTACCTCTAGGAACTCTTACCCAATGACCCCATACCTACAGGAGAAAGGAGGCTTGCATTCCTACTGGAACCAAAGCACAGTTTTTCCTTTTACACTGCAGGACTTTAGAATAGGCTTAGGCCCTATAGCATACATAGAACGTTCCAAGGATGAGGGAGTTCCATATATGCAGAACACTCTGTGAAGAAAAGTTGATTCAGCAAGGGACCAGGGTGTAGCTAGAGTCTCTTTGGACTTTTTAGATATAAGAAGGTGTCCGGGTGCATGTTCACCGGAAAAGAAGACTTGAATGCCTAAGCCTTGCGTTCCCATTTTAAATCTCTATCC
Organism: Balaenoptera physalus; assembly: GCF_965194825.1. NCBI lineage: Eukaryota > Metazoa > Chordata > Mammalia > Artiodactyla > Balaenopteridae > Balaenoptera > Balaenoptera physalus. The sequence continues at coordinate 5,962,616 of NC_138902.1, read as the reverse complement.
ACGCCAGCCTGAGATACCTAAATAACACTGTTTTGACTGGCCTCTATTCACTGTGGGCAGCCCTCTGGAAAGAAAAGGAGTTTCTCTAAGGAAACACGGTGCTTCCATAGCATGGGTGGGAGTTCCTCCTGTCATGCTCTAGAGCTACAGGGTAACTTGACGTGAGTCCTTGCCTCAAGCTAAGGCCTGAAAAGCCCTGCTGAAGCGAAAGCGCTTAGCATTTTCCATTATGTCGTATTGGAAGTTCTGCTTTACTTGAACGTTTCTTCACTCTACCAGACACTAGGCACCCTAGTGTAGGCACCCTCTTTCGTACAACTACAGTGAGTACCAGCAGTCTCCTTTACCCTTCTAAGAAACATCCAGACCTAGAAGCCTTTCCCAGTCACACTATGTATTCAGAGTTTAAGGCAACTCGCTGCACCCTTCCTTAGAAAGCTAGGTGGACTCAGCTCTTCAACAGCTCCAGGGATTCTGTTCTCTCACGACATACATGCCATTGAAGTCTGCCTCATTGCTCTCATTGGAGCTACACTAAGAAACACAATCTGCTTCGCCTTCTTCTAGGAACTCTTACCCAAGGACCCCATACCTACAGGAGAAAGGAGGCTTGCATTCCTACTGGAATCTAAGCAAAGTTTTTCCTGTTACACTGCAGGACTTTAGAATAGGTTCAGGCCCGAAGGGTTACATAGAGCATTCCAAGAATGAGGGAGTTCGATACATGCAGAAAACCCTGTGAAGAAAAGTTGATTCAGCAAGGGACCAGGGTTTGGCTAGAGTCTCTATTGACTTGTTAGAAATCAGAAGGGTTTCGGCTGCATGTTAACCCGAGAAGGAGACCTGGTGGCACAAGCCTTGCTTTCCCATGTTAAATCTCTAAACATGCTTCCCTGAAGAATCCTAAATAACACTGTTTTTACCTGGCTTCTGGTCACTGTAGGCAGCCCTCTCGAAAGAAAAGGAGTTTTCTCTAAGGAAACACGGTGCTTCCATAGCATGGGTGGGAGCTCCTGCTGTCCTGCTCTAGAGCTACAGGGAAACTTGACGTGAGTGTTTGCCTCAAGCTAAGGCCTGAAAAGCCTTGCTGAAGCGAAAGCGCTTAGCAGTTTCCATTATGTCGTATTCCAAGTTCTGCTTTACTTGAATGTTTCTTCACTTACCAGACACAAGGCACCCTCGTGTAGGCACCCTTTTTCGTAGAAATACAGTGAGTACCAGCAGTCTTCTTTGCTCTTCTAAGAAACATCCAGACCTAGAAGCCTTTCCCAGTCACTCTATGTAATCAGAGTGTAGGGCAACTCGCTGCACCCTTCCTTAGGAAGCTAGGTGGACTCAGCTCTTCAACAGCTCCAGGGATTCTGTTCTCTCACGTCCTACATGCCATGGAAGTCTGCCTCATTGCCCTCTGTGGAGCTTCACTAAGATACACAATCTGCTTCGCCTACCTCTAGGAACTCTTACCCAATGACCCCATACCTACAGGAGAAAGGAGGCTTGCATTCCTACTGGAACCAAAGCACAGTTTTTCCTTTTACACTGCAGGACTTTAGAATAGGCTTAGGCCCTATAGCATACATAGAACGTTCCAAGGATGAGGGAGTTCCATATATGCAGAACACTCTGTGAAGAAAAGGTGATTCAGCAAGGGACCAGGGTGTAGCTAGAGTCTCTTTGGACTTTTTAGATATAAGAAGGTGTCCGGGTCATGTTCACCGGAAAAGAAGACCTGAATGCCTAAGCCTTCCGTTCCCATTTTAAATCTGTATCCAGGCTGCCTTGAGATACCTAAATAACACTGTTTTTGACAGTCCTCTATTCACTGTGGGCTGCCCTCTGGAAAGAAAAGGAGTTTCTCTAAGGAAACACGGTGCTTCCATAGCATGGGTGGAGCTCGTGCTTTCCTGCTCTAGAGCTACAGGGAAACTTGACGTGAGTCTTTGCCTCAAGCTAAGGCCTGTAAAGCGCTGCTGAAGCGAAAGCGCTTAGCAGTTTCCATTATGTCGTATTGGAAGTTCTGCTTTACTTGAACGTTTCTTCACTCTACCAGACACTAGGCACCCTAGTGTAGGCACCCTCTTTCGTACAACTACAGTGAGTACCAGCAGTCTCCTTTACCCTTCTAAGAAACATCCAGACCTAGAAGCCTTTCCCAGTCACACTATGTATTCAGAGTTTAAGGCAACTCGCTGCACCCTTCCTTAGAAAGCTAGGTGGACTCAGCTCTTCAACAGCTCCAGGGATTCTGTTCTCTCACGACATACATGCCATTGAAGTCTGCCTCTTTGCTCTCATTGGAGCTACACTAAGAAACACAATCTGCTTCGCCTTCTTCTAGGAACTCTTACCCAAGGACCCCATACTTACAGGAGAAAGGAGGCTTGCATTCCTACTGGAATCTAAGCAAAGTTTTTCCTGTTACACTGCAGGACTTTAGAATAGGTTTAGGCCCGAAGGGTTACATAGAGCGTTCCAAGAATGAGGGAGTTCGATACATGCAGAAAACCCTGTGAAGAAAAGTTGATTCAGCAAGGGACCAGGGTTTGGCTAGAGTCTCTATTGACTTGTTAGAAATCAGAAGGGTTTCGGCTGCATGTTAACCCGAGAAGGAGACCTGATGGCACAAGCCTTGCTTTCCCATGTTAAATCTCTAAACATGCTTCCCTGAAGAATCCTAAATAACACTGTTTTTACCTGGCTTCTGGTCATTGTAGGCAGCCCTCTCGAAAGAAAAGGAGTTTTCTCTAAGGAAACACGGTGCTTCCATAGCATGGGTGGGAGCTCCTGCTGTCCTGCTCTAGAGCTACAGGGAAACTTGACGTGAGTGTTTGCCTCAAGCTAAGGCCTGAAAAGCCTTGCTGAAGCGAAAGCGCTTAGCAGTTTCCATTATGTCGTATTCGAAGTTCTGCTTTACTTGAATGTTTCTTCACTTACCAGACACAAGGCACCCTCGTGTAGGCACCCTATTTCGTAGAAATACAGTGAGTACCAGCAGTCTTCTTTGCTCTTCTAAGAAACATCCAGACCTAGAAGCCTTTCCCAGTCACTCTATGTAATCAGAGTGTAGGGCAACTCGCTGCACCCTTCCTTAGGAAGCTAGGTGGACTCAGCTCTTCAACAGCTCCAGGGATTCTGTTCTCTCACGTCCTACATGCCATGGAAGTCTGCCTCATTGCCCTCTGTGGAGCTTCACTAAGATACACAATCTGCTTCGCCTACCTCTAGGAACTCGTACCCAATGACCCCATACCTACAGGAGAAAGGAGGCTTGCATTCCTACTGGAACCAAAGCACAGTTTTTCCTTTTACACTGCAGGACTTTAGAATAGGCTTAGGCCCTATAGCATACATAGAACGTTCCAAGGATGAGGGAGTTCCATATATGCAGAACACTCTGTGAAGAAAAGGTGATTCAGCAAGGGACCAGGGTGTAGCTAGAGTCTCTTTGGACTTTTTAGATATAAGAAGGTGTCCGGGTGCATGTTCACCGGAAAAGAAGACTTGAATGCCTAAGCCTTGCGTTCCCATTTTAAATCTCTATCCATGCCAGCCTGAGATACCTAAATAACACTGTTTTGACTGGCCTCTATTCACTGTGGGCAGCCCTCTGGAAAGAAAAGGAGTTTCTCTAAGGAAACACGGTGCTTCCATAGCATGGGTGGGAGTTCCTCCTGTCATGCTCTAGAGCTACAGGGTAACTTGACGTGAGTCCTTGCCTCCAGCTAAGGCCTGAAAAGCCCTGCTGAAGCGAAAGCGCTTAGCATTTTCCATTATGTCGTATTGGAAGTTCTGCTTTACTTGAACGTTTCTTCACTCTACCAGACACTAGGCACCCTAGTGTAGGCACCCTTTTTCGTACAACTACAGTGAGTACCAGCAGTCTCCTTTACCCTTCTAAGAAACATCCAGACCTAGAAGCCTTTCCCAGTCACACTATGTATTCAGAGTTTAAGGCAACTCGCTGCACCCTTCCTTAGAAAGCTAGGTGGACTCAGCTCTTCAACAGCTCCAGGGATTCTGTTCTCTCACGACCTACATGCCGTTGAAGTCTGCCTCATTGCTCTCATTGGAGCTACACTAAGAAACACAATCTGCTTCGCCTTCTTCTAGGAACTCTTACCCAAGGACCCCATACCTACAGGAGAAAGGAGGCTTGCATTCCTACTGGAATCTAAGCAAAGTTTTTCCTGTTACACTGCAGGACTTTAGAATAGGTTTAGGCCCGAAGGGTTACATAGAGTGTTCCAAGAATGAGGGAGTTCGATACATGCAGAAAACCCTGTGAAGAAAAGTTGATTCAGCAAGGGACCAGGGTTTGGCTAGAGTCTCTATTGACTTGTTAGAAATCAGAAGGGTTTCGTCTGCATGTTAACCCGAGAAGGAGACCTGGTGGCACAAGCCTTGCTTTCCCATGTTAAATCTCTAAACATGCTTCCCTGAAGAATCCTAAATAACACTGTTTTTACCTGGCTTCTGGTCACTGTAGGCAGCCCTCTGGAAAGAAAAGGAGTTTTCTCTAAGGAAACACGGTGCTTCCATAGCATGGGTGGGAGCTCCTGCTGTCCTGCTCTAGAGCTACAGGGAAACTTGACGTGAGTGTTTGCCTCAAGCTAAGGCCTGAAAAGCCTTGCTGAAGCGAAAGCGCTTAGCAGTTTCCATTATGTCGTATTCCAAGTTCTGCTTTACTTGAATGTTTCTTCACTTACCAGACACAAGGCACCCTCGTGTAGGCACCCTTTTTCGTAGAAATACAGTGAGTACCAGCAGTCTTCTTTGCTCTTCTAAGAAACATCCAGACCTAGAAGCCTTTCCCAGTCACTCTATGTAATCAGAGTGTAGGGCAACTCGCTGCACCCTTCCTTAGGAAGCTAGGTGGACTCAGCTCTTCAACAGCTCCAGGGATTCTGTTCTCTCACGTCCTACATGCCATGGAAGTCTGCCTCATTGCCCTCTGTGGAGCTTCACTAAGATACACAATCTGCTTCGCCTACCTCTAGGAACTCTTACCCAATGACCCCATACCTACAGGAGAAAGGAGGCTTGCATTCCTACTGGAACCAAAGCACAGTTTTTCCTTTTACACTGCAGGACTTTAGAATAGGCTTAGGCCCTATAGCATACATAGAACGTTCCAAGGATGAGGGAGTTCCATATATGCAGAACACTCTGTGAAGAAAAGGTGATTCAGCAAGGGACCAGGGTGTAGCTAGAGTGTCTTTGGACTTTTTAGGTATAAGAAGGTGTCCGGGTGCATGTTCACCGGAAAAGAAGACTTGAATGCCTAAGCCTTGCGTTCCCATTTTAAATCTCTATCCACTCCAGCCTGAGATACCTAAATAACACTGTTTTGACTGGCCTCTATTCACTGTGGGCAGCCCTCTGGAAAGAAAAGGAGTTTCTCTAAGGAAACACGGTGCTTCCATAGCATGGGTGGAGCTCGTGCTTTCCTGCTCTAGAGCTACAGGGAAACTTGACGTGAGTCTTTGCCTCAAGCTAAGGCCTGTAAAGCGCTGCTGAAGCGAAAGCGCTTAGCAGTTTCCATTATGTCGTATTGGAAGTTCTGCTTTACTTGAACGTTTCTTCACTCTACCAGACACTAGGCACCCTAGTGTAGGCACCCTCTTTCGTACAACTACAGTGAGTACCAGCAGTCTCCTTTACCCTTCTAAGAAACATCCAGACCTAGAAGCCTTTCCCAGTCACACTATGTATTCAGAGTTTAAGGCAACTCGCTGCACCCTTCCTTAGAAAGCTAGGTGGACTCAGCTCTTCAACAGCTCCAGGGATTCTGTTCTCTCACGACATACATGCCATTGAAGTCTGCCTCTTTGCTCTCATTGGAGCTACACTAAGAAACACAATCTGCTTCGCCTTCTTCTAGGAACTCTTACCCAAGGACCCCATACTTACAGGAGAAAGGAGGCTTGCATTCCTACTGGAATCTAAGCAAAGTTTTTCCTGTTACACTGCAGGACTTTAGAATAGGTTTAGGCCCGAAGGGTTACATAGAGCGTTCCAAGAATGAGGGAGTTCGATACATGCAGAAAACCCTGTGAAGAAAAGTTGATTCAGCAAGGGACCAGGGTTTGGCTAGAGTCTCTATTGACTTGTTAGAAATCAGAAGGGTTTCGGCTGCATGTTAACCCGAGAAGGAGACCTGATGGCACAAGCCTTGCTTTCCCATGTTAAATCTCTAAACATGCTTCCCTGAAGAATCCTAAATAACACTGTTTTTACCTGGCTTCTGGTCATTGTAGGCAGCCCTCTCGAAAGAAAAGGAGTTTTCTCTAAGGAAACACGGTGCTTCCATAGCATGGGTGGGAGCTCCTGCTGTCCTGCTCTAGAGCTACAGGGAAACTTGACGTGAGTGTTTGCCTCAAGCTAAGGCCTGAAAAGCCTTGCTGAAGCGAAAGCGCTTAGCAGTTTCCATTATGTCGTATTCGAAGTTCTGCTTTACTTGAATGTTTCTTCACTTACCAGACACAAGGCACCCTCGTGTAGGCACCCTATTTCGTAGAAATACAGTGAGTACCAGCAGTCTTCTTTGCTCTTCTAAGAAACATCCAGACCTAGAAGCCTTTCCCAGTCACTCTATGTAATCAGAGTGTAGGGCAACTCGCTGCACCCTTCCTTAGGAAGCTAGGTGGACTCAGCTCTTCAACAGCTCCAGGGATTCTGTTCTCTCACGTCCTACATGCCATGGAAGTCTGCCTCATTGCCCTCTGTGGAGCTTCACTAAGATACACAATCTGCTTCGCCTACCTCTAGGAACTCGTACCCAATGACCCCATACCTACAGGAGAAAGGAGGCTTGCATTCCTACTGGAACCAAAGCACAGTTTTTCCTTTTACACTGCAGGACTTTAGAATAGGCTTAGGCCCTATAGCATACATAGAACGTTCCAAGGATGAGGGAGTTCCATATATGCAGAACACTCTGTGAAGAAAAGGTGATTCAGCAAGGGACCAGGGTGTAGCTAGAGTCTCTTTGGACTTTTTAGATATAAGAAGGTGTCCGGGTGCATGTTCACCGGAAAAGAAGACTTGAATGCCTAAGCCTTGCGTTCCCATTTTAAATCTCTATCCATGCCAGCCTGAGATACCTAAATAACACTGTTTTGACTGGCCTCTATTCACTGTGGGCAGCCCTCTGGAAAGAAAAGGAGTTTCTCTAAGGAAACACGGTGCTTCCATAGCATGGGTGGGAGTTCCTCCTGTCATGCTCTAGAGCTACAGGGTAACTTGACGTGAGTCCTTGCCTCCAGCTAAGGCCTGAAAAGCCCTGCTGAAGCGAAAGCGCTTAGCATTTTCCATTATGTCGTATTGGAAGTTCTGCTTTACTTGAACGTTTCTTCACTCTACCAGACACTAGGCACCCTAGTGTAGGCACCCTTTTTCGTACAACTACAGTGAGTACCAGCAGTCTCCTTTACCCTTCTAAGAAACATCCAGACCTAGAAGCCTTTCCCAGTCACACTATGTATTCAGAGTTTAAGGCAACTCGCTGCACCCTTCCTTAGAAAGCTAGGTGGACTCAGCTCTTCAACAGCTCCAGGGATTCTGTTCTCTCACGACCTACATGCCGTTGAAGTCTGCCTCATTGCTCTCATTGGAGCTACACTAAGAAACACAATCTGCTTCGCCTTCTTCTAGGAACTCTTACCCAAGGACCCCATACCTACAGGAGAAAGGAGGCTTGCATTCCTACTGGAATCTAAGCAAAGTTTTTCCTGTTACACTGCAGGACTTTAGAATAGGTTTAGGCCCGAAGGGTTACATAGAGTGTTCCAAGAATGAGGGAGTTCGATACATGCAGAAAACCCTGTGAAGAAAAGTTGATTCAGCAAGGGACCAGGGTTTGGCTAGAGTCTCTATTGACTTGTTAGAAATCAGAAGGGTTTCGTCTGCATGTTAACCCGAGAAGGAGACCTGGTGGCACAAGCCTTGCTTTCCCATGTTAAATCTCTAAACATGCTTCCCTGAAGAATCCTAAATAACACTGTTTTTACCTGGCTTCTGGTCACTGTAGGCAGCCCTCTGGAAAGAAAAGGAGTTTTCTCTAAGGAAACACGGTGCTTCCATAGCATGGGTGGGAGCTCCTGCTGTCCTGCTCTAGAGCTACAGGGAAACTTGACGTGAGTGTTTGCCTCAAGCTAAGGCCTGAAAAGCCTTGCTGAAGCGAAAGCGCTTAGCAGTTTCCATTATGTCGTATTCCAAGTTCTGCTTTACTTGAATGTTTCTTCACTTACCAGACACAAGGCACCCTCGTGTAGGCACCCTTTTTCGTAGAAATACAGTGAGTACCAGCAGTCTTCTTTGCTCTTCTAAGAAACATCCAGACCTAGAAGCCTTTCCCAGTCACTCTATGTAATCAGAGTGTAGGGCAACTCGCTGCACCCTTCCTTAGGAAGCTAGGTGGACTCAGCTCTTCAACAGCTCCAGGGATTCTGTTCTCTCACGTCCTACATGCCATGGAAGTCTGCCTCATTGCCCTCTGTGGAGCTTCACTAAGATACACAATCTGCTTCGCCTACCTCTAGGAACTCTTACCCAATGACCCCATACCTACAGGAGAAAGGAGGCTTGCATTCCTACTGGAACCAAAGCACAGTTTTTCCTTTTACACTGCAGGACTTTAGAATAGGCTTAGGCCCTATAGCATACATAGAACGTTCCAAGGATGAGGGAGTTCCATATATGCAGAACACTCTGTGAAGAAAAGGTGATTCAGCAAGGGACCAGGGTGTAGCTAGAGTGTCTTTGGACTTTTTAGGTATAAGAAGGTGTCCGGGTGCATGTTCACCGGAAAAGAAGACTTGAATGCCTAAGCCTTGCGTTCCCATTTTAAATCTCTATCCACTCCAGCCTGAGATACCTAAATAACACTGTTTTGACTGGCCTCTATTCACTGTGGGCAGCCCTCTGGAAAGAAAAGGAGTTTCTCTAAGGAAACACGGTGCTTCCATAGCATGGGTGGAGCTCGTGCTTTCCTGCTCTAGAGCTACAGGGAAACTTGACGTGAGTCTTTGCCTCAAGCTAAGGCCTGTAAAGCGCTGCTGAAGCGAAAGCGCTTAGCAGTTTCCATTATGTCGTATTGGAAGTTCTGCTTTACTTGAACGTTTCTTCACTCTACCAGACACTAGGCACCCTAGTGTAGGCACCCTCTTTCGTACAACTACAGTGAGTACCAGCAGTCTCCTTTACCCTTCTAAGAAACATCCAGACCTAGAAGCCTTTCCCAGTCACACTATGTATTCAGAGTTTAAGGCAACTCGCTGCACCCTTCCTTAGAAAGCTAGGTGGACTCAGCTCTTCAACAGCTCCAGGGATTCTGTTCTCTCACGACATACATGCCATTGAAGTCTGCCTCTTTGCTCTCATTGGAGCTACACTAAGAAACACAATCTGCTTCGCCTTCTTCTAGGAACTCTTACCCAAGGACCCCATACTTACAGGAGAAAGGAGGCTTGCATTCCTACTGGAATCTAAGCAAAGTTTTTCCTGTTACACTGCAGGACTTTAGAATAGGTTTAGGCCCGAAGGGTTACATAGAGCGTTCCAAGAATGAGGGAGTTCGATACATGCAGAAAACCCTGTGAAGAAAAGTTGATTCAGCAAGGGACCAGGGTTTGGCTAGAGTCTCTATTGACTTGTTAGAAATCAGAAGGGTTTCGGCTGCATGTTAACCCGAGAAGGAGACCTGATGGCACAAGCCTTGCTTTCCCATGTTAAATCTCTAAACATGCTTCCCTGAAGAATCCTAAATAACACTGTTTTTACCTGGCTTCTGGTCATTGTAGGCAGCCCTCTCGAAAGAAAAGGAGTTTTCTCTAAGGAAACACGGTGCTTCCATAGCATGGGTGGGAGCTCCTGCTGTCCTGCTCTAGAGCTACAGGGAAACTTGACGTGAGTGTTTGCCTCAAGCTAAGGCCTGAAAAGCCTTGCTGAAGCGAAAGCGCTTAGCAGTTTCCATTATGTCGTATTCGAAGTTCTGCTTTACTTGAATGTTTCTTCACTTACCAGACACAAGGCACCCTCGTGTAGGCACCCTATTTCGTAGAAATACAGTGAGTACCAGCAGTCTTCTTTGCTCTTCTAAGAAACATCCAGACCTAGAAGCCTTTCCCAGTCACTCTATGTAATCAGAGTGTAGGGCAACTCGCTGCACCCTTCCTTAGGAAGCTAGGTGGACTCAGCTCTTCAACAGCTCCAGGGATTCTGTTCTCTCACGTCCTACATGCCATGGAAGTCTGCCTCATTGCCCTCTGTGGAGCTTCACTAAGATACACAATCTGCTTCGCCTACCTCTAGGAACTCGTACCCAATGACCCCATACCTACAGGAGAAAGGAGGCTTGCATTCCTACTGGAACCAAAGCACAGTTTTTCCTTTTACACTGCAGGACTTTAGAATAGGCTTAGGCCCTATAGCATACATAGAACGTTCCAAGGATGAGGGAGTTCCATATATGCAGAACACTCTGTGAAGAAAAGGTGATTCAGCAAGGGACCAGGGTGTAGCTAGAGTCTCTTTGGACTTTTTAGATATAAGAAGGTGTCCGGGTGCATGTTCACCGGAAAAGAAGACTTGAATGCCTAAGCCTTGCGTTCCCATTTTAAATCTCTATCCATGCCAGCCTGAGATACCTAAATAACACTGTTTTGACTGGCCTCTATTCACTGTGGGCAGCCCTCTGGAAAGAAAAGGAGTTTCTCTAAGGAAACACGGTGCTTCCATAGCATGGGTGGGAGTTCCTCCTGTCATGCTCTAGAGCTACAGGGTAACTTGACGTGAGTCCTTGCCTCCAGCTAAGGCCTGAAAAGCCCTGCTGAAGCGAAAGCGCTTAGCATTTTCCATTATGTCGTATTGGAAGTTCTGCTTTACTTGAACGTTTCTTCACTCTACCAGACACTAGGCACCCTAGTGTAGGCACCCTTTTTCGTACAACTACAGTGAGTACCAGCAGTCTCCTTTACCCTTCTAAGAAACATCCAGACCTAGAAGCCTTTCCCAGTCACACTATGTATTCAGAGTTTAAGGCAACTCGCTGCACCCTTCCTTAGAAAGCTAGGTGGACTCAGCTCTTCAACAGCTCCAGGGATTCTGTTCTCTCACGACCTACATGCCATTGAAGTCTGCCTCATTGCTCTCATTGGAGCTACACTAAGAAACACAATCTGCTTCGCCTTCTTCTAGGAACTCTTACCCAAGGACCCCATACCTACAGGAGAAAGGAGGCTTGCATTCCTACTGGAATCTAAGCAAAGTTTTTCCTGTTACACTGCAGGACTTTAGAATAGGTTCAGGCCCGAAGGGTTACATAGAGCGTTCCAAGAATGAGGGAGTTCGATACATGCAGAAAACCCTGTGAAGAAAAGTTGATTCAGCAAGGGACCAGGGTTTGGCTAGAGTCTCTATTGACTTGTTAGAAATCAGAAGGGTTTCGGCTGCATGTTAACCCGAGAAGGAGACCTGGTGGCACAAGCCTTGCTTTCCCATGTTAAATCTCTAAACATGCTTCCCTGAAGAATCCTAAATAACACTGTTTTTACCTGGCTTCTGGTCACTGTAGGCAGCCCTCTCGAAAGAAAAGGAGTTTTCTCTAAGGAAACACGGTGCTTCCATAGCATGGGTGGGAGCTCCTGCTGTCCTGCTCTAGAGCTACAGGGAAACTTGACGTGAGTGTTTGCCTCAAGCTAAGGCCTGAAAAGCCTTGCTGAAGCGAAAGCGCTTAGCAGTTTCCATTATGTCGTATTCGAAGTTCTGCTTTACTTGAATGTTTCTTCACTTACCAGACACAAGGCACCCTCGTGTAGGCACCCTTTTTCGTAGAAATACAGTGAGTACCAGCAGTCTTCTTTGCTCTTCTAAGAAACATCCAGACCTAGAAGCCTTTCCCAGTCACTCTATGTAATCAGAGTGTAGGGCAACTCGCTGCACCCTTCCTTAGGAAGCTAGGTGGACTCAGCTCTTCAACAGCTCCAGGGATTCTGTTCTCTCACGTCCTACATGCCATGGAAGTCTGCCTCATTGCCCTCTGTGGAGCTTCACTAAGATACACAATCTGCTTCGCCTACCTCTAGGAACTCTTACCCAATGACCCCATACCTACAGGAGAAAGGAGGCTTGCATTCCTACTGGAACCAAAGCACAGTTTTTCCTTTTACACTGCAGGACTTTAGAATAGGCTTAGGCCCTATAGCATACATAGAACGTTCCAAGGATGAGGGAGTTCCATATATGCAGAACACTCTGTGAAGAAAAGGTGATTCAGCAAGGGACCAGGGTGTAGCTAGAGTCTCTTTGGACTTTTTAGATATAAGAAGGTGTCCGGGTCATGTTCACCGGAAAAGAAGACCTGAATGCCTAAGCCTTCCGTTCCCATTTTAAATCTGTATCCAGGCTGCCTTGAGATACCTAAATAACACTGTTTTTGACAGTCCTCTATTCACTGTGGGCTGCCCTCTGGAAAGAAAAGGAGTTTCTCTAAGGAAACACGGTGCTTCCATAGCATGGGTGGAGCTCGTGCTTTCCTGCTCTAGAGCTACAGGGAAACTTGACGTGAGTCTTTGCCTCAAGCTAAGGCCTGTAAAGCGCTGCTGAAGCGAAAGCGCTTAGCAGTTTCCATTATGTCGTATTGGAAGTTCTGCTTTACTTGAACGTTTCTTCACTCTACCAGACACTAGGCACCCTAGTGTAGGCACCCTCTTTCGTACAACTACAGTGAGTACCAGCAGTCTCCTTTACCCTTCTAAGAAACATCCAGACCTAGAAGCCTTTCCCAGTCACACTATGTATTCAGAGTTTAAGGCAACTCGCTGCACCCTTCCTTAGAAAGCTAGGTGGACTCAGCTCTTCAACAGCTCCAGGGATTCTGTTCTCTCACGACATACATGCCATTGAAGTCTGCCTCTTTGCTCTCATTGGAGCTACACTAAGAAACACAATCTGCTTCGCCTTCTTCTAGGAACTCTTACCCAAGGACCCCATACTTACAGGAGAAAGGAGGCTTGCATTCCTACTGGAATCTAAGCAAAGTTTTTCCTGTTACACTGCAGGACTTTAGAATAGGTTTAGGCCCGAAGGGTTACATAGAGCGTTCCAAGAATGAGGGAGTTCGATACATGCAGAAAACCCTGTGAAGAAAAGTTGATTCAGCAAGGGACCAGGGTTTGGCTAGAGTCTCTATTGACTTGTTAGAAATCAGAAGGGTTTCGGCTGCATGTTAACCCGAGAAGGAGACCTGATGGCACAAGCCTTGCTTTCCCATGTTAAATCTCTAAACATGCTTCCCTGAAGAATCCTAAATAACACTGTTTTTACCTGGCTTCTGGTCATTGTAGGCAGCCCTCTCGAAAGAAAAGGAGTTTTCTCTAAGGAAACACGGTGCTTCCATAGCATGGGTGGGAGCTCCTGCTGTCCTGCTCTAGAGCTACAGGGAAACTTGACGTGAGTGTTTGCCTCAAGCTAAGGCCTGAAAAGCCTTGCTGAAGCGAAAGCGCTTAGCAGTTTCCATTATGTCGTATTCGAAGTTCTGCTTTACTTGAATGTTTCTTCACTTACCAGACACAAGGCACCCTCGTGTAGGCACCCTATTTCGTAGAAATACAGTGAGTACCAGCAGTCTTCTTTGCTCTTCTAAGAAACATCCAGACCTAGAAGCCTTTCCCAGTCACTCTATGTAATCAGAGTGTAGGGCAACTCGCTGCACCCTTCCTTAGGAAGCTAGGTGGACTCAGCTCTTCAACAGCTCCAGGGATTCTGTTCTCTCACGTCCTACATGCCATGGAAGTCTGCCTCATTGCCCTCTGTGGAGCTTCACTAAGATACACAATCTGCTTCGCCTACCTCTAGGAACTCGTACCCAATGACCCCATACCTACAGGAGAAAGGAGGCTTGCATTCCTACTGGAACCAAAGCACAGTTTTTCCTTTTACACTGCAGGACTTTAGAATAGGCTTAGGCCCTATAGCATACATAGAACGTTCCAAGGATGAGGGAGTTCCATATATGCAGAACACTCTGTGAAGAAAAGGTGATTCAGCAAGGGACCAGGGTGTAGCTAGAGTCTCTTTGGACTTTTTAGATATAAGAAGGTGTCCGGGTGCATGTTCACCGGAAAAGAAGACTTGAATGCCTAAGCCTTGCGTTCCCATTTTAAATCTCTATCCATGCCAGCCTGAGATACCTAAATAACACTGTTTTGACTGGCCTCTATTCACTGTGGGCAGCCCGCTGGAAAGAAAAGGAGTTTCTCTAAGGAAACACGGTGCTTCCATAGCATGGGTGGGAGTTCCTCCTGTCATGCTCTAGAGCTACAGGGTAACTTGACGTGAGTCCTTGCCTCCAGCTAAGGCCTGAAAAGCCCTGCTGAAGCGAAAGCGCTTAGCATTTTCCATTATGTCGTATTGGAAGTTCTGCTTTACTTGAACGTTTCTTCACTCTACCAGACACTAGGCACCCTAGTGTAGGCACCCTTTTTCGTACAACTACAGTGAGTACCAGCAGTCTCCTTTACCCTTCTAAGAAACATCCAGACCTAGAAGCCTTTCCCAGTCACACTATGTATTCAGAGTTTAAGGCAACTCGCTGCACCCTTCCTTAGAAAGCTAGGTGGACTCAGCTCTTCAACAGCTCCAGGGATTCTGTTCTCTCACGACCTACATGCCATTGAAGTCTGCCTCATTGCTCTCATTGGAGCTACACTAAGAAACACAATCTGCTTCGCCTTCTTCTAGGAACTCTTACCCAAGGACCCCATACCTACAGGAGAAAGGAGGCTTGCATTCCTACTGGAATCTAAGCAAAGTTTTTCCTGTTACACTGCAGGACTTTAGAATAGGTTCAGGCCCGAAGGGTTACATAGAGCGTTCCAAGAATGAGGGAGTTCGATACATGCAGAAAACCCTGTGAAGAAAAGTTGATTCAGCAAGGGACCAGGGTTTGGCTAGAGTCTCTATTGACTTGTTAGAAATCAGAAGGGTTTCGGCTGCATGTTAACCCGAGAAGGAGACCTGGTGGCACAAGCCTTGCTTTCCCATGTTAAATCTCTAAACATGCTTCCCTGAAGAATCCTAAATAACACTGTTTTTACCTGGCTTCTGGTCACTGTAGGCAGCCCTCTCGAAAGAAAAGGAGTTTTCTCTAAGGAAACACGGTGCTTCCATAGCATGGGTGGGAGCTCCTGCTGTCCTGCTCTAGAGCTACAGGGAAACTTGACGTGAGTGTTTGCCTCAAGCTAAGGCCTGAAAAGCCTTGCTGAAGCGAAAGCGCTTAGCAGTTTCCATTATGTCGTATTCGAAGTTCTGCTTTACTTGAATGTTTCTTCACTTACCAGACACAAGGCACCCTCGTGTAGGCACCCTTTTTCGTAGAAATACAGTGAGTACCAGCAGTCTTCTTTGCTCTTCTAAGAAACATCCAGACCTAGAAGCCTTTCCCAGTCACTCTATGTAATCAGAGTGTAGGGCAACTCGCTGCACCCTTCCTTAGGAAGCTAGGTGGACTCAGCTCTTCAACAGCTCCAGGGATTCTGTTCTCTCACGTCCTACATGCCATGGAAGTCTGCCTCATTGCCCTCTGTGGAGCTTCACTAAGATACACAATCTGCTTCGCCTACCTCTAGGAACTCTTACCCAATGACCCCATACCTACAGGAGAAAGGAGGCTTGCATTCCTACTGGAACCAAAGCACAGTTTTTCCTTTTACACTGCAGGACTTTAGAATAGGCTTAGGCCCTATAGCATACATAGAACGTTCCAAGGATGAGGGAGTTCCATATATGCAGAACACTCTGTGAAGAAAAGGTGATTCAGCAAGGGACCAGGGTGTAGCTAGAGTCTCTTTGGACTTTTTAGATATAAGAAGGTGTCCGGGTCATGTTCACCGGAAAAGAAGACCTGAATGCCTAAGCCTTCCGTTCCCATTTTAAATCTGTATCCAGGCTGCCTTGAGATACCTAAATAACACTGTTTTTGACAGTCCTCTATTCACTGTGGGCTGCCCTCTGGAAAGAAAAGGAGTTTCTCTAAGGAAACACGGTGCTTCCATAGCATGGGTGGAGCTCGTGCTTTCCTGCTCTAGAGCTACAGGGAAACTTGACGTGAGTCTTTGCCTCAAGCTAAGGCCTGTAAAGCGCTGCTGAAGCGAAAGCGCTTAGCAGTTTCCATTATGTCGTATTGGAAGTTCTGCTTTACTTGAACGTTTCTTCACTCTACCAGACACTAGGCACCCTAGTGTAGGCACCCTCTTTCGTACAACTACAGTGAGTACCAGCAGTCTCCTTTACCCTTCTAAGAAACATCCAGACCTAGAAGCCTTTCCCAGTCACACTATGTATTCAGAGTTTAAGGCAACTCGCTGCACCCTTCCTTAGAAAGCTAGGTGGACTCAGCTCTTCAACAGCTCCAGGGATTCTGTTCTCTCACGACATACATGCCATTGAAGTCTGCCTCTTTGCTCTCATTGGAGCTACACTAAGAAACACAATCTGCTTCGCCTTCTTCTAGGAACTCTTACCCAAGGACCCCATACTTACAGGAGAAAGGAGGCTTGCATTCCTACTGGAATCTAAGCAAAGTTTTTCCTGTTACACTGCAGGACTTTAGAATAGGTTTAGGCCCGAAGGGTTACATAGAGCGTTCCAAGAATGAGGGAGTTCGATACATGCAGAAAACCCTGTGAAGAAAAGTTGATTCAGCAAGGGACCAGGGTTTGGCTAGAGTCTCTATTGACTTGTTAGAAATCAGAAGGGTTTCGGCTGCATGTTAACCCGAGAAGGAGACCTGATGGCACAAGCCTTGCTTTCCCATGTTAAATCTCTAAACATGCTTCCCTGAAGAATCCTAAATAACACTGTTTTTACCTGGCTTCTGGTCATTGTAGGCAGCCCTCTCGAAAGAAAAGGAGTTTTCTCTAAGGAAACACGGTGCTTCCATAGCATGGGTGGGAGCTCCTGCTGTCCTGCTCTAGAGCTACAGGGAAACTTGACGTGAGTGTTTGCCTCAAGCTAAGGCCTGAAAAGCCTTGCTGAAGCGAAAGCGCTTAGCAGTTTCCATTATGTCGTATTCGAAGTTCTGCTTTACTTGAATGTTTCTTCACTTACCAGACACAAGGCACCCTCGTGTAGGCACCCTATTTCGTAGAAATACAGTGAGTACCAGCAGTCTTCTTTGCTCTTCTAAGAAACATCCAGACCTAGAAGCCTTTCCCAGTCACTCTATGTAATCAGAGTGTAGGGCAACTCGCTGCACCCTTCCTTAGGAAGCTAGGTGGACTCAGCTCTTCAACAGCTCCAGGGATTCTGTTCTCTCACGTCCTACATGCCATGGAAGTCTGCCTCATTGCCCTCTGTGGAGCTTCACTAAGATACACAATCTGCTTCGCCTACCTCTAGGAACTCGTACCCAATGACCCCATACCTACAGGAGAAAGGAGGCTTGCATTCCTACTGGAACCAAAGCACAGTTTTTCCTTTTACACTGCAGGACTTTAGAATAGGCTTAGGCCCTATAGCATACATAGAACGTTCCAAGGATGAGGGAGTTCCATATATGCAGAACACTCTGTGAAGAAAAGGTGATTCAGCAAGGGACCAGGGTGTAGCTAGAGTCTCTTTGGACTTTTTAGATATAAGAAGGTGTCCGGGTGCATGTTCACCGGAAAAGAAGACTTGAATGCCTAAGCCTTGCGTTCCCATTTTAAATCTCTATCCATGCCAGCCTGAGATACCTAAATAACACTGTTTTGACTGGCCTCTATTCACTGTGGGCAGCCCTCTGGAAAGAAAAGGAGTTTCTCTAAGGAAACACGGTGCTTCCATAGCATGGGTGGGAGTTCCTCCTGTCATGCTCTAGAGCTACAGGGTAACTTGACGTGAGTCCTTGCCTCCAGCTAAGGCCTGAAAAGCCCTGCTGAAGCGAAAGCGCTTAGCATTTTCCATTATGTCGTATTGGAAGTTCTGCTTTACTTGAACGTTTCTTCACTCTACCAGACACTAGGCACCCTAGTGTAGGCACCCTTTTTCGTACAACTACAGTGAGTACCAGCAGTCTCCTTTACCCTTCTAAGAAACATCCAGACCTAGAAGCCTTTCCCAGTCACACTATGTATTCAGAGTTTAAGGCAACTCGCTGCACCCTTCCTTAGAAAGCTAGGTGGACTCAGCTCTTCAACAGCTCCAGGGATTCTGTTCTCTCACGACCTACATGCCATTGAAGTCTGCCTCATTGCTCTCATTGGAGCTACACTAAGAAACACAATCTGCTTCGCCTTCTTCTAGGAACTCTTACCCAAGGACCCCATACCTACAGGAGAAAGGAGGCTTGCATTCCTACTGGAATCTAAGCAAAGTTTTTCCTGTTACACTGCAGGACTTTAGAATAGGTTCAGGCCCGAAGGGTTACATAGAGCGTTCCAAGAATGAGGGAGTTCGATACATGCAGAAAACCCTGTGAAGAAAAGTTGATTCAGCAAGGGACCAGGGTTTGGCTAGAGTCTCTATTGACTTGTTAGAAATCAGAAGGGTTTCGGCTGCATGTTAACCCGAGAAGGAGACCTGGTGGCACAAGCCTTGCTTTCCCATGTTAAATCTCTAAACATGCTTCCCTGAAGAATCCTAAATAACACTGTTTTTACCTGGCTTCTGGTCACTGTAGGCAGCCCTCTCGAAAGAAAAGGAGTTTTCTCTAAGGAAACACGGTGCTTCCATAGCATGGGTGGGAGCTCCTGCTGTCCTGCTCTAGAGCTACAGGGAAACTTGACGTGAGTGTTTGCCTCAAGCTAAGGCCTGAAAAGCCTTGCTGAAGCGAAAGCGCTTAGCAGTTTCCATTATGTCGTATTCGAAGTTCTGCTTTACTTGAATGTTTCTTCACTTACCAGACACAAGGCACCCTCGTGTAGGCACCCTTTTTCGTAGAAATACAGTGAGTACCAGCAGTCTTCTTTGCTCTTCTAAGAAACATCCAGACCTAGAAGCCTTTCCCAGTCACTCTATGTAATCAGAGTGTAGGGCAACTCGCTGCACCCTTCCTTAGGAAGCTAGGTGGACTCAGCTCTTCAACAGCTCCAGGGATTCTGTTCTCTCACGTCCTACATGCCATGGAAGTCTGCCTCATTGCCCTCTGTGGAGCTTCACTAAGATACACAATCTGCTTCGCCTACCTCTAGGAACTCTTACCCAATGACCCCATACCTACAGGAGAAAGGAGGCTTGCATTCCTACTGGAACCAAAGCACAGTTTTTCCTTTTACACTGCAGGACTTTAGAATAGGCTTAGGCCCTATAGCATACATAGAACGTTCCAAGGATGAGGGAGTTCCATATATGCAGAACACTCTGTGAAGAAAAGGTGATTCAGCAAGGGACCAGGGTGTAGCTAGAGTCTCTTTGGACTTTTTAGATATAAGAAGGTGTCCGGGTCATGTTCACCGGAAAAGAAGACCTGAATGCCTAAGCCTTCCGTTCCCATTTTAAATCTGTATCCAGGCTGCCTTGAGATACCTAAATAACACTGTTTTTGACAGTCCTCTATTCACTGTGGGCTGCCCTCTGGAAAGAAAAGGAGTTTCTCTAAGGAAACACGGTGCTTCCATAGCATGGGTGGAGCTCGTGCTTTCCTGCTCTAGAGCTACAGGGAAACTTGACGTGAGTCTTTGCCTCAAGCTAAGGCCTGTAAAGCGCTGCTGAAGCG
Organism: Balaenoptera physalus; assembly: GCF_965194825.1. Taxonomy (NCBI): domain Eukaryota; kingdom Metazoa; phylum Chordata; class Mammalia; order Artiodactyla; family Balaenopteridae; genus Balaenoptera; species Balaenoptera physalus. Next base: position 5,942,923 of record NC_138902.1, on the reverse strand, counting down.
AAAGCGCTTAGCAGTTTCCATTATGTCGTATTGGAAGTTCTGCTTTACTTGAACGTTTCTTCACTCTACCAGACACTAGGCACCCTAGTGTAGGCACCCTCTTTCGTACAACTACAGTGAGTACCAGCAGTCTCCTTTACCCTTCTAAGAAACATCCAGACCTAGAAGCCTTTCCCAGTCACACTATGTATTCAGAGTTTAAGGCAACTCGCTGCACCCTTCCTTAGAAAGCTAGGTGGACTCAGCTCTTCAACAGCTCCAGGGATTCTGTTCTCTCACGACATACATGCCATTGAAGTCTGCCTCATTGCTCTCATTGGAGCTACACTAAGAAACACAATCTGCTTCGCCTTCTTCTAGGAACTCTTACCCAAGGACCCCATACCTACAGGAGAAAGGAGGCTTGCATTCCTACTGGAATCTAAGCAAAGTTTTTCCTGTTACACTGCAGGACTTTAGAATAGGTTCAGGCCCGAAGGGTTACATAGAGCGTTCCAAGAATGAGGGAGTTCGATACATGCAGAAAACCCTGTGAAGAAAAGTTGATTCAGCAAGGGACCAGGGTTTGGCTAGAGTCTCTATTGACTTGTTAGAAATCAGAAGGGTTTCGGCTGCATGTTAACCCGAGAAGGAGACCTGGTGGCACAAGCCTTGCTTTCCCATGTTAAATCTCTAAACATGCTTCCCTGAAGAATCCTAAATAACACTGTTTTTACCTGGCTTCTGGTCACTGTAGGCAGCCCTCTGGAAAGAAAAGGAGTTTTCTCTAAGGAAACACGGTGCTTCCATAGCATGGGTGGGAGCTCCTGCTGTCCTGCTCTAGAGCTACAGGGAAACTTGACGTGAGTGTTTGCCTCAAGCTAAGGCCTGAAAAGCCTTGCTGAAGCGAAAGCGCTTAGCAGTTTCCATTATGTCGTATTCGAAGTTCTGCTTTACTTGAATGTTTCTTCACTTACCAGACACAAGGCACCCTCGTGTAGGCACCCTTTTTCATAGAAATACAGTGAGTACCAGCAGTCTTCTTTGCTCTTCTAAGAAACATCCAGACCTAGAAGCCTTTCCCAGTCACTCTATGTAATCAGAGTGTAGGGCAACTCGCTGCACCCTTCCTTAGGAAGCTACGTGGACTCAGCTCTTCAACAGCTCCAGGGATTCTGTTCTCTCACGTCCTACATGCCATGGAAGTCTGCCTCATTGCCCTCTGTGGAGCTTCACTAAGATACACAATCTGCTTCGCCTACCTCTAGGAACTCTTACCCAATGACCCCATACCTACAGGAGAAAGGAGGCTTGCATTCCTACTGGAACCAAAGCACAGTTTTTCCTTTTACACTGCAGGACTTTAGAATAGGCTTAGGCCCTATAGCATACATAGAACGTTCCAAGGATGAGGGAGTTCCATATATGCAGAACACTCTGTGAAGAAAAGGTGATTCAGCAAGGGACCAGGGTGTAGCTAGAGTCTCTTTGGACTTTTTAGATATAAGAAGGTGTCCGGGTGCATGTTCACCGGAAAAGAAGACTTGAATGCCTAAGCCTTGCGTTCCCATTTTAAATCTCTATCCACGCCAGCCTGAGATACCTAAATAACACTGTTTTGACTGGCCTCTATTCACTGTGGGCAGCCCTCTGGAAAGAAAAGGAGTTTCTCTAAGGAAACACGGTGCTTCCATAGCATGGGTGGAGCTCGTGCTTTCCTGCTCTAGAGCTACAGGGAAACTTGACGTGAGTCTTTGCCTCAAGCTAAGGCCTGTAAAGCGCTGCTGAAGCGAAAGCGCTTAGCAGTTTCCATTATGTCGTATTGGAAGTTCTGCTTTACTTGAACGTTTCTTCACTCTACCAGACACTAGGCACCCTAGTGTAGGCACCCTCTTTCGTACAACTACAGTGAGTACCAGCAGTCTCCTTTACCCTTCTAAGAAACATCCAGACCTAGAAGCCTTTCCCAGTCACACTATGTATTCAGAGTTTAAGGCAACTCGCTGCACTCTTCCTTAGAAAGCTAGGTGGACTCAGCTCTTCAACAGCTCCAGGGATTCTGTTCTCTCACGACATACATGCCATTGAAGTCTGCCTCTTTGTTCTCATTGGAGCTACACTAAGAAACACAATCTGCTTCGCCTTCTTCTAGGAACTCTTACCTAAGGACCCCATACTTACAGGAGAAAGGAGGCTTGCATTCCTACTGGAATCTAAGCAAAGTTTTTCCTGTTACACTGCAGGACTTTAGAATAGGTTTAGGCCCGAAGGGTTACATAGAGCGTTCCAAGAATGAGGGAGTTCGATACATGCAGAAAACCCTGTGAAGAAAAGTTGATTCAGCAAGGGACCAGGGTTTGGCTAGAGTCTCTATTGACTTGTTAGAAATCAGAAGGGTTTCGGCTGCATGTTAACCCGAGAAGGAGACCTGATGGCACAAGCCTTGCTTTCCCATGTTAAATCTCTAAACATGCTTCCCTGAAGAATCCTAAATAACACTGTTTTTACCTGGCTTCTGGTCATTGTAGGCAGCCCTCTCGAAAGAAAAGGAGTTTTCTCTAAGGAAACACGGTGCTTCCATAGCATGGGTGGGAGCTCCTGCTGTCCTGCTCTAGAGCTACAGGGAAACTTGACGTGAGTGTTTGCCTCAAGCTAAGGCCTGAAAAGCCTTGCTGAAGCGAAAGCGCTTAGCAGTTTCCATTATGTCGTATTCGAAGTTCTGCTTTACTTGAATGTTTCTTCACTTACCAGACACAAGGCACCCTCGTGTAGGCACCCTATTTCGTAGAAATACAGTGAGTACCAGCAGTCTTCTTTGCTCTTCTAAGAAACATCCAGACCTAGAAGCCTTTCCCAGTCACTCTATGTAATCAGAGTGTAGGGCAACTCGCTGCACCCTTCCTTAGGAAGCTAGGTGGACTCAGCTCTTCAACAGCTCCAGGGATTCTGTTCTCTCACGTCCTACATGCCATGGAAGTCTGCCTCATTGCCCTCTGTGGAGCTTCACTAAGATACACAATCTGCTTCGCCTATCTCTAGGAACTCTTACCCAATGACCCCATACCTACAGGAGAAAGGAGGCTTGCATTCCTACTGGAACCAAAGCACAGTTTTTCCTTTTACACTGCAGGACTTTAGAATAGGCTTAGGCCCTATAGCATACATAGAACGTTCCAAGGATGAGGGAGTTCCATATATGCAGAACACTCTGTGAAGAAAAGGTGATTCAGCAAGGGACCAGGGTGTAGCTAGAGTCTCTTTGGACTTTTTAGATATAAGAAGGTGTCCGGGTCATGTTCACCGGAAAAGAAGACCTGAATGCCTAAGCCTTCCGTTCCCATTTTAAATCTGTATCCAGGCTGCCTTGAGATACCTAAATAACACTGTTTTTGACAGTCCTCTATTCACTGTGGGCTGCCCTCTGGAAAGAAAAGGAGTTTCTCTAAGGAAACACGGTGCTTCCATAGCATGGGTGGAGCTCGTGCTTTCCTGCTCTAGAGCTACAGGGAAACTTGACGTGAGTCTTTGCCTCAAGCTAAGGCCTGTAAAGCGCTGCTGAAGCGAAAGCGCTTAGCAGTTTCCATTATGTCGTATTGGAAGTTCTGCTTTACTTGAACGTTTCTTCACTCTACCAGACACTAGGCACCCTAGTGTAGGCACCCTCTTTCGTACAACTACAGTGAGTACCAGCAGTCTCCTTTACCCTTCTAAGAAACATCCAGACCTAGAAGCCTTTCCCAGTCACACTATGTATTCAGAGTTTAAGGCAACTCGCTGCACCCTTCCTTAGAAAGCTAGGTGGACTCAGCTCTTCAACAGCTCCAGGGATTCTGTTCTCTCACGACCTACATGCCATTGAAGTCTGCCTCATTGCTCTCATTGGAGCTACACTAAGAAACACAATCTGCTTCGCCTTCTTCTAGGAACTCTTACCCAAGGACCCCATACCTACAGGAGAAAGGAGGCTTGCATTCCTACTGGAATCTAAGCAAAGTTTTTCCTGTTACACTGCAGGACTTTAGAATAGGTTCAGGCCCGAAGGGTTACATAGAGCGTTCCAAGAATGAGGGAGTTCGATACATGCAGAAAACCCTGTGAAGAAAAGTTGATTCAGCAAGGGACCAGGGTTTGGCTAGAGTCTCTATTGACTTGTTAGAAATCAGAAGGGTTTCGGCTGCATGTTAACCCGAGAAGGAGACCTGGTGGCACAAGCCTTGCTTTCCCATGTTAAATCTCTAAACATGCTTCCCTGAAGAATCCTAAATAACACTGTTTTTACCTGGCTTCTGGTCACTGTAGGCAGCCCTCTCGAAAGAAAAGGAGTTTTCTCTAAGGAAACACGGTGCTTCCATAGCATGGGTGGGAGCTCCTGCTGTCCTGCTCTAGAGCTACAGGGAAACTTGACGTGAGTGTTTGCCTCAAGCTAAGGCCTGAAAAGCCTTGCTGAAGCGAAAGCGCTTAGCAGTTTCCATTATGTCGTATTCGAAGTTCTGCTTTACTTGAATGTTTCTTCACTTACCAGACACAAGGCACCCTCGTGTAGGCACCCTTTTTCGTAGAAATACAGTGAGTACCAGCAGTCTTCTTTGCTCTTCTAAGAAACATCCAGACCTAGAAGCCTTTCCCAGTCACTCTATGTAATCAGAGTGTAGGGCAACTCGCTGCACCCTTCCTTAGGAAGCTAGGTGGACTCAGCTCTTCAACAGCTCCAGGGATTCTGTTCTCTCACGTCCTACATGCCATGGAAGCCTGCCTCATTGCCCTCTGTGGAGCTTCACTAAGGTAAACAATCTGCTTCGCCTACCTCTAGGAACTCTTACCCAATGACCCCATACCTACAGGAGAAAGGAGGCTTGCATTCCTACTGGAACCAAAGCACAGTTTTTCCTTTTACACTGCAGGACTTTAGAATAGGCTTAGGCCCTATAGCATACATAGAACGTTCCAAGGATGAGGGAGTTCCATATATGCAGAACACTCTGTGAAGAAAAGTTGATTCAGCAAGGGACCAGGGTGTAGCTAGAGTCTCTTTGGACTTTTTAGATATAAGAAGGTGTCCGGGTGCATGTTCACCGGAAAAGAAGACTTGAATGCCTAAGCCTTGCGTTCCCATTTTAAATCTCTATCCACGCCAGCCTGAGATACCTAAATAACACTGTTTTGACTGGCCTCTATTCACTGTGGGCAGCCCTCTGGAAAGAAAAGGAGTTTCTCTAAGGAAACACGGTGCTTCCATAGCATGGGTGGGAGTTCCTCCTGTCATGCTCTAGAGCTACAGGGTAACTTGACGTGAGTCCTTGCCTCAAGCTAAGGCCTGAAAAGCCCTGCTGAAGCGAAAGCGCTTAGCATTTTCCATTATGTCGTATTGGAAGTTCTGCTTTACTTGAACGTTTCTTCACTCTACCAGACACTAGGCACCCTAGTGTAGGCACCCTCTTTCGTACAACTACAGTGAGTACCAGCAGTCTCCTTTACCCTTCTAAGAAACATCCAAACCTAGAAGCCTTTCCCAGTCACACTATGTATTCAGAGTTTAAGGCAACTCGCTGCACCCTTCCTTAGAAAGCTAGGTGGACTCAGCTCTTCAACAGCTCCAGGGATTCTGTTCTCTCACGACATACATGCCATTGAAGTCTGCCTCATTGCTCTCATTGGAGCTACACTAAGAAACACAATCTGCTTCGCCTTCTTCTAGGAACTCTTACCCAAGGACCCCATACCTACAGGAGAAAGGAGGCTTGCATTCCTACTGGAATCTAAGCAAAGTTTTTCCTGTTACACTGCAGGACTTTAGAATAGGTTCAGGCCCGAAGGGTTACATAGAGCGTTCCAAGAATGAGGGAGTTCGATACATGCAGAAAACCCTGTGAAGAAAAGTTGATTCAGCAAGGGACCAGGGTTTGGCTAGAGTCTCTATTGACTTGTTAGAAATCAGAAGGGTTTCGGCTGCATGTTAACCCGAGAAGGAGACCTGGTGGCACAAGCCTTGCTTTCCCATGTTAAATCTCTAAACATGCTTCCCTGAAGAATCCTAAATAACACTGTTTTTACCTGGCTTCTGGTCACTGTAGGCAGCCCTCTCGAAAGAAAAGGAGTTTTCTCTAAGGAAACACGGTGCTTCCATAGCATGGGTGGGAGCTCCTGCTGTCCTGCTCTAGAGCTACAGGGAAACTTGACGTGAGTGTTTGCCTCAAGCTAAGGCCTGAAAAGCCTTGCTGAAGCGAAAGCGCTTAGCAGTTTCCATTATGTCGTATTCGAAGTTCTGCTTTACTTGAATGTTTCTTCACTTACCAGACACAAGGCACCCTCGTGTAGGCACCCTTTTTCGTAGAAATACAGTGAGTACCAGCAGTCTTCTTTGCTCTTCTAAGAAACATCCAGACCTAGAAGCCTTTCCCAGTCACTCTATGTAATCAGAGTGTAGGGCAACTCGCTGCACCCTTCCTTAGGAAGCTAGGTGGACTCAGCTCTTCAACAGCTCCAGGGATTCTGTTCTCTCACGTCCTACATGCCATGGAAGTCTGCCTCATTGCCCTCTGTGGAGCTTCACTAAGATACACAATCTGCTTCGCCTACCTCTAGGAACTCTTACCCAATGACCCCATACCTACAGGAGAAAGGAGGCTTGCATTCCTACTGGAACCAAAGCACACTTTTTCCTTTTACACTGCAGGACTTTAGAATAGGCTTAGGCCCTATAGCATACATAGAACGTTCCAAGGATGAGGGAGTTCCATATATGCAGAACACTCTGTGAAGAAAAGGTGATTCAGCAAGGGACCAGGGTGTAGCTAGAGTCTCTTTGGACTTTTTAGATATAAGAAGGTGTCCGGGTCATGTTCACCGGAAAAGAAGACCTGAATGCCTAAGCCTTCCGTTCCCATTTTAAATCTGTATCCAGGCTGCCTTGAGATACCTAAATAACACTGTTTTTGACAGTCCTCTATTCACTGTGGGCTGCCCTCTGGAAAGAAAAGGAGTTTCTCTAAGGAAACACGGTGCTTCCATAGCATGGGTGGAGCTCGTGCTTTCCTGCTCTAGAGCTACAGGGAAACTTGACGTCAGTCTTTGCCTCAAGCTAAGGCCTGTAAAGCGCTGCTGAAGCGAAAGCGCTTAGCAGTTTCCATTATGTCGTATTGGAAGTTCTGCTTTACTTGAACGTTTCTTCACTCTACCAGACACTAGGCACCCTAGTGTAGGCACCCTCTTTCGTACAACTACAGTGAGTACCAGCAGTCTCCTTTACCCTTCTAAGAAACATCCAGACCTAGAAGCCTTTCCCAGTCACACTATGTATTCAGAGTTTAAGGCAACTCGCTGCACCCTTCCTTAGAAAGCTAGGTGGACTCAGCTCTTCAACAGCTCCAGGGATTCTGTTCTCTCACGACATACATGCCATTGAAGTCTGCCTCTTTGCTCTCATTGGAGCTACACTAAGAAACACAATCTGCTTCGCCTTCTTCTAGGAACTCTTACCCAAGGACCCCATACTTACAGGAGAAAGGAGGCTTGCATTCCTACTGGAATCTAAGCAAAGTTTTTCCTGTTACACTGCAGGACTTTAGAATAGGTTTAGGCCCGAAGGGTTACATAGAGCGTTCCAAGAATGAGGGAGTTCGATACATGCAGAAAACCCTGTGAAGAAAAGTTGATTCAGCAAGGGACCAGGGTTTGGCTAGAGTCTCTATTGACTTGTTAGAAATCAGAAGGGTTTCGGCTGCATGTTAACCCGAGAAGGAGACCTGATGGCACAAGCCTTGCTTTCCCATGTTAAATCTCTAAACATGCTTCCCTGAAGAATCCTAAATAACACTGTTTTTACCTGGCTTCTGGTCATTGTAGGCAGCCCTCTCGAAAGAAAAGGAGTTTTCTCTAAGGAAACACGGTGCTTCCATAGCATGGGTGGGAGCTCCTGCTGTCCTGCTCTAGAGCTACAGGGAAACTTGACGTGAGTGTTTGCCTCAAGCTAAGGCCTGAAAAGCCTTGCTGAAGCGAAAGCGCTTAGCAGTTTCCATTATGTCGTATTCGAAGTTCTGCTTTACTTGAATGTTTCTTCACTTACCAGACACAAGGCACCCTCGTGTAGGCACCCTATTTCGTAGAAATACAGTGAGTACCAGCAGTCTTCTTTGCTCTTCTAAGAAACATCCAGACCTAGAAGCCTTTCCCAGTCACTCTATGTAATCAGAGTGTAGGGCAACTCGCTGCACCCTTCCTTAGGAAGCTAGGTGGACTCAGCTCTTCAACAGCTCCAGGGATTCTGTTCTCTCACGTCCTACATGCCATGGAAGTCTGCCTCATTGCCCTCTGTGGAGCTTCACTAAGATACACAATCTGCTTCGCCTACCTCTAGGAACTCGTACCCAATGACCCCATACCTACAGGAGAAAGGAGGCTTGCATTCCTACTGGAACCAAAGCACAGTTTTTCCTTTTACACTGCAGGACTTTAGAATAGGCTTAGGCCCTATAGCATACATAGAACGTTCCAAGGATGAGGGAGTTCCATATATGCAGAACACTCTGTGAAGAAAAGGTGATTCAGCAAGGGACCAGGGTGTAGCTAGAGTCTCTTTGGACTTTTTAGATATAAGAAGGTGTCCGGGTGCATGTTCACCGGAAAAGAAGACTTGAATGCCTAAGCCTTGCGTTCCCATTTTAAATCTCTATCCATGCCAGCCTGAGATACCTAAATAACACTGTTTTGACTGGCCTCTATTCACTGTGGGCAGCCCTCTGGAAAGAAAAGGAGTTTCTCTAAGGAAACACGGTGCTTCCATAGCATGGGTGGGAGTTCCTCCTGTCATGCTCTAGAGCTACAGGGTAACTTGACGTGAGTCCTTGCCTCCAGCTAAGGCCTGAAAAGCCCTGCTGAAGCGAAAGCGCTTAGCATTTTCCATTATGTCGTATTGGAAGTTCTGCTTTACTTGAACGTTTCTTCACTCTACCAGACACTAGGCACCCTAGTGTAGGCACCCTTTTTCGTACAACTACAGTGAGTACCAGCAGTCTCCTTTACCCTTCTAAGAAACATCCAGACCTAGAAGCCTTTCCCAGTCACACTATGTATTCAGAGTTTAAGGCAACTCGCTGCACCCTTCCTTAGAAAGCTAGGTGGACTCAGCTCTTCAACAGCTCCAGGGATTCTGTTCTCTCACGACCTACATGCCGTTGAAGTCTGCCTCATTGCTCTCATTGGAGCTACACTAAGAAACACAATCTGCTTCGCCTTCTTCTAGGAACTCTTACCCAAGGACCCCATACCTACAGGAGAAAGGAGGCTTGCATTCCTACTGGAATCTAAGCAAAGTTTTTCCTGTTACACTGCAGGACTTTAGAATAGGTTTAGGCCCGAAGGGTTACATAGAGCGTTCCAAGAATGAGGGAGTTCGATACATGCAGAAAACCCTGTGAAGAAAAGTTGATTCAGCAAGGGACCAGGGTTTGGCTAGAGTCTCTATTGACTTGTTACAAATCAGAAGGGTTTCGGCTGCATGTTAACCCGAGAAGGAGACCTGGTGGCACAAGCCTTGCTTTCCCATGTTAAATCTCTAAACATGCTTCCCTGAAGAATCCTAAATAACACTGTTTTTACCTGGCTTCTGGTCACTGTAGGCAGCCCTCTCGAAAGAAAAGGAGTTTTCTCTAAGGAAACACGGTGCTTCCATAGCATGGGTGGGAGCTCCTGCTGTCCTGCTCTAGAGCTACAGGGAAACTTGACGTGAGTGTTTGCCTCAAGCTAAGGCCTGAAAAGCCTTGCTGAAGCGAAAGCGCTTAGCAGTTTCCATTATGTCGTATTCCAAGTTCTGCTTTACTTGAATGTTTCTTCACTTACCAGACACAAGGCACCCTCGTGTAGGCACCCTTTTTCGTAGAAATACAGTGAGTACCAGCAGTCTTCTTTGCTCTTCTAAGAAACATCCAGACCTAGAAGCCTTTCCCAGTCACTCTATGTAATCAGAGTGTAGGGCAACTCGCTGCACCCTTCCTTAGGAAGCTAGGTGGACTCAGCTCTTCAACAGCTCCAGGGATTCTGTTCTCTCACGTCCTACATGCCATGGAAGTCTGCCTCATTGCCCTCTGTGGAGCTTCACTAAGATACACAATCTGCTTCGCCTATCTCTAGGAACTCTTACCCAATGACCCCATACCTACAGGAGAAAGGAGGCTTGCATTCCTACTGGAACCAAAGCACAGTTTTTCCTGTTACACTGCAGGACTTTAGAATAGGTTTAGGCCCGAAGGGTTACATAGAGTGTTCCAAGAATGAGGGAGTTCGATACATGCAGAAAACCCTGTGAAGAAAAGTTGATTCAGCAAGGGACCAGGGTTTGGCTAGAGTCTCTATTGACTTGTTAGAAATCAGAAGGGTTTCGGCTGCATGTTAACCCGAGAAGGAGACCTGGTGGCACAAGCCTTGCTTTCCCATGTTAAATCTCTAAACATGCTTCCCTGAAGAATCCTAAATAACACTGTTTTTACCTGGCTTCTGGTCACTGTAGGCAGCCCTCTCGAAAGAAAAGTTTTCTCTAAGGAAACACGGTGCTTCCATAGCATGGGTGGGAGCTCCTGCTGTCCTGCTCTAGAGCTACAGGGAAACTTGACGTGAGTGTTTGCCTCAAGCTAAGGCCTGAAAAGCCTTGCTGAAGCTAAAGCGCTTAGCAGTTTCCATTATGTCGTATTCCAAGTTCTGCTTTACTTGAATGTTTCTTCACTTACCAGACACAAGGCACCCTCGTGTAGGCACCCTTTTTCGTAGAAATACAGTGAGTACCAGCAGTGTTCTTTGCTCTTCTAAGAAACATCCAGACCTAGAAGCCTTTCCCAGTCACTCTATGTAATCAGAGTGTAGGGCAACTCGCTGCACCCTTCCTTAGGAAGCTAGGTGGACTCAGCTCTTCAACAGCTCCAGGGATTCTGTTCTCTCACGTCCTACATGCCATGGAAGTCTGCCTCATTGCCCTCTGTGGAGCTTCACTAAGATACACAATCTGCTTCGCCTACCTCTAGGAACTCTTACCCAATGACCCCATACCTACAGGAGAAAGGAGGCTTGCATTCCTACTGGAACCAAAGCACACTTTTTCCTTTTACACTGCAGGACTTTAGAATAGGCTTAGGCCCTATAGCATACATAGAACGTTCCAAGGATGAGGGAGTTCCATATATGCAGAACACTCTGTGAAGAAAAGGTGATTCAGCAAGGGACCAGGGTGTAGCTAGAGTCTCTTTGGACTTTTTAGATATAAGAAGGTGTCCGGGTCATGTTCACCGGAAAAGAAGACCTGAATGCCTAAGCCTTCCGTTCCCATTTTAAATCTGTATCCAGGCTGCCTTGAGATACCTAAATAACACTGTTTTTGACAGTCCTCTATTCACTGTGGGCTGCCCTCTGGAAAGAAAAGGAGTTTCTCTAAGGAAACACGGTGCTTCCATAGCATGGGTGGAGCTCGTGCTTTCCTGCTCTAGAGCTACAGGGAAACTTGACGTGAGTCTTTGCCTCAAGCTAAGGCCTGTAAAGCGCTGCTGAAGCGAAAGCGCTTAGCAGTTTCCATTATGTCGTATTGGAAGTTCTGCTTTACTTGAACGTTTCTTCACTCTACCAGACACTAGGCAGCCTAGTGTAGGCACCCTTTTTCGTACAACTACAGTGAGTACCAGCAGTCTCCTTTACCCTTCTAAGAAACATCCAGACCTAGAAGCCTTTCCCAGTCACACTATGTATTCAGAGTTTAAGGCAACTCGCTGCACCCTTCCTTAGAAAGCTAGGTGGACTCAGCTCTTCAACAGCTCCAGGGATTCTGTTCTCTCACGACATACATGCCATTGAAGTCTGCCTCATTGCTCTCATTGGAGCTACACTAAGAAACACAATCTGCTTCGCCTTCTTCTAGGAACTCTTACCCAAGGACCCCATACCTACAGGAGAAAGGAGGCTTGCATTCCTACTGGAATCTAAGCAAAGTTTTTCCTGTTACACTGCAGGACTTTAGAATAGGTTTAGGCCCGAAGGGTTACATAGAGCGTTCCAAGAATGAGGGAGTTCGATACATGCAGAAAACCCTGTGAAGAAAAGTTGATTCAGCAAGGGACCAGGGTTTGGCTAGAGTCTCTATTGACTTGTTAGAAATCAGAAGGGTTTCGGCTGCATGTTAACCCGAGAAGGAGACCTGGTGGCACAAGCCTTGCTTTCCCATGTTAAATCTCTAAACATGCTTCCCTGAAGAATCCTAAATAACACTGTTTTTACCTGGCTTCTGGTCACTGTAGGCAGCCCTCTCGAAAGAAAAGGAGTTTTCTCTAAGGAAACACGGTGCTTCCATAGCATGGGTGGGAGCTCCTGCTGTCCTGCTCTAGAGCTACAGGGAAACTTGACGTGAGTGTTTGCCTCAAGCTAAGGCCTGAAAAGCCTTGCTGAAGCGAAAGCGCTTAGCAGTTTCCATTATGTCGTATTCGAAGTTCTGCTTTACTTGAATGTTTCTTCACTTACCAGACACAAGGCACCCTCGTGTAGGCACCCTTTTTCGTAGAAATACAGTGAGTACCAGCAGTCTTCTTTGCTCTTCTAAGAAACATCCAGACCTAGAAGCCTTTCCCAGTCACTCTATGTAATCAGAGTGTAGGGCAACTCGCTGCACCCTTCCTTAGGAAGCTAGGTGGACTCAGCTCTTCAACAGCTCCAGGGATTCTGTTCTCTCACGTCCTACATGCCATGGAAGTCTGCCTCATTGCCCTCTGTGGAGCTTCACTAAGATACACAATCTGCTTCGCCTACCTCTAGGAACTCTTACCCAATGACCCCATACCTACAGGAGAAAGGAGGCTTGCATTCCTACTGGAACCAAAGCACACTTTTTCCTTTTACACTGCAGGACTTTAGAATAGGCTTAGGCCCTATAGCATACATAGAACGTTCCAAGGATGAGGGAGTTCCATATATGCAGAACACTCTGTGAAGAAAAGGTGATTCAGCAAGGGACCAGGGTGTAGCTAGAGTCTCTTTGGACTTTTTAGATATAAGAAGGTGTCCGGGTGCATGTTCACCGGAAAAGAAGACTTGAATGCCTAAGCCTTGCGTTCCCATTTTAAATCTCTATCCACTCCAGCCTGAGATACCTAAATAACACTGTTTTGACTGGCCTCTATTCACTGTGGGCAGCCCTCTGGAAAGAAAAGGAGTTTCTCTAAGGAAACACGGTGCTTCCATAGCATGGGTGGGAGTTCCTCCTGTCATGCTCTAGAGCTACAGGGTAACTTGACGTGAGTCCTTGCCTCAAGCTAAGGCCTGAAAAGCCCTGCTGAAGCGAAAGCGCTTAGCATTTTCCATTATGTCGTATTGGAAGTTCTGCTTTACTTGAACGTTTCTTCACTCTACCAGACACTAGGCACCGTAGTGTAGGCACCCTCTTTCGTACAACTACAGTGAGTACCAGCAGTCTCCTTTACCCTTCTAAGAAACATCCAGACCTAGAAGCCTTTCTCAGTCACACTATGTATTCAGAGTTTAAGGCAACTCGCTGCACCCTTCCTTAGAAAGCTAGGTGGACTCAGCTCTTCAACAGCTCCAGGGATTCTGTTCTCTCACGACATACATGCCATTGAAGTCTGCCTCATTGCTCTCATTGGAGCTACACTAAGAAACACAATCTGCTTCGCCTTCTTCTAGGAACTCTTACCCAAGGACCCCATACCTACAGGAGAAAGGAGGCTTGCATTCCTACTGGAATCTAAGCAAAGTTTTTCCTGTTACACTGCAGGACTTTAGAATAGGTTCAGGCCCGAAGGGTTACATAGAGCGTTCCAAGAATGAGGGAGTTCGATACATGCAGAAAACCCTGTGAAGAAAAGTTGATTCAGCAAGGGACCAGGGTTTGGCTAGAGTCTCTATTGACTTGTTAGAAATCAGAAGGGTTTCGGCTGCATGTTAACCCGAGAAGGAGACCTGGTGGCACAAGCCTTGCTTTCCCATGTTAAATCTCTAAACATGCTTCCCTGAAGAATCCTAAATAACACTGTTTTTACCTGGCTTCTGGTCACTGTAGGCAGCCCTCTCGAAAGAAAAGGAGTTTTCTCTAAGGAAACACGGTGCTTCCATAGCATGGGTGGGAGCTCCTGCTGTCCTGCTCTAGAGCTACAGGGAAACTTGACGTGAGTGTTTGCCTCAAGCTAAGGCCTGAAAAGCCTTGCTGAAGCGAAAGCGCTTAGCAGTTTCCATTATGTCGTATTCGAAGTTCTGCTTTACTTGAATGTTTCTTCACTTACCAGACACAAGGCACCCTCGTGTAGGCACCCTTTTTCGTAGAAATACAGTGAGTACCAGCAGTCTTCTTTGCTCTTCTAAGAAACATCCAGACCTAGAAGCCTTTCCCAGTCACTCTATGTAATCAGAGTGTAGGGCAACTCGCTGCACCCTTCCTTAGGAAGCTAGGTGGACTCAGCTCTTCAACAGCTCCAGGGATTCTGTTCTCTCACGTCCTACATGCCATGGAAGTCTGCCTCATTGCCCTCTGTGGAGCTTCACTAAGATACACAATCTGCTTCGCCTACCTCTAGGAACTCTTACCCAATGACCCCATACCTACAGGAGAAAGGAGGCTTGCATTCCTACTGGAACCAAAGCACAGTTTTTCCTTTTACACTGCAGGACTTTAGAATAGGCTTAGGCCCTATAGCATACATACAACGTTCCAAGGATGAGGGAGTTCCATATATGCAGAACACTCTGTGAAGAAAAGGTGATTCAGCAAGGGACCAGGGTGTAGCTAGAGTCTCTTTGGACTTTTTAGATATAAGAAGGTGTCCGGGTGCATGTTCACCGGAAAAGAAGACTTGAATGCCTAAGCCTTGCGTTCCCATTTTAAATCTCTATCCACGCCAGCCTGAGATACCTAAATAACACTGTTTTGACTGGCCTCTATTCACTGTGGGCAGCCCTCTGGAAAGAAAAGGAGTTTCTCTAAGGAAACACGGTGCTTCCATAGCATGGGTGAGAGTTCCTCCTGTCATGCTCTAGAGCTACAGGGTAACTTGACGTGAGTCCTTGCCTCAAGCTAAGGCCTGAAAAGCCCTGCTGAAGCGAAAGCGCTTAGCATTTTCCATTATGTCGTATTGGAAGTTCTGCTTTACTTGAACGTTTCTTCACTCTACCAGACACTAGGCACCCTAGTGTAGGCACCCTCTTTCGTACAACTACAGTGAGTACCAGCAGTCTCCTTTACCCTTCTAAGAAACATCCAGACCTAGAAGCCTTTCCCAGTCACACTATGTATTCAGAGTTTAAGGCAACTCGCTGCACCCTTCCTTAGAAAGCTAGGTGGACTCAGCTCTTCAACAGCTCCAGGGATTCTGTTCTCTCACGACATACATGCCATTGAAGTCTGCCTCATTGCTCTCATTGGAGCTACACTAAGAAACACAATCTGCTTCGCCTTCTTCTAGGAACTCTTACCCAAGGACCCCATACCTACAGGAGAAAGGAGGCTTGCATTCCTACTGGAATCTAAGCAAAGTTTTTCCTGTTACACTGCAGGACTTTAGAATAGGTTCAGGCCCGAAGGGTTACATAGAGCGTTCCAAGAATGAGGGAGTTCGATACATGCAGAAAACCCTGTGAAGAAAAGTTGATTCAGCAAGGGACCAGGGTTTGGCTAGAGTCTCTATTGACTTGTTAGAAATCAGAAGGGTTTCGGCTGCATGTTAACCCGAGAAGGAGACCTGGTGGCACAAGCCTTGCTTTCCCATGTTAAATCTCTAAACATGCTTCCCTGAAGAATCCTAAATAACACTGTTTTTACCTGGCTTCTGGTCACTGTAGGCAGCCCTCTGGAAAGAAAAGGAGTTTTCTCTAAGGAAACACGGTGCTTCCATAGCATGGGTGGGAGCTCCTGCTGTCCTGCTCTAGAGCTACAGGGAAACTTGACGTGAGTGTTTGCCTCAAGCTAAGGCCTGAAAAGCCTTGCTGAAGCGAAAGCGCTTAGCAGTTTCCATTATGTCGTATTCGAAGTTCTGCTTTACTTGAATGTTTCTTCACTTACCAGACACAAGGCACCCTCGTGTAGGCACCCTTTTTCGTAGAAATACAGTGAGTACCAGCAGTCTTCTTTGCTCTTCTAAGAAACATCCAGACCTAGAAGCCTTTCCCAGTCACTCTATGTAATCAGAGTGTAGGGCAACTCGCTGCACCCTTCCTTAGGAAGCTAGGTGGACTCAGCTCTTCAACAGCTCCAGGGATTCTGTTCTCTCACGTCCTACATGCCATGGAAGTCTGCCTCATTGCCCTCTGTGGAGCTTCACTAAGATACACAATCTGCTTCGCCTACCTCTAGGAACTCTTACCCAATGACCCCATACCTACAGGAGAAAGGAGGCTTGCATTCCTACTGGAACCAAAGCACACTTTTTCCTTTTACACTGCAGGACTTTAGAATAGGCTTAGGCCCTATAGCATACATACAACGTTCCAAGGATGAGGGAGTTCCATATATGCAGAACACTCTGTGAAGAAAAGGTGATTCAGCAAGGGACCAGGGTGTAGCTAGAGTCTCTTTGGACTTTTTAGATATAAGAAGGTGTCCGGGTCATGTTCACCGGAAAAGAAGACCTGAATGCCTAAGCCTTCCGTTCCCATTTTAAATCTGTATCCAGGCTGCCTTGAGATACCTAAATAACACTGTTTTTGACAGTCCTCTATTCACTGTGGGCTGCCCTCTGGAAAGAAAAGGAGTTTCTCTAAGGAAACACGGTGCTTCCATAGCATGGGTGGAGCTCGTGCTTTCCTGCTCTAGAGCTACAGGGAAACTTGACGTGAGTCTTTGCCTCAAGCTAAGGCCTGTAAAGCGCTGCTGAAGCGAAAGCGCTTAGCAGTTTCCATTATGTCGTATTGGAAGTTCTGCTTTACTTGAACGTTTCTTCACTCTACCAGACACTAGGCACCCTAGTGTAGGCACCCTCTTTCGTACAACTACAGTGAGTACCAGCAGTCTCCTTTACCCTTCTAAGAAACATCCAGACCTAGAAGCCTTTCCCAGTCACACTATGTATTCAGAGTTTAAGGCAACTCGCTGCACCCTTCCTTAGAAAGCTAGGTGGACTCAGCTCTTCAACAGCTCCAGGGATTCTGTTCTCTCACGACCTACATGCCATTGAAGTCTGCCTCATTGCTCTCATTGGAGCTACACTAAGAAACACAATCTGCTTCGCCTTCTTCTAGGAACTCTTACCCAAGGACCCCATACCTACAGGAGAAAGGAGGCTTGCATTCCTACTGGAATCTAAGCAAAGTTTTTCCTGTTACACTGCAGGACTTTAGAATAGGTTCAGGCCCGAAGGGTTACATAGAGCGTTCCAAGAATGAGGGAGTTCGATACATGCAGAAAACCCTGTGAAGAAAAGTTGATTCAGCAAGGGACCAGGGTTTGGCTAGAGTCTCTATTGACTTGTTAGAAATCAGAAGGGTTTCGGCTGCATGTTAACCCGAGAAGGAGACCTGGTGGCACAAGCCTTGCTTTCCCATGTTAAATCTCTAAACATGCTTCCCTGAAGAATCCTAAATAACACTGTTTTTACCTGGCTTCTGGTCACTGTAGGCAGCCCTCTGGAAAGAAAAGGAGTTTTCTCTAAGGAAACACGGTGCTTCCATAGCATGGGTGGGAGCTCCTGCTGTCCTGCTCTAGAGCTACAGGGAAACTTGACGTGAGTGTTTGCCTCAAGCTAAGGCCTGAAAAGCCTTGCTGAAGCGAAAGCGCTTAGCAGTTTCCATTATGTCGTATTCCAAGTTCTGCTTTACTTGAATGTTTCTTCACTTACCAGACACAAGGCACCCTCGTGTAGGCACCCTTTTTCGTAGAAATACAGTGAGTACCAGCAGTCTTCTTTGCTCTTCTAAGAAACATCCAGACCTAGAAGCCTTTCCCAGTCACTCTATGTAATCAGAGTGTAGGGCAACTCGCTGCACCCTTCCTTAGGAAGCTAGGTGGACTCAGCTCTTCAACAGCTCCAGGGATTCTGTTCTCTCACGTCCTACATGCCATGGAAGCCTGCCTCATTGCCCTCTGTGGAGCTTCACTAAGATACACAATCTGCTTCGCCTACCTCTAGGAACTCTTACCCAATGACCCCATACCTACAGGAGAAAGGAGGCTTGCATTCCTACTGGAACCAAAGCACAGTTTTTCCTTTTACACTGCAGGACTTTAGAATAGGCTTAGGCCCTATAGCATACATAGAACGTTCCAAGGATGAGGGAGTTCCATATATGCAGAACACTCTGTGAAGAAAAGTTGATTCAGCAAGGGACCAGGGTGTAGCTAGAGTCTCTTTGGACTTTTTAGATATAAGAAGGTGTCCGGGTGCATGTTCACCGGAAAAGAAGACTTGAATGCCTAAGCCTTGCGTTCCCATTTTAAATCTCTATCCACGCCAGCCTGAGATACCTAAATAACACTGTTTTGACTGGCCTCTATTCACTGTGGGCAGCCCTCTGGAAAGAAAAGGAGTTTCTCTAAGGAAACACGGTGCTTCCATAGCATGGGTGGGAGTTCCTCCTGTCATGCTCTAGAGCTACAGGGTAACTTGACGTGAGTCCTTGCCTCAAGCTAAGGCCTGAAAAGCCCTGCTGAAGCGAAAGCGCTTAGCATTTTCCATTATGTCGTATTGGAAGTTCTGCTTTACTTGAACGTTTCTTCACTCTACCAGACACTAGGCACCCTAGTGTAGGCACCCTCTTTCGTACAACTACAGTGAGTACCAGCAGTCTCCTTTACCCTTCTAAGAAACATCCAGACCTAGAAGCCTTTCCCAGTCACACTATGTATTCAGAGTTTAAGGCAACTCGCTGCACCCTTCCTTAGAAAGCTAGGTGGACTCAGCTCTTCAACAGCTCCAGGGATTCTGTTCTCTCACGACATACATGCCATTGAAGTCTGCCTCATTGCTCTCATTGGAGCTACACTAAGAAACACAATCTGCTTCGCCTTCTTCTAGGAACTCTTACCCAAGGACCCCATACCTACAGGAGAAAGGAGGCTTGCATTCCTACTGGAATCTAAGCAAAGTTTTTCCTGTTACACTGCAGGACTTTAGAATAGGTTCAGGCCCGAAGGGTTACATAGAGCGTTCCAAGAATGAGGGAGTTCGATACATGCAGAAAACCCTGTGAAGAAAAGTTGATTCAGCAAGGGACCAGGGTTTGGCTAGAGTCTCTATTGACTTGTTAGAAATCAGAAGGGTTTCGGCTGCATGTTAACCCGAGAAGGAGACCTGGTGGCACAAGCCTTGCTTTCCCATGTTAAATCTCTAAACATGCTTCCCTGAAGAATCCTAAATAACACTGTTTTTACCTGGCTTCTGGTCACTGTAGGCAGCCCTCTGGAAAGAAAAGGAGTTTTCTCTAAGGAAACACGGTGCTTCCATAGCATGGGTGGGAGCTCCTGCTGTCCTGCTCTAGAGCTACAGGGAAACTTGACGTGAGTGTTTGCCTCAAGCTAAGGCCTGAAAAGCCTTGCTGAAGCGAAAGCGCTTAGCAGTTTCCATTATGTCGTATTCGAAGTTCTGCTTTACTTGAATGTTTCTTCACTTACCAGACACAAGGCACCCTCGTGTAGGCACCCTTTTTCGTAGAAATACAGTGAGTACCAGCAGTCTTCTTTGCTCTTCTAAGAAACATCCAGACCTAGAAGCCTTTCCCAGTCACTCTATGTAATCAGAGTGTAGGGCAACTCGCTGCACCCTTCCTTAGGAAGCTAGGTGGACTCAGCTCTTCAACAGCTCCAGGGATTCTGTTCTCTCACGTCCTACATGCCATGGAAGTCTGCCTCATTGCCCTCTGTGGAGCTTCACTAAGATACACAATCTGCTTCGCCTACCTCTAGGAACTCTTACCCAATGACCCCATACCTACAGGAGAAAGGAGGCTTGCATTCCTACTGGAACCAAAGCACACTTTTTCCTTTTACACTGCAGGACTTTAGAATAGGCTTAGGCCCTATAGCATACATAGAACGTTCCAAGGATGAGGGAGTTCCATATATGCAGAACACTCTGTGAAGAAAAGGTGATTCAGCAAGGGACCAGGGTGTAGCTAGAGTCTCTTTGGACTTTTTAGATATAAGAAGGTGTCCGGGTGCATGTTCACCGGAAAAGAAGACTTGAATGCCTAAGCCTTGCGTTCCCATTTTAAATCTCTATCCACTCCAACCTGAGATACCTAAATAACACTGTTTTGACTGGCCTCTATTCACTGTGGGCAGCCCTGTGGAAAGAAAAGGAGTTTCTCTAAGGAAACACGGTGCTTCCATAGCATGGGTGGGAGTTCCTCCTGTCATGCTCTAGAGCTACAGGGTAACTTGACGTGAGTCCTTGCCTCCAGCTAAGGCCTGAAAAGCCCTGCTGAAGCGAAAGCGCTTAGCATTTTCCATTATGTCGTATTGGAAGTTCTGCTTTACTTGAACGTTTCTTCACTCTACCAGACACTAGGCACCCTAGTGTAGGCACCCTCTTTCGTACAACTACAGTGAGTACCAGCAGTCTCCTTTACCCTTCTAAGAAACATCCAGACCTAGAAGCCTTTCCCAGTCACACTATGTATTCAGAGTTTAAGGCAACTCGCTGCACCCTTCCTTAGAAAGCTAGGTGGACTCAGCTCTTCAACAGCTCCAGGGATTCTGTTCTCTCACGACCTACATGCCATTGAAGTCTGCCTCATTGCTCTCATTGGAGCTACACTAAGAAACACAATCTGCTTCGCCTTCTTCTAGGAACTCTTACCCAAGGACCCCATACCTACAGGAGAAAGGAGGCTTGCATTCCTACTGGAATCTAAGCAAAGTTTTTCCTGTTACACTGCAGGACTTTAGAATAGGTTCAGGCCCGAAGGGTTACATAGAGCGTTCCAAGAATGAGGGAGTTCGATACATGCAGAAAACCCTGTGAAGAAAAGTTGATTCAGCAAGGGACCAGGGTTTGGCTAGAGTCTCTATTGACTTGTTAGAAATCAGAAGGGTTTCGGCTGCATGTTAACCCGAGAAGGAGACCTGGTGGCACAAGCCTTGCTTTCCCATGTTAAATCTCTAAACATGCTTCCCTGAAGAATCCTAAATAACACTGTTTTTACCTGGCTTCTGGTCACTGTAGGCAGCCCTCTCGAAAGACAAGGAGTTTTCTCTAAGGAAACACGGTGCTTCCATAGCATGGGTGGGAGCTCCTGCTGTCCTGCTCTAGAGCTACAGGGAAACTTGACGTGAGTGTTTGCCTCAAGCTAAGGCCTGAAAAGCCTTGCTGAAGCGAAAGCGCTTAGCAGTTTCCATTATGTCGTATTCGAAGTTCTGCTTTACTTGAATGTTTCTTCACTTACCAGACACAAGGCACCCTCGTGTAGGCACCCTTTTTCGTAGAAATACAGTGAGTACCAGCAGTCTTCTTTGCTCTTCTAAGAAACATCCAGACCTAGAAGCCTTTCCCAGTCACTCTATGTAATCAGAGTGTAGGGCAACTCGCTGCACCCTTCCTTAGGAAGCTAGGTGGACTCAGCTCTTCAACAGCTCCAGGGATTCTGTTCTCTCACGTCCTACATGCCATGGAAGTCTGCCTCATTGCCCTCTGTGGAGCTTCACTAAGATACACAATCTGCTTCGCCTACCTCTAGGAACTCTTACCCAATGACCCCATACCTACAGGAGAAAGGAGGCTTGCATTCCTACTGGAACCAAAGCACACTTTTTCCTTTTACACTGCAGGACTTTAGAATAGGCTTAGGCCCTATAGCATACATAGAACGTTCCAAGGATGAGGGAGTTCCATATATGCAGAACACTCTGTGAAGAAAAGGTGATTCAGCAAGGGACCAGGGTGTAGCTAGAGTCTCTTTGGACTTTTTAGATATAAGAAGGTGTCCGGGTGCATGTTCACCGGAAAAGAAGACTTGAATGCCTAAGCCTTCCGTTCCCATTTTAAATCTGTATCCAGGCTGCCTTGAGATACCTAAATAACACTGTTTTTGACAGTCCTCTATTCACTGTGGGCTGCCCTCTGGAAAGAAAAGGAGTTTCTCTAAGGAAACACGGTGCTTCCATAGCATGGGTGGAGCTCGTGCTTTCCTGCTCTAGAGCTACAGGGAAACTTGACGTGAGTCTTTGCCTCAAGCTAAGGCCTGTAAAGCGCTGCTGAAGCGAAAGCGCTTAGCAGTTTCCATTATGTCGTATTGGAAGTTCTGCTTTACTTGAACGTTTCTTCACTCTACCAGACACTAGGCACCCTAGTGTAGGCACCCTCTTTCGTACAACTACAGTGAGTACCAGCAGTCTCCTTTACCCTTCTAAGAAACATCCAGACCTAGAAGCCTTTCCCAGTCACACTATGTATTCAGAGTTTAAGGCAACTCGCTGCACCCTTCCTTAGAAAGCTAGGTGGACTCAGCTCTTCAACAGCTCCAGGGATTCTGTTCTCTCACGACATACATGCCATTGAAGTCTGCCTCATTGCTCTCATTGGAGCTACACTAAGAAACACAATCTGCTTCGCCTTCTTCTAGGAACTCTTTCCCAAGGACCCCATACTTACAGGAGAAAGGAGGCTTGCATTCCTACTGGAATCTAAGCAAGGTTTTTCCTGTTACACTGCAGGACTTTAGAATAGGTTTAGGCCCGAAGGGTTACATAGAGCGTTCCAAGAATGAGGGAGTTCGATACATGCAGAAAACCCTGTGAAGAAAAGTTGATTCAGCAAGGGACCAGGGTTTGGCTAGAGTCTCTATTGACTTGTTAGAAATCAGAAGGGTTTCGGCTGCATGTTAACCCGAGAAGGAGACCTGATGGCACAAGCCTTGCTTTCCCATGTTAAATCTCTAAACATGCTTCCCTGAAGAATCCTAAATAACACTGTTTTTACCTGGCTTCTGGTCATTGTAGGCAGCCCTCTCGAAAGAAAAGGAGTTTTCTCTAAGGAAACACGGTGCTTCCATAGCATGGGTGGGAGCTCCTGCTGTCCTGCTCTAGAGCTACAGGGAAACTTGACGTGAGTGTTTGCCTCAAGCTAAGGCCTGAAAAGCCTTGCTGAAGCGAAAGCGCTTAGCAGTTTCCATTATGTCGTATTCGAAGTTCTGCTTTACTTGAATGTTTCTTCACTTACCAGACACAAGGCACCCTCGTGTAGGCACCCTATTTCGTAGAAATACAGTGAGTACCAGCAGTCTTCTTTGCTCTTCTAAGAATCATCCAGACCTAGAAGCCTTTCCCAGTCACTCTATGTAATCAGAGTGTAGGGCAACTCGCTGCACCCTTCCTTAGGAAGCTAGGTGGACTCAGCTCTTCAACAGCTCCAGGGATTCTGTTCTCTCACGTCCTACATGCCATGGAAGTCTGCCTCATTGCCCTCTGTGGAGCTTCACTAAGATACACAATCTGCTTCGCCTACCTCTAGGAACTCGTACCCAATGACCCCATACCTACAGGAGAAAGGAGGCTTGCATTCCTACTGGAACCAAAGCACAGTTTTTCCTTTTACACTGCAGGACTTTAGAATAGGCTTAGGCCCTATAGCATACATAGAACGTTCCAAGGTTGAGGGAGTTCCATATATGCAGAACACTGTGTGAAGAAAAGGTGATTCAGCAAGGGACCAGGGTGTAGCTAGAGTCTCTTTGGACTTTTTAGATATAAGAAGGTGTCCGGGTGCATGTTCACCGGAAAAGAAGACTTGAATGCCTAAGCCTTGCGTTCCCATTTTAAATCTCTATCCATGCCAGCCTGAGATACCTAAATAACACTGTTTGACTGGCCTCTATTCAGTGTGGGCAGCCCTCTGGAAAGAAAAGGAGTTTCTCTAAGGAAACACGGTGCTTCCATAGCATGGGTGGGAGTTCCTCCTGTCATGCTCTAGAGCTACAGGGAAACTTGACGTGAGTCTTTGCCTCAAGCTAAGGCCTGAAAAGCCCTGCTGAAGCGAAAGCGCTTAGCATTTTCCATTATGTCGTATTGGAAGTTCTGCTTTACTTGAACGTTTCTTCACTCTACCAGACACTAGGCACCCTAGCGTAGGCACACTTTTTCGTACAACTACAGTGAGTACCAGCAGTCTCCTTTACCCTTCTAAGAAACATCCAGACCTAGAAGCCTTTCCCAGTCACACTATGTATTCAGAGTTTAAGGCAACTCGCTGCACCCTTCCTTAGAAAGCTAGGTGGACTCAGCTCTTCAACAGCTCCAGGGATTCTGTTCTCTCACGACCTACATGCCGTTGAAGTCTGCCTCATTGCTCTCATTGGAGCTACACTAAGAAACACAATCTGCTTCGCCTTCTTCTAGGAACTCTTACCCAAGGACCCCATACCTACAGGAGAAAGGAGGCTTGCATTCCTACTGGAATCTAAGCAAAGTTTTTCCTGTTACACTGCAGGACTTTAGAATAGGTTTAGGCCCGAAGGGTTACATAGAGCGTTCCAAGAATGAGGGAGTTCGATACATGCAGAAAACCCTGTGAAGAAAAGTTGATTCAGCAAGGGACCAGGGTTTGGCTAGAGTCTCTATTGACTTGTTAGAAATCAGAAGGGTTTCGGCTGCATGTTAACCCGAGAAGGAGACCTGGTGGCACAAGCCTTGCTTTCCCATGTTAAATCTCTAAACATGCTTCCCTGAAGAATCCTAAATAACACTGTTTTTACCTGGCTTCTGGTCACTGTAGGCAGCCCTCTCGAAAGAAAAGGAGTTTTCTCTAAGGAAACACGGTGCTTCCATAGCATGGGTGGGAGCTCCTGCTGTCCTGCTCTAGAGCTACAGGGAAACTTGACGTGAGTGTTTGCCTCAAGCTAAGGCCTGAAAAGCCTTGCTGAAGCGAAAGCGCTTAGCAGTTTCCATTATGTCGTATTCCAAGTTCTGCTTTACTTGAATGTTTCTTCACTTACCAGACACAAGGCACCCTCGTGTAGGCACCCTTTTTCGTAGAAATACAGTGAGTACCAGCAGTCTTCTTTGCTCTTCTAAGAAACATCCAGACCTAGAAGCCTTTCCCAGTCACTCTATGTAATCAGAGTGTAGGGCAACTCGCTGCACCCTTCCTTAGGAAGCTAGGTGGACTCAGCTCTTCAACAGCTCCAGGGATTCTGTTCTCTCACGTCCTACATGCCATGGAAGTCTGCCTCATTGCCCTCTGTGGAGCTTCACTAAGATACACAATCTGCTTCGCCTACCTCTAGGAACTCGTACCCAATGACCCCATACCTACAGGAGAAAGGAGGCTTGCATTCCTACTGGAACCAAAGCACAGTTTTTCCTTTTACACTGCAGGACTTTAGAATAGGCTTAGGCCCTATAGCATACATAGAACGTTCCAAGGATGAGGGAGTTCCATATATGCAGAACACTCTGTGAAGAAAAGGTGATTCAGCAAGGGACCAGGGTGTAGCTAGAGTCTCTTTGGACTTTTTAGATATAAGAAGGTGTCCGGGTCATGTTCACCGGAAAAGAAGACCTGAATGCCTAAGCCTTCCGTTCCCATTTTAAATCTGTATCCAGGCTGCCTTGAGATACCTAAATAACACTGTTTTTGACAGTCCTCTATTCACTGTGGGCTGCCCTCTGGAAAGAAAAGGAGTTTCTCTAAGGAAACACGGTGCTTCCATAGCATGGGTGGAGCTCGTGCTTTCCTGCTCTAGAGCTACAGGGAAACTTGACGTGAGTCTTTGCCTCAAGCTAAGGCCTGTAAAGCGCTGCTGAAGCGAAAGCGCTTAGCAGTTTCCATTATGTCGTATTGGAAGTTCTGCTTTACTTGAACGTTTCTTCACTCTACCAGACACTAGGCACCCTAGTGTAGGCACCCTTTTTCGTACAACTACAGTGAGTACCAGCAGTCTCCTTTACCCTTCTAAGAAACATCCAGACCTAGAAGCCTTTCCCAGTCACACTATGTATTCAGAGTTTAAGGCAACTCGCTGCACCCTTCCTTAGAAAGCTAGGTGGACTCAGCTCTTCAACAGCTCCAGGGATTCTGTTCTCTCACGACATACATGCCATTGAAGTCTGCCTCATTGCTCTCATTGGAGCTACACTAAGAAACACAATCTGCTTCGCCTTCTTCTAGGAACTCTTACCCAAGGACCCCATACCTACAGGAGAAAGGAGGCTTGCATTCCTACTGGAATCGAAGCAAAGTTTTTCCTGTTACACTGCAGGACTTTAGAATAGGCTTAGGCCCTATAGCATACATAGAACGTTCCAAGGATGAGGGAGTTCCATATATGCAGAACACTCTGTGAAGAAAAGGTGATTCAGCAAGGGACCAGGGTGTACCTAGAGTCTCTTTGGACTTTTTAGATATAAGAAGGTATCCGGGTGCATGTTCACCGGAAAAGAAGACTTGAATGCCTAAGCCTTGCGTTCCCATTTTAAATCTCTATCCACGCCAGCCTGAGATACCTAAATAACACTGTTTTGACTGGCCTCTATTCACTGTGGGCAGCCCTCTGGAAAGAAAAGGAGTTTCTCTAAGGAAACACGGTGCTTCCATAGCATGGGTGGGAGTTCCTCCTGTCATGCTCTAGAGCTACAGGGTAACTTGACGTGAGTCCTTGCCTCAAGCTAAGGCCTGAAAAGCCCTGCTGAAGCGAAAGCGCTTAGCATTTTCCATTATGTCGTATTGGAAGTTCTGCTTTACTTGAACGTTTCTTCACTCTACCAGACACTAGGCACCCTAGTGTAGGCACACTTTTTCGTACAACTACAGTGAGTACCAGCAGTCTCCTTTACCCTTCTAAGAAACATCCAGACCTAGAAGCCTTTCCCAGTCACACTATGTATTCAGAGTTTAAGGCAACTCGCTGCACCCTTCCTTAGAAAGCTAGGTGGACTCAGCTCTTCAACAGCTCCAGGGATTCTGTTCTCTCACGACCTACATGCCATTGAAGTCTGCCTCATTGCTCTCATTGGAGCTACACTAAGAAACACAATCTGCTTCGCCTTCTTCTAGGAACTCTTACCCAAGGACCCCATACCTACAGGAGAAAGGAGGCTTGCATTCCTACTGGAATCTAAGCAAAGTTTTTCCTGTTACACTGCAGGACTTTAGAATAGGTTTAGGCCCGAAGGGTTACATAGAGCGTTCCAAGAATGAGGGAGTTCGATACATGCAGAAAACCCTGTGAAGAAAAGTTGATTCAGCAAGGGACCAGGGTTTGGCTAGAGTCTCTATTGACTTGTTAGAAATCAGAAGGGTTTCGGCTGCATGTTAACCCGAGAAGGAGACCTGATGGCACAAGCCTTGCTTTCCCATGTTAAATCTCTAAACATGCTTCCCTGAAGAATCCTAAATAACACTGTTTTTACCTGGCTTCTGGTCACTGTAGGCAGCCCTCTCGAAAGAAAAGGAGTT
This sequence comes from Balaenoptera physalus, assembly GCF_965194825.1. Lineage (NCBI taxonomy): Eukaryota > Metazoa > Chordata > Mammalia > Artiodactyla > Balaenopteridae > Balaenoptera > Balaenoptera physalus. Next base: position 5,915,591 of record NC_138902.1, on the reverse strand, counting down.
TTCTCTAAGGAAACACGGTGCTTCCATAGCATGGGTGGGAGCTCCTGCTGTCCTGCTCTAGAGCTACAGGGAAACTTGACGTGAGTGTTTGCCTCAAGCTAAGGCCTGAAAAGCCTTGCTGAAGCGAAAGCGCTTAGCAGTTTCCATTATGTCGTATTCGAAGTTCTGCTTTACTTGAATGTTTCTTCACTTACCAGACACAAGGCACCCTCGTGTAGGCACCCTATTTCGTAGAAATACAGTGAGTACCAGCAGTCTTCTTTGCTCTTCTAAGAAACATCCAGACCTAGAAGCCTTTCCCAGTCACTCTATGTAATCAGAGTGTAGGGCAACTCGCTGCACCCTTCCTTAGGAAGCTAGGTGGACTCAGCTCTTCAACAGCTCCAGGGATTCTGTTCTCTCACGTCCTACATGCCATGGAAGTCTGCCTCATTGCCCTCTGTGGAGCTTCACTAAGATACACAATCTGCTTCGCCTACCTCTAGGAACTCGTACCCAATGACCCCATACCTACAGGAGAAAGGAGGCTTGCATTCCTACTGGAACCAAAGCACACTTTTTCCTTTTACACTGCAGGACTTTAGAATAGGCTTAGGCCCTATAGCATACATAGAACGTTCCAAGGATGAGGGAGTTCCATATATGCAGAACACTCTGTGAAGGAAAGGTGATTCAGCAAGGGACCAGGGTGTAGCTAGAGTCTCTTTGGACTTTTTAGATATAAGAAGTTGTCCGGGTGCATGTTCACCGGAAAAGAAGACTTGAATGCCTAAGCCTTGCGTTCCCATTTTAAATCTCTATCCACGCCAGCCTGAGATACCTAAATAACACTGTTTTGACTGGCCTCTATTCACTGTGGGCAGCCCTCTGGAAAGAAAAGGAGTTTCTCTAAGGAAACACGGTGCTTCCATAGCATGGGTGGGAGTTCCTCCTGTCATGCTCTAGAGCTACAGGGTAACTTGACGTGAGTCCTTGCCTCCAGCTAAGGCCTGAAAAGCCCTGCTGAAGCGAAAGCGCTTAGCATTTTCCATTATGTCGTATTGGAAGTTCTGCTTTACTTGAACGTTTCTTCACTCTACCAGACACTAGGCACCCTAGTGTAGGCACACTTTTTCGTACAACTACAGTGAGTACCAGCAGTCTCCTTTACCCTTCTAAGAAACATCCAGACCTAGAAGCCTTTCCCAGTCACACTATGTATTCAGAGTTTAAGGCAACTCGCTGCACCCTTCCTTAGAAAGCTAGGTGGACTCAGCTCTTCAACAGCTCCAGGGATTCTGTTCTCTCACGACCTACATGCCATTGAAGTCTGCCTCATTGCTCTCATTGGAGCTACACTAAGAAACACAATCTGCTTCGCCTTCTTCTAGGAACTCTTACCCAAGGACCCCATACCTACAGGAGAAAGGAGGCTTGCATTCCTACTGGAATCTAAGCAAAGTTTTTCCTGTTACACTGCAGGACTTTAGAATAGGTTTAGGCCCGAAGGGTTACATAGAGCGTTCCAAGAATGAGGGAGTTCGATACATGCAGAAAACCCTGTGAAGAAAAGTTGATTCAGCAAGGGACCAGGGTTTGGCTAGAGTCTCTATTGACTTGTTAGAAATCAGAAGGGTTTCGGCTGCATGTTAACCCGAGAAGGAGACCTGATGGCACAAGCCTTGCTTTCCCATGTTAAATCTCTAAACATGCTTCCCTGAAGAATCCTAAATAACACTGTTTTTACCTGGCTTCTGGTCACTGTAGGCAGCCCTCTCGAAAGAAAAGGAGTTTTCTCTAAGGAAACACGGTGCTTCCATAGCATGGGTGGGAGCTCCTGCTGTCCTGCTCTAGAGCTACAGGGAAACTTGACGTGAGTGTTTGCCTCAAGCTAAGGCCTGAAAAGCCTTGCTGAAGCGAAAGCGCTTAGCAGTTTCCATTATGTCGTATTCGAAGTTCTGCTTTACTTGAATGTTTCTTCACTTACCAGACACAAGGCACCCTCGTGTAGGCACCCTATTTCGTAGAAATACAGTGAGTACCAGCAGTCTTCTTTGCTCTTCTAAGAAACATCCAGACCTAGAAGCCTTTCCCAGTCACTCTATGTAATCAGAGTGTAGGGCAACTCGCTGCACCCTTCCTTAGGAAGCTAGGTGGACTCAGCTCTTCAACAGCTCCAGGGATTCTGTTCTCTCACGTCCTACATGCCATGGAAGTCTGCCTCATTGCCCTCTGTGGAGCTTCACTAAGATACACAATCTGCTTCGCCTACCTCTAGGAACTCGTACCCAATGACCCCATACCTACAGGAGAAAGGAGGCTTGCATTCCTACTGGAACCAAAGCACACTTTTTCCTTTTACACTGCAGGACTTTAGAATAGGCTTAGGCCCTATAGCATACATAGAACGTTCCAAGGATGAGGGAGTTCCATATATGCAGAACACTCTGTGAAGAAAAGGTGATTCAGCAAGGGACCAGGGTGTAGCTAGAGTCTCTTTGGACTTTTTAGATATAAGAAGGTGTCCGGGTGCATGTTCACCGGAAAAGAAGACTTGAATGCCTAAGCCTTGCGTTCCCATTTTAAATCTCTATCCACGCCAGCCTGAGATACCTAAATAACACTGTTTTGACTGGCCTCTATTCACTGTGGGCAGCCCTCTGGAAAGAAAAGGAGTTTCTCTAAGGAAACACGGTGCTTCCATAGCATGGGTGGGAGTTCCTCCTGTCATGCTCTAGAGCTACAGGGTAACTTGACGTGAGTCCTTGCCTCCAGCTAAGGCCTGAAAAGCCCTGCTGAAGCGAAAGCGCTTAGCATTTTCCATTATGTCGTATTGGAAGTTCTGCTTTACTTGAACGTTTCTTCACTCTACCAGACACTAGGCACCCTAGTGTAGGCACCCTTTTTCGTACAACTACAGTGAGTACCAGCAGTCTCCTTTACCCTTCTAAGAAACATCCAGACCTAGAAGCCTTTCCCAGTCACACTATGTATTCAGAGTTTAAGGCAACTCGCTGCACGCTTCCTTAGAAAGCTAGGTGGACTCAGCTCTTCAACAGCTCCAGGGATTCTGTTCTCTCACGACCTACATGCCGTTGAAGTCTGCCTCATTGCTCTCATTGGAGCTACACTAAGAAACACAATCTGCTTCGCCTTCTTCTAGGAACTCTTACCCAAGGACCCCATACCTACAGGAGAAAGGAGGCTTGCATTCCTACTGGAATCTAAGCAAAGTTTTTCCTGTTACACTGCAGGACTTTAGAATAGGTTTAGGCCCGAAGGGTTACATAGAGCGTTCCAAGAATGAGGGAGTTCGATACATGCAGAAAACCCTGTGAAGAAAAGTTGATTCAGCAAGGGACCAGGGTTTGGCTAGAGTCTCTATTGACTTGTTAGAAATCAGAAGGGTTTCGGCTGCATGTTAACCCGAGAAGGAGACCTGGTGGCACAAGCCTTGCTTTCCCATGTTAAATCTCTAAACATGCTTCCCTGAAGAATCCTAAATAACACTGTTTTTACCTGGCTTCTGGTCACTGTAGGCAGCCCTCTCGAAAGAAAAGGAGTTTTCTCTAAGGAAACACGGTGCTTCCATAGCATGGGTGGGAGCTCCTGCTGTCCTGCTCTAGAGCTACAGGGAAACTTGACGTGAGTGTTTGCCTCAAGCTAAGGCCTGAAAAGCCTTGCTGAAGCGAAAGCGCTTAGCAGTTTCCATTATGTCGTATTCCAAGTTCTGCTTTACTTGAATGTTTCTTCACTTACCAGACACAAGGCACCCTCGTGTAGGCACCCTTTTTCGTAGAAATACAGTGAGTACCAGCAGTCTTCTTTGCTCTTCTAAGAAACATCCAGACCTAGAAGCCTTTCCCAGTCACTCTATGTAATCAGAGTGTAGGGCAACTCGCTGCACCCTTCCTTAGGAAGCTAGGTGGACTCAGCTCTTCAACAGCTCCAGGGATTCTGTTCTCTCACGTCCTACATGCCATGGAAGTCTGCCTCATTGCCCTCTGTGGAGCTTCACTAAGATACACAATCTGCTTCGCCTACCTCTAGGAACTCGTACCCAATGACCCCATACCTACAGGAGAAAGGAGGCTTGCATTCCTACTGGAACCAAAGCACAGTTTTTCCTTTTACACTGCAGGACTTTAGAATAGGCTTAGGCCCTATAGCATACATAGAACGTTCCAAGGATGAGGGAGTTCCATATATGCAGAACACTCTGTGAAGAAAAGGTGATTCAGCAAGGGACCAGGGTGTAGCTAGAGTCTCTTTGGACTTTTTAGATATAAGAAGGTGTCCGGGTCATGTTCACCGGAAAAGAAGACCTGAATGCCTAAGCCTTCCGTTCCCATTTTAAATCTGTATCCAGGCTGCCTTGAGATACCTAAATAACACTGTTTTTGACAGTCCTCTATTCACTGTGGGCTGCCCTCTGGAAAGAAAAGGAGTTTCTCTAAGGAAACACGGTGCTTCCATAGCATGGGTGGAGCTCGTGCTTTCCTGCTCTAGAGCTACAGGGAAACTTGACGTGAGTCTTTGCCTCAAGCTAAGGCCTGTAAAGCGCTGCTGAAGCGAAAGCGCTTAGCAGTTTCCATTATGTCGTATTGGAAGTTCTGCTTTACTTGAACGTTTCTTCACTCTACCAGACACTAGGCACCCTAGTGTAGGCACCCTTTTTCGTACAACTACAGTGAGTACCAGCAGTCTCCTTTACCCTTCTAAGAAACATCCAGACCTAGAAGCCTTTCCCAGTCACACTATGTATTCAGAGTTTAAGGCAACTCGCTGCACCCTTCCTTAGAAAGCTAGGTGGACTCAGCTCTTCAACAGCTCCAGGGATTCTGTTCTCTCACGACATACATGCCATTGAAGTCTGCCTCATTGCTCTCATTGGAGCTACACTAAGAAACACAATCTGCTTCGCCTTCTTCTAGGAACTCTTACCCAAGGACCCCATACCTACAGGAGAAAGGAGGCTTGCATTCCTACTGGAATCGAAGCAAAGTTTTTCCTGTTACACTGCAGGACTTTAGAATAGGCTTAGGCCCTATAGCATACATAGAACGTTCCAAGGATGAGGGAGTTCCATATATGCAGAACACTCTGTGAAGAAAAGGTGATTCAGCAAGGGACCAGGGTGTACCTAGAGTCTCTTTGGACTTTTTAGATATAAGAAGGTATCCGGGTGCATGTTCACCGGAAAAGAAGACTTGAATGCCTAAGCCTTGCGTTCCCATTTTAAATCTCTATCCACGCCAGCCTGAGATACCTAAATAACACTGTTTTGACTGGCCTCTATTCACTGTGGGCAGCCCTCTGGAAAGAAAAGGAGTTTCTCTAAGGAAACACGGTGCTTCCATAGCATGGGTGGGAGTTCCTCCTGTCATGCTCTAGAGCTACAGGGTAACTTGACGTGAGTCCTTGCCTCAAGCTAAGGCCTGAAAAGCCCTGCTGAAGCGAAAGCGCTTAGCATTTTCCATTATGTCGTATTGGAAGTTCTGCTTTACTTGAACGTTTCTTCACTCTACCAGACACTAGGCACCCTAGTGTAGGCACACTTTTTCGTACAACTACAGTGAGTACCAGCAGTCTCCTTTACCCTTCTAAGAAACATCCAGACCTAGAAGCCTTTCCCAGTCACACTATGTATTCAGAGTTTAAGGCAACTCGCTGCACCCTTCCTTAGAAAGCTAGGTGGACTCAGCTCTTCAACAGCTCCAGGGATTCTGTTCTCTCACGACCTACATGCCATTGAAGTCTGCCTCATTGCTCTCATTGGAGCTACACTAAGAAACACAATCTGCTTCGCCTTCTTCTAGGAACTCTTACCCAAGGACCCCATACCTACAGGAGAAAGGAGGCTTGCATTCCTACTGGAATCTAAGCAAAGTTTTTCCTGTTACACTGCAGGACTTTAGAATAGGTTTAGGCCCGAAGGGTTACATAGAGCGTTCCAAGAATGAGGGAGTTCGATACATGCAGAAAACCCTGTGAAGAAAAGTTGATTCAGCAAGGGACCAGGGTTTGGCTAGAGTCTCTATTGACTTGTTAGAAATCAGAAGGGTTTCGGCTGCATGTTAACCCGAGAAGGAGACCTGATGGCACAAGCCTTGCTTTCCCATGTTAAATCTCTAAACATGCTTCCCTGAAGAATCCTAAATAACACTGTTTTTACCTGGCTTCTGGTCACTGTAGGCAGCCCTCTCGAAAGAAAAGGAGTTTTCTCTAAGGAAACACGGTGCTTCCATAGCATGGGTGGGAGCTCCTGCTGTCCTGCTCTAGAGCTACAGGGAAACTTGACGTGAGTGTTTGCCTCAAGCTAAGGCCTGAAAAGCCTTGCTGAAGCGAAAGCGCTTAGCAGTTTCCATTATGTCGTATTCGAAGTTCTGCTTTACTTGAATGTTTCTTCACTTACCAGACACAAGGCACCCTCGTGTAGGCACCCTATTTCGTAGAAATACAGTGAGTACCAGCAGTCTTCTTTGCTCTTCTAAGAAACATCCAGACCTAGAAGCCTTTCCCAGTCACTCTATGTAATCAGAGTGTAGGGCAACTCGCTGCACCCTTCCTTAGGAAGCTAGGTGGACTCAGCTCTTCAACAGCTCCAGGGATTCTGTTCTCTCACGTCCTACATGCCATGGAAGTCTGCCTCATTGCCCTCTGTGGAGCTTCACTAAGATACACAATCTGCTTCGCCTACCTCTAGGAACTCGTACCCAATGACCCCATACCTACAGGAGAAAGGAGGCTTGCATTCCTACTGGAACCAAAGCACACTTTTTCCTTTTACACTGCAGGACTTTAGAATAGGCTTAGGCCCTATAGCATACATAGAACGTTCCAAGGATGAGGGAGTTCCATATATGCAGAACACTCTGTGAAGGAAAGGTGATTCAGCAAGGGACCAGGGTGTAGCTAGAGTCTCTTTGGACTTTTTAGATATAAGAAGTTGTCCGGGTGCATGTTCACCGGAAAAGAAGACTTGAATGCCTAAGCCTTGCGTTCCCATTTTAAATCTCTATCCACGCCAGCCTGAGATACCTAAATAACACTGTTTTGACTGGCCTCTATTCACTGTGGGCAGCCCTCTGGAAAGAAAAGGAGTTTCTCTAAGGAAACACGGTGCTTCCATAGCATGGGTGGGAGTTCCTCCTGTCATGCTCTAGAGCTACAGGGTAACTTGACGTGAGTCCTTGCCTCCAGCTAAGGCCTGAAAAGCCCTGCTGAAGCGAAAGCGCTTAGCATTTTCCATTATGTCGTATTGGAAGTTCTGCTTTACTTGAACGTTTCTTCACTCTACCAGACACTAGGCACCCTAGTGTAGGCACACTTTTTCGTACAACTACAGTGAGTACCAGCAGTCTCCTTTACCCTTCTAAGAAACATCCAGACCTAGAAGCCTTTCCCAGTCACACTATGTATTCAGAGTTTAAGGCAACTCGCTGCACCCTTCCTTAGAAAGCTAGGTGGACTCAGCTCTTCAACAGCTCCAGGGATTCTGTTCTCTCACGACCTACATGCCATTGAAGTCTGCCTCATTGCTCTCATTGGAGCTACACTAAGAAACACAATCTGCTTCGCCTTCTTCTAGGAACTCTTACCCAAGGACCCCATACCTACAGGAGAAAGGAGGCTTGCATTCCTACTGGAATCTAAGCAAAGTTTTTCCTGTTACACTGCAGGACTTTAGAATAGGTTTAGGCCCGAAGGGTTACATAGAGCGTTCCAAGAATGAGGGAGTTCGATACATGCAGAAAACCCTGTGAAGAAAAGTTGATTCAGCAAGGGACCAGGGTTTGGCTAGAGTCTCTATTGACTTGTTAGAAATCAGAAGGGTTTCGGCTGCATGTTAACCCGAGAAGGAGACCTGATGGCACAAGCCTTGCTTTCCCATGTTAAATCTCTAAACATGCTTCCCTGAAGAATCCTAAATAACACTGTTTTTACCTGGCTTCTGGTCACTGTAGGCAGCCCTCTCGAAAGAAAAGGAGTTTTCTCTAAGGAAACACGGTGCTTCCATAGCATGGGTGGGAGCTCCTGCTGTCCTGCTCTAGAGCTACAGGGAAACTTGACGTGAGTGTTTGCCTCAAGCTAAGGCCTGAAAAGCCTTGCTGAAGCGAAAGCGCTTAGCAGTTTCCATTATGTCGTATTCGAAGTTCTGCTTTACTTGAATGTTTCTTCACTTACCAGACACAAGGCACCCTCGTGTAGGCACCCTATTTCGTAGAAATACAGTGAGTACCAGCAGTCTTCTTTGCTCTTCTAAGAAACATCCAGACCTAGAAGCCTTTCCCAGTCACTCTATGTAATCAGAGTGTAGGGCAACTCGCTGCACCCTTCCTTAGGAAGCTAGGTGGACTCAGCTCTTCAACAGCTCCAGGGATTCTGTTCTCTCACGTCCTACATGCCATGGAAGTCTGCCTCATTGCCCTCTGTGGAGCTTCACTAAGATACACAATCTGCTTCGCCTACCTCTAGGAACTCGTACCCAATGACCCCATACCTACAGGAGAAAGGAGGCTTGCATTCCTACTGGAACCAAAGCACACTTTTTCCTTTTACACTGCAGGACTTTAGAATAGGCTTAGGCCCTATAGCATACATAGAACGTTCCAAGGATGAGGGAGTTCCATATATGCAGAACACTCTGTGAAGAAAAGGTGATTCAGCAAGGGACCAGGGTGTAGCTAGAGTCTCTTTGGACTTTTTAGATATAAGAAGGTGTCCGGGTGCATGTTCACCGGAAAAGAAGACTTGAATGCCTAAGCCTTGCGTTCCCATTTTAAATCTCTATCCACGCCAGCCTGAGATACCTAAATAACACTGTTTTGACTGGCCTCTATTCACTGTGGGCAGCCCTCTGGAAAGAAAAGGAGTTTCTCTAAGGAAACACGGTGCTTCCATAGCATGGGTGGGAGTTCCTCCTGTCATGCTCTAGAGCTACAGGGTAACTTGACGTGAGTCCTTGCCTCCAGCTAAGGCCTGAAAAGCCCTGCTGAAGCGAAAGCGCTTAGCATTTTCCATTATGTCGTATTGGAAGTTCTGCTTTACTTGAACGTTTCTTCACTCTACCAGACACTAGGCACCCTAGTGTAGGCACCCTTTTTCGTACAACTACAGTGAGTACCAGCAGTCTCCTTTACCCTTCTAAGAAACATCCAGACCTAGAAGCCTTTCCCAGTCACACTATGTATTCAGAGTTTAAGGCAACTCGCTGCACGCTTCCTTAGAAAGCTAGGTGGACTCAGCTCTTCAACAGCTCCAGGGATTCTGTTCTCTCACGACCTACATGCCATTGAAGTCTGCCTCATTGCTCTCATTGGAGCTACACTAAGAAACACAATCTGCTTCGCCTTCTTCTAGGAACTCTTACCCAAGGACCCCATACCTACAGGAGAAAGGAGGCTTGCATTCCTACTGGAATCTAAGCAAAGTTTTTCCTGTTACACTGCAGGACTTTAGAATAGGTTTAGGCCCGAAGGGTTACATAGAGTGTTCCAAGAATGAGGGAGTTCGATACATGCAGAAAACCCTGTGAAGAAAAGTTGATTCAGCAAGGGACCAGGGTTTGGCTAGAGTCTCTATTGACTTGTTAGAAATCAGAAGGGTTTCGGCTGCATGTTAACCCGAGAAGGAGACCTGGTGGCACAAGCCTTGCTTTCCCATGTTAAATCTCTAAACATGCTTCCCTGAAGAATCCTAAATAACACTGTTTTTACCTGGCTTCTGGTCACTGTAGGCAGCCCTCTGGAAAGAAAAGGAGTTTTCGCTAAGGAAACACGGTGCTTCCATAGCATGGGTGGGAGCTCCTGCTGTCCTGCTCTAGAGCTACAGGGAAACTTGACGTGAGTGTTTGCCTCAAGCTAAGGCCTGAAAAGCCTTGCTGAAGCTAAAGCGCTTAGCAGTTTCCATTATGTCGTATTCCAAGTTCTGCTTTACTTGAATGTTTCTTCACTTACCAGACACAAGGCACCCTCGTGTAGGCACCCTTTTTCGTAGAAATACAGTGAGTACCAGCAGTCTTCTTTGCTCTTCTAAGAAACATCCAGACCTAGAAGCCTTTCCCAGTCACTCTATGTAATCAGAGTGTAGGGCAACTCGCTGCACCCTTCCTTAGGAAGCTAGGTGGACTCAGCTCTTCAACAGCTCCAGGGATTCTGTTCTCTCACGTCCTACATGCCATGGAAGTCTGCCTCATTGCCCTCTGTGGAGCTTCACTAAGATACACAATCTGCTTCGCCTACCTCTAGGAACTCTTACCCAATGACCCCATACCTACAGGAGAAAGGAGGCTTGCATTCCTACTGGAACCAAAGCACACTTTTTCCTTTTACACTGCAGGACTTTAGAATAGGCTTAGGCCCTATAGCATACATAGAACGTTCCAAGGATGAGGGAGTTCCATATATGCAGAACACTCTGTGAAGAAAAGGTGATTCAGCAAGGGACCAGGGTGTAGCTAGAGTCTCTTTGGACTTTTTAGATATAAGAAGGTGTCCGGGTCATGTTCACCGGAAAAGAAGACCTGAATGCCTAAGCCTTCCGTTCCCATTTTAAATCTGTATCCAGGCTGCCTTGAGATACCTAAATAACACTGTTTTTGACAGTCCTCTATTCACTGTGGGCTGCCCTCTGGAAAGAAAAGGAGTTTCTCTAAGGAAACACGGTGCTTCCATAGCATGGGTGGAGCTCGTGCTTTCCTGCTCTAGAGCTACAGGGAAACTTGACGTGAGTCTTTGCCTCAAGCTAAGGCCTGTAAAGCGCTGCTGAAGCGAAAGCGCTTAGCAGTTTCCATTATGTCGTATTGGAAGTTCTGCTTTACTTGAACGTTTCTTCACTCTACCAGACACTAGGCACCCTAGTGTAGGCACCCTCTTTCGTACAACTACAGTGAGTACCAGCAGTCTCCTTTACCCTTCTAAGAAACATCCAGACCTAGAAGCCTTTCCCAGTCACACTATGTATTCAGAGTTTAAGGCAACTCGCTGCACCCTTCCTTAGAAAGCTAGGTGGACTCAGCTCTTCAACAGCTCCAGGGATTCTGTTCTCTCACGACATACATGCCATTGAAGTCTGCCTCATTGCTCTCATTGGAGCTACACTAAGAAACACAATCTGCTTCGCCTTCTTCTAGGAACTCTTTCCCAAGGACCCCATACTTACAGGAGAAAGGAGGCTTGCATTCCTACTGGAATCTAAGCAAGGTTTTTCCTGTTACACTGCAGGACTTTAGAATAGGTTTAGGCCCGAAGGGTTACATAGAGCGTTCCAAGAATGAGGGAGTTCGATACATGCAGAAAACCCTGTGAAGAAAAGTTGATTCAGCAAGGGACCAGGGTTTGGCTAGAGTCTCTATTGACTTGTTAGAAATCAGAAGGGTTTCGGCTGCATGTTAACCCGAGAAGGAGACCTGATGGCACAAGCCTTGCTTTCCCATGTTAAATCTCTAAACATGCTTCCCTGAAGAATCCTAAATAACACTGTTTTTACCTGGCTTCTGGTCATTGTAGGCAGCCCTCTCGAAAGAAAAGGAGTTTTCTCTAAGGAAACACGGTGCTTCCATAGCATGGGTGGGAGCTCCTGCTGTCCTGCTCTAGAGCTACAGGGAAACTTGACGTGAGTGTTTGCCTCAAGCTAAGGCCTGAAAAGCCTTGCTGAAGCGAAAGCGCTTAGCAGTTTCCATTATGTCGTATTCGAAGTTCTGCTTTACTTGAATGTTTCTTCACTTACCAGACACAAGGCACCCTCGTGTAGGCACCCTATTTCGTAGAAATACAGTGAGTACCAGCAGTCTTCTTTGCTCTTCTAAGAATCATCCAGACCTAGAAGCCTTTCCCAGTCACTCTATGTAATCAGAGTGTAGGGCAACTCGCTGCACCCTTCCTTAGGAAGCTAGGTGGACTCAGCTCTTCAACAGCTCCAGGGATTCTGTTCTCTCACGTCCTACATGCCATGGAAGTCTGCCTGATTGCCCTCTGTGGAGCTTCACTAAGATACACAATCTGCTTCGCCTACCTCTAGGAACTCGTACCCAATGACCCCATACCTACAGGAGAAAGGAGGCTTGCATTCCTACTGGAACCAAAGCACAGTTTTTCCTTTTACACTGCAGGACTTTAGAATAGGCTTAGGCCCTATAGCATACATAGAACGTTCCAAGGATGAGGGAGTTCCATATATGCAGAACACTGTGTGAAGAAAAGGTGATTCAGCAAGGGACCAGGGTGTAGCTAGAGTCTCTTTGGACTTTTTAGATATAAGAAGGTGTCCGGGTGCATGTTCACCGGAAAAGAAGACTTGAATGCCTAAGCCTTGCGTTCCCATTTTAAATCTCTATCCATGCCAGCCTGAGATACCTAAATAACACTGTTTGACTGGCCTCTATTCAGTGTGGGCAGCCCTCTGGAAAGAAAAGGAGTTTCTCTAAGGAAACACGGTGCTTCCATAGCATGGGTGGGAGTTCCTCCTGTCATGCTCTAGAGCTACAGGGAAACTTGACGTGAGTCTTTGCCTCAAGCTAAGGCCTGAAAAGCCCTGCTGAAGCGAAAGCGCTTAGCATTTTCCATTATGTCGTATTGGAAGTTCTGCTTTACTTGAACGTTTCTTCACTCTACCAGACACTAGGCACCCTAGCGTAGGCACACTTTTTCGTACAACTACAGTGAGTACCAGCACTCTCCTTTACCCTTCTAAGAAACATCCAGACCTAGAAGCCTTTCCCAGTCACACTATGTATTCAGAGTTTAAGGCAACTCGCTGCACCCTTCCTTAGAAAGCTAGGTGGACTCAGCTCTTCAACAGCTCCAGGGATTCTGTTCTCCACGACCTACATGCCGTTGAAGTCTGCCTCATTGCTCTCATTGGAGCTACACTAAGAAACACAATCTGCTTCGCCTTCTTCTAGGAACTCTTACCCAAGGACCCCATACCTACAGGAGAAAGGAGGCTTGCATTCCTACTGCTATCTAAGCAAAGTTTTTCCTGTTACACTGCAGGACTTTAGAATAGGTTTAGGCCCGAAGGGTTACATAGAGCGTTCCAAGAATGAGGGAGTTCGTTACATGCAGAAAACCCTGTGAAGAAAAGTTGATTCAGCAAGGGACCAGGGTTTGGCTAGAGTCTCTATTGACTTGTTAGAAATCAGAAGGGTTTCGGCTGCATGTTAACCCGAGAAGGAGACCTGGTGGCACAAGCCTTGCTTTCCCATGTTAAATCTCTAAACATGCTTCCCTGAAGAATCCTAAATAACACTGTTTTTACCTGGCTTCTGGTCACTGTAGGCAGCCCTCTCGAAAGAAAAGGAGTTTTCTCTAAGGAAACACGGTGCTTCCATAGCATGGGTGGGAGCTCCTGCTGTCCTGCTCTAGAGCTACAGGGAAACTTGACGTGAGTGTTTGCCTCAAGCTAAGGCCTGAAAAGCCTTGCTGAAGCGAAAGCGCTTAGCAGTTTCCATTATGTCGTATTCCAAGTTCTGCTTTACTTGAATGTTTCTTCACTTACCAGACACAAGGCACCCTCGTGTAGGCACCCTTTTTCGTAGAAATACAGTGAGTACCAGCAGTCTTCTTTGCTCTTCTAAGAAACATCCAGACCTAGAAGCCTTTCCCAGTCACTCTATGTAATCAGAGTGTAGGGCAACTCGCTGCACCCTTCCTTAGGAAGCTAGGTGGACTCAGCTCTTCAACAGCTCCAGGGATTCTGTTCTCTCACGTCCTACATGCCATGGAAGTCTGCCTCATTGCCCTCTGTGGAGCTTCACTAAGATACACAATCTGCTTCGCCTACCTCTAGGAACTCGTACCCAATGACCCCATACCTACAGGAGAAAGGAGGCTTGCATTCCTACTGGAACCAAAGCACACTTTTTCCTTTTACACTGCAGGACTTTAGAATAGGCTTAGGCCCTATAGCATACCTAGAACGTTCCAAGGATGAGGGAGTTCCATATATGCAGAACACTCTGTGAAGAAAAGGTGATTCAGCAAGGGACCAGGGTGTAGCTAGAGTCTCTTTGGACTTTTTAGATATAAGAAGGTGTCCGGGTCATGTTCACCGGAAAAGAAGACCTGAATGCCTAAGCCTTCCGTTCCCATTTTAAATCTGTATCCAGGCTGCCTTGAGATACCTAAATAACACTGTTTTTGACAGTCCTCTATTCACTGTGGGCTGCCCTCTGGAAAGAAAAGGAGTTTCTCTAAGGAAACACGGTGCTTCCATAGCATGGGTGGAGCTCGTGCTTTCCTGCTCTAGAGCTACAGGGAAACTTGACGTGAGTCTTTGCCTCAAGCTAAGGCCTGTAAAGCGCTGCTGAAGCGAAAGCGCTTAGCAGTTTCCATTATGTCGTATTGGAAGTTCTGCTTTACTTGAACGTTTCTTCACTCTACCAGACACTAGGCAGCCTAGTGTAGGCACCCTTTTTCGTACAACTACAGTGAGTACCAGCAGTCTCCTTTACCCTTCTAAGAAACATCCAGACCTAGAAGCCTTTCCCAGTCACACTATGTATTCAGAGTTTAAGGCAACTCGCTGCACCCTTCCTTAGAAAGCTAGGTGGACTCAGCTCTTCAACAGCTCCAGGGATTCTGTTCTCTCACGACATACATGCCATTGAAGTCTGCCTCATTGCTCTCATTGGAGCTACACTAAGAAACACAATCTGCTTCGCCTTCTTCTAGGAACTCTTACCCAAGGACCCCATACCTACAGGAGAAAGGAGGCTTGCATTCCTACTGGAATCTAAGCAAAGTTTTTCCTGTTACACTGCAGGACTTTAGAATAGGCTTAGGCCCTATAGCATACATAGAACGTTCCAAGGATGAGGGAGTTCCATATATGCAGAACACTCTGTGAAGAAAAGGTGATTCAGCAAGGGACCAGGGTGTAGCTAGAGTCTCTTTGGACTTTTTAGATATAAGAAGGTATCCGGGTGCATATTCACCGGAAAAGAAGACTTGAATGCCTAAGCCTTGCGTTCCCATTTTAAATCTCTATCCACGCCAGCCTGAGATACCTAAATAACACTGTTTTGACTGGCCTCTATTCACTGTGGGCAGCCCTCTGGAAAGAAAAGGAGTTTCTCTAAGGAAACACGGTGCTTCCATAGCATGGGTGGGAGTTCCTCCTGTCATGCTCTAGAGCTACAGGGAAACTTGACGTGAGTCTTTGCCTCAAGCTAAGGCCTGAAAAGCCCTGCTGAAGCGAAAGCGCTTAGCATTTTCCATTATGTCGTATTGGAAGTTCTGCTTTACTTGAACGTTTCTTCACTCTACCAGACACTAGGCACCCTAGCGTAGGCACACTTTTTCGTACAACTACAGTGAGTACCAGCACTCTCCTTTACCCTTCTAAGAAACATCCAGACCTAGAAGCCTTTCCCAGTCACACTATGTATTCAGAGTTTAAGGCAACTCGCTGCACCCTTCCTTAGAAAGCTAGGTGGACTCAGCTCTTCAACAGCTCCAGGGATTCTGTTCTCCACGACCTACATGCCGTTGAAGTCTGCCTCATTGCTCTCATTGGAGCTACACTAAGAAACACAATCTGCTTCGCCTTCTTCTAGGAACTCTTACCCAAGGACCCCATACCTACAGGAGAAAGGAGGCTTGCATTCCTACTGGAATCTAAGCAAAGTTTTTCCTGTTACACTGCAGGACTTTAGAATAGGTTTAGGCCCGAAGGGTTACATAGAGCGTTCCAAGAATGAGGGAGTTCGATACATGCAGAAAACCCTGTGAAGAAAAGTTGATTCAGCAAGGGACCAGGGTTTGGCTAGAGTCTCTATTGACTTGTTAGAAATCAGAAGGGTTTCGGCTGCATGTTAACCCGAGAAGGAGACCTGGTGGCACAAGCCTTGCTTTCCCATGTTAAATCTCTAAACATGCTTCCCTGAAGAATCCTAAATAACACTGTTTTTACCTGGCTTCTGGTCACTGTAGGCAGCCCTCTCGAAAGAAAAGGAGTTTTCTCTAAGGAAACACGGTGCTTCCATAGCATGGGTGGGAGCTCCTGCTGTCCTGCTCTAGAGCTACAGGGAAACTTGACGTGAGTGTTTGCCTCAAGCTAAGGCCTGAAAAGCCTTGCTGAAGCGAAAGCGCTTAGCAGTTTCCATTATGTCGTATTCCAAGTTCTGCTTTACTTGAATGTTTCTTCACTTACCAGACACAAGGCACCCTCGTGTAGGCACCCTTTTTCGTAGAAATACAGTGAGTACCAGCAGTCTTCTTTGCTCTTCTAAGAAACATCCAGACCTAGAAGCCTTTCCCAGTCACTCTATGTAATCAGAGTGTAGGGCAACTCGCTGCACCCTTCCTTAGGAAGCTAGGTGGACTCAGCTCTTCAACAGCTCCAGGGATTCTGTTCTCTCACGTCCTACATGCCATGGAAGTCTGCCTCATTGCCCTCTGTGGAGCTTCACTAAGATACACAATCTGCTTCGCCTACCTCTAGGAACTCGTACCCAATGACCCCATACCTACAGGAGAAAGGAGGCTTGCATTCCTACTGGAACCAAAGCACACTTTTTCCTTTTACACTGCAGGACTTTAGAATAGGCTTAGGCCCTATAGCATACCTAGAACGTTCCAAGGATGAGGGAGTTCCATATATGCAGAACACTCTGTGAAGAAAAGGTGATTCAGCAAGGGACCAGGGTGTAGCTAGAGTCTCTTTGGACTTTTTAGATATAAGAAGGTGTCCGGGTCATGTTCACCGGAAAAGAAGACCTGAATGCCTAAGCCTTCCGTTCCCATTTTAAATCTGTATCCAGGCTGCCTTGAGATACCTAAATAACACTGTTTTTGACAGTCCTCTATTCACTGTGGGCTGCCCTCTGGAAAGAAAAGGAGTTTCTCTAAGGAAACACGGTGCTTCCATAGCATGGGTGGAGCTCGTGCTTTCCTGCTCTAGAGCTACAGGGAAACTTGACGTGAGTCTTTGCCTCAAGCTAAGGCCTGTAAAGCGCTGCTGAAGCGAAAGCGCTTAGCAGTTTCCATTATGTCGTATTGGAAGTTCTGCTTTACTTGAACGTTTCTTCACTCTACCAGACACTAGGCAGCCTAGTGTAGGCACCCTTTTTCGTACAACTACAGTGAGTACCAGCAGTCTCCTTTACCCTTCTAAGAAACATCCAGACCTAGAAGCCTTTCCCAGTCACACTATGTATTCAGAGTTTAAGGCAACTCGCTGCACCCTTCCTTAGAAAGCTAGGTGGACTCAGCTCTTCAACAGCTCCAGGGATTCTGTTCTCTCACGACATACATGCCATTGAAGTCTGCCTCATTGCTCTCATTGGAGCTACACTAAGAAACACAATCTGCTTCGCCTTCTTCTAGGAACTCTTACCCAAGGACCCCATACCTACAGGAGAAAGGAGGCTTGCATTCCTACTGGAATCTAAGCAAAGTTTTTCCTGTTACACTGCAGGACTTTAGAATAGGCTTAGGCCCTATAGCATACATAGAACGTTCCAAGGATGAGGGAGTTCCATATATGCAGAACACTCTGTGAAGAAAAGGTGATTCAGCAAGGGACCAGGGTGTAGCTAGAGTCTCTTTGGACTTTTTAGATATAAGAAGGTATCCGGGTGCATATTCACCGGAAAAGAAGACTTGAATGCCTAAGCCTTGCGTTCCCATTTTAAATCTCTATCCACGCCAGCCTGAGATACCTAAATAACACTGTTTTGACTGGCCTCTATTCACTGTGGGCAGCCCTCTGGAAAGAAAAGGAGTTTCTCTAAGGAAACACGGTGCTTCCATAGCATGGGTGGGAGTTCCTCCTGTCATGCTCTAGAGCTACAGGGTAACTTGACGTGAGTCCTTGCCTCAAGCTAAGGCCTGAAAAGCCCTGCTGAAGCGAAAGCGCTTAGCATTTTCCATTATGTCGTATTGGAAGTTCTGCTTTACTTGAACGTTTCTTCACTCTACCAGACACTAGGCACCCTAGTGTAGGCACACTTTTTCGTACAACTACAGTGAGTACCAGCAGTCTCCTTTACCCTTCTAAGAAACATCCAGACCTAGAAGCCTTTGCCAGTCACACTATGTATTCAGAGTTTAAGGCAACTCGCTGCACCCTTCCTTAGAAAGCTAGGTGGACTCAGCTCTTCAACAGCTCCAGGGATTCTGTTCTCTCACGACCTACATGCCATTGAAGTCTGCCTCATTGCTCTCATTGGAGCTACACTAAGAAACACAATCTGCTTCGCCTTCTTCTAGGAACTCTTACCCAAGGACCCCATACCTACAGGAGAAAGGAGGCTTGCATTCCTACTGGAATCTAAGCAAAGTTTTTCCTGTTACACTGCAGGACTTTAGAATAGGTTTAGGCCCGAAGGGTTACATAGAGCGTTCCAAGAATGAGGGAGTTCGATACATGCAGAAAACCCTGTGAAGAAAAGTTGATTCAGCAAGGGACCAGGGTTTGGCTAGAGTCTCTATTGACTTGTTAGAAATCAGAAGGGTTTCGGCTGCATGTTAACCCGAGAAGGAGACCTGATGGCACAAGCCTTCCTTTCCCATGTTAAATCTCTAAACATGCTTCCCTGAAGAATCCTAAATAACACTGTTTTTACCTGGCTTCTGGTCACTGTAGGCAGCCCTCTCGAAAGAAAAGGAGTTTTCTCTAAGGAAACACGGTGCTTCCATAGCATGGGTGGGAGCTCCTGCTGTCCTGCTCTAGAGCTACAGGGAAACTTGACGTGAGTGTTTGCCTCAAGCTAAGGCCTGAAAAGCCTTGCTGAAGCGAAAGCGCTTAGCAGTTTCCATTATGTCGTATTCGAAGTTCTGCTTTACTTGAATGTTTCTTCACTTACCAGACACAAGGCACCCTCGTGTAGGCACCCTATTTCGTAGAAATACAGTGAGTACCAGCAGTCTTCTTTGCTCTTCTAAGAAACATCCAGACCTAGAAGCCTTTCCCAGTCACTCTATGTAATCAGAGTGTAGGGCAACTCGCTGCACCCTTCCTTAGGAAGCTAGGTGGACTCAGCTCTTCAACAGCTCCAGGGATTCTGTTCTCTCACGTCCTACATGCCATGGAAGTCTGCCTCATTGCCCTCTGTGGAGCTTCACTAAGATACACAATCTGCTTCGCCTACCTCTAGGAACTCGTACCCAATGACCCCATACCTACAGGAGAAAGGAGGCTTGCATTCCTACTGGAACCAAAGCACACTTTTTCCTTTTACACTGCAGGACTTTAGAATAGGCTTAGGCCCTATAGCATACATAGAACGTTCCAAGGATGAGGGAGTTCCATATATGCAGAACACTCTGTGAAGGAAAGGTGATTCAGCAAGGGACCAGGGTGTAGCTAGAGTCTCTTTGGACTTTTTAGATATAAGAAGGTGTCCGGGTGCATGTTCACCGGAAAAGAAGACTTGAATGCCTAAGCCTTGCGTTCCCATTTTAAATCTCTATCCACGCCAGCCTGAGATACCTAAATAACACTGTTTTGACTGGCCTCTATTCACTGTGGGCAGCCCTCTGGAAAGAAAAGGAGTTTCTCTAAGGAAACACGGTGCTTCCATAGCATGGGTGGGAGTTCCTCCTGTCATGCTCTAGAGCTACAGGGTAACTTGACGTGAGTCCTTGCCTCCAGCTAAGGCCTGAAAAGCCCTGCTGAAGCGAAAGCGCTTAGCATTTTCCATTATGTCGTATTGGAAGTTCTGCTTTACTTGAACGTTTCTTCACTCTACCAGACACTAGGCACCCTAGTGTAGGCACCCTTTTTCGTACAACTACAGTGAGTACCAGCAGTCTCCTTTACCCTTCTAAGAAACATCCAGACCTAGAAGCCTTTCCCAGTCACACTATGTATTCAGAGTTTAAGGCAACTCGCTGCACCCTTCCTTAGAAAGCTAGGTGGACTCAGCTCTTCAACAGCTCCAGGGATTCTGTTCTCTCACGACATACATGCCATTGAAGTCTGCCTCATTGCTCTCATTGGAGCTACACTAAGAAACACAATCTGCTTCGCCTTCTTCTAGGAACTCTTACCCAAGGACCCCATACCTACAGGAGAAAGGAGGCTTGCATTCCTACTGGAATCTAAGCAAAGTTTTTCCTGTTACACTGCAGGACTTTAGAATAGGTTTAGGCCCGAAGGGTTACATAGAGCGTTCCAAGAATGAGGGAGTTCGATACATGCAGAAAACCCTGTGAAGAAAAGTTGATTCAGCAAGGGACCAGGGTTTGGCTAGAGTCTCTATTGACTTGTTAGAAATCAGAAGGGTTTCGGCTGCATGTTAACCCGAGAAGGAGACCTGATGGCACAAGCCTTGCTTTCCCATGTTAAATCTCTAAACATGCTTCCCTGAAGAATCCTAAATAACACTGTTTTTACCTGGCTTCTGGTCACTGTAGGCAGCCCTCTCGAAAGAAAAGGAGTTTTCTCTAAGGAAACACGGTGCTTCCATAGCATGGGTGGGAGCTCCTGCTGTCCTGCTCTAGAGCTACAGGGAAACTTGACGTGAGTGTTTGCCTCAAGCTAAGGCCTGAAAAGCCTTGCTGAAGCGAAAGCGCTTAGCAGTTTCCATTATGTCGTATTCGAAGTTCTGCTTTACTTGAATGTTTCTTCACTTACCAGACACAAGGCACCCTCGTGTAGGCACCCTATTTCGTAGAAATACAGTGAGTACCAGCAGTCTTCTTTGCTCTTCTAAGAAACATCCAGACCTAGAAGCCTTTCCCAGTCACTCTATGTAATCAGAGTGTAGGGCAACTCGCTGCACCCTTCCTTAGGAAGCTAGGTGGACTCAGCTCTTCAACAGCTCCAGGGATTCTGTTCTCTCACGTCCTACATGCCATGGAAGTCTGCCTCATTGCCCTCTGTGGAGCTTCACTAAGATACACAATCTGCTTCGCCTACCTCTAGGAACTCGTACCCAATGACCCCATACCTACAGGAGAAAGGAGGCTTGCATTCCTACTGGAACCAAAGCACACTTTTTCCTTTTACACTGCAGGACTTTAGAATAGGCTTAGGCCCTATAGCATACATAGAACGTTCCAAGGATGAGGGAGTTCCATATATGCAGAACACTCTGTGAAGGAAAGGTGATTCAGCAAGGGACCAGGGTGTAGCTAGAGTCTCTTTGGACTTTTTAGATATAAGAAGGTGTCCGGGTGCATGTTCACCGGAAAAGAAGACTTGAATGCCTAAGCCTTGCGTTCCCATTTTAAATCTCTATCCACGCCAGCCTGAGATACCTAAATAACACTGTTTTGACTGGCCTCTATTCACTGTGGGCAGCCCTCTGGAAAGAAAAGGAGTTTCTCTAAGGAAACACGGTGCTTCCATAGCATGGGTGGGAGTTCCTCCTGTCATGCTCTAGAGCTACAGGGTAACTTGACGTGAGTCCTTGCCTCCAGCTAAGGCCTGAAAAGCCCTGCTGAAGCGAAAGCGCTTAGCATTTTCCATTATGTCGTATTGGAAGTTCTGCTTTACTTGAACGTTTCTTCACTCTACCAGACACTAGGCACCCTAGTGTAGGCACCCTCTTTCGTACAACTACAGTGAGTACCAGCAGTCTCCTTTACCCTTCTAAGAAACATCCAGACCTAGAAGCCTTTCCCAGTCACACTATGTATTCAGAGTTTAAGGCAACTCGCTGCACCCTTCCTTAGAAAGCTAGGTGGACTCAGCTCTTCAACAGCTCCAGGGATTCTGTTCTCTCACGACATACATGCCATTGAAGTCTGCCTCATTGCTCTCATTGGAGCTACACTAAGAAACACAATCTGCTTGGCCTTCTTCTAGGAACTCTTACCCAAGGACCCCATACCTACAGGAGAAAGGAGGCTTGCATTCCTACTGGAATCTAAGCAAAGTTTTTCCTGTTACACTGCAGGACTTTAGAATAGGTTCAGGCCCGAAGGGTTACATAGAGCGTTCCAAGAATGAGGGAGTTCGATACATGCAGAAAACCCTGTGAAGAAAAGTTGATTCAGCAAGGGACCAGGGTTTGGCTAGAGTCTCTATTGACTTGTTAGAAATCAGAAGGGTTTCGGCTGCATGTTAACCCGAGAAGGAGACCTGGTGGCACAAGCCTTGCTTTCCCATGTTAAATCTCTAAACATGCTTCCCTGAAGAATCCTAAATAACACTGTTTTTACCTGGCTTCTGGTCACTGTAGGCAGCCCTCTCGAAAGAAAAGGAGTTTTCTCTAAGGAAACACGGTGCTTCCATAGCATGGGTGGGAGCTCCTGCTGTCCTGCTCTAGAGCTACAGGGAAACTTGACGTGAGTGTTTGCCTCAAGCTAAGGCCTGAAAAGCCTTGCTGAAGCGAAAGCGCTTAGCAGTTTCCATTATGTCGTATTCGAAGTTCTGCTTTACTTGAATGTTTCTTCACTTACCAGACACAAGGCACCCTCGTGTAGGCACCCTTTTTCGTAGAAATACAGTGAGTACCAGCAGTCTTCTTTGCTCTTCTAAGAAACATCCAGACCTAGAAGCCTTTCCCAGTCACTCTATGTAATCAGAGTGTAGGGCAACTCGCTGCACCCTTCCTTAGGAAGCTAGGTGGACTCAGCTCTTCAACAGCTCCAGGGATTCTGTTCTCTCACGTCCTACATGCCATGGAAGTCTGCCTCATTGCCCTCTGTGGAGCTTCACTAAGATACACAATCTGCTTCGCCTACCTCTAGGAACTCTTACCCAATGACCCCATACCTACAGGAGAAAGGAGGCTTGCATTCCTACTGGAACCAAAGCACACTTTTTCCTTTTACACTGCAGGACTTTAGAATAGGCTTAGGCCCTATAGCATACATAGAACGTTCCAAGGATGAGGGAGTTCCATATATGCAGAACACTCTGTGAAGAAAAGGTGATTCAGCAAGGGACCAGGGTGTAGCTAGAGTCTCTTTGGACTTTTTAGATATAAGAAGGTGTCCGGGTGCATGTTCACCGGAAAAGAAGACTTGAATGCCTAAGCCTTGCGTTCCCATTTTAAATCTCTATCCACGCCAGCCTGAGATACCTAAATAACACTGTTTTGACTGGCCTCTATTCACTGTGGGCAGCCCTCTGGAAAGAAAAGGAGTTTCTCTAAGGAAACACGGTGCTTCCATAGCATGGGTGGGAGTTCCTCCTGTCATGCTCTAGAGCTACAGGGTAACTTGACGTGAGTCCTTGCCTCAAGCTAAGGCCTGAAAAGCCCTGCTGAAGCGAAAGCGCTTAGCATTTTCCATTATGTCGTATTGGAAGTTCTGCTTTACTTGAACGTTTCTTCACTCTACCAGACACTAGGCACCCTAGTGTAGGCACCCTCTTTCGTACAACTACAGTGAGTACCAGCAGTCTCCTTTACCCTTCTAAGAAACATCCAGACCTAGAAGCCTTTCCCAGTCACACTATGTATTCAGAGTTTAAGGCAACTCGCTGCACCCTTCCTTAGAAAGCTAGGTGGACTCAGCTCTTCAACAGCTCCAGGGATTCTGTTCTCTCACGACCTACATGCCATTGAAGTCTGCCTCATTGCTCTCATTGGAGCTACACTAAGAAACACAATCTGCTTCGCCTTCTTCTAGGAACTCTTACCCAAGGACCCCATACCTACAGGAGAAAGGAGGCTTGCATTCCTACTGGAATCTAAGCAAAGTTTTTCCTGTTACACTGCAGGACTTTAGAATAGCTTCAGGCCCGAAGGGTTACATAGAGCGTTCCAAGAATGAGGGAGTTCGATACATGCAGAAAACCCTGTGAAGAAAAGTTGATTCAGCAAGGGACCAGGGTTTGGCTAGAGTCTCTATTGACTTGTTAGAAATCAGAAGGGTTTCGGCTGCATGTTAACCCGAGAAGGAGACCTGGTGGCACAAGCCTTGCTTTCCCATGTTAAATCTCTAAACATGCTTCCCTGAAGAATCCTAAATAACACTGTTTTTACCTGGCTTCTGGTCACTGTAGGCAGCCCTCTGGAAAGAAAAGGAGTTTTCTCTAAGGAAACACGGTGCTTCCATAGCATGGGTGGGAGCTCCTGCTGTCCTGCTCTAGAGCTACAGGGAAACTTGACGTGAGTGTTTGCCTCAAGCTAAGGCCTGAAAAGCCTTGCTGAAGCGAAAGCGCTTAGCAGTTTCCATTATGTCGTATTCGAAGTTCTGCTTTACTTGAATGTTTCTTCACTTACCAGACACAAGGCACCCTCGTGTAGGCACCCTTTTTCGTAGAAATACAGTGAGTACCAGCAGTCTTCTTTGCTCTTCTAAGAAACATCCAGACCTAGAAGCCTTTCCCAGTCACTCTATGTAATCAGAGTGTAGGGCAACTCGCTGCACCCTTCCTTAGGAAGCTAGGTGGACTCAGCTCTTCAACAGCTCCAGGGATTCTGTTCTCTCACGTCCTACATGCCATGGAAGCCTGCCTCATTGCCCTCTGTGGAGCTTCACTAAGATACACAATCTGCTTCGCCTACCTCTAGGAACTCTTACCCAATGACCCCATACCTACAGGAGAAAGGAGGCTTGCATTCCTACTGGAACCAAAGCACACTTTTTCCTTTTACACTGCAGGACTTTAGAATAGGCTTAGGCCCTATAGCATACATAGAACGTTCCAAGGATGAGGGAGTTCCATATATGCAGAACACTCTGGGAAGAAAAGGTGATTCAGCAAGGGACCAGGGTGTAGCTAGAGTCTCTTTGGACTTTTTAGATATAAGAAGGTGTCCGGGTGCATGTTCACCGGAAAAGAAGACTTGAATGCCTAAGCCTTGCGTTCCCATTTTAAATCTCTATCCACGCCAGCCTGAGATACCTAAATAACACTGTTTTGACTGGCCTCTATTCACTGTGGGCAGCCCTCTGGAAAGAAAAGGAGTTTCTCTAAGGAAACACGGTGCTTCCATAGCATGGGTGGGAGTTCCTCCTGTCATGCTCTAGAGCTACAGGGTAACTTGACGTGAGTCCTTGCCTCAAGCTAAGGCCTGAAAAGCCCTGCTGAAGCGAAAGCGCTTAGCATTTTCCATTATGTCGTATTGGAAGTTCTGCTTTACTTGAACGTTTCTTCACTCTACCAGACACTAGGCACCCTAGTGTAGGCACCCTCTTTCGTACAACTACAGTGAGTACCAGCAGTCTCCTTTACCCTTCTAAGAAACATCCAGACCTAGAAGCCTTTCCCAGTCACACTATGTATTCAGAGTTTAAGGCAACTCGCTGCACCCTTCCTTAGAAAGCTAGGTGGACTCAGCTCTTCAACAGCTCCAGGGATTCTGTTCTCTCACGACCTACATGCCATTGAAGTCTGCCTCATTGCTCTCATTGGAGCTACACTAAGAAACACAATCTGCTTCGCCTTCTTCTAGGAACTCTTACCCAAGGACCCCATACCTACAGGAGAAAGGAGGCTTGCATTCCTACTGGAATCTAAGCAAAGTTTTTCCTGTTACACTGCAGGACTTTAGAATAGCTTCAGGCCCGAAGGGTTACATAGAGCGTTCCAAGAATGAGGGAGTTCGATACATGCAGAAAACCCTGTGAAGAAAAGTTGATTCAGCAAGGGACCAGGGTTTGGCTAGAGTCTCTATTGACTTGTTAGAAATCAGAAGGGTTTCGGCTGCATGTTAACCCGAGAAGGAGACCTGGTGGCACAAGCCTTGCTTTCCCATGTTAAATCTCTAAACATGCTTCCCTGAAGAATCCTAAATAACACTGTTTTTACCTGGCTTCTGGTCACTGTAGGCAGCCCTCTGGAAAGAAAAGGAGTTTTCTCTAAGGAAACACGGTGCTTCCATAGCATGGGTGGGAGCTCCTGCTGTCCTGCTCTAGAGCTACAGGGAAACTTGACGTGAGTGTTTGCCTCAAGCTAAGGCCTGAAAAGCCTTGCTGAAGCGAAAGCGCTTAGCAGTTTCCATTATGTCGTATTCGAAGTTCTGCTTTACTTGAATGTTTCTTCACTTACCAGACACAAGGCACCCTCGTGTAGGCACCCTTTTTCGTAGAAATACAGTGAGTACCAGCAGTCTTCTTTGCTCTTCTAAGAAACATCCAGACCTAGAAGCCTTTCCCAGTCACTCTATGTAATCAGAGTGTAGGGCAACTCGCTGCACCCTTCCTTAGGAAGCTAGGTGGACTCAGCTCTTCAACAGCTCCAGGGATTCTGTTCTCTCACGTCCTACATGCCATGGAAGCCTGCCTCATTGCCCTCTGTGGAGCTTCACTAAGATACACAATCTGCTTCGCCTACCTCTAGGAACTCTTACCCAATGACCCCATACCTACCGGAGAAAGGAGGCTTGCATTCCTACTGGAACCAAAGCACACTTTTTCCTTTTACACTGCAGGACTTTAGAATAGGCTTAGGCCCTATAGCATACATAGAACGTTCCAAGGATGAGGGAGTTCCATATATGCAGAACACTCTGTGAAGAAAAGGTGATTCAGCAAGGGACCAGGGTGTAGCTAGAGTCTCTTTGGACTTTTTAGATATAAGAAGGTGTCCGGGTGCATGTTCACCGGAAAAGAAGACTTGAATGCCTAAGCCTTGCGTTCCCATTTTAAATCTCTATCCACGCCAGCCTGAGATACCTAAATAACACTGTTTTGACTGGCCTCTATTCACTGTGGGCAGCCCTCTGGAAAGAAAAGGAGTTTCTCTAAGGAAACACGGTGCTTCCATAGCATGGGTGGGAGTTCCTCCTGTCATGCTCTAGAGCTACAGGGTAACTTGACGTGAGTCCTTGCCTCAAGCTAAGGCCTGAAAAGCCCTGCTGAAGCGAAAGCGCTTAGCATTTTCCATTATGTCGTATTGGAAGTTCTGCTTTACTTGAACGTTTCTTCACTCTACCAGACACTAGGCACCCTAGTGTAGGCACCCTCTTTCGTACAACTACA
Organism: Balaenoptera physalus; assembly: GCF_965194825.1. NCBI lineage: Eukaryota > Metazoa > Chordata > Mammalia > Artiodactyla > Balaenopteridae > Balaenoptera > Balaenoptera physalus. The sequence continues at coordinate 5,888,781 of NC_138902.1, read as the reverse complement.
GTGAGTACCAGCAGTCTCCTTTACCCTTCTAAGAAACATCCAGACCTAGAAGCCTTTCCCAGTCACACTATGTATTCAGAGTTTAAGGCAACTCGCTGCACCCTTCCTTAGAAAGCTAGGTGGACTCAGCTCTTCAACAGCTCCAGGGATTCTGTTCTCTCACGACATACATGCCATTGAAGTCTGCCTCATTGCTCTCATTGGAGCTACACTAAGAAACACAATCTGCTTCGCCTTCTTCTAGGAACTCTTACCCAAGGACCCCATACCTACAGGAGAAAGGAGGCTTGCATTCCTACTGGAATCTAAGCAAAGTTTTTCCTGTTACACTGCAGGACTTTAGAATAGGTTCAGGCCCGAAGGGTTACATAGAGCGTTCCAAGAATGAGGGAGTTCGATACATGCAGAAAACCCTGTGAAGAAAAGTTGATTCAGCAAGGGACCAGGGTTTGGCTAGAGTCTCTATTGACTTGTTAGAAATCAGAAGGGTTTCGGCTGCATGTTAACCCGAGAAGGAGACCTGGTGGCACAAGCCTTGCTTTCCCATGTTAAATCTCTAAACATGCTTCCCTGAAGAATCCTAAATAACACTGTTTTTACCTGGCTTCTGGTCACTGTAGGCAGCCCTCTGGAAAGAAAAGGAGTTTTCTCTAAGGAAACACGGTGCTTCCATAGCATGGGTGGGAGCTCCTGCTGTCCTGCTCTAGAGCTACAGGGAAACTTGACGTGAGTGTTTGCCTCAAGCTAAGGCCTGAAAAGCCTTGCTGAAGCGAAAGCGCTTAGCAGTTTCCATTATGTCGTATTCGAAGTTCTGCTTTACTTGAATGTTTCTTCACTTACCAGACACAAGGCACCCTCGTGTAGGCACCCTTTTTCGTAGAAATACAGTGAGTACCAGCAGTCTTCTTTGCTCTTCTAAGAAACATCCAGACCTAGAAGCCTTTCCCAGTCACTCTATGTAATCAGAGTGTAGGGCAACTCGCTGCACCCTTCCTTAGGAAGCTAGGTGGACTCAGCTCTTCAACAGCTCCAGGGATTCTGTTCTCTCACGTCCTACATGCCATGGAAGCCTGCCTCATTGCCCTCTGTGGAGCTTCACTAAGATACACAATCTGCTTCGCCTACCTCTAGGAACTCTTACCCAATGACCCCATACCTACCGGAGAAAGGAGGCTTGCATTCCTACTGGAACCAAAGCACAGTTTTTCCTTTTACACTGCAGGACTTTAGAATAGGCTTAGGCCCTATAGCATACATAGAACGTTCCAAGGATGAGGGAGTTCCATATATGCAGAACACTCTGTGAAGAAAAGTTGATTCAGCAAGGGACCAGGGTGTAGCTAGAGTCTCTTTGGACTTTTTAGATATAAGAAGGTGTCCGGGTGCATGTTCACCGGAAAAGAAGACTTGAATGCCTAAGCCTTGCGTTCCCATTTTAAATCTCTATCCACGCCAGCCTGAGATACCTAAATAACACTGTTTTGACTGGCCTCTATTCACTGTGGGCAGCCCTCTGGAAAGAAAAGGAGTTTCTCTAAGGAAACACGGTGCTTCCATAGCATGGGTGGGAGTTCCTCCTGTCATGCTCTAGAGCTACAGGGTAACTTGACGTGAGTCCTTGCCTCAAGCTAAGGCCTGAAAAGCCCTGCTGAAGCGAAAGCGCTTAGCATTTTCCATTATGTCGTATTGGAAGTTCTGCTTTACTTGAACGTTTCTTCACTCTACCAGACACTAGGCACCCTAGTGTAGGCACCCTCTTTCGTACAACTACAGTGAGTACCAGCAGTCTCCTTTACCCTTCTAAGAAACATCCAGACCTAGAAGCCTTTCCCAGTCACACTATGTATTCAGAGTTTAAGGCAACTCGCTGCACCCTTCCTTAGAAAGCTAGGTGGACTCAGCTCTTCAACAGCTCCAGGGATTCTGTTCTCTCACGACATACATGCCATTGAAGTCTGCCTCATTGCTCTCATTGGAGCTACACTAAGAAACACAATCTGCTTCGCCTTCTTCTAGGAACTCTTACCCAAGGACCCCATACCTACAGGAGAAAGGAGGCTTGCATTCCTACTGGAATCTAAGCAAAGTTTTTCCTGTTACACTGCAGGACTTTAGAATAGGTTCAGGCCCGAAGGGTTACATAGAGCGTTCCAAGAATGAGGGAGTTCGATACATGCAGAAAACCCTGTGAAGAAAAGTTGATTCAGCAAGGGACCAGGGTTTGGCTAGAGTCTCTATTGACTTGTTAGAAATCAGAAGGGTTTCGGCTGCATGTTAACCCGAGAAGGAGACCTGGTGGCACAAGCCTTGCTTTCCCATGTTAAATCTCTAAACATGCTTCCCTGAAGAATCCTAAATAACACTGTTTTTACCTGGCTTCTGGTCACTGTAGGCAGCCCTCTGGAAAGAAAAGGAGTTTTCTCTAAGGAAACACGGTGCTTCCATAGCATGGGTGGGAGCTCCTGCTGTCCTGCTCTAGAGCTACAGGGAAACTTGACGTGAGTGTTTGCCTCAAGCTAAGGCCTGAAAAGCCTTGCTGAAGCGAAAGCGCTTAGCAGTTTCCATTATGTCGTATTCCAAGTTCTGCTTTACTTGAATGTTTCTTCACTTACCAGACACAAGGCACCCTCGTGTAGGCACCCTTTTTCGTAGAAATACAGTGAGTACCAGCAGTCTTCTTTGCTCTTCTAAGAAACATCCAGACCTAGAAGCCTTTCCCAGTCACTCTATGTAATCAGAGTGTAGGGCAACTCGCTGCACCCTTCCTTAGGAAGCTAGGTGGACTCAGCTCTTCAACAGCTCCAGGGATTCTGTTCTCTCACGTCCTACATGCCATGGAAGCCTGCCCCATTGCCCTCTGTGGAGCTTCACTAAGATACACAATCTGCTTCGCCTACCTCTAGGAACTCTTACCCAATGACCCCATACCTACCGGAGAAAGGAGGCTTGCATTCCTACTGGAACCAAAGCACACTTTTTCCTTTTACACTGCAGGACTTTAGAATAGGCTTAGGCCCTATAGCATACATAGAACGTTCCAAGGATGAGGGAGTTCCATATATGCAGAACACTCTGTGAAGAAAAGTTGATTCAGCAAGGGACCAGGGTGTAGCTAGAGTCTCTTTGGACTTTTTAGATATAAGAAGGTGTCCGGGTGCATGTTCACCGGAAAAGAAGACTTGAATGCCTAAGCCTTGCGTTCCCATTTTAAATCTCTATCCACGCCAGCCTGAGATACCTAAATAACACTGTTTTGACTGGCCTCTATTCACTGTGGGCAGCCCTCTGGAAAGAAAAGGAGTTTCTCTAAGGAAACACGGTGCTTCCATAGCATGGGTGGGAGTTCCTCCTGTCATGCTCTAGAGCTACAGGGTAACTTGACGTGAGTCCTTGCCTCAAGCTAAGGCCTGAAAAGCCCTGCTGAAGCGAAAGCGCTTAGCATTTTCCATTATGTCGTATTGGAAGTTCTGCTTTACTTGAACGTTTCTTCACTCTACCAGACACTAGGCACCCTAGTGTAGGCACCCTCTTTCGTACAACTACAGTGAGTACCAGCAGTCTCCTTTACCCTTCTAAGAAACATCCAGACCTAGAAGCCTTTCCCAGTCACACTATGTATTCAGAGTTTAAGGCAACTCGCTGCACCCTTCCTTAGAAAGCTAGGTGGACTCAGCTCTTCAACAGCTCCAGGGATTCTGTTCTCTCACGACATACATGCCATTGAAGTCTGCCTCATTGCTCTCATTGGAGCTACACTAAGAAACACAATCTGCTTCGCCTTCTTCTAGGAACTCTTACCCAAGGACCCCATACCTACAGGAGAAAGGAGGCTTGCATTCCTACTGGAATCTAAGCAAAGTTTTTCCTGTTACACTGCAGGACTTTAGAATAGGTTCAGGCCCGAAGGGTTACATAGAGCGTTCCAAGAATGAGGGAGTTCGATACATGCAGAAAACCCTGTGAAGAAAAGTTGATTCAGCAAGGGACCAGGGTTTGGCTAGAGTCTCTATTGACTTGTTAGAAATCAGAAGGGTTTCGGCTGCATGTTAACCCGAGAAGGAGACCTGGTGGCACAAGCCTTGCTTTCCCATGTTAAATCTCTAAACATGCTTCCCTGAAGAATCCTAAATAACACTGTTTTTACCTGGCTTCTGGTCACTGTAGGCAGCCCTCTCGAAAGAAAAGGAGTTTTCTCTAAGGAAACACGGTGCTTCCATAGCATGGGTGGGAGCTCCTGCTGTCCTGCTCTAGAGCTACAGGGAAACTTGACGTGAGTGTTTGCCTCAAGCTAAGGCCTGAAAAGCCTTGCTGAAGCGAAAGCGCTTAGCAGTTTCCATTATGTCGTATTCGAAGTTCTGCTTTACTTGAATGTTTCTTCACTTACCAGACACAAGGCACCCTCGTGTAGGCACCCTTTTTCGTAGAAATACAGTGAGTACCAGCAGTCTTCTTTGCTCTTCTAAGAAACATCCAGACCTAGAAGCCTTTCCCAGTCACTCTATGTAATCAGAGTGTAGGGCAACTCGCTGCACCCTTCCTTAGGAAGCTAGGTGGACTCAGCTCTTCAACAGCTCCAGGGATTCTGTTCTCTCACGTCCTACATGCCATGGAAGTCTGCCTCATTGCCCTCTGTGGAGCTTCACTAAGATACACAATCTGCTTCGCCTACCTCTAGGAACTCTTACCCAATGACCCCATACCTACAGGAGAAAGGAGGCTTGCATTCCTACTGGAACCAAAGCACACTTTTTCCTTTTACACTGCAGGACTTTAGAATAGGCTTAGGCCCTATAGCATACATAGAACGTTCCAAGGATGAGGGAGTTCCATATATGCAGAACACTCTGTGAAGAAAAGGTGATTCAGCAAGGGACCAGGGTGTAGCTAGAGTCTCTTTGGACTTTTTAGATATAAGAAGGTGTCCGGGTGCATGTTCACCGGAAAAGAAGACTTGAATGCCTAAGCCTTGCGTTCCCATTTTAAATCTCTATCCACGCCAGCCTGAGATACCTAAATAACACTGTTTTGACTGGCCTCTATTCACTGTGGGCAGCCCTCTGGAAAGAAAAGGAGTTTCTCTAAGGAAACACGGTGCTTCCATAGCATGGGTGGGAGTTCCTCCTGTCATGCTCTAGAGCTACAGGGTAACTTGACGTGAGTCCTTGCCTCAAGCTAAGGCCTGAAAAGCCCTGCTGAAGCGAAAGCGCTTAGCATTTTCCATTATGTCGTATTGGAAGTTCTGCTTTACTTGAACGTTTCTTCACTCTACCAGACACTAGGAACCCTAGTGTAGGCACCCTCTTTCGTACAACTACAGTGAGTACCAGCAGTCTCCTTTACCCTTCTAAGAAACATCCAGACCTAGAAGCCTTTCCCAGTCACACTATGTATTCAGAGTTTAAGGCAACTCGCTGCACCCTTCCTTAGAAAGCTAGGTGGACTCAGCTCTTCAACAGCTCCAGGGATTCTGTTCTCTCACGACATACATGCCATTGAAGTCTGCCTCATTGCTCTCATTGGAGCTACACTAAGAAACACAATCTGCTTCGCCTTCTTCTAGGAACTCTTACCCAAGGACCCCATACCTACAGGAGAAAGGAGGCTTGCATTCCTACTGGAATCTAAGCAAAGTTTTTCCTGTTACACTGCAGGACTTTAGAATAGGTTCAGGCCCGAAGGGTTACATAGAGCGTTCCAAGAATGAGGGAGTTCGATACATGCAGAAAACCCTGTGAAGAAAAGTTGATTCAGCAAGGGACCAGGGTTTGGCTAGAGTCTCTATTGACTTGTTAGAAATCAGAAGGGTTTCGGCTGCATGTTAACCCGAGAAGGAGACCTGGTGGCACAAGCCTTGCTTTCCCATGTTAAATCTCTAAACATGCTTCCCTGAAGAATCCTAAATAACACTGTTTTTACCTGGCTTCTGGTCACTGTAGGCAGCCCTCTCGAAAGAAAAGGAGTTTTCTCTAAGGAAACACGGTGCTTCCATAGCATGGGTGGGAGCTCCTGCTGTCCTGCTCTAGAGCTACAGGGAAACTTGACGTGTGTGTTTGCCTCAAGCTAAGGCCTGAAAAGCCTTGCTGAAGCGAAAGCGCTTAGCAGTTTCCATTATGTCGTATTCGAAGTTCTGCTTTACTTGAATGTTTCTTCACTTACCAGACACAAGGCACCCTCGTGTAGGCACCCTTTTTCGTAGAAATACAGTGAGTACCAGCAGTCTTCTTTGCTCTTCTAAGAAACATCCAGACCTAGAAGCCTTTCCCAGTCACTCTATGTAATCAGAGTGTAGGGCAACTCGCTGCACCCTTCCTTAGGAAGCTAGGTGGACTCAGCTCTTCAACAGCTCCAGGGATTCTGTTCTCTCACGTCCTACATGCCATGGAAGTCTGCCTCATTGCCCTCTGTGGAGCTTCACTAAGATACACAATCTGCTTCGCCTACCTCTAGGAACTCTTACCCAATGACCCCATACCTACAGGAGAAAGGAGGCTTGCATTCCTACTGGAACCAAAGCACACTTTTTCCTTTTACACTGCAGGACTTTAGAATAGGCTTAGGCCCTATAGCATACATAGAACGTTCCAAGGATGAGGGAGTTCCATATATGCAGAACACTCTGTGAAGAAAAGTTGATTCAGCAAGGGACCAGGGTGTAGCTAGAGTCTCTTTGGACTTTTTAGATATAAGAAGGTGTCCGGGTGCATGTTCACCGGAAAAGAAGACTTGAATGCCTAAGCCTTGCGTTCCCATTTTAAATCTCTATCCACGCCAGCCTGAGATACCTAAATAACACTGTTTTGACTGGCCTCTATTCACTGTGGGCAGCCCTCTGGAAAGAAAAGGAGTTTCTCTAAGGAAACACGGTGCTTCCATAGCATGGGTGGGAGTTCCTCCTGTCATGCTCTAGAGCTACAGGGTAACTTGACGTGAGTCCTTGCCTCAAGCTAAGGCCTGAAAAGCCCTGCTGAAGCGAAAGCGCTTAGCATTTTCCATTATGTCGTATTGGAAGTTCTGCTTTACTTGAACGTTTCTTCACTCTACCAGACACTAGGCACCCTAGTGTAGGCACCCTCTTTCGTACAACTACAGTGAGTACCAGCAGTCTCCTTTACCCTTCTAAGAAACATCCAGACCTAGAAGCCTTTCCCAGTCACACTATGTATTCAGAGTTTAAGGCAACTCGCTGCACCCTTCCTTAGAAAGCTAGGTGGACTCAGCTCTTCAACAGCTCCAGGGATTCTGTTCTCTCACGACATACATGCCATTGAAGTCTGCCTCATTGCTCTCATTGGAGCTACACTAAGAAACACAATCTGCTTCGCCTTCTTCTAGGAACTCTTACCCAAGGACCCCATACCTACAGGAGAAAGGAGGCTTGCATTCCTACTGGAATCTAAGCAAAGTTTTTCCTGTTACACTGCAGGACTTTAGAATAGGTTCAGGCCCGAAGGGTTACATAGAGCGTTCCAAGAATGAGGGAGTTCGATACATGCAGAAAACCCTGTGAAGAAAAGTTGATTCAGCAAGGGACCAGGGTTTGGCTAGAGTCTCTATTGACTTGTTAGAAATCAGAAGGGTTTCGGCTGCATGTTAACCCGAGAAGGAGACCTGGTGCCACAAGCCTTGCTTTCCCATGTTAAATCTCTAAACATGCTTCCCTGAAGAATCCTAAATAACACTGTTTTTACCTGGCTTCTGGTCACTGTAGGCAGCCCTCTCGAAAGAAAAGGAGTTTTCTCTAAGGAAACACGGTGCTTCCATAGCATGGGTGGGAGCTCCTGCTGTCCTGCTCTAGAGCTACAGGGAAACTTGACGTGAGTGTTTGCCTCAAGCTAAGGCCTGAAAAGCCTTGCTGAAGCGAAAGCGCTTAGCAGTTTCCATTATGTCGTATTCGAAGTTCTGCTTTACTTGAATGTTTCTTCACTTACCAGACACAAGGCACCCTCGTGTAGGCACCCTTTTTCGTAGAAATACAGTGAGTACCAGCAGTCTTCTTTGCTCTTCTAAGAAACATCCAGACCTAGAAGCCTTTCCCAGTCACTCTATGTAATCAGAGTGTAGGGCAACTCGCTGCACCCTTCCTTAGGAAGCTAGGTGGACTCAGCTCTTCAACAGCTCCAGGGATTCTGTTCTCTCACGTCCTACATGCCATGGAAGTCTGCCTCATTGCCCTCTGTGGAGCTTCACTAAGATACACAATCTGCTTCGCCTACCTCTAGGAACTCTTACCCAATGACCCCATACCTACAGGAGAAAGGAGGCTTGCATTCCTACTGGAACCAAAGCACACTTTTTCCTTTTACACTGCAGGACTTTAGAATAGGCTTAGGCCCTATAGCATACATAGAACGTTCCAAGGATGATGGAGTTCCATATATGCAGAACACTCTGTGAAGAAAAGGTGATTCAGCAAGGGACCAGGGTGTAGCTAGAGTCTCTTTGGACTTTTTAGATATAAGAAGGTGTCCGGGTGCATGTTCACCGGAAAAGAAGACTTGAATGCCTAAGCCTTGCGTTCCCATTTTAAATCTCTATCCACGCCAGCCTGAGATACCTAAATAACACTGTTTTGACTGGCCTCTATTCACTGTGGGCAGCCCTCTGGAAAGAAAAGGAGTTTCTCTAAGGAAACACGGTGCTTCCATAGCATGGGTGGGAGTTCCTCCTGTCATGCTCTAGAGCTACAGGGTAACTTGACGTGAGTCCTTGCCTCAAGCTAAGGCCTGAAAAGCCCTGCTGAAGCGAAAGCGCTTAGCATTTTCCATTATGTCGTATTGGAAGTTCTGCTTTACTTGAACGTTTCTTCACTCTACCAGACACTAGGCACCCTAGTGTAGGCACCCTCTTTCGTACAACTACAGTGAGTACCAGCAGTCTCCTTTACCCTTCTAAGAAACATCCAGACCTAGAAGCCTTTCCCAGTCACACTATGTATTCAGAGTTTAAGGCAACTCGCTGCACCCTTCCTTAGAAAGCTAGGTGGACTCAGCTCTTCAACAGCTCCAGGGATTCTGTTCTCTCACGACCTACATGCCATTGAAGTCTGCCTCATTGCTCTCATTGGAGCTACACTAAGAAACACAATCTGCTTCGCCTTCTTCTAGGAACTCTTACCCAAGGACCCCATACCTACAGGAGAAAGGAGGCTTGCATTCCTACTGGAATCTAAGCAAAGTTTTTCCTGTTACACTGCAGGACTTTAGAATAGGTTCAGGCCCGAAGGGTTACATAGAGCGTTCCAAGAATGAGGGAGTTCGATACATGCAGAAAACCCTGTGAAGAAAAGTTGATTCAGCAAGGGACCAGGGTTTGGCTAGAGTCTCTATTGACTTGTTAGAAATCAGAAGGGTTTCGGCTGCATGTTAACCCGAGAAGGAGACCTGGTGGCACAAGCCTTGCTTTCCCATGTTAAATCTCTAAACATGCTTCCCTGAAGAATCCTAAATAACACTGTTTTTACCTGGCTTCTGGTCACTGTAGGCAGCCCTCTGGAAAGAAAAGGAGTTTTCTCTAAGGAAACACGGTGCTTCCATAGCATGGGTGGGAGCTCCTGCTGTCCTGCTCTAGAGCTACAGGGAAACTTGACGTGAGTGTTTGCCTCAAGCTAAGGCCTGAAAAGCCTTGCTGAAGCGAAAGCGCTTAGCAGTTTCCATTATGTCGTATTCGAAGTTCTGCTTTACTTGAATGTTTCTTCACTTACCAGACACAAGGCACCCTCGTGTAGGCACCCTTTTTCGTAGAAATACAGTGAGTACCAGCAGTCTTCTTTGCTCTTCTAAGAAACATCCAGACCTAGAAGCCTTTCCCAGTCACTCTATGTAATCAGAGTGTAGGGCAACTCGCTGCACCCTTCCTTAGGAAGCTAGGTGGACTCAGCTCTTCAACAGCTCCAGGGATTCTGTTCTCTCACGTCCTACATGCCATGGAAGCCTGCCTCATTGCCCTCTGTGGAGCTTCACTAAGATACACAATCTGCTTCGCCTACCTCTAGGAACTCTTACCCAATGACCCCATACCTACAGGAGAAAGGAGGCTTGCATTCCTACTGGAACCAAAGCACAGTTTTTCCTTTTACACTGCAGGACTTTAGAATAGGCTTAGGCCCTATAGCATACATAGAACGTTCCAAGGATGAGGGAGTTCCATATATGCAGAACACTCTGTGAAGAAAAGTTGATTCAGCAAGGGACCAGGGTGTAGCTAGAGTCTCTTTGGACTTTTTAGATATAAGAAGGTGTCCGGGTGCATGTTCACCGGAAAAGAAGACTTGAATGCCTAAGCCTTGCGTTCCCATTTTAAATCTCTATCCACTCCAGCCTGAGATACCTAAATAACACTGTTTTGACTGGCCTCTATTCACTGTGGGCAGCCCTCTGGAAAGAAAAGGAGTTTCTCTAAGGAAACACGGTGCTTCCATAGCATGGGTGGGAGTTCCTCCTGTCATGCTCTAGAGCTACAGGGTAACTTGACGTGAGTCCTTGCCTCAAGCTAAGGCCTGAAAAGCCCTGCTGAAGCGAAAGCGCTTAGCATTTTCCATTATGTCGTATTGGAAGTTCTGCTTTACTTGAACGTTTCTTCACTCTACCAGACACTAGGCACCCTAGTGTAGGCACCCTCTTTCGTACAACTACAGTGAGTACCAGCAGTCTCCTTTACCCTTCTAAGAAACATCCAGACCTAGAAGCCTTTCCCAGTCACACTATGTATTCAGAGTTTAAGGCAACTCGCTGCACCCTTCCTTAGAAAGCTAGGTGGACTCAGCTCTTCAACAGCTCCAGGGATTCTGTTCTCTCACGACATACATGCCATTGAAGTCTGCCTCATTGCTCTCATTGGAGCTACACTAAGAAACACAATCTGCTTCGCCTTCTTCTAGGAACTCTTACCCAAGGACCCCATACCTACAGGAGAAAGGAGGCTTGCATACCTACTGGAATCTAAGCAAAGTTTTTCCTGTTACACTGCAGGACTTTAGAATAGGTTCAGGCCCGAAGGGTTACATAGAGCGTTCCAAGAATGAGGGAGTTCGATACATGCAGAAAACCCTGTGAAGAAAAGTTGATTCAGCAAGGGACCAGGGTTTGGCTAGAGTCTCTATTGACTTGTTAGAAATCAGAAGGGTTTCGGCTGCATGTTAACCCGAGAAGGAGACCTGGTGGCACAAGCCTTGCTTTCCCATGTTAAATCTCTAAACATGCTTCCCTGAAGAATCCTAAATAACACTGTTTTTACCTGGCTTCTGGTCACTGTAGGCAGCCCTCTCGAAAGAAAAGGAGTTTTCTCTAAGGAAACACGGTGCTTCCATAGCATGGGTGGGAGCTCCTGCTGTCCTGCTCTAGAGCTACAGGGAAACTTGACGTGAGTGTTTGCCTCAAGCTAAGGCCTGAAAAGCCTTGCTGAAGCGAAAGCGCTTAGCAGTTTCCATTATGTCGTATTCGAAGTTCTGCTTTACTTGAATGTTTCTTCACTTACCAGACACAAGGCACCCTCGTGTAGGCACCCTTTTTCGTAGAAATACAGTGAGTACCAGCAGTCTTCTTTGCTCTTCTAAGAAACATCCAGACCTAGAAGCCTTTCCCAGTCACTCTATGTAATCAGAGTGTAGGGCAACTCGCTGCACCCTTCCTTAGGAAGCTAGGTGGACTCAGCTCTTCAACAGCTCCAGGGATTCTGTTCTCTCACGTCCTACATGCCATGGAAGTCTGCCTCATTGCCCTCTGTGGAGCTTCACTAAGATACACAATCTGCTTCGCCTACCTCTGGGAACTCTTACCCAATGACCCCATACCTACAGGAGAAAGGAGGCTTGCATTCCTACTGGAACCAAAGCACACTTTTTCCTTTTACACTGCAGGACTTTAGAATAGGCTTAGGCCCTATAGCATACATAGAACGTTCCAAGGATGAGGGAGTTCCATATATGCAGAACACTCTGTGAAGAAAAGGTGATTCAGCAAGGGACCAGGGTGTAGCTAGAGTCTCTTTGGACTTTTTAGATATAAGAAGGTGTCCGGGTGCATGTTCACCGGAAAAGAAGACTTGAATGCCTAAGCCTTGCGTTCCCATTTTAAATCTCTATCCACGCCAGCCTGAGATACCTAAATAACACTGTTTTGACTGGCCTCTATTCACTGTGGGCAGCCCTCTGGAAAGAAAAGGAGTTTCTCTAAGGAAACACGGTGCTTCCATAGCATGGGTGGGAGTTCCTCCTGTCATGCTCTAGAGCTACAGGGTAACTTGACGTGAGTCCTTGCCTCAAGCTAAGGCCTGAAAAGCCCTGCTGAAGCGAAAGCGCTTAGCATTTTCCATTATGTCGTATTGGAAGTTCTGCTTTACTTGAACGTTTCTTCACTCTACCAGACACTAGGCACCCTAGTGTAGGCACCCTCTTTCGTACAACTACAGTGAGTACCAGCAGTCTCCTTTACCCTTCTAAGAAACATCCAGACCTAGAAGCCTTTCCCAGTCACACTATGTATTCAGAGTTTAAGGCAACTCGCTGCACCCTTCCTTAGAAAGCTAGGTGGACTCAGCTCTTCAACAGCTCCAGGGATTCTGTTCTCTCACGACATACATGCCATTGAAGTCTGCCTCATTGCTCTCATTGGAGCTACACTAAGAAACACAATCTGCTTCGCCTTCTTCTAGGAACTCTTACCCAAGGACCCCATACCTACAGGAGAAAGGAGGCTTGCATTCCTACTGGAATCTAAGCAAAGTTTTTCCTGTTACACTGCAGGACTTTAGAATAGGTTCAGGCCCGAAGGGTTACATAGAGCGTTCCAAGAATGAGGGAGTTCGATACATGCAGAAAACCCTGTGAAGAAAAGTTGATTCAGCAAGGGACCAGGGTTTGGCTAGAGTCTCTATTGACTTGTTAGAAATCAGAAGGGTTTCGGCTGCATGTTAACCCGAGAAGGAGACCTGGTGGCACAAGCCTTGCTTTCCCATGTTAAATCTCTAAACATGCTTCCCTGAAGAATCCTAAATAACACTGTTTTTACCTGGCTTCTGGTCACTGTAGGCAGCCCTCTCGAAAGAAAAGGAGTTTTCTCTAAGGAAACACGGTGCTTCCATAGCATGGGTGGGAGCTCCTGCTGTCCTGCTCTAGAGCTACAGGGAAACTTGACGTGAGTGTTTGCCTCAAGCTAAGGCCTGAAAAGCCTTGCTGAAGCGAAAGCGCTTAGCAGTTTCCATTATGTCGTATTCGAAGTTCTGCTTTACTTGAATGTTTCTTCACTTACCAGACACAAGGCACCCTCGTGTAGGCACCCTTTTTCGTACAAATACAGTGAGTACCAGCAGTCTTCTTTGCTCTTCTAAGAAACATCCAGACCTAGAAGCCTTTCCCAGTCACTCTATGTAATCAGAGTGTAGGGCAACTCGCTGCACCCTTCCTTAGGAAGCTAGGTGGACTCAGCTCTTCAACAGCTCCAGGGATTCTGTTCTCTCACGTCCTACATGCCATGGAAGTCTGCCTCATTGCCCTCTGTGGAGCTTCACTAAGATACACAATCTGCTTCGCCTACCTCTAGGAACTCTTACCCAATGACCCCATACCTACAGGAGAAAGGAGGCTTGCATTCCTACTGGAACCAAAGCACAGTTTTTCCTTTTACACTGCAGGACTTTAGAATAGGCTTAGGCCCTATAGCATACATAGAACGTTCCAAGGATGAGGGAGTTCCATATATGCAGAACACTGTGTGAAGAAAAGGTGATTCAGCAAGGGATCAGGGTGTAGCTAGAGTCTCTTTGGACTTTTTAGATATAAGAAGGTGTCCGGGTCATGTTCACCGGAAAAGAAGACCTGAATGCCTAAGCCTTCCGTTCCCATTTTAAATCTGTATCCAGGCTGCCTTGAGATACCTAAATAACACTGTTTTTGACAGTCCTCTATTCACTGTGGGCTGCCCTCTGGAAAGAAAAGGAGTTTCTCTAAGGAAACACGGTGCTTCCATAGCATGGGTGGAGCTCGTGCTTTCCTGCTCTAGAGCTACAGGGAAACTTGACGTGAGTCTTTGCCTCAAGCTAAGGCCTGTAAAGCGCTGCTGAAGCGAAAGCGCTTAGCAGTTTCCATTATGTCGTATTGGAAGTTCTGCTTTACTTGAACGTTTCTTCACTCTACCAGACACTAGGCACCCTAGTGTAGGCACCCTCTTTCGTACAACTACAGTGAGTACCAGCAGTCTCCTTTACCCTTCTAAGAAACATCCAGACCTAGAAGCCTTTCCCAGTCACACTATGTATTCAGAGTTTAAGGCAACTCGCTGCACCCTTCCTTAGAAAGCTAGGTGGACTCAGCTCTTCAACAGCTCCAGGGATTCTGTTCTCTCACGACATACATGCCATTGAAGTCTGCCTCATTGCTCTCATTGGAGCTACACTAAGAAACACAATCTGCTTCGCCTTCTTCTAGGAACTCTTACCCAAGGACCCCATACCTACAGGAGAAAGGAGGCTTGCATTCCTACTGGAATCTAAGCAAAGTTTTTCCTGTTACACTGCAGGACTTTAGAATAGGTTCAGGCCCGAAGGGTTACATAGAGCGTTCCAAGAATGAGGGAGTTCGATACATGCAGAAAACCCTGTGAAGAAAAGTTGATTCAGCAAGGGACCAGGGTTTGGCTAGAGTCTCTATTGACTTGTTAGAAATCAGAAGGGTTTCGGCTGCATGTTAACCCGAGAAGGAGACCTGGTGGCACAAGCCTTGCTTTCCCATGTTAAATCTCTAAACATGCTTCCCTGAAGAATCCTAAATAACACTGTTTTTACCTGGCTTCTGGTCACTGTAGGCAGCCCTCTCGAAAGAAAAGGAGTTTTCTCTAAGGAAACACGGTGCTTCCATAGCATGGGTGGGAGCTCCTGCTGTCCTGCTCTAGAGCTACAGGGAAACTTGACGTGAGTGTTTGCCTCAAGCTAAGGCCTGAAAAGCCTTGCTGAAGCGAAAGCGCTTAGCAGTTTCCATTATGTCGTATTCGAAGTTCTGCTTTACTTGAATGTTTCTTCACTTACCAGACACAAGGCACCCTCGTGTAGGCACCCTTTTTCGTAGAAATACAGTGAGTACCAGCAGTCTTCTTTGCTCTTCTAAGAAACATCCAGACCTAGAAGCCTTTCCCAGTCACTCTATGTAATCAGAGTGTAGGGCAACTCGCTGCACCCTTCCTTAGGAAGCTAGGTGGACTCAGCTCTTCAACAGCTCCAGGGATTCTGTTCTCTCACGTCCTACATGCCATGGAAGTCTGCCTCATTGCCCTCTGTGGAGCTTCACTAAGATACACAATCTGCTTCGCCTACCTCTAGGAACTCTTACCCAATGACCCCATACCTACAGGAGAAAGGAGGCTTGCATTCCTACTGGAACCAAAGCACAGTTTTTCCTTTTACACTGCAGGACTTTAGAATAGGCTTAGGCCCTATAGCATACATAGAACGTTCCAAGGATGAGGGAGTTCCATATATGCAGAACACTGTGTGAAGAAAAGGTGATTCAGCAAGGGATCAGGGTGTAGCTAGAGTCTCTTTGGACTTTTTAGATATAAGAAGGTGTCCGGGTCATGTTCACCGGAAAAGAAGACCTGAATGCCTAAGCCTTCCGTTCCCATTTTAAATCTGTATCCAGGCTGCCTTGAGATACCTAAATAACACTGTTTTTGACAGTCCTCTATTCACTGTGGGCTGCCCTCTGGAAAGAAAAGGAGTTTCTCTAAGGAAACACGGTGCTTCCATAGCATGGGTGGAGCTCGTGCTTTCCTGCTCTAGAGCTACAGGGAAACTTGACGTGAGTCTTTGCCTCAAGCTAAGGCCTGTAAAGCGCTGCTGAAGCGAAAGCGCTTAGCAGTTTCCATTATGTCGTATTGGAAGTTCTGCTTTACTTGAACGTTTCTTCACTCTACCAGACACTAGGCACCCTAGTGTAGGCACCCTCTTTCGTACAACTACAGTGAGTACCAGCAGTCTCCTTTACCCTTCTAAGAAACATCCAGACCTAGAAGCCTTTCCCAGTCACACTATGTATTCAGAGTTTAAGGCAACTCGCTGCACCCTTCCTTAGAAAGCTAGGTGGACTCAGCTCTTCAACAGCTCCAGGGATTCTGTTCTCTCACGACATACATGCCATTGAAGTCTGCCTCATTGCTCTCATTGGAGCTACACTAAGAAACACAATCTGCTTCGCCTTCTTCTAGGAACTCTTACCCAAGGACCCCATACCTACAGGAGAAAGGAGGCTTGCATTCCTACTGGAATCTAAGCAAAGTTTTTCCTGTTACACTGCAGGACTTTAGAATAGGTTCAGGCCCGAAGGGTTACATAGAGCGTTCCAAGAATGAGGGAGTTCGATACATGCAGAAAACCCTGTGAAGAAAAGTTGATTCAGCAAGGGACCAGGGTTTGGCTAGAGTCTCTATTGACTTGTTAGAAATCAGAAGGGTTTCGGCTGCATGTTAACCCGAGAAGGAGACCTGGTGGCACAAGCCTTGCTTTCCCATGTTAAATCTCTAAACATGCTTCCCTGAAGAATCCTAAATAACACTGTTTTTACCTGGCTTCTGGTCACTGTAGGCAGCCCTCTGGAAAGAAAAGGAGTTTTCTCTAAGGAAACACGGTGCTTCCATAGCATGGGTGGGAGCTCCTGCTGTCCTGCTCTAGAGCTACAGGGAAACTTGACGTGAGTGTTTGCCTCAAGCTAAGGCCTGAAAAGCCTTGCTGAAGCGAAAGCGCTTAGCAGTTTCCATTATGTCGTATTCGAAGTTCTGCTTTACTTGAATGTTTCTTCACTTACCAGACACAAGGCACCCTCGTGTAGGCACCCTTTTTCGTAGAAATACAGTGAGTACCAGCACTCTTCTTTGCTCTTCTAAGAAACATCCAGACCTAGAAGCCTTTCCCAGTCACTCTATGTAATCAGAGTGTAGGGCAACTCGCTGCACCCTTCCTTAGGAAGCTAGGTGGACTCAGCTCTTCAACAGCTCCAGGGATTCTGTTCTCTCACGTCCTACATGCCATGGAAGTCTGCCTCATTGCCCTCTGTGGAGCTTCACTAAGATACACAATCTGCTTCGCCTACCTCTAGGAACTCTTACCCAATGACCCCATACCTACAGGAGAAAGGAGGCTTGCATTCCTACTGGAACCAAAGCACACTTTTTCCTTTTACACTGCAGGACTTTAGAATAGGCTTAGGCCCTATAGCATACATAGAACGTTCCAAGGATGAGGGAGTTCCATATATGCAGAACACTCTGTGAAGAAAAGGTGATTCAGCAAGGGACCAGGGTGTAGCTAGAGTCTCTTTGGACTTTTTAGATATAAGAAGGTGTCCGGGTGCATGTTCACCGGAAGAGAAGACTTGAATGCCTAAGCCTTGCGTTCCCATTTTAAATCTCTATCCACGCCAGCCTGAGATACCTAAATAACACTGTTTTGACTGGCCTCTATTCACTGTGGGCAGCCCTCTGGAAAGAAAAGGAGTTTCTCTAAGGAAACACGGTGCTTCCATAGCATGGGTGGGAGTTCCTCCTGTCATGCTCTAGAGCTACAGGGTAACTTGACGTGAGTCCTTGCCTCAAGCTAAGGCCTGAAAAGCCCTGCTGAAGCGAAAGCGCTTAGCATTTTCCATTATGTCGTATTGGAAGTTCTGCTTTACTTGAACGTTTCTTCACTCTACCAGACACTAGGCACCCTAGTGTAGGCACCCTCTTTCGTACAACTACAGTGAGTACCAGCAGTCTCCTTTACCCTTCTAAGAAACATCCAGACCTAGAAGCCTTTCCCAGTCACACTATGTATTCAGAGTTTAAGGCAACTCGCTGCACCCTTCCTTAGAAAGCTAGGTGGACTCAGCTCTTCAACAGCTCCAGGGATTCTGTTCTCTCACGACATACATGCCATTGAAGTCTGCCTCATTGCTCTCATTGGAGCTACACTAAGAAACACAATCTGCTTCGCCTTCTTCTAGGAACTCTTACCCAAGGACCCCATACCTACAGGAGAAAGGAGGCTTGCATTCCTACTGGAATCTAAGCAAAGTTTTTCCTGTTACACTGCAGGACTTTAGAATAGGTTCAGGCCCGAAGGGTTACATAGAGCGTTCCAAGAATGAGGGAGTTCGATACATGCAGAAAACCCTGTGAAGAAAAGTTGATTCAGCAAGGGACCAGGGTTTGGCTAGAGTCTCTATTGACTTGTTAGAAATCAGAAGGGTTTCGGCTGCATGTTAACCCGAGAAGGAGACCTGGTGGCACAAGCCTTGCTTTCCCATGTTAAATCTCTAAACATGCTTCCCTGAAGAATCCTAAATAACACTGTTTTTACCTGGCTTCTGGTCACTGTAGGCAGCCCTCTGGAAAGAAAAGGAGTTTTCTCTAAGGAAACACGGTGCTTCCATAGCATGGGTGGGAGCTCCTGCTGTCCTGCTCTAGAGCTACAGGGAAACTTGACGTGAGTGTTTGCCTCAAGCTAAGGCCTGAAAAGCCTTGCTGAAGCGAAAGCGCTTAGCAGTTTCCATTATGTCGTATTCGAAGTTCTGCTTTACTTGAATGTTTCTTCACTTACCAGACACAAGGCACCCTCGTGTAGGCACCCTTTTTCGTAGAAATACAGTGAGTACCAGCACTCTTCTTTGCTCTTCTAAGAAACATCCAGACCTAGAAGCCTTTCCCAGTCACTCTATGTAATCAGAGTGTAGGGCAACTCGCTGCACCCTTCCTTAGGAAGCTAGGTGGACTCAGCTCTTCAACAGCTCCAGGGATTCTGTTCTCTCACGTCCTACATGCCATGGAAGTCTGCCTCATTGCCCTCTGTGGAGCTTCACTAAGATACACAATCTGCTTCGCCTACCTCTAGGAACTCTTACCCAATGACCCCATACCTACAGGAGAAAGGAGGCTTGCATTCCTACTGGAACCAAAGCACACTTTTTCCTTTTACACTGCAGGACTTTAGAATAGGCTTAGGCCCTATAGCATACATAGAACGTTCCAAGGATGAGGGAGTTCCATATATGCAGAACACTCTGTGAAGAAAAGGTGATTCAGCAAGGGACCAGGGTGTAGCTAGAGTCTCTTTGGACTTTTTAGATATAAGAAGGTGTCCGGGTGCATGTTCACCGGAAAAGAAGACTTGAATGCCTAAGCCTTGCGTTCCCATTTTAAATCTCTATCCACTCCAGCCTGAGATACCTAAATAACACTGTTTTGACTGGCCTCTATTCACTGTGGGCAGCCCTCTGGAAAGAAAAGGAGTTTCTCTAAGGAAACACGGTGCTTCCATAGCATGGGTGGGAGTTCCTCCTGTCATGCTCTAGAGCTACAGGGTAACTTGACGTGAGTCCTTGCCTCAAGCTAAGGCCTGAAAAGCCCTGCTGAAGCGAAAGCGCTTAGCATTTTCCATTATGTCGTATTGGAAGTTCTGCTTTACTTGAACGTTTCTTCACTCTACCAGACACTAGGCACCCTAGTGTAGGCACCCTCTTTCGTACAACTACAGTGAGTACCAGCAGTCTCCTTTACCCTTCTAAGAAACATCCAGACCTAGAAGCCTTTCCCAGTCACACTATGTATTCAGAGTTTAAGGCAACTCGCTGCACCCTTCCTTAGAAAGCTAGGTGGACTCAGCTCTTCAACAGCTCCAGGGATTCTGTTCTCTCACGACATACATGCCATTGAAGTCTGCCTCATTGCTCTCATTGGAGCTACACTAAGAAACACAATCTGCTTCGCCTTCTTCTAGGAACTCTTACCCAAGGACCCCATACCTACAGGAGAAAGGAGGCTTGCATTCCTACTGGAATCTAAGCAAAGTTTTTCCTGTTACACTGCAGGACTTTAGAATAGGTTCAGGCCCGAAGGGTTACATAGAGCGTTCCAAGAATGAGGGAGTTCGATACATGCAGAAAACCCTGTGAAGAAAAGTTGATTCAGCAAGGGACCAGGGTTTGGCTAGAGTCTCTATTGACTTGTTAGAAATCAGAAGGGTTTCGGCTGCATGTTAACCCGAGAAGGAGACCTGGTGGCACAAGCCTTGCTTTCCCATGTTAAATCTCTAAACATGCTTCCCTGAAGAATCCTAAATAACACTGTTTTTACCTGGCTTCTGGTCACTGTAGGCAGCCCTCTCGAAAGAAAAGGAGTTTTCTCTAAGGAAACACGGTGCTTCCATAGCATGGGTGGGAGCTCCTGCTGTCCTGCTCTAGAGCTACAGGGAAACTTGACGTGAGTGTTTGCCTCAAGCTAAGGCCTGAAAAGCCTTGCTGAAGCGAAAGCGCTTAGCAGTTTCCATTATGTCGTATTCGAAGTTCTGCTTTACTTGAATGTTTCTTCACTTACCAGACACAAGGCACCCTCGTGTAGGCACCCTTTTTCGTAGAAATACAGTGAGTACCAGCAGTCTTCTTTGCTCTTCTAAGAAACATCCAGACCTAGAAGCCTTTCCCAGTCACTCTATGTAATCAGAGTGTAGGGCAACTCGCTGCACCCTTCCTTAGGAAGCTAGGTGGACTCAGCTCTTCAACAGCTCCAGGGATTCTGTTCTCTCACGTCCTACATGCCATGGAAGTCTGCCTCATTGCCCTCTGTGGAGCTTCACTAAGATACACAATCTGCTTCGCCTACCTCTAGGAACTCTTACCCAATGACCCCATACCTACAGGAGAAAGGAGGCTTGCATTCCTACTGGAACCAAAGCACACTTTTTCCTTTTACACTGCAGGACTTTAGAATAGGCTTAGGCCCTATAGCATACATAGAACGTTCCAAGGATGAGGGAGTTCCATATATGCAGAACACTCTGTGAAGAAAAGGTGATTCAGCAAGGGACCAGGGTGTAGCTAGAGTCTCTTTGGACTTTTTAGATATAAGAAGGTGTCCGGGTGCATGTTCACCGGAAGAGAAGACTTGAATGCCTAAGCCTTGCGTTCCCATTTTAAATCTCTATCCACGCCAGCCTGAGATACCTAAATAACACTGTTTTGACTGGCCTCTATTCACTGTGGGCAGCCCTCTGGAAAGAAAAGGAGTTTCTCTAAGGAAACACGGTGCTTCCATAGCATGGGTGGGAGTTCCTCCTGTCATGCTCTAGAGCTACAGGGTAACTTGACGTGAGTCCTTGCCTCAAGCTAAGGCCTGAAAAGCCCTGCTGAAGCGAAAGCGCTTAGCATTTTCCATTATGTCGTATTGGAAGTTCTGCTTTACTTGAACGTTTCTTCACTCTACCAGACACTAGGCACCCTAGTGTAGGCACCCTCTTTCGTACAACTACAGTGAGTACCAGCAGTCTCCTTTACCCTTCTAAGAAACATCCAGACCTAGAAGCCTTTCCCAGTCACACTATGTATTCAGAGTTTAAGGCAACTCGCTGCACCCTTCCTTAGAAAGCTAGGTGGACTCAGCTCTTCAACAGCTCCAGGGATTCTGTTCTCTCACGACATACATGCCATTGAAGTCTGCCTCATTGCTCTCATTGGAGCTACACTAAGAAACACAATCTGCTTCGCCTTCTTCTAGGAACTCTTAACCAAGGACGCCATACCTACAGGAGAAAGGAGGCTTGCATTCCTACTGGAATCTAAGCAAAGTTTTTCCTGTTACACTGCAGGACTTTAGAATAGGTTCAGGCCCGAAGGGTTACATAGAGCGTTCCAAGAATGAGGGAGTTCGATACATGCAGAAAACCCTGTGAAGAAAAGTTGATTCAGCAAGGGACCAGGGTTTGGCTAGAGTCTCTATTGACTTGTTAGAAATCAGAAGGGTTTCGGCTGCATGTTAACCCGAGAAGGAGACCTGGTGGCACAAGCCTTGCTTTCCCATGTTAAATCTCTAAACATGCTTCCCTGAAGAATCCTAAATAACACTGTTTTTACCTGGCTTCTGGTCACTGTAGGCAGCCCTCTCGAAAGAAAAGGAGTTTTCTCTAAGGAAACACGGTGCTTCCATAGCATGGGTGGGAGCTCCTGCTGTCCTGCTCTAGAGCTACAGGGAAACTTGACGTGAGTGTTTGCCTCAAGCTAAGGCCTGAAAAGCCTTGCTGAAGCGAAAGCGCTTAGCAGTTTCCATTATGTCGTATTCGAAGTTCTGCTTTACTTGAATGTTTCTTCACTTACCAGACACAAGGCACCCTCGTGTAGGCACCCTATTTCGTAGAAATACAGTGAGTACCAGCAGTCTTCTTTGCTCTTCTAAGAAACATCCAGACCTAGAAGCCTTTCCCAGTCACTCTATGTAATCAGAGTGTAGGGCAACTCGCTGCACCCTTCCTTAGGAAGCTAGGTGGACTCAGCTCTTCAACAGCTCCAGGGATTCTGTTCTCTCACGTCCTACATGCCATGGAAGTCTGCCTCATTGCCCTCTGTGGAGCTTCACTAAGATACACAATCTGCTTCGCCTACCTCTAGGAACTCTTACCCAATGACCCCATACCTACAGGAGAAAGGAGGCTTGCATTCCTACTGGAACCAAAGCACAGTTTTTCCTTTTACACTGCAGGACTTTAGAATAGGCTTAGGCCCTATAGCATACATAGAACGTTCCAAGGATGAGGGAGTTCCATATATGCAGAACACTGTGTGAAGAAAAGGTGATTCAGCAAGGGACCAGGGTGTAGCTAGAGTCTCTTTGGACTTTTTAGATATAAGAAGGTGTCCGGGTCATGTTCACCGGAAAAGAAGACCTGAATGCCTAAGCCTTCCGTTCCCATTTTAAATCTGTATCCAGGCTGCCTTGAGATACCTAAATAACACTGTTTTTGACAGTCCTCTATTCACTGTGGGCTGCCCTCTGGAAAGAAAAGGAGTTTCTCTAAGGAAACACGGTGCTTCCATAGCATGGGTGGAGCTCGTGCTTTCCTGCTCTAGAGCTACAGGGAAACTTGACGTGAGTCTTTGCCTCAAGCTAAGGCCTGTAAAGCGCTGCTGAAGCGAAAGCGCTTAGCAGTTTCCATTATGTCGTATTGGAAGTTCTGCTTTACTTGAACGTTTCTTCACTCTACCAGACACTAGGCACCCTAGTGTAGGCACCCTCTTTCGTACAACTACAGTGAGTACCAGCAGTCTCCTTTACCCTTCTAAGAAACATCCAGACCTAGAAGCCTTTCCCAGTCACACTATGTATTCAGAGTTTAAGGCAACTCGCTGCACCCTTCCTTAGAAAGCTAGGTGGACTCAGCTCTTCAACAGCTCCAGGGATTCTGTTCTCTCACGACATACATGCCATTGAAGTCTGCCTCATTGCTCTCATTGGAGCTACACTAAGAAACACAATCTGCTTCGCCTTCTTCTAGGAACTCTTACCCATGGACCCCATACCTACAGGAGAAAGGAGGCTTGCATTCCTACTGGAATCTAAGCAAAGTTTTTCCTGTTACACTGCAGGACTTTAGAATAGGTTCAGGCCCGAAGGGTTACATAGAGCGTTCCAAGAATGAGGGAGTTCGATACATGCAGAAAACCCTGTGAAGAAAAGTTGATTCAGCAAGGGACCAGGGTTTGGCTAGAGTCTCTATTGACTTGTTAGAAATCAGAAGGGTTTCGGCTGCATGTTAACCCGAGAAGGAGACCTGGTGGCACAAGCCTTGCTTTCCCATGTTAAATCTCTAAACATGCTTCCCTGAAGAATCCTAAATAACACTGTTTTTACCTGGCTTCTGGTCACTGTAGGCAGCCCTCTGGAAAGAAAAGGAGTTTTCTCTAAGGAAACACGGTGCTTCCATAGCATGGGTGGGAGCTCCTGCTGTCCTGCTCTAGAGCTACAGGGAAACTTGACGTGAGTGTTTGCCTCAAGCTAAGGCCTGAAAAGCCTTGCTGAAGCGAAAGCGCTTAGCAGTTTCCATTATGTCGTATTCGAAGTTCTGCTTTACTTGAATGTTTCTTCACTTACCAGACACAAGGCACCCTCGTGTAGGCACCCTTTTTCGTAGAAATACAGTGAGTACCAGCAGTCTTCTTTGCTCTTCTAAGAAACATCCAGACCTAGAAGCCTTTCCCAGTCACTCTATGTAATCAGAGTGTAGGGCAACTCGCTGCACCCTTCCTTAGGAAGCTAGGTGGACTCAGCTCTTCAACAGCTCCAGGGATTCTGTTCTCTCACGTCCTACATGCCATGGAAGTCTGCCTCATTGCCCTCTGTGGAGCTTCACTAAGATACACAATCTGCTTCGCCTACCTCTAGGAACTCTTACCCAATGACCCCATACCTACAGGAGAAAGGAGGCTTGCATTCCTACTGGAACCAAAGCACAGTTTTTCCTTTTACACTGCAGGACTTTAGAATAGGCTTAGGCCCTATAGCATACATAGAACGTTCCAAGGATGAGGGAGTTCCATATATGCAGAACACTCTGTGAAGAAAAGTTGATTCAGCAAGGGACCAGGGTGTAGCTAGAGTCTCTTTGGACTTTTTAGATATAAGAAGGTGTCCGGGTGCATGTTCACCGGAAAAGAAGACTTGAATGCCTAAGCCTTGCGTTCCCATTTTAAATCTCTATCCACGCCAGCCTGAGATACCTAAATAACACTGTTTTGACTGGCCTCTATTCACTGTGGGCAGCCCTCTGGAAAGAAAAGGAGTTTCTCTAAGGAAACACGGTGCTTCCATAGCATGGGTGGGAGTTCCTCCTGTCATGCTCTAGAGCTACAGGGTAACTTGACGTGAGTCCTTGCCTCAAGCTAAGGCCTGAAAAGCCCTGCTGAAGCGAAAGCGCTTAGCATTTTCCATTATGTCGTATTGGAAGTTCTGCTTTACTTGAACGTTTCTTCACTCTACCAGACACTAGGCACCCTAGTGTAGGCACCCTCTTTCGTACAACTACAGTGAGTACCAGCAGTCTCCTTTACCCTTCTAAGAAACATCCAGACCTAGAAGCCTTTCCCAGTCACACTATGTATTCAGAGTTTAAGGCAACTCGCTGCACCCTTCCTTAGAAAGCTAGGTGGACTCAGCTCTGCAACAGCTCCAGGGATTCTGTTCTCTCACGACATACATGCCATTGAAGTCTGCCTCATTGCTCTCATTGGAGCTACACTAAGAAACACAATCTGCTTCGCCTTCTTCTAGGAACTCTTACCCAAGGACCCCATACCTACAGGAGAAAGGAGGCTTGCATTCCTACTGGAATCTAAGCAAAGTTTTTCCTGTTACACTGCAGGACTTTAGAATAGGTTCAGGCCCGAAGGGTTACATAGAGCGTTCCAAGAATGAGGGAGTTCGATACATGCAGAAAACCCTGTGAAGAAAAGTTGATTCAGCAAGGGACCAGGGTTTGGCTAGAGTCTCTATTGACTTGTTAGAAATCAGAAGGGTTTCGGCTGCATGTTAACCCGAGAAGGAGACCTGGTGGCACAAGCCTTGCTTTCCCATGTTAAATCTCTAAACATGCTTCCCTGAAGAATCCTAAATAACACTGTTTTTACCTGGCTTCTGGTCACTGTAGGCAGCCCTCTGGAAAGAAAAGGAGTTTTCTCTAAGGAAACACGGTGCTTCCATAGCATGGGTGGGAGCTCCTGCTGTCCTGCTCTAGAGCTACAGGGAAACTTGACGTGAGTGTTTGCCTCAAGCTAAGGCCTGAAAAGCCTTGCTGAAGCGAAAGCGCTTAGCAGTTTCCATTATGTCGTATTCCAAGTTCTGCTTTACTTGAATGTTTCTTCACTTACCAGACACAAGGCACCCTCGTGTAGGCACCCTTTTTCGTAGAAATACAGTGAGTACCAGCAGTCTTCTTTGCTCTTCTAAGAAACATCCAGACCTAGAAGCCTTTCCCAGTCACTCTATGTAATCAGAGTGTAGGGCAACTCGCTGCACCCTTCCTTAGGAAGCTAGGTGGACTCAGCTCTTCAACAGCTCCAGGGATTCTGTTCTCTCACGTCCTACATGCCATGGAAGTCTGCCTCATTGCCCTCTGTGGAGCTTCACTAAGATACACAATCTGCTTCGCCTACCTCTAGGAACTCTTACCCAATGACCCCATACCTACAGGAGAAAGGAGGCTTGCATTCCTACTGGAACCAAAGCACACTTTTTCCTTTTACACTGCAGGACTTTAGAATAGGCTTAGGCCCTATAGCATACATAGAACGTTCCAAGGATGAGGGAGTTCCATATATGCAGAACACTCTGTGAAGAAAAGGTGATTCAGCAAGGGACCAGGGTGTAGCTAGAGTCTCTTTGGACTTTTTAGATATAAGAAGGTGTCCGGGTGCATGTTCACCGGAAAAGAAGACTTGAATGCCTAAGCCTTGCGTTCCCATTTTAAATCTCTATCCACGCCAGCCTGAGATACCTAAATAACACTGTTTTGACTGGCCTCTATTCACTGTGGGCAGCCCTCTGGAAAGAAAAGGAGTTTCTCTAAGGAAACACGGTGCTTCCATAGCATGGGTGGGAGTTCCTCCTGTCATGCTCTAGAGCTACAGGGTAACTTGACGTGAGTCCTTGCCTCAAGCTAAGGCCTGAAAAGCCCTGCTGAAGCGAAAGCGCTTAGCATTTTCCATTATGTCGTATTGGAAGTTCTGCTTTACTTGAACGTTTCTTCACTCTACCAGACACTAGGCACCCTAGTGTAGGCACCCTCTTTCGTACAACTACAGTGAGTACCAGCAGTCTCCTTTACCCTTCTAAGAAACATCCAGACCTAGAAGCCTTTCCCAGTCACACTATGTATTCAGAGTTTAAGGCAACTCGCTGCACCCTTCCTTAGAAAGCTAGGTGGACTCAGCTCTTCAACAGCTCCAGGGATTCTGTTCTCTCACGACCTACATGCCATTGAAGTCTGCCTCATTGCTCTCATTGGAGCTACACTAAGAAACACAATCTGCTTCGCCTTCTTCTAGGAACTCTTACCCAAGGACCCCATACCTACAGGAGAAAGGAGGCTTGCATTCCTACTGGAATCTAAGCAAAGTTTTTCCTGTTACACTGCAGGACTTTAGAATAGGTTCAGGCCCGAAGGGTTACATAGAGCGTTCCAAGAATGAGGGAGTTCGATACATGCAGAAAACCCTGTGAAGAAAAGTTGATTCAGCAAGGGACCAGGGTTTGGCTAGAGTCTCTATTGACTTGTTAGAAATCAGAAGGGTTTCGGCTGCATGTTAACCCGAGAAGGAGACCTGGTGGCACAAGCCTTGCTTTCCCATGTTAAATCTCTAAACATGCTTCCCTGAAGAATCCTAAATAACACTGTTTTTACCTGGCTTCTGGTCACTGTAGGCAGCCCTCTCGAAAGAAAAGGAGTTTTCTCTAAGGAAACACGGTGCTTCCATAGCATGGGTGGGAGCTCCTGCTGTCCTGCTCTAGAGCTACAGGGAAACTTGACGTGAGTGTTTGCCTCAAGCTAAGGCCTGAAAAGCCTTGCTGAAGCGAAAGCGCTTAGCAGTTTCCATTATGTCGTATTCGAAGTTCTGCTTTACTTGAATGTTTCTTCACTTACCAGACACAAGGCACCCTCGTGTAGGCACCCTTTGTCGTAGAAATACAGTGAGTACCAGCAGTCTTCTTTGCTCTTCTAAGAAACATCCAGACCTAGAAGCCTTTCCCAGTCACTCTATGTAATCAGAGTGTAGGGCAACTCGCTGCACCCTTCCTTAGGAAGCTAGGTGGACTCAGCTCTTCAACAGCTCCAGGGATTCTGTTCTCTCACGTCCTACATGCCATGGAAGTCTGCCTCATTGCCCTCTGTGGAGCTTCACTAAGATACACAATCTGCTTCGCCTACCTCTAGGAACTCTTACCCAATGACCCCATACCTACAGGAGAAAGGAGGCTTGCATTCCTACTGGAACCAAAGCACACTTTTTCCTTTTACACTGCAGGACTTTAGAATAGGCTTAGGCCCTATAGCATACATAGAACGTTCCAAGGATGAGGGAGTTCCATATATGCAGAACACTCTGTGAAGAAAAGGTGATTCAGCAAGGGACCAGGGTGTAGCTAGAGTCTCTTTGGACTTTTTAGATATAAGAAGGTGTCCGGGTGCATGTTCACCGGAAAAGAAGACTTGAATGCCTAAGCCTTGCGTTCCCATTTTAAATCTCTATCCACGCCAGCCTGAGATACCTAAATAACACTGTTTTGACTGGCCTCTATTCACTGTGGGCAGCCCTCTGGAAAGAAAAGGAGTTTCTCTAAGGAAACACGGTGCTTCCATAGCATGGGTGGGAGTTCCTCCTGTCATGCTCTAGAGCTACAGGGTAACTTGACGTGAGTCCTTGCCTCAAGCTAAGGCCTGAAAAGCCCTGCTGAAGCGAAAGCGCTTAGCATTTTCCATTATGTCGTATTGGAAGTTCTGCTTTACTTGAACGTTTCTTCACTCTACCAGACACTAGGCACCCTAGTGTAGGCACCCTCTTTCGTACAACTACAGTGAGTACCAGCAGTCTCCTTTACCCTTCTAAGAAACATCCAGACCTAGAAGCCTTTCCCAGTCACACTATGTATTCAGAGTTTAAGGCAACTCGCTGCACCCTTCCTTAGAAAGCTAGGTGGACTCAGCTCTTCAACAGCTCCAGGGATTCTGTTCTCTCACGACATACATGCCATTGAAGTCTGCCTCATTGCTCTCATTGGAGCTACACTAAGAAACACAATCTGCTTCGCCTTCTTCTAGGAACTCTTACCCAAGGACCCCATACCTACAGGAGAAAGGAGGCTTGCATTCCTACTGGAATCTAAGCAAAGTTTTTCCTGTTACACTGCAGGACTTTAGAATAGGTTCAGGCCCGAAGGGTTACATAGAGTGTTCCAAGAATGAGGGAGTTCGATACATGCAGAAAACCCTGTGAAGAAAAGTTGATTCAGCAAGGGACCAGGGTTTGGCTAGAGTCTCTATTGACTTGTTAGAAATCAGAAGGGTTTCGGCTGCATGTTAACCCGAGAAGGAGACCTGGTGGCACAAGCCTTGCTTTCCCATGTTAAATCTCTAAACATGCTTCCCTGAAGAATCCTAAATAACACTGTTTTTACCTGGCTTCTGGTCACTGTAGGCAGCCCTCTCGAAAGAAAAGGAGTTTTCTCTAAGGAAACACGGTGCTTCCATAGCATGGGTGGGAGCTCCTGCTGTCCTGCTCTAGAGCTACAGGGAAACTTGACGTGAGTGTTTGCCTCAAGCTAAGGCCTGAAAAGCCTTGCTGAAGCGAAAGCGCTTAGCAGTTTCCATTATGTCGTATTCGAAGTTCTGCTTTACTTGAATGTTTCTTCACTTACCAGACACAAGGCACCCTCGTGTAGGCACCCTTTTTCGTAGAAATACAGTGAGTACCAGCAGTCTTCTTTGCTCTTCTAAGAAACATCCAGACCTAGAAGCCTTTCCCAGTCACTCTATGTAATCAGAGTGTAGGGCAACTCGCTGCACCCTTCCTTAGGAAGCTAGGTGGACTCAGCTCTTCAACAGCTCCAGGGATTCTGTTCTCTCACGTCCTACATGCCATGGAAGTCTGCCTCATTGCCCTCTGTGGAGCTTCACTAAGATACACAATCTGCTTCGCCTACCTCTAGGAACTCTTACCCAATGACCCCATACCTACAGGAGAAAGGAGGCTTGCATTCCTACTGGAACCAAAGCACAGTTTTTCCTTTTACACTGCAGGACTTTAGAATAGGCTTAGGCCCTATAGCATACATAGAACGTTCCAAGGATGAGGGAGTTCCATATATGCAGAACACTCTGTGAAGAAAAGGTGATTCAGCAAGGGACCAGGGTGTAGCTAGAGTCTCTTTGGACTTTTTAGATATAAGAAGGTGTCCGGGTCATGTTCACCGGAAAAGAAGACCTGAATGCCTAAGCCTTCCGTTCCCATTTTAAATCTGTATCCAGGCTGCCTTGAGATACCTAAATAACACTGTTTTTGACAGTCCTCTATTCACTGTGGGCTGCCCTCTGGAAAGAAAAGGAGTTTCTCTAAGGAAACACGGTGCTTCCATAGCATGGGTGGAGCTCGTGCTTTCCTGCTCTAGAGCTACAGGGAAACTTGACGTGAGTCTTTGCCTCAAGCTAAGGCCTGTAAAGCGCTGCTGAAGCGAAAGCGCTTAGCAGTTTCCATTATGTCGTATTGGAAGTTCTGCTTTACTTGAACGTTTCTTCACTCTACCAGACACTAGGCACCCTAGTGTAGGCACCCTCTTTCGTACAACTACAGTGAGTACCAGCAGTCTCCTTTACCCTTCTAAGAAACATCCAGACCTAGAAGCCTTTCCCAGTCACACTATGTATTCAGAGTTTAAGGCAACTCGCTGCACCCTTCCTTAGAAAGCTAGGTGGACTCAGCTCTTCAACAGCTCCAGGGATTCTGTTCTCTCACGACATACATGCCATTGAAGTCTGCCTCATTGCTCTCATTGGAGCTACACTAAGAAACACAATCTGCTTCGCCTTCTTCTAGGAACTCTTACCCAAGGACCCCATACCTACAGGAGAAAGGAGGCTTGCATTCCTACTGGAATCTAAGCAAAGTTTTTCCTGTTACACTGCAGGACTTTAGAATAGGTTCAGGCCCGAAGGGTTACATAGAGCGTTCCAAGAATGAGGGAGTTCGATACATGCAGAAAACCCTGTGAAGAAAAGTTGATTCAGCAAGGGACCAGGGTTTGGCTAGAGTCTCTATTGACTTGTTAGAAATCAGAAGGGTTTCGGCTGCATGTTAACCCGAGAAGGAGACCTGGTGGCACAAGCCTTGCTTTCCCATGTTAAATCTCTAAACATGCTTCCCTGAAGAATCCTAAATAACACTGTTTTTACCTGGCTTCTGGTCACTGTAGGCAGCCCTCTCGAAAGAAAAGGAGTTTTCTCTAAGGAAACACGGTGCTTCCATAGCATGGGTGGGAGCTCCTGCTGTCCTGCTCTAGAGCTACAGGGAAACTTGACGTGAGTGTTTGCCTCAAGCTAAGGCCTGAAAAGCCTTGCTGAAGCGAAAGCGCTTAGCAGTTTCCATTATGTCGTATTCGAAGTTCTGCTTTACTTGAATGTTTCTTCACTTACCAGACACAAGGCACCCTCGTGTAGGCACCCTTTTTCGTAGAAATACAGTGAGTACCAGCAGTCTTCTTTGCTCTTCTAAGAAACATCCAGACCTAGAAGCCTTTCCCAGTCACTCTATGTAATCAGAGTGTAGGGCAACTCGCTGCACCCTTCCTTAGGAAGCTAGGTGGACTCAGCTCTTCAACAGCTCCAGGGATTCTGTTCTCTCACGTCCTACATGCCATGGAAGCCTGCCTCATTGCCCTCTGTGGAGCTTCACTAAGGTACACAATCTGCTTCGCCTACCTCTAGGAACTCTTACCCAATGACCCCATACCTACAGGAGAAAGGAGGCTTGCATTCCTACTGGAACCAAAGCACAGTTTTTCCTTTTACACTGCAGGACTTTAGAATAGGCTTAGGCCCTATAGCATACATAGAACGTTCCAAGGATGAGGGAGTTCCATATATGCAGAACACTGTGTGAAGAAAAGGTGATTCAGCAAGGGACCAGGGTGTAGCTAGAGTCTCTTTGGACTTTTTAGATATAAGAAGGTGTCCGGGTGCATGTTCACCGGAAAAGAAGACTTGAATGCCTAAGCCTTGCGTTCCCATTTTAAATCTCTATCCACTCCAGCCTGAGATACCTAAATAACACTGTTTTGACTGGCCTCTATTCACTGTGGGCAGCCCTCTGGAAAGAAAAGGAGTTTCTCTAAGGAAACACGGTGCTTCCATAGCATGGGTGGGAGTTCCTCCTGTCATGCTCTAGAGCTACAGGGTAACTTGACGTGAGTCCTTGCCTCAAGCTAAGGCCTGAAAAGCCCTGCTGAAGCGAAAGCGCTTAGCATTTTCCATTATGTCGTATTGGAAGTTCTGCTTTACTTGAACGTTTCTTCACTCTACCAGACACTAGGCACCCTAGTGTAGGCACCCTCTTTCGTACAACTACAGTGAGTACCAGCAGTCTCCTTTACCCTTCTAAGAAACATCCAGACCTAGAAGCCTTTCCCAGTCACACTATGTATTCAGAGTTTAAGGCAACTCGCTGCACCCTTCCTTAGAAAGCTAGGTGGACTCAGCTCTTCAACAGCTCCAGGGATTCTGTTCTCTCACGACATACATGCCATTGAAGTCTGCCTCATTGCTCTCATTGGAGCTACACTAAGAAACACAATCTGCTTCGCCTTCTTCTAGGAACTCTTACCCAAGGATCCCATACCTACAGGAGAAAGGAGGCTTGCATTCCTACTGGAATCTAAGCAAAGTTTTTCCTGTTACACTGCAGGACTTTAGAATAGGTTCAGGCCCGAAGGGTTACATAGAGCGTTCCAAGAATGAGGGAGTTCGATACATGCAGAAAACCCTGTGAAGAAAAGTTGATTCAGCAAGGGACCAGGGTTTGGCTAGGGTCTCTATTGACTTGTTAGAAATCAGAAGGGTTTCGGCTGCATGTTAACCCGAGAAGGAGACCTGGTGGCACAAGCCTTGCTTTCCCATGTTAAATCTCTAAACATGCTTCCCTGAAGAATCCTAAATAACACTGTTTTTACCTGGCTTCTGGTCACTGTAGGCAGCCCTCTCGAAAGAAAAGGAGTTTTCTCTAAGGAAACACGGTGCTTCCATAGCATGGGTGGGAGCTCCTGCTGTCCTGCTCTAGAGCTACAGGGAAACTTGACGTGAGTGTTTGCCTCAAGCTAAGGCCTGAAAAGCCTTGCTGAAGCGAAAGCGCTTAGCAGTTTCCATTATGTCGTATTCCAAGTTCTGCTTTACTTGAATGTTTCTTCACTTACCAGACACAAGGCACCCTCGTGTAGGCACCCTTTTTCGTAGAAATACAGTGAGTACCAGCAGTCTTCTTTGCTCTTCTAAGAAACATCCAGACCTAGAAGCCTTTCCCAGTCACTCTATGTAATCAGAGTGTAGGGCAATTCGCTGCACCCTTCCTTAGGAAGCTAGGTGGACTCAGCTCTTCAACAGCTCCAGGGATTCTGTTCTCTCACGTCCTACATGCCATGGAAGTCTGCCTCATTGCCCTCTGTGGAGCTTCACTAAGATACACAATCTGCTTCGCCTACCTCTAGGAACTCGTACCCAATGACCCCATACCTACAGGAGAAAGGAGGCTTGCATTCCTACTGGAACCAAAGCACACTTTTTCCTTTTACACTGCAGGACTTTAGAATAGGCTTAGGCCCTATAGCATACATAGAACGTTCCAAGGATGAGGGAGTTCCATATATGCAGAACACTCTGTGAAGAAAAGGTGATTCAGCAAGGGACCAGGGTGTAGCTAGAGTCTCTTTGGACTTTTTAGATATAAGAAGGTGTCCGGGTGCATGTTCACCGGAAAAGAAGACTTGAATGCCTAAGCCTTGCGTTCCCATTTTAAATCTCTATCCACTCCAGCCTGAGATACCTAAATAACACTGTTTTGACTGGCCTCTATTCACTGTGGGCAGCCCTCTGGAAAGAAAAGGAGTTTCTCTAAGGAAACACGGTGCTTCCATAGCATGGGTGGGAGTTCCTCCTGTCATGCTCTAGAGCTACAGGGTAACTTGACGTGAGTCCTTGCCTCAAGCTAAGGCCTGAAAAGCCCTGCTGAAGCGAAAGCGCTTAGCATTTTCCATTATGTCGTATTGGAAGTTCTGCTTTACTTGAACGTTTCTTCACTCTACCAGACACTAGGCACCCTAGTGTAGGCACCCTCTTTCGTACAACTACAGTGAGTACCAGCAGTCTCCTTTACCCTTCTAAGAAACATCCAGACCTAGAAGCCTTTCCCAGTCACACTATGTATTCAGAGTTTAAGGCAACTCGCTGCACCCTTCCTTAGAAAGCTAGGTGGACTCAGCTCTTCAACAGCTCCAGGGATTCTGTTCTCTCACGACATACATGCCATTGAAGTCTGCCTCATTGCTCTCATTGGAGCTACACTAAGAAACACAATCTGCTTCGCCTTCTTCTAGGAACTCTTACCCAAGGACCCCATACCTACAGGAGAAAGGAGGCTTGCATTCCTACTGGAATCTAAGCAAAGTTTTTCCTGTTACACTGCAGGACTTTAGAATAGGTTTAGGCCCGAAGGGTTACATAGAGCGTTCCAAGAATGAGGGAGTTCGATACATGCAGAAAACCCTGTGAAGAAAAGTTGATTCAGCAAGGGACCAGGGTTTGGCTAGAGTCTCTATTGACTTGTTAGAAATCAGAAGGGTTTCGGCTGCATGTTAACCCGAGAAGGAGACCTGGTGGCACAAGCCTTGCTTTCCCATGTTAAATCTCTAAACATGCTTCCCTGAAGAATCCTAAATAACACTGTTTTTACCTGGCTTCTGGTCACTGTAGGCAGCCCTCTCGAAAGAAAAGGAGTTTTCTCTAAGGAAACACGGTGCTTCCATAGCATGGGTGGGAGCTCCTGCTGTCCTGCTCTAGAGCTACAGGGAAACTTGACGTGAGTGTTTGCCTCAAGCTAAGGCCTGAAAAGCCTTGCTGAAGCGAAAGCGCTTAGCAGTTTCCATTATGTCGTATTCCAAGTTCTGCTTTACTTGAATGTTTCTTCACTTACCAGACACAAGGCACCCTCGTGTAGGCACCCTTTTTCGTAGAAATACAGTGAGTACCAGCAGTCTTCTTTGCTCTTCTAAGAAACATCCAGACCTAGAAGCCTTTCCCAGTCACTCTATGTAATCAGAGTGTAGGGCAACTCGCTGCACCCTTCCTTAGGAAGCTAGGTGGACTCAGCTCTTCAACAGCTCCAGGGATTCTGTTCTCTCACGTTCTACATGCCATGGAAGTCTGCCTCATTGCCCTCTGTGGAGCTTCACTAAGATACACAATCTGCTTCGCCTACCTCTAGGAACTCGTACCCAATGACCCCATACCTACAGGAGAAAGGAGGCTTGCATTCCTACTGGAACCAAAGCACAGTTTTTCCTTTTACACTGCAGGACGTTAGAATAGGCTTAGGCCCTATAGCATACATAGAACGTTCCAAGGATGAGGGAGTTCCATATATGCAGAACAGTGTGTGAAGAAAAGGTGATTCAGCAAGGGACCAGGGTGTAGCTAGAGTCTCTTTGGACTTTTTAGATATAAGAAGGTGTCCGGGTCATGTTCACCGGAAAAGAAGACCTGAATGCCTAAGCCTTCCGTTCCCATTTTAAATCTGTATCCAGGCTGCCTTGAGATACCTAAATAACACTGTTTTTGACAGTCCTCTATTCACTGTGGGCTGCCCTCTGGAAAGAAAAGGAGTTTCTCTAAGGAAACACGGTGCTTCCATAGCATGGGTGGAGCTCGTGCTTTCCTGCTCTAGAGCTACAGGGAAACTTGACGTGAGTCTTTGCCTCAAGCTAAGGCCTGTAAAGCGCTGCTGAAGCGAAAGCGCTTAGCAGTTTCCATTATGTCGTATTGGAAGTTCTGCTTTACTTGAACGTTTCTTCACTCTACCAGACACTAGGCACCCTAGTGTAGGCACCCTCTTTCGTACAACTACAGTGAGTACCAGCAGTCTCCTTTACCCTTCTAAGAAACATCCAGACCTAGAAGCCTTTCCCAGTCACACTATGTATTCAGAGTTTAAGGCAACTCGCTGCACCCTTCCTTAGAAAGCTAGGTGGACTCAGCTCTTCAACAGCTCCAGGGATTCTGTTCTCTCACGACATACATGCCATTGAAGTCTGCCTCATTGCTCTCATTGGAGCTACACTAAGAAACACAATCTGCTTCGCCTTCTTCTAGGAACTCTTACCCAAGGACCCCATACCTACAGGAGAAAGGAGGCTTGCATTCCTACTGGAATCTAAGCAAAGTTTTTCCTGTTACACTGCAGGACTTTAGAATAGGTTCAGGCCCGAAGGGTTACATAGAGCGTTCCAAGAATGAGGGAGTTCGATACATGCAGAAAACCCTGTGAAGAAAAGTTGATTCAGCAAGGGACCAGGGTTTGGCTAGAGTCTCTATTGACTTGTTAGAAATCAGAAGGGTTTCGGCTGCATGTTAACCCGAGAAGGAGACCTGGTGGCACAAGCCTTGCTTTCCCATGTTAAATCTCTAAACATGCTTCCCTGAAGAATCCTAAATAACACTGTTTTTACCTGGCTTCTGGTCACTGTAGGCAGCCCTCTCGAAAGAAAAGGAGTTTTCTCTAAGGAAACACGGTGCTTCCATAGCATGGGTGGGAGCTCCTGCTGTCCTGCTCTAGAGCTACAGGGAAACTTGACGTGAGTGTTTGCCTCAAGCTAAGGCCTGAAAAGCCTTGCTGAAGCGAAAGCGCTTAGCAGTTTCCATTATGTCGTATTCGAAGTTCTGCTTTACTTGAATGTTTCTTCACTTACCAGACACAAGGCACCCTCGTGTAGGCACCCTTTTTCGTAGAAATACAGTGAGTACCAGCAGTCTTCTTTGCTCTTCTAAGAAACATCCAGACCTAGAAGCCTTTCCCAGTCACTCTATGTAATCAGAGTGTAGGGCAACTCGCTGCACCCTTCCTTAGGAAGCTAGGTGGACTCAGCTCTTCAACAGCTCCAGGGATTCTGTTCTCTCACGTCCTACATGCCATGGAAGTCTGCCTCATTGCCCTCTGTGGAGCTTCACTAAGATACACAATCTGCTTCGCCTACCTCTAGGAACTCGTACCCAATGACCCCATACCTACAGGAGAAAGGAGGCTTGCATTCCTACTGGAACCAAAGCACACTTTTTCCTTTTACACTGCAGGACTTTAGAATAGGCTTAGGCCCTATAGCATACATAGAACGTTCCAAGGCTGAGGGAGTTCCATATATGCAGAACACTCTGTGAAGTAAAGGTGATTCAGCAAGGGACCAGGGTGTAGCTAGAGTCTCTTTGGACTTTTTAGATATAAGAAGGTGTCCGGGTGCATGTTCACCGGAAAAGAAGACTTGAATGCCTAAGCCTTGCGTTCCCATTTTAAATCTCTATCCACGCCAGCCTGAGATACCTAAATAACACTGTTTTGACTGGCCTCTATTCACTGTGGGCAGCCCTCTGGAAAGAAAAGGAGTTTCTCTAAGGAAACACGGTGCTTCCATAGCATGGGTGGGAGTTCCTCCTGTCATGCTCTAGAGCTACAGGGTAACTTGACGTGAGTCCTTGCCTCCAGCTAAGGCCTGAAAAGCCCTGCTGAAGCGAAAGCGCTTAGCATTTTCCATTATGTCGTATTGGAAGTTCTGCTTTACTTGAACGTTTCTTCACTCTACCAGACACTAGGCACCCTAGTGTAGGCACCCTTTTTCGTACAACTACAGTGAGTACCAGCAGTCTCCTTTACCCTTCTAAGAAACATCCAGACCTAGAAGCCTTTCCCAGTCACACTATG
Source organism: Balaenoptera physalus (assembly GCF_965194825.1). Classification (NCBI taxonomy): domain Eukaryota; kingdom Metazoa; phylum Chordata; class Mammalia; order Artiodactyla; family Balaenopteridae; genus Balaenoptera; species Balaenoptera physalus. Next base: position 5,851,502 of record NC_138902.1, on the reverse strand, counting down.
TATTCAGAGTTTAAGGCAACTCGCTGCACCCTTCCTTAGAAAGCTAGGTGGACTCAGCTCTTCAACAGCTCCAGGGATTCTGTTCTCTCACGACCTACATGCCATTGAAGTCTGCCTCATTGCTCTCATTGGAGCTACACTAAGAAACACAATCTGCTTCGCCTTCTTCTAGGAACTCTTACCCAAGGACCCCATACCTACAGGAGAAAGGAGGCTTGCATTCCTACTGGAATCTAAGCAAAGTTTTTCCTGTTACACTGCAGGACTTTAGAATAGGTTCAGGCCCGAAGGGTTACATAGAGCGTTCCAAGAATGAGGGAGTTCGATACATGCAGAAAACCCTGTGAAGAAAAGTTGATTCAGCAAGGGACCAGGGTTTGGCTAGAGTCTCTATTGACTTGTTAGAAATCAGAAGGGTTTCGGCTGCATGTTAACCCGAGAAGGAGACCTGGTGGCACAAGCCTTGCTTTCCCATGTTAAATCTCTAAACATGCTTCCCTGAAGAATCCTAAATAACACTGTTTTTACCTGGCTTCTGGTCACTGTAGGCAGCCCTCTGGAAAGAAAAGGAGTTTTCTCTAAGGAAACACGGTGCTTCCATAGCATGGGTGGGAGCTCCTGCTGTCCTGCTCTAGAGCTACAGGGAAACTTGACGTGAGTGTTTGCCTCAAGCTAAGGCCTGAAAAGCCTTGCTGAAGCGAAAGCGCTTAGCAGTTTCCATTATGTCGTATTCGAAGTTCTGCTTTACTTGAATGTTTCTTCACTTACCAGACACAAGGCACCCTCGTGTAGGCACCCTTTTTCGTAGAAATACAGTGAGTACCAGCAGTCTTCTTTGCTCTTCTAAGAAACATCCAGACCTAGAAGCCTTTCCCAGTCACTCTATGTAATCAGAGTGTAGGGCAACTCGCTGCACCCTTCCTTAGGAAGCTAGGTGGACTCAGCTCTTCAACAGCTCCAGGGATTCTGTTCTCTCACGTCCTACATGCCATGGAAGCCTGCCTCATTGCCCTCTGTGGAGCTTCACTAAGGTACACAATCTGCTTCGCCTACCTCTAGGAACTCTTACCCAATGACCCCATACCTACAGGAGAAAGGAGGCTTGCATTCCTACTGGAACCAAAGCACAGTTTTTCCTTTTACACTGCAGGACTTTAGAATAGGCTTAGGCCCTATAGCATACATAGAACGTTCCAAGGATGAGGGAGTTCCATATATGCAGAACACTGTGTGAAGAAAAGTTGATTCAGCAAGGGACCAGGGTGTAGCTAGAGTCTCTTTGGACTTTTTAGATATAAGAAGGTGTCCGGGTGCATGTTCACCGGAAAAGAAGACTTGAATGCCTAAGCCTTGCGTTCCCATTTTAAATCTCTATCCACTCCAGCCTGAGATACCTAAATAACACTGTTTTGACTGGCCTCTATTCACTGTGGGCAGCCCTCTGGAAAGAAAAGGAGTTTCTCAAAGGAAACACGGTGCTTCCATAGCATGGGTGGGAGTTCCTCCTGTCATGCTCTAGAGCTACAGGGTAACTTGACGTGAGTCCTTGCCTCAAGCTAAGGCCTGAAAAGCCCTGCTGAAGCGAAAGCGCTTAGCATTTTCCATTATGTCGTATTGGAAGTTCTGCTTTACTTGAACGTTTCTTCACTCTACCAGACACTAGGCACCCTAGTGTAGGCACCCTCTTTCGTACAACTACAGTGAGTACCAGCAGTCTCCTTTACCCTTCTAAGAAACATCCAGACCTAGAAGCCTTTCCCAGTCACACTATGTATTCAGAGTTTAAGGCAACTCGCTGCACCCTTCCTTAGAAAGCTAGGTGGACTCAGCTCTTCAACAGCTCCAGGGATTCTGTTCTCTCACGACATACATGCCATTGAAGTCTGCCTCATTGCTCTCATTGGAGCTACACTAAGAAACACAGTCTGCTTCGCCTTCTTCTAGGAACTCTTACCCAAGGATCCCATACCTACAGGAGAAAGGAGGCTTGCATTCCTACTGGAATCTAAGCAAAGTTTTTCCTGTTACACTGCAGGACTTTAGAATAGGTTCAGGCCCGAAGGGTTACATAGAGCGTTCCAAGAATGAGGGAGTTCGATACATGCAGAAAACCCTGTGAAGAAAAGTTGATTCAGCAAGGGACCAGGGTTTGGCTAGGGTCTCTATTGACTTGTTAGAAATCAGAAGGGTTTCGGCTGCATGTTAACCCGAGAAGGAGACCTGGTGGCACAAGCCTTGCTTTCCCATGTTAAATCTCTAAACATGCTTCCCTGAAGAATCCTAAATAACACTGTTTTTACCTGGCTTCTGGTCACTGTAGGCAGCCCTCTCGAAAGAAAAGGAGTTTTCTCTAAGGAAACACGGTGCTTCCATAGCATGGGTGGGAGCTCCTGCTGTCCTGCTCTAGAGCTACAGGGAAACTTGACGTGAGTGTTTGCCTCAAGCTAAGGCCTGAAAAGCCTTGCTGAAGCGAAAGCGCTTAGCAGTTTCCATTATGTCGTATTCGAAGTTCTGCTTTACTTGAATGTTTCTTCACTTACCAGACACAAGGCACCCTCGTGTAGGCACCCTTTTTCGTAGAAATACAGTGAGTACCAGCAGTCTTCTTTGCTCTTCTAAGAAACATCCAGACCTAGAAGCCTTTCCCAGTCACTCTATGTAATCAGAGTGTAGGGCAACTCGCTGCACCCTTCCTTAGGAAGCTAGGTGGACTCAGCTCTTCAACAGCTCCAGGGATTCTGTTCTCTCACGTCCTACATGCCATGGAAGCCTGCCTCATTGCCCTCTGTGGAGCTTCACTAAGGTACACAATCTGCTTCGCCTACCTCTAGGAACTCTTACCCAATGACCCCATACCTACAGGAGAAAGGAGGCTTGCATTCCTACTGGAACCAAAGCACAGTTTTTCCTTTTACACTGCAGGACTTTAGAATAGGCTTAGGCCCTATAGCATACATAGAACGTTCCAAGGATGAGGGAGTTCCATATATGCAGAACACTCTGTGAAGAAAAGTTGATTCAGCAAGGGACCAGGGTGTAGCTAGAGTCTCTTTGGACTTTTTAGATATAAGAAGGTGTCCGGGTGCATGTTCACCGGAAAAGAAGACTTGAATGCCTAAGCCTTGCGTTCCCATTTTAAATCTCTATCCACTCCAGCCTGAGATACCTAAATAACACTGTTTTGACTGGCCTCTATTCACTGTGGGCAGCCCTCTGGAAAGAAAAGGAGTTTCTCTAAGGAAACACGGTGCTTCCATAGCATGGGTGGGAGTTCCTCCTGTCATGCTCTAGAGCTACAGGGTAACTTGACGTGAGTCCTTGCCTCAAGCTAAGGCCTGAAAAGCCCTGCTGAAGCGAAAGCGCTTAGCATTTTCCATTATGTCGTATTGGAAGTTCTGCTTTACTTGAACGTTTCTTCACTCTACCAGACACTAGGCACCCTAGTGTAGGCACCCTCTTTCGTACAACTACAGTGAGTACCAGCAGTCTCCTTTACCCTTCTAAGAAACATCCAGACCTAGAAGCCTTTCCCAGTCACACTATGTATTCAGAGTTTAAGGCAACTCGCTGCACCCTTCCTTAGAAAGCTAGGTGGACTCAGCTCTTCAACAGCTCCAGGGATTCTGTTCTCTCACGACATACATGCCATTGAAGTCTGCCTCATTGCTCTCATTGGAGCTACACTAAGAAACACAATCTGCTTCGCCTTCTTCTAGGAACTCTTACCCAAGGATCCCATACCTACAGGAGAAAGGAGGCTTGCATTCCTACTGGAATCTAAGCAAAGTTTTTCCTGTTACACTGCAGGACTTTAGAATAGGTTCAGGCCCGAAGGGTTACATAGAGCGTTCCAAGAATGAGGGAGTTCGATACATGCAGAAAACCCTGTGAAGAAAAGTTGATTCAGCAAGGGACCAGGGTTTGGCTAGGGTCTCTATTGACTTGTTAGAAATCAGAAGGGTTTCGGCTGCATGTTAACCCGAGAAGGAGACCTGGTGGCACAAGCCTTGCTTTCCCATGTTAAATCTCTAAACATGCTTCCCTGAAGAATCCTAAATAACACTGTTTTTACCTGGCTTCTGGTCACTGTAGGCAGCCCTCTCGAAAGAAAAGGAGTTTTCTCTAAGGAAACACGGTGCTTCCATAGCATGGGTGGGAGCTCCTGCTGTCCTGCTCTAGAGCTACAGGGAAACTTGACGTGAGTGTTTGCCTCAAGCTAAGGCCTGAAAAGCCTTGCTGAAGCGAAAGCGCTTAGCAGTTTCCATTATGTCGTATTCCAAGTTCTGCTTTACTTGAATGTTTCTTCACTTACCAGACACAAGGCACCCTCGTGTAGGCACCCTTTTTCGTAGAAATACAGTGAGTACCAGCAGTCTTCTTTGCTCTTCTAAGAAACATCCAGACCTAGAAGCCTTTCCCAGTCACTCTATGTAATCAGAGTGTAGGGCAATTCGCTGCACCCTTCCTTAGGAAGCTAGGTGGACTCAGCTCTTCAACAGCTCCAGGGATTCTGTTCTCTCACGTCCTACATGCCATGGAAGTCTGCCTCATTGCCCTCTGTGGAGCTTCACTAAGATACACAATCTGCTTCGCCTACCTCTAGGAACTCGTACCCAATGACCCCATACCTACAGGAGAAAGGAGGCTTGCATTCCTACTGGAACCAAAGCACAGTTTTTCCTTTTACACTGCAGGACTTTAGAATAGGCTTAGGCCCTATAGCATACATAGAACGTTCCAAGGATGAGGGAGTTCCATATATGCAGAACACTCTGTGAAGAAAAGGTGATTCAGCAAGGGACCAGGGTGTAGCTAGAGTCTCTTTGGACTTTTTAGATATAAGAAGGTGTCCGGGTGCATGTTCACCGGAAAAGAAGACTTGAATGCCTAAGCCTTGCGTTCCCATTTTAAATCTCTATCCACTCCAGCCTGAGATACCTAAATAACACTGTTTTGACTGGCCTCTATTCACTGTGGGCAGCCCTCTGGAAAGAAAAGGAGTTTCTCTAAGGAAACACGGTGCTTCCATAGCATGGGTGGGAGTTCCTCCTGTCATGCTCTAGAGCTACAGGGTAACTTGACGTGAGTCCTTGCCTCAAGCTAAGGCCTGAAAAGCCCTGCTGAAGCGAAAGCGCTTAGCATTTTCCATTATGTCGTATTGGAAGTTCTGCTTTACTTGAACGTTTCTTCACTCTACCAGACACTAGGCACCCTAGTGTAGGCACCCTCTTTCGTACAACTACAGTGAGTACCAGCAGTCTCCTTTACCCTTCTAAGAAACATCCAGACCTAGAAGCCTTTCCCAGTCACACTATGTATTCAGAGTTTAAGGCAACTCGCTGCACCCTTCCTTAGAAAGCTAGGTGGACTCAGCTCTTCAACAGCTCCAGGGATTCTGTTCTCTCACGACATACATGCCATTGAAGTCTGCCTCATTGCTCTCATTGGAGCTACACTAAGAAACACAATCTGCTTCGCCTTCTTCTAGGAACTCTTACCCAAGGACCCCATACCTACAGGAGAAAGGAGGCTTGCATTCCTACTGGAATCTAAGCAAAGTTTTTCCTGTTACACTGCAGGACTTTAGAATAGGTTTAGGCCCGAAGGGTTACATAGAGCGTTCCAAGAATGAGGGAGTTCGATACATGCAGAAAACCCTGTGAAGAAAAGTTGATTCAGCAAGGGACCAGGGTTTGGCTAGAGTCTCTATTGACTTGTTAGAAATCAGAAGGGTTTCGGCTGCATGTTAACCCGAGAAGGAGACCTGGTGGCACAAGCCTTGCTTTCCCATGTTAAATCTCTAAACATGCTTCCCTGAAGAATCCTAAATAACACTGTTTTTACCTGGCTTCTGGTCACTGTAGGCAGCCCTCTGGAAAGAAAAGGAGTTTTCTCTAAGGAAACACGGTGCTTCCATAGCATGGGTGGGAGCTCCTGCTGTCCTGCTCTAGAGCTACAGGGAAACTTGACGTGAGTGTTTGCCTCAAGCTAAGGCCTGAAAAGCCTTGCTGAAGCGAAAGCGCTTAGCAGTTTCCATTATGTCGTATTCGAAGTTCTGCTTTACTTGAATGTTTCTTCACTTACCAGACACAAGGCACCCTCGTGTAGGCACCCTTTTTCGTAGAAATACAGTGAGTACCAGCAGTCTTCTTTGCTCTTCTAAGAAACATCCAGACCTAGAAGCCTTTCCCAGTCACTCTATGTAATCAGAGTGTAGGGCAACTCGCTGCACCCTTCCTTAGGAAGCTAGGTGGACTCAGCTCTTCAACAGCTCCAGGGATTCTGTTCTCTCACGTTCTACATGCCATGGAAGTCTGCCTCATTGCCCTCTGTGGAGCTTCACTAAGATACACAATCTGCTTCGCCTACCTCTAGGAACTCGTACCCAATGACCCCATACCTACAGGAGAAAGGAGGCTTGCATTCCTACTGGAACCAAAGCACAGTTTTTCCTTTTACACTGCAGGACTTTAGAATAGGCTTAGGCCCTATAGCATACATAGAACGTTCCAAGGATGAGGGAGTTCCATATATGCAGAACAGTGTGTGAAGAAAAGGTGATTCAGCAAGGGACCAGGGTGTAGCTAGAGTCTCTTTGGACTTTTTAGATATAAGAAGGTGTCCGGGTCATGTTCACCGGAAAAGAAGACCTGAATGCCTAAGCCTTCCATTCCCATTTTAAATCTGTATCCAGGCTGCCTTGAGATACCTAAATAACACTGTTTTTGACAGTCCTCTATTCACTGTGGGCTGCCCTCTGGAAAGAAAAGGAGTTTCTCTAAGGAAACACGGTGCTTCCATAGCATGGGTGGAGCTCGTGCTTTCCTGCTCTAGAGCTACAGGGAAACTTGACGTGAGTCTTTGCCTCAAGCTAAGGCCTGTAAAGCGCTGCTGAAGCGAAAGCGCTTAGCAGTTTCCATTATGTCGTATTGGAAGTTCTGCTTTACTTGAACGTTTCTTCACTCTACCAGACACTAGGCACCCTAGTGTAGGCACCCTCTTTCGTACAACTACAGTGAGTACCAGCAGTCTCCTTTACCCTTCTAAGAAACATCCAGACCTAGAAGCCTTTCCCAGTCACACTATGTATTCAGAGTTTAAGGCAACTCGCTGCACCCTTCCTTAGAAAGCTAGGTGGACTCAGCTCTTCAACAGCTCCAGGGATTCTGTTCTCTCACGACATACATGCCATTGAAGTCTGCCTCATTGCTCTCATTGGAGCTACACTAAGAAACACAATCTGCTTCGCCTTCTTCTAGGAACTCTTACCCAAGGACCCCATACCTACAGGAGAAAGGAGGCTTGCATTCCTACTGGAATCTAAGCAAAGTTTTTCCTGTTACACTGCAGGACTTTAGAATAGGTTCAGGCCCGAAGGGTTACATAGAGCGTTCCAAGAATGAGGGAGTTCGATACATGCAGAAAACCCTGTGAAGAAAAGTTGATTCAGCAAGGGACCAGGGTTTGGCTAGAGTCTCTATTGACTTGTTAGAAATCAGAAGGGTTTCGGCTGCATGTTAACCCGAGAAGGAGACCTGGTGGCACAAGCCTTGCTTTCCCATGTTAAATCTCTAAACATGCTTCCCTGAAGAATCCTAAATAACACTGTTTTTACCTGGCTTCTGGTCACTGTAGGCAGCCCTCTCGAAAGAAAAGGAGTTTTCTCTAAGGAAACACGGTGCTTCCATAGCATGGGTGGGAGCTCCTGCTGTCCTGCTCTAGAGCTACAGGGAAACTTGACGTGAGTGTTTGCCTCAAGCTAAGGCCTGAAAAGCCTTGCTGAAGCGAAAGCGCTTAGCAGTTTCCATTATGTCGTATTCGAAGTTCTGCTTTACTTGAATGTTTCTTCACTTACCAGACACAAGGCACCCTCGTGTAGGCACCCTTTTTCGTAGAAATACAGTGAGTACCAGCAGTCTTCTTTGCTCTTCTAAGAAACATCCAGACCTAGAAGCCTTTCCCAGTCACTCTATGTAATCAGAGTGTAGGGCAACTCGCTGCACCCTTCCTTAGGAAGCTAGGTGGACTCAGCTCTTCAACAGCTCCAGGGATTCTGTTCTCTCACGTCCTACATGCCATGGAAGTCTGCCTCATTGCCCTCTGTGGAGCTTCACTAAGATACACAATCTGCTTCGCCTACCTCTAGGAACTCGTACCCAATGACCCCATACCTACAGGAGAAAGGAGGCTTGCATTCCTACTGGAACCAAAGCACACTTTTTCCTTTTACACTGCAGGACTTTAGAATAGGCTTAGGCCCTATAGCATACATAGAACGTTCCAAGGATGAGGGAGTTCCATATATGCAGAACACTCTGTGAAGAAAAGGTGATTCAGCAAGGGACCAGGGTGTAGCTAGAGTCTCTTTGGACTTTTTAGATATAAGAAGGTGTCCGGGTGCATGTTCACCGGAAAAGAAGACTTGAATGCCTAAGCCTTGCGTTCCCATTTTAAATCTCTATCCACGCCAGCCTGAGATACCTAAATAACACTGTTTTGACTGGCCTCTATTCACTGTGGGCAGCCCTCTGGAAAGAAAAGGAGTTTCTCTAAGGAAACACGGTGCTTCCATAGCATGGGTGGGAGTTCCTCCTGTCATGCTCTAGAGCTACAGGGTAACTTGACGTGAGTCCTTGCCTCCAGCTAAGGCCTGAAAAGCCCTGCTGAAGCGAAAGCGCTTAGCATTTTCCATTATGTCGTATTGGAAGTTCTGCTTTACTTGAACGTTTCTTCACTCTACCAGACACTAGGCACCCTAGTGTAGGCACCCTTTTTCGTACAACTACAGTGAGTACCAGCAGTCTCCTTTACCCTTCTAAGAAACATCCAGACCTAGAAGCCTTTCCCAGTCACACTATGTATTCAGAGTTTAAGGCAACTCGCTGCACCCTTCCTTAGAAAGCTAGGTGGACTCAGCTCTTCAACAGCTCCAGGGATTCTGTTCTCTCACGACCTACATGCCATTGAAGTCTGCCTCATTGCTCTCATTGGAGCTACACTAAGAAACACAATCTGCTTCGCCTTCTTCTAGGAACTCTTACCCAAGGACCCCATACCTACAGGAGAAAGGAGGCTTGCATTCCTACTGGAATCTAAGCAAAGTTTTTCCTGTTACACTGCAGGACTTTAGAATAGGTTCAGGCCCGAAGGGTTACATAGAGCGTTCCAAGAATGAGGGAGTTCGATACATGCAGAAAACCCTGTGAAGAAAAGTTGATTCAGCAAGGGACCAGGGTTTGGCTAGAGTCTCTATTGACTTGTTAGAAATCAGAAGGGTTTCGGCTGCATGTTAACCCGAGAAGGAGACCTGGTGGCACAAGCCTTGCTTTCCCATGTTAAATCTCTAAACATGCTTCCCTGAAGAATCCTAAATAACACTGTTTTTACCTGGCTTCTGGTCACTGTAGGCAGCCCTCTCGAAAGAAAAGGAGTTTTCTCTAAGGAAACACGGTGCTTCCATAGCATGGGTGGGAGCTCCTGCTGTCCTGCTCTAGAGCTACAGGGAAACTTGACGTGAGTGTTTGCCTCAAGCTAAGGCCTGAAAAGCCTTGCTGAAGCTAAAGCGCTTAGCAGTTTCCATTATGTCGTATTCCAAGTTCTGCTTTACTTGAATGTTTCTTCACTTACCAGACACAAGGCACACTCGTGTAGGCACCCTTTTTCGTAGAAATACAGTGAGTACCAGCAGTGTTCTTTGCTCTTCTAAGAAACATCCAGACCTAGAAGCCTTTCCCAGTCACTCTATGTAATCAGAGTGTAGGGCAACTCGCTGCACCCTTCCTTAGGAAGCTAGGTGGACTCAGCTCTTCAACAGCTCCAGGGATTCTGTTCTCTCACGTCCTACATGCCATGGAAGTCTGCCTCATTGCCCTCTGTGGAGCTTCACTAAGATACACAATCTGCTTCGCCTACCTCTAGGAACTCTTACCCAATGACCCCATACCTACAGGAGAAAGGAGGCTTGCATTCCTACTGGAACCAAAGCACACTTTTTCCTTTTACACTGCAGGACTTTAGAATAGGCTTAGGCCCTATAGCATACATAGAACGTTCCAAGGATGAGGGAGTTCCATATATGCAGAACAGTGTGTGAAGAAAAGGTGATTCAGCAAGGGACCAGGGTGTAGCTAGAGTCTCTTTGGACTTTTTAGATATAAGAAGGTGTCCGGGTCATGTTCACCGGAAAAGAAGACCTGAATGCCTAAGCCTTCCGTTCCCATTTTAAATCTGTATCCAGGCTGCCTTGAGATACCTAAATAACACTGTTTTTGACAGTCCTCTATTCACTGTGGGCTGCCCTCTGGAAAGAAAAGGAGTTTCTCTAAGGAAACACGGTGCTTCCATAGCATGGGTGGAGCTCGTGCTTTCCTGCTCTAGAGCTACAGGGAAACTTGACGTGAGTCTTTGCCTCAAGCTAAGGCCTGTAAAGCGCTGCTGAAGCGAAAGCGCTTAGCAGTTTCCATTATGTCGTATTGGAAGTTCTGCTTTACTTGAACGTTTCTTCACTCTACCAGACACTAGGCACCCTAGTGTAGGCACCCTCTTTCGTACAACTACAGTGAGTACCAGCAGTCTCCTTTACCCTTCTAAGAAACATCCAGACCTAGAAGCCTTTCCCAGTCACACTATGTATTCAGAGTTTAAGGCAACTCGCTGCACCCTTCCTTAGAAAGCTAGGTGGACTCAGCTCTTCAACAGCTCCAGGGATTCTGTTCTCTCACGACCTACATGCCATTGAAGTCTGCCTCATTGCTCTCATTGGAGCTACACTAAGAAACACAATCTGCTTCGCCTTCTTCTAGGAACTCTTACCCAAGGACCCCATACCTACAGGAGAAAGGAGGCTTGCATTCCTACTGGAATCTAAGCAAAGTTTTTCCTGTTACACTGCAGGACTTTAGAATAGGTTCAGGCCCGAAGGGTTACATAGAGCGTTCCAAGAATGAGGGAGTTCGATACATGCAGAAAACCCTGTGAAGAAAAGTTGATTCAGCAAGGGACCAGGGTTTGGCTAGAGTCTCTATTGACTTGTTAGAAATCAGAAGGGTTTCGGCTGCATGTTAACCCGAGAAGGAGACCTGGTGGCACAAGCCTTGCTTTCCCATGTTAAATCTCTAAACATGCTTCCCTGAAGAATCCTAAATAACACTGTTTTTACCTGGCTTCTGGTCACTGTAGGCAGCCCTCTCGAAAGAAAAGGAGTTTTCTCTAAGGAAACACGGTGCTTCCATAGCATGGGTGGGAGCTCCTGCTGTCCTGCTCTAGAGCTACAGGGAAACTTGACGTGAGTGTTTGCCTCAAGCTAAGGCCTGAAAAGCCTTGCTGAAGCGAAAGCGCTTAGCAGTTTCCATTATGTCGTATTCGAAGTTCTGCTTTACTTGAATGTTTCTTCACTTACCAGACACAAGGCACCCTCGTGTAGGCACCCTTTTTCGTAGAAATACAGTGAGTACCAGCAGTCTTCTTTGCTCTTCTAAGAAACATCCAGACCTAGAAGCCTTTCCCAGTCACTCTATGTAATCAGAGTGTAGGGCAACTCGCTGCACCCTTCCTTAGGAAGCTAGGTGGACTCAGCTCTTCAACAGCTCCAGGGATTCTGTTCTCTCACGTCCTACATGCCATGGAAGTCTGCCTCATTGCCCTCTGTGGAGCTTCACTAAGATACACAATCTGCTTCGCCTACCTCTAGGAACTCTTACCCAATGACCCCATACCTACAGGAGAAAGGAGGCTTGCATTCCTACTGGAACCAAAGCACACTTTTTCCTTTTACACTGCAGGACTTTAGAATAGGCTTAGGCCCTATAGCATACATAGAACGTTCCAAGGATGAGGGAGTTCCATATATGCAGAACACTCTGTGAAGAAAAGGTGATTCAGCAAGGGACCAGGGTGTAGCTAGAGTCTCTTTGGACTTTTTAGATATAAGAAGGTGTCCGGGTGCATGTTCACCGGAAAAGAAGACTTGAATGCCTAAGCCTTGCGTTCCCATTTTAAATCTCTATCCACGCCAGCCTGAGATACCTAAATAACACTGTTTTGACTGGCCTCTATTCACTGTGGGCAGCCCTCTGGAAAGAAAAGGAGTTTCTCTAAGGAAACACGGTACTTCCATAGCATGGGTGAGAGTTCCTCCTGTCATGCTCTAGAGCTACAGGGTAACTTGACATGAGTCCTTGCCTCAAGCTAAGGCCTGAAAAGCCCTGCTGAAGCGAAAGCGCTTAGCATTTTCCATTATGTCGTATTGGAAGTTCTGCTTTACTTGAACGTTTCTTCACTCTACCAGACACTAGGCACCCTAGTGTAGGCACCCTCTTTCGTACAACTACAGTGAGTACCAGCAGTCTCCTTTACCCTTCTAAGAAACATCCAGACCTAGAAGCCTTTCCCAGTCACACTATGTATTCAGAGTTTAAGGCAACTCGCTGCACCCTTCCTTAGAAAGCTAGGTGGACTCAGCTCTTCAACAGCTCCAGGGATTCTGTTCCCTCACGACATACATGCCATTGAAGTCTGCCTCATTGCTCTCATTGGAGCTACACTAAGAAACACAATCTGCTTCGCCTTCTTCTAGGAACTCTTACCCAAGGACCCCATACCTACAGGAGAAAGGAGGCTTGCATTCCTACTGGAATCTAAGCAAAGTTTTTCCTGTTACACTGCAGGACTTTAGAATAGGTTCAGGCCCGAAGGGTTACATAGAGCGTTCCAAGAATGAGGGAGTTCGATACATGCAGAAAACCCTGTGAAGAAAAGTTGATTCAGCAAGGGACCAGGGTTTGGCTAGAGTCTCTATTGACTTGTTAGAAATCAGAAGGGTTTCGGCTGCATGTTAACCCGAGAAGGAGACCTGGTGGCACAAGCCTTGCTTTCCCATGTTAAATCTCTAAACATGCTTCCCTGAAGAATCCTAAATAACACTGTTTTTACCTGGCTTCTGGTCACTGTAGGCAGCCCTCTGGAAAGAAAAGGAGTTTTCTGTAAGGAAACACGGTGCTTCCATAGCATGGGTGGGAGCTCCTGCTGTCCTGCTCTAGAGCTACAGGGAAACTTGACGTGAGTGTTTGCCTCAAGCTAAGGCCTGAAAAGCCTTGCTGAAGCGAAAGCGCTTAGCAGTTTCCATTATGTCGTATTCGAAGTTCTGCTTTACTTGAATGTTTCTTCACTTACCAGACACAAGGCACCCTCGTGTAGGCACCCTTTGTCGTAGAAATACAGTGAGTACCAGCAGTCTTCTTTGCTCTTCTAAGAAACATCCAGACCTAGAAGCCTTTCCCAGTCACTCTATGTAATCAGAGTGTAGGGCAACTCGCTGCACCCTTCCTTAGGAAGCTAGGTGGACTCAGCTCTTCAACAGCTCCAGGGATTCTGTTCTCTCACGTCCTACATGCCATGGAAGTCTGCCTCATTGCCCTCTGTGGAGCTTCACTAAGATACACAATCTGCTTCGCCTATCTCTAGGAACTCTTACCCAATGACCCCATACATACAGGAGAAAGGAGGCTTGCATTCCTACTGGAACCAAAGCACAGTTTTTCCTTTTACACTGCAGGACTTTAGAATAGGCTTAGGCCCTATAGCATACATAGAACGTTCCAAGGATGAGGGAGTTCCATATATGCAGAACACTCTGTGAAGAAAAGGTGATTCAGCAAGGGACCAGGGTGTAGCTAGAGTCTCTTTGGACTTTTTAGATATAAGAAGGTGTCCGGGTCATGTTCACCGGAAAAGAAGACCTGAATGCCTAAGCCTTCCGTTCCCATTTTAAATCTGTATCCAGGCTGCCTTGAGATACCTAAATAACACTGTTTTTGACAGTCCTCTATTCACTGTGGGCTGCCCTCTGGAAAGAAAAGGAGTTTCTCTAAGGAAACACGGTGCTTCCATAGCATGGGTGGAGCTCGTGCTTTCCTGCTCTAGAGCTACAGGGAAACTTGACGTGAGTCTTTGCCTCAAGCTAAGGCCTGTAAAGCGCTGCTGAAGCGAAAGCGCTTAGCAGTTTCCATTATGTCGTATTGGAAGTTCTGCTTTACTTGAACGTTTCTTCACTCTACCAGACACTAGGCACCCTAGTGTAGGCACCCTCTTTCGTACAACTACAGTGAGTACCAGCAGTCTCCTTTACCCTTCTAAGAAACATCCAGACCTAGAAGCCATTCCCAGTCACACTATGTATTCAGAGTTTAAGGCAACTCGCTGCACCCTTCCTTAGAAAGCTAGGTGGACTCAGCTCTTCAACAGCTCCAGGGATTCTGTTCCCTCACGACCTACATGCCATTGAAGTCTGCCTCATTGCTCTCATTGGAGCTACACTAAGAAACACAATCTGCTTCGCCTTCTTCTAGGAACTCTTACCCAAGGACCCCATACCTACAGGAGAAAGGAGGCTTGCATTCCTACTGGAATCTAAGCAAAGTTTTTCCTGTTACACTGCAGGACTTTAGAATAGGTTCAGGCCCGAAGGGTTACATAGAGCGTTCCAAGAATGAGGGAGTTCGATACATGCAGAAAACCCTGTGAAGAAAAGTTGATTCAGCAAGGGACCAGGGTTTGGCTAGAGTCTCTATTGACTTGTTAGAAATCAGAAGGGTTTCGGCTGCATGTTAACCCGAGAAGGAGACCTGGTGGCACAAGCCTTGCTTTCCCATGTTAAATCTCTAAACATGCTTCCCTGAAGAATCCTAAATAACACTGTTTTTACCTGGCTTCTGGTCACTGTAGGCAGCCCTCTGGAAAGAAAAGGAGTTTTCTCTAAGGAAACACGGTGCTTCCATAGCATGGGTGGGAGCTCCTGCTGTCCTGCTCTAGAGCTACAGGGAAACTTGACGTGAGTGTTTGCCTCAAGCTAAGGCCTGAAAAGCCTTGCTGAAGCGAAAGCGCTTAGCAGTTTCCATTATGTCGTATTCGAAGTTCTGCTTTACTTGAATGTTTCTTCACTTACCAGACACAAGGCACCCTCGTGTAGGCACCCTTTTTCGTAGAAATACAGTGAGTACCAGCAGTCTTCTTTGCTCTTCTAAGAAACATCCAGACCTAGAAGCCTTTCCCAGTCACTCTATGTAATCAGAGTGTAGGGCAACTCGCTGCACCCTTCCTTAGGAAGCTAGGTGGACTCAGCTCTTCAACAGCTCCAGGGATTCTGTTCTCTCACGTCCTACATGCCATGGAAGTCTGCCTCATTGCCCTCTGTGGAGCTTCACTAAGATACACAATCTGCTTCGCCTACCTCTAGGAACTCTTACCCAATGACCCCATACCTACAGGAGAAAGGAGGCTTGCATTCCTACTGGAACCAAAGCACACTTTTTCCTTTTACACTGCAGGACTTTAGAATAGGCTTAGGCCCTATAGCATACATAGAACGTTCCAAGGATGAGGGAGTTCCATATATGCAGAACACTCTGTGAAGAAAAGGTGATTCAGCAAGGGACCAGGGTGTAGCTAGAGTCTCTTTGGACTTTTTAGATATAAGAAGGTGTCCGGGTGCATGTTCACCGGAAAAGAAGACTTGAATGCCTAAGCCTTGCGTTCCCATTTTAAATCTCTATCCACGCCAGCCTGAGATACCTAAATAACACTGTTTTGACTGGCCTCTATTCACTGTGGGCAGCCCTCTGGAAAGAAAAGGAGTTTCTCTAAGGAAACACGGTACTTCCATAGCATGGGTGAGAGTTCCTCCTGTCATGCTCTAGAGCTACAGGGTAACTTGACATGAGTCCTTGCCTCAAGCTAAGGCCTGAAAAGCCCTGCTGAAGCGAAAGCGCTTAGCATTTTCCATTATGTCGTATTGGAAGTTCTGCTTTACTTGAACGTTTCTTCACTCTACCAGACACTAGGCACCCTAGTGTAGGCACCCTCTTTCGTACAACTACAGTGAGTACCAGCAGTCTCCTTTACCCTTCTAAGAAACATCCAGACCTAGAAGCCTTTCCCAGTCACACTATGTATTCAGAGTTTAAGGCAACTCGCTGCACCCTTCCTTAGAAAGCTAGGTGGACTCAGCTCTTCAACAGCTCCAGGGATTCTGTTCCCTCACGACATACATGCCATTGAAGTCTGCCTCATTGCTCTCATTGGAGCTACACTAAGAAACACAATCTGCTTCGCCTTCTTCTAGGAACTCTTACCCAAGGACCCCATACCTACAGGAGAAAGGAGGCTTGCATTCCTACTGGAATCTAAGCAAAGTTTTTCCTGTTACACTGCAGGACTTTAGAATAGGTTCAGGCCCGAAGGGTTACATAGAGCGTTCCAAGAATGAGGGAGTTCGATACATGCAGAAAACCCTGTGAAGAAAAGTTGATTCAGCAAGGGACCAGGGTTTGGCTAGAGTCTCTATTGACTTGTTAGAAATCAGAAGGGTTTCGGCTGCATGTTAACCCGAGAAGGAGACCTGGTGGCACAAGCCTTGCTTTCCCATGTTAAATCTCTAAACATGCTTCCCTGAAGAATCCTAAATAACACTGTTTTTACCTGGCTTCTGGTCACTGTAGGCAGCCCTCTGGAAAGAAAAGGAGTTTTCTGTAAGGAAACACGGTGCTTCCATAGCATGGGTGGGAGCTCCTGCTGTCCTGCTCTAGAGCTACAGGGAAACTTGACGTGAGTGTTTGCCTCAAGCTAAGGCCTGAAAAGCCTTGCTGAAGCGAAAGCGCTTAGCAGTTTCCATTATGTCGTATTCGAAGTTCTGCTTTACTTGAATGTTTCTTCACTTACCAGACACAAGGCACCCTCGTGTAGGCACCCTTTGTCGTAGAAATACAGTGAGTACCAGCAGTCTTCTTTGCTCTTCTAAGAAACATCCAGACCTAGAAGCCTTTCCCAGTCACTCTATGTAATCAGAGTGTAGGGCAACTCGCTGCACCCTTCCTTAGGAAGCTAGGTGGACTCAGCTCTTCAACAGCTCCAGGGATTCTGTTCTCTCACGTCCTACATGCCATGGAAGTCTGCCTCATTGCCCTCTGTGGAGCTTCACTAAGATACACAATCTGCTTCGCCTATCTCTAGGAACTCTTACCCAATGACCCCATACATACAGGAGAAAGGAGGCTTGCATTCCTACTGGAACCAAAGCACAGTTTTTCCTTTTACACTGCAGGACTTTAGAATAGGCTTAGGCCCTATAGCATACATAGAACGTTCCAAGGATGAGGGAGTTCCATATATGCAGAACACTCTGTGAAGAAAAGGTGATTCAGCAAGGGACCAGGGTGTAGCTAGAGTCTCTTTGGACTTTTTAGATATAAGAAGGTGTCCGGGTCATGTTCACCGGAAAAGAAGACCTGAATGCCTAAGCCTTCCGTTCCCATTTTAAATCTGTATCCAGGCTGCCTTGAGATACCTAAATAACACTGTTTTTGACAGTCCTCTATTCACTGTGGGCTGCCCTCTGGAAAGAAAAGGAGTTTCTCTAAGGAAACACGGTGCTTCCATAGCATGGGTGGAGCTCGTGCTTTCCTGCTCTAGAGCTACAGGGAAACTTGACGTGAGTCTTTGCCTCAAGCTAAGGCCTGTAAAGCGCTGCTGAAGCGAAAGCGCTTAGCAGTTTCCATTATGTCGTATTGGAAGTTCTGCTTTACTTGAACGTTTCTTCACTCTACCAGACACTAGGCACCCTAGTGTAGGCACCCTCTTTCGTACAACTACAGTGAGTACCAGCAGTCTCCTTTACCCTTCTAAGAAACATCCAGACCTAGAAGCCATTCCCAGTCACACTATGTATTCAGAGTTTAAGGCAACTCGCTGCACCCTTCCTTAGAAAGCTAGGTGGACTCAGCTCTTCAACAGCTCCAGGGATTCTGTTCCCTCACGACCTACATGCCATTGAAGTCTGCCTCATTGCTCTCATTGGAGCTACACTAAGAAACACAATCTGCTTCGCCTTCTTCTAGGAACTCTTACCCAAGGACCCCATACCTACAGGAGAAAGGAGGCTTGCATTCCTACTGGAATCTAAGCAAAGTTTTTCCTGTTACACTGCAGGACTTTAGAATAGGTTCAGGCCCGAAGGGTTACATAGAGCGTTCCAAGAATGAGGGAGTTCGATACATGCAGAAAACCCTGTGAAGAAAAGTTGATTCAGCAAGGGACCAGGGTTTGGCTAGAGTCTCTATTGACTTGTTAGAAATCAGAAGGGTTTCGGCTGCATGTTAACCCGAGAAGGAGACCTGGTGGCACAAGCCTTGCTTTCCCATGTTAAATCTCTAAACATGCTTCCCTGAAGAATCCTAAATAACACTGTTTTTACCTGGCTTCTGGTCACTGTAGGCAGCCCTCTGGAAAGAAAAGGAGTTTTCTCTAAGGAAACACGGTGCTTCCATAGCATGGGTGGGAGCTCCTGCTGTCCTGCTCTAGAGCTACAGGGAAACTTGACGTGAGTGTTTGCCTCAAGCTAAGGCCTGAAAAGCCTTGCTGAAGCGAAAGCGCTTAGCAGTTTCCATTATGTCGTATTCGAAGTTCTGCTTTACTTGAATGTTTCTTCACTTACCAGACACAAGGCACCCTCGTGTAGGCACACTTTTTCGTAGAAATACAGTGAGTACCACCAGTCTTCTTTGCTCTTCTAAGAAACATCCAGACCTAGAAGCCTTTCCCAGTCACTCTATGTAATCAGAGTGTAGGGCAACTCGCTGCACCCTTCCTTAGGAAGCTAGGTGGACTCAGCTCTTCAACAGCTCCAGGGATTCTGTTCTCTCACGTCCTACATGCCATGGAAGCCTGCCTCATTGCCCTCTGTGGAGCTTCACTAAGGTACACAATCTGCTTCGCCTACCTCTAGGAACTCGTACCCAATGACCCCATACCTACAGGAGAAAGGAGGCTTGCATTCCTACTGGAACCAAAGCACAGTTTTTCCTTTTACACTGCAGGACTTTAGAATAGGCTTAGGCCCTATAGCATACATAGAACGTTCCAAGGATGAGGGAGTTCCATATATGCAGAACACTCTGTGAAGAAAAGTTGATTCAGCAAGGGACCAGGGTGTAGCTAGAGTCTCTTTGGACTTTTTAGATATAAGAAGGTGTCCGGGTGCATGTTCACCGGAAAAGAAGACTTGAATGCCTAAGCCTTGCGTTCCCATTTTAAATCTCTATCCACGCCAGCCTGAGATACCTAAATAACACTGTTTTGACTGGCCTCTATTCACTGTGGGCAGCCCTCTGGAAAGAAAAGGAGTTTCTCTAAGGAAACACGGTGCTTCCATAGCATGGGTGGGAGTTCCTCCTGTCATGCTCTAGAGCTACAGGGTAACTTGACGTGAGTCCTTGCCTCCAGCTAAGGCCTGAAAAGCCCTGCTGAAGCGAAAGCGCTTAGCATTTTCCATTATGTCGTATTGGAAGTTCTGCTTTACTTGAACGTTTCTTCACTCTACCAGACACTAGGCACCCTAGTGTAGGCACCCTCTTTCGTACAACTACAGTGAGTACCAGCAGTCTCCTTTACCCTTCTAAGAAACATCCAGACCTAGAAGCCTTTCCCAGTCACACTATGTATTCAGAGTTTAAGGCAACTCGCTGCACCCTTCCTTAGAAAGCTAGGTGGACTCAGCTCTTCAACAGCTCCAGGGATTCTGTTCTCTCACGACATACATGCCATTGAAGTCTGCCTCATTGCTCTCATTGGAGCTACACTAAGAAACACAATCTGCTTCGCCTTCTTCTAGGAACTCTTACCCAAGGACCCCATACCTACAGGAGAAAGGAGGCTTGCATTCCTACTGGAATCTAAGCAAAGTTTTTCCTGTTACACTGCAGGACTTTAGAATAGGTTCAGGCCCGAAGGGTTACATAGAGCGTTCCAAGAATGAGGGAGTTCGATACATGCAGAAAACCCTGTGAAGAAAAGTTGATTCAGCAAGGGACCAGGGTTTGGCTAGAGTCTCTATTGACTTGTTAGAAATCAGAAGGGTTTCGGCTGCATGTTAACCCGAGAAGGAGACCTGGTGGCACAAGCCTTGCTTTCCCATGTTAAATCTCTAAACATGCTTCCCTGAAGAATCCTAAATAACACTGTTTTTACCTGGCTTCTGGTCACTGTAGGCAGCCCTCTCGAAAGAAAAGGAGTTTTCTCTAAGGAAACACGGTGCTTCCATAGCATGGGTGGGAGCTCCTGCTGTCCTGCTCTAGAGCTACAGGGAAACTTGACGTGAGTGTTTGCCTCAAGCTAAGGCCTGAAAAGCCTTGCTGAAGCGAAAGCGCTTAGCAGTTTCCATTATGTCGTATTCGAAGTTCTGCTTTACTTGAATGTTTCTTCACTTACCAGACACAAGGCACCCTCGTGTAGGCACCCTTTGTCGTAGAAATACAGTGAGTACCAGCAGTCTTCTTTGCTCTTCTAAGAAACATCCAGACCTAGAAGCCTTTCCCAGTCACTCTATGTAATCAGAGTGTAGGGCAACTCGCTGCACCCTTCCTTAGGAAGCTAGGTGGACTCAGCTCTTCAACAGCTCCAGGGATTCTGTTCTCTCACGTCCTACATGCCATGGAAGTCTGCCTCATTGCCCTCTGTGGAGCTTCACTAAGATACACAATCTGCTTCGCCTATCTCTAGGAACTCTTACCCAATGACCCCATACCTACAGGAGAAAGGAGGCTTGCATTCCTACTGGAACCAAAGCACAGTTTTTCCTTTTACACTGCAGGACTTTAGAATAGGCTTAGGCCCTATAGCATACATAGAACGTTCCAAGGATGAGGGAGTTCCATATATGCAGAACACTCTGTGAAGAAAAGGTGATTCAGCAAGGGACCAGGGTGTAGCTAGAGTCTCTTTGGACTTTTTAGATATAAGAAGGTGTCCGGGTCATGTTCACCGGAAAAGAAGACCTGAATGCCTAAGCCTTCCGTTCCCATTTTAAATCTGTATCCAGGCTGCCTTGAGATACCTAAATAACACTGTTTTTGACAGTCCTCTATTCACTGTGGGCTGCCCTCTGGAAAGAAAAGGAGTTTCTCTAAGGAAACACGGTGCTTCCATAGCATGGGTGGAGCTCGTGCTTTCCTGCTCTAGAGCTACAGGGAAACTTGACGTGAGTCTTTGCCTCAAGCTAAGGCCTGTAAAGCGCTGCTGAAGCGAAAGCGCTTAGCAGTTTCCATTATGTCGTATTGGAAGTTCTGCTTTACTTGAACGTTTCTTCACTCTACCAGACACTAGGCACCCTAGTGTAGGCACCCTCTTTCGTACAACTACAGTGAGTACCAGCAGTCTCCTTTACCCTTCTAAGAAACATCCAGACCTAGAAGCCTTTCCCAGTCACACTATGTATTCAGAGTTTAAGGCAACTCGCTGCACCCTTCCTTAGAAAGCTAGGTGGACTCAGCTCTTCAACAGCTCCAGGGATTCTGTTCTCTCACGACCTACATGCCATTGAAGTCTGCCTCATTGCTCTCATTGGAGCTACACTAAGAAACACAATCTGCTTCGCCTTCTTCTAGGAACTCTTACCCAAGGACCCCATACCTACAGGAGAAAGGAGGCTTGCATTCCTACTGGAATCTAAGCAAAGTTTTTCCTGTTACACTGCAGGACTTTAGAATAGGTTCAGGCCCGAAGGGTTACATAGAGCGTTCCAAGAATGAGGGAGTTCGATACATGCAGAAAACCCTGTGAAGAAAAGTTGATTCAGCAAGGGACCAGGGTTTGGCTAGAGTCTCTATTGACTTGTTAGAAATCAGAAGGGTTTCGGCTGCATGTTAACCCGAGAAGGAGACCTGGTGGCACAAGCCTTGCTTTCCCATGTTAAATCTCTAAACATGCTTCCCTGAAGAATCCTAAATAACACTGTTTTTACCTGGCTTCTGGTCACTGTAGGCAGCCCTCTCGAAAGAAAAGGAGTTTTCTCTAAGGAAACACGGTGCTTCCATAGCATGGGTGGGAGCTCCTGCTGTCCTGCTCTAGAGCTACAGGGAAACTTGACGTGAGTGTTTGCCTCAAGCTAAGGCCTGAAAAGCCTTGCTGAAGCGAAAGCGCTTAGCAGTTTCCATTATGTCGTATTCGAAGTTCTGCTTTACTTGAATGTTTCTTCACTTACCAGACACAAGGCACCCTCGTGTAGGCACCCTTTTTCGTAGAAATACAGTGAGTACCAGCAGTCTTCTTTGCTCTTCTAAGAAACATCCAGACCTAGAAGCCTTTCCCAGTCACTCTATGTAATCAGAGTGTAGGGCAACTCGCTGCACCCTTCCTTAGGAAGCTAGGTGGACTCAGCTCTTCAACAGCTCCAGGGATTCTGTTCTCTCACGTCCTACATGCCGTGGAAGCCTGCCTCATTGCCCTCTGTGGAGCTTCACTAAGGTACACAATCTGCTTCGCCTACCTCTAGGAACTCTTACCCAATGACCCCATACCTACAGGAGAAAGGAGGCTTGCATTCCTACTGGAACCAAAGCACAGTTTTTCCTTTTACACTGCAGGACTTTAGAATAGGCTTAGGCCCTATAGCATACATAGAACGTTCCAAGGATGAGGGAGTTCCATATATGCAGAACACTCTGTGAAGAAAAGTTGATTCAGCAAGGGACCAGGGTGTAGCTAGAGTCTCTTTGGACTTTTTAGATATAAGAAGGTGTCCGGGTGCATGTTCACCGGAAAAGAAGACTTGAATGCCTAAGCCTTGCGTTCCCATTTTAAATCTCTATCCACGCCAGCCTGAGATACCTAAATAACACTGTTTTGACTGGCCTCTATTCACTGTGGGCAGCCCTCTGGAAAGAAAAGGAGTTTCTCTAAGGAAACACGGTGCTTCCATAGCATGGGTGGGAGTTCCTCCTGTCATGCTCTAGAGCTACAGGGTAACTTGACGTGAGTCCTTGCCTCCAGCTAAGGCCTGAAAAGCCCTGCTGAAGCGAAAGCGCTTAGCATTTTCCATTATGTCGTATTGGAAGTTCTGCTTTACTTGAACGTTTCTTCACTCTACCAGACACTAGGCACCCTAGTGTAGGCACCCTCTTTCGTACAACTACAGCGAGTACCAGCAGTCTCCTTTACCCTTCTAAGAAACATCCAGACCTAGAAGCCTTTCCCAGTCACACTATGTATTCAGAGTTTAAGGCAACTCGCTGCACCCTTCCTTAGAAAGCTAGGTGGACTCAGCTCTTCAACAGCTCCAGGGATTCTGTTCTCTCACGACATACATGCCATTGAAGTCTGCCTCATTGCTCTCATTGGAGCTACACTAAGAAACACAATCTGCTTCGCCTTCTTCTAGGAACTCTTACCCAAGGACCCCATACCTACAGGAGAAAGGAGGCTTGCATTCCTACTGGAATCTAAGCAAAGTTTTTCCTGTTACACTGCAGGACTTTAGAATAGGTTCAGGCCCGAAGGGTTACATAGAGCGTTCCAAGAATGAGGGAGTTCGATACATGCAGAAAACCCTGTGAAGAAAAGTTGATTCAGCAAGGGACCAGGGTTTGGCTAGAGTCTCTATTGACTTGTTAGAAATCAGAAGGGTTTCGGCTGCATGTTAACCCGAGAAGGAGACCTGGTGGCACAAGCCTTGCTTTCCCATGTTAAATCTCTAAACATGCTTCCCTGAAGAATCCTAAATAACACTGTTTTTACCTGGCTTCTGGTCACTGTAGGCAGCCCTCTCGAAAGAAAAGGAGTTTTCTCTAAGGAAACACGGTGCTTCCATAGCATGGGTGGGAGCTCCTGCTGTCCTGCTCTAGAGCTACAGGGAAACTTGACGTGAGTGTTTGCCTCAAGCTAAGGCCTGAAAAGCCTTGCTGAAGCGAAAGCGCTTAGCAGTTTCCATTATGTCGTATTCGAAGTTCTGCTTTACTTGAATGTTTCTTCACTTACCAGACACAAGGCACCCTCGTGTAGGCACCCTTTGTCGTAGAAATACAGTGAGTACCAGCAGTCTTCTTTGCTCTTCTAAGAAACATCCAGACCTAGAAGCCTTTCCCAGTCACTCTATGTAATCAGAGTGTAGGGCAACTCGCTGCACCCTTCCTTAGGAAGCTAGGTGGACTCAGCTCTTCAACAGCTCCAGGGATTCTGTTCTCTCACGTCCTACATGCCATGGAAGTCTGCCTCATTGCCCTCTGTGGAGCTTCACTAAGATACACAATCTGCTTCGCCTATCTCTAGGAACTCTTACCCAATGACCCCATACCTACAGGAGAAAGGAGGCTTGCATTCCTACTGGAACCAAAGCACAGTTTTTCCTTTTACACTGCAGGACTTTAGAATAGGCTTCGGCCCTATAGCATACATAGAACGTTCCAAGGATGAGGGAGTTCCATATATGCAGAACACTCTGTGAAGAAAAGGTGATTCAGCAAGGGACCAGGGTGTAGCTAGAGTCTCTTTGGACTTTTTAGATATAAGAAGGTGTCCGGGTCATGTTCACCGGAAAAGAAGACCTGAATGCCTAAGCCTTCCGTTCCCATTTTAAATCTGTATCCAGGCTGCCTTGAGATACCTAAATAACACTGTTTTTGACAGTCCTCTATTCACTGTGGGCTGCCCTCTGGAAAGAAAAGGAGTTTCTCTAAGGAAACACGGTGCTTCCATAGCATGGGTGGAGCTCGTGCTTTCCTGCTCTAGAGCTACAGGGAAACTTGACGTGAGTCTTTGCCTCAAGCTAAGGCCTGTAAAGCGCTGCTGAAGCGAAAGCGCTTAGCAGTTTCCATTATGTCGTATTGGAAGTTCTGCTTTACTTGAACGTTTCTTCACTCTACCAGACACTAGGCACCCTAGTGTAGGCACCCTCTTTCGTACAACTACAGTGAGTACCAGCAGTCTCCTTTACCCTTCTAAGAAACATCCAGACCTAGAAGCCTTTCCCAGTCACACTATGTATTCAGAGTTTAAGGCAACTCGCTGCACCCTTCCTTAGAAAGCTAGGTGGACTCAGCTCTTCAACAGCTCCAGGGATTCTGTTCTCTCACGACCTACATGCCATTGAAGTCTGCCTCATTGCTCTCATTGGAGCTACACTAAGAAACACAATCTGCTTCGCCTTCTTCTAGGAACTCTTACCCAAGGACCCCATACCTACAGGAGAAAGGAGGCTTGCATTCCTACTGGAATCTAAGCAAAGTTTTTCCTGTTACACTGCAGGACTTTAGAATAGGTTCAGGCCCGAAGGGTTACATAGAGCGTTCCAAGAATGAGGGAGTTCGATACATGCAGAAAACCCTGTGAAGAAAAGTTGATTCAGCAAGGGACCAGGGTTTGGCTAGAGTCTCTATTGACTTGTTAGAAATCAGAAGGGTTTCGGCTGCATGTTAACCCGAGAAGGAGACCTGGTGGCACAAGCCTTGCTTTCCCATGTTAAATCTCTAAACATGCTTCCCTGAAGAATCCTAAATAACACTGTTTTTACCTGGCTTCTGGTCACTGTAGGCAGCCCTCTCGAAAGAAAAGGAGTTTTCTCTAAGGAAACACGGTGCTTCCATAGCATGGGTGGGAGCTCCTGCTGTCCTGCTCTAGAGCTACAGGGAAACTTGACGTGAGTGTTTGCCTCAAGCTAAGGCCTGAAAAGCCTTGCTGAAGCGAAAGCGCTTAGCAGTTTCCATTATGTCGTATTCGAAGTTCTGCTTTACTTGAATGTTTCTTCACTTACCAGACACAAGGCACCCTCGTGTAGGCACCCTTTGTCGTAGAAATACAGTGAGTACCAGCAGTCTTCTTTGCTCTTCTAAGAAACATCCAGACCTAGAAGCCTTTCCCAGTCACTCTATGTAATCAGAGTGTAGGGCAACTCGCTGCACCCTTCCTTAGGAAGCTAGGTGGACTCAGCTCTTCAACAGCTCCAGGGATTCTGTTCTCTCACGTCCTACATGCCATGGAAGTCTGCCTCATTGCCCTCTGTGGAGCTTCACTAAGATACACAATCTGCTTCGCCTATCTCTAGGAACTCTTACCCAATGACCCCATACCTACAGGAGAAAGGAGGCTTGCATTCCTACTGGAACCAAAGCACAGTTTTTCCTTTTACACTGCAGGACTTTAGAATAGGCTTAGGCCCTATAGCATACATAGAACGTTCCAAGGATGAGGGAGTTCCATATATGCAGAACACTCTGTGAAGAAAAGGTGATTCAGCAAGGGACCAGGGTGTAGCTAGAGTCTCTTTGGACTTTTTAGATATAAGAAGGTGTCCGGGTCATGTTCACCGGAAAAGAAGACCTGAATGCCTAAGCCTTCCGTTCCCATTTTAAATCTGTATCCAGGCTGCCTTGAGATACCTAAATAACACTGTTTTTGACAGTCCTCTATTCACTGTGGGCTGCCCTCTGGAAAGAAAAGGAGTTTCTCTAAGGAAACACGGTGCTTCCATAGCATGGGTGGAGCTCGTGCTTTCCTGCTCTAGAGCTACAGGGAAACTTGACGTGAGTCTTTGCCTCAAGCTAAGGCCTGTAAAGCGCTGCTGAAGCGAAAGCGCTTAGCAGTTTCCATTATGTCGTATTGGAAGTTCTGCTTTACTTGAACGTTTCTTCACTCTACCAGACACTAGGCACCCTAGTGTAGGCACCCTCTTTCGTACAACTACAGTGAGTACCAGCAGTCTCCTTTACCCTTCTAAGAAACATCCAGACCTAGAAGCCTTTCCCAGTCACACTATGTATTCAGAGTTTAAGGCAACTCGCTGCACCCTTCCTTAGAAAGCTAGGTGGACTCAGCTCTTCAACAGCTCCAGGGATTCTGTTCTCTCACGACCTACATGCCATTGAAGTCTGCCTCATTGCTCTCATTGGAGCTACACTAAGAAACACAATCTGCTTCGCCTTCTTCTAGGAACTCTTACCCAAGGACCCCATACCTACAGGAGAAAGGAGGCTTGCATTCCTACTGGAATCTAAGCAAAGTTTTTCCTGTTACACTGCAGGACTTTAGAATAGGTTCAGGCCCGAAGGGTTACATAGAGCGTTCCAAGAATGAGGGAGTTCGATACATGCAGAAAACCCTGTGAAGAAAAGTTGATTCAGCAAGGGACCAGGGTTTGGCTAGAGTCTCTATTGACTTGTTAGAAATCAGAAGGGTTTCGGCTGCATGTTAACCCGAGAAGGAGACCTGGTGGCACAAGCCTTGCTTTCCCATGTTAAATCTCTAAACATGCTTCCCTGAAGAATCCTAAATAACACTGTTTTTACCTGGCTTCTGGTCACTGTAGGCAGCCCTCTCGAAAGAAAAGGAGTTTTCTCTAAGGAAACACGGTGCTTCCATAGCATGGGTGGGAGCTCCTGCTGTCCTGCTCTAGAGCTACAGGGAAACTTGACGTGAGTGTTTGCCTCAAGCTAAGGCCTGAAAAGCCTTGCTGAAGCGAAAGCGCTTAGCAGTTTCCATTATGTCGTATTCGAAGTTCTGCTTTACTTGAATGTTTCTTCACTTACCAGACACAAGGCACCCTCGTGTAGGCACCCTTTTTCGTAGAAATACAGTGAGTACCAGCAGTCTTCTTTGCTCTTCTAAGAAACATCCAGACCTAGAAGCCTTTCCCAGTCACTCTATGTAATCAGAGTGTAGGGCAACTCGCTGCACCCTTCCTTAGGAAGCTAGGTGGACTCAGCTCTTCAACAGCTCCAGGGATTCTGTTCTCTCACGTCCTACATGCCGTGGAAGCCTGCCTCATTGCCCTCTGTGGAGCTTCACTAAGGTACACAATCTGCTTCGCCTACCTCTAGGAACTCTTACCCAATGACCCCATACCTACAGGAGAAAGGAGGCTTGCATTCCTACTGGAACCAAAGCACAGTTTTTCCTTTTACACTGCAGGACTTTAGAATAGGCTTAGGCCCTATAGCATACATAGAACGTTCCAAGGATGAGGGAGTTCCATATATGCAGAACACTCTGTGAAGAAAAGTTGATTCAGCAAGGGACCAGGGTGTAGCTAGAGTCTCTTTGGACTTTTTAGATATAAGAAGGTGTCCGGGTGCATGTTCACCGGAAAAGAAGACTTGAATGCCTAAGCCTTGCGTTCCCATTTTAAATCTCTATCCACGCCAGCCTGAGATACCTAAATAACACTGTTTTGACTGGCCTCTATTCACTGTGGGCAGCCCTCTGGAAAGAAAAGGAGTTTCTCTAAGGAAACACGGTGCTTCCATAGCATGGGTGGGAGTTCCTCCTGTCATGCTCTAGAGCTACAGGGTAACTTGACGTGAGTCCTTGCCTCCAGCTAAGGCCTGAAAAGCCCTGCTGAAGCGAAAGCGCTTAGCATTTTCCATTATGTCGTATTGGAAGTTCTGCTTTACTTGAACGTTTCTTCACTCTACCAGACACTAGGCACCCTAGTGTAGGCACCCTCTTTCGTACAACTACAGCGAGTACCAGCAGTCTCCTTTACCCTTCTAAGAAACATCCAGACCTAGAAGCCTTTCCCAGTCACACTATGTATTCAGAGTTTAAGGCAACTCGCTGCACCCTTCCTTAGAAAGCTAGGTGGACTCAGCTCTTCAACAGCTCCAGGGATTCTGTTCTCTCACGACCTACATGCCATTGAAGTCTGCCTCATTGCTCTCATTGGAGCTACACTAAGAAACACAATCTGCTTCGCCTTCTTCTAGGAACTCTTACCCAAGGACCCCATACCTACAGGAGAAAGGAGGCTTGCATTCCTACTGGAATCTAAGCAAAGTTTTTCCTGTTACACTGCAGGACTTTAGAATAGGTTCAGGCCCGAAGGGTTACATAGAGCGTTCCAAGAATGAGGGAGTTCGATACATGCAGAAAACCCTGTGAAGAAAAGTTGATTCAGCAAGGGACCAGGGTTTGGCTAGAGTCTCTATTGACTTGTTAGAAATCAGAAGGGTTTCGGCTGCATGTTAACCCGAGAAGGAGACCTGGTGGCACAAGCCTTGCTTTCCCATGTTAAATCTCTAAACATGCTTCCCTGAAGAATCCTAAATAACACTGTTTTTACCTGGCTTCTGGTCACTGTAGGCAGCCCTCTCGAAAGAAAAGGAGTTTTCTCTAAGGAAACACGGTGCTTCCATAGCATGGGTGGGAGCTCCTGCTGTCCTGCTCTAGAGCTACAGGGAAACTTGACGTGAGTGTTTGCCTCAAGCTAAGGCCTGAAAAGCCTTGCTGAAGCGAAAGCGCTTAGCAGTTTCCATTATGTCGTATTCGAAGTTCTGCTTTACTTGAATGTTTCTTCACTTACCAGACACAAGGCACCCTCGTGTAGGCACCCTTTTTCGTAGAAATACAGTGAGTACCAGCAGTCTTCTTTGCTCTTCTAAGAAACATCCAGACCTAGAAGCCTTTCCCAGTCACTCTATGTAATCAGAGTGTAGGGCAACTCGCTGCACCCTTCCTTAGGAAGCTAGGTGGACTCAGCTCTTCAACAGCTCCAGGGATTCTGTTCTCTCACGTCCTACATGCCGTGGAAGCCTGCCTCATTGCCCTCTGTGGAGCTTCACTAAGGTACACAATCTGCTTCGCCTACCTCTAGGAACTCTTACCCAATGACCCCATACCTACAGGAGAAAGGAGGCTTGCATTCCTACTGGAACCAAAGCACAGTTTTTCCTTTTACACTGCAGGACTTTAGAATAGGCTTAGGCCCTATAGCATACATAGAACGTTCCAAGGATGAGGGAGTTCCATATATGCAGA
This sequence comes from Balaenoptera physalus, assembly GCF_965194825.1. Classification (NCBI taxonomy): domain Eukaryota; kingdom Metazoa; phylum Chordata; class Mammalia; order Artiodactyla; family Balaenopteridae; genus Balaenoptera; species Balaenoptera physalus. The sequence goes on along the minus strand of NC_138902.1, from coordinate 5,821,934 downwards.
ACACTCTGTGAAGAAAAGTTGATTCAGCAAGGGACCAGGGTGTAGCTAGAGTCTCTTTGGACTTTTTAGATATAAGAAGGTGTCCGGGTGCATGTTCACCGGAAAAGAAGACTTGAATGCCTAAGCCTTGCGTTCCCATTTTAAATCTCTATCCACGCCAGCCTGAGATACCTAAATAACACTGTTTTGACTGGCCTCTATTCACTGTGGGCAGCCCTCTGGAAAGAAAAGGAGTTTCTCTAAGGAAACACGGTGCTTCCATAGCATGGGTGGGAGTTCCTCCTGTCATGCTCTAGAGCTACAGGGTAACTTGACGTGAGTCCTTGCCTCCAGCTAAGGCCTGAAAAGCCCTGCTGAAGCGAAAGCGCTTAGCATTTTCCATTATGTCGTATTGGAAGTTCTGCTTTACTTGAACGTTTCTTCACTCTACCAGACACTAGGCACCCTAGTGTAGGCACCCTCTTTCGTACAACTACAGCGAGTACCAGCAGTCTCCTTTACCCTTCTAAGAAACATCCAGACCTAGAAGCCTTTCCCAGTCACACTATGTATTCAGAGTTTAAGGCAACTCGCTGCACCCTTCCTTAGAAAGCTAGGTGGACTCAGCTCTTCAACAGCTCCAGGGATTCTGTTCTCTCACGACATACATGCCATTGAAGTCTGCCTCATTGCTCTCATTGGAGCTACACTAAGAAACACAATCTGCTTCGCCTTCTTCTAGGAACTCTTACCCAAGGACCCCATACCTACAGGAGAAAGGAGGCTTGCATTCCTACTGGAATCTAAGCAAAGTTTTTCCTGTTACACTGCAGGACTTTAGAATAGGTTCAGGCCCGAAGGGTTACATAGAGCGTTCCAAGAATGAGGGAGTTCGATACATGCAGAAAACCCTGTGAAGAAAAGTTGATTCAGCAAGGGACCAGGGTTTGGCTAGAGTCTCTATTGACTTGTTAGAAATCAGAAGGGTTTCGGCTGCATGTTAACCCGAGAAGGAGACCTGGTGGCACAAGCCTTGCTTTCCCATGTTAAATCTCTAAACATGCTTCCCTGAAGAATCCTAAATAACACTGTTTTTACCTGGCTTCTGGTCACTGTAGGCAGCCCTCTCGAAAGAAAAGGAGTTTTCTCTAAGGAAACACGGTGCTTCCATAGCATGGGTGGGAGCTCCTGCTGTCCTGCTCTAGAGCTACAGGGAAACTTGACGTGAGTGTTTGCCTCAAGCTAAGGCCTGAAAAGCCTTGCTGAAGCGAAAGCGCTTAGCAGTTTCCATTATGTCGTATTCGAAGTTCTGCTTTACTTGAATGTTTCTTCACTTACCAGACACAAGGCACCCTCGTGTAGGCACCCTTTTTCGTAGAAATACAGTGAGTACCAGCAGTCTTCTTTGCTCTTCTAAGAAACATCCAGACCTAGAAGCCTTTCCCAGTCACTCTATGTAATCAGAGTGTAGGGCAACTCGCTGCACCCTTCCTTAGGAAGCTAGGTGGACTCAGCTCTTCAACAGCTCCAGGGATTCTGTTCTCTCACGTCCTACATGCCATGGAAGTCTGCCTCATTGCCCTCTGTGGAGCTTCACTAAGATACACAATCTGCTTCGCCTACCTCTAGGAACTCTTACCCAATGACCCCATACCTACAGGAGAAAGGAGGCTTGCATTCCTACTGGAACCAAAGCACAGTTTTTCCTTTTACACTGCAGGACTTTAGAATAGGCTTAGGCCCTATAGCATACATAGAACGTTCCAAGGATGAGGGAGTTCCATATATGCAGAACACTCTGTGAAGAAAAGGTGATTCAGCAAGGGACCAGGGTGTAGCTAGAGTCTCTTTGGACTTTTTAGATATAAGAAGGTGTCCGGGTCATGTTCACCGGAAAAGAAGACCTGAATGCCTAAGCCTTCCGTTCCCATTTTAAATCTGTATCCAGGCTGCCTTGAGATACCTAAATAACACTGTTTTTGACAGTCCTCTATTCACTGTGGGCTGCCCTTTGGAAAGAAAAGGAGTTTCTCTAAGGAAACACGGTGCTTCCATAGCATGGGTGGAGCTCGTGCTTTCCTGCTCTAGAGCTACAGGGAAACTTGACGTGAGTCTTTGCCTCAAGCTAAGGCCTGTAAAGCGCTGCTGAAGCGAAAGCGCTTAGCAGTTTCCATTATGTCGTATTGGAAGTTCTGCTTTACTTGAACGTTTCTTCACTCTACCAGACACTAGGCACCCTAGTGTAGGCACCCTCTTTCGTACAACTACAGTGAGTACCAGCAGTCTCCTTTACCCTTCTAAGAAACATCCAGACCTAGAAGCCTTTCCCAGTCACACTATGTATTCAGAGTTTAAGGCAACTCGCTGCACCCTTCCTTAGAAAGCTAGGTGGACTCAGCTCTTCAACAGCTCCAGGGATTCTGTTCTCTCACGACATACATGCCATTGAAGTCTGCCTCTTTGCTCTCATTGGAGCTACACTAAGAAACACAATCTGCTTCGCCTTCTTCTAGGAACTCTTACCCAAGGACCCCATACTTACAGGAGAAAGGAGGCTTGCATTCCTACTGGAATCTATGCAAAGTTTTTCCTGTTACACTGCAGGACTTTAGAATAGGTTTAGGCCCGAAGGGTTACATAGAGCGTTCCAAGAATGAGGGAGTTCGATACATGCAGAAAACCCTGTGAAGAAAAGTTGATTCAGCAAGGGACCAGGGTTTGGCTAGAGTCTCTATTGACTTGTTAGAAATCAGAAGGGTTTCGGCTGCATGTTAACCCGAGAAGGAGACCTGGTGGCACAAGCCTTGCTTTCCCATGTTAAATCTCTAAACATGCTTCCCTGAAGAATCCTAAATAACACTGTTTTTACCTGGCTTCTGGTCATTGTAGGCAGCCCTCTCGAAAGAAAAGGAGTTTTCTCTAAGGAAACACGGTGCTTCCATAGCATGGGTGGGAGCTCCTGCTGTCCTGCTCTAGAGCTACAGGGAAACTTGACGTGAGTGTTTGCCTCAAGCTAAGGCCTGAAAAGCCTTGCTGAAGCGAAAGCGCTTAGCAGTTTCCATTATGTCGTATTCGAAGTTCTGCTTTACTTGAATGTTTCTTCACTTACCAGACACAAGGCACCCTCGTGTAGGCACCCTATTTCGTAGAAATACAGTGAGTACCAGCAGTCTTCTTTGCTCTTCTAAGAAACATCCAGACCTAGAAGCCTTTCCCAGTCACTCTATGTAATCAGAGTGTAGGGCAACTCGCTGCACCCTTCCTTAGGAAGCTAGGTGGACTCAGCTCTTCAACAGCTCCAGGGATTCTGTTCTCTCACGTCCTACATGCCATGGAAGTCTGCCTCATTGCCCTCTGTGGAGCTTCACTAAGATACACAATCTGCTTCGCCTACCTCTAGGAACTCGTACCCAATGACCCCATACCTACAGGAGAAAGGAGGCTTGCATTCCTACTGGAACCAAAGCACAGTTTTTCCTTTTACACTGCAGGACTTTAGAATAGGCTTAGGCCCTATAGCATACATAGAACGTTCCAAGGATGAGGGAGTTCCATATATGCAGAACACTCTGTGAAGAAAAGGTGATTCAGCAAGGGACCAGGGTGTAGCTAGAGTCTCTTTGGACTTTTTAGATATAAGAAGGTGTCCGGGTGCATGTTCACCGGAAAAGAAGACTTGAATGCCTAAGCCTTGCGTTCCCATTTTAAATCTCTATCCATGCCAGCCTGAGATACCTAAATAACACTGTTTTGACTGGCCTCTATTCACTGTGGGCAGCCCTCTGGAAAGAAAAGGAGTTTCTCTAAGGAAACACGGTGCTTCCATAGCATGGGTGGGAGTTCCTCCTGTCATGCTCTAGAGCTACAGGGTAACTTGACGTGAGTCCTTGCCTCCAGCTAAGGCCTGAAAAGCCCTGCTGAAGCGAAAGCGCTTAGCATTTTCCATTATGTCGTATTGGAAGTTCTGCTTTACTTGAACGTTTCTTCACTCTACCAGACACTAGGCACCCTAGTGTAGGCACCCTTTTTCGTACAACTACAGTGAGTACCAGCAGTCTCCTTTACCCTTCTAAGAAACATCCAGACCTAGAAGCCTTTCCCAGTCACACTATGTATTCAGAGTTTAAGGCAACTCGCTGCACCCTTCCTTAGAAAGCTAGGTGGACTCAGCTCTTCAACAGCTCCAGGGATTCTGTTCTCTCACGACCTACATGCCGTTGAAGTCTGCCTCATTGCTCTCATTGGAGCTACACTAAGAAACACAATCTGCTTCGCCTTCTTCTAGGAACTCTTACCCAAGGACCCCATACCTACAGGAGAAAGGAGGCTTGCATTCCTACTGGAATCTAAGCAAAGTTTTTCCTGTTACACTGCAGGACTTTAGAATAGGTTTAGGCCCGAAGGGTTACATAGAGCGTTCCAAGAATGAGGGAGTTCGATACATGCAGAAAACCCTGTGAAGAAAAGTTGATTCAGCAAGGGACCAGGGTTTGGCTAGAGTCTCTATTGACTTGTTAGAAATCAGAAGGGTTTCGGCTGCATGTTAACCCGAGAAGGAGACCTGGTGGCACAAGCCTTGCTTTCCCATGTTAAATCTCTAAACATGCTTCCCTGAAGAATCCTAAATAACACTGTTTTTACCTGGCTTCTGGTCATTGTAGGCAGCCCTCTCGAAAGAAAAGGAGTTTTCTCTAAGGAAACACGGTGCTTCCATAGCATGGGTGGGAGCTCCTGCTGTCCTGCTCTAGAGCTACAGGGAAACTTGACGTGAGTGTTTGCCTCAAGCTAAGGCCTGAAAAGCCTTGCTGAAGCGAAAGCGCTTAGCAGTTTCCATTATGTCGTATTCGAAGTTCTGCTTTACTTGAATGTTTCTTCACTTACCAGACACAAGGCACCCTCGTGTAGGCACCCTATTTCGTAGAAATACAGTGAGTACCAGCAGTCTTCTTTGCTCTTCTAAGAAACATCCAGACCTAGAAGCCTTTCCCAGTCACTCTATGTAATCAGAGTGTAGGGCAACTCGCTGCACCCTTCCTTAGGAAGCTAGGTGGACTCAGCTCTTCAACAGCTCCAGGGATTCTGTTCTCTCACGTCCTACATGCCATGGAAGTCTGCCTCATTGCCCTCTGTGGAGCTTCACTAAGATACACAATCTGCTTCGCCTACCTCTAGGAACTCGTACCCAATGACCCCATACCTACAGGAGAAAGGAGGCTTGCATTCCTACTGGAACCAAAGCACAGTTTTTCCTTTTACACTGCAGGACTTTAGAATAGGCTTAGGCCCTATAGCATACATAGAACGTTCCAAGGATGAGGGATTTCCATATATGCAGAACACTCTGTGAAGAAAAGGTGATTCAGCAAGGGACCAGGGTGTAGCTAGAGTCTCTTTGGACTTTTTAGATATAAGAAGGTGTCCGGGTGCATGTTCACCGGAAAAGAAGACTTGAATGCCTAAGCCTTGCGTTCCCATTTTAAATCTCTATCCATGGCAGCCTGAGATACCTAAATAACACTGTTTTGACTGGCCTCTATTCACTGTGGGCAGCCCTCTGGAAAGAAAAGGAGTTTCTCTAAGGAAACACGGTGCTTCCATAGCATGGGTGGGAGTTCCTCCTGTCATGCTCTAGAGCTACAGGGTAACTTGACGTGAGTCCTTGCCTCCAGCTAAGGCCTGAAAAGCCCTGCTGAAGCGAAAGCGCTTAGCATTTTCCATTATGTCGTATTGGAAGTTCTGCTTTACTTGAACGTTTCTTCACTCTACCAGACACTAGGCACCCTAGTGTAGGCACCCTTTTTCGTACAACTACAGTGAGTACCAGCAGTCTCCTTTACCCTTCTAAGAAACATCCAGACCTAGAAGCCTTTCCCAGTCACACTATGTATTCAGAGTTTAAGGCAACTCGCTGCACCCTTCCTTAGAAAGCTAGGTGGACTCAGCTCTTCAACAGCTCCAGGGATTCTGTTCTCTCACGACCTACATGCCGTTGAAGTCTGCCTCATTGCTCTCATTGGAGCTACACTAAGAAACACAATCTGCTTCGCCTTCTTCTAGGAACTCTTACCCAAGGACCCCATACCTACAGGAGAAAGGAGGCTTGCATTCCTACTGGAATCTAAGCAAAGTTTTTCCTGTTACACTGCAGGACTTTAGAATAGGTTTAGGCCCGAAGGGTTACATAGAGCGTTCCAAGAATGAGGGAGTTCGATACATGCAGAAAACCCTGTGAAGAAAAGTTGATTCAGCAAGGGACCAGGGTTTGGCTAGAGTCTCTATTGACTTGTTAGAAATCAGAAGGGTTTCGGCTGCATGTTAACCCCAGAAGGAGACCTGGTGGCACAAGCCTTGCTTTCCCATGTTAAATCTCTAAACATGCTTCCCTGAAGAATCCTAAATAACACTGTTTTTACCTGGCTTCTGGTCACTGTAGGCAGCCCTCTGGAAAGAAAAGGAGTTTTCTCTAAGGAAACACGGTGCTTCCATAGCATGGGTGGGAGCTCCTGCTGTCCTGCTCTAGAGCTACAGGGAAACTTGACGTGAGTGTTTGCCTCAAGCTAAGGCCTGAAAAGCCTTGCTGAAGCGAAAGCGCTTAGCAGTTTCCATTATGTCGTATTCGAAGTTCTGCTTTACTTGAATGTTTCTTCACTTACCAGACACAAGGCACCCTCGTGTAGGCACCCTTTTTCGTACAAATACAGTGAGTACCAGCAGTCTTCTTTGCTCTTCTAAGAAACATCCAGACCTAGAAGCCTTTCCCAGTCACTCTATGTAATCAGAGTGTAGGGCAACTCGCTGCACCCTTCCTTAGGAAGCTAGGTGGACTCAGCTCTTCAACAGCTCCAGGGATTCTGTTCTCTCACGTTCTACATGCCATGGAAGTCTGCCTCATTGCCCTCTGTGGAGCTTCACTAAGATACACAATCTGCTTCGCCTACCTCTAGGAACTCGTACCCAATGACCCCATACCTACAGGAGAAAGGAGGCTTGCATTCCTACTGGAACCAAAGCACAGTTTTTCCTTTTACACTGCAGGACTTTAGAATAGGCTTAGGCCCTATAGCATACATAGAACGTTCCAAGGATGAGGGAGTTCCATATATGCAGAACACTGTGTGAAGAAAAGGTGATTCAGCAAGGGACCAGGGTGTAGCTAGAGTCTCTTTGGACTTTTTAGATATAAGAAGGTGTCCGGGTCATGTTCACCGGAAAAGAAGACCTGAATGCCTAAGCCTTCCGTTCCCATTTTAAATCTGTATCCAGGCTGCCTTGAGATACCTAAATAACACTGTTTTTGACAGTCCTCTATTCACTGTGGGCTGCCCTCTGGAAAGAAAAGGAGTTTCTCTAAGGAAACACGGTGCTTCCATAGCATGGGTGGAGCTCGTGCTTTCCTGCTCTAGAGCTACAGGGAAACTTGACGTGAGTCTTTGCCTCAAGCTAAGGCCTGTAAAGCGCTGCTGAAGCGAAAGCGCTTAGCAGTTTCCATTATGTCGTATTGGAAGTTCTGCTTTACTTGAACGTTTCTTCACTCTGCCAGACACTAGGCACCCTAGTGTAGGCACCCTTTTTCGTACAACTACAGTGAGTACCAGCAGTCTCCTTTACCCTTCTAAGAAACATCCAGACCTAGAAGCCTTTCCCAGTCACACTATGTATTCAGAGTTTAAGGCAACTCGCTGCACCCTTCCTTAGAAAGCTAGGTGGACTCAGCTCTTCAACAGCTCCAGGGATTCTGTTCTCTCACGACATACATGCCATTGAAGTCTGCCTCATTGCTCTCATTGGAGCTACACTAAGAAACACAATCTGCTTCGCCTTCTTCTAGGAACTCTTACCCAAGGACCCCATACCTACAGGAGAAAGGAGGCTTGCATTCCTACTGGAATCTAAGCAAAGTTTTTCCTGTTACACTGCAGGACTTTAGAATAGGTTCAGGCCCGAAGGGTTACATAGAGCGTTCCAAGAATGAGGGAGTTCGATACATGCAGAAAACCCTGTGAAGAAAAGTTGATTCAGCAAGGGACCAGGGTTTGGCTAGAGTCTCTATTGACTTGTTAGAAATCAGAAGGGTTTCGGCTGCATGTTAACCCGAGAAGGAGACCTGGTGGCACAAGCCTTGCTTTCCCATGTTAAATCTCTAAACATGCTTCCCTGAAGAATCCTAAATAACACTGTTTTTACCTGGCTTCTGGTCACTGTAGGCAGCCCTCTCGAAAGAAAAGGAGTTTTCTCTAAGGAAACACGGTGCTTCCATAGCATGGGTGGGAGCTCCTGCTGTCCTGCTCTAGAGCTACAGGGAAACTTGACGTGAGTGTTTGCCTCAAGCTAAGGCCTGAAAAGCCTTGCTGAAGCGAAAGCGCTTAGCAGTTTCCATTATGTCGTATTCGAAGTTCTGCTTTACTTGAATGTTTCTTCACTTACCAGACACAAGGCACCCTGTGTAGGCACCCTATTTCGTAGAAATACAGTGAGTACCAGCAGTCTTCTTTGCTCTTCTAAGAAACATCCAGACCTAGAAGCCTTTCCCAGTCACTCTATGTAATCAGAGTGTAGGGCAACTCGCTGCACCCTTCCTTAGGAAGCTAGGTGGACTCAGCTCTTCAACAGCTCCAGGGATTCTGTTCTCTCACGTCCTACATGCCATGGAAGTCTGCCTCATTGCCCTCTGTGGAGCTTCACTAAGATACACAATCTGCTTCGCCTACCTCTAGGAACTCTTACCCAATGACCCCATACCTACAGGAGAAAGGAGGCTTGCATTCCTACTGGAACCAAAGCACACTTTTTCCTTTTACACTGCAGGACTTTAGAATAGGCTTAGGCCCTATAGCATACATAGAACGTTCCAAGGATGAGGGAGTTCCATATATGCAGAACACTCTGTGAAGAAAAGGTGATTCAGCAAGGGACCAGGGTGTAGCTAGAGTCTCTTTGGACTTTTTAGATATAAGAAGGTGTCCGGGTGCATGTTCACCGGAAAAGAAGACTTGAATGCCTAAGCCTTGCGTTCCTATTTTAAATCTCTATCCAGGCCAGCCTGAGATACCTAAATAACACTGTTTTGACTGGCCTCTATTCACTGTGGGCAGCCCTCTGGAAAGAAAAGGAGTTTCTCTAAGGAAACACGGTGCTTCCATAGCATGGGTGGGTGTTCCTCCTGTCATGTTCTAGAGCTACAGGGTAACTTGATGTGAGTCTTTGCCTCAAGCTAAGGCCTGAAAAGCCCTGCTGAAGCGAAAGCGCTTAGCATTTTCCATTATGTCGTATTGGAAGTTCTGCTTTACTTGAACGTTTCTTCACTCTACCAGACACTAGGCACCCTAGTGTAGGCACCCTCTTTCGTACAACTACAGTGAGTACCAGCAGTCTCCTTTACCCTTTTAAGAAACATCCAGACCTAGAAGCCTTTCCCAGTCACACTATGTATTCAGAGTTTAAGGCAACTCGCTGCACCCTTCCTTAGAAAGCTAGGTGGACTCAGCTCTTCAACAGCTCCAGGGATTCTGTTCTCTCACGACATACATGCCATTGAAGTCTGCCTCATTGCTCTCATTGGAGCTACACTAAGAAACACAATCTGCTTCGCCTTCTTCTAGGAACTCTTACCCAAGGACCCCATACCTACAGGAGAAAGGAGGCTTGCATTCCTACTGGAATCTAAGCAAAGTTTTTCCTGTTACACTGCAGGACTTTAGAATAGGTTTAGGCCCGAAGGGTTACATAGAGCGTTCCAAGAATGAGGGAGTTCGATACATGCAGAAAACCCTGTGAAGAAAAGTTGATTCAGCAAGGGACCAGGGTTTGGCTAGAGTCTCTATTGACTTGTTAGAAATCAGAAGGGTTTCGGCTGCATGTTAACCCGAGAAGGAGACCTGATGGCACAAGCCTTGCTTTCCCATGTTAAATCTCTAAACATGCTTCCCTGAAGAATCCTAAATAACACTGTTTTACTTGGCTTCTGGTCACTGTAGGCAGCCCTCTCGAAAGAAAAGGAGTTTTCTCTAAGGAAACACGGTGCTTCCATAGCATGGGTGGGAGCTCCTGCTGTCCTGCTCTAGAGCTACAGGGAAACTTGACGTGAGTGTTTGCCTCAAGCTAAGGCCTGAAAAGCCTTGCTGAAGCGAAAGCGCTTAGCAGTTTCCATTATGTCGTATTCCAAGTTCTGCTTTACTTGAATGTTTCTTCACTTACCAGACACAAGGCACCCTCGTGTAGGCACCCTTTTTCGTAGAAATACAGTGAGTACCAGCAGTCTTCTTTGCTCTTCTAAGAAACATCCAGACCTAGAAGCCTTTCCCAGTCACTCTATGTAATCAGAGTGTAGGGCAACTCGCTGCACCCTTCCTTAGGAAGCTAGGTGGACTCAGCTCTTCAACAGCTCCAGGGATTCTGTTCTCTCACGTCCTACATGCCGTGGAAGCCTGCCTCATTGCCCTCTGTGGAGCTTCACTAAGATACACAATCTGCTTCGCCTACCTCTAGGAACTCTTACCCAATGACCCCATACCTACAGGAGAAAGGAGGCTTGCATTCCTACTGGAACCAAAGCACACTTTTTCCTTTTACACTGCAGGACTTTAGAATAGGCTTAGGCCCTATAGCATACATAGAACGTTCCAAGGATGAGGGAGTTCCATATATGCAGAACACTCTGTGAAGAAAAGTTGATTCAGCAAGGGACCAGGGTGTAGCTAGAGTCTCTTTGGACTTTTTAGATATAAGAAGGTGTCCGGGTGCATGTTCACCGGAAAAGAAGACTTGAATGCCTAAGCCTTGCGTTCCCATTTTAAATCTCTATCCACGCCAGCCTGAGATACCTAAATAACACTGTTTTGACTGGCCTCTATTCACTGTGGGCAGCCCTCTGGAAAGAAAAGGAGTTTCTCTAAGGAAACACGGTGCTTCCATAGCATGGGTGGGAGTTCCTCCTGTCATGCTCTAGAGCTACAGGGTAACTTGACGTGAGTCCTTGCCTCAAGCTAAGGCCTGAAAAGCCCTGCTGAAGCGAAAGCGCTTAGCATTTTCCATTATGTCGTATTGGAAGTTCTGCTTTACTTGAACGTTTCTTCACTCTACCAGACACTAGGCACCCTAGTGTAGGCACCCTCTTTCGTACAACTACAGTGAGTACCAGCAGTCTCCTTTACCCTTCTAAGAAACATCCAGACCTAGAAGCCTTTCCCAGTCACACTATGTATTCAGAGTTTAAGGCAACTCGCTGCACCCTTCCTTAGAAAGCTAGGTGGACTCAGCTCTTCAACAGCTCCAGGGATTCTGTTCTCTCACGACCTACATGCCGTTGAAGTCTGCCTCATTGCTCTCATTGGAGCTACACTAAGAAACACAATCTGCTTCGCCTTCTTCTAGGAACTCTTACCCAAGGACCCCATACCTACAGGAGAAAGGAGGCTTGCATTCCTACTGGAATCTAAGCAAAGTTTTTCCTGTTACACTGCAGGACTTTAGAATAGGTTCAGGCCCGAAGGGTTACATAGAGCGTTCCAAGAATGAGGGAGTTCGATACATGCAGAAAACCCTGTGAAGAAAAGTTGATTCAGCAAGGGACCAGGGTTTGGCTAGAGTCTCTATTGACTTGTTAGAAATCAGAAGGGTTTCGGCTGCATGTTAACCCGAGAAGGAGACCTGGTGGCACAAGCCTTGCTTTCCCATGTTAAATCTCTAAACATGCTTCCCTGAAGAATCCTAAATAACACTGTTTTTACCTGGCTTCTGGTCACTGTAGGCAGCCCTCTGGAAAGAAAAGGAGTTTTCTCTAAGGAAACACGGTGCTTCCATAGCATGGGTGGGAGCTCCTGCTGTCCTGCTCTAGAGCTACAGGGAAACTTGACGTGAGTGTTTGCCTCAAGCTAAGGCCTGAAAAGCCTTGCTGAAGCGAAAGCGCTTAGCAGTTTCCATTATGTCGTATTCGAAGTTCTGCTTTACTTGAATGTTTCTTCACTTACCAGACACAAGGCACCCTCGTGTAGGCACCCTTTTTCGTAGAAATACAGTGAGTACCAGCAGTCTTCTTTGCTCTTCTAAGAAACATCCGGACCTAGAAGCCTTTCCCAGTCACTCTATGTAATCAGAGTGTAGGGCAACTCGCTGCACCCTTCCTTAGGAAGCTAGGTGGACTCAGCTCTTCAACAGCTCCAGGGATTCTGTTCTCTCACGTCCTACATGCCATGGAAGTCTGCCTCATTGCCCTCTGTGGAGCTTCACTAAGATACACAATCTGCTTCGCCTACCTCTAGGAACTCTTACCCAATGACCCCATACCTACAGGAGAAAGGAGGCTTGCATTCCTACTGGAACCAAAGCACACTTTTTCCTTTTACACTGCAGGACTTTAGAATAGGCTTAGGCCCTATAGCATACATAGAACGTTCCAAGGATGAGGGAGTTCCATATATGCAGAACACTCTGTGAAGAAAAGGTGATTCAGCAAGGGACCAGGGTGTAGCTAGAGTCTCTTTGGACTTTTTAGATATAAGAAGGTGTCCGGGTCATGTTCACCGGAAAAGAAGACCTGAATGCCTAAGCCTTCCGTTCCCATTTTAAATCTGTATCCAGGCTGCCTTGAGATACCTAAATAACACTGTTTTTGACAGTCCTCTATTCACTGTTGGCTGCCCTCTGGAAAGAAAAGGAGTTTCTCTAAGGAAACACGGTGCTTCCATAGCATGGGTGGAGCTCGTGCTTTCCTGCTCTAGAGCTACAGGGAAACTTGACGTGAGTCTTTGCCTCAAGCTAAGGCCTGTAAAGCGCTGCTGAAGCGAAAGCGCTTTGCAGTTTCCATTATGTCGTATTGGAAGTTCTGCTTTACTTGAACGTTTCTTCACTCTACCAGACACTAGGCACCCTAGTGTAGGCACCCTCTTTCGTACAACTACAGTGAGTACCAGCAGTCTCCTTTACCCTTCTAAGAAACATCCAGACCTAGAAGCCTTTCCCAGTCACACTATGTATTCAGAGTTTAAGGCAACTCGCTGCACCCTTCCTTAGAAAGCTAGGTGGACTCAGCTCTTCAACAGCTCCAGGGATTCTGTTTTCTCACGACCTACATGCCATTGAAGTCTGCCTCATTGCTCTCATTGGAGCTACACTAAGAAACACAATCTGCTTCGCCTTCTTCTAGGAACTCTTACCCAAGGACCCCATACCTACAGGAGAAAGGAGGCTTGCATTCCTACTGGAATCTAAGCAAAGTTTTTCCTGTTACACTGCAGGACTTTAGAATAGGTTTAGGCCCGAAGGGTTACATAGAGCGTTCCAAGAATGAGGGAGTTCGATACATGCAGAAAACCCTGTGAAGAAAAGTTGATTCAGCAAGGGACCAGGGTTTGGCTAGAGTCTCTATTGACTTGTTAGAAATCAGAAGGGTTTCGGCTGCATGTTAACCCGAGAAGGAGACCTGATGGCACAAGCCTTGCTTTCCCATGTTAAATCTCTAAACATGCTTCCCTGAAGAATCCTAAATAACACTGTTTTTACCTGGCTTCTGGTCACTGTAGGCAGCCCTCTCGAAAGAAAAGGAGTTTTCTCTAAGGAAACACGGTGCTTCCATAGCATGGGTGGGAGCTCCTGCTGTCCTGCTCTAGAGCTACAGGGAAACTTGACGTGAGTGTTTGCCTCAAGCTAAGGCCTGAAAAGCCTTGCTGAAGCGAAAGCGCTTAGCAGTTTCCATTATGTCGTATTCCAAGTTCTGCTTTACTTGAATGTTTCTTCACTTACCAGACACAAGGCACCCTCGTGTAGGCACCCTTTTTCGTAGAAATACAGTGAGTACCAGCAGTCTTCTTTGCTCTTCTAAGAAACATCCAGACCTAGAAGCCTTTCCCAGTCACTCTATGTAATCAGAGTGTAGGGCAACTCGCTGCACCCTTCCTTAGGAAGCTAGGTGGACTCAGCTCTTCAACAGCTCCAGGGATTCTGTTCTCTCACGTCCTACATGCCATGGAAGCCTGCCTCATTGCCCTCTGTGGAGCTTCACTAAGATACACAATCTGCTTCGCCTACCTCTAGGAACTCTTACCCAATGACCCCATACCTACAGGAGAAAGGAGGCTTGCATTCCTACTGGAACCAAAGCACACTTTTTCCTTTTACACTGCAGGACTTTAGAATAGGCTTAGGCCCTATAGCATACATAGAACGTTCCAAGGATGAGGGAGTTCCATATATGCAGAACACTCTGTGAAGAAAAGTTGATTCAGCAAGGGACCAGGGTGTAGCTAGAGTCTCTTTGGACTTTTTAGATATAAGAAGGTGTCCGGGTGCATGTTCACCGGAAAAGAAGACTTGAATGCCTAAGCCTTGCGTTCCCATTTTAAATCTCTATCCACGCCAGCCTGAGATACCTAAATAACACTGTTTTGACTGGCCTCTATTCACTGTGGGCAGCCCTCTGGAAAGAAAAGGAGTTTCTCTAAGGAAACACGGTGCTTCCATAGCATGGGTGGGAGTTCCTCCTGTCATGCTCTAGAGCTACAGGGTAACTTGACGTGAGTCCTTGCCTCAAGCTAAGGCCTGAAAAGCCCTGCTGAAGCGAAAGCGCTTAGCATTTTCCATTATGTCGTATTGGAAGTTCTGCTTTACTTGAACGTTTCTTCACTCTACCAGACACTAGGCACCCTAGTGTAGGCACCCTCTTTCGTACAACTACAGTGAGTACCAGCAGTCTCCTTTACCCTTCTAAGAAACATCCAGACCTAGAAGCCTTTCCCAGTCACACTATGTATTCAGAGTTTAAGGCAACTCGCTGCACCCTTCCTTAGAAAGCTAGGTGGACTCAGCTCTTCAACAGCTCCAGGGATTCTGTTCTCTCACGACCTACATGCCGTTGAAGTCTGACTCATTGCTCTCATTGGAGCTACACTAAGAAACACAATCTGCTTCGCCTTCTTCTAGGAACTCTTACCCAAGGACCCCATACCTACAGGAGAAAGGAGGCTTGCATTCCTACTGGAATCTAAGCAAAGTTTTTCCTGTTACACTGCAGGACTTTAGAATAGGTTCAGGCCCGAAGGGTTACATAGAGCGTTCCAAGAATGAGGGAGTTCGATACATGCAGAAAACCCTGTGAAGAAAAGTTGATTCAGCAAGGGACCAGGGTTTGGCTAGAGTCTCTATTGACTTGTTAGAAATCAGAAGGGTTTCGGCTGCATGTTAACCCGAGAAGGAGACCTGGTGGCACAAGCCTTGCTTTCCCATGTTAAATCTCTAAACATGCTTCCCTGAAGAATCCTAAATAACACTGTTTTTACCTGGCTTCTGGTCACTGTAGGCAGCCCTCTGGAAAGAAAAGGAGTTTTCTCTAAGGAAACACGGTGCTTCCATAGCATGGGTGGGAGCTCCTGCTGTCCTGCTCTAGAGCTACAGGGAAACTTGACGTGAGTGTTTGCCTCAAGCTAAGGCCTGAAAAGCCTTGCTGAAGCGAAAGCGCTTAGCAGTTTCCATTATGTCGTATTCGAAGTTCTGCTTTACTTGAATGTTTCTTCACTTACCAGACACAAGGCACCCTCGTGTAGGCACCCTTTTTCGTAGAAATACAGTGAGTACCAGCAGTCTTCTTTGCTCTTCTAAGAAACATCCGGACCTAGAAGCCTTTCCCAGTCACTCTATGTAATCAGAGTGTAGGGCAACTCGCTGCACCCTTCCTTAGGAAGCTAGGTGGACTCAGCTCTTCAACAGCTCCAGGGATTCTGTTCTCTCACGTCCTACATGCCATGGAAGTCTGCCTCATTGCCCTCTGTGGAGCTTCACTAAGATACACAATCTGCTTCGCCTACCTCTAGGAACTCTTACCCAATGACCCCATACCTACAGGAGAAAGGAGGCTTGCATTCCTACTGGAACCAAAGCACACTTTTTCCTTTTACACTGCAGGACTTTAGAATAGGCTTAGGCCCTATAGCATACATAGAACGTTCCAAGGATGAGGGAGTTCCATATATGCAGAACACTCTGTGAAGAAAAGGTGATTCAGCAAGGGACCAGGGTGTAGCTAGAGTCTCTTTGGACTTTTTAGATATAAGAAGGTGTCCGGGTCATGTTCACCGGAAAAGAAGACCTGAATGCCTAAGCCTTCCGTTCCCATTTTAAATCTGTATCCAGGCTGCCTTGAGATACCTAAATAACACTGTTTTTGACAGTCCTCTATTCACTGTTGGCTGCCCTCTGGAAAGAAAAGGAGTTTCTCTAAGGAAACACGGTGCTTCCATAGCATGGGTGGAGCTCGTGCTTTCCTGCTCTAGAGCTACAGGGAAACTTGACGTGAGTCTTTGCCTCAAGCTAAGGCCTGTAAAGCGCTGCTGAAGCGAAAGCGCTTTGCAGTTTCCATTATGTCGTATTGGAAGTTCTGCTTTACTTGAACGTTTCTTCACTCTACCAGACACTAGGCACCCTAGTGTAGGCACCCTCTTTCGTACAACTACAGTGAGTACCAGCAGTCT
Source organism: Balaenoptera physalus (assembly GCF_965194825.1). NCBI lineage: Eukaryota > Metazoa > Chordata > Mammalia > Artiodactyla > Balaenopteridae > Balaenoptera > Balaenoptera physalus. The sequence goes on along the minus strand of NC_138902.1, from coordinate 5,805,498 downwards.
CCTTTACCCTTCTAAGAAACATCCAGACCTAGAAGCCTTTCCCAGTCACACTATGTATTCAGAGTTTAAGGCAACTCGCTGCACCCTTCCTTAGAAAGCTAGGTGGACTCAGCTCTTCAACAGCTCCAGGGATTCTGTTTTCTCACGACCTACATGCCATTGAAGTCTGCCTCATTGCTCTCATTGGAGCTACACTAAGAAACACAATCTGCTTCGCCTTCTTCTAGGAACTCTTACCCAAGGACCCCATACCTACAGGAGAAAGGAGGCTTGCATTCCTACTGGAATCTAAGCAAAGTTTTTCCTGTTACACTGCAGGACTTTAGAATAGGTTTAGGCCCGAAGGGTTACATAGAGCGTTCCAAGAATGAGGGAGTTCGATACATGCAGAAAACCCTGTGAAGAAAAGTTGATTCAGCAAGGGACCAGGGTTTGGCTAGAGTCTCTATTGACTTGTTAGAAATCAGAAGGGTTTCGGCTGCATGTTAACCCGAGAAGGAGACCTGATGGCACAAGCCTTGCTTTCCCATGTTAAATCTCTAAACATGCTTCCCTGAAGAATCCTAAATAACACTGTTTTTACCTGGCTTCTGGTCACTGTAGGCAGCCCTCTCGAAAGAAAAGGAGTTTTCTCTAAGGAAACACGGTGCTTCCATAGCATGGGTGGGAGCTCCTGCTGTCCTGCTCTAGAGCTACAGGGAAACTTGACGTGAGTGTTTGACTCAAGCTAAGTCCTGACAAGCCTTGCTGAAGCGAAAGCGCTTAGCAGTTTCCATTATGTCGTATTCCAAGTTCTGCTTTACTTGAATGTTTCTTCACTTACCAGACACAAGGCACCCTCGTGTAGGCACCCTTTTTCGTAGAAATACAGTGAGTACCAGCAGTCTTCTTTGCTCTTCTAAGAAACATCCAGACCTAGAAGCCTTTCCCAGTCACTCTATGTAATCAGAGTGTAGGGCAACTCGCTGCACCCTTCCTTAGGAAGCTAGGTGGACTCAGCTCTTCAACAGCTCCAGGGATTCTGTTCTCTCACGTCCTACATGCCATGGAAGTCTGCCTCATTGCCCTCTGTGGAGCTTCACTAAGATACACAATCTGCTTCGCCTACCTCTAGGAACTCTTACCCAATGACCCCATACCTACAGGAGAAAGGAGGCTTGCATTCCTACTGGAACCAAAGCACACTTTTTCCTTTTACACTGCAGGACTTTAGAATAGGCTTAGGCCCTATAGCATACATAGAACGTTCCAAGGATGAGGGAGTTCCATATATGCAGAACACTCTGTGAAGAAAAGTTGATTCAGCAAGGGACCAGGGTGTAGCTAGAGTCTCTTTGGACTTTTTAGATATAAGAAGGTGTCCGGGTGCATGTTCACCGGAAAAGAAGACTTGAATGCCTAAGCCTTGCGTTCCCATTTTAAATCTCTATCCACGCCAGCCTGAGATACCTAAATAACACTGTTTTGACTGGCCTCTATTCACTGTGGGCAGCCCTCTGGAAAGAAAAGGAGTTTCTCTAAGGAAACACGGTGCTTCCATAGCATGGGTGGGAGTTCCTCCTGTCATGCTCTAGAGCTACAGGGTAACTTGACGTGAGTCCTTGCCTCCAGCTAGGGCCTGAAAAGCCCTGCTGAAGCGAAAGCGCTTAGCATTTTCCATTATGTCGTATTGGAAGTTCTGCTTTACTTGAACGTTTCTTCACTCTACCAGACACTAGGCACCCTAGTGTAGGCACCCTCTTTCGTACAACTACAGTGAGTACCAGCAGTCTCCTTTACCCTTCTAAGAAACATCCAGACCTAGAAGCCTTTCCCAGTCACACTATGTATTCAGAGTTTAAGGCAACTCGCTGCACCCTTCCTTAGAAAGCTAGGTGGACTCAGCTCTTCAACAGCTCCAGGGATTCTGTTCTCTCACGACATACATGCCATTGAAGTCTGCCTCATTGCTCTCATTGGAGCTACACTAAGAAACACAATCTGCTTCGCCTTCTTCTAGGAACTCTTACCCAAGGACCCCATACCTACAGGAGAAAGGAGGCTTGCATTCCTACTGGAATCTAAGCAAAGTTTTTCCTGTTACACTGCAGGACTTTAGAATAGGTTCAGGCCCGAAGGGTTACATAGAGCGTTCCAAGAATGAGGGAGTTCGATACATGCAGAAAACCCTGTGAAGAAAAGTTGATTCAGCAAGGGACCAGGGTTTGGCTAGAGTCTCTATTGACTTGTTAGAAATCAGAAGGGTTTCGGCTGCATGTTAACCCGAGAAGGAGACCTGGTGGCACAAGCCTTGCTTTCCCATGTTAAATCTCTAAACATGCTTCCCTGAAGAATCCTAAATAACACTGTTTTTACCTGGCTTCTGGTCACTGTAGGCAGCCCTCTGGAAAGAAAAGGAGTTTTCTCTAAGGAAACACGGTGCTTCCATAGCATGGGTGGGAGCTCCTGCTGTCCTGCTCTAGAGCTACAGGGAAACTTGACGTGAGTGTTTGCCTCAAGCTAAGGCCTGAAAAGCCTTGCTGAAGCGAAAGCGCTTAGCAGTTTCCATTATGTCGTATTCCAAGTTCTGCTTTACTTGAATGTTTCTTCACTTACCAGACACAAGGCACCCTCGTGTAGGCACCCTTTTTCGTAGAAATACAGTGAGTACCAGCAGTCTTCTTTGCTCTTCTAAGAAACATCCAGACCTAGAAGCCTTTCCCAGTCACTCTATGTAATCAGAGTGTAGGGCAACTCGCTGCACCCTTCCTTAGGAAGCTAGGTGGACTCAGCTCTTCAACAGCTCCAGGGATTCTGTTCTCTCAAGTCCTACATGCCATGGAAGTCTGCCTCATTGCCCTCTGTGGAGCTTCACTAAGATACACAATCTGCTTCGCCTACCTCTAGGAACTCTTACCCAATGACCCCATACCTACAGGAGAAAGGAGGCTTGCATTCCTACTGGAACCAAAGCACACTTTTTCCTTTTACACTGCAGGACTTTAGAATAGGCTTAGGCCCTATAGCATACATAGAACGTTCCAAGGATGAGGGAGTTCCATATATGCAGAACACTCTGTGAAGAAAAGTTGATTCAGCAAGGGACCAGGGTGTAGCTAGAGTCTCTTTGGACTTTTTAGATATAAGAAGGTGTCCGGGTGCATGTTCACCGGAAAAGAAGACTTGAATGCCTAAGCCTTGCGTTCCCATTTTAAATCTCTATCCACTCCAGCCTGAGATACCTAAATAACACTGTTTTGACTGGCCTCTATTCACTGTGGGCAGCCCTCTGGAAAGAAAAGGAGTTTCTCTAAGGAAACACGGTGCTTCCATAGCATGGGTGGGAGTTCCTCCTGTCATGCTCTAGAGCTACAGGGTAACTTGACGTGAGTCCTTGCCTCAAGCTAAGGCCTGAAAAGCCCTGCTGAAGCGAAAGCGCTTAGCATTTTCCATTATGTCGTATTGGAAGTTCTGCTTTACTTGAACGTTTCTTCACTCTACCAGACACTAGGCACCCTAGTGTAGGCACCCTCTTTCGTACAACTACAGTGAGTACCAGCAGTCTCCTTTACCCTTCTAAGAAACATCCAGACCTAGAAGCCTTTCCCAGTCACACTATGTATTCAGAGTTTAAGGCAACTCGCTGCACCCTTCCTTAGAAAGCTAGGTGGACTCAGCTCTTCAACAGCTCCAGGGATTCTGTTCTCTCACGACATACATGCCTTTGAAGTCTGCCTCATTGCTCTCATTGGAGCTACACTAAGAAACACAATCTGCTTCGCCTTCTTCTAGGAACTCTTACCCAAGGACCCCATACCTACAGGAGAAAGGAGGCTTGCATTCCTACTGGAATCTAAGCAAAGTTTTTCCTGTTACACTGCAGGACTTTAGAATAGGTTCAGGCCCGAAGGGTTACATAGAGCGTTCCAAGAATGAGGGAGTTCGATACATGCAGAAAACCCTGTGAAGAAAAGTTGATTCAGCAAGGGACCAGGGTTTGGCTAGAGTCTCTATTGACTTGTTAGAAATCAGAAGGGTTTCGGCTGCATGTTAACCCGAGAAGGAGACCTGGTGGCACAAGCCTTGCTTTCCCATGTTAAATCTCTAAACATGCTTCCCTGAAGAATCCTAAATAACACTGTTTTTACCTGGCTTCTGGTCACTGTAGGCAGCCCTCTCGAAAGAAAAGGAGTTTTCTCTAAGGAAACACGGTGCTTCCATAGCATGGGTGGGAGCTCCTGCTGTCCTGCTCTAGAGCTACAGGGAAACTTGACGTGAGTGTTTGCCTCAAGCTAAGGCCTGAAAAGCCTTGCTGAAGCGAAAGCGCTTAGCAGTTTCCATTATGTCGTATTCGAAGTTCTGCTTTACTTGAATGTTTCTTCACTTACCAGACACAAGGCACCCTCGTGTAGGCACCCTTTTTCGTAGAAATACAGTGAGTACCAGCAGTCTTCTTTGCTCTTCTAAGAAACATCCAGACCTAGAAGCCTTTCCCAGTCACTCTATGTAATCAGAGTGTAGGGCAACTCGCTGCACCCTTCCTTAGGAAGCTAGGTGGACTCAGCTCTTCAACAGCTCCAGGGATTCTGTTCTCTCACGTCCTACATGCCATGGAAGTCTGCCTCATTGCCCTCTGTGGAGCTTCACTAAGATACACAATCTGATTCGCCTACCTCTAGGAACTCTTACCCAATGACCCCATACCTACAGGAGAAAGGAGGCTTGCATTCCTACTGGAACCAAAGCACACTTTTTCCTTTTACACTGCAGGACTTTAGAATAGGCTTAGGCCCTATAGCATACATAGAACGTTCCAAGGATGAGGGAGTTCCATATATGCAGAACACTCTGTGAAGAAAAGGTGATTCAGCAAGGGACCAGGGTGTAGCTAGAGTCTCTTTGGACTTTTTAGATATAAGAAGGTGTCCGGGTGCATGTTCACCAGAAAAGAAGACTTGAATGCCTAAGCCTTGCGTTCCCATTTTAAATCTCTATCCACGCCAGCCTGAGATACCTAAATAACACTGTTTTGACTGGCCTCTATTCACTGTGGGCAGCCCTCTGGAAAGAAAAGGAGTTTCTCTAAGGAAACACGGTGCTTCCATAGCATGGGTGGGAGTTCCTCCTGTCATGCTCTAGAGCTACAGGGTAACTTGACGTGAGTCCTTGCCTCAAGCTAAGGCCTGAAAAGCCCTGCTGAAGCGAAAGCGCTTAGCATTTTCCATTATGTCGTAGTGGAAGTTCTGCTTTACTTGAACGTTTCTTCACTCTACCAGACACTAGGCACCCTAGTGTAGGCACCCTCTTTCGTACAACTACAGTGAGTACCAGCAGTCTCCTTTACCCTTCTAAGAAACATCCAGACCTAGAAGCCTTTCCCAGTCACAGTATGTATTCAGAGTTTAAGGCAACTCGCTGCACCCTTCCTTAGAAAGCTAGGTGGACTCAGCTCTTCAACAGCTCCAGGGATTCTGTTCTCTCACGACATACATGCCATTGAAGTCTGCCTCATTGCTCTCATTGGAGCTACACTAAGAAACACAATCTGCTTCGCCTTCTTCTAGGAACTCTTACCCAAGGACCCCATACCTACAGGAGAAAGGAGGCTTGCATTCCTACTGGAATCTAAGCAAAGTTTTTCCTGTTACACTGCAGGACTTTAGAATAGGTTCAGGCCCGAAGGGTTACATAGAGCGTTCCAAGAATGAGGGAGTTCGATACATGCAGAAAACCCTGTGAAGAAAAGTTGATTCAGCAAGGGACCAGGGTTTGGCTAGAGTCTCTATTGACTTGTTAGAAATCAGAAGGGTTTCGGCTGCATGTTAACCCGAGAAGGAGACCTGGTGGCACAAGCCTTGCTTTCCCATGTTAAATCTCTAAACATGCTTCCCTGAAGAATCCTAAATAACACTGTTTTTACCTGGCTTCTGGTCACTGTAGGCAGCCCTCTGGAAAGAAAAGGAGTTTTCTCTAAGGAAACACGGTGCTTCCATAGCATGGGTGGGAGCTCCTGCTGTCCTGCTCTAGAGCTACAGGGAAACTTGACGTGAGTGTTTGCCTCAAGCTAAGGCCTGAAAAGCCTTGCTGAAGCGAAAGCGCTTAGCAGTTTCCATTATGTCGTATTCGAAGTTCTGCTTTACTTGAATGTTTCTTCACTTACCAGACACAAGGCACCCTCGTGTAGGCACCCTTTTTCGTAGAAATACAGTGAGTACCAGCAGTCTTCTTTGCTCTTCTAAGAAACATCCAGACCTAGAAGCCTTTCCCAGTCACTCTATGTAATCAGAGTGTAGGGCAACTCGCTGCACCCTTCCTTAGGAAGCTAGGTGGACTCAGCTCTTCAACAGCTCCAGGGATTCTGTTCTCTCACGTCCTACATGCCATGGAAGTCTGCCTCATTGCCCTCTGTGGAGCTTCACTAAGATACACAATCTGCTTCGCCTATCTCTAGGAACTCTTACCCAATGACCCCATACCTACAGGAGAAAGGAGGCTTGCATTCCTACTGGAACCAAAGCACAGTTTTTCCTTTTACACTGCAGGATTTTAGAATAGGCTTAGGCCCTATAGCATACATAAAACGTTCCAAGGATGAGGGAGTTCCATATATGCAGAACACTCTGTGAAGAAAAGGTGATTCAGCAAGGGACCAGGGTGTAGCTAGAGTCTCTTTGGACTTCTTAGATATAAGAAGGTGTCCGGGTGCATGTTCACCGGAAAAGAAGACTTCAATGCCTACGCCTTGCGTTCCTATTTTAAATCTCTATCCACGCCAGCCTGAGATACCTAAATAACACTGTTTTGACTGGCCTCTATTCACTGTGGGCAGCCCTCTGGAAAGAAAAGGAGTTTCTCTAAGGAAACACGGTGCTTCCATAGCATGGGTGGGAGTTCCTCCTGTCATGCTCTAGAGCTACAGGGTAACTTGATGTGAGTCCTTGCCTCAAGCTAAGGCCTGAAAAGCCCTGCTGAAGCGAAAGCGCTTAGCATTTTCCATTATGTCGTATTGGAAGTTCTGCTTTACTTGAACGTTTCTTCACTCTACCAGACACTAGGCACCCTAGTGTAGGCACCCTCTTTCGTACAACTACAGTGAGTACCAGCAGTCTCCTTTACCCTTCTAAGAAACATCCAGACCTAGAAGCCTTTCCCAGTCACACTATGTATTCAGAGTTTAAGGCAACTCGCTGCACCCTTCCTTAGAAAGCTAGGTGGACTCAGCTCTTCAACAGCTCCAGGGATTCTGTTCTCTCACGACATACATGCCATTGAAGTCTGCCTCATTGCTCTCATTGGAGCTACACTAAGAAACACAATCTGCTTCGCCTTCTTCTAGGAACTCTTACCCAAGGACCCCATACCTACAGGAGAAAGGAGGCTTGCATTCCTACTGGAATCTAAGCAAAGTTTTTCCTGTTACACTGCAGGACTTTAGAATAGGTTCAGGCCCGAAGGGTTACATAGAGCGTTCCAAGAATGAGGGAGTTCGATACATGCAGAAAACCCTGTGAAGAAAAGTTGATTCAGCAAGGGACCAGGGTTTGGCTAGAGTCTCTATTGACTTGTTAGAAATCAGAAGGGTTTCGGCTGCATGTTAACCCGAGAAGGAGACCTGGTGGCACAAGCCTTGCTTTCCCATGTTAAATCTCTAAACATGCTTCCCTGAAGAATCCTAAATAACACTGTTTTTACCTGGCTTCTGGTCACTGTAGGCAGCCCTCTGGAAAGAAAAGGAGTTTTCTCTAAGGAAACACGGTGCTTCCATAGCATGGGTGGGAGCTCCTGCTGTCCTGCTCTAGAGCTACAGGGAAACTTGACGTGAGTGTTTGCCTCAAGCTAAGGCCTGAAAAGCCTTGCTGAAGCGAAAGCGCTTAGCAGTTTCCATTATGTCGTATTCGAAGTTCTGCTTTACTTGAATGTTTCTTCACTTACCAGACACAAGGCACCCTCGTGTAGGCACCCTTTTTCGTAGAAATACAGTGAGTACCAGCAGTCTTCTTTGCTCTTCTAAGAAACATCCAGACCTAGAAGCCTTTCCCAGTCACTCTATGTAATCAGAGTGTAGGGCAACTTGCTGCACCCTTCCTTAGGAAGCTAGGTGGACTCAGCTCTTCAACAGCTCCAGGGATTCTGTTCTCTCACGTCCTACATGCCATGGAAGTCTGCCTCATTGCCCTCTGTGGAGCTTCACTAAGATACACAATCTGCTTCGCCTACCTCTAGGAACTCTTACCCAATGACCCCATACCTACAGGAGAAAGGAGGCTTGCATTCCTACTGGAACCAAAGCACAGTTTTTCCTTTTACACTGCAGGACTTTAGAATAGGCTTAGGCCCTATAGCATACATAGAACGTTCCAAGGATGAGGGAGTTCCATATATGCAGAACACTCTGTGAAGAAAAGGTGATTCAGCAAGGGACCAGGGTGTAGCTAGAGTCTCTTTGGACTTTTTAGATATAAGAAGGTGTCCGGGTGCATGTTCACCGGAAAAGAAGACTTGAATGCCTAAGCCTTGCGTTCCCATTTTAAATCTCTATCCACGCCAGCCTGAGATACCTAAATAACACTGTTTTGACTGGCCTCTATTCACTGTGGGCAGCCCTCTGGAAAGAAAAGGAGTTTCTCTAAGGAAACACGGTGCTTCCATAGCATGGGTGGGAGTTCCTCCTGTCATGCTCTAGAGCTACAGGGTAACTTGACGTGAGTCCTTGCCTCCAGCTAAGGCCTGAAAAGCCCTGCTGAAGCGAAAGCGCTTAGCATTTTCCATTATGTCGTATTGGAAGTTCTGCTTTACTTGAACGTTTCTTCACTCTACCAGACACTAGGCACCCTAGTGTAGGCACACTTTTTCGTACAACTACAGTGAGTACCAGCAGTCTCCTTTACCCTTCTAAGAAACATCCAGACCTAGAAGCCTTTCCCAGTCACACTATGTATTCAGAGTTTAAGGCAACTCGCTGCACCCTTCCTTAGAAAGCTAGGTGGACTCAGCTCTTCAACAGCTCCAGGGATTCTGTTCTCTCACGACCTACATGCCATTGAAGTCTGCCTCATTGCTCTCATTGGAGCTACACTAAGAAACACAATCTGCTTCGCCTTCTTCTAGGAACTCTTACCCAAGGACCCCATACCTACAGGAGAAAGGAGGCTTGCATTCCTACTGGAATCTAAGCAAAGTTTTTCCTGTTACACTGCAGGACTTTAGAATAGGTTCAGGCCCGAAGGGTTACATAGAGCGTTCCAAGAATGAGGGAGTTCGATACATGCAGAAAACCCTGTGAAGAAAAGTTGATTCAGCAAGGGACCAGGGTTTGGCTAGAGTCTCTATTGACTTGTTAGAAATCAGAAGGGTTTCGGCTGCATGTTAACCCGAGAAGGAGACCTGGTGGCACAAGCCTTGCTTTCCCATGTTAAATCTCTAAACATGCTTCCCTGAAGAATCCTAAATAACACTGTTTTTACCTGGCTTCTGGTCACTGTAGGCAGCCCTCTGGAAAGAAAAGGAGTTTTCTCTAAGGAAACACGGTGCTTCCATAGCATGGGTGGGAGCTCCTGCTGTCCTGCTCTAGAGCTACAGGGAAACTTGACGTGAGTGTTTGCCTCAAGCTAAGGCCTGAAAAGCCTTGCTGAAGCGAAAGCGCTTAGCAGTTTCCATTATGTCGTATTCCAAGTTCTGCTTTACTTGAATGTTTCTTCACTTACCAGACACAAGGCACCCTCGTGTAGGCACCCTTTTTCGTAGAAATACAGTGAGTACCAGCAGTCTTCTTTGCTCTTCTAAGAAACATCCAGACCTAGAAGCCTTTCCCAGTCACTCTATGTAATCAGAGTGTAGGGCAACTCGCTGAACCCTTCCTTAGGAAGCTAGGTGGACTCAGCTCTTCAACAGCTCCAGGGATTCTGTTCTCTCACGTCCTACATGCCATGGAAGTCTGCCTCATTGCCCTCTGTGGAGCTTCACTAAGATACACAATCTGCTTCGCCTACCTCTAGGACCTCTTACCCAATGACCCCATACCTACAGGAGAAAGGAGGCTTGCATTCCTACTGGAACCAAAGCACAGTTTTTCCTTTTACACTGCAGGACTTTAGAATAGGCTTAGGCCCTATAGCATACATAGAACGTTCCAAGGATGAGGGAGTTCCATATATGCAGAACACTCTGTGAAGAAAAGTTGATTCAGCAAGGGACCAGGGTGTAGCTAGAGTCTCTTTGGACTTCTTAGATATAAGAAGGTGTCCGGGTGCATGTTCACCGGAAAAGAAGACTTCAATGCCTACGCCTTGCGTTCCTATTTTAAATCTCTATCCACGCCAGCCTGAGATACCTAAATAACACTGTTTTGACTGGCCTCTATTCACTGTGGGCAGCCCTCTGGAAAGAAAAGGAGTTTCTCTAAGGAAACACGGTGCTTCCATAGCATGGGTGGGAGTTCCTCCTGTCATGCTCTAGAGCTACAGGGTAACTTGATGTGAGTCCTTGCCTCAAGCTAAGGCCTGAAAAGCCCTGCTGAAGCGAAAGTGCTTAGCATTTTCCATTATGTCGTATTGGAAGTTCTGCTTTACTTGAACGTTTCTTCACTCTACCAGACACTAGGCACCCTAGTGTAGGCACACTTTTTCGTACAACTACAGTGAGTACCAGCAGTCTCCTTTACCCTTCTAAGAAACATCCAGACCTAGAAGCCTTTCCCAGTCACACTATGTATTCAGAGTTTAAGGCAACTCGCTGCACCCTTCCTTAGAAAGCTAGGTGGACTCAGCTCTTCAACAGCTCCAGGGATTCTGTTCTCTCACGACCTACATGCCATTGAAGTCTGCCTCATTGCTCTCATTGGAGCTACACTAAGAAACACAATCTGCTTCGCCTTCTTCTAGGAACTCTTACCCAAGGACCCCATACCTACAGGAGAAAGGAGGCTTGCATTCCTACTGGAATCTAAGCAAAGTTTTTCCTGTTACACTGCAGGACTTTAGAATAGGTTCAGGCCCGAAGGGTTACATAGAGCGTTCCAAGAATGAGGGAGTTCGATACATGCAGAAAACCCTGTGAAGAAAAGTTGATTCAGCAAGGGACCAGGGTTTGGCTAGAGTCTCTATTGACTTGTTAGAAATCAGAAGGGTTTCGGCTGCATGTTAACCCGAGAAGGAGACCTGGTGGCACAAGCCTTGCTTTCCCATGTTAAATCTCTAAACATGCTTCCCTGAAGAATCCTAAATAACACTGTTTTTACCTGGCTTCTGGTCACTGTAGGCAGCCCTCTGGAAAGAAAAGGAGTTTTCTCTAAGGAAACACGGTGCTTCCATAGCATGGGTGGGAGCTCCTGCTGTCCTGCTCTAGAGCTACAGGGAAACTTGACGTGAGTGTTTGCCTCAAGCTAAGGCCTGAAAAGCCTTGCTGAAGCGAAAGCGCTTAGCAGTTTCCATTATGTCGTATTCGAAGTTCTGCTTTACTTGAATGTTTCTTCACTTACCAGACACAAGGCACCCTCGTGTAGGCACCCTTTTTCGTAGAAATACAGTGAGTACCAGCAGTCTTCTTTGCTCTTCTAAGAAACATCCAGACCTAGAAGCCTTTCCCAGTCACTCTATGTAATCAGAGTGTAGGGCAACTCGCTGCACCCTTCCTTAGGAAGCTAGGTGGACTCAGCTCTTCAACAGCTCCAGGGATTCTGTTCTCTCACGTCCTACATGCCATGGAAGTCTGCCTCATTGCCCTCTGTGGAGCTTCACTAAGATACACAATCTGCTTCGCCTACCTCTAGGACCTCTTACCCAATGACCCCATACCTACAGGAGAAAGGAGGCTTGCATTCCTACTGGAACCAAAGCACAGTTTTTCCTTTTACACTGCAGGACTTTAGAATAGGCTTAGGCCCTATAGCATACATAGAACGTTCCAAGGATGAGGGAGTTCCATATATGCAGAACACTCTGTGAAGAAAAGTTGATTCAGCAAGGGACCAGGGTGTAGCTAGAGTCTCTTTGGACTTCTTAGATATAAGAAGGTGTCCGGGTGCATGTTCACCGGAAAAGAAGACTTCAATGCCTACGCCTTGCGTTCCTATTTTAAATCTCTATCCACGCCAGCCTGAGATACCTAAATAACACTGTTTTGACTGGCCTCTATTCACTGTGGGCAGCCCTCTGGAAAGAAAAGGAGTTTCTCTAAGGAAACACGGTGCTTCCATAGCATGGGTGGGAGTTCCTCCTGTCATGCTCTAGAGCTACAGGGTAACTTGATGTGAGTCCTTGCCTCAAGCTAAGGCCTGAAAAGCCCTGCTGAAGCGAAAGCGCTTAGCATTTTCCATTATGTCGTATTGGAAGTTCTGCTTTACTTGAACGTTTCTTCACTCTACCAGACACTAGGCACCCTAGTGTAGGCACCCTCTTTCGTACAACTACAGTGAGTACCAGCAGTCTCCTTTACCCTTTTAAGAAACATCCAGACCTAGAAGCCTTTCCCAGTCACACTATGTATTCAGAGTTTAAGGCAACTCGCTGCACCCTTCCTTAGAAAGCTAGGTGGACTCAGCTCTTCAACAGCTCCAGGGATTCTGTTCTCTCACGACATACATGCCATTGAAGTCTGCCTCATTGCTCTCATTGGAGCTACACTAAGAAACACAATCTGCTTCGCCTTCTTCTAGGAACTCTTACCCAAGGACCCCATACCTACAGGAGAAAGGAGGCTTGCATTCCTACTGGAATCTAAGCAAAGTTTTTCCTGTTACACTGCAGGACTTTAGAATAGGTTCAGGCCCGAAGGGTTACATAGAGCGTTCCAAGAATGAGGGAGTTCGATACATGCAGAAAACCCTGTGAAGAAAAGTTGATTCAGCAAGGGACCAGGGTTTGGCTAGAGTCTCTATTGACTTGTTAGAAATCAGAAGGGTTTCGGCTGCATGTTAACCCGAGAAGGAGACCTGGTGGCACAAGCCTTGCTTTCCCATGTTAAATCTCTAAACATGCTTCCCTGAAGAATCCTAAATAACACTGTTTTTACCTGGCTTCTGGTCACTGTAGGCAGCCCTCTCGAAAGAAAAGGAGTTTTCTCTAAGGAAACACGGTGCTTCCATAGCATGGGTGGGAGCTCCTGCTGTCCTGCTCTAGAGCTACAGGGAAACTTGACGTGAGTGTTTGCCTCAAGCTAAGGCCTGAAAAGCCTTGCTGAAGCGAAAGCGCTTAGCAGTTTCCATTATGTCGTATTCGAAGTTCTGCTTTACTTGAATGTTTCTTCACTTACCAGACACAAGGCACCCTCGTGTAGGCACCCTTTTTCGTAGAAATACAGTGAGTACCAGCAGTCTTCTTTGCTCTTCTAAGAAACATCCAGACCTAGAAGCCTTTCCCAGTCACTCTATGTAATCAGAGTGTAGGGCAACTCGCTGCACCCTTCCTTAGGAAGCTAGGTGGACTCAGCTCTTCAACAGCTCCAGGGATTCTGTTCTCTCACGTCCTACATGCCATGTAAGTCTGCCTCATTGCCCTCTGTGGAGCTTCACTAAGATACACAATCTGCTTCGCCTACCTCTAGGAACTCTTACCCAATGACCCCATACCTACAGGAGAAAGGAGGCTTGCATTCCTACTGGAACCAAAGCACACTTTTTCCTTTTACACTGCAGGACTTTAGAATAGGCTTAGGCCCTATAGCATACATAGAACGTTCCAAGGATGAGGGAGTTCCATATATGCAGAACACTCTGTGAAGAAAAGTTGATTCAGCAAGGGACCAGGGTGTAGCTAGAGTCTCTTTGGACTTCTTAGATATAAGAAGGTGTCCGGGTGCATGTTCACCGGAAAAGAAGACTTCAATGCCTACGCCTTGCGTTCCTATTTTAAATCTCTATCCACGCCAGCCTGAGATACCTAAATAACACTGTTTTGACTGGCCTCTATTCACTGTGGGCAGCCCTCTGGAAAGAAAAGGAGTTTCTCTAAGGAAACACGGTGCTTCCATAGCATGGGTGGGAGTTCCTCCTGTCATGCTCTAGAGCTACAGGGTAACTTGATGTGAGTCCTTGCCTCAAGCTAAGGCCTGAAAAGCCCTGCTGAAGCGAAAGCGCTTAGCATTTTCCATTATGTCGTATTGGAAGTTCTGCTTTACTTGAACGTTTCTTCACTCTACCAGACACTAGGCACCCTAGTGTAGGCACCCTCTTTCGTACAACTACAGTGAGTACCAGCAGTCTCCTTTACCCTTTTAAGAAACATCCAGACCTAGAAGCCTTTCCCAGTCACACTATGTATTCAGAGTTTAAGGCAACTCGCTGCACCCTTCCTTAGAAAGCTAGGTGGACTCAGCTCTTCAACAGCTCCAGGGATTCTGTTCTCTCACGACATACATGCCATTGAAGTCTGCCTCATTGCTCTCATTGGAGCTACACTAAGAAACACAATCTGCTTCGCCTTCTTCTAGGAACTCTTACCCAAGGACCCCATACCTACAGGAGAAAGGAGGCTTGCATTCCTACTGGAATCTAAGCAAAGTTTTTCCTGTTACACTGCAGGACTTTAGAATAGGTTCAGGCCCGAAGGGTTACATAGAGCGTTCCAAGAATGAGGGAGTTCGATACATGCAGAAAACCCTGTGAAGAAAAGTTGATTCAGCAAGGGACCAGGGTTTGGCTAGAGTCTCTATTGACTTGTTAGAAATCAGAAGGGTTTCGGCTGCATGTTAACCCGAGAAGGAGACCTGGTGGCACAAGCCTTGCTTTCCCATGTTAAATCTCTAAACATGCTTCCCTGAAGAATCCTAAATAACACTGTTTTTACCTGGCTTCTGGTCACTGTAGGCAGCCCTCTGGAAAGAAAAGGAGTTTTCTCTAAGGAAACACGGTGCTTCCATAGCATGGGTGGGAGCTCCTGCTGTCCTGCTCTAGAGCTACAGGGAAACTTGACGTGAGTGTTTGCCTCAAGCTAAGGCCTGAAAAGCCTTGCTGAAGCGAAAGCGCTTAGCAGTTTCCATTATGTCGTATTCCAAGTTCTGCTTTACTTGAATGTTTCTTCACTTACCAGACACAAGGCACCCTCGTGTAGGCACCCTTTTTCGTAGAAATACAGTGAGTACCAGCAGTCTTCTTTGCTCTTCTAAGAAACATCCAGACCTAGAAGCCTTTCCCAGTCACTCTATGTAATCAGAGTGTAGGGCAACTCGCTGCACCCTTCCTTAGGAAGCTAGGTGGACTCAGCTCTTCAACAGCTCCAGGGATTCTGTTCTCTCACGTCCTACATGCCATGGAAGTCTGCCTCATTGCCCTCTGTGGAGCTTCACTAAGATACACAATCTGCTTCGCCTACCTCTAGGAACTCTTACCCAATGACCCCATACCTACAGGAGAAAGGAGGCTTGCATTCCTACTGGAACCAAAGCACACTTTTTCCTTTTACACTGCAGGACTTTAGAATAGGCTTAGGCCCTATAGCATACATAGAACGTTCCAAGGATGAGGGAGTTCCATATATGCAGAACACTCTGTGAAGAAAAGTTGATTCAGCAAGGGACCAGGGTGTAGCTAGAGTCTCTTTGGACTTTTTAGATATAAGAAGGTGTCCGGGTGCATGTTCACCGGAAAAGAAGACTTGAATGCCTAAGCCTTGCGTTCCCATTTTAAATCTCTATCCACTCCAGCCTGAGATACCTAAATAACACTGTTTTGACTGGCCTCTATTCACTGTGGGCAGCCCTCTGGAAAGAAAAGGAGTTTCTCTAAGGAAACACGGTGCTTCCATAGCATGGGTGGGAGTTCCTCCTGTCATGCTCTAGAGCTACAGGGTAACTTGACGTGAGTCCTTGCCTCAAGCTAAGGCCTGAAAAGCCCTGCTGAAGCGAAAGCGCTTAGCATTTTCCATTATGTCGTATTGGAAGTTCTGCTTTACTTGAACGTTTCTTCACTCTACCAGACACTAGGCACCCTAGTGTAGGCACCCTCTTTCGTACAACTACAGTGAGTACCAGCAGTCTCCTTTACCCTTCTAAGAAACATCCAGACCTAGAAGCCTTTCCCAGTCACACTATGTATTCAGAGTTTAAGGCAACTCGCTGCACCCTTCCTTAGAAAGCTAGGTGGACTCAGCTCTTCAACAGCTCCAGGGATTCTGTTCTCTCACGACATACATGCCATTGAAGTCTGCCTCATTGCTCTCATTGGAGCTACACTAAGAAACACAATCTGCTTCGCCTTCTTCTAGGAACTCTTACCCAAGGACCCCATACCTACAAGAGAAAGGAGGCTTGCATTCCTACTGGAATCTAAGCAAAGTTTTTCCTGTTACACTGCAGGACTTTAGAATAGGTTTAGGCCCGAAGGGTT
The DNA here is from genome assembly GCF_965194825.1 of Balaenoptera physalus. Lineage (NCBI taxonomy): Eukaryota > Metazoa > Chordata > Mammalia > Artiodactyla > Balaenopteridae > Balaenoptera > Balaenoptera physalus. The sequence continues at coordinate 5,789,201 of NC_138902.1, read as the reverse complement.
ACATAGAGCGTTCCAAGAATGAGGGAGTTCGATACATGCAGAAAACCCTGTGAAGAAAAGTTGATTCAGCAAGGGACCAGGGTTTGGCTAGAGTCTCTATTGACTTGTTAGAAATCAGAAGGGTTTCGGCTGCATGTTAACCCGAGAAGGAGACCTGATGGCACAAGCCTTGCTTTCCCATGTTAAATCTCTAAACATGCTTCCCTGAAGAATCCTAAATAACACTGTTTTTACCTGGCTTCTGGTCACTGTAGGCAGCCCTCTCGAAAGAAAAGGAGTTTTCTCTAAGGAAACACGGTGCTTCCATAGCATGGGTGGGAGCTCCTGCTGTCCTGCTCTAGAGCTACAGGGAAACTTGACGTGAGTGTTTGACTCAAGCTAAGGCCTGAAAAGCCTTGCTGAAGCGAAAGCGCTTAGCAGTTTCCATTATGTCGTATTCCAAGTTCTGCTTTACTTGAATGTTTCTTCACTTACCAGACACAAGGCACCCTCGTGTAGGCACCCTTTTTCGTAGAAATACAGTGAGTACCAGCAGTCTTCTTTGCTCTTCTAAGAAACATCCAGACCTGGAAGCCTTTCCCAGTCACTCTATGTAATCAGAGTGTAGGGCAACTCGCTGCACCCTTCCTTAGGAAGCTAGGTGGACTCAGCTCTTCAACAGCTCCAGGGATTCTGTTCTCTCACGTCCTACATGCCATGGAAGTCTGCCTCATTGCCCTCTGTGGAGCTTCACTAAGATACACAATCTGCTTCGCCTACCTCTAGGAACTCTTACCCAATGACCCCATACCTACAGGAGAAAGGAGGCTTGCATTCCTACTGGAACCAAAGCACACTTTTTCCTTTTACACTGCAGGACTTTAGAATAGGCTTAGGCCCTATAGCATACATAGAACGTTCCAAGGATGAGGGAGTTCCATATATGCAGAACACTCTGTGAAGAAAAGGTGATTCAGCAAGGGACCAGGGTGTAGCTAGAGTCTCTTTGGACTTTTTAGATATAAGAAGGTGTCCGGGTGCATGTTCACCGGAAAAGAAGACTTGAATGCCTAAGCCTTGCGTTCCCATTTTAAATCTCTATCCACGCCAGCCTGAGATACCTAAATAACACTGTTTTGACTGGCCTCTATTCACTGTGGGCAGCCCTCTGGAAAGAAAAGGAGTTTCTCTAAGGAAACACGGTGCTTCCATAGCATGGGTGGGAGTTCCTCCTGTCATGCTCTAGAGCTACAGGGTAACTTGACGTGAGTCCTTGCCTCCAGCTAAGGCCTGAAAAGCCCTGCTGAAGCGAAAGTGCTTAGCATTTTCCATTATGTCGTATTGGAAGTTCTGCTTTACTTGAACGTTTCTTCACTCTACCAGACACTAGGCACCCTAGTGTAGGCACCCTCTTTCGTACAACTACAGTGAGTACCAGCAGTCTCCTTTACCCTTCTAAGAAACATCCAGACCTAGAAGCCTTTCCCAGTCACACTATGTATTCAGAGTTTAAGGCAACTCGCTGCACCCTTCCTTAGAAAGCTAGGTGGACTCAGCTCTTCAACAGCTCCAGGGATTCTGTTCTCTCACGACATACATGCCATTGAAGTCTGCCTCATTGCTCTCATTGGAGCTACACTAAGAAACACAATCTGCTTCGCCTTCTTCTAGGAACTCTTACCCAAGGACCCCATACCTACAGGAGAAAGGAGGCTTGCATTCCTACTGGAATCTAAGCAAAGTTTTTCCTGTTACACTGCAGGACTTTAGAATAGGTTCAGTCCCGAAGGGTTACATAGAGCGTTCCAAGAATGAGGGAGTTCGATACATGCAGAAAACCCTGTGAAGAAAAGTTGATTCAGCAAGGGACCAGGGTTTGGCTAGAGTCTCTATTGACTTGTTAGAAATCAGAAGGGTTTCGGCTGCATGTTAACCCGAGAAGGAGACCTGGTGGCACAAGCCTTGCTTTCCCATGTTAAATCTCTAAACATGCTTCCCTGAAGAATCCTAAATAACACTGTTTTTACCTGGCTTCTGGTCACTGTAGGCAGCCCTCTGGAAAGAAAAGGAGTTTTCTCTAAGGAAACACGGTGCTTCCATAGCATGGGTGGGAGCTCCTGCTGTCCTGCTCTAGAGCTACAGGGAAACTTGACGTGAGTGTTTGCCTCAAGCTAAGGCCTGAAAAGCCTTGCTGAAGCGAAAGCGCTTAGCAGTTTCCATTATGTCGTATTCGAAGTTCTGCTTTACTTGAATGTTTCTTCACTTACCAGACACAAGGCACCCTCGTGTAGGCACCCTTTTTCGTAGAAATACAGTGAGTACCAGAAGTCTTCTTTGCTCTTCTAAGAAACATCCAGACCTAGAAGACTTTCCCAGTCACTCTATGTAATCAGAGTGTAGGGCAACTCGCTGCACCCTTCCTTAGGAAGCTAGGTGGACTCAGCTCTTCAACAGCTCCAGGGATTCTGTTCTCTCACGTCCTACATGCCATGGAAGTCTGCCTCATTGCCCTCTGTGGAGCTTCACTAAGATACACAATCTGCTTCGCCTACCTCTAGGAACTCTTACCCAATGACCCCATACCTACAGGAGAAAGGAGGCTTGCATTCCTACTGGAACCAAAGCACACTTTTTCCTTTTACACTGCAGGACTTTAGAATAGGCTTAGGCCCTATAGCATACATAGAACGTTCCAAGGATGAGGGAGTTCCATATATGCAGAACACTCTGTGAAGAAAAGTTGATTCAGCAAGGGACCAGGGTGTAGCTAGAGTCTCTTTGGACTTCTTAGATATAAGAAGGTGTCCGGGTGCATGTTCACCGGAAAAGAAGACTTGAATGCCTACGCCTTGCGTTCCTATTTTAAATCTCTATCCACGCCAGCCTGAGATACCTAAATAACACTGTTTTGACTGGCCTCTATTCACTGTGGGCAGCCCTCTGGAAAGAAAAGGAGTTTCTCTAAGGAAACACGGTGCTTCCATAGCATGGGTGGGAGTTCCTCCTGTCATGCTCTAGAGCTACAGGGTAACTTGATGTGAGTCCTTGCCTCAAGCTAAGGCCTGAAAAGCCCTGCTGAAGCGAAAGCGCTTAGCATTTTCCATTATGTCGTATTGGAAGTTCTGCTTTACTTGAACGTTTCTTCACTCTACCAGACACTAGGCACCCTAGTGTAGGCACCCTCTTTCGTACAACTACAGTGAGTACCAGCAGTCTCCTTTACCCTTCTAAGAAACATCCAGACCTAGAAGCCTTTCCCAGTCACACTATGTATTCAGAGTTTAAGGCAACTCGCTGCACCCTTCCTTAGAAAGCTAGGTGGACTCAGCTCTTCAACAGCTCCAGGGATTCTGTTCTCTCACGACATACATGCCATTGAAGTCTGCCTCATTGCTCTCATTGGAGCTACACTAAGAAACACAATCTGCTTCGCCTTCTTCTAGGAACTCTTACCCAAGGACCCCATACCTACAAGAGAAAGGAGGCTTGCATTCCTACTGGAATCTAAGCAAAGTTTTTCCTGTTACACTGCAGGACTTTAGAATAGGTTTAGGCCCGAAGGGTTACATAGAGCGTTCCAAGAATGAGGGAGTTCGATACATGCAGAAAACCCTGTGAAGAAAAGTTGATTCAGCAAGGGACCAGGGTTTGGCTAGAGTCTCTATTGACTTGTTAGAAATCAGAAGGGTTTCGGCTGCATGTTAACCCGAGAAGGAGACCTGATGGCACAAGCCTTGCTTTCCCATGTTAAATCTCTAAACATGCTTCCCTGAAGAATCCTAAATAACACTGTTTTTACCTGGCTTCTGGTCACTGTAGGCAGCCCTCTCGAAAGAAAAGGAGTTTTCTCTAAGGAAACACGGTGCTTCCATAGCATGGGTGGGAGCTCCTGCTGTCCTGCTCTAGAGCTACAGGGAAACTTGACGTGAGTGTTTGACTCAAGCTAAGGCCTGAAAAGCCTTGCTGAAGCGAAAGCGCTTAGCAGTTTCCATTATGTCGTATTCCAAGTTCTGCTTTACTTGAATGTTTCTTCACTTACCAGACACAAGGCACCCTCGTGTAGGCACCCTTTTTCGTAGAAATACAGTGAGTACCAGCAGTCTTCTTTGCTCTTCTAAGAAACATCCAGACCTGGAAGCCTTTCCCAGTCACTCTATGTAATCAGAGTGTAGGGCAACTCGCTGCACCCTTCCTTAGGAAGCTAGGTGGACTCAGCTCTTCAACAGCTCCAGGGATTCTGTTCTCTCACGTCCTACATGCCATGGAAGTCTGCCTCATTGCCCTCTGTGGAGCTTCACTAAGATACACAATCTGCTTCGCCTACCTCTAGGAACTCTTACCCAATGACCCCATACCTACAGGAGAAAGGAGGCTTGCATTCCTACTGGAACCAAAGCACACTTTTTCCTTTTACACTGCAGGACTTTAGAATAGGCTTAGGCCCTATAGCATACATAGAACGTTCCAAGGATGAGGGAGTTCCATATATGCAGAACACTCTGTGAAGAAAAGGTGATTCAGCAAGGGACCAGGGTGTAGCTAGAGTCTCTTTGGACTTTTTAGATATAAGAAGGTGTCCGGGTGCATGTTCACCGGAAAAGAAGACTTGAATGCCTAAGCCTTGCGTTCCCATTTTAAATCTCTATCCACGCCAGCCTGAGATACCTAAATAACACTGTTTTGACTGGCCTCTATTCACTGTGGGCAGCCCTCTGGAAAGAAAAGGAGTTTCTCTAAGGAAACACGGTGCTTCCATAGCATGGGTGGGAGTTCCTCCTGTCATGCTCTAGAGCTACAGGGTAACTTGACGTGAGTCCTTGCCTCCAGCTAAGGCCTGAAAAGCCCTGCTGAAGCGAAAGTGCTTAGCATTTTCCATTATGTCGTATTGGAAGTTCTGCTTTACTTGAACGTTTCTTCACTCTACCAGACACTAGGCACCCTAGTGTAGGCACCCTCTTTCGTACAACTACAGTGAGTACCAGCAGTCTCCTTTACCCTTCTAAGAAACATCCAGACCTAGAAGCCTTTCCCAGTCACACTATGTATTCAGAGTTTAAGGCAACTCGCTGCACCCTTCCTTAGAAAGCTAGGTGGACTCAGCTCTTCAACAGCTCCAGGGATTCTGTTCTCTCACGACATACATGCCATTGAAGTCTGCCTCATTGCTCTCATTGGAGCTACACTAAGAAACACAATCTGCTTCGCCTTCTTCTAGGAACTCTTACCCAAGGACCCCATACCTACAGGAGAAAGGAGGCTTGCATTCCTACTGGAATCTAAGCAAAGTTTTTCCTGTTACACTGCAGGACTTTAGAATAGGTTCAGTCCCGAAGGGTTACATAGAGCGTTCCAAGAATGAGGGAGTTCGATACATGCAGAAAACCCTGTGAAGAAAAGTTGATTCAGCAAGGGACCAGGGTTTGGCTAGAGTCTCTATTGACTTGTTAGAAATCAGAAGGGTTTCGGCTGCATGTTAACCCGAGAAGGAGACCTGGTGGCACAAGCCTTGCTTTCCCATGTTAAATCTCTAAACATGCTTCCCTGAAGAATCCTAAATAACACTGTTTTTACCTGGCTTCTGGTCACTGTAGGCAGCCCTCTGGAAAGAAAAGGAGTTTTCTCTAAGGAAACACGGTGCTTCCATAGCATGGGTGGGAGCTCCTGCTGTCCTGCTCTAGAGCTACAGGGAAACTTGACGTGAGTGTTTGCCTCAAGCTAAGGCCTGAAAAGCCTTGCTGAAGCGAAAGCGCTTAGCAGTTTCCATTATGTCGTATTCGAAGTTCTGCTTTACTTGAATGTTTCTTCACTTACCAGACACAAGGCACCCTCGTGTAGGCACCCTTTTTCGTAGAAATACAGTGAGTACCAGAAGTCTTCTTTGCTCTTCTAAGAAACATCCAGACCTAGAAGACTTTCCCAGTCACTCTATGTAATCAGAGTGTAGGGCAACTCGCTGCACCCTTCCTTAGGAAGCTAGGTGGACTCAGCTCTTCAACAGCTCCAGGGATTCTGTTCTCTCACGTCCTACATGCCATGGAAGTCTGCCTCATTGCCCTCTGTGGAGCTTCACTAAGATACACAATCTGCTTCGCCTACCTCTAGGAACTCTTACCCAATGACCCCATACCTACAGGAGAAAGGAGGCTTGCATTCCTACTGGAACCAAAGCACACTTTTTCCTTTTACACTGCAGGACTTTAGAATAGGCTTAGGCCCTATAGCATACATAGAACGTTCCAAGGATGAGGGAGTTCCATATATGCAGAACACTCTGTGAAGAAAAGTTGATTCAGCAAGGGACCAGGGTGTAGCTAGAGTCTCTTTGGACTTTTTAGATATAAGAAGGTGTCCGGGTGCATGTTCACCGGAAAAGAAGACTTGAATGCCTAAGCCTTGCGTTCCCATTTTAAATCTCTATCCACGCCAGCCTGAGATACCTAAATAACACTGTTTTGACTGGCCTCTATTCACTGTGGGCAGCCCTCTGGAAAGAAAAGGAGTTTCTCTAAGGAAACACGGTGCTTCCATAGCATGGGTGGGAGTTCCTCCTGTCATGCTCTAGAGCTACAGGGTAACTTGACGTGAGTCCTTGCCTCAAGCTAAGGCCTGAAAAGCCCTGCTGAAGCGAAAGCGCTTAGCATTTTCCATTATGTCGTAGTGGAAGTTCTGCTTTACTTGAACGTTTCTTCACTCTACCAGACACTAGGCACCCTAGTGTAGGCACCCTCTTTCGTACAACTACAGTGAGTACCAGCAGTCTCCTTTACCCTTCTAAGAAACATCCAGACCTAGAAGCCTTTCCCAGTCACACTATGTATTCAGAGTTTAAGGCAACTCGCTGCACCCTTCCTTAGAAAGCTAGGTGGACTCAGCTCTTCAACAGCTCCAGGGATTCTGTTCTCTCACGACATACATGCCATTGAAGTCTGCCTCATTGCTCTCATTGGAGCTACACTAAGAAACACAATCTGCTTCGCCTTCTTCTAGGAACTCTTACCCAAGGACCCCATACCTACAAGAGAAAGGAGGCTTGCATTCCTACTGGAATCTAAGCAAAGTTTTTCCTGTTACACTGCAGGACTTTAGAATAGGTTTAGGCCCGAAGGGTTACATAGAGCGTTCCAAGAATGAGGGAGTTCGATACATGCAGAAAACCCTGTGAAGAAAAGTTGATTCAGCAAGGGACCAGGGTTTGGCTAGAGTCTCTATTGACTTGTTAGAAATCAGAAGGGTTTCGGCTGCATGTTAACCCGAGAAGGAGACCTGATGGCACAAGCCTTGCTTTCCCATGTTAAATCTCTAAACATGCTTCCCTGAAGAATCCTAAATAACACTGTTTTTACCTGGCTTCTGGTCACTGTAGGCAGCCCTCTGGAAAGAAAAGGAGTTTTCTCTAAGGAAACACGGTGCTTCCATAGCATGGGTGGGAGCTCCTGCTGTCCTGCTCTAGAGCTACAGGGAAACTTGACGTGAGTGTTTGCCTCAAGCTAAGGCCTGAAAAGCCTTGCTGAAGCGAAAGCGCTTAGCAGTTTCCATTATGTCGTATTCCAAGTTCTGCTTTACTTGAATGTTTCTTCACTTACCAGACACAAGGCACCCTCGTGTAGGCACCCTTTTTCGTAGAAATACAGTGAGTACCAGCAGTCTTCTTTGCTCTTCTAAGAAACATCCAGACCTAGAAGCCTTTCCCAGTCACTCTATGTAATCAGAGTGTAGGGCAACTCGCTGCACCCTTCCTTAGGAAGCTAGGTGGACTCAGCTCTTCAACAGCTCCAGGGATTCTGTTCTCTCACGTCCTACATGCCATGGAAGTCTGCCTCATTGCCCTCTGTGGAGCTTCACTAAGATACACAATCTGCTTCGCCTACCTCTAGGAACTCTTACCCAATGACCCCATACCTACAGGAGAAAGGAGGCTTGCATTCCTACTGGAACCAAAGCACACTTTTTCCTTTTACACTGCAGGACTTTAGAATAGGCTTAGGCCCTATAGCATACATAGAACGTTCCAAGGATGAGGGAGTTCCATATATGCAGAACACTCTGTGAAGAAAAGTTGATTCAGCAAGGGACCAGGGTGTAGCTAGAGTCTCTTTGGACTTTTTAGATATAAGAAGGTGTCCGGGTGCATGTTCACCGGAAAAGAAGACTTGAATGCCTAAGCCTTGCGTTCCCATTTTAAATCTCTATCCACTCCAGCCTGAGATACCTAAATAACACTGTTTTGACTGGCCTCTATTCACTGTGGGCAGCCCTCTGGAAAGAAAAGGAGTTTCTCTAAGGAAACACGGTGCTTCCATAGCATGGGTGGGAGTTCCTCCTGTCATGCTCTAGAGCTACAGGGTAACTTGACGTGAGTCCTTCCCTCAAGCTAAGGCCTGAAAAGCCCTGCTGAAGCGAAAGCGCTTAGCATTTTCCATTATGTCGTATTGGAAGTTCTGCTTTACTTGAACGTTTCTTCACTCTACCAGACACTAGGCACCCTAGTGTAGGCACCCTCTTTCGTACAACTACAGTGAGTACCAGCAGTCTCCTTTACCCTTCTAAGAAACATCCAGACCTAGAAGCCTTTCCCAGTCACACTATGTATTCAGAGTTTAAGGCAACTCGCTGCACCCTTCCTTAGAAAGCTAGGTGGACTCAGCTCTTCAACAGCTCCAGGGATTCTGTTCTCTCACGACATACATGCCATTGAAGTCTGCCTCATTGCTCTCATTGGAGCTACACTAAGAAACACAATCTGCTTCGCCTTCTTCTAGGAACTCTTACCCAAGGACCCCATACCTACAAGAGAAAGGAGGCTTGCATTCCTACTGGAATCTAAGCAAAGTTTTTCCTGTTACACTGCAGGACTTTAGAATAGGTTTAGGCCCGAAGGGTTACATAGAGCGTTCCAAGAATGAGGGAGTTCGATACATGCAGAAAACCCTGTGAAGAAAAGTTGATTCAGCAAGGGACCAGGGTTTGGCTAGAGTCTCTATTGACTTGTTAGAAATCAGAAGGGTTTCGGCTGCATGTTAACCCGAGAAGGAGACCTGATGGCACAAGCCTTGCTTTCCCATGTTAAATCTCTAAACATGCTTCCCTGAAGAATCCTAAATAACACTGTTTTTACCTGGCTTCTGGTCACTGTAGGCAGCCCTCTCGAAAGAAAAGGAGTTTTCTCTAAGGAAACACGGTGCTTCCATAGCATGGGTGGGAGCTCCTGCTGTCCTGCTCTAGAGCTACAGGGAAACTTGACGTGAGTGTTTGACTCAAGCTAAGGCCTGAAAAGCCTTGCTGAAGCGAAAGCGCTTAGCAGTTTCCATTATGTCGTATTCCAAGTTCTGCTTTACTTGAATGTTTCTTCACTTACCAGACACAAGGCACCCTCTTGTAGGCACCCTTTTTCGTAGAAATACAGTGAGTACCAGCAGTCTTCTTTGCTCTTCTAAGAAACATCCAGACCTGGAAGCCTTTCCCAGTCACTCTATGTAATCAGAGTGTAGGGCAACTCGCTGCACCCTTCCTTAGGAAGCTAGGTGGACTCAGCTCTTCAACAGCTCCAGGGATTCTGTTCTCTCACGTCCTACATGCCATGGAAGTCTGCCTCATTGCCCTCTGTGGAGCTTCACTAAGATACACAATCTGCTTCGCCTACCTCTAGGAACTCTTACCCAATGACCCCATACCTACAGGAGAAAGGAGGCTTGCATTCCTACTGGAACCAAAGCACACTTTTTCCTTTTACACTGCAGGACTTTAGAATAGGCTTAGGCCCTATAGCATACATAGAACGTTCCAAGGATGAGGGAGTTCCATATATGCAGAACACTCTGTGAAGAAAAGGTGATTCAGCAAGGGACCAGGGTGTAGCTAGAGTCTCTTTGGACTTTTTAGATATAAGAAGGTGTCCGGGTGCATGTTCACCGGAAAAGAAGACTTGAATGCCTAAGCCTTGCGTTCCCATTTTAAATCTCTATCCACGCCAGCCTGAGATACCTAAATAACACTGTTTTGACTGGCCTCTATTCACTGTGGGCAGCCCTCTGGAAAGAAAAGGAGTTTCTCTAAGGAAACACGGTGCTTCCATAGCATGGGTGGGAGTTCCTCCTGTCATGCTCTAGAGCTACAGGGTAACTTGACGTGAGTCCTTGCCTCCAGCTAAGGCCTGAAAAGCCCTGCTGAAGCGAAAGTGCTTAGCATTTTCCATTATGTCGTATTGGAAGTTCTGCTTTACTTGAACGTTTCTTCACTCTACCAGACACTAGGCACCCTAGTGTAGGCACCCTCTTTCGTACAACTACAGTGAGTACCAGCAGTCTCCTTTACCCTTCTAAGAAACATCCAGACCTAGAAGCCTTTCCCAGTCACACTATGTATTCAGAGTTTAAGGCAACTCGCTGCACCCTTCCTTAGAAAGCTAGGTGGACTCAGCTCTTCAACAGCTCCAGGGATTCTGTTCTCTCACGACATACATGCCATTGAAGTCTGCCTCATTGCTCTCATTGGAGCTACACTAAGAAACACAATCTGCTTCGCCTTCTTCTAGGAACTCTTACCCAAGGACCCCATACCTACAGGAGAAAGGAGGCTTGCATTCCTACTGGAATCTAAGCAAAGTTTTTCCTGTTACACTGCAGGACTTTAGAATAGGTTCAGTCCCGAAGGGTTACATAGAGCGTTCCAAGAATGAGGGAGTTCGATACATGCAGAAAACCCTGTGAAGAAAAGTTGATTCAGCAAGGGACCAGGGTTTGGCTAGAGTCTCTATTGACTTGTTAGAAATCAGAAGGGTTTCGGCTGCATGTTAACCCGAGAAGGAGACCTGGTGGCACAAGCCTTGCTTTCCCATGTTAAATCTCTAAACATGCTTCCCTGAAGAATCCTAAATAACACTGTTTTTACCTGGCTTCTGGTCACTGTAGGCAGCCCTCTGGAAAGAAAAGGAGTTTTCTCTAAGGAAACACGGTGCTTCCATAGCATGGGTGGGAGCTCCTGCTGTCCTGCTCTAGAGCTACAGGGAAACTTGACGTGAGTGTTTGCCTCAAGCTAAGGCCTGAAAAGCCTTGCTGAAGCGAAAGCGCTTAGCAGTTTCCATTATGTCGTATTCGAAGTTCTGCTTTACTTGAATGTTTCTTCACTTACCAGACACAAGGCACCCTCGTGTAGGCACCCTTTTTCGTAGAAATACAGTGAGTACCAGCAGTCTTCTTTGCTCTTCTAAGAAACATCCAGACCTAGAAGACTTTCCCAGTCACTCTATGTAATCAGAGTGTAGGGCAACTCGCTGCACCCTTCCTTAGGAAGCTAGGTGGACTCAGCTCTTCAACAGCTCCAGGGATTCTGTTCTCTCACGTCCTACATGCCATGGAAGTCTGCCTCATTGCCCTCTGTGGAGCTTCACTAAGATACACAATCTGCTTCGCCTACCTCTAGGAACTCTTACCCAATGACCCCATACCTACAGGAGAAAGGAGGCTTGCATTCCTACTGGAACCAAAGCACACTTTTTCCTTTTACACTGCAGGACTTTAGAATAGGCTTAGGCCCTATAGCATACATAGAACGTTCCAAGGATGAGGGAGTTCCATATATGCAGAACACTCTGTGAAGAAAAGTTGATTCAGCAAGGGACCAGGGTGTAGCTAGAGTCTCTTTGGACTTCTTAGATATAAGAAGGTGTCCGGGTGCATGTTCACCGGAAAAGAAGACTTGAATGCCTACGCCTTGCGTTCCTATTTTAAATCTCTATCCACGCCAGCCTGAGATACCTAAATAACACTGTTTTGACTGGCCTCTATTCACTGTGGGCAGCCCTCTGGAAAGAAAAGGAGTTTCTCTAAGGAAACACGGTGCTTCCATAGCATGGGTGGGAGTTCCTCCTGTCATGCTCTAGAGCTACAGGGTAACTTGATGTGAGTCCTTGCCTCAAGCTAAGGCCTGAAAAGCCCTGCTGAAGCGAAAGCGCTTAGCATTTTCCATTATGTCGTATTGGAAGTTCTGCTTTACTTGAACGTTTCTTCACTCTACCAGACACTAGGCACCCTAGTGTAGGCACCCTCTTTCGTACAACTACAGTGAGTACCAGCAGTCTCCTTTACCCTTTTAAGAAACATCCAGACCTAGAAGCCTTTCCCAGTCACACTATGTATTCAGAGTTTAAGGCAACTCGCTGCACCCTTCCTTAGAAAGCTAGGTGGACTCAGCTCTTCAACAGCTCCAGGGATTCTGTTCTCTCACGACATACATGCCATTGAAGTCTGCCTCATTGCTCTCATTGGAGCTACACTAAGAAACACAATCTGCTTCGCCTTCTTCTAGGAACTCTTACCCAAGGACCCCATACCTACAGGAGAAAGGAGGCTTGCATTCCTACTGGAATCTAAGCAAAGTTTTTCCTGTTACACTGCAGGACTTTAGAATAGGTTTAGGCCCGAAGGGTTACATAGAGCGTTCCAAGAATGAGGGAGTTCGATACATGCAGAAAACCCTGTGAAGAAAAGTTGATTCAGCAAGGGACCAGGGTTTGGCTAGAGTCTCTATTGACTTGTTAGAAATCAGAAGGGTTTCGGCTGCATGTTAACCCGAGAAGGAGACCTGATGGCACAAGCCTTGCTTTCCCATGTTAAATCTCTAAACATGCTTCCCTGAAGAATCCTAAATAACACTGTTTTACCTGGCTTCTGGTCACTGTAGGCAGCCCTCTCGAAAGAAAAGGAGTTTTCTCTAAGGAAACACGGTGCTTCCATAGCATGGGTGGGAGCTCCTGCTGTCCTGCTCTAGAGCTACAGGGAAACTTGACGTGAGTGTTTGCCTCAAGCTAAGGCCTGAAAAGCCTTGCTGAAGCGAAAGCGCTTAGCAGTTTCCATTATGTCGTATTCGAAGTTCTGCTTTACTTGAATGTTTCTTCACTTACCAGACACAAGGCACCCTCGTGTAGGCACCCTTTTTCGTACAAATACAGTGAGTACCAGCAGTCTTCTTTGCTCTTCTAAGAAACATCCAGACCTAGAAGCCTTTCCCAGTCACTCTATGTAATCAGAGTGTAGGGCAACTCGCTGCACCCTTCCTTAGGAAGCTAGGTGGACTCAGCTCTTCAACAGCTCCAGGGATTCTGTTCTCTCACGTCCTACATGCCATGGAAGTCTGCCTCATTGCCCTCTGTGGAGCTTCACTAAGATACACAATCTGCTTCGCCTACCTCTAGGAACTCTTACCCAATGACCCCATACCTACAGGAGAAAGGAGGCTTGCATTCCTACTGGAACCAAAGCACAGTTTTTCCTTTTACACTGCAGGACTTTAGAATAGGCTTAGGCCCTATAGCATACATAGAACGTTCCAAGGATGAGGGAGTTCCATATATGCAGAACACTCTGTGAAGAAAAGTTGATTCAGCAAGGGACCAGGGTGTAGCTAGAGTCTCTTTGGACTTTTTAGATATAAGAAGGTGTCCGGGTGCATGTTCACCGGAAAAGAAGACTTGAATGCCTAAGCCTTGCGTTCCCATTTTAAATCTCTATCCACGCCAGCCTGAGATACCTAAATAACACTGTTTTGACTGGCCTCTATTCACTGTGGGCAGCCCTCTGGAAAGAAAAGGAGTTTCTCTAAGGAAACACGGTGCTTCCATAGCATGGGTGGGAGTTCCTCCTGTCATGCTCTAGAGCTACAGGGTAACTTGACGTGAGTCCTTGCCTCAAGCTAAGGCCTGAAAAGCCCTGCTGAAGCGAAAGCGCTTAGCATTTTCCATTATGTCGTAGTGGAAGTTCTGCTTTACTTGAACGTTTCTTCACTCTACCAGACACTAGGCACCCTAGTGTAGGCACCCTCTTTCGTACAACTACAGTGAGTACCAGCAGTCTCCTTTACCCTTCTAAGAAACATCCAGACCTAGAAGCCTTTCCCAGTCACACTATGTATTCAGAGTTTAAGGCAACTCGCTGCACCCTTCCTTAGAAAGCTAGGTGGACTCAGCTCTTCAACAGCTCCAGGGATTCTGTTCTCTCACGACATACATGCCATTGAAGTCTGCCTCATTGCTCTCATTGGAGCTACACTAAGAAACACAATCTGCTTCGCCTTCTTCTAGGAACTCTTACCCAAGGACCCCATACCTACAAGAGAAAGGAGGCTTGCATTCCTACTGGAATCTAAGCAAAGTTTTTCCTGTTACACTGCAGGACTTTAGAATAGGTTTAGGCCCGAAGGGTTACATAGAGCGTTCCAAGAATGAGGGAGTTCGATACATGCAGAAAACCCTGTGAAGAAAAGTTGATTCAGCAAGGGACCAGGGTTTGGCTAGAGTCTCTATTGACTTGTTAGAAATCAGAAGGGTTTCGGCTGCATGTTAACCCGAGAAGGAGACCTGATGGCACAAGCCTTGCTTTCCCATGTTAAATCTCTAAACATGCTTCCCTGAAGAATCCTAAATAACACTGTTTTTACCTGGCTTCTGGTCACTGTAGGCAGCCCTCTGGAAAGAAAAGGAGTTTTCTCTAAGGAAACACGGTGCTTCCATAGCATGGGTGGGAGCTCCTGCTGTCCTGCTCTAGAGCTACAGGGAAACTTGACGTGAGTGTTTGCCTCAAGCTAAGGCCTGAAAAGCCTTGCTGAAGCGAAAGCGCTTAGCAGTTTCCATTATGTCGTATTCCAAGTTCTGCTTTACTTGAATGTTTCTTCACTTACCAGACACAAGGCACCCTCGTGTAGGCACCCTTTTTCGTAGAAATACAGTGAGTACCAGCAGTCTTCTTTGCTCTTCTAAGAAACATCCAGACCTAGAAGCCTTTCCCAGTCACTCTATGTAATCAGAGTGTAGGGCAACTCGCTGCACCCTTCCTTAGGAAGCTAGGTGGACTCAGCTCTTCAACAGCTCCAGGGATTCTGTTCTCTCACGTCCTACATGCCATGGAAGTCTGCCTCATTGCCCTCTGTGGAGCTTCACTAAGATACACAATCTGCTTCGCCTACCTCTAGGAACTCTTACCCAATGACCCCATACCTACAGGAGAAAGGAGGCTTGCATTCCTACTGGAACCAAAGCACACTTTTTCCTTTTACACTGCAGGACTTTAGAATAGGCTTAGGCCCTATAGCATACATAGAACGTTCCAAGGATGAGGGAGTTCCATATATGCAGAACACTCTGTGAAGAAAAGTTGATTCAGCAAGGGACCAGGGTGTAGCTAGAGTCTCTTTGGACTTTTTAGATATAAGAAGGTGTCCGGGTGCATGTTCACCGGAAAAGAAGACTTGAATGCCTAAGCCTTGCGTTCCCATTTTAAATCTCTATCCACTCCAGCCTGAGATACCTAAATAACACTGTTTTGACTGGCCTCTATTCACTGTGGGCAGCCCTCTGGAAAGAAAAGGAGTTTCTCTAAGGAAACACGGTGCTTCCATAGCATGGGTGGGAGTTCCTCCTGTCATGCTCTAGAGCTACAGGGTAACTTGACGTGAGTCCTTGCCTCAAGCTAAGGCCTGAAAAGCCCTGCTGAAGCGAAAGCGCTTAGCATTTTCCATTATGTCGTATTGGAAGTTCTGCTTTACTTGAACGTTTCTTCACTCTACCAGACACTAGGCACCCTAGTGTAGGCACCCTCTTTCGTACAACTACAGTGAGTACCAGCAGTCTCCTTTACCCTTCTAAGAAACATCCAGACCTAGAAGCCTTTCCCAGTCACACTATGTATTCAGAGTTTAAGGCAACTCGCTGCACCCTTCCTTAGAAAGCTAGGTGGACTCAGCTCTTCAACAGCTCCAGGGATTCTGTTCTCTCACGACATACATGCCATTGAAGTCTGCCTCATTGCTCTCATTGGAGCTACACTAAGAAACACAATCTGCTTCGCCTTCTTCTAGGAACTCTTACCCAAGGACCCCATACCTACAAGAGAAAGGAGGCTTGCATTCCTACTGGAATCTAAGCAAAGTTTTTCCTGTTACACTGCAGGACTTTAGAATAGGTTTAGGCCCGAAGGGTTACATAGAGCGTTCCAAGAATGAGGGAGTTCGATACATGCAGAAAACCCTGTGAAGAAAAGTTGATTCAGCAAGGGACCAGGGTTTGGCTAGAGTCTCTATTGACTTGTTAGAAATCAGAAGGGTTTCGGCTGCATGTTAACCCGAGAAGGAGACCTGATGGCACAAGCCTTGCTTTCCCATGTTAAATCTCTAAACATGCTTCCCTGAAGAATCCTAAATAACACTGTTTTTACCTGGCTTCTGGTCACTGTAGGCAGCCCTCTCGAAAGAAAAGGAGTTTTCTCTAAGGAAACACGGTGCTTCCATAGCATGGGTGGGAGCTCCTGCTGTCCTGCTCTAGAGCTACAGGGAAACTTGACGTGAGTGTTTGACTCAAGCTAAGGCCTGAAAAGCCTTGCTGAAGCGAAAGCGCTTAGCAGTTTCCATTATGTCGTATTCCAAGTTCTGCTTTACTTGAATGTTTCTTCACTTACCAGACACAAGGCACCCTCGTGTAGGCACCCTTTTTCGTAGAAATACAGTGAGTACCAGCAGTCTTCTTTGCTCTTCTAAGAAACATCCAGACCTGGAAGCCTTTCCCAGTCACTCTATGTAATCAGAGTGTAGGGCAACTCGCTGCACCCTTCCTTAGGAAGCTAGGTGGACTCAGCTCTTCAACAGCTCCAGGGATTCTGTTCTCTCACGTCCTACATGCCATGGAAGTCTGCCTCATTGCCCTCTGTGGAGCTTCACTAAGATACACAATCTGCTTCGCCTACCTCTAGGAACTCTTACCCAATGACCCCATACCTACAGGAGAAAGGAGGCTTGCATTCCTACTGGAACCAAAGCACACTTTTTCCTTTTACACTGCAGGACTTTAGAATAGGCTTAGGCCCTATAGCATACATAGAACGTTCCAAGGATGAGGGAGTTCCATATATGCAGAACACTCTGTGAAGAAAAGGTGATTCAGCAAGGGACCAGGGTGTAGCTAGAGTCTCTTTGGACTTTTTAGATATAAGAAGGTGTCCGGGTGCATGTTCACCGGAAAAGAAGACTTGAATGCCTAAGCCTTGCGTTCCCATTTTAAATCTCTATCCACGCCAGCCTGAGATACCTAAATAACACTGTTTTGACTGGCCTCTATTCACTGTGGGCAGCCCTCTGGAAAGAAAAGGAGTTTCTCTAAGGAAACACGGTGCTTCCATAGCATGGGTGGGAGTTCCTCCTGTCATGCTCTAGAGCTACAGGGTAACTTGACGTGAGTCCTTGCCTCCAGCTAAGGCCTGAAAAGCCCTGCTGAAGCGAAAGCGCTTAGCATTTTCCATTATGTCGTATTGGAAGTTCTGCTTTACTTGAACGTTTCTTCACTCTACCAGACACTAGGCACCCTAGTGTAGGCACCCTCTTTCGTACAACTACAGTGAGTACCAGCAGTCTCCTTTACCCTTCTAAGAAACATCCAGACCTAGAAGCCTTTCCCAGTCACACTATGTATTCAGAGTTTAAGGCAACACGCTGCACCCTTCCTTAGAAAGCTAGGTGGACTCAGCTCTTCAACAGCTCCAGGGATTCTGTTCTCTCACGACATACATGCCATTGAAGTCTGCCTCATTGCTCTCATTGGAGCTACACTAAGAAACACAATCTGCTTCGCCTTCTTCTAGGAACTCTTACCCAAGGACCCCATACCTACAGGAGAAAGGAGGCTTGCATTCCTACTGGAATCTAAGCAAAGTTTTTCCTGTTACACTGCAGGACTTTAGAATAGGTTCAGTCCCGAAGGGTTACATAGAGCGTTCCAAGAATGAGGGAGTTCGATACATGCAGAAAACCCTGTGAAGAAAAGTTGATTCAGCAAGGGACCAGGGTTTGGCTAGAGTCTCTATTGACTTGTTAGAAATCAGAAGGGTTTCGGCTGCATGTTAACCCGAGAAGGAGACCTGGTGGCACAAGCCTTGCTTTCCCATGTTAAATCTCTAAACATGCTTCCCTGAAGAATCCTAAATAACACTGTTTTACCTGGCTTCTGGTCACTGTAGGCAGCCCTCTCGAAAGAAAAGGAGTTTTCTCTAAGGAAACACGGTGCTTCCATAGCATGGGTGGGAGCTCCTGCTGTCCTGCTCTAGAGCTACAGGGAAACTTGACGTGAGTGTTTGCCTCAAGCTAAGGCCTGAAAAGCCTTGCTGAAGCGAAAGCGCTTAGCAGTTTCCATTATGTCGTATTCGAAGTTCTGCTTTACTTGAATGTTTCTTCACTTACCAGACACAAGGCACCCTCGTGTAGGCACCCTTTTTCGTACAAATACAGTGAGTACCAGCAGTCTTCTTTGCTCTTCTAAGAAACATCCAGACCTAGAAGCCTTTCCCAGTCACTCTATGTAATCAGAGTGTAGGGCAACTCGCTGCACCCTTCCTTAGGAAGCTAGGTGGACTCAGCTCTTCAACAGCTCCAGGGATTCTGTTCTCTCACGTCCTACATGCCATGGAAGTCTGCCTCATTGCCCTCTGTGGAGCTTCACTAAGATACACAATCTGCTTCGCCTACCTCTAGGAACTCTTACCCAATGACCCCATACCTACAGGAGAAAGGAGGCTTGCATTCCTACTGGAACCAAAGCACAGTTTTTCCTTTTACACTGCAGGACTTTAGAATAGGCTTAGGCCCTATAGCATACATAGAACGTTCCAAGGATGAGGGAGTTCCATATATGCAGAACACTCTGTGAAGAAAAGTTGATTCAGCAAGGGACCAGGGTGTAGCTAGAGTCTCTTTGGACTTTTTAGATATAAGAAGGTGTCCGGGTGCATGTTCACCGGAAAAGAAGACTTGAATGCCTAAGCCTTGCGTTCCCATTTTAAATCTCTATCCACGCCAGCCTGAGATACCTAAATAACACTGTTTTGACTGGCCTCTATTCACTGTGGGCAGCCCTCTGGAAAGAAAAGGAGTTTCTCTAAGGAAACACGGTGCTTCCATAGCATGGGTGGGAGTTCCTCCTGTCATGCTCTAGAGCTACAGGGTAACTTGACGTGAGTCCTTGCCTCAAGCTAAGGCCTGAAAAGCCCTGCTGAAGCGAAAGCGCTTAGCATTTTCCATTATGTCGTAGTGGAAGTTCTGCTTTACTTGAACGTTTCTTCACTCTACCAGACACTAGGCACCCTAGTGTAGGCACCCTCTTTCGTACAACTACAGTGAGTACCAGCAGTCTCCTTTACCCTTCTAAGAAACATCCAGACCTAGAAGCCTTTCCCAGTCACACTATGTATTCAGAGTTTAAGGCAACTCGCTGCACCCTTCCTTAGAAAGCTAGGTGGACTCAGCTCTTCAACAGCTCCAGGGATTCTGTTCTCTCACGACATACATGCCATTGAAGTCTGCCTCATTGCTCTCATTGGAGCTACACTAAGAAACACAATCTGCTTCGCCTTCTTCTAGGAACTCTTACCCAAGGACCCCATACCTACAAGAGAAAGGAGGCTTGCATTCCTACTGGAATCTAAGCAAAGTTTTTCCTGTTACACTGCAGGACTTTAGAATAGGTTTAGGCCCGAAGGGTTACATAGAGCGTTCCAAGAATGAGGGAGTTCGATACATGCAGAAAACCCTGTGAAGAAAAGTTGATTCAGCAAGGGACCAGGGTTTGGCTAGAGTCTCTATTGACTTGTTAGAAATCAGAAGGGTTTCGGCTGCATGTTAACCCGAGAAGGAGACCTGATGGCACAAGCCTTGCTTTCCCATGTTAAATCTCTAAACATGCTTCCCTGAAGAATCCTAAATAACACTGTTTTTACCTGGCTTCTGGTCACTGTAGGCAGCCCTCTGGAAAGAAAAGGAGTTTTCTCTAAGGAAACACGGTGCTTCCATAGCATGGGTGGGAGCTCCTGCTGTCCTGCTCTAGAGCTACAGGGAAACTTGACGTGAGTGTTTGACTCAAGCTAAGGCCTGAAAAGCCTTGCTGAAGCGAAAGCGCTTAGCAGTTTCCATTATGTCGTATTCCAAGTTCTGCTTTACTTGAATGTTTCTTCACTTACCAGACACAAGGCACCCTCGTGTAGGCACCCTTTTTCGTAGAAATACAGTGAGTACCAGCAGTCTTCTTTGCTCTTCTAAGAAACATCCAGACCTACAAGCCTTTCCCAGTCACTCTATGTAATCAGAGTGTAGGGCAACTCGCTGCACCCTTCCTTAGGAAGCTAGGTGGACTCAGCTCTTCAACAGCTCCAGGGATTCTGTTCTCTCACGTCCTACATGCCATGGAAGTCTGCCTCATTGCCCTCTGTGGAGCTTCACTAAGATACACAATCTGCTTCGCCTACCTCTAGGAACTCTTACCCAATGACCCCATACCTACAGGAGAAAGGAGGCTTGCATTCCTACTGGAACCAAAGCACAGTTTTTCCTTTTACACTGCAGGACTTTAGAATAGGCTTAGGCCCTATAGCATACATAGAACGTTCCAAGGATGAGGGAGTTCCATATATGCAGAACACTCTGTGAAGAAAAGGTGATTCAGCAAGGGACCAGGGTGTAGCTAGAGTCTCTTTGGACTTTTTAGATATAAGAAGGTGTCCGGGTGCATGTTCACCGGAAAAGAAGACTTGAATGCCTAAGCCTTGCGTTCCCATTTTAAATCTCTATCCACGCCAGCCTGAGATACCTAAATAACACTGTTTTGACTGGCCTCTATTCACTGTGGGCAGCCCTCTGGAAAGAAAAGGAGTTTCTCTAAGGAAACACGGTGCTTCCATAGCATGGGTGGGAGTTCCTCCTGTCATGCTCTAGAGCTACAGGGTAACTTGACGTGAGTCCTTGCCTCCAGCTAAGGCCTGAAAAGCCCTGCTGAAGCGAAAGCGCTTAGCATTTTCCATTATGTCGTATTGGAAGTTCTGCTTTACTTGAACGTTTCTTCACTCTACCAGACACTAGGCACCCTAGTGTAGGCACCCTCTTTCGTACAACTACAGTGAGTACCAGCAGTCTCCTTTACCCTTCTAAGAAACATCCAGACCTAGAAGCCTTTCCCAGTCACACTATGTATTCAGAGTTTAAGGCAACTCGCTGCACCCTTCCTTAGAAAGCTAGGTGGACTCAGCTCTTCAACAGCTCCAGGGATTCTGTTCTCTCACGACATACATGCCATTGAAGTCTGCCTCATTGCTCTCATTGGAGCTACACTAAGAAACACAATCTGCTTCGCCTTCTTCTAGGAACTCTTACCCAAGGACCCCATACCTACAGGAGAAAGGAGGCTTGCATTCCTACTGGAATCTAAGCAAAGTTTTTCCTGTTACACTGCAGGACTTTAGAATAGGTTCAGGCCCGAAGGGTTACATAGAGCGTTCCAAGAATGAGGGAGTTCGATACATGCAGAAAACCCTGTGAAGAAAAGTTGATTCAGCAAGGGACCAGGGTTTGGCTAGAGTCTCTATTGACTTGTTAGAAATCAGAAGGGTTTCGGCTGCATGTTAACCCGAGAAGGAGACCTGGTGGCACAAGCCTTGCTTTCCCATGTTAAATCTCTAAACATGCTTCCCTGAAGAATCCTAAATAACACTGTTTTTACCTGGCTTCTGGTCACTGTAGGCAGCCCTCTGGAAAGAAAAGGAGTTTTCTCTAAGGAAACACGGTGCTTCCATAGCATGGGTGGGAGCTCCTGCTGTCCTGCTCTAGAGCTACAGGGAAACTTGACGTGAGTGTTTGCCTCAAGCTAAGGCCTGAAAAGCCTTGCTGAAGCGAAAGCGCTTAGCAGTTTCCATTATGTCGTATTCGAAGTTCTGCTTTACTTGAATGTTTCTTCACTTACCAGACACAAGGCACCCTCGTGTAGGCACCCTTTTTCGTAGAAATACAGTGAGTACCAGCAGTCTTCTTTGCTCTTCTAAGAAACATCCAGACCTAGAAGACTTTCCCAGTCACTCTATGTAATCAGAGTGTAGGGCAACTCGCTGCACCCTTCCTTAGGAAGCTAGGTGGACTCAGCTCTTCAACAGCTCCAGGGATTCTGTTCTCTCACGTCCTACATGCCATGGAAGTCTGCCTCATTGCCCTCTGTGGAGCTTCACTAAGATACACAATCTGCTTCGCCTACCTCTAGGAACTCTTACCCAATGACCCCATACCTACAGGAGAAAGGAGGCTTGCATTCCTACTGGAACCAAAGCACACTTTTTCCTTTTACACTGCAGGACTTTAGAATAGGCTTAGGCCCTATAGCATACATAGAACGTTCCAAGGATGAGGGAGTTCCATATATGCAGAACACTCTGTGAAGAAAAGTTGATTCAGCAAGGGACCAGGGTGTAGCTAGAGTCTCTTTGGACTTCTTAGATATAAGAAGGTGTCCGGGTGCATGTTCACCGGAAAAGAAGACTTGTATGCCTAAGCCTTGCGTTCCTATTTTAAATCTCTATCCACGCCAGCCTGAGATACCTAAATAACACTGTTTTGACTGGCCTCTATTCACTGTGGGCAGCCCTCTGGAAAGAAAAGGAGTTTCTCTAAGGAAACACGGTGCTTCCATAGCATGGGTGGGTGTTCCTCCTGTCATGCTCTAGAGCTACAGGGTAACTTGATGTGAGTCCTTGCCTCAAGCTAAGGCCTGAAAAGCCCTGCTGAAGCGAAAGCGCTTAGCATTTTCCATTATGTCGTATTGGAAGTTCTGCTTTACTTGAACGTTTCTTCACTCTACCAGACACTAGGCACCCTAGTGTAGGCACCCTCTTTCGTACAACTACAGTGAGTACCAGCAGTCTCCTTTACCCTTTTAAGAAACATCCAGACCTAGAAGCCTTTCCCAGTCACACTATGTATTCAGAGTTTAAGGCAACTCGCTGCACCCTTCCTTAGAAAGCTAGGTGGACTCAGCTCTTCAACAGCTCCAGGGATTCTGTTCTCTCACGACATACATGCCATTGAAGTCTGCCTCATTGCTCTCATTGGAGCTACACTAAGAAACACAATCTGCTTCGCCTTCTTCTAGGAACTCTTACCCAAGGACCCCATACCTACAGGAGAAAGGAGGCTTGCATTCCTACTGGAATCTAAGCAAAGTTTTTCCTGTTACACTGCAGGACTTTAGAATAGGTTCAGGCCCGAAGGGTTACATAGAGCGTTCCAAGAATGAGGGAGTTCGATACATGCAGAAAACCCTGTGAAGAAAAGTTGATTCAGCAAGGGACCAGGGTTTGGCTAGAGTCTCTATTGACTTGTTAGAAATCAGAAGGGTTTCGGCTGCATGTTAACCCGAGAAGGAGACCTGGTGGCACAAGCCTTGCTTTCCCATGTTAAATCTCTAAACATGCTTCCCTGAAGAATCCTAAATAACACTGTTTTTACCTGGCTTCTGGTCACTGTAGGCAGCCCTCTGGAAAGAAAAGGAGTTTTCTCTAAGGAAACACGGTGCTTCCATAGCATGGGTGGGAGCTCCTGCTGTCCTGCTCTAGAGCTACAGGGAAACTTGACGTGAGTGTTTGCCTCAAGCTAAGGCCTGAAAAGCCTTGCTGAAGCGAAAGCGCTTAGCAGTTTCCATTATGTCGTATTCGAAGTTCTGCTTTACTTGAATGTTTCTTCACTTACCAGACACAAGGCACCCTCGTGTAGGCACCCTTTTTCGTACAAATACAGTGAGTACCAGCAGTCTTCTTTGCTCTTCTAAGAAACATCCAGACCTAGAAGCTTTTACCAGTCACTCTATGTAATCAGAGTGTAGGGCAACTCGCTGCACCCTTCCTTAGGAAGCTAGGTGGACTCAGCTCTTCAACAGCTCCAGGGATTCTGTTCTCTCACGTCCTACATGCCATGGAAGTCTGCCTCATTGCCCTCTGTGGAGCTTCACTAAGATACACAATCTGCTTCGCCTACCTCTAGGAACTCTTACCCAATGACCCCATACCTACAGGAGAAAGGAGGCTTGCATTCCTACTGGAACCAAAGCACAGTTTTTCCTTTTACACTGCAGGACTTTAGAATAGGCTTAGGCCCTATAGCATACATAGAACGTTCCAAGGATGAGGGAGTTCCATATATGCAGAACACTCTGTGAAGAAAAGGTGATTCAGCAAGGGACCAGGGTGTAGCTAGAGTCTCTTTGGACTTTTTAGATATAAGAAGGTGTCCGGGTGCATGTTCACCGGAAAAGAAGACTTGAATGCCTAAGCCTTGCGTTCCCATTTTAAATCTCTATCCACGCCAGCCTGAGATACCTAAATAACACTGTTTTGACTGGCCTCTATTCACTGTGGGCAGCCCTCTGGAAAGAAAAGGAGTTTCTCTAAGGAAACACGGTGCTTCCATAGCATGGGTGGGAGTTCCTCCTGTCATGCTCTAGAGCTACAGGGTAACTTGACGTGAGTCCTTGCCTCAAGCTAAGGCCTGAAAAGCCCTGCTGAAGCGAAAGCGCTTAGCATTTTCCATTATGTCGTATTGGAAGTTCTGCTTTACTTGAACGTTTCTTCACTCTACCAGACACTAGGCACCCTAGTGTAGGCACCCTCTTTCGTACAACTACAGTGAGTACCAGCAGTCTCCTTTACCCTTCTAAGAAACATCCAGACCTAGAAGCCTTTCCCAGTCACACTATGTATTCAGAGTTTAAGGCAACTCGCTGCACCCTTCCTTAGAAAGCTAGGTGGACTCAGCTCTTCAACAGCTCCAGGGATTCTGTTCTCTCACGACATACATGCCATTGAAGTCTGCCTCATTGCTCTCATTGGAGCTACACTAAGAAACACAATCTGCTTCGCCTTCTTCTAGGAACTCTTACCCAAGGACCCCATACCTACAGGAGAAAGGAGGCTTGCATTCCTACTGGAATCTAAGCAAAGTTTTTCCTGTTACACTGCAGGACTTTAGAATAGGTTCAGGCCCGAAGGGTTACATAGAGCGTTCCAAGAATGAGGGAGTTCGATACATGCAGAAAACCCTGTGAAGAAAAGTTGATTCAGCAAGGGACCAGGGTTTGGCTAGAGTCTCTATTGACTTGTTAGAAATCAGAAGGGTTTCGGCTGCATGTTAACCCGAGAAGGAGACCTGGTGGCACAAGCCTTGCTTTCCCATGTTAAATCTCTAAACATGCTTCCCTGAAGAATCCTAAATAACACTGTTTTTACCTGGCTTCTGGTCACTGTAGGCAGCCCTCTGGAAAGAAAAGGAGTTTTCTCTAAGGAAACACGGTGCTTCCATAGCATGGGTGGGAGCTCCTGCTGTCCTGCTCTAGAGCTACAGGGAAACTTGACGTGAGTGTTTGCCTCAAGCTAAGGCCTGAAAAGCCTTGCTGAAGCGAAAGCGCTTAGCAGTTTCCATTATGTCGTATTCGAAGTTCTGCTTTACTTGAATGTTTCTTCACTTACCAGACACAAGGCACCCTCGTGTAGGCACCCTTTTTCGTAGAAATACAGTGAGTACCAGCAGTCTTCTTTGCTCTTCTAAGAAACATCCAGACCTAGAAGCCTTTCCCAGTCACTCTATGTAATCAGAGTGTAGGGCAACTCGCTGCACCCTTCCTTAGGAAGCTAGGTGGACTCAGCTCTTCAACAGCTCCAGGGATTCTGTTCTCTCACGTCCTACATGCCATGGAAGTCTGCCTCATTGCCCTCTGTGGAGCTTCACTAAGATACACAATCTGCTTCGCCTACCTCTAGGAACTCTTACCCAATGACCCCATACCTACAGGAGAAAGGAGGCTTGCATTCCTACTGGAACCAAAGCACACTTTTTCCTTTTACACTGCAGGACTTTAGAATAGGCTTAGGCCCTATAGCATACATAGAACGTTCCAAGGATGAGGGAGTTCCATATATGCAGAACACTCTGTGAAGAAAAGTTGATTCAGCAAGGGACCAGGGTGTAGCTAGAGTCTCTTTGGACTTCTTAGATATAAGAAGGTGTCCGGGTGCATGTTCACCGGAAAAGAAGACTTGTATGCCTAAGCCTTGCGTTCCTATTTTAAATCTCTATCCACGCCAGCCTGAGATACCTAAATAACACTGTTTTGACTGGCCTCTATTCACTGTGGGCAGCCCTCTGGAAAGAAAAGGAGTTTCTCTAAGGAAACACGGTGCTTCCATAGCATGGGTGGGTGTTCCTCCTGTCATGCTCTAGAGCTACAGGGTAACTTGATGTGAGTCCTTGCCTCAAGCTAAGGCCTGAAAAGCCCTGCTGAAGCGAAAGCGCTTAGCATTTTCCATTATGTCGTATTGGAAGTTCTGCTTTACTTGAACGTTTCTTCACTCTACCAGACACTAGGCACCCTAGTGTAGGCACCCTCTTTCGTACAACTACAGTGAGTACCAGCAGTCTCCTTTACCCTTTTAAGAAACATCCAGACCTAGAAGCCTTTCCCAGTCACACTATGTATTCAGAGTTTAAGGCAACTCGCTGCACCCTTCCTTAGAAAGCTAGGTGGACTCAGCTCTTCAACA
This sequence comes from Balaenoptera physalus, assembly GCF_965194825.1. Classification (NCBI taxonomy): domain Eukaryota; kingdom Metazoa; phylum Chordata; class Mammalia; order Artiodactyla; family Balaenopteridae; genus Balaenoptera; species Balaenoptera physalus. The sequence goes on along the minus strand of NC_138902.1, from coordinate 5,762,850 downwards.
GCTCCAGGGATTCTGTTCTCTCACGACATACATGCCATTGAAGTCTGCCTCATTGCTCTCATTGGAGCTACACTAAGAAACACAATCTGCTTCGCCTTCTTCTAGGAACTCTTACCCAAGGACCCCATACCTACAGGAGAAAGGAGGCTTGCATTCCTACTGGAATCTAAGCAAAGTTTTTCCTGTTACACTGCAGGACTTTAGAATAGGTTCAGGCCCGAAGGGTTACATAGAGCGTTCCAAGAATGAGGGAGTTCGATACATGCAGAAAACCCTGTGAAGAAAAGTTGATTCAGCAAGGGACCAGGGTTTGGCTAGAGTCTCTATTGACTTGTTAGAAATCAGAAGGGTTTCGGCTGCATGTTAACCCGAGAAGGAGACCTGGTGGCACAAGCCTTGCTTTCCCATGTTAAATCTCTAAACATGCTTCCCTGAAGAATCCTAAATAACACTGTTTTTACCTGGCTTCTGGTCACTGTAGGCAGCCCTCTGGAAAGAAAAGGAGTTTTCTCTAAGGAAACACGGTGCTTCCATAGCATGGGTGGGAGCTCCTGCTGTCCTGCTCTAGAGCTACAGGGAAACTTGACGTGAGTGTTTGCCTCAAGCTAAGGCCTGAAAAGCCTTGCTGAAGCGAAAGCGCTTAGCAGTTTCCATTATGTCGTATTCGAAGTTCTGCTTTACTTGAATGTTTCTTCACTTACCAGACACAAGGCACCCTCGTGTAGGCACCCTTTTTCGTACAAATACAGTGAGTACCAGCAGTCTTCTTTGCTCTTCTAAGAAACATCCAGACCTAGAAGCTTTTACCAGTCACTCTATGTAATCAGAGTGTAGGGCAACTCGCTGCACCCTTCCTTAGGAAGCTAGGTGGACTCAGCTCTTCAACAGCTCCAGGGATTCTGTTCTCTCACGTCCTACATGCCATGGAAGTCTGCCTCATTGCCCTCTGTGGAGCTTCACTAAGATACACAATCTGCTTCGCCTACCTCTAGGAACTCTTACCCAATGACCCCATACCTACAGGAGAAAGGAGGCTTGCATTCCTACTGGAACCAAAGCACAGTTTTTCCTTTTACACTGCAGGACTTTAGAATAGGCTTAGGCCCTATAGCATACATAGAACGTTCCAAGGATGAGGGAGTTCCATATATGCAGAACACTCTGTGAAGAAAAGGTGATTCAGCAAGGGACCAGGGTGTAGCTAGAGTCTCTTTGGACTTTTTAGATATAAGAAGGTGTCCGGGTGCATGTTCACCGGAAAAGAAGACTTGAATGCCTAAGCCTTGCGTTCCCATTTTAAATCTCTATCCACGCCAGCCTGAGATACCTAAATAACACTGTTTTGACTGGCCTCTATTCACTGTGGGCAGCCCTCTGGAAAGAAAAGGAGTTTCTCTAAGGAAACACGGTGCTTCCATAGCATGGGTGGGAGTTCCTCCTGTCATGCTCTAGAGCTACAGGGTAACTTGACGTGAGTCCTTGCCTCAAGCTAAGGCCTGAAAAGCCCTGCTGAAGCGAAAGCGCTTAGCATTTTCCATTATGTCGTATTGGAAGTTCTGCTTTACTTGAACGTTTCTTCACTCTACCAGACACTAGGCACCCTAGTGTAGGCACCCTCTTTCGTACAACTACAGTGAGTACCAGCAGTCTCCTTTACCCTTCTAAGAAACATCCAGACCTAGAAGCCTTTCCCAGTCACACTATGTATTCAGAGTTTAAGGCAACTCGCTGCACCCTTCCTTAGAAAGCTAGGTGGACTCAGCTCTTCAACAGCTCCAGGGATTCTGTTCTCTCACGACATACATGCCATTGAAGTCTGCCTCATTGCTCACATTGGAGCTACACTAAGAAACACAATCTGCTTCGCCTTCTTCTAGGAACTCTTACCCAAGGACCCCATACCTACAGGAGAAAGGAGGCTTGCATTCCTACTGGAATCTAAGCAAAGTTTTTCCTGTTACACTGCAGGACTTTAGAATAGGTTCAGGCCCGAAGGGTTACATAGAGCGTTCCAAGAATGAGGGAGTTCGATACATGCAGAAAACCCTGTGAAGAAAAGTTGATTCAGCAAGGGACCAGGGTTTGGCTAGAGTCTCTATTGACTTGTTAGAAATCAGAAGGGTTTCGGCTGCATGTTAACCCGAGAAGGAGACCTGGTGGCACAAGCCTTGCTTTCCCATGTTAAATCTCTAAACATGCTTCCCTGAAGAATCCTAAATAACACTGTTTTTACCTGGCTTCTGGTCACTGTAGGCAGCCCTCTGGAAAGAAAAGGAGTTTTCTCTAAGGAAACACGGTGCTTCCATAGCATGGGTGGGAGCTCCTGCTGTCCTGCTCTAGAGCTACAGGGAAACTTGACGTGAGTGTTTGCCTCAAGCTAAGGCCTGAAAAGCCTTGCTGAAGCGAAAGCGCTTAGCAGTTTCCATTATGTCGTATTCGAAGTTCTGCTTTACTTGAATGTTTCTTCACTTACCAGACACAAGGCACCCTCGTGTAGGCACCCTTTTTCGTAGAAATACAGTGAGTACCAGCAGTCTTCTTTGCTCTTCTAAGAAACATCCAGACCTAGAAGCCTTTCCCAGTCACTCTATGTAATCAGAGTGTAGGGCAACTCGCTGCACCCTTCCTTAGGAAGCTAGGTGGACTCAGCTCTTCAACAGCTCCAGGGATTCTGTTCTCTCACGTCCTACATGCCATGGAAGTCTGCCTCATTGCCCTCTGTGGAGCTTCACTAAGATACACAATCTGCTTCGCCTACCTCTAGGAACTCTTACCCAATGACCCCATACCTACAGGAGAAAGGAGGCTTGCATTCCTACTGGAACCAAAGCACACTTTTTCCTTTTACACTGCAGGACTTTAGAATAGGCTTAGGCCCTATAGCATACATAGAACGTTCCAAGGATGAGGGAGTTCCATATATGCAGAACACTCTGTGAAGAAAAGTTGATTCAGCAAGGGACCAGGGTGTAGCTAGAGTCTCTTTGGACTTCTTAGATATAAGAAGGTGTCCGGGTGCATGTTCACCGGAAAAGAAGACTTGTATGCCTAAGCCTTGCGTTCCTATTTTAAATCTCTATCCACGCCAGCCTGAGATACCTAAATAACACTGTTTTGACTGGCCTCTATTCACTGTGGGCAGCCCTCTGGAAAGAAAAGGAGTTTCTCTAAGGAAACACGGTGCTTCCATAGCATGGGTGGGTGTTCCTCCTGTCATGCTCTAGAGCTACAGGGTAACTTGATGTGAGTCCTTGCCTCAAGCTAAGGCCTGAAAAGCCCTGCTGAAGCGAAAGCGCTTAGCATTTTCCATTATGTCGTATTGGAAGTTCTGCTTTACTTGAACGTTTCTTCACTCTACCAGACACTAGGCACCCTAGTGTAGGCACCCTCTTTCGTACAACTACAGTGAGTACCAGCAGTCTCCTTTACCCTTTTAAGAAACATCCAGACCTAGAAGCCTTTCCCAGTCACACTATGTATTCAGAGTTTAAGGCAACTCGCTGCACCCTTCCTTAGAAAGCTAGGTGGACTCAGCTCTTCAACAGCTCCAGGGATTCTGTTCTCTCACGACATACATGCCATTGAAGTCTGCCTCATTGCTCTCATTGGAGCTACACTAAGAAACACAATCTGCTTCGCCTTCTTCTAGGAACTCTTACCCAAGGACCCCATACCTACAGGAGAAAGGAGGCTTGCATTCCTACTGGAATCTAAGCAAAGTTTTTCCTGTTACACTGCAGGACTTTAGAATAGGTTCAGGCCCGAAGGGTTACATAGAGCGTTCCAAGAATGAGGGAGTTCGATACATGCAGAAAACCCTGTGAAGAAAAGTTGATTCAGCAAGGGACCAGGGTTTGGCTAGAGTCTCTATTGACTTGTTAGAAATCAGAAGGGTTTCGGCTGCATGTTAACCCGAGAAGGAGACCTGGTGGCACAAGCCTTGCTTTCCCATGTTAAATCTCTAAACATGCTTCCCTGAAGAATCCTAAATAACACTGTTTTTACCTGGCTTCTGGTCACTGTAGGCAGCCCTCTGGAAAGAAAAGGAGTTTTCTCTAAGGAAACACGGTGCTTCCATAGCATGGGTGGGAGCTCCTGCTGTCCTGCTCTAGAGCTACAGGGAAACTTGACGTGAGTGTTTGCCTCAAGCTAAGGCCTGAAAAGCCTTGCTGAAGCGAAAGCGCTTAGCAGTTTCCATTATGTCGTATTCGAAGTTCTGATTTACTTGAATGTTTCTTCACTTACCAGACACAAGGCACCCTCGTGTAGGCACCCTTTTTCGTACAAATACAGTGAGTACCAGCAGTCTTCTTTGCTCTTCTAAGAAACATCCAGACCTAGAAGCTTTTACCAGTCACTCTATGTAATCAGAGTGTAGGGCAACTCGCTGCACCCTTCCTTAGGAAGCTAGGTGGACTCAGCTCTTCAACAGCTCCAGGGATTCTGTTCTCTCACGTCCTACATGCCATGGAAGTCTGCCTCATTGGCCTCTGTGGAGCTTCACTAAGATACACAATCTGCTTCGCCTACCTCTAGGAACTCTTACCCAATGACCCCATACCTACAGGAGAAAGGAGGCTTGCATTCCTACTGGAACCAAAGCACACTTTTTCCTTTTACACTGCAGGACTTTAGAATAGGCTTAGGCCCTATAGCATACATAGAACGTTCCAAGGATGAGGGAGTTCCATATATGCAGAACACTCTGTGAAGAAAAGGTGATTCAGCAAGGGACCAGGGTGTAGCTAGAGTCTCTTTGGACTTTTTAGATATAAGAAGGTGTCCGGGTGCATGTTCACCGGAAAAGAAGACTTGAATGCCTAAGCCTTGCGTTCCCATTTTAAATCTCTATCCACGCCAGCCTGAGATACCTAAATAACACTGTTTTGACTGGCCTCTATTCACTGTGGGCAGCCCTCTGGAAAGAAAAGGAGTTTCTCTAAGGAAACACGGTGCTTCCATAGCATGGGTGGGAGTTCCTCCTGTCATGCTCTAGAGCTACAGGGTAACTTGACGTGAGTCCTTGCCTCAAGCTAAGGCCTGAAAAGCCCTGCTGAAGCGAAAGCGCTTAGCATTTTCCATTATGTCGTATTGGAAGTTCTGCTTTACTTGAACGTTTCTTCACTCTACCAGACACTAGGCACCCTAGTGTAGGCACCCTCTTTCGTACAACTACAGTGAGTACCAGCAGTCTCCTTTACCCTTCTAAGAAACATCCAGACCTAGAAGCCTTTCCCAGTCACACTATGTATTCAGAGTTTAAGGCAACTCGCTGCACCCTTCCTTAGAAAGCTAGGTGGACTCAGCTCTTCAACAGCTCCAGGGATTCTGTTCTCTCACGACATACATGCCATTGAAGTCTGCCTCATTGCTCTCATTGGAGCTACACTAAGAAACACAATCTGCTTCGCCTTCTTCTAGGAACTCTTACCCAAGGACCCCATACCTACAGGAGAAAGGAGGCTTGCATTCCTACTGGAATCTAAGCAAAGTTTTTCCTGTTACACTGCAGGACTTTAGAATAGGTTCAGGCCCGAAGGGTTACATAGAGCGTTCCAAGAATGAGGGAGTTCGATACATGCAGAAAACCCTGTGAAGAAAAGTTGATTCAGCAAGGGACCAGGGTTTGGCTAGAGTCTCTATTGACTTGTTAGAAATCAGAAGGGTTTCGGCTGCATGTTAACCCGAGAAGGAGACCTGGTGGCACAAGCCTTGCTTTCCCATGTTAAATCTCTAAACATGCTTCCCTGAAGAATCCTAAATAACACTGTTTTTACCTGGCTTTTGGTCACTGTAGGCAGCCCTCTCGAAAGAAAAGGAGTTTTCTCTAAGGAAACACGGTGCTTCCATAGCATGGGTGGGAGCTCCTGCTGTCCTGCTCTAGAGCTACAGGGAAACTTGACGTGAGTGTTTGCCTCAAGCTAAGGCCTGAAAAGCCTTGCTGAAGCGAAAGCGCTTAGCAGTTTCCATTATGTCGTATTCGAAGTTCTGCTTTACTTGAATGTTTCTTCACTTACCAGACACAAGGCACCCTCGTGTAGGCACCCTTTTTCGTAGAAATACAGTGAGTACCAGCAGTCTTCTTTGCTCTTCTAAGAAACATCCAGACCTAGAAGCCTTTCCCAGTCACTCTATGTAATCAGAGTGTAGGGCAACTCGCTGCACCCTTCCTTAGGAAGCTAGGTGGACTCAGCTCTTCAACAGCTCCAGGGATTCTGTTCTCTCACGTCCTACATGCCATGGAAGTCTGCCTCATTGCCCTCTGTGGAGCTTCACTAAGATACACAATCTGCTTCGCCTACCTCTAGGAACTCTTACCCAATGACCCCATACCTACAGGAGAAAGGAGGCTTGCATTCCTACTGGAACCAAAGCACACTTTTTCCTTTTACACTGCAGGACTTTAGAATAGGCTTGGGCCCAATAGCATACATAGAACGTTCCAAGGATGAGGGAGTTCCATATATGCAGAACACTCTGTGAAGAAAAGGTGATTCAGCAAGGGACCAGGGTGTAGCTAGAGTCTCTTTGGACTTTTTAGATATAAGAAGGTGTCCGGGTGCATGTTCACCGGAAAAGAAGACTTGAATGCCTAAGCCTTGCGTTCCCATTTTAAATCTCTATCCACGCCAGCCTGAGATACCTAAATAACACTGTTTTGACTGGCCTCTATTCACTGTGGGCAGCCCTCTGGAAAGAAAAGGAGTTTCTCTAAGGAAACACGGTGCTTCCATAGCATGGGTGGGAGTTCCTCCTGTCATGCTCTAGAGCTACAGGGTAACTTGACGTGAGTCCTTGCCTCAAGCTAAGGCCTGAAAAGCCCTGCTGAAGCGAAAGCGCTTAGCATTTTCCATTATGTCGTATTGGAAGTTCTGCTTTACTTGAACGTTTCTTCACTCTACCAGACACTAGGCACCCTAGTGTAGGCACCCTTTTTCGTACAACTACAGTGAGTACCAGCAGTCTCCTTTACCCTTCTAAGAAACATCCAGACCTAGAAGCCTTTCCCAGTCACACTATGTATTCAGAGTTTAAGGCAACTCGCTGCACCCTTCCTTAGAAAGCTAGGTGGACTCAGCTCTTCAACAGCTCCAGGGATTCTGTTCTCTCACGACATACATGCCATTGAAGTCTGCCTCATTGCTCTCATTGGAGCTACACTAAGAAACACAATCTGCTTCGCCTTCTTCTAGGAACTCTTACCCAAGGACCCCATACCTACAGGAGAAAGGAGGCTTGCATTCCTACTGGAATCTAAGCAAAGTTTTTCCTGTTACACTGCAGGACTTTAGAATAGGTTCAGGCCCGAAGGGTTACATAGAGCGTTCCAAGAATGAGGGAGTTCGATACATGCAGAAAACCCTGTGAAGAAAAGTTGATTCAGCAAGGGACCAGGGTTTGGCTAGAGTCTCTATTGACTTGTTAGAAATCAGAAGGGTTTCGGCTGCATGTTAACCCGAGAAGGAGACCTGGTGGCACAAGCCTTGCTTTCCCATGTTAAATCTCTAAACATGCTTCCCTGAAGAATCCTAAATAACACTGTTTTACCTGGCTTCTGGTCACTGTAGGCAGCCCTCTGGAAAGAAAAGGAGTTTTCTCTAAGGAAACACGGTGCTTCCATAGCATGGGTGGGAGCTCCTGCTGTCCTGCTCTAGAGCTACAGGGAAACTTGACGTGAGTGTTTGCCTCAAGCTAAGGCCTGAAAAGCCTTGCTGAAGCGAAAGCGCTTAGCAGTTTCCATTATGTCGTATTCGAAGTTCTGATTTACTTGAATGTTTCTTCACTTACCAGACACAAGGCACCCTCGTGTAGGCACCCTTTTTCGTACAAATACAGTGAGTACCAGCAGTCTTCTTTGCTCTTCTAAGAAACATCCAGACCTAGAAGCTTTTACCAGTCACTCTATGTAATCAGAGTGTAGGGCAACTCGCTGCACCCTTCCTTAGGAAGCTAGGTGGACTCAGCTCTTCAACAGCTCCAGGGATTCTGTTCTCTCACGTCCTACATGCCATGGAAGTCTGCCTCATTGGCCTCTGTGGAGCTTCACTAAGATACACAATCTGCTTCGCCTACCTCTAGGAACTCTTACCCAATGACCCCATACCTACAGGAGAAAGGAGGCTTGCATTCCTACTGGAACCAAAGCACACTTTTTCCTTTTACACTGCAGGACTTTAGAATAGGCTTAGGCCCTATAGCATACATAGAACGTTCCAAGGATGAGGGAGTTCCATATATGCAGAACACTCTGTGAAGAAAAGGTGATTCAGCAAGGGACCAGGGTGTAGCTAGAGTCTCTTTGGACTTTTTAGATATAAGAAGGTGTCCGGGTGCATGTTCACCGGAAAAGAAGACTTGAATGCCTAAGCCTTGCGTTCCCATTTTAAATCTCTATCCACGCCAGCCTGAGATACCTAAATAACACTGTTTTGACTGGCCTCTATTCACTGTGGGCAGCCCTCTGGAAAGAAAAGGAGTTTCTCTAAGGAAACACGGTGCTTCCATAGCATGGGTGGGAGTTCCTCCTGTCATGCTCTAGAGCTACAGGGTAACTTGACGTGAGTCCTTGCCTCAAGCTAAGGCCTGAAAAGCCCTGCTGAAGCGAAAGCGCTTAGCATTTTCCATTATGTCGTATTGGAAGTTCTGCTTTACTTGAACGTTTCTTCACTCTACCAGACACTAGGCACCCTAGTGTAGGCACCCTCTTTCGTACAACTACAGTGAGTACCAGCAGTCTCCTTTACCCTTCTAAGAAACATCCAGACCTAGAAGCCTTTCCCAGTCACACTATGTATTCAGAGTTTAAGGCAACTCGCTGCACCCTTCCTTAGAAAGCTAGGTGGACTCAGCTCTTCAACAGCTCCAGGGATTCTGTTCTCTCACGACATACATGCCATTGAAGTCTGCCTCATTGCTCTCATTGGAGCTACACTAAGAAACACAATCTGCTTCGCCTTCTTCTAGGAACTCTTACCCAAGGACCCCATACCTACAGGAGAAAGGAGGCTTGCATTCCTACTGGAATCTAAGCAAAGTTTTTCCTGTTACACTGCAGGACTTTAGAATAGGTTTAGGCCCGAAGGGTTACATAGAGCGTTCCAAGAATGAGGGAGTTCGATACATGCAGAAAACCCTGTGAAGAAAAGTTGATTCAGCAAGGGACCAGGGTTTGGCTAGAGTCTCTATTGACTTGTTAGAAATCAGAAGGGTTTCGGCTGCATGTTAACCCGAGAAGGAGACCTGATGGCACAAGCCTTGCTTTCCCATGTTAAATCTCTAAACATGCTTCCCTGAAGAATCCTAAATAACACTGTTTTTACCTGGCTTCTGGTCACTGTAGGCAGCCCTCTGGAAAGAAAAGGAGTTTTCTCTAAGGAAACACGGTGCTTCCATAGCATGGGTGGGAGCTCCTGCTGTCCTGCTCTAGAGCTACAGGGAAACTTGACGTGAGTGTTTGACTCAAGCTAAGGCCTGAAAAGCCTTGCTGAAGCGAAAGCGCTTAGCAGTTTCCATTATGTCGTATTCCAAGTTCTGCTTTACTTGAATGTTTCTTCACTTACCAGACACAAGGCACCCTCGTGTAGGCACCCTTTTTCGTAGAAATACAGTGAGAACCAGCAGTCTTCTTTGCTCTTCTAAGAAACATCCAGACCTAGAAGCCTTTCCCAGTCACTCTATGTAATCAGAGTGTAGGGCAACTCGCTGCACCCTTCCTTAGGAAGCTAGGTGGACTCAGCTCTTCAACAGCTCCAGGGATTCTGTTCTCTCACGTCCTACATGCCATGGAAGTCTGCCTCATTGCCCTCTGTGGAGCTTCACTAAGATACACAATCTGCTTCGCCTACCTCTAGGAACTCTTACCCAATGACCCCATACCTACAGGAGAAAGGAGGCTTGCATTCCTACTGGAACCAAAGCACACTTTTTCCTTTTACACTGCAGGACTTTAGAATAGGCTTGGGCCCTATAGCATACATAGAACGTTCCAAGGATGAGGGAGTTCCATATATGCAGAACACTCTGTGAAGAAAAGGTGATTCAGCAAGGGACCAGGGTGTAGCTAGAGTCTCTTTGGACTTTTTAGATATAAGAAGGTGTCCGGGTGCATGTTCACCGGAAAAGAAGACTTGAATGCCTAAGCCTTGCGTTCCCATTTTAAATCTCTATCCACGCCAGCCTGAGATACCTAAATAACACTGTTTTGACTGGCCTCTATTCACTGTGGGCAGCCCTCTGGAAAGAAAAGGAGTTTCTCTAAGGAAACACGGTGCTTCCATAGCATGGGTGGGAGTTCCTCCTGTCATGCTCTAGAGCTACAGGGTAACTTGACGTGAGTCCTTGCCTCAAGCTAAGGCCTGAAAAGCCCTGCTGAAGCGAAAGCGCTTAGCATTTTCCATTATGTCGTATTGGAAGTTCTGCTTTACTTGAACGTTTCTTCACTCTACCAGACACTAGGCACCCTAGTGTAGGCACCCTCTTTCATACAACTACAGTGAGTACCAGCAGTCTCCTTTACCCTTCTAAGAAACATCCAGACCTAGAAGCCTTTCCCAGTCACACTATGTATTCAGAGTTTAAGGCAACTCGCTGCACCCTTCCTTAGAAAGCTAGGTGGACTCAGCTCTTCAACAGCTCCAGGGATTCTGTTCTCTCACGACATACATGCCATTGAAGTCTGCCTCATTGCTCTCATTGGAGCTACACTAAGAAACACAATCTGCTTCGCCTTCTTCTAGGAACTCTTACCCAAGGACCCCATACCTACAGGAGAAAGGAGGCTTGCATTCCTACTGGAATCTAAGCAAAGTTTTTCCTGTTACACTGCAGGACTTTAGAATAGGTTTAGGCCCGAAGGGTTACATAGAGCGTTCCAAGAATGAGGGAGTTCGATACATGCAGAAAACCCTGTGAAGAAAAGTTGATTCAGCAAGGGACCAGGGTTTGGCTAGAGTCTCTATTGACTTGTTAGAAATCAGAAGGGTTTCGGCTGCATGTTAACCCGAGAAGGAGACCTGGTGGCACAAGCCTTGCTTTCCCATGTTAAATCTCTAAACATGCTTCCCTGAAGAATCCTAAATAACACTGTTTTACCTGGCTTCTGGTCACTGTAGGCAGCCCTCTCGAAAGAAAAGGAGTTTTCTCTAAGGAAACACGGTGCTTCCATAGCATGGGTGGGAGCTCCTGCTGTCCTGCTCTAGAGCTACAGGGAAACTTGACGTGAGTGTTTGCCTCAAGCTAAGGCCTGAAAAGCCTTGCTGAAGCGAAAGCGCTTAGCAGTTTCCATTATGTCGTATTCGAAGTTCTGCTTTACTTGAATGTTTCTTCACTTACCAGACACAAGGCACCCTCGTGTAGGCACCCTTTTTCGTACAAATACAGTGAGTACCAGCAGTCTTCTTTGCTCTTCTAAGAAACATCCAGACCTAGAAGCCTTTCCCAGTCACTCTATGTAATCAGAGTGTAGGGCAACTCGCTGCACCCTTCCTTAGGAAGCTAGGTGGACTCAGCTCTTCAACAGCTCCAGGGATTCTGTTCTCTCACGTCCTACATGCCATGGAAGTCTGCCTCATTGCCCTCTGTGGAGCTTCACTAAGATACACAATCTGCTTCGCCTACCTCTAGGAACTCTTACCCAATGACCCCATACCTACAGGAGAAAGGAGGCTTGCATTCCTACTGGAACCAAAGCACACTTTTTCCTTTTACACTGCAGGACTTTAGAATAGGCTTAGGCCCTATAGCATACATAGAACGTTCCAAGGATGAGGGAGTTCCATATATGCAGAACACTCTGTGAAGAAAAGGTGATTCAGCAAGGGACCAGGGTGTAGCTAGAGTCTCTTTGGACTTTTTAGATATAAGAAGGTGTCCGGGTGCATGTTCACCGGAAAAGAAGACTTGAATGCCTAAGCCTTGCGTTCCCATTTTAAATCTCTATCCACGCCAGCCTGAGATACCTAAATAACACTGTTTTGACTGGCCTCTATTCACTGTGGGCAGCCCTCTGGAAAGAAAAGGAGTTTCTCTAAGGAAACACGGTGCTTCCATAGCATGGGTGGGAGTTCCTCCTGTCATGCTCTAGAGCTACAGGGTAACTTGACGTGAGTCCTTGCCTCAAGCTAAGGCCTGAAAAGCCCTGCTGAAGCGAAAGCGCTTAGCATTTTCCATTATGTCGTATTGGAAGTTCTGCTTTACTTGAACGTTTCTTCACTCTACCAGACACTAGGCACCCTAGTGTAGGCACCCTCTTTCGTACAACTACAGTGAGTACCAGCAGTCTCCTTTACCCTTCTAAGAAACATCCAGACCTAGAAGCCTTTCCCAGTCACACTATGTATTCAGAGTTTAAGGCAACTCGCTGCACCCTTCCTTAGAAAGCTAGGTGGACTCAGCTCTTCAACAGCTCCAGGGATTCTGTTCTCTCACGACATACATGCCATTGAAGTCTGCCTCATTGCTCTCATTGGAGCTACACTAAGAAACACAATCTGCTTCGCCTTCTTCTAGGAACTCTTACCCAAGGACCCCATACCTACAGGAGAAAGGAGGCTTGCATTCCTACTGGAATCTAAGCAAAGTTTTTCCTGTTACACTGCAGGACTTTAGAATAGGTTCAGGCCCGAAGGGTTACATAGAGCGTTCCAAGAATGAGGGAGTTCGATACATGCAGAAAACCCTGTGAAGAAAAGTTGATTCAGCAAGGGACCAGGGTTTGGCTAGAGTCTCTATTGACTTGTTAGAAATCAGAAGGGTTTCGGCTGCATGTTAACCCGAGAAGGAGACCTGGTGGCACAAGCCTTGCTTTCCCATGTTAAATCTCTAAACATGCTTCCCTGAAGAATCCTAAATAACACTGTTTTTACCTGGCTTCTGGTCACTGTAGGCAGCCCTCTGGAAAGAAAAGGAGTTTTCTCTAAGGAAACACGGTGCTTCCATAGCATGGGTGGGAGCTCCTGCTGTCCTGCTCTAGAGCTACAGGGAAACTTGACGTGAGTGTTTGCCTCAAGCTAAGGCCTGAAAAGCCTTGCTGAAGCGAAAGCGCTTAGCAGTTTCCATTATGTCGTATTCGAAGTTCTGCTTTACTTGAATGTTTCTTCACTTACCAGACACAAGGCACCCTCGTGTAGGCACCCTTTTTCGTACAAATACAGTGAGTACCAGCAGTCTTCTTTGCTCTTCTAAGAAACATCCAGACCTAGAAGCCTTTCCCAGTCACTCTATGTAATCAGAGTGTAGGGCAACTCGCTGCACCCTTCCTTAGGAAGCTAGGTGGACTCAGCTCTTCAACAGCTCCAGGGATTCTGTTCTCTCACGTCCTACATGCCATGGAAGTCTGCCTCATTGCCCTCTGTGGAGCTTCACTAAGATACACAATCTGCTTCGCCTACCTCTAGGAACTCTTACCCAATGACCCCATACCTACAGGAGAAAGGAGGCTTGCATTCCTACTGGAACCAAAGCACACTTTTTCCTTTTACACTGCAGGACTTTAGAATAGGCTTGGGCCCTATAGCATACATAGAACGTTCCAAGGATGAGGGAGTTCCATATATGCAGAACACTCTGTGAAGAAAAGGTGATTCAGCAAGGGACCAGGGTGTAGCTAGAGTCTCTTTGGACTTTTTAGATATAAGAAGGTGTCCGGGTGCATGTTCACCGGAAAAGAAGACTTGAATGCCTAAGCCTTGCGTTCCCATTTTAAATCTCTATCCACGCCAGCCTGAGATACCTAAATAACACTGTTTTGACTGGCCTCTATTCACTGTGGGCAGCCCTCTGGAAAGAAAAGGAGTTTCTCTAAGGAAACACGGTGCTTCCATAGCATGGGTGGGAGTTCCTCCTGTCATGCTCTAGAGCTACAGGGTAACTTGACGTGAGTCCTTGCCTCAAGCTAAGGCCTGAAAAGCCCTGCTGAAGCGAAAGCGCTTAGCATTTTCCATTATGTCGTATTGGAAGTTCTGCTTTACTTGAACGTTTCTTCACTCTACCAGACACTAGGCACCCTAGTGTAGGCACCCTCTTTCGTACAACTACAGTGAGTACCAGCAGTCTCCTTTACCCTTCTAAGAAACATCCAGACCTAGAAGCCTTTCCCAGTCACACTATGTATTCAGAGTTTAAGGCAACTCGCTGCACCCTTCCTTAGAAAGCTAGGTGGACTCAGCTCTTCAACAGCTCCAGGGATTCTGTTCTCTCACGACATACATGCCATTGAAGTCTGCCTCATTGCTCTCATTGGAGCTACACTAAGAAACACAATCTGCTTCGCCTTCTTCTAGGAACTCTTACCCAAGGACCCCATACCTACAGGAGAAAGGAGGCTTGCATTCCTACTGGAATCTAAGCAAAGTTTTTCCTGTTACACTGCAGGACTTTAGAATAGGTTCAGGCCCGAAGGGTTACATAGAGCGTTCCAAGAATGAGGGAGTTCGATACATGCAGAAAACCCTGTGAAGAAAAGTTGATTCAGCAAGGGACCAGGGTTTGGCTAGAGTCTCTATTGACTTGTTAGAAATCAGAAGGGTTTCGGCTGCATGTTAACCCGAGAAGGAGACCTGGTGGCACAAGCCTTGCTTTCCCATGTTAAATCTCTAAACATGCTTCCCTGAAGAATCCTAAATAACACTGTTTTTACCTGGCTTTTGGTCACTGTAGGCAGCCCTCTGGAAAGAAAAGGAGTTTTCTCTAAGGAAACACGGTGCTTCCATAGCATGGGTGGGAGCTCCTGCTGTCCTGCTCTAGAGCTACAGGGAAACTTGACGTGAGTGTTTGCCTCAAGCTAAGGCCTGAAAAGCCTTGCTGAAGCGAAAGCGCTTAGCAGTTTCCATTATGTCGTATTCGAAGTTCTGCTTTACTTGAATGTTTCTTCACTTACCAGACACAAGGCACCCTCGTGTAGGCACCCTTTTTCGTAGAAATACAGTGAGTACCAGCAGTCTTCTTTGCTCTTCTAAGAAACATCCAGACCTAGAAGCCTTTCCCAGTCACTCTATGTAATCAGAGTGTAGGGCAACTCGCTGCACCCTTCCTTAGGAAGCTAGGTGGACTCAGCTCTTCAACAGCTCCAGGGATTCTGTTCTCTCACGTCCTACATGCCATGGAAGTCTGCCTCATTGCCCTCTGTGGAGCTTCACTAAGATACACAATCTGCTTCGCCTACCTCTAGGAACTCTTACCCAATGACCCCATACCTACAGGAGAAAGGAGGCTTGCATTCCTACTGGAACCAAAGCACACTTTTTCCTTTTACACTGCAGGACTTTAGAATAGGCTTAGGCCCTATAGCATACATAGAACGTTCCAAGGATGAGGGAGTTCCATATATGCAGAACACTCTGTGAAGAAAAGGTGATTCAGCAAGGGACCAGGGTGTAGCTAGAGTCTCTTTGGACTTTTTAGATATAAGAAGGTGTCCGGGTGCATGTTCACCGGAAAAGAAGACTTGAATGCCTAAGCCTTGCGTTCCCATTTTAAATCTCTATCCACGCCAGCCTGAGATACCTAAATAACACTGTTTTGACTGGCCTCTATTCACTGTGGGCAGCCCTCTGGAAAGAAAAGGAGTTTCTCTAAGGAAACACGGTGCTTCCATAGCATGGGTGGGAGTTCCTCCTGTCATGCTCTAGAGCTACAGGGTAACTTGACGTGAGTCCTTGCCTCAAGCTAAGGCCTGAAAAGCCCTGCTGAAGCGAAAGCGCTTAGCATTTTCCATTATGTCGTATTGGAAGTTCTGCTTTACTTGAACGTTTCTTCACTCTACCAGACACTAGGCACCCTAGTGTAGGCACCCTTTTTCGTACAACTACAGTGAGTACCAGCAGTCTCCTTTACCCTTCTAAGAAACATCCAGACCTAGAAGCCTTTCCCAGTCACACTATGTATTCAGAGTTTAAGGCAACTCGCTGCACCCTTCCTTAGAAAGCTAGGTGGACTCAGCTCTTCAACAGCTCCAGGGATTCTGTTCTCTCACGACATACATGCCATTGAAGTCTGCCTCATTGCTCTCATTGGAGCTACACTAAGAAACACAATCTGCTTCGCCTTCTTCTAGGAACTCTTACCCAAGGACCCCATACCTACAGGAGAAAGGAGGCTTGCATTCCTACTGGAATCTAAGCAAAGTTTTTCCTGTTACACTGCAGGACTTTAGAATAGGTTCAGGCCCGAAGGGTTACATAGAGCGTTCCAAGAATGAGGGAGTTCGATACATGCAGAAAACCCTGTGAAGAAAAGTTGATTCAGCAAGGGACCAGGGTTTGGCTAGAGTCTCTATTGACTTGTTAGAAATCAGAAGGGTTTCGGCTGCATGTTAACCCGAGAAGGAGACCTGATGGCACAAGCCTTGCTTTCCCATGTTAAATCTCTAAACATGCTTCCCTGAAGAATCCTAAATAACACTGTTTTTACCTGGCTTCTGGTCACTGTAGGCAGCCCTCTGGAAAGAAAAGGAGTTTTCTCTAAGGAAACACGGTGCTTCCATAGCATCGGTGGGAGCTCCTGCTGTCCTGCTCTAGAGCTACAGGGAAACTTGACGTGAGTGTTTGCCTCAAGCTAAGGCCTGAAAAGCCTTGCTGAAGCGAAAGCGCTTAGCAGTTTCCATTATGTCGTATTCGAAGTTCTGCTTTACTTGAATGTTTCTTCACTTACCAGACACAAGGCACCCTCGTGTAGGCACCCTTTTTCGTACAAATACAGTGAGTACCAGCAGTCTTCTTTGCTCTTCTAAGAAACATCCAGACCTAGAAGCCTTTCCCAGTCACTCTATGTAATCAGAGTGTAGGGCAACTCGCTGCACCCTTCCTTAGGAAGCTAGGTGGACTCAGCTCTTCAACAGCTCCAGGGATTCTGTTCTCTCACGTCCTACATGCCATGGAAGTCTGCCTCATTGCCCTCTGTGGAGCTTCACTAAGATACACAATCTGCTTCGCCTACCTCTAGGAACTCTTACCCAATGACCCCATACCTACAGGAGAAAGGAGGCTTGCATTCCTACTGGAACCAAAGCACACTTTTTCCTTTTACACTGCAGGACTTTAGAATAGGCTTGGGCCCTATAGCATACATAGAACGTTCCAAGGATGAGGGAGTTCCATATATGCAGAACACTCTGTGAAGAAAAGGTGATTCAGCAAGGGACCAGGGTGTAGCTAGAGTCTCTTTGGACTTTTTAGATATAAGAAGGTGTCCGGGTGCATGTTCACCGGAAAAGAAGACTTGAATGCCTAAGCCTTGCGTTCCCATTTTAAATCTCTATCCACGCCAGCCTGAGATACCTAAATAACACTGTTTTGACTGGCCTCTATTCACTGTGGGCAGCCCTCTGGAAAGAAAAGGAGTTTCTCTAAGGAAACACGGTGCTTCCATAGCATGGGTGGGAGTTCCTCCTGTCATGCTCTAGAGCTACAGGGTAACTTGACGTGAGTCCTTGCCTCAAGCTAAGGCCTGAAAAGCCCTGCTGAAGCGAAAGCGCT
Organism: Balaenoptera physalus; assembly: GCF_965194825.1. Classification (NCBI taxonomy): domain Eukaryota; kingdom Metazoa; phylum Chordata; class Mammalia; order Artiodactyla; family Balaenopteridae; genus Balaenoptera; species Balaenoptera physalus. The sequence goes on along the minus strand of NC_138902.1, from coordinate 5,745,379 downwards.
TAGCATTTTCCATTATGTCGTATTGGAAGTTCTGCTTTACTTGAACGTTTCTTCACTCTACCAGACACTAGGCACCCTAGTGTAGGCACCCTCTTTCGTACAACTACAGTGAGTACCAGCAGTCTCCTTTACCCTTCTAAGAAACATCCAGACCTAGAAGCCTTTCCCAGTCACACTATGTATTCAGAGTTTAAGGCAACTCGCTGCACCCTTCCTTAGAAAGCTAGGTGGACTCAGCTCTTCAACAGCTCCAGGGATTCTGTTCTCTCACGACATACATGCCATTGAAGTCTGCCTCATTGCTCTCATTGGAGCTACACTAAGAAACACAATCTGCTTCGCCTTCTTCTAGGAACTCTTACCCAAGGACCCCATACCTACAGGAGAAAGGAGGCTTGCATTCCTACTGGAATCTAAGCAAAGTTTTTCCTGTTACACTGCAGGACTTTAGAATAGGTTCAGGCCCGAAGGGTTACATAGAGCGTTCCAAGAATGAGGGAGTTCGATACATGCAGAAAACCCTGTGAAGAAAAGTTGATTCAGCAAGGGACCAGGGTTTGGCTAGAGTCTCTATTGACTTGTTAGAAATCAGAAGGGTTTCGGCTGCATGTTAACCCGAGAAGGAGACCTGGTGGCACAAGCCTTGCTTTCCCATGTTAAATCTCTAAACATGCTTCCCTGAAGAATCCTAAATAACACTGTTTTTACCTGGCTTTTGGTCACTGTAGGCAGCCCTCTGGAAAGAAAAGGAGTTTTCTCTAAGGAAACACGGTGCTTCCATAGCATGGGTGGGAGCTCCTGCTGTCCTGCTCTAGAGCTACAGGGAAACTTGACGTGAGTGTTTGCCTCAAGCTAAGGCCTGAAAAGCCTTGCTGAAGCGAAAGCGCTTAGCAGTTTCCATTATGTCGTATTCGAAGTTCTGCTTTACTTGAATGTTTCTTCACTTACCAGACACAAGGCACCCTCGTGTAGGCACCCTTTTTCGTAGAAATACAGTGAGTACCAGCAGTCTTCTTTGCTCTTCTAAGAAACATCCAGACCTAGAAGCCTTTCCCAGTCACTCTATGTAATCAGAGTGTAGGGCAACTCGCTGCACCCTTCCTTAGGAAGCTAGGTGGACTCAGCTCTTCAACAGCTCCAGGGATTCTGTTCTCTCACGTCCTACATGCCATGGAAGTCTGCCTCATTGCCCTCTGTGGAGCTTCACTAAGATACACAATCTGCTTCGCCTACCTCTAGGAACTCTTACCCAATGACCCCATACCTACAGGAGAAAGGAGGCTTGCATTCCTACTGGAACCAAAGCACACTTTTTCCTTTTACACTGCAGGACTTTAGAATAGGCTTAGGCCCTATAGCATACATAGAACGTTCCAAGGATGAGGGAGTTCCATATATGCAGAACACTCTGTGAAGAAAAGTTGATTCAGCAAGGGACCAGGGTGTAGCTAGAGTCTCTTTGGACTTCTTAGATATAAGAAGGTGTCCGGGTGCATGTTCACCGGAAAAGAAGACTTGTATGCCTAAGCCTTGCGTTCCTATTTTAAATCTCTATCCACGCCAGCCTGAGATACCTAAATAACACTGTTTTGACTGGCCTCTATTCACTGTGGGCAGCCCTCTGGAAAGAAAAGGAGTTTCTCTAAGGAAACACGGTGCTTCCATAGCATGGGTGGGAGTTCCTCCTGTCATGCTCTAGAGCTACAGGGTAACTTGATGTGAGTCCTTGCCTCAAGCTAAGGCCTGAAAAGCCCTGCTGAAGCGAAAGCGCTTAGCATTTTCCATTATGTCGTATTGGAAGTTCTGCTTTACTTGAACGTTTCTTCACTCTACCAGACACTAGGCACCCTAGTGTAGGCACCCTCTTTCGTACAACTACAGTGAGTACCAGCAGTCTCCTTTACCCTTCTAAGAAACATCCAGACCTAGAAGCCTTTCCCAGTCACACTATGTATTCAGAGTTTAAGGCAACTCGCTGCACCCTTCCTTAGAAAGCTAGGTGGACTCAGCTCTTCAACAGCTCCAGGGATTCTGTTCTCTCACGACATACATGCCATTGAAGTCTGCCTCATTGCTCTCATTGGAGCTACACTAAGAAACACAATCTGCTTCGCCTTCTTCTAGGAACTCTTACCCAAGGACCCCATACCTACAGGAGAAAGGAGGCTTGCATTCCTACTGGAATCTAAGCAAAGTTTTTCCTGTTACACTGCAGGACTTTAGAATAGGTTTAGGCCCGAAGGGTTACATAGAGCGTTCCAAGAATGAGGGAGTTCGATACATGCAGAAAACCCTGTGAAGAAAAGTTGATTCAGCAAGGGACCAGGGTTTGGCTAGAGTCTCTATTGACTTGTTAGAAATCAGAAGGGTTTCGGCTGCATGTTAACCCGAGAAGGAGACCTGATGGCACAAGCCTTGCTTTCCCATGTTAAATCTCTAAACATGCTTCCCTGAAGAATCCTAAATAACACTGTTTTACCTGGCTTCTGGTCACTGTAGGCAGCCCTCTCGAAAGAAAAGGAGTTTTCTCTAAGGAAACACGGTGCTTCCATAGCATGGGTGGGAGCTCCTGCTGTCCTGCTCTAGAGCTACAGGGAAACTTGACGTGAGTGTTTGACTCAAGCTAAGGCCTGAAAAGCCTTGCTGAAGCGAAAGCGCTTAGCAGTTTCCATTATGTCGTATTCGAAGTTCTGCTTTACTTGAATGTTTCTTCACTTACCAGACACAAGGCACCCTCGTGTAGGCACCCTTTTTCGTACAAATACAGTGAGTACCAGCAGTCTTCTTTGCTCTTCTAAGAAACATCCAGACCTAGAAGCCTTTCCCAGTCACTCTATGTAATCAGAGTGTAGGGCAACTCGCTGCACCCTTCCTTAGGAAGCTAGGTGGACTCAGCTCTTCAACAGCTCCAGGGATTCTGTTCTCTCACGTCCTACATGCCATGGAAGTCTGCCTCATTGCCCTCTGTGGAGCTTCACTAAGATACACAATCTGCTTCGCCTACCTCTAGGAACTCTTACCCAATGACCCCATACCTACAGGAGAAAGGAGGCTTGCATTCCTACTGGAACCAAAGCACACTTTTTCCTTTTACACTGCAGGACTTTAGAATAGGCTTAGGCCCTATAGCATACATAGAACGTTCCAAGGATGAGGGAGTTCCATATATGCAGAACACTCTGTGAAGAAAAGGTGATTCAGCAAGGGACCAGGGTGTAGCTAGAGTCTCTTTGGACTTTTTAGATATAAGAAGGTGTCCGGGTGCATGTTCACCGGAAAAGAAGACTTGAATGCCTAAGCCTTGCGTTCCCATTTTAAATCTCTATCCACGCCAGCCTGAGATACCTAAATAACACTGTTTTGACTGGCCTCTATTCACTGTGGGCAGCCCTCTGGAAAGAAAAGGAGTTTCTCTAAGGAAACACGGTGCTTCCATAGCATGGGTGGGAGTTCCTCCTGTCATGCTCTAGAGCTACAGGGTAACTTGACGTGAGTCCTTGCCTCAAGCTAAGGCCTGAAAAGCCCTGCTGAAGCGAAAGCGCTTAGCATTTTCCATTATGTCGTATTGGAAGTTCTGCTTTACTTGAACGTTTCTTCACTCTACCAGACACTAGGCACCCTAGTGTAGGCACCCTCTTTCGTACAACTACAGTGAGTACCAGCAGTCTCCTTTACCCTTCTAAGAAACATCCAGACCTAGAAGCCTTTCCCAGTCACACTATGTATTCAGAGTTTAAGGCAACTCGCTGCACCCTTCCTTAGAAAGCTAGGTGGACTCAGCTCTTCAACAGCTCCAGGGATTCTGTTCTCTCACGACATACATGCCATTGAAGTCTGCCTCATTGCTCTCATTGGAGCTACACTAAGAAACACAATCTGCTTCGCCTTCTTCTAGGAACTCTTACCCAAGGACCCCATACCTACAGGAGAAAGGAGGCTTGCATTCCTACTGGAATCTAAGCAAAGTTTTTCCTGTTACACTGCAGGACTTTAGAATAGGTTCAGGCCCGAAGGGTTACATAGAGCGTTCCAAGAATGAGGGAGTTCGATACATGCAGAAAACCCTGTGAAGAAAAGTTGATTCAGCAAGGGACCAGGGTTTGGCTAGAGTCTCTATTGACTTGTTAGAAATCAGAAGGGTTTCGGCTGCATGTTAACCCGAGAAGGAGACCTGGTGGCACAAGCCTTGCTTTCCCATGTTAAATCTCTAAACATGCTTCCCTGAAGAATCCTAAATAACACTGTTTTTACCTGGCTTTTGGTCACTGTAGGCAGCCCTCTGGAAAGAAAAGGAGTTTTCTCTAAGGAAACACGGTGCTTCCATAGCATGGGTGGGAGCTCCTGCTGTCCTGCTCTAGAGCTACAGGGAAACTTGACGTGAGTGTTTGCCTCAAGCTAAGGCCTGAAAAGCCTTGCTGAAGCGAAAGCGCTTAGCAGTTTCCATTATGTCGTATTCGAAGTTCTGCTTTACTTGAATGTTTCTTCACTTACCAGACACAAGGCACCCTCGTGTAGGCACCCTTTTTCGTAGAAATACAGTGAGTACCAGCAGTCTTCTTTGCTCTTCTAAGAAACATCCAGACCTAGAAGCCTTTCCCAGTCACTCTATGTAATCAGAGTGTAGGGCAACTCGCTGCACCCTTCCTTAGGAAGCTAGGTGGACTCAGCTCTTCAACAGCTCCAGGGATTCTGTTCTCTCACGTCCTACATGCCATGGAAGTCTGCCTCATTGCCCTCTGTGGAGCTTCACTAAGATACACAATCTGCTTCGCCTACCTCTAGGAACTCTTACCCAATGACCCCATACCTACAGGAGAAAGGAGGCTTGCATTCCTACTGGAACCAAAGCACACTTTTTCCTTTTACACTGCAGGACTTTAGAATAGGCTTAGGCCCTATAGCATACATAGAACGTTCCAAGGATGAGGGAGTTCCATATATGCAGAACACTCTGTGAAGAAAAGGTGATTCAGCAAGGGACCAGGGTGTAGCTAGAGTCTCTTTGGACTTTTTAGATATAAGAAGGTGTCCGGGTGCATGTTCACCGGAAAAGAAGACTTGAATGCCTAAGCCTTGCGTTCCCATTTTAAATCTCTATCCACGCCAGCCTGAGATACCTAAATAACACTGTTTTGACTGGCCTCTATTCACTGTGGGCAGCCCTCTGGAAAGAAAAGGAGTTTCTCTAAGGAAACACGGTGCTTCCATAGCATGGGTGGGAGTTCCTCCTGTCATGCTCTAGAGCTACAGGGTAACTTGACGTGAGTCCTTGCCTCAAGCTAAGGCCTGAAAAGCCCTGCTGAAGCGAAAGCGCTTAGCATTTTCCATTATGTCGTATTGGAAGTTCTGCTTTACTTGAACGTTTCTTCACTCTACCAGACACTAGGCACCCTAGTGTAGGCACCCTTTTTCGTACAACTACAGTGAGTACCAGCAGTCTCCTTTACCCTTCTAAGAAACATCCAGACCTAGAAGCCTTTCCCAGTCACACTATGTATTCAGAGTTTAAGGCAACTCGCTGCACCCTTCCTTAGAAAGCTAGGTGGACTCAGCTCTTCAACAGCTCCAGGGATTCTGTTCTCTCACGACATACATGCCATTGAAGTCTGCCTCATTGCTCTCATTGGAGCTACACTAAGAAACACAATCTGCTTCGCCTTCTTCTAGGAACTCTTACCCAAGGACCCCATACCTACAGGAGAAAGGAGGCTTGCATTCCTACTGGAATCTAAGCAAAGTTTTTCCTGTTACACTGCAGGACTTTAGAATAGGTTCAGGCCCGAAGGGTTACATAGAGCGTTCCAAGAATGAGGGAGTTCGATACATGCAGAAAACCCTGTGAAGAAAAGTTGATTCAGCAAGGGACCAGGGTTTGGCTAGAGTCTCTATTGACTTGTTAGAAATCAGAAGGGTTTCGGCTGCATGTTAACCCGAGAAGGAGACCTGATGGCACAAGCCTTGCTTTCCCATGTTAAATCTCTAAACATGCTTCCCTGAAGAATCCTAAATAACACTGTTTTTACCTGGCTTCTGGTCACTGTAGGCAGCCCTCTGGAAAGAAAAGGAGTTTTCTCTAAGGAAACACGGTGCTTCCATAGCATGGGTGGGAGCTCCTGCTGTCCTGCTCTAGAGCTACAGGGAAACTTGACGTGAGTGTTTGACTCAAGCTAAGGCCTGAAAAGCCTTGCTGAAGCGAAAGCGCTTAGCAGTTTCCATTATGTCGTATTCCAAGTTCTGCTTTACTTGAATGTTTCTTCACTTATCAGACACAAGGCACCCTCGTGTAGGCACCCTTTTTCGTAGAAATACAGTGAGTACCAGCAGTCTTCTTTGCTCTTCTAAGAAACATCCAGACCTAGAAGCCTTTCCCAGTCACTCTATGTAATCAGAGTGTAGGGCAACTCGCTGCACCCTTCCTTAGGAAGCTAGGTGGACTCAGCTCTTCAACAGCTCCAGGGATTCTGTTCTCTCACGTCCTACATGCCATGGAAGTCTGCCTCATTGCCCTCTGTGGAGCTTCACTAAGATACACAATCTGCTTCGCCTACCTCTAGGAACTCTTACCCAATGACCCCATACCTACAGGAGAAAGGAGGCTTGCATTCCTACTGGAACCAAAGCACACTTTTTCCTTTTACACTGCAGGACTTTAGAATAGGCTTAGGCCCTATAGCATACATAGAACGTTCCAAGGATGAGGGAGTTCCATATATGCAAAACACTCTGTGAAGAAAAGGTGATTCAGCAAGGGACCAGGGTGTAGCTAGAGTCTCTTTGGACTTTTTAGATATAAGAAGGTGTCCGGGTGCATGTTCACCGGAAAAGAAGACTTGAATGCCTAAGCCTTGCGTTCCCATTTTAAATCTCTATCCACGCCAGCCTGAGATACCTAAATAACACTGTTTTGACTGGCCTCTATTCACTGTGGGCAGCCCTCTGGAAAGAAAAGGAGTTTCTCTAAGGAAACACGGTGCTTCCATAGCATGGGTGGGAGTTCCTCCTGTCATGCTCTAGAGCTACAGGGTAACTTGACGTGAGTCCTTGCCTCAAGCTAAGGCCTGAAAAGCCCTGCTGAAGCGAAAGCGCTTAGCATTTTCCATTATGTCGTATTGGAAGTTCTGCTTTACTTGAACGTTTCTTCACTCTACCAGACACTAGGCACCCTAGTGTAGGCACCCTTTTTCGTACAACTACAGTGAGTACCAGCAGTCTCCTTTACCCTTCTAAGAAACATCCAGACCTAGAAGCCTTTCCCAGTCACACTATGTATTCAGAGTTTAAGGCAACTCGCTGCACCCTTCCTTAGAAAGCTAGGTGGACTCAGCTCTTCAACAGCTCCAGGGATTCTGTTCTCTCACGACATACATGCCATTGAAGTCTGCCTCATTGCTCTCATTGGAGCTACACTAAGAAACACAATCTGCTTCGCCTTCTTCTAGGAACTCTTACCCAAGGACCCCATACCTACAGGAGAAAGGAGGCTTGCATTCCTACTGGAATCTAAGCAAAGTTTTTCCTGTTACACTGCAGGACTTTAGAATAGGTTCAGGCCCGAAGGGTTACATAGAGCGTTCCAAGAATGAGGGAGTTCGATACATGCAGAAAACCCTGTGAAGAAAAGTTGATTCAGCAAGGGACCAGGGTTTGGCTAGAGTCTCTATTGACTTGTTAGAAATCAGAAGGGTTTCGGCTGCATGTTAACCCGAGAAGGAGACCTGGTGGCACAAGCCTTGCTTTCCCATGTTAAATCTCTAAACATGCTTCCCTGAAGAATCCTAAATAACACTGTTTTTACCTGGCTTTTGGTCACTGTAGGCAGCCCTCTGGAAAGAAAAGGAGTTTTCTCTAAGGAAACACGGTGCTTCCATAGCATGGGTGGGAGCTCCTGCTGTCCTGCTCTAGAGCTACAGGGAAACTTGACGTGAGTGTTTGCCTCAAGCTAAGGCCTGAAAAGCCTTGCTGAAGCGAAAGCGCTTAGCAGTTTCCATTATGTCGTATTCGAAGTTCTGCTTTACTTGAATGTTTCTTCACTTACCAGACACAAGGCACCCTCGTGTAGGCACCCTTTTTCGTACAAATACAGTGAGTACCAGCAGTCTTCTTTGCTCTTCTAAGAAACATCCAGACCTAGAAGCCTTTCCCAGTCACTCTATGTAATCAGAGTGTAGGGCAACTCGCTGCACCCTTCCTTAGGAAGCTAGGTGGACTCAGCTCTTCAACAGCTCCAGGGATTCTGTTCTCTCACGTCCTACATGCCATGGAAGTCTGCCTCATTGCCCTCTGTGGAGCTTCACTAAGATACACAATCTGCTTCGCCTACCTCTAGGAACTCTTACCCAATGACCCCATACCTACAGGAGAAAGGAGGCTTGCATTCCTACTGGAACCAAAGCACACTTTTTCCTTTTACACTGCAGGACTTTAGAATAGGCTTAGGCCCTATAGCATACATAGAACGTTCCAAGGATGAGGGAGTTCCATATATGCAGAACACTCTGTGAAGAAAAGGTGATTCAGCAAGGGACCAGGGTGTAGCTAGAGTCTCTTTGGACTTTTTAGATATAAGAAGGTGTCCGGGTGCATGTTCACCGGAAAAGAAGACTTGAATGCCTAAGCCTTGCGTTCCCATTTTAAATCTCTATCCACGCCAGCCTGAGATACCTAAATAACACTGTTTTGACTGGCCTCTATTCACTGTGGGCAGCCCTCTGGAAAGAAAAGGAGTTTCTCTAAGGAAACACGGTGCTTCCATAGCATGGGTGGGAGTTCCTCCTGTCATGCTCTAGAGCTACAGGGTAACTTGACGTGAGTCCTTGCCTCAAGCTAAGGCCTGAAAAGCCCTGCTGAAGCGAAAGCGCTTAGCATTTTCCATTATGTCGTATTGGAAGTTCTGCTTTACTTGAACGTTTCTTCACTCTACCAGACACTAGGCACCCTAGTGTAGGCACCCTTTTTCGTACAACTACAGTGAGTACCAGCAGTCTCCTTTACCCTTCTAAGAAACATCCAGACCTAGAAGCCTTTCCCAGTCACACTATGTATTCAGAGTTTAAGGCAACTCGCTGCACCCTTCCTTAGAAAGCTAGGTGGACTCAGCTCTTCAACAGCTCCAGGGATTCTGTTCTCTCACGACATACATGCCATTGAAGTCTGCCTCATTGCTCTCATTGGAGCTACACTAAGAAACACAATCTGCTTCGCCTTCTTCTAGGAACTCTTACCCAAGGACCCCATACCTACAGGAGAAAGGAGGCTTGCATTCCTACTGGAATCTAAGCAAAGTTTTTCCTGTTACACTGCAGGACTTTAGAATAGGTTCAGGCCCGAAGGGTTACATAGAGCGTTCCAAGAATGAGGGAGTTCGATACATGCAGAAAACCCTGTGAAGAAAAGTTGATTCAGCAAGGGACCAGGGTTTGGCTAGAGTCTCTATTGACTTGTTAGAAATCAGAAGGGTTTCGGCTGCATGTTAACCCGAGAAGGAGACCTGATGGCACAAGCCTTGCTTTCCCATGTTAAATCTCTAAACATGCTTCCCTGAAGAATCCTAAATAACACTGTTTTTACCTGGCTTCTGGTCACTGTAGGCAGCCCTCTGGAAAGAAAAGGAGTTTTCTCTAAGGAAACACGGTGCTTCCATAGCATGGGTGGGAGCTCCTGCTGTCCTGCTCTAGAGCTACAGGGAAACTTGACGTGAGTGTTTGACTCAAGCTAAGGCCTGAAAAGCCTTGCTGAAGCGAAAGCGCTTAGCAGTTTCCATTATGTCGTATTCCAAGTTCTGCTTTACTTGAATGTTTCTTCACTTATCAGACACAAGGCACCCTCGTGTAGGCACCCTTTTTCGTAGAAATACAGTGAGTACCAGCAGTCTTCTTTGCTCTTCTAAGAAACATCCAGACCTAGAAGCCTTTCCCAGTCACTCTATGTAATCAGAGTGTAGGGCAACTCGCTGCACCCTTCCTTAGGAAGCTAGGTGGACTCAGCTCTTCAACAGCTCCAGGGATTCTGTTCTCTCACGTCCTACATGCCATGGAAGTCTGCCTCATTGCCCTCTGTGGAGCTTCACTAAGATACACAATCTGCTTCGCCTACCTCTAGGAACTCTTACCCAATGACCCCATACCTACAGGAGAAAGGAGGCTTGCATTCCTACTGGAACCAAAGCACACTTTTTCCTTTTACACTGCAGGACTTTAGAATAGGCTTAGGCCCTATAGCATACATAGAACGTTCCAAGGATGAGGGAGTTCCATATATGCAGAACACTCTGTGAAGAAAAGGTGATTCAGCAAGGGACCAGGGTGTAGCTAGAGTCTCTTTGGACTTTTTAGATATAAGAAGGTGTCCGGGTGCATGTTCACCGGAAAAGAAGACTTGAATGCCTAAGCCTTGCGTTCCCATTTTAAATCTCTATCCACGCCAGCCTGAGATACCTAAATAACACTGTTTTGACTGGCCTCTATTCACTGTGGGCAGCCCTCTGGAAAGAAAAGGAGTTTCTCTAAGGAAACACGGTGCTTCCATAGCATGGGTGGGAGTTCCTCCTGTCATGCTCTAGAGCTACAGGGTAACTTGACGTGAGTCCTTGCCTCAAGCTAAGGCCTGAAAAGCCCTGCTGAAGCGAAAGCGCTTAGCATTTTCCATTATGTCGTATTGGAAGTTCTGCTTTACTTGAACGTTTCTTCACTCTACCAGACACTAGGCACCCTAGTGTAGGCACCCTTTTTCGTACAACTACAGTGAGTACCAGCAGTCTCCTTTACCCTTCTAAGAAACATCCAGACCTAGAAGCCTTTCCCAGTCACACTATGTATTCAGAGTTTAAGGCAACTCGCTGCACCCTTCCTTAGAAAGCTAGGTGGACTCAGCTCTTCAACAGCTCCAGGGATTCTGTTCTCTCACGACATACATGCCATTGAAGTCTGCCTCATTGCTCTCATTGGAGCTACACTAAGAAACACAATCTGCTTCGCCTTCTTCTAGGAACTCTTACCCAAGGACCCCATACCTACAGGAGAAAGGAGGCTTGCATTCCTACTGGAATCTAAGCAAAGTTTTTCCTGTTACACTGCAGGACTTTAGAATAGGTTCAGGCCCGAAGGGTTACATAGAGCGTTCCAAGAATGAGGGAGTTCGATACATGCAGAAAACCCTGTGAAGAAAAGTTGATTCAGCAAGGGACCAGGGTTTGGCTAGAGTCTCTATTGACTTGTTAGAAATCAGAAGGGTTTCGGCTGCATGTTAACCCGAGAAGGAGACCTGATGGCACAAGCCTTGCTTTCCCATGTTAAATCTCTAAACATGCTTCCCTGAAGAATCCTAAATAACACTGTTTTTACCTGGCTTCTGGTCACTGTAGGCAGCCCTCTGGAAAGAAAAGGAGTTTTCTCTAAGGAAACACGGTGCTTCCATAGCATGGGTGGGAGCTCCTGCTGTCCTGCTCTAGAGCTACAGGGAAACTTGACGTGAGTGTTTGACTCAAGCTAAGGCCTGAAAAGCCTTGCTGAAGCGAAAGCGCTTAGCAGTTTCCATTATGTCGTATTCCAAGTTCTGCTTTACTTGAATGTTTCTTCACTTATCAGACACAAGGCACCCTCGTGTAGGCACCCTTTTTCGTAGAAATACAGTGAGTACCAGCAGTCTTCTTTGCTCTTCTAAGAAACATCCAGACCTAGAAGCCTTTCCCAGTCACTCTATGTAATCAGAGTGTAGGGCAACTCGCTGCACCCTTCCTTAGGAAGCTAGGTGGACTCAGCTCTTCAACAGCTCCAGGGATTCTGTTCTCTCACGTCCTACATGCCATGGAAGTCTGCCTCATTGCCCTCTGTGGAGCTTCACTAAGATACACAATCTGCTTCGCCTACCTCTAGGAACTCTTACCCAATGACCCCATACCTACAGGAGAAAGGAGGCTTGCATTCCTACTGGAACCAAAGCACACTTTTTCCTTTTACACTGCAGGACTTTAGAATAGGCTTAGGCCCTATAGCATACATAGAACGTTCCAAGGATGAGGGAGTTCCATATATGCAAAACACTCTGTGAAGAAAAGGTGATTCAGCAAGGGACCAGGGTGTAGCTAGAGTCTCTTTGGACTTTTTAGATATAAGAAGGTGTCCGGGTGCATGTTCACCGGAAAAGAAGACTTGAATGCCTAAGCCTTGCGTTCCCATTTTAAATCTCTATCCACGCCAGCCTGAGATACCTAAATAACACTGTTTTGACTGGCCTCTATTCACTGTGGGCAGCCCTCTGGAAAGAAAAGGAGTTTCTCTAAGGAAACACGGTGCTTCCATAGCATGGGTGGGAGTTCCTCCTGTCATGCTCTAGAGCTACAGGGTAACTTGACGTGAGTCCTTGCCTCAAGCTAAGGCCTGAAAAGCCCTGCTGAAGCGAAAGCGCTTAGCATTTTCCATTATGTCGTATTGGAAGTTCTGCTTTACTTGAACGTTTCTTCACTCTACCAGACACTAGGCACCCTAGTGTAGGCACCCTCTTTCGTACAACTACAGTGAGTACCAGCAGTCTCCTTTACCCTTCTAAGAAACATCCAGACCTAGAAGCCTTTCCCAGTCACACTATGTATTCAGAGTTTAAGGCAACTCGCTGCACCCTTCCTTAGAAAGCTAGGTGGACTCAGCTCTTCAACAGCTCCAGGGATTCTGTTCTCTCACGACATACATGCCATTGAAGTCTGCCTCATTGCTCTCATTGGAGCTACACTAAGAAACACAATCTGCTTCGCCTTCTTCTAGGAACTCTTACCCAAGGACCCCATACCTACAGGAGAAAGGAGGCTTGCATTCCTACTGGAATCTAAGCAAAGTTTTTCCTGTTACACTGCAGGACTTTAGAATAGGTTCAGGCCCGAAGGGTTACATAGAGCGTTCCAAGAATGAGGGAGTTCGATACATGCAGAAAACCCTGTGAAGAAAAGTTGATTCAGCAAGGGACCAGGGTTTGGCTAGAGTCTCTATTGACTTGTTAGAAATCAGAAGGGTTTCGGCTGCATGTTAACCCGAGAAGGAGACCTGGTGGCACAAGCCTTGCTTTCCCATGTTAAATCTCTAAACATGCTTCCCTGAAGAATCCTAAATAACACTGTTTTTACCTGGCTTTTGGTCACTGTAGGCAGCCCTCTGGAAAGAAAAGGAGTTTTCTCTAAGGAAACACGGTGCTTCCATAGCATGGGTGGGAGCTCCTGCTGTCCTGCTCTAGAGCTACAGGGAAACTTGACGTGAGTGTTTGCCTCAAGCTAAGGCCTGAAAAGCCTTGCTGAAGCGAAAGCGCTTAGCAGTTTCCATTATGTCGTATTCCAAGTTCTGCTTTACTTGAATGTTTCTTCACTTACCAGACACAAGGCACCCTCGTGTAGGCACCCTTTTTCGTAGAAATACAGTGAGTACCAGCAGTCTTCTTTGCTCTTCTAAGAAACATCCAGACCTAGAAGCCTTTCCCAGTCACTCTATGTAATCAGAGTGTAGGGCAACTCGCTGCACCCTTCCTTAGGAAGCTAGGTGGACTCAGCTCTTCAACAGCTCCAGGGATTCTGTTCTCTCACGTCCTACATGCCATGGAAGTCTGCCTCATTGCCCTCTGTGGAGCTTCACTAAGATACACAATCTGCTTCGCCTACCTCTAGGAACTCTTACCCAATGACCCCATACCTACAGGAGAAAGGAGGCTTGCATTCCTACTGGAACCAAAGCACACTTTTTCCTTTTACACTGCAGGACTTTAGAATAGGCTTAGGCCCTATAGCATACATAGAACGTTCCAAGGATGAGGGAGTTCCATATATGCAGAACACTCTGTGAAGAAAAGGTGATTCAGCAAGGGACCAGGGTGTAGCTAGAGTCTCTTTGGACTTTTTAGATATAAGAAGGTGTCCGGGTGCATGTTCACCGGAAAAGAAGACTTGAATGCCTAAGCCTTGCGTTCCCATTTTAAATCTCTATCCACGCCAGCCTGAGATACCTAAATAACACTGTTTTGACTGGCCTCTATTCACTGTGGGCAGCCCTCTGGAAAGAAAAGGAGTTTCTCTAAGGAAACACGGTGCTTCCATAGCATGGGTGGGAGTTCCTCCTGTCATGCTCTAGAGCTACAGGGTAACTTGACGTGAGTCCTTGCCTCAAGCTAAGGCCTGAAAAGCCCTGCTGAAGCGAAAGCGCTTAGCATTTTCCATTATGTCGTATTGGAAGTTCTGCTTTACTTGAACGTTTCTTCACTCTACCAGACACTAGGCACCCTAGTGTAGGCACCCTTTTTCGTACAACTACAGTGAGTACCAGCAGTCTCCTTTACCCTTCTAAGAAACATCCAGACCTAGAAGCCTTTCCCAGTCACACTATGTATTCAGAGTTTAAGGCAACTCGCTGCACCCTTCCTTAGAAAGCTAGGTGGACTCAGCTCTTCAACAGCTCCAGGGATTCTGTTCTCTCACGACATACATGCCATTGAAGTCTGCCTCATTGCTCTCATTGGAGCTACACTAAGAAACACAATCTGCTTCGCCTTCTTCTAGGAACTCTTACCCAAGGACCCCATACCTACAGGAGAAAGGAGGCTTGCATTCCTACTGGAATCTAAGCAAAGTTTTTCCTGTTACACTGCAGGACTTTAGAATAGGTTCAGGCCCGAAGGGTTACATAGAGCGTTCCAAGAATGAGGGAGTTCGATACATGCAGAAAACCCTGTGAAGAAAAGTTGATTCAGCAAGGGACCAGGGTTTGGCTAGAGTCTCTATTGACTTGTTAGAAATCAGAAGGGTTTCGGCTGCATGTTAACCCGAGAAGGAGACCTGATGGCACAAGCCTTGCTTTCCCATGTTAAATCTCTAAACATGCTTCCCTGAAGAATCCTAAATAACACTGTTTTTACCTGGCTTCTGGTCACTGTAGGCAGCCCTCTGGAAAGAAAAGGAGTTTTCTCTAAGGAAACACGGTGCTTCCATAGCATGGGTGGGAGCTCCTGCTGTCCTGCTCTAGAGCTACAGGGAAACTTGACGTGAGTGTTTGACTCAAGCTAAGGCCTGAAAAGCCTTGCTGAAGCGAAAGCGCTTAGCAGTTTCCATTATGTCGTATTCCAAGTTCTGCTTTACTTGAATGTTTCTTCACTTACCAGACACAAGGCACCCTCGTGTAGGCACCCTTTTTCGTAGAAATACAGTGAGTACCAGCAGTCTTCTTTGCTCTTCTAAGAAACATCCAGACCTAGAAGCCTTTCCCAGTCACTCTATGTAATCAGAGGGTAGGGCAACTCGCTGCACCCTTCCTTAGGAAGCTAGGTGGACTCAGCTCTTCAACAGCTCCAGGGATTCTGTTCTCTCACGTCCTACATGCCATGGAAGTCTGCCTCATTGCCCTCTGTGGAGCTTCACTAAGATACACAATCTGCTTCGCCTACCTCTAGGAACTCTTACCCAATGACCCCATACCTACAGGAGAAAGGAGGCTTGCATTCCTACTGGAACCAAAGCACACTTTTTCCTTTTACACTGCAGGACTTTAGAATAGGCTTAGGCCCTATAGCATACATAGAACGTTCCAAGGATGAGGGAGTTCCATATATGCAGAACACTCTGTGAAGAAAAGGTGATTCAGCAAGGGACCAGGGTGTAGCTAGAGTCTCTTTGGACTTTTTAGATATAAGAAGGTGTCCGGGTGCATGTTCACCGGAAAAGAAGACTTGAATGCCTAAGCCTTGCGTTCCCATTTTAAATCTCTATCCACGCCAGCCTGAGATACCTAAATAACACTGTTTTGACTGGCCTCTATTCACTGTGGGCAGCCCTCTGGAAAGAAAAGGAGTTTCTCTAAGGAAACACGGTGCTTCCATAGCATGGGTGGGAGTTCCTCCTGTCATGCTCTAGAGCTACAGGGTAACTTGACGTGAGTCCTTGCCTCAAGCTAAGGCCTGAAAAGCCCTGCTGAAGCGAAAGCGCTTAGCATTTTCCATTATGTCGTATTGGAAGTTCTGCTTTACTTGAACGTTTCTTCACTCTACCAGACACTAGGCACCCTAGTGTAGGCACCCTCTTTCATACAACTACAGTGAGTACCAGCAGTCTCCTTTACCCTTCTAAGAAACATCCAGACCTAGAAGCCTTTCCCAGTCACACTATGTATTCAGAGTTTAAGGCAACTCGCTGCACCCTTCCTTAGAAAGCTAGGTGGACTCAGCTCTTCAACAGCTCCAGGGATTCTGTTCTCTCACGACATACATGCCATTGAAGTCTGCCTCATTGCTCTCATTGGAGCTACACTAAGAAACACAATCTGCTTCGCCTTCTTCTAGGAACTCTTACCCAAGGACCCCATACCTACAGGAGAAAGGAGGCTTGCATTCCTACTGGAATCTAAGCAAAGTTTTTCCTGTTACACTGCAGGACTTTAGAATAGGTTCAGGCCCGAAGGGTTACATAGAGCGTTCCAAGAATGAGGGAGTTCGATACATGCAGAAAACCCTGTGAAGAAAAGTTGATTCAGCAAGGGACCAGGGTTTGGCTAGAGTCTCTATTGACTTGTTAGAAATCAGAAGGGTTTCGGCTGCATGTTAACCCGAGAAGGAGACCTGGTGGCACAAGCCTTGCTTTCCCATGTTAAATCTCTAAACATGCTTCCCTGAAGAATCCTAAATAACACTGTTTTACCTGGCTTCTGGTCACTGTAGGCAGCCCTCTGGAAAGAAAAGGAGTTTTCTCTAAGGAAACACGGTGCTTCCATAGCATGGGTGGGAGCTCCTGCTGTCCTGCTCTAGAGCTACAGGGAAACTTGACGTGAGTGTTTGCCTCAAGCTAAGGCCTGAAAAGCCTTGCTGAAGCGAAAGCGCTTAGCAGTTTCCAGTATGTCGTATTCGAAGTTCTGCTTTACTTGAATGTTTCTTCACTTACCAGACACAAGGCACCCTCGTGTAGGCACCCTTTTTCGTACAAATACAGTGAGTACCAGCAGTCTTCTTTGCTCTTCTAAGAAACATCCAGACCTAGAAGCCTTTCCCAGTCACTCTATGTAATCAGAGTGTAGGGCAACTCGCTGCACCCTTCCTTAGGAAGCTAGGTGGACTCAGCTCTTCAACAGCTCCAGGGATTCTGTTCTCTCACGTCCTACATGCCATGGAAGTCTGCCTCATTGCCCTCTGTGGAGCTTCACTAAGATACACAATCTGCTTCGCCTACCTCTAGGAACTCTTACCCAATGACCCCATACCTACAGGAGAAAGGAGGCTTGCATTCCTACTGGAACCAAAGCACACTTTTTCCTTTTACACTGCAGGACTTTAGAATAGGCTTAGGCCCTATAGCATACATAGAACGTTCCAAGGATGAGGGAGTTCCATATATGCAGAACACTCTGTGAAGAAAAGGTGATTCAGCAAGGGACCAGGGTGTAGCTAGAGTCTCTTTGGACTTTTTAGATATAAGAAGGTGTCCGGGTGCATGTTCACCGGAAAAGAAGACTTGAATGCCTAAGCCTTGCGTTCCCATTTTAAATCTCTATCCACGCCAGCCTGAGATACCTAAATAACACTGTTTTGACTGGCCTCTATTCACTGTGGGCAGCCCTCTGGAAAGAAAAGGAGTTTCTCTAAGGAAACACGGTGCTTCCATAGCATGGGTGGGAGTTCCTCCTGTCATGCTCTAGAGCTACAGGGTAACTTGACGTGAGTCCTTGCCTCAAGCTAAGGCCTGAAAAGCCCTGCTGAAGCGAAAGCGCTTAGCATTTTCCATTATGTCGTATTGGAAGTTCTGCTTTACTTGAACGTTTCTTCACTCTACCAGACACTAGGCACCCTAGTGTAGGCACCCTCTTTCGTACAACTACAGTGAGTACCAGCAGTCTCCTTTACCCTTCTAAGAAACATCCAGACCTAGAAGCCTTTCCCAGTCACACTATGTATTCAGAGTTTAAGGCAACTCGCTGCACCCTTCCTTAGAAAGCTAGGTGGACTCAGCTCTTCAACAGCTCCAGGGATTCTGTTCTCTCACGACATACATGCCATTGAAGTCTGCCTCATTGCTCTCATTGGAGCTACACTAAGAAACACAATCTGCTTCGCCTTCTTCTAGGAACTCTTACCCAAGGACCCCATACCTACAGGAGAAAGGAGGCTTGCATTCCTACTGGAATCTAAGCAAAGTTTTTCCTGTTACACTGCAGGACTTTAGAATAGGTTTAGGCCCGAAGGGTTACATAGAGCGTTCCAAGAATGAGGGAGTTCGATACATGCAGAAAACCCTGTGAAGAAAAGTTGATTCAGCAAGGGACCAGGGTTTGGCTAGAGTCTCTATTGACTTGTTAGAAATCAGAAGGGTTTCGGCTGCATGTTAACCCGAGAAGGAGACCTGATGGCACAAGCCTTGCTTTCCCATGTTAAATCTCTAAACATGCTTCCCTGAAGAATCCTAAATAACACTGTTTTTACCTGGCTTCTGGTCACTGTAGGCAGCCCTCTGGAAAGAAAAGGAGTTTTCTCTAAGGAAACACGGTGCTTCCATAGCATGGGTGGGAGCTCCTGCTGTCCTGCTCTAGAGCTACAGGGAAACTTGACGTGAGTGTTTGACTCAAGCTAAGGCCTGAAAAGCCTTGCTGAAGCGAAAGCGCTTAGCAGTTTCCATTATGTCGTATTCCAAGTTCTGCTTTACTTGAATGTTTCTTCACTTACCAGACACAAGGCACCCTCGTGTAGGCACCCTTTTTCGTAGAAATACAGTGAGTACCAGCAGTCTTCTTTGCTCTTCTAAGAAACATCCAGACCTAGAAGCCTTTCCCAGTCACTCTATGTAATCAGAGGGTAGGGCAACTCGCTGCACCCTTCCTTAGGAAGCTAGGTGGACTCAGCTCTTCAACAGCTCCAGGGATTCTGTTCTCTCACGTCCTACATGCCATGGAAGTCTGCCTCATTGCCCTCTGTGGAGCTTCACTAAGATACACAATCTGCTTCGCCTACCTCTAGGAACTCTTACCCAATGACCCCATACCTACAGGAGAAAGGAGGCTTGCATTCCTACTGGAACCAAAGCACACTTTTTCCTTTTACACTGCAGGACTTTAGAATAGGCTTAGGCCCTATAGCATACATAGAACGTTCCAAGGATGAGGGAGTTCCATATATGCAGAACACTCTGTGAAGAAAAGGTGATTCAGCAAGGGACCAGGGTGTAGCTAGAGTCTCTTTGGACTTTTTAGATATAAGAAGGTGTCCGGGTGCATGTTCACCGGAAAAGAAGACTTGAATGCCTAAGCCTTGCGTTCCCATTTTAAATCTCTATCCACGCCAGCCTGAGATACCTAAATAACACTGTTTTGACTGGCCTCTATTCACTGTGGGCAGCCCTCTGGAAAGAAAAGGAGTTTCTCTAAGGAAACACGGTGCTTCCATAGCATGGGTGGGAGTTCCTCCTGTCATGCTCTAGAGCTACAGGGTAACTTGACGTGAGTCCTTGCCTCAAGCTAAGGCCTGAAAAGCCCTGCTGAAGCGAAAGCGCTTAGCATTTTCCATTATGTCGTATTGGAAGTTCTGCTTTACTTGAACGTTTCTTCACTCTACCAGACACTAGGCACCCTAGTGTAGGCACCCTCTTTCGTACAACTACAGTGAGTACCAGCAGTCTCCTTTACCCTTCTAAGAAACATCCAGACCTAGAAGCCTTTCCCAGTCACACTATGTATTCAGAGTTTAAGGCAACTCGCTGCACCCTTCCTTAGAAAGCTAGGTGGACTCAGCTCTTCAACAGCTCCAGGGATTCTGTTCTCTCACGACATACATGCCATTGAAGTCTGCCTCATTGCTCTCATTGGAGCTACACTAAGAAACACAATCTGCTTCGCCTTCTTCTAGGAACTCTTACCCAAGGACCCCATACCTACAGGAGAAAGGAGGCTTGCATTCCTACTGGAATCTAAGCAAAGTTTTTCCTGTTACACTGCAGGACTTTAGAATAGGTTTAGGCCCGAAGGGTTACATAGAGCGTTCCAAGAATGAGGGAGTTCGATACATGCAGAAAACCCTGTGAAGAAAAGTTGATTCAGCAAGGGACCAGGGTTTGGCTAGAGTCTCTATTGACTTGTTAGAAATCAGAAGGGTTTCGGCTGCATGTTAACCCGAGAAGGAGACCTGATGGCACAAGCCTTGCTTTCCCATGTTAAATCTCTAAACATGCTTCCCTGAAGAATCCTAAATAACACTGTTTTTACCTGGCTTCTGGTCACTGTAGGCAGCCCTCTGGAAAGAAAAGGAGTTTTCTCTAAGGAAACACGGTGCTTCCATAGCATGGGTGGGAGCTCCTGCTGTCCTGCTCTAGAGCTACAGGGAAACTTGACGTGAGTGTTTGACTCAAGCTAAGGCCTGAAAAGCCTTGCTGAAGCGAAAGCGCTTAGCAGTTTCCATTATGTCGTATTCCAAGTTCTGCTTTACTTGAATGTTTCTTCACTTACCAGACACAAGGCACCCTCGTGTAGGCACCCTTTTTCGTAGAAATACAGTGAGTACCAGCAGTCTTCTTTGCTCTTCTAAGAAACATCCAGACCTAGAAGCCTTTCCCAGTCACTCTATGTAATCAGAGTGTAGGGCAACTCGCTGCACCCTTCCTTAGGAAGCTAGGTGGACTCAGCTCTTCAACAGCTCCAGGGATTCTGTTCTCTCACGTCCTACATGCCATGGAAGTCTGCCTCATTGCCCTCTGTGGAGCTTCACTAAGATACACAATCTGCTTCGCCTACCTCTAGGAACTCTTACCCAATGACCCCATACCTACAGGAGAAAGGAGGCTTGCATTCCTACTGGAACCAAAGCACACTTTTTCCTTTTACACTGCAGGACTTTAGAATAGGCTTAGGCCCTATAGCATACATAGAACGTTCCAAGGATGAGGGAGTTCCATATATGCAGAACACTCTGTGAAGAAAAGGTGATTCAGCAAGGGACCAGGGTGTAGCTAGAGTCTCTTTGGACTTTTTAGATATAAGAAGGTGTCCGGGTGCATGTTCACCGGAAAAGAAGACTTGAATGCCTAAGCCTTGCGTTCCCATTTTAAATCTCTATCCACGCCAGCCTGAGATACCTAAATAACACTGTTTTGACTGGCCTCTATTCACTGTGGGCAGCCCTCTGGAAAGAAAAGGAGTTTCTCTAAGGAAACACGGTGCTTCCATAGCATGGGTGGGAGTTCCTCCTGTCATGCTCTAGAGCTACAGGGTAACTTGACGTGAGTCCTTGCCTCAAGCTAAGGCCTGAAAAGCCCTGCTGAAGCGAAAGCGCTTAGCATTTTCCATTATGTCGTATTGGAAGTTCTGCTTTACTTGAACGTTTCTTCACTCTACCAGACACTAGGCACCCTAGTGTAGGCACCCTCTTTCGTACAACTACAGTGAGTACCAGCAGTCTCCTTTACCCTTCTAAGAAACATCCAGACCTAGAAGCCTTTCCCAGTCACACTATGTATTCAGAGTTTAAGGCAACTCGCTGCACCCTTCCTTAGAAAGCTAGGTGGACTCAGCTCTTCAACAGCTCCAGGGATTCTGTTCTCTCACGACATACATGCCATTGAAGTCTGCCTCATTGCTCTCATTGGAGCTACACTAAGAAACACAATCTGCTTCGCCTTCTTCTAGGAACTCTTACCCAAGGACCCCATACCTACAGGAGAAAGGAGGCTTGCATTCCTACTGGAATCTAAGCAAAGTTTTTCCTGTTACACTGCAGGACTTTAGAATAGGTTCAGGCCCGAAGGGTTACATAGAGCGTTCCAAGAATGAGGGAGTTCGATACATGCAGAAAACCCTGTGAAGAAAAGTTGATTCAGCAAGGGACCAGGGTTTGGCTAGAGTCTCTATTGACTTGTTAGAAATCAGAAGGGTTTCGGCTGCATGTTAACCCGAGAAGGAGACCTGGTGGCACAAGCCTTGCTTTCCCATGTTAAATCTCTAAACATGCTTCCCTGAAGAATCCTAAATAACACTGTTTTACCTGGCTTCTGGTCACTGTAGGCAGCCCTCTGGAAAGAAAAGGAGTTTTCTCTAAGGAAACACGGTGCTTCCATAGCATGGGTGGGAGCTCCTGCTGTCCTGCTCTAGAGCTACAGGGAAACTTGACGTGAGTGTTTGCCTCAAGCTAAGGCCTGAAAATCCTTGCTGAAGCGAAAGCGCTTAGCAGTTTCCATTATGTCGTATTCGAAGTTCTGCTTTACTTGAATGTTTCTTCACTTACCAGACACAAGGCACCCTCGTGTAGGCACCCTTTTTCATACAAATACAGTGAGTACCAGCAGTCTTCTTTGCTCTTCTAAGAAACATCCAGACCTAGAAGCCTTTCCCAGTCACTCTATGTAATCAGAGTGTAGGGCAACTCGCTGCACCCTTCCTTAGGAAGCTAGGTGGACTCAGCTCTTCAACAGCTCCAGGGATTCTGTTCTCTCACGTCCTACATGCCATGGAAGTCTGCCTCATTGCCCTCTGTGGAGCTTCACTAAGATACACAATCTGCTTCGCCTACCTCTAGGAACTCTTACCCAATGACCCCATACCTACAGGAGAAAGGAGGCTTGCATTCCTACTGGAACCAAAGCACACTTTTTCCTTTTACACTGCAGGACTTTAGAATAGGCTTAGGCCCTATAGCATACATAGAACGTTCCAAGGATGAGGGAGTTCCATATATGCAGAACACTCTGTGAAGAAAAGGTGATTCAGCAAGGGACCAGGGTGTAGCTAGAGTCTCTTTGGACTTTTTAGATATAAGAAGGTGTCCGGGTGCATGTTCACCGGAAAAGAAGACTTGAATGCCTAAGCCTTGCGTTCCCATTTTAAATCTCTATCCACGCCAGCCTGAGATACCTAAATAACACTGTTTTGACTGGCCTCTATTCACTGTGGGCAGCCCTCTGGAAAGAAAAGGAGTTTCTCTAAGGAAACACGGTGCTTCCATAGCATGGGTGGGAGTTCCTCCTGTCATGCTCTAGAGCTACAGGGTAACTTGACGTGAGTCCTTGCCTCAAGCTAAGGCCTGAAAAGCCCTGCTGAAGCGAAAGCGCTTAGCATTTTCCATTATGTCGTATTGGAAGTTCTGCTTTACTTGAACGTTTCTTCACTCTACCAGACACTAGGCACCCTAGTGTAGGCACCCTCTTTCGTACAACTACAGTGAGTACCAGCAGTCTCCTTTACCCTTCTAAGAAACATCCAGACCTAGAAGCCTTTCCCAGTCACACTATGTATTCAGAGTTTAAGGCAACTCGCTGCACCCTTCCTTAGAAAGCTAGGTGGACTCAGCTCTTCAACAGCTCCAGGGATTCTGTTCTCTCACGACATACATGCCATTGAAGTCTGCCTCATTGCTCTCATTGGAGCTACACTAAGAAACACAATCTGCTTCGCCTTCTTCTAGGAACTCTTACCCAAGGACCCCATACCTACAGGAGAAAGGAGGCTTGCATTCCTACTGGAATCTAAGCAAAGTTTTTCCTGTTACACTGCAGGACTTTAGAATAGGTTTAGGCCCGAAGGGTTACATAGAGCGTTCCAAGAATGAGGGAGTTCGATACATGCAGAAAACCCTGTGAAGAAAAGTTGATTCAGCAAGGGACCAGGGTTTGGCTAGAGTCTCTATTGACTTGTTAGAAATCAGAAGGGTTTCGGCTGCATGTTAACCCGAGAAGGAGACCTGATGGCACAAGCCTTGCTTTCCCATGTTAAATCTCTAAACATGCTTCCCTGAAGAATCCTAAATAACACTGTTTTTACCTGGCTTCTGGTCACTGTAGGCAGCCCTCTGGAAAGAAAAGGAGTTTTCTCTAAGGAAACACGGTGCTTCCATAGCATGGGTGGGAGCTCCTGCTGTCCTGCTCTAGAGCTACAGGGAAACTTGACGTGAGTGTTTGCCTCAAGCTAAGGCCTGAAAATCCTTGCTGAAGCGAAAGCGCTTAGCAGTTTCCATTATGTCGTATTCGAAGTTCTGCTTTACTTGAATGTTTCTTCACTTACCAGACACAAGGCACCCTCGTGTAGGCACCCTTTTTCATACAAATACAGTGAGTACCAGCAGTCTTCTTTGCTCTTCTAAGAAACATCCAGACCTAGAAGCCTTTCCCAGTCACTCTATGTAATCAGAGTGTAGGGCAACTCGCTGCACCCTTCCTTAGGAAGCTAGGTGGACTCAGCTCTTCAACAGCTCCAGGGATTCTGTTCTCTCACGTCCTACATGCCATGGAAGTCTGCCTCATTGCCCTCTGTGGAGCTTCACTAAGATACACAATCTGCTTCGCCTACCTCTAGGAACTCTTACCCAATGACCCCATACCTACAGGAGAAAGGAGGCTTGCATTCCTACTGGAACCAAAGCACACTTTTTCCTTTTACACTGCAGGACTTTAGAATAGGCTTAGGCCCTATAGCATACATAGAACGTTCCAAGGATGAGGGAGTTCCATATATGCAGAACACTCTGTGAAGAAAAGGTGATTCAGCAAGGGACCAGGGTGTAGCTAGAGTCTCTTTGGACTTTTTAGATATAAGAAGGTGTCCGGGTGCATGTTCACCGGAAAAGAAGACTTGAATGCCTAAGCCTTGCGTTCCCATTTTAAATCTCTATCCACGCCAGCCTGAGATACCTAAATAACACTGTTTTGACTGGCCTCTATTCACTGTGGGCAGCCCTCTGGAAAGAAAAGGAGTTTCTCTAAGGAAACACGGTGCTTCCATAGCATGGGTGGGAGTTCCTCCTGTCATGCTCTAGAGCTACAGGGTAACTTGACGTGAGTCCTTGCCTCAAGCTAAGGCCTGAAAAGCCCTGCTGAAGCGAAAGCGCTTAGCATTTTCCATTATGTCGTATTGGAAGTTCTGCTTTACTTGAACGTTTCTTCACTCTACCAGACACTAGGCACCCTAGTGTAGGCACCCTCTTTCGTACAACTACAGTGAGTACCAGCAGTCTCCTTTACCCTTCTAAGAAACATCCAGACCTAGAAGCCTTTCCCAGTCACACTATGTATTCAGAGTTTAAGGCAACTCGCTGCACCCTTCCTTAGAAAGCTAGGTGGACTCAGCTCTTCAACAGCTCCAGGGATTCTGTTCTCTCACGACATACATGCCATTGAAGTCTGCCTCATTGCTCTCATTGGAGCTACACTAAGAAACACAATCTGCTTCGCCTTCTTCTAGGAACTCTTACCCAAGGACCCCATACCTACAGGAGAAAGGAGGCTTGCATTCCTACTGGAATCTAAGCAAAGTTTTTCCTGTTACACTGCAGGACTTTAGAATAGGTTCAGGCCCGAAGGGTTACATAGAGCGTTCCAAGAATGAGGGAGTTCGATACATGCAGAAAACCCTGTGAAGAAAAGTTGATTCAGCAAGGGACCAGGGTTTGGCTAGAGTCTCTATTGACTTGTTAGAAATCAGAAGGGTTTCGGCTGCATGTTAACCCGAGAAGGAGACCTGATGGCACAAGCCTTGCTTTCCCATGTTAAATCTCTAAACATGCTTCCCTGAAGAATCCTAAATAACACTGTTTTTACCTGGCTTCTGGTCACTGTAGGCAGCCCTCTGGAAAGAAAAGGAGTTTTCTCTAAGGAAACACGGTGCTTCCATAGCATGGGTGGGAGCTCCTGCTGTCCTGCTCTAGAGCTACAGGGAAACTTGACGTGAGTGTTTGACTCAAGCTAAGGCCTGAAAAGCCTTGCTGAAGCGAAAGCGCTTAGCAGTTTCCATTATGTCGTATTCCAAGTTCTGCTTTACTTGAATGTTTCTTCACTTACCAGACACAAGGCACCCTCGTGTAGGCACCCTTTTTCGTAGAAATACAGTGAGTACCAGCAGTCTTCTTTGCTCTTCTAAGAAACATCCAGACCTAGAAGCCTTTCCCAGTCACTCTATGTAATCAGAGTGTAGGGCAACTCGCTGCACCCTTCCTTAGGAAGCTAGGTGGACTCAGCTCTTCAACAGCTCCAGGGATTCTGTTCTCTCACGTCCTACATGCCATGGAAGTCTGCCTCATTGCCCTCTGTGGAGCTTCACTAAGATACACAATCTGCTTCGCCTACCTCTAGGAACTCTTACCCAATGACCCCATACCTACAGGAGAAAGGAGGCTTGCATTCCTACTGGAACCAAAGCACACTTTTTCCTTTTACACTGCAGGACTTTAGAATAGGCTTAGGCCCTATAGCATACATAGAACGTTCCAAGGATGAGGGAGTTCCATAAATGCAAAACACTCTGTGAAGAAAAGGTGATTCAGCAAGGGACCAGGGTGTAGCTAGAGTCTCTTTGGACTTTTTAGATATAAGAAGGTGTCCGGGTGCATGTTCACCGGAAAAGAAGACTTGAATGCCTAAGCCTTGCGTTCCCATTTTAAATCTCTATCCACGCCAGCCTGAGATACCTAAATAACACTGTTTTGACTGGCCTCTATTCACTGTGGGCAGCCCTCTGGAAAGAAAAGGAGTTTCTCTAAGGAAACACGGTGCTTCCATAGCATGGGTGGGAGTTCCTCCTGTCATGCTCTAGAGCTACAGGGTAACTTGACGTGAGTCCTTGCCTCAAGCTAAGGCCTGAAAAGCCCTGCTGAAGGGAAAGCGCTTAGCATTTTCCATTATGTCGTATTGGAAGTTCTGCTTTACTTGAACGTTTCTTCACTCTACCAGACACTAGGCACCCTAGTGTAGGCACCCTCTTTCGTACAACTACAGTGAGTACCAGCAGTCTCCTTTACCCTTCTAAGAAACATCCAGACCTAGAAGCCTTTCCCAGTCACACTATGTATTCAGAGTTTAAGGCAACTCGCTGCACCCTTCCTTAGAAAGCTAGGTGGACTCAGCTCTTCAACAGCTCCAGGGATTCTGTTCTCTCACGACATACATGCCATTGAAGTCTGCCTCATTGCTCTCATTGGAGCTACACTAAGAAACACAATCTGCTTCGCCTTCTTCTAGGAACTCTTACCCAAGGACCCCATACCTACAGGAGAAAGGAGGCTTGCATTCCTACTGGAATCTAAGCAAAGTTTTTCCTGTTACACTGCAGGACTTTAGAATAGGTTCAGGCCCGAAGGGTTACATAGAGCGTTCCAAGAATGAGGGAGTTCGATACATGCAGAAAACCCTGTGAAGAAAAGTTGATTCAGCAAGGGACCAGGGTTTGGCTAGAGTCTCTATTGACTTGTTAGAAATCAGAAGGGTTTCGGCTGCATGTTAACCCGAGAAGGAGACCTGATGGCACAAGCCTTGCTTTCCCATGTTAAATCTCTAAACATGCTTCCCTGAAGAATCCTAAATAACACTGTTTTTACCTGGCTTCTGGTCACTGTAGGCAGCCCTCTGGAAAGAAAAGGAGTTTTCTCTAAGGAAACACGGTGCTTCCATAGCATGGGTGGGAGCTCCTGCTGTCCTGCTCTAGAGCTACAGGGAAACTTGACGTGAGTGTTTGACTCAAGCTAAGGCCTGAAAAGCCTTGCTGAAGCGAAAGCGCTTAGCAGTTTCCATTATGTCGTATTCCAAGTTCTGCTTTACTTGAATGTTTCTTCACTTACCAGACACAAGGCACCCTCGTGTAGGCACCCTTTTTCGTAGAAATACAGTGAGTACCAGCAGTCTTCTTTGCTCTTCTAAGAAACATCCAGACCTAGAAGCCTTTCCCAGTCACTCTATGTAATCAGAGTGTAGGGCAACTCGCTGCACCCTTCCTTAGGAAGCTAGGTGGACTCAGCTCTTCAACAGCTCCAGGGATTCTGTTCTCTCACGTCCTACATGCCATGGAAGTCTGCCTCATTGCCCTCTGTGGAGCTTCACTAAGATACACAATCTGCTTCGCCTACCTCTAGGAACTCTTACCCAATGACCCCATACCTACAGGAGAAAGGAGGCTTGCATTCCTACTGGAACCAAAGCACACTTTTTCCTTTTACACTGCAGGACTTTAGAATAGGCTTAGGCCCTATAGCATACATAGAACGTTCCAAGGATGAGGGAGTTCCATATATGCAGAACACTCTGTGAAGAAAAGTTGATTCAGCAAGGGACCAGGGTGTAGCTAGAGTCTCTTTGGACTTTTTAGATATAAGAAGGTGTCCGGGTGCATGTTCACCGGAAAAGAAGACTTGAATGCCTAAGCCTTGCGTTCCCATTTTAAATCTCTATCCACGCCAGCCTGAGATACCTAAATAACACTGTTTTGACTGGCCTCTATTCACTGTGGGCAGCCCTCTGGAAAGAAAAGGAGTTTCTCTAAGGAAACACGGTGCTTCCATAGCATGGGTGGGAGTTCCTCCTGTCATGCTCTAGAGCTACAGGGTAACTTGACGTGAGTCCTTGCCTCAAGCTAAGGCCTGAAAAGCCCTGCTGAAGCGAAAGCGCTTAGCATTTTCCATTATGTCGTATTGGAAGTTCTGCTTTACTTGAACGTTTCTTCACTCTACCAGACACTAGGCACCCTAGTGTAGGCACCCTCTTTCGTACAACTACAGTGAGTACCAGCAGTCTCCTTTACCCTTCTAAGAAACATCCAGACCTAGAAGCCTTTCCCAGTCACACTATGTATTCAGAGTTTAAGGCAACTCGCTGCACCCTTCCTTAGAAAGCTAGGTGGACTCAGCTCTTCAACAGCTCCAGGGATTCTGTTCTCTCACGACATACATGCCATTGAAGTCTGCCTCATTGCTCTCATTGGAGCTACACTAAGAAACACAATCTGCTTCGCCTTCTTCTAGGAACTCTTACCCAAGGACCCCATACCTACAGGAGAAAGGAGGCTTGCATTCCTACTGGAATCTAAGCAAAGTTTTTCCTGTTACACTGCAGGACTTTAGAATAGGTTCAGGCCCGAAGGGTTACATAGAGCGTTCCAAGAATGAGGGAGTTCGATACATGCAGAAAACCCTGTGAAGAAAAGTTGATTCAGCAAGGGACCAGGGTTTGGCTAGAGTCTCTATTGACTTGTTAGAAATCAGAAGGGTTTCGGCTGCATGTTAACCCGAGAAGGAGACCTGGTGGCACAAGCCTTGCTTTCCCATGTTAAATCTCTAAACATGCTTCCCTGAAGAATCCTAAATAACACTGTTTTTACCTGGCTTCTGGTCACTGTAGGCAGCCCTCTGGAAAGAAAAGGAGTTTTCTCTAAGGAAACACGGTGCTTCCATAGCATGGGTGGGAGCTCCTGCTGTCCTGCTCTAGAGCTACAGGGAAACTTGACGTGAGTGTTTGCCTCAAGCTAAGGCCTGAAAAGCCTTGCTGAAGCGAAAGCGCTTAGCAGTTTCCATTATGTCGTATTCCAAGTTCTGCTTTACTTGAATGTTTCTTCACTTACCAGACACAAGGCACCCTCGTGTAGGCACCCTTTTTCGTAGAAATACAGTGAGTACCAGCAGTCTTCTTTGCTCTTCTAAGAAACATCCAGACCTAGAAGACTTTCCCAGTCACTCTATGTAATCAGAGTGTAGGGCAACTCGCTGCACCCTTCCTTAGGAAGCTAGGTGGACTCAGCTCTTCAACAGCTCCAGGGATTCTGTTCTCTCACGTCCTACATGCCATGGAAGTCTGCCTCATTGCCCTCTGTGGAGCTTCACTAAGATACACAATCTGCTTCGCCTACCTCTAGGAACTCTTACCCAATGACCCCATACCTACAGGAGAAAGGAGGCTTGCATTCCTACTGGAACCAAAGCACAGTTTTTCCTTTTACACTGCAGGACTTTAGAATAGGCTTAGGCCCTATAGCATACATAGAACGTTCCAAGGATGAGGGAGTTCCATATATGCAGAACACTCTGTGAAGAAAAGGTGATTCAGCAAGGGACCAGGGTGTAGCTAGAGTCTCTTTGGACTTTTTAGATATAAGAAGGTGTCCGGGTGCATGTTCACCGGAAAAGAAGACTTGAATGCCTAAGCCTTGCGTTCCCATTTTAAATCTCTATCCACGCCAGCCTGAGATACCTAAATAACACTGTTTTGACTGGCCTCTATTCACTGTGGGCAGCCCTCTGGAAAGAAAAGGAGTTTCTCTAAGGAAACACGGTGCTTCCATAGCCTGGGTGGGAGTTCCTCCTGTCATGCTCTAGAGCTACAGGGTAACTTGACGTGAGTCCTTGCCTCAAGCTAAGGCCTGAAAAGCCCTGCTGAAGCGAAAGCGCTTAGCATTTTCCATTATGTCGTATTGGAAGTTCTGCTTTACTTGAACGTTTCTTCACTCTACCAGACACTAGGCACCCTAGTGTAGGCACCCTCTTTCGTACAACTACAGTGAGTACCAGCAGTCTCCTTTACCCTTCTAAGAAACATCCAGACCTAGAAGCCTTTCCCAGTCACACTATGTATTCAGAGTTTAAGGCAACTCGCTGCACCCTTCCTTAGAAAGCTAGGTGGACTCAGCTCTTCAACAGCTCCAGGGATTCTGTTCTCTCACGACATACATGCCATTGAAGTCTGCCTCATTGCTCTCATTGGAGCTACACTAAGAAACACAATCTGCTTCGCCTTCTTCTAGGAACTCTTACCCAAGGACCCCATACCTACAGGAGAAAGGAGGCTTGCATTCCTACTGGAATCTAAGCAAAGTTTTTCCTGTTACACTGCAGGACTTTAGAATAGGTTCAGGCCCGAAGGGTTACATAGAGCGTTCCAAGAATGAGGGAGTTCGATACATGCAGAAAACCCTGTGAAGAAAAGTTGATTCAGCAAGGGACCAGGGTTTGGCTAGAGTCTCTATTGACTTGTTAGAAATCAGAAGGGTTTCGGCTGCATGTTAACCCGAGAAGGAGACCTGGTGGCACAAGCCTTGCTTTCCCATGTTAAATCTCTAAACATGCTTCCCTGAAGAATCCTAAATAACACTGTTTTTACCTGGCTTCTGGTCACTGTAGGCAGCCCTCTGGAAAGAAAAGGAGTTTTCTCTAAGGAAACACGGTGCTTCCATAGCATGGGTGGGAGCTCCTGCTGTCCTGCTCTAGAGCTACAGGGAAACTTGACGTGAGTGTTTGCCTCAAGCTAAGGCCTGAAAAGCCTTGCTGAAGCGAAAGCGCTTAGCAGTTTCCATTATGTCGTATTCGAAGTTCTGCTTTACTTGAATGTTTCTTCACTTACCAGACACAAGGCACCCTCGTGTAGGCACCCTTTTTCGTAGAAATACAGTGAGTACCAGCAGTCTTCTTTGCTCTTCTAAGAAACATCCAGACCTAGAAGCCTTTCCCAGTCACTCTATGTAATCAGAGTGTAGGGCAACTCGCTGCACCCTTCCTTAGGAAGCTAGGTGGACTCAGCTCTTCAAGAGCTCCAGGGATTCTGTTCTCTCACGTCCTACATGCCATGGAAGTCTGCCTCATTGCCCTCTGTGGAGCTTCACTAAGATACACAATCTGCTTCGCCTACCTCTAGGAACTCTTACCCAATGACCCCATACCTACAGGAGAAAGGAGGCTTGCATTCCTACTGGAACCAAAGCACAGTTTTTCCTTTTACACTGCAGGACTTTAGAATAGGCTTAGGCCCTATAGCATACATAGAACGTTCCAAGGATGAGGGAGTTCCATATATGCAGAACACTCTGTGAAGAAAAGGTGATTCAGCAAGGGACCAGGGTGTAGCTAGAGTCTCTTTGGACTTTTTAGATATAAGAAGGTGTCCGGGTGCATGTTCACCGGAAAAGAAGACTTGAATGCCTAAGCCTTGCGTTCCCATTTTAAATCTCTATCCACGCCAGCCTGAGATACCTAAATAACACTGTTTTGACTGGCCTCTATTCACTGTGGGCAGCCCTCTGGAAAGAAAAGGAGTTTCTCTAAGGAAACACGGTGCTTCCATAGCATGGGTGGGAGTTCCTCCTGTCATGCTCTAGAGCTACAGGGTAACTTGACGTGAGTCCTTGCCTCAAGCTAAGGCCTGAAAAGCCCTGCTGAAGCGAAAGCGCTTAGCATTTTCCATTATGTCGTATTGGAAGTTCTGCTTTACTTGAACGTTTCTTCACTCTACCAGACACTAGGCACCCTAGTGTAGGCACCCTCTTTCGTACAACTACAGTGAGTACCAGCAGTCTCCTTTACCCTTCTAAGAAACATCCAGACCTAGAAGCCTTTCCCAGTCACACTATGTATTCAGAGTTTAAGGCAACTCGCTGCACCCTTCCTTAGAAAGCTAGGTGGACTCAGCTCTTCAACAGCTCCAGGGATTCTGTTCTCTCACGACATACATGCCATTGAAGTCTGCCTCATTGCTCTCATTGGAGCTACACTAAGAAACACAATCTGCTTCGCCTTCTTCTAGGAACTCTTACCCAAGGACCCCATACCTACAGGAGAAAGGAGGCTTGCATTCCTACTGGAATCTAAGCAAAGTTTTTCCTGTTACACTGCAGGACTTTAGAATAGGTTCAGGCCCGAAGGGTTACATAGAGCGTTCCAAGAATGAGGGAGTTCGATACATGCAGAAAACCCTGTGAAGAAAAGTTGATTCAGCAAGGGACCAGGGTTTGGCTAGAGTCTCTATTGACTTGTTAGAAATCAGAAGGGTTTCGGCTGCATGTTAACCCGAGAAGGAGACCTGGTGGCACAAGCCTTGCTTTCCCATGTTAAATCTCTAAACATGCTTCCCTGAAGAATCCTAAATAACACTGTTTTTACCTGGCTTCTGGTCACTGTAGGCAGCCCTCTGGAAAGAAAAGGAGTTTTCTCTAAGGAAACACGGTGCTTCCATAGCATGGGTGGGAGCTCCTGCTGTCCTGCTCTAGAGCTACAGGGAAACTTGACGTGAGTGTTTGCCTCAAGCTAAGGCCTGAAAAGCCTTGCTGAAGCGAAAGCGCTTAGCAGTTTCCATTATGTCGTATTCGAAGTTCTGCTTTACTTGAATGTTTCTTCACTTACCAGACACAAGGCACCCTCGTGTAGGCACCCTTTTTCGTAGAAATACAGTGAGTACCAGCAGTCTTCTTTGCTCTTCTAAGAAACATCCAGACCTAGAAGACTTTCCCAGTCACTCTATGTAATCAGAGTGTAGGGCAACTCGCTGCACCCTTCCTTAGGAAGCTAGGTGGACTCAGCTCTTCAACAGCTCCAGGGATTCTGTTCTCTCACGTCCTACATGCCATGGAAGTCTGCCTCATTGCCCTCTGTGGAGCTTCACTAAGATACACAATCTGCTTCGCCTACCTCTAGGAACTCTTACCCAATGACCCCATACCTACAGGAGAAAGGAGGCTTGCATTCCTACTGGAACCAAAGCACAGTTTTTCCTTTTACACTGCAGGACTTTAGAATAGGCTTAGGCCCTATAGCATACATACAACGTTCCAAGGATGAGGGATTTCCATATATGCAGAACACTCTGTGAAGAAAAGGTGATTCAGCAAGGGACCAGGGTGTAGCTAGAGTCTCTTTGGACTTTTTAGATATAAGAAGGTGTCCGGGTGCATGTTCACCGGAAAAGAAGACTTGAATGCCTAAGCCTTGCGTTCCCATTTTAAATCTCTATCCACGCCAGCCTGAGATACCTAAATAACACTGTTTTGACTGGCCTCTATTCACTGTGGGCAGCCCTCTGGAAAGAAAAGGAGTTTCTCTAAGGAAACACGGTGCTTCCATAGCATGGGTGGGAGTTCCTCCTGTCATGCTCTAGAGCTACAGGGTAACTTGACGTGAGTCCTTGCCTCAAGCTAAGGCCTGAAAAGCCCTGCTGAAGCGAAAGCGCTTAGCATTTTCCATTATGTCGTATTGGAAGTTCTGCTTTACTTGAACGTTTCTTCACTCTACCAGACACTAGGCACCCTAGTGTAGGCACCCTCTTTCGTACAACTACAGTGAGTACCAGCAGTCTCCTTTACCCTTCTAAGAAACATCCAGACCTAGAAGCCTTTCCCAGTCACACTATGTATTCAGAGTTTAAGGCAACTCGCTGCACCCTTCCTTAGAAAGCTAGGTGGACTCAGCTCTTCAACAGCTCCAGGGATTCTGTTCTCTCACGACATACATGCCATTGAAGTCTGCCTCATTGCTCTCATTGGAGCTACACTAAGAAACACAATCTGCTTCGCCTTCTTCTAGGAACTCTTACCCAAGGACCCCATACCTACAGGAGAAAGGAGGCTTGCATTCCTACTGGAATCTAAGCAAAGTTTTTCCTGTTACACTGCAGGACTTTAGAATAGGTTCAGGCCCGAAGGGTTACATAGAGCGTTCCAAGAATGAGGGAGTTCGATACATGCAGAAAACCCTGTGAAGAAAAGTTGATTCAGCAAGGGACCAGGGTTTGGCTAGAGTCTCTATTGACTTGTTAGAAATCAGAAGGGTTTCGGCTGCATGTTAACCCGAGAAGGAGACCTGGTGGCACAAGCCTTGCTTTCCCATGTTAAATCTCTAAACATGCTTCCCTGAAGAATCCTAAATAACACTGTTTTTACCTGGCTTCTGGTCACTGTAGGCAGCCCTCTGGAAAGAAAAGGAGTTTTCTCTAAGGAAACACGGTGCTTCCATAGCATGGGTGGGAGCTCCTGCTGTCCTGCTCTAGAGCTACAGGGAAACTTGACGTGAGTGTTTGCCTCAAGCTAAGGCCTGAAAAGCCTTGCTGAAGCGAAAGCGCTTAGCAGTTTCCATTATGTCGTATTCGAAGTTCTGCTTTACTTGAATGTTTCTTCACTTACCAGACACAAGGCACCCTCGTGTAGGCACCCTTTTTCGTAGAAATACAGTGAGTACCAGCAGTCTTCTTTGCTCTTCTAAGAAACATCCAGACCTAGAAGCCTTTCCCAGTCACTCTATGTAATCAGAGTGTAGGGCAACTCGCTGCACCCTTCCTTAGGAAGCTAGGTGGACTCAGCTCTTCAAGAGCTCCAGGGATTCTGTTCTCTCACGTCCTACATGCCATGGAAGTCTGCCTCATTGCCCTCTGTGGAGCTTCACTAAGATACACAATCTGCTTCGCCTACCTCTAGGAACTCTTACCCAATGACCCCATACCTACAGGAGAAAGGAGGCTTGCATTCCTACTGGAACCAAAGCACACTTTTTCCTTTTACACTGCAGGACTTTAGAATAGGCTTAGGCCCTATAGCATACATAGAACGTTCCAAGGATGAGGGAGTTCCATATATGCAGAACACTCTGTGAAGAAAAGTTGATTCAGCAAGGGACCAGGGTGTAGCTAGAGTCTCTTTGGACTTCTTAGATATAAGAAGGTGTCCGGGTGCATGTTCACCGGAAAAGAAGACTTGAATGCCTACGCCTTGCGTTCCTATTTTAAATCTCTATCCACGCCAGCCTGAGATACCTAAATAACACTGTTTTGACTGGCCTCTATTCACTGTGGGCAGCCCTCTGGAAAGAAAAGGAGTTTCTCTAAGGAAACACGGTGCCTCCATAGCATGGGTGGGAGTTCCTCCTGTCATGCTCTAGAGCTGCAGGGTAACTTGATGTGAGTCCTTGCCTCAAGCTAAGGCCTGAAAAGCCCTGCCGAAGCGAAAGCGCTTAGCATTTTCCATTATGTCGTATTGGAAGTTCTGCTTTACTTGAACGTTTCTTCACTCTACCAGACACTAGGCACCCTAGTGTAGGCACCCTCTTTCGTACAACTACAGTGAGTACCAGCAGTCTCCTTTACCCTTTTAAGAAACATCCAGACCTAGAAGCCTTTCCCAGTCACACTATGTATTCAGAGTTTAAGGCAACTCGCTGCACCCTTCCTTAGAAAGCTAGGTGGACTCAGCTCTTCAACAGCTCCAGGGATTCTGTTCTCTCACGACATACATGCCATTGAAGTCTGCCTCATTGCTCTCATTGGAGCTACACTAAGAAACACAATCTGCTTCGCCTTCTTCTAGGAACTCTTACCCAAGGACCCCATACCTACAGGAGAAAGGAGGCTTGCATTCCTACTGGAATCTAAGCAAAGTTTTTCCTGTTACACTGCAGGACTTTAGAATAGGTTCAGGCCCGAAGGGTTACATAGAGCGTTCCAAGAATGAGGGAGTTCGATACATGCAGAAAACCCTGTGAAGAAAAGTTGATTCAGCAAGGGACCAGGGTTTGGCTAGAGTCTCTATTGACTTGTTAGAAATCAGAAGGGTTTCGGCTGCATGTTAACCCGAGAAGGAGACCTGGTGGCACAAGCCTTGCTTTCCCATGTTAAATCTCTAAACATGCTTCCCTGAAGAATCCTAAATAACACTGTTTTTACCTGGCTTCTGGTCACTGTAGGCAGCCCTCTGGAAAGAAAAGGAGTTTTCTCTAAGGAAACACGGTGCTTCCATAGCATGGGTGGGAGCTCCTGCTGTCCTGCTCTAGAGCTACAGGGAAACTTGACGTGAGTGTTTGCCTCAAGCTAAGGCCTGAAAAGCCTTGCTGAAGCGAAAGCGCTTAGCAGTTTCCATTATGTCGTATTCCAAGTTCTGCTTTACTTGAATGTTTCTTCACTTACCAGACACAAGGCACCCTCGTGTAGGCACCCTTTTTCGTAGAAATACAGTGAGTACCAGCAGTCTTCTTTGCTCTTCTAAGAAACATCCAGACCTAGAAGACTTTCCCAGTCACTCTATGTAATCAGAGTGTAGGGCAACTCGCTGCACCCTTCCTTAGGAAGCTAGGTGGACTCAGCTCTTCAACAGCTCCAGGGATTCTGTTCTCTCACGTCCTACATGCCATTGAAGTCTGCCTCATTGCCCTCTGTGGAGCTTCACTAAGATACACAATCTGCTTCGCCTACCTCTAGGAACTCTTACCCAATGACCCCATACCTACAGGAGAAAGGAGGCTTGCATTCCTACTGGAACCAAAGCACAGTTTTTCCTTTTACACTGCAGGACTTTAGAATAGGCTTAGGCCCTATAGCATACATAGAACGTTCCAAGGATGAGGGAGTTCCATATATGCAGAACACTCTGTGAAGAAAAGTTGATTCAGCAAGGGACCAGGGTGTAGCTAGAGTCTCTTTGGACTTTTTAGATATAAGAAGGTGTCCGGGTGCATGTTCACCGGAAAAGAAGACTTGAATGCCTAAGCCTTGCGTTCCCATTTTAAATCTCTATCCACGCCAGCCTGAGATACCTAAATAACACTGTTTTGACTGGCCTCTATTCACTGTGGGCAGCCCTCTGGAAAGAAAAGGAGTTTCTCTAAGGAAACACGGTGCTTCCATAGCATGGGTGGGAGTTCCTCCTGTCATGCTCTAGAGCTACAGGGTAACTTGACGTGAGTCCTTGCCTCAAGCTAAGGCCTGAAAAGCCCTGCTGAAGCGAAAGCGCTTAGCATTTTCCATTATGTCGTATTGGAAGTTCTGCTTTACTTGAACGTTTCTTCACTCTACCAGACACTAGGCACCCTAGTGTAGGCACCCTCTTTCGTACAACTACAGTGAGTACCAGCAGTCTCCTTTACCCTTCTAAGAAACATCCAGACCTAGAAGCCTTTCCCAGTCACACTATGTATTCAGAGTTTAAGGCAACTCGCTGCACCCTTCCTTAGAAAGCTAGGTGGACTCAGCTCTTCAACAGCTCCAGGGATTCTGTTCTCTCACGACATACATGCCATTGAAGTCTGCCTCATTGCTCTCATTGGAGCTACACTAAGAAACACAATCTGCTTCGCCTTCTTCTAGGAACTCTTACCCAAGGACCCCATACCTACAGGAGAAAGGAGGCTTGCATTCCTACTGGAATCTAAGCAAAGTTTTTCCTGTTACACTGCAGGACTTTAGAATAGGTTCAGGCCCGAAGGGTTACATAGAGCGTTCCAAGAATGAGGGAGTTCGATACATGCAGAAAACCCTGTGAAGAAAAGTTGATTCAGCAAGGGACCAGGGTTTGGCTAGAGTCTCTATTGACTTGTTAGAAATCAGAAGGGTTTCGGCTGCATGTTAACCCGAGAAGGAGACCTGGTGGCACAAGCCTTGCTTTCCCATGTTAAATCTCTAAACATGCTTCCCTGAAGAATCCTAAATAACACTGTTTTTACCTGGCTTCTGGTCACTGTAGGCAGCCCTCTGGAAAGAAAAGGAGTTTTCTCTAAGGAAACACGGTGCTTCCATAGCATGGGTGGGAGCTCCTGCTGTCCTGCTCTAGAGCTACAGGGAAACTTGACGTGAGTGTTTGCCTCAAGCTAAGGCCTGAAAAGCCTTGCTGAAGCGAAAGCGCTTAGCAGTTTCCATTATGTCGTATTCGAAGTTCTGCTTTACTTGAATGTTTCTTCACTTACCAGACACAAGGCACCCTCGTGTAGGCACCCTTTTTCGTACAAATACAGTGAGTACCAGCAGTCTTCTTTGCTCTTCTAAGAAACATCCAGACCTAGAAGCCTTTCCCAGTCACTCTATGTAATCAGAGTGTAGGGCAACTCGCTGCACCCTTCCTTAGGAAGCTAGGTGGACTCAGCTCTTCAACAGCTCCAGGGATTCTGTTCTCTCACGTCCTACATGCCATGGAAGTCTGCCTCATTGCCCTCTGTGGAGCTTCACTAAGATACACAATCTGCTTCGCCTACCTCTAGGAACTCTTACCCAATGACCCCATACCTACAGGAGAAAGGAGGCTTGCATTCCTACTGGAACCAAAGCACACTTTTTCCTTTTACACTGCAGGACTTTAGAATAGGCTTAGGCCCTATAGCATACATAGAACGTTCCAAGGATGAGGGAGTTCCATATATGCAGAACACTCTGTGAAGAAAAGTTGATTCAGCAAGGGACCAGGGTGTAGCTAGAGTCTCTTTGGACTTCTTAGATATAAGAAGGTGTCCGGGTGCATGTTCACCGGAAAAGAAGACTTGAATGCCTACGCCTTGCGTTCCTATTTTAAATCTCTATCCACGCCAGCCTGAGATACCTAAATAACACTGTTTTGACTGGCCTCTATTCACTGTGGGCAGCCCTCTGGAAAGAAAAGGAGTTTCTCTAAGGAAACACGGTGCCTCCATAGCATGGGTGGGAGTTCCTCCTGTCATGCTCTAGAGCTGCAGGGTAACTTGATGTGAGTCCTTGCCTCAAGCTAAGGCCTGAAAAGCCCTGCCGAAGCGAAAGCGCTTAGCATTTTCCATTATGTCGTATTGGAAGTTCTGCTTTACTTGAACGTTTCTTCACTCTACCAGACACTAGGCACCCTAGTGTAGGCACCCTCTTTCGTACAACTACAGTGAGTACCAGCAGTCTCCTTTACCCTTTTAAGAAACATCCAGACCTAGAAGCCTTTCCCAGTCACACTATGTATTCAGAGTTTAAGGCAACTCGCTGCACCCTTCCTTAGAAAGCTAGGTGGACTCAGCTCTTCAACAGCTCCAGGGATTCTGTTCTCTCACGACATACATGCCATTGAAGTCTGCCTCATTGCTCTCATTGGAGCTACACTAAGAAACACAATCTGCTTCGCCTTCTTCTAGGAACTCTTACCCAAGGACCCCATACCTACAGGAGAAAGGAGGCTTGCATTCCTACTGGAATCTAAGCAAAGTTTTTCCTGTTACACTGCAGGACTTTAGAATAGGTTCAGGCCCGAAGGGTTACATAGAGCGTTCCAAGAATGAGGGAGTTCGATACATGCAGAAAACCCTGTGAAGAAAAGTTGATTCAGCAAGGGACCAGGGTTTGGCTAGAGTCTCTATTGACTTGTTAGAAATCAGAAGGGTTTCGGCTGCATGTTAACCCGAGAAGGAGACCTGGTGGCACAAGCCTTGCTTTCCCATGTTAAATCTCTAAACATGCTTCCCTGAAGAATCCTAAATAACACTGTTTTTACCTGGCTTCTGGTCACTGTAGGCAGCCCTCTGGAAAGAAAAGGAGTTTTCTCTAAGGAAACACGGTGCTTCCATAGCATGGGTGGGAGCTCCTGCTGTCCTGCTCTAGAGCTACAGGGAAACTTGACGTGAGTGTTTGCCTCAAGCTAAGGCCTGAAAAGCCTTGCTGAAGCGAAAGCGCTTAGCAGTTTCCATTATGTCGTATTCCAAGTTCTGCTTTACTTGAATGTTTCTTCACTTACCAGACACAAGGCACCCTCGTGTAGGCACCCTTTTTCGTAGAAATACAGTGAGTACCAGCAGTCTTCTTTGCTCTTCTAAGAAACATCCAGACCTAGAAGACTTTCCCAGTCACTCTATGTAATCAGAGTGTAGGGCAACTCGCTGCACCCTTCCTTAGGAAGCTAGGTGGACTCAGCTCTTCAACAGCTCCAGGGATTCTGTTCTCTCACGTCCTACATGCCATGGAAGTCTGCCTCATTGCCCTCTGTGGAGCTTCACTAAGATACACAATCTGCTTCGCCTACCTCTAGGAACTCTTACCCAATGACCCCATACCTACAGGAGAAAGGAGGCTTGCATTCCTACTGGAACCAAAGCACAGTTTTTCCTTTTACACTGCAGGACTTTAGAATAGGCTTAGGCCCTATAGCATACATAGAACGTTCCAAGGATGAGGGAGTTCCATATATGCAGAACACTCTGTGAAGAAAAGTTGATTCAGCAAGGGACCAGGGTGTAGCTAGAGTCTCTTTGGACTTTTTAGATATAAGAAGGTGTCCGGGTGCATGTTCACCGGAAAAGAAGACTTGAATGCCTAAGCCTTGCGTTCCCATTTTAAATCTCTATCCACGCCAGCCTGAGATACCTAAATAACACTGTTTTGACTGGCCTCTATTCACTGTGGGCAGCCCTCTGGAAAGAAAAGGAGTTTCTCTAAGGAAACACGGTGCTTCCATAGCATGGGTGGGAGTTCCTCCTGTCATGCTCTAGAGCTACAGGGTAACTTGACGTGAGTCCTTGCCTCAAGCTAAGGCCTGAAAAGCCCTGCTGAAGCGAAAGCGCTTAGCATTTTCCATTATGTCGTATTGGAAGTTCTGCTTTACTTGAACGTTTCTTCACTCTACCAGACACTAGGCACCCTAGTGTAGGCACCCTCTTTCGTACAACTACAGTGAGTACCAGCAGTCTCCTTTACCCTTCTAAGAAACATCCAGACCTAGAAGCCTTTCCCAGTCACACTATGTATTCAGAGTTTAAGGCAACTCGCTGCACCCTTCCTTAGAAAGCTAGGTGGACTCAGCTCTTCAACAGCTCCAGGGATTCTGTTCTCTCACGACATACATGCCATTGAAGTCTGCCTCATTGCTCTCATTGGAGCTACACTAAGAAACACAATCTGCTTCGCCTTCTTCTAGGAACTCTTACCCAAGGACCCCATACCTACAGGAGAAAGGAGGCTTGCATTCCTACTGGAATCTAAGCAAAGTTTTTCCTGTTACACTGCAGGACTTTAGAATAGGTTCAGGCCCGAAGGGTTACATAGAGCGTTCCAAGAATGAGGGAGTTCGATACATGCAGAAAACCCTGTGAAGAAAAGTTGATTCAGCAAGGGACCAGGGTTTGGCTAGAGTCTCTATTGACTTGTTAGAAATCAGAAGGGTTTCGGCTGCATGTTAACCCGAGAAGGAGACCTGGTGGCACAAGCCTTGCTTTCCCATGTTAAATCTCTAAACATGCTTCCCTGAAGAATCCTAAATAACACTGTTTTTACCTGGCTTCTGGTCACTGTAGGCAGCCCTCTGGAAAGAAAAGGAGTTTTCTCTAAGGAAACACGGTGCTTCCATAGCATGGGTGGGAGCTCCTGCTGTCCTGCTCTAGAGCTACAGGGAAACTTGACGTGAGTGTTTGCCTCAAGCTAAGGCCTGAAAAGCCTTGCTGAAGCGAAAGCGCTTAGCAGTTTCCATTATGTCGTATTCGAAGTTCTGCTTTACTTGAATGTTTCTTCACTTACCAGACACAAGGCACCCTCGTGTAGGCACCCTTTTTCGTAGAAATACAGTGAGTACCAGCAGTCTTCTTTGCTCTTCTAAGAAACATCCAGACCTAGAAGCCTTTCCCAGTCACTCTATGTAATCAGAGTGTAGGGCAACTCGCTGCACCCTTCCTTAGGAAGCTAGGTGGACTCAGCTCTTCAACAGCTCCAGGGATTCTGTTCTCTCACGTCCTACATGCCATGGAAGTCTGCCTCATTGCCCTCTGTGGAGCTTCACTAAGATACACAATCTGCTTCGCCTACCTCTAGGAACTCTTACCCAATGACCCCATACCTACAGGAGAAAGGAGGCTTGCATTCCTACTGGAACCAAAGCACACTTTTTCCTTTTACACTGCAGGACTTTAGAATAGGCTTAGGCCCTATAGCATACATAGAACGTTCCAAGGATGAGGGAGTTCCATATATGCAGAACACTCTGTGAAGAAAAGGTGATTCAGCAAGGGACCAGGGTGTAGCTAGAGTCTCTTTGGACTTTTTAGATATAAGAAGGTGTCCGGGTGCATGTTCACCGGAAAAGAAGACTTGAATGCCTAAGCCTTGCGTTCCCATTTTAAATCTCTATCCACGCCAGCCTGAGATACCTAAATAACACTGTTTTGACTGGCCTCTATTCACTGTGGGCAGCCCTCTGGAAAGAAAAGGAGTTTCTCTAAGGAAACACGGTGCTTCCATAGCATGGGTGGGAGTTCCTCCTGTCATGCTCTAGAGCTACAGGGTAACTTGACGTGAGTCCTTGTCTCAAGCTAAGGCCTGAAAAGCCCTGCTGAAGCGAAAGCGCTTAGCATTTTCCATTATGTCGTATTGGAAGTTCTGCTTTACTTGAACGTTTCTTCACTCTACCAGACACTAGGCACCCTAGTGTAGGCACCCTCTTTCGTACAACTACAGTGAGTACCAGCAGTCTCCTTTACCCTTCTAAGAAACATCCAGACCTAGAAGCCTTTCCCAGTCACACTATGTATTCAGAGTTTAAGGCAACTCGCTGCACCCTTCCTTAGAAAGCTAGGTGGACTCAGCTCTTCAACAGCTCCAGGGATTCTGTTCTCTCACGACATACATGCCATTGAAGTCTGCCTCATTGCTCTCATTGGAGCTACACTAAGAAACACAATCTGCTTCGCCTTCTTCTAGGAACTCTTACCCAAGGACCCCATACCTACAGGAGAAAGGAGGCTTGCATTCCTACTGGAATCTAAGCAAAGTTTTTCCTGTTACACTGCAGGACTTTAGAATAGGTTCAGGCCCGAAGGGTTACATAGAGCGTTCCAAGAATGAGGGAGTTCGATACATGCAGAAAACCCTGTGAAGAAAAGTTGATTCAGCAAGGGACCAGGGTTTGGCTAGAGTCTCTATTGACTTGTTAGAAATCAGAAGGGTTTCGGCTGCATGTTAACCCGAGAAGGAGACCTGGTGGCACAAGCCTTGCTTTCCCATGTTAAATCTCTAAACATGCTTCCCTGAAGAATCCTAAATAACACTGTTTTTACCTGGCTTCTGGTCACTGTAGGCAGCCCTCTGGAAAGAAAAGGAGTTTTCTCTAAGGAAACACGGTGCTTCCATAGCATGGGTGGGAGCTCCTGCTGTCCTGCTCTAGAGCTACAGGGAAACTTGACGTGAGTGTTTGCCTCAAGCTAAGGCCTGAAAAGCCTTGCTGAAGCGAAAGCGCTTAGCAGTTTCCATTATGTCGTATTCGAAGTTCTGCTTT
Organism: Balaenoptera physalus; assembly: GCF_965194825.1. Classification (NCBI taxonomy): domain Eukaryota; kingdom Metazoa; phylum Chordata; class Mammalia; order Artiodactyla; family Balaenopteridae; genus Balaenoptera; species Balaenoptera physalus. The sequence goes on along the minus strand of NC_138902.1, from coordinate 5,701,928 downwards.
ACTTGAATGTTTCTTCACTTACCAGACACAAGGCACCCTCGTGTAGGCACCCTTTTTCGTAGAAATACAGTGAGTACCAGCAGTCTTCTTTGCTCTTCTAAGAAACATCCAGACCTAGAAGCCTTTCCCAGTCACTTTATGTAATCAGAGTGTAGGGCAACTCGCTGCACCCTTCCTTAGGAAGCTAGGTGGACTCAGCTCTTCAACAGCTCCAGGGATTCTGTTCTCTCACATCCTACATGCCATGGAAGCCTGCCTCATTGCCCTCTGTGGAGCTTCACTAAGATACACAATCTGCTTCGCCTACCTCTAGGAACTCTTACCCAATGACCCCATACCTACAGGAGAAAGGAGGCTTGCATTCCTACTGGAACCAAAGCACACTTTTTCCTTTTACACTGCAGGACTTTAGAATAGGCTTAGGCCCTATAGCATACATAGAACGTTCCAAGGATGAGGGAGTTCCATATATGCAGAACACTCTGTGAAGAAAAGGTGATTCAGCAAGGGACCAGGGTGTAGCTAGAGTCTCTTTGGACTTTTTAGATATAAGAAGGTGTCCGGGTGCATGTTCACCGGAAAAGAAGACTTGAATGCCTAAGCCTTGCGTTCCCATTTTAAATCTCTATCCACGCCAGCCTGAGATACCTAAATAACACTGTTTTGACTGGCCTCTATTCACTGTGGGCAGCCCTCTGGAAAGAAAAGGAGTTTCTCTAAGGAAACACGGTGCTTCCATAGCATGGGTGGGAGTTCCTCCTGTCATGCTCTAGAGCTACAGGGTAACTTGACGTGAGTCCTTGCCTCAAGCTAAGGCCTGAAAAGCCCTGCTGAAGCGAAAGCGCTTAGCATTTTCCATTATGTCGTATTGGAAGTTCTGCTTTACTTGAACGTTTCTTCACTCTACCAGACACTAGGCACCCTAGTGTAGGCACCCTCTTTCGTACAACTACAGTGAGTACCAGCAGTCTCCTTTACCCTTCTAAGAAACATCCAGACCTAGAAGCCTTTCCCAGTCACACTATGTATTCAGAGTTTAAGGCAACTCGCTGCACCCTTCCTTAGAAAGCTAGGTGGACTCAGCTCTTCAACAGCTCCAGGGATTCTGTTCTCTCACGACATACATGCCATTGAAGTCTGCCTCATTGCTCTCATTGGAGCTACACTAAGAAACACAATCTGCTTCGCCTTCTTCTAGGAACTCTTACCCAAGGACCCCATACCTACAGGAGAAAGGAGGCTTGCATTCCTACTGGAATCTAAGCAAAGTTTTTCCTGTTACACTGCAGGACTTTAGAATAGGTTCAGGCCCGAAGGGTTACATAGAGCGTTCCAAGAATGAGGGAGTTCGATACATGCAGAAAACCCTGTGAAGAAAAGTTGATTCAGCAAGGGACCAGGGTTTGGCTAGAGTCTCTATTGACTTGTTAGAAATCAGAAGGGTTTCGGCTGCATGTTAACCCGAGAAGGAGACCTGGTGGCACAAGCCTTGCTTTCCCATGTTAAATCTCTAAACATGCTTCCCTGAAGAATCCTAAATAACACTGTTTTTACCTGGCTTCTGGTCACTGTAGGCAGCCCTCTGGAAAGAAAAGGAGTTTTCTCTAAGGAAACACGGTGCTTCCATAGCATGGGTGGGAGCTCCTGCTGTCCTGCTCTAGAGCTACAGGGAAACTTGACGTGAGTGTTTGCCTCAAGCTAAGGCCTGAAAAGCCTTGCTGAAGCGAAAGCGCTTAGCAGTTTCCATTATGTCGTATTCGAAGTTCTGCTTTACTTGAATGTTTCTTCACTTACCAGACACAAGGCACCCTCGTGTAGGCACCCTTTTTCGTAGAAATACAGTGAGTACCAGCAGTCTTCTTTGCTCTTCTAAGAAACATCCAGACCTAGAAGCCTTTCCCAGTCACTCTATGTAATCAAGGTGTAGGGCAACTCGCTGCACCCTTCCTTAGGAAGCTAGGTGGACTCAGCTCTTCAACAGCTCCAGGGATTCTGTTCTCTCACGTCCTACATGCCATGGAAGTCTGCCTCATTGCCCTCTGTGGAGCTTCACTAAGATACACAATCTGCTTCGCCTACCTCTAGGAACTCTTACCCAATGACCCCATACCTACAGGAGAAAGGAGGCTTGCATTCCTACTGGAACCAAAGCACACTTTTTCCTTTTACACTGCAGGACTTTAGAATAGGCTTAGGCCCTATAGCATACATAGAACGTTCCAAGGATGAGGGAGTTCCATATATGCAGAACACTCTGTGAAGAAAAGGTGATTCAGCAAGGGACCAGGGTGTAGCTAGAGTCTCTTTGGACTTTTTAGATATAAGAAGGTGTCCGGGTGCATGTTCACCGGAAAAGAAGACTTGAATGCCTAAGCCTTGCGTTCCCATTTTAAATCTCTATCCACGCCAGCCTGAGATACCTAAATAACACTGTTTTGACTGGCCTCTATTCACTGTGGGCAGCCCTCTGGAAAGAAAAGGAGTTTCTCTAAGGAAACACGGTGCTTCCATAGCATGGGTGGGAGTTCCTCCTGTCATGCTCTAGAGCTACAGGGTAACTTGACGTGAGTCCTTGCCTCAAGCTAAGGCCTGAAAAGCCCTGCTGAAGCGAAAGCGCTTAGCATTTTCCATTATGTCGTATTGGAAGTTCTGCTTTACTTGAACGTTTCTTCACTCTACCAGACACTAGGCACCCTAGTGTAGGCACCCTCTTTCGTACAACTACAGTGAGTACCAGCAGTCTCCTTTACCCTTCTAAGAAACATCCAGACCTAGAAGCCTTTCCCAGTCACACTATGTATTCAGAGTTTAAGGCAACTCGCTGCACCCTTCCTTAGAAAGCTAGGTGGACTCAGCTCTTCAACAGCTCCAGGGATTCTGTTCTCTCACGACATACATGCCATTGAAGTCTGCCTCATTGCTCTCATTGGAGCTACACTAAGAAACACAATCTGCTTCGCCTTCTTCTAGGAACTCTTACCCAAGGACCCCATACCTACAGGAGAAAGGAGGCTTGCATTCCTACTGGAATCTAAGCAAAGTTTTTCCTGTTACACTGCAGGACTTTAGAATAGGTTCAGGCCCGAAGGGTTACATAGAGCGTTCCAAGAATGAGGGAGTTCGATACATGCAGAAAACCCTGTGAAGAAAAGTTGATTCAGCAAGGGACCAGGGTTTGGCTAGAGTCTCTATTGACTTGTTAGAAATCAGAAGGGTTTCGGCTGCATGTTAACCCGAGAAGGAGACCTGGTGGCACAAGCCTTGCTTTCCCATGTTAAATCTCTAAACATGCTTCCCTGAAGAATCCTAAATAACACTGTTTTTACCTGGCTTCTGGTCACTGTAGGCAGCCCTCTGGAAAGAAAAGGAGTTTTCTCTAAGGAAACACGGTGCTTCCATAGCATGGGTGGGAGCTCCTGCTGTCCTGCTCTAGAGCTACAGGGAAACTTGACGTGAGTGTTTGCCTCAAGCTAAGGCCTGAAAAGCCTTGCTGAAGCGAAAGCGCTTAGCAGTTTCCATTATGTCGTATTCGAAGTACTGCTTTACTTGAATGTTTCTTCACTTACCAGACACAAGGCACCCTCGTGTAGGCACCCTTTTTCGTAGAAATACAGTGAGTACCAGCAGTCTTCTTTGCTCTTCTAAGAAACATCCAGACCTAGAAGACTTTCCCAGTCACTCTATGTAATCAGAGTGTAGGGCAACTCGCTGCACCCTTCCTTAGGAAGCTAGGTGGACTCAGCTCTTCAACAGCTCCAGGGATTCTGTTCTCTCACGTCCTACATGCCATGGAAGTCTGCCTCATTGCCCTCTGTGGAGCTTCACTAAGATACACAATCTGCTTCGCCTACCTCTAGGAACTCTTACCCAATGACCCCATACCTACAGGAGAAAGGAGGCTTGCATTCCTACTGGAACCAAAGCACAGTTTTTCCTTTTACACTGCAGGACTTTAGAATAGGCTTAGGCCCTATAGCATACATAGAACGTTCCAAGGATGAGGGAGTTCCATATATGCAGAACACTCTGTGAAGAAAAGTTGATTCAGCAAGGGACCAGGGTGTAGCTAGAGTCTCTTTGGACTTTTTAGATATAAGAAGGTGTCCGGGTGCATGTTCACTGGAAAAGAAGACTTGAATGCCTAAGCCTTGCGTTCCCATTTTAAATCTCTATCCACGCCAGCCTGAGATACCTAAATAACACTGTTTTGACTGGCCTCTATTCACTGTGGGCAGCCCTCTGGAAAGAAAAGGAGTTTCTCTAAGGAAACACGGTGCTTCCATAGCATGGGTGGGAGTTCCTCCTGTCATGCTCTAGAGCTACAGGGTAACTTGACGTGAGTCCTTGCCTCAAGCTAAGGCCTGAAAAGCCCTGCTGAAGCGAAAGCGCTTAGCATTTTCCATTATGTCGTATTGGAAGTTCTGCTTTACTTGAACGTTTCTTCACTCTACCAGACACTAGGCACCCTAGTGTAGGCACCCTCTTTCGTACAACTACAGTGAGTACCAGCAGTCTCCTTTACCCTTCTAAGAAACATCCAGACCTAGAAGCCTTTCCCAGTCACACTATGTATTCAGAGTTTAAGGCAACTCGCTGCACCCTTCCTTAGAAAGCTAGGTGGACTCAGCTCTTCAACAGCTCCAGGGATTCTGTTCTCTCACGACATACATGCCATTGAAGTCTGCCTCATTGCTCTCATTGGAGCTACACTAAGAAACACAATCTGCTTCGCCTTCTTCTAGGAACTCTTACCCAAGGACCCCATACCTACAGGAGAAAGGAGGCTTGCATTCCTACTGGAATCTAAGCAAAGTTTTTCCTGTTACACTGCAGGACTTTAGAATAGGTTCAGGCCCGAAGGGTTACATAGAGCGTTCCAAGAATGAGGGAGTTCGATACATGCAGAAAACCCTGTGAAGAAAAGTTGATTCAGCAAGGGACCAGGGTTTGGCTAGAGTCTCTATTGACTTGTTAGAAATCAGAAGGGTTTCGGCTGCATGTTAACCCGAGAAGGAGACCTGGTGGCACAAGCCTTGCTTTCCCATGTTAAATCTCTAAACATGCTTCCCTGAAGAATCCTAAATAACACTGTTTTTACCTGGCTTCTGGTCACTGTAGGCAGCCCTCTGGAAAGAAAAGGAGTTTTCTCTAAGGAAACACGGTGCTTCCATAGCATGGGTGGGAGCTCCTGCTGTCCTGCTCTAGAGCTACAGGGAAACTTGACGTGAGTGTTTGCCTCAAGCTAAGGCCTGAAAAGCCTTGCTGAAGCGAAAGCGCTTAGCAGTTTCCATTATGTCGTATTCCAAGTTCTGCTTTACTTGAATGTTTCTTCACTTACCAGACACAAGGCACCCTCGTGTAGGCACCCTTTTTCGTAGAAATACAGTGAGTACCAGCAGTCTTCTTTGCTCTTCTAAGAAACATCCAGACCTAGAAGACTTTCCCAGTCACTCTATGTAATCAGAGTGTAGGGCAACTCGCTGCACCCTTCCTTAGGAAGCTAGGTGGACTCAGCTCTTCAACAGCTCCAGGGATTCTGTTCTCTCACGTCCTACATGCCATGGAAGTCTGCCTCATTGCCCTCTGTGGAGCTTCACTAAGATACACAATCTGCTTCGCCTACCTCTAGGAACTCTTACCCAATGACCCCATACCTACAGGAGAAAGGAGGCTTGCATTCCTACTGGAACCAAAGCACAGTTTTTCCTTTTACACTGCAGGACTTTAGAATAGGCTTAGGCCCTATAGCATACATAGAACGTTCCAAGGATGAGGGAGTTCCATATATGCAGAACACTCTGTGAAGAAAAGTTGATTCAGCAAGGGACCAGGGTGTAGCTAGAGTCTCTTTGGACTTTTTAGATATAAGAAGGTGTCCGGGTGCATGTTCACCGGAAAAGAAGACTTGAATGCCTAAGCCTTGCGTTCCCATTTTAAATCTCTATCCACGCCAGCCTGAGATACCTAAATAACACTGTTTTGACTGGCCTCTATTCACTGTGGGCAGCCCTCTGGAAAGAAAAGGAGTTTCTCTAAGGAAACACGGTGCTTCCATAGCATGGGTGGGAGTTCCTCCTGTCATGCTCTAGAGCTACAGGGTAACTTGACGTGAGTCCTTGCCTCAAGCTAAGGCCTGAAAAGCCCTGCTGAAGCGAAAGCGCTTAGCATTTTCCATTATGTCGTATTGGAAGTTCTGCTTTACTTGAACGTTTCTTCACTCTACCAGACACTAGGCACCCTAGTGTAGGCACCCTCTTTCGTACAACTACAGTGAGTACCAGCAGTCTCCTTTACCCTTCTAAGAAACATCCAGACCTAGAAGCCTTTCCCAGTCACACTATGTATTCAGAGTTTAAGGCAACTCGCTGCACCCTTCCTTAGAAAGCTAGGTGGACTCAGCTCTTCAACAGCTCCAGGGATTCTGTTCTCTCACGACATACATGCCATTGAAGTCTGCCTCATTGCTCTCATTGGAGCTACACTAAGAAACACAATCTGCTTCGCCTTCTTCTAGGAACTCTTACCCAAGGACCCCATACCTACAGGAGAAAGGAGGCTTGCATTCCTACTGGAATCTAAGCAAAGTTTTTCCTGTTACACTGCAGGACTTTAGAATAGGTTCAGGCCCGAAGGGTTACATAGAGCGTTCCAAGAATGAGGGAGTTCGATACATGCAGAAAACCCTGTGAAGAAAAGTTGATTCAGCAAGGGACCAGGGTTTGGCTAGAGTCTCTATTGACTTGTTAGAAATCAGAAGGGTTTCGGCTGCATGTTAACCCGAGAAGGAGACCTGGTGGCACAAGCCTTGCTTTCCCATGTTAAATCTCTAAACATGCTTCCCTGAAGAATCCTAAATAACACTGTTTTTACCTGGCTTCTGGTCACTGTAGGCAGCCCTCTGGAAAGAAAAGGAGTTTTCTCTAAGGAAACACGGTGCTTCCATAGCATGGGTGGGAGCTCCTGCTGTCCTGCTCTAGAGCTACAGGGAAACTTGACGTGAGTGTTTGCCTCAAGCTAAGGCCTGAAAAGCCTTGCTGAAGCGAAAGCGCTTAGCAGTTTCCATTATGTCGTATTCGAAGTACTGCTTTACTTGAATGTTTCTTCACTTACCAGACACAAGGCACCCTCGTGTAGGCACCCTTTTTCGTAGAAATACAGTGAGTACCAGCAGTCTTCTTTGCTCTTCTAAGAAACATCCAGACCTAGAAGACTTTCCCAGTCACTCTATGTAATCAGAGTGTAGGGCAACTCGCTGCACCCTTCCTTAGGAAGCTAGGTGGACTCAGCTCTTCAACAGCTCCAGGGATTCTGTTCTCTCACGTCCTACATGCCATGGAAGTCTGCCTCATTGCCCTCTGTGGAGCTTCACTAAGATACACAATCTGCTTCGCCTACCTCTAGGAACTCTTACCCAATGACCCCATACCTACAGGAGAAAGGAGGCTTGCATTCCTACTGGAACCAAAGCACAGTTTTTCCTTTTACACTGCAGGACTTTAGAATAGGCTTAGGCCCTATAGCATACATAGAACGTTCCAAGGATGAGGGAGTTCCATATATGCAGAACACTCTGTGAAGAAAAGTTGATTCAGCAAGGGACCAGGGTGTAGCTAGAGTCTCTTTGGACTTTTTAGATATAAGAAGGTGTCCGGGTGCATGTTCACTGGAAAAGAAGACTTGAATGCCTAAGCCTTGCGTTCCCATTTTAAATCTCTATCCACGCCAGCCTGAGATACCTAAATAACACTGTTTTGACTGGCCTCTATTCACTGTGGGCAGCCCTCTGGAAAGAAAAGGAGTTTCTCTAAGGAAACACGGTGCTTCCATAGCATGGGTGGGAGTTCCTCCTGTCATGCTCTAGAGCTACAGGGTAACTTGACGTGAGTCCTTGCCTCAAGCTAAGGCCTGAAAAGCCCTGCTGAAGCGAAAGCGCTTAGCATTTTCCATTATGTCGTATTGGAAGTTCTGCTTTACTTGAACGTTTCTTCACTCTACCAGACACTAGGCACCCTAGTGTAGGCACCCTCTTTCGTACAACTACAGTGAGTACCAGCAGTCTCCTTTACCCTTCTAAGAAACATCCAGACCTAGAAGCCTTTCCCAGTCACACTATGTATTCAGAGTTTAAGGCAACTCGCTGCACCCTTCCTTAGAAAGCTAGGTGGACTCAGCTCTTCAACAGCTCCAGGGATTCTGTTCTCTCACGACATACATGCCATTGAAGTCTGCCTCATTGCTCTCATTGGAGCTACACTAAGAAACACAATCTGCTTCGCCTTCTTCTAGGAACTCTTACCCAAGGACCCCATACCTACAGGAGAAAGGAGGCTTGCATTCCTACTGGAATCTAAGCAAAGTTTTTCCTGTTACACTGCAGGACTTTAGAATAGGTTCAGGCCCGAAGGGTTACATAGAGCGTTCCAAGAATGAGGGAGTTCGATACATGCAGAAAACCCTGTGAAGAAAAGTTGATTCAGCAAGGGACCAGGGTTTGGCTAGAGTCTCTATTGACTTGTTAGAAATCAGAAGGGTTTCGGCTGCATGTTAACCCGAGAAGGAGACCTGGTGGCACAAGCCTTGCTTTCCCATGTTAAATCTCTAAACATGCTTCCCTGAAGAATCCTAAATAACACTGTTTTTACCTGGCTTCTGGTCACTGTAGGCAGCCCTCTGGAAAGAAAAGGAGTTTTCTCTAAGGAAACACGGTGCTTCCATAGCATGGGTGGGAGCTCCTGCTGTCCTGCTCTAGAGCTACAGGGAAACTTGACGTGAGTGTTTGCCTCAAGCTAAGGCCTGAAAAGCCTTGCTGAAGCGAAAGCGCTTAGCAGTTTCCATTATGTCGTATTCCAAGTTCTGCTTTACTTGAATGTTTCTTCACTTACCAGACACAAGGCACCCTCGTGTAGGCACCCTTTTTCGTAGAAATACAGTGAGTACCAGCAGTCTTCTTTGCTCTTCTAAGAAACATCCAGACCTAGAAGACTTTCCCAGTCACTCTATGTAATCAGAGTGTAGGGCAACTCGCTGCACCCTTCCTTAGGAAGCTAGGTGGACTCAGCTCTTCAACAGCTCCAGGGATTCTGTTCTCTCACGTCCTACATGCCATGGAAGTCTGCCTCATTGCCCTCTGTGGAGCTTCACTAAGATACACAATCTGCTTCGCCTACCTCTAGGAACTCTTACCCAATGACCCCATACCTACAGGAGAAAGGAGGCTTGCATTCCTACTGGAACCAAAGCACAGTTTTTCCTTTTACACTGCAGGACTTTAGAATAGGCTTAGGCCCTATAGCATACATAGAACGTTCCAAGGATGAGGGAGTTCCATATATGCAGAACACTCTGTGAAGAAAAGTTGATTCAGCAAGGGACCAGGGTGTAGCTAGAGTCTCTTTGGACTTTTTAGATATAAGAAGGTGTCCGGGTGCATGTTCACCGGAAAAGAAGACTTGAATGCCTAAGCCTTGCGTTCCCATTTTAAATCTCTATCCACGCCAGCCTGAGATACCTAAATAACACTGTTTTGACTGGCCTCTATTCACTGTGGGCAGCCCTCTGGAAAGAAAAGGAGTTTCTCTAAGGAAACACGGTGCTTCCATAGCATGGGTGGGAGTTCCTCCTGTCATGCTCTAGAGCTACAGGGTAACTTGACGTGAGTCCTTGCCTCAAGCTAAGGCCTGAAAAGCCCTGCTGAAGCGAAAGCGCTTAGCATTTTCCATTATGTCGTATTGGAAGTTCTGCTTTACTTGAACGTTTCTTCACTCTACCAGACACTAGGCACCCTAGTGTAGGCACCCTCTTTCGTACAACTACAGTGAGTACCAGCAGTCTCCTTTACCCTTCTAAGAAACATCCAGACCTAGAAGCCTTTCCCAGTCACACTATGTATTCAGAGTTTAAGGCAACTCGCTGCACCCTTCCTTAGAAAGCTAGGTGGACTCAGCTCTTCAACAGCTCCAGGGATTCTGTTCTCTCACGACATACATGCCATTGAAGTCTGCCTCATTGCTCTCATTGGAGCTACACTAAGAAACACAATCTGCTTCGCCTTCTTCTAGGAACTCTTACCCAAGGACCCCATACCTACAGGAGAAAGGAGGCTTGCATTCCTACTGGAATCTAAGCAAAGTTTTTCCTGTTACACTGCAGGACTTTAGAATAGGTTCAGGCCCGAAGGGTTACATAGAGCGTTCCAAGAATGAGGGAGTTCGATACATGCAGAAAACCCTGTGAAGAAAAGTTGATTCAGCAAGGGACCAGGGTTTGGCTAGAGTCTCTATTGACTTGTTAGAAATCAGAAGGGTTTCGGCTGCATGTTAACCCGAGAAGGAGACCTGGTGGCACAAGCCTTGCTTTCCCATGTTAAATCTCTAAACATGCTTCCCTGAAGAATCCTAAATAACACTGTTTTTACCTGGCTTCTGGTCACTGTAGGCAGCCCTCTGGAAAGAAAAGGAGTTTTCTCTAAGGAAACACGGTGCTTCCATAGCATGGGTGGGAGCTCCTGCTGTCCTGCTCTAGAGCTACAGGGAAACTTGACGTGAGTGTTTGCCTCAAGCTAAGGCCTGAAAAGCCTTGCTGAAGCGAAAGCGCTTAGCAGTTTCAATTATGTCGTATTCGAAGTACTGCTTTACTTGAATGTTTCTTCACTTACCAGACACAAGGCACCCTCGTGTAGGCACCCTTTTTCGTAGAAATACAGTGAGTACCAGCAGTCTTCTTTGCTCTTCTAAGAAACATCCAGACCTAGAAGACTTTCCCAGTCACTCTATGTAATCAGAGTGTAGGGCAACTCGCTGCACCCTTCCTTAGGAAGCTAGGTGGACTCAGCTCTTCAACAGCTCCAGGGATTCTGTTCTCTCACGTCCTACATGCCATGGAAGTCTGCCTCATTGCCCTCTGTGGAGCTTCACTAAGATACACAATCTGCTTCGCCTACCTCTAGGAACTCTTACCCAATGACCCCATACCTACAGGAGAAAGGAGGCTTGCATTCCTACTGGAACCAAAGCACAGTTTTTCCTTTTACACTGCAGGACTTTAGAATAGGCTTAGGCCCTATAGCATACATAGAACGTTCCAAGGATGAGGGAGTTCCATATATGCAGAACACTCTGTGAAGAAAAGTTGATTCAGCAAGGGACCAGGGTGTAGCTAGAGTCTCTTTGGACTTTTTAGATATAAGAAGGTGTCCGGGTGCATGTTCACTGGAAAAGAAGACTTGAATGCCTAAGCCTTGCGTTCCCATTTTAAATCTCTATCCACGCCAGCCTGAGATACCTAAATAACACTGTTTTGACTGGCCTCTATTCACTGTGGGCAGCCCTCTGGAAAGAAAAGGAGTTTCTCTAAGGAAACACGGTGCTTCCATAGCATGGGTGGGAGTTCCTCCTGTCATGCTCTAGAGCTACAGGGTAACTTGACGTGAGTCCTTGCCTCAAGCTAAGGCCTGAAAAGCCCTGCTGAAGCGAAAGCGCTTAGCATTTTCCATTATGTCGTATTGGAAGTTCTGCTTTACTTGAACGTTTCTTCACTCTACCAGACACTAGGCACCCTAGTGTAGGCACCCTCTTTCGTACAACTACAGTGAGTACCAGCAGTCTCCTTTACCCTTCTAAGAAACATCCAGACCTAGAAGCCTTTCCCAGTCACACTATGTATTCAGAGTTTAAGGCAACTCGCTGCACCCTTCCTTAGAAAGCTAGGTGGACTCAGCTCTTCAACAGCTCCAGGGATTCTGTTCTCTCACGACATACATGCCATTGAAGTCTGCCTCATTGCTCTCATTGGAGCTACACTAAGAAACACAATCTGCTTCGCCTTCTTCTAGGAACTCTTACCCAAGGACCCCATACCTACAGGAGAAAGGAGGCTTGCATTCCTACTGGAATCTAAGCAAAGTTTTTCCTGTTACACTGCAGGACTTTAGAATAGGTTCAGGCCCGAAGGGTTACATAGAGCGTTCCAAGAATGAGGGAGTTCGATACATGCAGAAAACCCTGTGAAGAAAAGTTGATTCAGCAAGGGACCAGGGTTTGGCTAGAGTCTCTATTGACTTGTTAGAAATCAGAAGGGTTTCGGCTGCATGTTAACCCGAGAAGGAGACCTGGTGGCACAAGCCTTGCTTTCCCATGTTAAATCTCTAAACATGCTTCCCTGAAGAATCCTAAATAACACTGTTTTTACCTGGCTTCTGGTCACTGTAGGCAGCCCTCTGGAAAGAAAAGGAGTTTTCTCTAAGGAAACACGGTGCTTCCATAGCATGGGTGGGAGCTCCTGCTGTCCTGCTCTAGAGCTACAGGGAAACTTGACGTGAGTGTTTGCCTCAAGCTAAGGCCTGAAAAGCCTTGCTGAAGCGAAAGCGCTTAGCAGTTTCCATTATGTCGTATTCCAAGTTCTGCTTTACTTGAATGTTTCTTCACTTACCAGACACAAGGCACCCTCGTGTAGGCACCCTTTTTCGTAGAAATACAGTGAGTACCAGCAGTCTTCTTTGCTCTTCTAAGAAACATCCAGACCTAGAAGACTTTCCCAGTCACTCTATGTAATCAGAGTGTAGGGCAACTCGCTGCACCCTTCCTTAGGAAGCTAGGTGGACTCAGCTCTTCAACAGCTCCAGGGATTCTGTTCTCTCACGTCCTACATGCCATGGAAGTCTGCCTCATTGCCCTCTGTGGAGCTTCACTAAGATACACAATCTGCTTCGCCTACCTCTAGGAACTCTTACCCAATGACCCCATACCTACAGGAGAAAGGAGGCTTGCATTCCTACTGGAACCAAAGCACAGTTTTTCCTTTTACACTGCAGGACTTTAGAATAGGCTTAGGCCCTATAGCATACATAGAACGTTCCAAGGATGAGGGAGTTCCATATATGCAGAACACTCTGTGAAGAAAAGTTGATTCAGCAAGGGACCAGGGTGTAGCTAGAGTCTCTTTGGACTTTTTAGATATAAGAAGGTGTCCGGGTGCATGTTCACCGGAAAAGAAGACTTGAATGCCTAAGCCTTGCGTTCCCATTTTAAATCTCTATCCACGCCAGCCTGAGATACCTAAATAACACTGTTTTGACTGGCCTCTATTCACTGTGGGCAGCCCTCTGGAAAGAAAAGGAGTTTCTCTAAGGAAACACGGTGCTTCCATAGCATGGGTGGGAGTTCCTCCTGTCATGCTCTAGAGCTACAGGGTAACTTGACGTGAGTCCTTGCCTCAAGCTAAGGCCTGAAAAGCCCTGCTGAAGCGAAAGCGCTTAGCATTTTCCATTATGTCGTATTGGAAGTTCTGCTTTACTTGAACGTTTCTTCACTCTACCAGACACTAGGCACCCTAGTGTAGGCACCCTCTTTCGTACAACTACAGTGAGTACCAGCAGTCTCCTTTACCCTTCTAAGAAACATCCAGACCTAGAAGCCTTTCCCAGTCACACTATGTATTCAGAGTTTAAGGCAACTCGCTGCACCCTTCCTTAGAAAGCTAGGTGGACTCAGCTCTTCAACAGCTCCAGGGATTCTGTTCTCTCACGACATACATGCCATTGAAGTCTGCCTCATTGCTCTCATTGGAGCTACACTAAGAAACACAATCTGCTTCGCCTTCTTCTAGGAACTCTTACCCAAGGACCCCATACCTACAGGAGAAAGGAGGCTTGCATTCCTACTGGAATCTAAGCAAAGTTTTTCCTGTTACACTGCAGGACTTTAGAATAGGTTCAGGCCCGAAGGGTTACATAGAGCGTTCCAAGAATGAGGGAGTTCGATACATGCAGAAAACCCTGTGAAGAAAAGTTGATTCAACAAGGGACCAGGGTTTGGCTAGAGTCTCTATTGACTTGTTAGAAATCAGAAGGGTTTCGGCTGCATGTTAACCCGAGAAGGAGACCTGGTGGCACAAGCCTTGCTTTCCCATGTTAAATCTCTAAACATGCTTCCCTGAAGAATCCTAAATAACACTGTTTTACCTGGCTTCTGGTCACTGTAGGCAGCCCTCTGGAAAGAAAAGGAGTTTTCTCTAAGGAAACACGGTGCTTCCATAGCATGGGTGGGAGCTCCTGCTGTCCTGCTCTAGAGCTACAGGGAAACTTGACGTGAGTGTTTGCCTCAAGCTAAGGCCTGAAAAGCCTTGCTGAAGCGAAAGCGCTTAGCAGTTTCCATTATGTCGTATTCGAAGTTCTGCTTTACTTGAATGTTTCTTCACTTACCAGACACAAGGCACCCTCGTGTAGGCACCCTTTTTCGTACAAATACAGTGAGTACCAGCAGTCTTCTTTGCTCTTCTAAGAAACATCCAGACCTAGAAGCCTTTCCCAGTCACTCTATGTAATCAGAGTGTAGGGCAACTCGCTGCACCCTTCCTTAGGAAGCTAGGTGGACTCAGCTCTTCAACAGCTCCAGGGATTCTGTTCTCTCACGTCCTACATGCCATGGAAGTCTGCCTCATTGCCCTCTGTGGAGCTTCACTAAGATACACAATCTGCTTCGCCTACCTCTAGGAACTCTTACCCAATGACCCCATACCTACAGGAGAAAGGAGGCTTGCATTCCTACTGGAACCAAAGCACAGTTTTTCCTTTTACACTGCAGGACTTTAGAATAGGCTTAGGCCCTATAGCATACATAGAACGTTCCAAGGATGAGGGAGTTCCATATATGCAGAACACTCTGTGAAGAAAAGTTGATTCAGCAAGGGACCAGGGTGTAGCTAGAGTCTCTTTGGACTTTTTAGATATAAGAAGGTGTCCGGGTGCATGTTCACTGGAAAAGAAGACTTGAATGCCTAAGCCTTGCGTTCCCATTTTAAATCTCTATCCACGCCAGCCTGAGATACCTAAATAACACTGTTTTGACTGGCCTCTATTCACTGTGGGCAGCCCTCTGGAAAGAAAAGGAGTTTCTCTAAGGAAACACGGTGCTTCCATAGCATGGGTGGGAGTTCCTCCTGTCATGCTCTAGAGCTACAGGGTAACTTGACGTGAGTCCTTGCCTCAAGCTAAGGCCTGAAAAGCCCTGCTGAAGCGAAAGCGCTTAGCATTTTCCATTATGTCGTATTGGAAGTTCTGCTTTACTTGAACGTTTCTTCACTCTACCAGACACTAGGCACCCTAGTGTAGGCACCCTCTTTCGTACAACTACAGTGAGTACCAGCAGTCTCCTTTACCCTTCTAAGAAACATCCAGACCTAGAAGCCTTTCCCAGTCACACTATGTATTCAGAGTTTAAGGCAACTCGCTGCACCCTTCCTTAGAAAGCTAGGTGGACTCAGCTCTTCAACAGCTCCAGGGATTCTGTTCTCTCACGACATACATGCCATTGAAGTCTGCCTCATTGCTCTCATTGGAGCTACACTAAGAAACACAATCTGCTTCGCCTTCTTCTAGGAACTCTTACCCAAGGACCCCATACCTACAGGAGAAAGGAGGCTTGCATTCCTACTGGAATCTAAGCAAAGTTTTTCCTGTTACACTGCAGGACTTTAGAATAGGTTCAGGCCCGAAGGGTTACATAGAGCGTTCCAAGAATGAGGGAGTTCGATACATGCAGAAAACCCTGTGAAGAAAAGTTGATTCAGCAAGGGACCAGGGTTTGGCTAGAGTCTCTATTGACTTGTTAGAAATCAGAAGGGTTTCGGCTGCATGTTAACCCGAGAAGGAGACCTGGTGGCACAAGCCTTGCTTTCCCATGTTAAATCTCTAAACATGCTTCCCTGAAGAATCCTAAATAACACTGTTTTTACCTGGCTTCTGGTCACTGTAGGCAGCCCTCTGGAAAGAAAAGGAGTTTTCTCTAAGGAAACACGGTGCTTCCATAGCATGGGTGGGAGCTCCTGCTGTCCTGCTCTAGAGCTACAGGGAAACTTGACGTGAGTGTTTGCCTCAAGCTAAGGCCTGAAAAGCCTTGCTGAAGCGAAAGCGCTTAGCAGTTTCCATTATGTCGTATTCCAAGTTCTGCTTTACTTGAATGTTTCTTCACTTACCAGACACAAGGCACCCTCGTGTAGGCACCCTTTTTCGTAGAAATACAGTGAGTACCAGCAGTCTTCTTTGCTCTTCTAAGAAACATCCAGACCTAGAAGACTTTCCCAGTCACTCTATGTAATCAGAGTGTAGGGCAACTCGCTGCACCCTTCCTTAGGAAGCTAGGTGGACTCAGCTCTTCAACAGCTCCAGGGATTCTGTTCTCTCACGTCCTACATGCCATGGAAGTCTGCCTCATTGCCCTCTGTGGAGCTTCACTAAGATACACAATCTGCTTCGCCTACCTCTAGGAACTCTTACCCAATGACCCCATACCTACAGGAGAAAGGAGGCTTGCATTCCTACTGGAACCAAAGCACAGTTTTTCCTTTTACACTGCAGGACTTTAGAATAGGCTTAGGCCCTATAGCATACATAGAACGTTCCAAGGATGAGGGAGTTCCATATATGCAGAACACTCTGTGAAGAAAAGTTGATTCAGCAAGGGACCAGGGTGTAGCTAGAGTCTCTTTGGACTTTTTAGATATAAGAAGGTGTCCGGGTGCATGTTCACCGGAAAAGAAGACTTGAATGCCTAAGCCTTGCGTTCCCATTTTAAATCTCTATCCACGCCAGCCTGAGATACCTAAATAACACTGTTTTGACTGGCCTCTATTCACTGTGGGCAGCCCTCTGGAAAGAAAAGGAGTTTCTCTAAGGAAACACGGTGCTTCCATAGCATGGGTGGGAGTTCCTCCTGTCATGCTCTAGAGCTACAGGGTAACTTGACGTGAGTCCTTGCCTCAAGCTAAGGCCTGAAAAGCCCTGCTGAAGCGAAAGCGCTTAGCATTTTCCATTATGTCGTATTGGAAGTTCTGCTTTACTTGAACGTTTCTTCACTCTACCAGACACTAGGCACCCTAGTGTAGGCACCCTCTTTCGTACAACTACAGTGAGTACCAGCAGTCTCCTTTACCCTTCTAAGAAACATCCAGACCTAGAAGCCTTTCCCAGTCACACTATGTATTCAGAGTTTAAGGCAACTCGCTGCACCCTTCCTTAGAAAGCTAGGTGGACTCAGCTCTTCAACAGCTCCAGGGATTCTGTTCTCTCACGACATACATGCCATTGAAGTCTGCCTCATTGCTCTCATTGGAGCTACACTAAGAAACACAATCTGCTTCGCCTTCTTCTAGGAACTCTTACCCAAGGACCCCATACCTACAGGAGAAAGGAGGCTTGCATTCCTACTGGAATCTAAGCAAAGTTTTTCCTGTTACACTGCAGGACTTTAGAATAGGTTCAGGCCCGAAGGGTTACATAGAGCGTTCCAAGAATGAGGGAGTTCGATACATGCAGAAAACCCTGTGAAGAAAAGTTGATTCAGCAAGGGACCAGGGTTTGGCTAGAGTCTCTATTGACTTGTTAGAAATCAGAAGGGTTTCGGCTGCATGTTAACCCGAGAAGGAGACCTGGTGGCACAAGCCTTGCTTTCCCATGTTAAATCTCTAAACATGCTTCCCTGAAGAATCCTAAATAACACTGTTTTTACCTGGCTTCTGGTCACTGTAGGCAGCCCTCTGGAAAGAAAAGGAGTTTTCTCTAAGGAAACACGGTGCTTCCATAGCATGGGTGGGAGCTCCTGCTGTCCTGCTCTAGAGCTACAGGGAAACTTGACGTGAGTGTTTGCCTCAAGCTAAGGCCTGAAAAGCCTTGCTGAAGCGAAAGCGCTTAGCAGTTTCCATTATGTCGTATTCGAAGTACTGCTTTACTTGAATGTTTCTTCACTTACCAGACACAAGGCACCCTCGTGTAGGCACCCTTTTTCGTAGAAATACAGTGAGTACCAGCAGTCTTCTTTGCTCTTCTAAGAAACATCCAGACCTAGAAGACTTTCCCAGTCACTCTATGTAATCAGAGTGTAGGGCAACTCGCTGCACCCTTCCTTAGGAAGCTAGGTGGACTCAGCTCTTCAACAGCTCCAGGGATTCTGTTCTCTCACGTCCTACATGCCATGGAAGTCTGCCTCATTGCCCTCTGTGGAGCTTCACTAAGATACACAATCTGCTTCGCCTACCTCTAGGAACTCTTACCCAATGACCCCATACCTACAGGAGAAAGGAGGCTTGCATTCCTACTGGAACCAAAGCACAGTTTTTCCTTTTACACTGCAGGACTTTAGAATAGGCTTAGGCCCTATAGCATACATAGAACGTTCCAAGGATGAGGGAGTTCCATATATGCAGAACACTCTGTGAAGAAAAGTTGATTCAGCAAGGGACCAGGGTGTAGCTAGAGTCTCTTTGGACTTTTTAGATATAAGAAGGTGTCCGGGTGCATGTTCACTGGAAAAGAAGACTTGAATGCCTAAGCCTTGCGTTCCCATTTTAAATCTCTATCCACGCCAGCCTGAGATACCTAAATAACACTGTTTTGACTGGCCTCTATTCACTGTGGGCAGCCCTCTGGAAAGAAAAGGAGTTTCTCTAAGGAAACACGGTGCTTCCATAGCATGGGTGGGAGTTCCTCCTGTCATGCTCTAGAGCTACAGGGTAACTTGACGTGAGTCCTTGCCTCAAGCTAAGGCCTGAAAAGCCCTGCTGAAGCGAAAGCGCTTAGCATTTTCCATTATGTCGTATTGGAAGTTCTGCTTTACTTGAACGTTTCTTCACTCTACCAGACACTAGGCACCCTAGTGTAGGCACCCTCTTTCGTACAACTACAGTGAGTACCAGCAGTCTCCTTTACCCTTCTAAGAAACATCCAGACCTAGAAGCCTTTCCCAGTCACACTATGTATTCAGAGTTTAAGGCAACTCGCTGCACCCTTCCTTAGAAAGCTAGGTGGACTCAGCTCTTCAACAGCTCCAGGGATTCTGTTCTCTCACGACATACATGCCATTGAAGTCTGCCTCATTGCTCTCATTGGAGCTACACTAAGAAACACAATCTGCTTCGCCTTCTTCTAGGAACTCTTACCCAAGGACCCCATACCTACAGGAGAAAGGAGGCTTGCATTCCTACTGGAATCTAAGCAAAGTTTTTCCTGTTACACTGCAGGACTTTAGAATAGGTTCAGGCCCGAAGGGTTACATAGAGCGTTCCAAGAATGAGGGAGTTCGATACATGCAGAAAACCCTGTGAAGAAAAGTTGATTCAGCAAGGGACCAGGGTTTGGCTAGAGTCTCTATTGACTTGTTAGAAATCAGAAGGGTTTCGGCTGCATGTTAACCCGAGAAGGAGACCTGGTGGCACAAGCCTTGCTTTCCCATGTTAAATCTCTAAACATGCTTCCCTGAAGAATCCTAAATAACACTGTTTTTACCTGGCTTCTGGTCACTGTAGGCAGCCCTCTGGAAAGAAAAGGAGTTTTCTCTAAGGAAACACGGTGCTTCCATAGCATGGGTGGGAGCTCCTGCTGTCCTGCTCTAGAGCTACAGGGAAACTTGACGTGAGTGTTTGCCTCAAGCTAAGGCCTGAAAAGCCTTGCTGAAGCGAAAGCGCTTAGCAGTTTCCATTATGTCGTATTCCAAGTTCTGCTTTACTTGAATGTTTCTTCACTTACCAGACACAAGGCACCCTCGTGTAGGCACCCTTTTTCGTAGAAATACAGTGAGTACCAGCAGTCTTCTTTGCTCTTCTAAGAAACATCCAGACCTAGAAGACTTTCCCAGTCACTCTATGTAATCAGAGTGTAGGGCAACTCGCTGCACCCTTCCTTAGGAAGCTAGGTGGACTCAGCTCTTCAACAGCTCCAGGGATTCTGTTCTCTCACGTCCTACATGCCATGGAAGTCTGCCTCATTGCCCTCTGTGGAGCTTCACTAAGATACACAATCTGCTTCGCCTACCTCTAGGAACTCTTACCCAATGACCCCATACCTACAGGAGAAAGGAGGCTTGCATTCCTACTGGAACCAAAGCACAGTTTTTCCTTTTACACTGCAGGACTTTAGAATAGGCTTAGGCCCTATAGCATACATAGAACGTTCCAAGGATGAGGGAGTTCCATATATGCAGAACACTCTGTGAAGAAAAGTTGATTCAGCAAGGGACCAGGGTGTAGCTAGAGTCTCTTTGGACTTTTTAGATATAAGAAGGTGTCCGGGTGCATGTTCACCGGAAAAGAAGACTTGAATGCCTAAGCCTTGCGTTCCCATTTTAAATCTCTATCCACGCCAGCCTGAGATACCTAAATAACACTGTTTTGACTGGCCTCTATTCACTGTGGGCAGCCCTCTGGAAAGAAAAGGAGTTTCTCTAAGGAAACACGGTGCTTCCATAGCATGGGTGGGAGTTCCTCCTGTCATGCTCTAGAGCTACAGGGTAACTTGACGTGAGTCCTTGCCTCAAGCTAAGGCCTGAAAAGCCCTGCTGAAGCGAAAGCGCTTAGCATTTTCCATTATGTCGTATTGGAAGTTCTGCTTTACTTGAACGTTTCTTCACTCTACCAGACACTAGGCACCCTAGTGTAGGCACCCTCTTTCGTACAACTACAGTGAGTACCAGCAGTCTCCTTTACCCTTCTAAGAAACATCCAGACCTAGAAGCCTTTCCCAGTCACACTATGTATTCAGAGTTTAAGGCAACTCGCTGCACCCTTCCTTAGAAAGCTAGGTGGACTCAGCTCTTCAACAGCTCCAGGGATTCTGTTCTCTCACGACATACATGCCATTGAAGTCTGCCTCATTGCTCTCATTGGAGCTACACTAAGAAACACAATCTGCTTCGCCTTCTTCTAGGAACTCTTACCCAAGGACCCCATACCTACAGGAGAAAGGAGGCTTGCATTCCTACTGGAATCTAAGCAAAGTTTTTCCTGTTACACTGCAGGACTTTAGAATAGGTTCAGGCCCGAAGGGTTACATAGAGCGTTCCAAGAATGAGGGAGTTCGATACATGCAGAAAACCCTGTGAAGAAAAGTTGATTCAACAAGGGACCAGGGTTTGGCTAGAGTCTCTATTGACTTGTTAGAAATCAGAAGGGTTTCGGCTGCATGTTAACCCGAGAAGGAGACCTGGTGGCACAAGCCTTGCTTTCCCATGTTAAATCTCTAAACATGCTTCCCTGAAGAATCCTAAATAACACTGTTTTACCTGGCTTCTGGTCACTGTAGGCAGCCCTCTGGAAAGAAAAGGAGTTTTCTCTAAGGAAACACGGTGCTTCCATAGCATGGGTGGGAGCTCCTGCTGTCCTGCTCTAGAGCTACAGGGAAACTTGACGTGAGTGTTTGCCTCAAGCTAAGGCCTGAAAAGCCTTGCTGAAGCGAAAGCGCTTAGCAGTTTCCATTATGTCGTATTCGAAGTTCTGCTTTACTTGAATGTTTCTTCACTTACCAGACACAAGGCACCCTCGTGTAGGCACCCTTTTTCGTAGAAATACAGTGAGTACCAGCAGTCTTCTTTGCTCTTCTAAGAAACATCCAGACCTAGAAGCCTTTCCCAGTCACTCTATGTAATCAGAGTGTAGGGCAACTCGCTGCACCCTTCCTTAGGAAGCTAGGTGGACTCAGCTCTTCAACAGCTCCAGGGATTCTGTTCTCTCACGTCCTACATGCCATGGAAGTCTGCCTCATTGCCCTCTGTGGAGCTTCACTAAGATACACAATCTGCTTCGCCTACCTCTAGGAACTCTTACCCAATGACCCCATACCTACAGGAGAAAGGAGGCTTGCATTCCTACTGGAACCAAAGCACACTTTTTCCTTTTACACTGCAGGACTTTAGAATAGGCTTAGGCCCTATAGCATACATAGAACGTTCCAAGGATGAGGGAGTTCCATATATGCAGAACACTCTGTGAAGAAAAGTTGATTCAACAAGGGACCAGGGTGTAGCTAGAGTCTCTTTGGACTTCTTAGATATAAGAAGGTGTCCGGGTGCATGTTCACCGGAAAAGAAGACTTGAATGCCTACGCCTTGCGTTCCTATTTTAAATCTCTATCCACGCCAGCCTGAGATACCTAAATAACACTGTTTTGACTGGCCTCTATTCACTGTGGGCAGCCCTCTGGAAAGAAAAGGAGTTTCTCTAAGGAAACACGGTGCCTCCATAGCATGGGTGGGAGTTCCTCCTGTCATGCTCTAGAGCTACAGGGTAACTTGATGTGAGTCCTTGCCTCAAGCTAAGGCCTGAAAAGCCCTGCTGAAGCGAAAGCGCTTAGCATTTTCCATTATGTCGTATTGGAAGTTCTGCTTTACTTGAACGTTTCTTCACTCTACCAGACACTAGGCACCCTAGTGTAGGCACCCTCTTTCGTACAACTACAGTGAGTACCAGCAGTCTCCTTTACCCTTTTAAGAAACATCCAGACCTAGAAGCCTTTCCCAGTCACACTATGTATTCAGAGTTTAAGGCAACTCGCTGCACCGTTCCTTAGAAAGCTAGGTGGACTCAGCTCTTCAACAGCTCCAGGGATTCTGTTCTCTCACGACATACATGCCATTGAAGTCTGCCTCATTGCTCTCATTGGAGCTACACTAAGAAACACAATCTGCTTCGCCTTCTTCTAGGAACTCTTACCCAAGGACCCCATACCTACAGGAGAAAGGAGGCTTGCATTCCTACTGGAATCTAAGCAAAGTTTTTCCTGTTACACTGCAGGACTTTAGAATAGGTTCAGGCCCGAAGGGTTACATAGAGCGTTCCAAGAATGAGGGAGTTCGATACATGCAGAAAACCCTGTGAAGAAAAGTTGATTCAGCAAGGGACCAGGGTTTGGCTAGAGTCTCTATTGACTTGTTAGAAATCAGAAGGGTTTCGGCTGCATGTTAACCCGAGAAGGAGACCTGGTGGCACAAGCCTTGCTTTCCCATGTTAAATCTCTAAACATGCTTCCCTGAAGAATCCTAAATAACACTGTTTTACCTGGCTTCTGGTCACTGTAGGCAGCCCTCTCGAAAGAAAAGGAGTTTTCTCTAAGGAAACACGGTGCTTCCATAGCATGGGTGGGAGCTCCTGCTGTCCTGCTCTAGAGCTACAGGGAAACTTGACGTGAGTGTTTGCCTCAAGCTAAGGCCTGAAAAGCCTTGCTGAAGCGAAAGCGCTTAGCAGTTTCCATTATGTCGTATTCGAAGTTCTGCTTTACTTGAATGTTTCTTCACTTACCAGACACAAGGCACCCTCGTGTAGGCACCCTTTTTCGTACAAATACAGTGAGTACCAGCAGTCTTCTTTGCTCTTCTAAGAAACATCCAGACCTAGAAGCCTTTCCCAGTCACTCTATGTAATCAGAGTGTAGGGCAACTCGCTGCACCCTTCCTTAGGAAGCTAGGTGGACTCAGCTCTTCAACAGCTCCAGGGATTCTGTTCTCTCACGTCCTACATGCCATGGAAGTCTGCCTCATTGCCCTCTGTGGAGCTTCACTAAGATACACAATCTGCTTCGCCTACCTCTAGGAACTCTTACCCAATGACCCCATACCTACAGGAGAAAGGAGGCTTGCATTCCTACTGGAACCAAAGCACACTTTTTCCTTTTACACTGCAGGACTTTAGAATAGGCTTAGGCCCTATAGCATACATAGAACGTTCCAAGGATGAGGGAGTTCCATATATGCAGAACACTCTGTGAAGAAAAGTTGATTCAGCAAGGGACCAGGGTGTAGCTAGAGTCTCTTTGGACTTCTTAGATATAAGAAGGTGTCCGGGTGCATGTTCACCGGAAAAGAAGACTTGAATGCCTACGCCTTGCGTTCCTATTTTAAATCAATATCCACGCCAGCCTGAGATACCTAAATAACACTGTTTTGACTGGCCTCTATTCACTGTGGGCAGCCCTCTGGAAAGAAAAGGAGTTTCTCTAAGGAAACACGGTGCTTCCATAGCATGGGTGGGAGTTCCTCCTGTCATGCTCTAGAGCTACAGGGTAACTTGATGTGAGTCCTTGCCTCAAGCTAAGGCCTGAAAAGCCCTGCTGAAGCGAAAGCGCTTAGCATTTTCCATTATGTCGTATTGGAAGTTCTGCTTTACTTGAACGTTTCTTCACTCTACCAGACACTAGGCACCCTAGTGTAGGCACCCTCTTTCGTACAACTACAGTGAGTACCAGCAGTCTCCTTTACCCTTTTAAGAAACATCCAGACCTAGAAGCCTTTCCCAGTCACACTATGTATTCAGAGTTTAAGGCAACTCGCTGCACCCTTCCTTAGAAAGCTAGGTGGACTCAGCTCTTCAACAGCTCCAGGGATTCTGTTCTCTCACGACATACATGCCATTGAAGTCTGCCTCATTGCTCTCATTGGAGCTACACTAAGAAACACAATCTGCTTCGCCTTCTTCTAGGAACTCTTACCCAAGGACCCCATACCTACAGGAGAAAGGAGGCTTGCATTCCTACTGGAATCTAAGCAAAGTTTTTCCTGTTACACTGCAGGACTTTAGAATAGGTTTAGGCCCGAAGGGTTACATAGAGCGTTCCAAGAATGAGGGAGTTCGATACATGCAGAAAACCCTGTGAAGAAAAGTTGATTCAGCAAGGGACCAGGGTTTGGCTAGAGTCTCTATTGACTTGTTAGAAATCAGAAGGGTTTCGGCTGCATGTTAACCCGAGAAGGAGACCTGATGGCACAAGCCTTGCTTTCCCATGTTAAATCTCTAAACATGCTTCCCTGAAGAATCCTAAATAACACTGTTTTACCTGGCTTCTGGTCACTGTAGGCAGCCCTCTTGAAAGAAAAGGAGTTTTCTCTAAGGAAACACGGTGCTTCCATAGCATGGGTGGGAGCTCCTGCTGTCCTGCTCTAGAGCTACAGGGAAACTTGACGTGAGTGTTTGCCTCAAGCTAAGGCCTGAAAAGCCTTGCTGAAGCGAAAGCGCTTAGCAGTTTCCATTATGTCGTATTCGAAGTTCTGCTTTACTTGAATGTTTCTTCACTTACCAGACACAAGGCACCCTCGTGTAGGCACCCTTTTTCGTACAAATACAGTGAGTACCAGCAGTCTTCTTTGCTCTTCTAAAAAACATCCAGACCTAGAAGCCTTTCCCAGTCACTTTATGTAATCAGAGTGTAGGGCAACTCGCTGCACCCTTCCTTAGGAAGCTAGGTGGACTCAGCTCTTCAACAGCTCCAGGGATTCTGTTCTCTCACGTCCTACATGCCATGGAAGCCTGCCTCATTGCCCTCTGTGGAGCTTCACTAAGATACACAATCTGCTTCGCCTACCTCTAGGAACTCTTACCCAATGACCCCATACCTATAGGAGAAAGGAGGCTTGCATTCCTACTGGAACCAAAGCACAGTTTTTCCTTTTACACTGCAGGACTTTAGAATAGGCTTAGGCCCTATAGCATACATAGAACGTTCCAAGGATGAGGGAGTTCCATATATGCAGAACACTCTGTGAAGAAAAGTTGATTCAGCAAGGGACCAGGGTGTAGCTAGAGTCTCTTTGGACTTTTTAGATATAAGAAGGTGTCCGGGTGCATGTTCACCGGAAAAGAAGACTTGAATGCCTAAGCCTTGCGTTCCCATTTTAAATCTCTATCCACGCCAGCCTGAGATACCTAAATAACACTGTTTTGACTGGCCTCTATTCACTGTGGGCAGCCCTCTGGAAAGAAAAGGAGTTTCTCTAAGGAAACACGGTGCTTCCATAGCATGGGTGGGAGTTCCTCCTGTCATGCTCTAG
The DNA here is from genome assembly GCF_965194825.1 of Balaenoptera physalus. Classification (NCBI taxonomy): domain Eukaryota; kingdom Metazoa; phylum Chordata; class Mammalia; order Artiodactyla; family Balaenopteridae; genus Balaenoptera; species Balaenoptera physalus. The sequence continues at coordinate 5,676,351 of NC_138902.1, read as the reverse complement.
AGCTACAGGGTAACTTGACGTGAGTCCTTGCCTCAAGCTAAGGCCTGAAAAGCCCTGCTGAAGCGAAAGCGCTTAGCATTTTCCATTATGTCGTATTGGAAGTTCTGCTTTACTTGAACGTTTCTTCACTCTACCAGACACTAGGCACCCTAGTGTAGGCACCCTCTTTCGTACAACTACAGTGAGTACCAGCAGTCTCCTTTACCCTTCTAAGAAACATCCAGACCTAGAAGCCTTTCCCAGTCACACTATGTATTCAGAGTTTAAGGCAACTCGCTGCACCCTTCCTTAGAAAGCTAGGTGGACTCAGCTCTTCAACAGCTCCAGGGATTCTGTTCTCTCACGACATACATGCCATTGAAGTCTGCCTCATTGCTCTCATTGGAGCTACACTAAGAAACACAATCTGCTTCGCCTTCTTCTAGGAACTCTTACCCAAGGACCCCATACCTACAGGAGAAAGGAGGCTTGCATTCCTACTGGAATCTAAGCAAAGTTTTTCCTGTTACACTGCAGGACTTTAGAATAGGTTCAGGCCCGAAGGGTTACATAGAGCGTTCCAAGAATGAGGGAGTTCGATACATGCAGAAAACCCTGTGAAGAAAAGTTGATTCAGCAAGGGACCAGGGTTTGGCTAGAGTCTCTATTGACTTGTTAGAAATCAGAAGGGTTTCGGCTGCATGTTAACCCGAGAAGGAGACCTGGTGGCCAAGCCTTGCTTTCCCATGTTAAATCTCTAAACATGCTTCCCTGAAGAATCCTAAATAACATTGTTTTTACCTGGCTTCTGGTCACTGTAGGCAGCCCTCTCGAAAGAAAAGGAGTTTTCTCTAAGGAAACACGGTGCTTCCATAGCATGGGTGGGAGCTCCTGCTGTCCTGCTCTAGAGCTACAGGGAAACTTGACGTGAGTGTTTGCCTCAAGCTAAGGCCTGAAAAGCCTTGCTGAAGCGAAAGCGCTTAGCAGTTTCCATTATGTCGTATTCGAAGTTCTGCTTTACTTGAATGTTTCTTCACTTACCAGACACAAGGCACCCTCGTGTAGGCACCCTTTTTCGTAGAAATACAGTGAGTACCAGCAGTCTTCTTTGCTCTTCTAAGAAACATCCAGACCTAGAAGCCTTTCCCAGTCACTCTATGTAATCAGAGTGTAGGGCAACTCGCTGCACCCTTCCTTAGGAAGCTAGGTGGACTCAGCTCTTCAACAGCTCCAGGGATTCTGTTCTCTCACGTCCTACATGCCATGGAAGTCTGCCTCATTGCCCTCTGTGGAGCTTCACTAAGATACACAATCTGCTTCGCCTACCTCTAGGAACCCTTACCCAATGACCCCATACCTACAGGAGAAAGGAGGCTTGCATTCCTACTGGAACCAAAGCACACTTTTTCCTTTTACACTGCAGGACTTTAGAATAGGCTTAGGCCCTATAGCATACATAGAACGTTCCAAGGATGAGGGAGTTCCATATATGCAGAAAACTCTGTGAAGAAAAGGTGATTCAGCAAGGGACCAGGGTGTAGCTAGAGTCTCTTTGGACTTTTAAGATATAAGAAGGTATCCGGGTGCATGTTCACCGGAAAAGAAGACTTGAATGCCTAAGCCTTGCGTTCCCATTTTAAATCTCTATCCACGCCAGCCTGAGATACCTAAATAACACTGTTTTGACTGGCCTCTATTCACTGTGGGCAGCCCTCTGGAAAGAAAAGGAGTTTCTCTAAGGAAACACGGTGCTTCCATAGCATGGGTGGGAGTTCCTCCTGTCATGCTCTAGAGCTACAGGGTAACTTGACGTGAGTCCTTGCCTCAAGCTAAGGCCTGAAAAGCCCTGCTGAAGCGAAAGCGCTTAGCATTTTCCATTATGTCGTATTGGAAGTTCTGCTTTACTTGAACGTTTCTTCACTCTACCAGACACTAGGCACCCTAGTGTAGGCACCCTCTTTCGTACAACTACAGTGAGTACCAGCAGTCTCCTTTACCCTTCTAAGAAACATCCAGACCTAGAAGCCTTTCCCAGTCACACTATGTATTCAGAGTTTAAGGCAACTCGCTGCACCCTTCCTTAGAAAGCTAGGTGGACTCAGCTCTTCAACAGCTCCAGGGATTCTGTTCTCTCACGACATACATGCCATTGAAGTCTGCCTCATTGCTCTCATTGGAGCTACACTAAGAAACACAATCTGCTTCGCCTTCTTCTAGGAACTCTTACCCAAGGACCCCATACCTACAGGAGAAAGGAGGCTTGCATTCCTACTGGAATCTAAGCAAAGTTTTTCCTGTTACACTGCAGGACTTTAGAATAGGTTCAGGCCCGAAGGGTTACATAGAGCGTTCCAAGAATGAGGGAGTTCGATACATGCAGAAAACCCTGTGAAGAAAAGTTGATTCAGCAAGGGACCAGGGTTTGGCTAGAGTCTCTATTGACTTGTTAGAAATCAGAAGGGTTTCGGCTGCATGTTAACCCGAGAAGGAGACCTGGTGGCACAAGCCTTGCTTTCCCATGTTAAATCTCTAAACATGCTTCCCTGAAGAATCCTAAATAACACTGTTTTTACCTGGCTTCTGGTCACTGTAGGCAGCCCTCTGGAAAGAAAAGGAGTTTTCTCTAAGGAAACACGGTGCTTCCATAGCATGGGTGGGAGCTCCTGCTGTCCTGCTCTAGAGCTACAGGGAAACTTGACGTGAGTGTTTGCCTCAAGCTAAGGCCTGAAAAGCCTTGCTGAAGCGAAAGCGCTTAGCAGTTTCCATTATGTCGTATTCGAAGTTCTGCTTTACTTGAATGTTTCTTCACTTACCAGACACAAGGCACCCTCGTGTAGGCACCCTTTTTCGTAGAAATACAGTGAGTACCAGCAGTCTTCTTTGCTCTTCTAAGAAACATCCAGACCTAGAAGCCTTTCCCAGTCACTCTATGTAATCAGAGTGTAGGGCAACTCGCTGCACCCTTCCTTAGGAAGCTAGGTGGACTCAGCTCTTCAACAGCTCCAGGGATTCTGTTCTCTCACATCCTACATGCCATGGAAGTCTGCCTCATTGCCCTCTGTGGAGCTTCACTAAGATACACAATCTGCTTCGCCTACCTCTAGGAACTCTTACCCAATGACCCCATACCTACAGGAGAAAGGAGGCTTGCATTCCTACTGGAACCAAAGCACACTTTTTCCTTTTACACTGCAGGACTTTAGAATAGGCTTAGGCCCTATAGCATACATAGAACGTTCCAAGGATGAGGGAGTTCCATATATGCAGAACACTCTGTGAAGAAAAGGTGATTCAGCAAGGGACCAGGGTGTAGCTAGAGTCTCTTTGGACTTTTTAGATATAAGAAGGTGTCCGGGTGCATGTTCACCGGAAAAGAAGACTTGAATGCCTAAGCCTTGCGTTCCCATTTTAAATCTCTATCCACGCCAGCCTGAGATACCTAAATAACACTGTTTTGACTGGCCTCTATTCACTGTGGGCAGCCCTCTGGAAAGAAAAGGAGTTTCTCTAAGGAAACACGGTGCTTCCATAGCATGGGTGGGAGTTCCTCCTGTCATGCTCTAGAGCTACAGGGTAACTTGACGTGAGTCCTTGCCTCAAGCTAAGGCCTGAAAAGCCCTGCTGAAGCGAAAGCGCTTAGCATTTTCCATTATGTCGTATTGGAAGTTCTGCTTTACTTGAAAGTTTCTTCACTCTACCAGACACTAGGCACCCTAGTGTAGGCACCCTCTTTCGTACAACTACAGTGAGTACCAGCAGTCTCCTTTACCCTTCTAAGAAACATCCAGACCTAGAAGCCTTTCCCAGTCACACTATGTATTCAGAGTTTAAGGCAACTCGCTGCACCCTTCCTTAGAAAGCTAGGTGGACTCAGCTCTTCAACAGCTCCAGGGATTCTGTTCTCTCACGACATACATGCCATTGAAGTCTGCCTCATTGCTCTCATTGGAGCTACACTAAGAAACACAATCTGCTTCGCCTTCTTCTAGGAACTCTTACCCAAGGACCCCATACCTACAGGAGAAAGGAGGCTTGCATTCCTACTGGAATCTAAGCAAAGTTTTTCCTGTTACACTGCAGGACTTTAGAATAGGTTCAGGCCCGAAGGGTTACATAGAGCGTTCCAAGAATGAGGGAGTTCGATACATGCAGAAAACCCTGTGAAGAAAAGTTGATTCAGCAAGGGACCAGGGTTTGGCTAGAGTCTCTATTGACTTGTTAGAAATCAGAAGGGTTTCGGCTGCATGTTAACCCGAGAAGGAGACCTGGTGGCACAAGCCTTGCTTTCCCATGTTAAATCTCTAAACATGCTTCCCTGAAGAATCCTAAATAACACTGTTTTTACCTGGCTTCTGGTCACTGTAGGCAGCCCTCTCGAAAGAAAAGGAGTTTTCTCTAAGGAAACACGGTGCTTCCATAGCATGGGTGGGAGCTCCTGCTGTCCTGCTCTAGAGCTACAGGGAAACTTGACGTGAGTGTTTGCCTCAAGCTAAGGCCTGAAAAGCCTTGCTGAAGCGAAAGCGCTTAGCAGTTTCCATTATGTCGTATTCGAAGTTCTGCTTTACTTGAATGTTTCTTCACTTACCAGACACAAGGCACCCTCGTGTAGGCACCCTTTTTCGTAGAAATACAGTGAGTACCAGCAGTCTTCTTTGCTCTTCTAAGAAACATCCAGACCTAGAAGCCTTTCCCAGTCACTCTATGTAATCAGAGTGTAGGGCAACTCGCTGCACCCTTCCTTAGGAAGCTAGGTGGACTCAGCTCTTCAACAGCTCCAGGGATTCTGTTCTCTCACGTCCTACATGCCATGGAAGTCTGCCTCATTGCCCTCTGTGGAGCTTCACTAAGATACACAATCTGCTTCGCCTACCTCTAGGAACTCTTACCCAATGACCCCATACCTACAGGAGAAAGGAGGCTTGCATTCCTACTGGAACCAAAGCACACTTTTTCCTTTTACACTGCAGGACTTTAGAATAGGCTTAGGCCCTATAGCATACATAGAACGTTCCAAGGATGAGGGAGTTCCATATATGCAGAAAACTCTGTGAAGAAAAGGTGATTCAGCAAGGGACCAGGGTGTAGCTAGAGTCTCTTTGGACTTTTAAGATATAAGAAGGTATCCGGGTGCATGTTCACCGGAAAAGAAGACTTGAATGCCTAAGCCTTGCGTTCCCATTTTAAATCTCTATCCACGCCAGCCTGAGATACCTAAATAACACTGTTTTGACTGGCCTCTATTCACTGTGGGCAGCCCTCTGGAAAGAAAAGGAGTTTCTCTAAGGAAACACGGTGCTTCCATAGCATGGGTGGGAGTTCCTCCTGTCATGCTCTAGAGCTACAGGGTAACTTGACGTGAGTCCTTGCCTCAAGCTAAGGCCTGAAAAGCCCTGCTGAAGCGAAAGCGCTTAGCATTTTCCATTATGTCGTATTGGAAGTTCTGCTTTACTTGAACGTTTCTTCACTCTACCAGACACTAGGCACCCTAGTGTAGGCACCCTCTTTCGTACAACTACAGTGAGTACCAGCAGTCTCCTTTACCCTTCTAAGAAACATCCAGACCTAGAAGCCTTTCCCAGTCACACTATGTATTCAGAGTTTAAGGCAACTCGCTGCACCCTTCCTTAGAAAGCTAGGTGGACTCAGCTCTTCAACAGCTCCAGGGATTCTGTTCTCTCACGACATACATGCCATTGAAGTCTGCCTCATTGCTCTCATTGGAGCTACACTAAGAAACACAATCTGCTTCGCCTTCTTCTAGGAACTCTTACCCAAGGACCCCATACCTACAGGAGAAAGGAGGCTTGCATTCCTACTGGAATCTAAGCAAAGTTTTTCCTGTTACACTGCAGGACTTTAGAATAGGTTCAGGCCCGAAGGGTTACATAGAGCGTTCCAAGAATGAGGGAGTTCGATACATGCAGAAAACCCTGTGAAGAAAAGTTGATTCAGCAAGGGACCAGGGTTTGGCTAGAGTCTCTATTGACTTGTTAGAAATCAGAAGGGTTTCGGCTGCATGTTAACCCGAGAAGGAGACCTGGTGGCACAAGCCTTGCTTTCCCATGTTAAATCTCTAAACATGCTTCCCTGAAGAATCCTAAATAACACTGTTTTTACCTGGCTTCTGGTCACTGTAGGCAGCCCTCTGGAAAGAAAAGGAGTTTTCTCTAAGGAAACACGGTGCTTCCATAGCATGGGTGGGAGCTCCTGCTGTCCTGCTCTAGAGCTACAGGGAAACTTGACGTGAGTGTTTGCCTCAAGCTAAGGCCTGAAAAGCCTTGCTGAAGCGAAAGCGCTTAGCAGTTTCCATTATGTCGTATTCGAAGTTCTGCTTTACTTGAATGTTTCTTCACTTACCAGACACAAGGCACCCTCGTGTAGGCACCCTTTTTCGTAGAAATACAGTGAGTACCAGCAGTCTTCTTTGCTCTTCTAAGAAACATCCAGACCTAGAAGCCTTTCCCAGTCACTCTATGTAATCAGAGTGTAGGGCAACTCGCTGCACCCTTCCTTAGGAAGCTAGGTGGACTCAGCTCTTCAACAGCTCCAGGGATTCTGTTCTCTCACATCCTACATGCCATGGAAGTCTGCCTCATTGCCCTCTGTGGAGCTTCACTAAGATACACAATCTGCTTCGCCTACCTCTAGGAACTCTTACCCAATGACCCCATACCTACAGGAGAAAGGAGGCTTGCATTCCTACTGGAACCAAAGCACACTTTTTCCTTTTACACTGCAGGACTTTAGAATAGGCTTAGGCCCTATAGCATACATAGAACGTTCCAAGGATGAGGGAGTTCCATATATGCAGAACACTCTGTGAAGAAAAGGTGATTCAGCAAGGGACCAGGGTGTAGCTAGAGTCTCTTTGGACTTTTTAGATATAAGAAGGTGTCCGGGTGCATGTTCACCGGAAAAGAAGACTTGAATGCCTAAGCCTTGCGTTCCCATTTTAAATCTCTATCCACGCCAGCCTGAGATACCTAAATAACACTGTTTTGACTGGCCTCTATTCACTGTGGGCAGCCCTCTGGAAAGAAAAGGAGTTTCTCTAAGGAAACACGGTGCTTCCATAGCATGGGTGGGAGTTCCTCCTGTCATGCTCTAGAGCTACAGGGTAACTTGACGTGAGTCCTTGCCTCAAGCTAAGGCCTGAAAAGCCCTGCTGAAGCGAAAGCGCTTAGCATTTTCCATTATGTCGTATTGGAAGTTCTGCTTTACTTGAAAGTTTCTTCACTCTACCAGACACTAGGCACCCTAGTGTAGGCACCCTCTTTCGTACAACTACAGTGAGTACCAGCAGTCTCCTTTACCCTTCTAAGAAACATCCAGACCTAGAAGCCTTTCCCAGTCACACTATGTATTCAGAGTTTAAGGCAACTCGCTGCACCCTTCCTTAGAAAGCTAGGTGGACTCAGCTCTTCAACAGCTCCAGGGATTCTGTTCTCTCACGACATACATGCCATTGAAGTCTGCCTCATTGCTCTCATTGGAGCTACACTAAGAAACACAATCTGCTTCGCCTTCTTCTAGGAACTCTTACCCAAGGACCCCATACCTACAGGAGAAAGGAGGCTTGCATTCCTACTGGAATCTAAGCAAAGTTTTTCCTGTTACACTGCAGGACTTTAGAATAGGTTCAGGCCCGAAGGGTTACATAGAGCGTTCCAAGAATGAGGGAGTTCGATACATGCAGAAAACCCTGTGAAGAAAAGTTGATTCAGCAAGGGACCAGGGTTTGGCTAGAGTCTCTATTGACTTGTTAGAAATCAGAAGGGTTTCGGCTGCATGTTAACCCGAGAAGGAGACCTGGTGGCACAAGCCTTGCTTTCCCATGTTAAATCTCTAAACATGCTTCCCTGAAGAATCCTAAATAACACTGTTTTTACCTGGCTTCTGGTCACTGTAGGCAGCCCTCTGGAAAGAAAAGGAGTTTTCTCTAAGGAAACACGGTGCTTCCATAGCATGGGTGGGAGCTCCTGCTGTCCTGCTCTAGAGCTACAGGGAAACTTGACGTGAGTGTTTGCCTCAAGCTAAGGCCTGAAAAGCCTTGCTGAAGCGAAAGCGCTTAGCAGTTTCCATTATGTCGTATTCGAAGTTCTGCTTTACTTGAATGTTTCTTCACTTACCAGACACAAGGCACCCTCGTGTAGGCACCCTTTTTCGTAGAAATACAGTGAGTACCAGCAGTCTTCTTTGCTCTTCTAAGAAACATCCAGACCTAGAAGCCTTTCCCAGTCACTCTATGTAATCAGAGTGTAGGGCAACTCGCTGCACCCTTCCTTAGGAAGCTAGGTGGACTCAGCTCTTCAACAGCTCCAGGGATTCTGTTCTCTCACGTCCTACATGCCATGGAAGTCTGCCTCATTGCCCTCTGTGGAGCTTCACTAAGATACACAATCTGCTTCGCCTATCTCTAGGAACTCTTACCCAATGACCCCATACCTACAGGAGAAAGGAGGCTTGCATTCCTACTGGAACCAAAGCACACTTTTTCCTTTTACACTGCAGGACTTTAGAATAGGCTTAGGCCCTATAGCATACATAGAACGTTCCAAGGATGAGGGAGTTCCATATATGCAGAACACTCTGTGAAGAAAAGGTGATTCAGCAAGGGACCAGGGTGTAGCTAGAGTCTCTTTGGACTTCTTAGATATAAGAAGGTGTCAGGGTGCATGTTCACTGGAAAAGAAGACTTGAATGCCTAAGCCTTGCGTTCCTATTTTAAATCTCTATCCACGCCAGCCTGAGATACCTAAATAACACTGTTTTGACTGGCCTCTATTCACTGTGGGCAGCCCTCTGGAAAGAAAAGGAGTTTCTCTAAGGAAACACGTTGCTTCCATAGCATGGGTGGGAGTTCCTCCTGTCATGCTCTAGAGCTACAGGGTAACTTGATGTGAGTCCTTGCCTCAAGCTAAGGCCTGAAAAGCCCTGCTGAAGCGAAAGCGCTTAGCATTTTCCATTATGTCGTATTGGAAGTTCTGCTTTACTTGAACGTTTCTTCACTCTACCAGACACTAGGCACCCTAGTGTAGGCACCCTCTTTCGTACAACTACAGTGAGTACCAGCAGTCTCCTTTACCCTTTTAAGAAACATCCAGACCTAGAAGCCTTTCCCAGTCACACTATGTATTCAGAGTTTAAGGCAACTCGCTGCACCCTTCCTTAGAAAGCTAGGTGGACTCAGCTCTTCAACAGCTCCAGGGATTCTGTTCTCTCACGACCTACATGCCATTGAAGTCTGCCTCATTGCTTTCATTGGAGCTACACTAAGAAACACAATCTGCTTCGCCTTCTTCTAGGAACTCTTACCCAATGACCCCATACCTACAGGAGAAAGGAGGCTTGCATTCCTACTGGAATCTAAGCAAAGTTTTTCCTGTTACACTGCAGGACTTTAGAATAGGTTCAGGCCCGAAGGGTTACATAGAGCGTTCCAAGAATGAGGGAGTTCGATACATGCAGAAAACCCTGTGAAGAAAAGTTGATTCAGCAAGGGACCAGGGTTTGGCTAGAGTCTCTATTGACTTGTTAGAAATCAGAAGGGTTTCGGCTGCATGTTAACCCGAGAAGGAGACCTGGTGGCACAAGCCTTGCTTTCCCATGTTAAATCTCTAAACATGCTTCCCTGAAGAATCCTAAATAACACTGTTTTTACCTGGCTTCTGGTCACTGTAGGCAGCCCTCTGGAAAGAAAAGGAGTTTTCTCTAAGGAAACACGGTGCTTCCATAGCATGGGTGGGAGCTCCTGCTGTCCTGCTCTAGAGCTACAGGGAAACTTGACGTGAGTGTTTGCCTCAAGCTAAGGCCTGAAAAGCCTTGCTGAAGCGAAAGCGCTTAGCAGTTTCCATTATGTCGTATTCGAAGTTCTGCTTTACTTGAATGTTTCTTCACTTACCAGACACAAGGCACCCTCGTGTAGGCACCCTTTTTCGTAGAAATACAGTGAGTACCAGCAGTCTTCTTTGCTCTTCTAAGAAACATCCAGACCTAGAAGCCTTTCCCAGTCACTCTATGTAATCAGAGTGTAGGGCAACTCGCTGCACCCTTCCTTAGGAAGCTAGGTGGACTCAGCTCTTCAACAGCTCCAGGGATTCTGTTCTCTCACGTCCTACATGCCATGGAAGTCTGCCTCATTGCCCTCTGTGGAGCTTCACTAAGATACACAATCTGCTTCGCCTACCTCTAGGAACTCTTACCCAATGACCCCATACCTACAGGAGAAAGGAGGCTTGCATTCCTACTGGAACCAAAGCACACTTTTTCCTTTTACACTGCAGGACTTTAGAATAGGCTTAGGCCCTATAGCATACATAGAACGTTCCAAGGATGAGGGAGTTCCATATATGCAGAACACTCTGTGAAGAAAAGGTGATTCAGCAAGGGACCAGGGTGTAGCTAGAGTCTCTTTGGACTTTTTAGATATAAGAAGGTGTCCGGGTGCATGTTCACCGGAAAAGAAGACTTGAATGCCTAAGCCTTGCGTTCCCATTTTAAATCTCTATCCACGCCAGCCTGAGATACCTAAATAACACTGTTTTGACTGGCCTCTATTCACTGTGGGCAGCCCTCTGGAAAGAAAAGGAGTTTCTCTAAGGAAACACGGTGCTTCCATAGCATGGGTGGGAGTTCCTCCTGTCATGCTCTAGAGCTACAGGGTAACTTGACGTGAGTCCTTGCCTCAAGCTAAGGCCTGAAAAGCCCTGCTGAAGCGAAAGCGCTTAGCATTTTCCATTATGTCGTATTGGAAGTTCTGCTTTACTTGAACGTTTCTTCACTCTACCAGACACTAGGCACCCTAGTGTAGGCACCCTCTTTCGTACAACTACAGTGAGTACCAGCAGTCTCCTTTACCCTTCTAAGAAACATCCAGACCTAGAAGCCTTTCCCAGTCACACTATGTATTCAGAGTTTAAGGCAACTCGCTGCACCCTTCCTTAGAAAGCTAGGTGGACTCAGCTCTTCAACAGCTCCAGGGATTCTGTTCTCTCACGACATACATGCCATTGAAGTCTGCCTCATTGCTCTCTTTGGCGCTACACTAAGAAACACAATCTGCTTCGCCTTCTTCTAGGAACTCTTACCCAAGGACCCCATACCTACAGGAGAAAGGAGGCTTGCATTCCTACTGGAATCTAAGCAAAGTTTTTCCTGTTACACTGCAGGACTTTAGAATAGGTTCAGGCCCGAAGGGTTACATAGAGCGTTCCAAGAATGAGGGAGTTCGATACATGCAGAAAACCCTGTGAAGAAAAGTTGATTCAGCAAGGGACCAGGGTTTGGCTAGAGTCTCTATTGACTTGTTAGAAATCAGAAGGGTTTCGGCTGCATGTTAACCCGAGAAGGAGACCTGGTGGCACAAGCCTTGCTTTCCCATGTTAAATCTCTAAACATGCTTCCCTGAAGAATCCTAAATAACACTGTTTTTACCTGGCTTCTGGTCACTGTAGGCAGCCCTCTGGAAAGAAAAGGAGTTTTCTCTAAGGAAACACGGTGCTTCCATAGCATGGGTGGGAGCTCCTGCTGTCCTGCTCTAGAGCTACAGGGAAACTTGACGTGAGTGTTTGCCTCAAGCTAAGGCCTGAAAAGCCTTGCTGAAGCGAAAGCGCTTAGCAGTTTCCATTATGTCGTATTCGAAGTTCTGCTTTACTTGAATGTTTCTTCACTTACCAGACACAAGGCACCCTCGTGTAGGCACCCTTTTTCGTAGAAATACAGTGAGTACCAGCAGTCTTCTTTGCTCTTCTAAGAAACATCCAGACCTAGAAGCCTTTCCCAGTCACTCTATGTAATCAGAGTGTAGGGCAACTCGCTGCACCCTTCCTTAGGAAGCTAGGTGGACTCAGCTCTTCAACAGCTCCAGGGATTCTGTTCTCTCACGTCCTACATGCCATGGAAGTCTGCCTCATTGCCCTCTGTGGAGCTTCACTAAGATACACAATCTGCTTCGCCTACCTCTAGGAACTCTTACCCAATGACCCCATACCTACAGCAGAAAGGAGGCTTGCATTCCTACTGGAACCAAAGCACACTTTTTCCTTTTACACTGCAGGACTTTAGAATAGGCTTAGGCCCTATAGCATACATAGAACGTTCCAAGGATGAGGGAGTTCCATATATGCAGAACACTCTGTGAAGAAAAGGTGATTCAGCAAGGGACCAGGGTGTAGCTAGAGTCTCTTTGGACTTTTTAGATATAAGAAGGTGTCCGGGTGCATGTTCACCGGAAAAGAAGACTTGAATGCCTAAGCCTTGCGTTCCCATTTTAAATCTCTATCCACGCCAGCCTGAGATACCTAAATAACACTGTTTTGACTGGCCTCTATTCACTGTGGGCAGCCCTCTGGAAAGAAAAGGAGTTTCTCTAAGGAAACACGGTGCTTCCATAGCATGGGTGGGAGTTCCTCCTGTCATGCTCTAGAGCTACAGGGTAACTTGACGTGAGTCCTTGCCTCAAGCTAAGGCCTGAAAAGCCCTGCTGAAGCGAAAGCGCTTAGCATTTTCCATTATGTCGTATTGGAAGTTCTGCTTTACTTGAACGTTTCTTCACTCTACCAGACACTAGGCACCCTAGTGTAGGCACCCTCTTTCGTACAACTACAGTGAGTACCAGCAGTCTCCTTTACCCTTCTAAGAAACATCCAGACCTAGAAGCCTTTCCCAGTCACACTATGTATTCAGAGTTTAAGGCAACTCGCTGCACCCTTCCTTAGAAAGCTAGGTGGACTCAGCTCTTCAACAGCTCCAGGGATTCTGTTCTCTCACGACATACATGCCATTGAAGTCTGCCTCATTGCTCTCATTGGAGCTACACTAAGAAACACAATCTGCTTCGCCTTCTTCTAGGAACTCTTACCCAAGGACCCCATACCTACAGGAGAAAGGAGGCTTGCATTCCTACTGGAATCTAAGCAAAGTTTTTCCTGTTACACTGCAGGACTTTAGAATAGGTTCAGGCCCGAAGGGTTACATAGAGCGTTCCAAGAATGAGGGAGTTCGATACATGCAGAAAACCCTGTGAAGAAAAGTTGATTCAGCAAGGGACCAGGGTTTGGCTAGAGTCTCTATTGACTTGTTAGAAATCAGAAGGGTTTCGGCTGCATGTTAACCCGAGAAGGAGACCTGGTGGCACAAGCCTTGCTTTCCCATGTTAAATCTCTAAACATGCTTCCCTGAAGAATCCTAAATAACACTGTTTTTACCTGGCTTCTGGTCACTGTAGGCAGCCCTCTGGAAAGAAAAGGAGTTTTCTCTAAGGAAACACGGTGCTTCCATAGCATGGGTGGGAGCTCCTGCTGTCCTGCTCTAGAGCTACAGGGAAACTTGACGTGAGTGTTTGCCTCAAGCTAAGGCCTGAAAAGCCTTGCTGAAGCGAAAGCGCTTAGCAGTTTCCATTATGTCGTATTCCAAGTTCTGCTTTACTTGAATGTTTCTTCACTTACCAGACACAAGGCACCCTCGTGTAGGCACCCTTTTTCGTAGAAATACAGTGAGTACCAGCAGTCTTCTTTGCTCTTCTAAGAAACATCCAGACCTAGAAGACTTTCCCAGTCACTCTATGTAATCAGAGTGTAGGGCAACTCGCTGCACCCTTCCTTAGGAAGCTAGGTGGACTCAGCTCTTCAACAGCTCCAGGGATTCTGTTCTCTCACGTCCTACATGCCATGGAAGTCTGCCTCATTGCCCTCTGTGGAGCTTCACTAAGATACACAATCTGCTTCGCCTACCTCTAGGAACTCTTACCCAATGACCCCATACCTACAGGAGAAAGGAGGCTTGCATTCCTACTGGAACCAAAGCACAGTTTTTCCTTTTACACTGCAGGACTTTAGAATAGGCTTAGGCCCTATAGCATACATAGAACGTTCCAAGGATGAGGGAGTTCCATATATGCAGAACACTCTGTGAAGAAAAGGTGATTCAGCAAGGGACCAGGGTGTAGCTAGAGTCTCTTTGGACTTTTTAGATATAAGAAGGTGTCCGGGTGCATGTTCACCGGAAAAGAAGACTTGAATGCCTAAGCCTTGCGTTCCCATTTTAAATCTCTATCCACGCCAGCCTGAGATACCTAAATAACACTGTTTTGACTGGCCTCTATTCACTGTGGGCAGCCCTCTGGAAAGAAAAGGAGTTTCTCTAAGGAAACACGGTGCTTCCATAGCATGGGTGGGAGTTCCTCCTGTCATGCTCTAGAGCTACAGGGTAACTTGACGTGAGTCCTTGCCTCAAGCTAAGGCCTGAAAAGCCCTGCTGAAGCGAAAGCGCTTAGCATTTTCCATTATGTCGTATTGGAAGTTCTGCTTTACTTGAACGTTTCTTCACTCTACCAGACACTAGGCACCCTAGTGTAGGCACCCTCTTTCGTACAACTACAGTGAGTACCAGCAGTCTCCTTTACCCTTCTAAGAAACATCCAGACCTAGAAGCCTTTCCCAGTCACACTATGTATTCAGAGTTTAAGGCAACTCGCTGCACCCTTCCTTAGAAAGCTAGGTGGACTCAGCTCTTCAACAGCTCCAGGGATTCTGTTCTCTCACGACATACATGCCATTGAAGTCTGCCTCATTGCTCTCATTGGAGCTACACTAAGAAACACAATCTGCTTCGCCTTCTTCTAGGAACTCTTACCCAAGGACCCCATACCTACAGGAGAAAGGAGGCTTGCATTCCTACTGGAATCTAAGCAAAGTTTTTCCTGTTACACTGCAGGACTTTAGAATAGGTTCAGGCCCGAAGGGTTACATAGAGCGTTCCAAGAATGAGGGAGTTCGATACATGCAGAAAACCCTGTGAAGAAAAGTTGATTCAGCAAGGGACCAGGGTTTGGCTAGAGTCTCTATTGACTTGTTAGAAATCAGAAGGGTTTCGGCTGCATGTTAACCCGAGAAGGAGACCTGGTGGCACAAGCCTTGCTTTCCCATGTTAAATCTCTAAACATGCTTCCCTGAAGAATCCTAAATAACACTGTTTTTACCTGGCTTCTGGTCACTGTAGGCAGCCCTCTCGAAAGAAAAGGAGTTTTCTCTAAGGAAACACGGTGCTTCCATAGCATGGGTGGGAGCTCCTGCTGTCCTGCTCTAGAGCTACAGGGAAACTTGACGTGAGTGTTTGCCTCAAGCTAAGGCCTGAAAAGCCTTGCTGAAGCGAAAGCGCTTAGCAGTTTCCATTATGTCGTATTCGAAGTTCTGCTTTACTTGAATGTTTCTTCACTTACCAGACACAAGGCACCCTCGTGTAGGCACCCTTTTTCGTAGAAATACAGTGAGTACCAGCAGTCTTCTTTGCTCTTCTAAGAAACATCCAGACCTAGAAGCCTTTCCCAGTCACTCTATGTAATCAGAGTGTAGGGCAACTCGCTGCACCCTTCCTTAGGAAGCTAGGTGGACTCAGCTCTTCAACAGCTCCAGGGATTCTGTTCTCTCACGTCCTACATGCCATGGAAGTCTGCCTCATTGCCCTCTGTGGAGCTTCACTAAGATACACAATCTGCTTCG
Source organism: Balaenoptera physalus (assembly GCF_965194825.1). NCBI lineage: Eukaryota > Metazoa > Chordata > Mammalia > Artiodactyla > Balaenopteridae > Balaenoptera > Balaenoptera physalus. Next base: position 5,660,875 of record NC_138902.1, on the reverse strand, counting down.
CCTACCTCTAGGAACTCTTACCCAATGACCCCATACCTACAGGAGAAAGGAGGCTTGCATTCCTACTGGAACCAAAGCACAGTTTTTCCTTTTACACTGCAGGACTTTAGAATAGGCTTAGGCCCTATAGCATACATAGAACGTTCCAAGGATGAGGGAGTTCCATATATGCAGAACACTCTGTGAAGAAAAGGTGATTCAGCAAGGGACCAGGGTGTAGCTAGAGTCTCTTTGGACTTTTTAGATATAAGAAGGTGTCCGGGTGCATGTTCACCGGAAAAGAAGACTTGAATGCCTAAGCCTTGCGTTCCCATTTTAAATCTCTATCCACGCCAGCCTGAGATACCTAAATAACACTGTTTTGACTGGCCTCTATTCACTGTGGGCAGCCCTCTGGAAAGAAAAGGAGTTTCTCTAAGGAAACACGGTGCTTCCATAGCATGGGTGGGAGTTCCTCCTGTCATGCTCTAGAGCTACAGGGTAACTTGACGTGAGTCCTTGCCTCAAGCTAAGGCCTGAAAAGCCCTGCTGAAGCGAAAGCGCTTAGCATTTTCCATTATGTCGTATTGGAAGTTCTGCTTTACTTGAACGTTTCTTCACTCTACCAGACACTAGGCACCCTAGTGTAGGCACCCTCTTTCGTACAACTACAGTGAGTACCAGCAGTCTCCTTTACCCTTCTAAGAAACATCCAGACCTAGAAGCCTTTCCCAGTCACACTATGTATTCAGAGTTTAAGGCAACTCGCTGCACCCTTCCTTAGAAAGCTAGGTGGACTCAGCTCTTCAACAGCTCCAGGGATTCTGTTCTCTCACGACATACATGCCATTGAAGTCTGCCTCATTGCTCTCATTGGAGCTACACTAAGAAACACAATCTGCTTCGCCTTCTTCTAGGAACTCTTACCCAAGGACCCCATACCTACAGGAGAAAGGAGGCTTGCATTCCTACTGGAATCTAAGCAAAGTTTTTCCTGTTACACTGCAGGACTTTAGAATAGGTTCAGGCCCGAAGGGTTACATAGAGCGTTCCAAGAATGAGGGAGTTCGATACATGCACAAAACCCTGTGAAGAAAAGTTGATTCAGCAAGGGACCAGGGTTTGGCTAGAGTCTCTATTGACTTGTTAGAAATCAGAAGGGTTTCGGCTGCATGTTAACCCGAGAAGGAGACCTGGTGGCACAAGCCTTGCTTTCCCATGTTAAATCTCTAAACATGCTTCCCTGAAGAATCCTAAATAACACTGTTTTTACCTGGCTTCTGGTCACTGTAGGCAGCCCTCTGGAAAGAAAAGGAGTTTTCTCTAAGGAAACACGGTGCTTCCATAGCATGGGTGGGAGCTCCTGCTGTCCTGCTCTAGAGCTACAGGGAAACTTGACGTGAGTGTTTGCCTCAAGCTAAGGCCTGAAAAGCCTTGCTGAAGCGAAAGCGCTTAGCAGTTTCCATTATGTCGTATTCCAAGTTCTGCTTTACTTGAATGTTTCTTCACTTACCAGACACAAGGCACCCTCGTGTAGGCACCCTTTTTCGTAGAAATACAGTGAGTACCAGCAGTCTTCTTTGCTCTTCTAAGAAACATCCAGACCTAGAAGACTTTCCCAGTCACTCTATGTAATCAGAGTGTAGGGCAACTCGCTGCACCCTTCCTTAGGAAGCTAGGTGGACTCAGCTCTTCAACAGCTCCAGGGATTCTGTTCTCTCACGTCCTACATGCCATGGAAGTCTGCCTCATTGCCCTCTGTGGAGCTTCACTAAGATACACAATCTGCTTCGCCTACCTCTAGGAACTCTTACCCAATGACCCCATACCTACAGGAGAAAGGAGGCTTGCATTCCTACTGGAACCAAAGCACAGTTTTTCCTTTTACACTGCAGGACTTTAGAATAGGCTTAGGCCCTATAGCATACATAGAACGTTCCAAGGATGAGGGAGTTCCATATATGCAGAACACTCTGTGAAGAAAAGGTGATTCAGCAAGGGACCAGGGTGTAGCTAGAGTCTCTTTGGACTTTTTAGATATAAGAAGGTGTCCGGGTGCATGTTCACCGGAAAAGAAGACTTGAATGCCTAAGCCTTGCGTTCCCATTTTAAATCTCTATCCACGCCAGCCTGAGATACCTAAATAACACTGTTTTGACTGGCCTCTATTCACTGTGGGCAGCCCTCTGGAAAGAAAAGGAGTTTCTCTAAGGAAACACGGTGCTTCCATAGCATGGGTGGGAGTTCCTCCTGTCATGCTCTAGAGCTACAGGGTAACTTGACGTGAGTCCTTGCCTCAAGCTAAGGCCTGAAAAGCCCTGCTGAAGCGAAAGCGCTTAGCATTTTCCATTATGTCGTATTGGAAGTTCTGCTTTACTTGAACGTTTCTTCACTCTACCAGACACTAGGCACCCTAGTGTAGGCACCCTCTTTCGTACAACTACAGTGAGTACCAGCAGTCTCCTTTACCCTTCTAAGAAACATCCAGACCTAGAAGCCTTTCCCAGTCACACTATGTATTCAGAGTTTAAGGCAACTCGCTGCACCCTTCCTTAGAAAGCTAGGTGGACTCAGCTCTTCAACAGCTCCAGGGATTCTGTTCTCTCACGACATACATGCCATTGAAGTCTGCCTCATTGCTCTCATTGGAGCTACACTAAGAAACACAATCTGCTTCGCCTTCTTCTAGGAACTCTTACCCAAGGACCCCATACCTACAGGAGAAAGGAGGCTTGCATTCCTACTGGAATCTAAGCAAAGTTTTTCCTGTTACACTGCAGGACTTTAGAATAGGTTCAGGCCCGAAGGGTTACATAGAGCGTTCCAAGAATGAGGGAGTTCGATACATGCAGAAAACCCTGTGAAGAAAAGTTGATTCAGCAAGGGACCAGGGTTTGGCTAGAGTCTCTATTGACTTGTTAGAAATCAGAAGGGTTTCGGCTGCATGTTAACCCGAGAAGGAGACCTGGTGGCACAAGCCTTGCTTTCCCATGTTAAATCTCTAAACATGCTTCCCTGAAGAATCCTAAATAACACTGTTTTTACCTGGCTTCTGGTCACTGTAGGCAGCCCTCTGGAAAGAAAAGGAGTTTTCTCTAAGGAAACACGGTGCTTCCATAGCATGGGTGGGAGCTCCTGCTGTCCTGCTCTAGAGCTACAGGGAAACTTGACGTGAGTGTTTGCCTCAAGCTAAGGCCTGAAAAGCCTTGCTGAAGCGAAAGCGCTTAGCAGTTTCCATTATGTCGTATTCCAAGTTCTGCTTTACTTGAATGTTTCTTCACTTACCAGACACAAGGCACCCTCGTGTAGGCACCCTTTTTCGTAGAAATACAGTGAGTACCAGCAGTCTTCTTTGCTCTTCTAAGAAACATCCAGACCTAGAAGCCTTTCCCAGTCACTCTATGTAATCAGAGTGTAGGGCAACTCGCTGCACCCTTCCTTAGGAAGCTAGGTGGACTCAGCTCTTCAACAGCTCCAGGGATTCTGTTCTCTCACGTCCTACATGCCATGGAAGTCTGCCTCATTGCCCTCTGTGGAGCTTCACTAAGATACACAATCTGCTTCGCCTACCTCTAGGAACTCTTACCCAATGACCCCATACCTACAGGAGAAAGGAGGCTTGCATTCCTACTGGAACCAAAGCACAGTTTTTCCTTTTACACTGCAGGACTTTAGAATAGGCTTAGGCCCTATAGCATACATAGAACGTTCCAAGGATGAGGGAGTTCCATATATGCAGAACACTCTGTGAAGAAAAGGTGATTCAGCAAGGGACCAGGGTGTAGCTAGAGTCTCTTTGGACTTTTTAGATATAAGAAGGTGTCCGGGTGCATGTTCACCGGAAAAGAAGACTTGAATGCCTAAGCCTTGCGTTCCCATTTTAAATCTCTATCCACGCCAGCCTGAGATACCTAAATAACACTGTTTTGACTGGCCTCTATTCACTGTGGGCAGCCCTCTGGAAAGAAAAGGAGTTTCTCTAAGGAAACACGGTGCTTCCATAGCATGGGTGGGAGTTCCTCCTGTCATGCTCTAGAGCTACAGGGTAACTTGACGTGAGTCCTTGCCTCAAGCTAAGGCCTGAAAAGCCCTGCTGAAGCGAAAGCGCTTAGCATTTTCCATTATGTCGTATTGGAAGTTCTGCTTTACTTGAACGTTTCTTCACTCTACCAGACACTAGGCACCCTAGTGTAGGCACCCTCTTTCGTACAACTACAGTGAGTACCAGCAGTCTCCTTTACCCTTCTAAGAAACATCCAGACCTAGAAGCCTTTCCCAGTCACACTATGTATTCAGAGTTTAAGGCAACTCGCTGCACCCTTCCTTAGAAAGCTAGGTGGACTCAGCTCTTCAACAGCTCCAGGGATTCTGTTCTCTCACGACATACATGCCATTGAAGTCTGCCTCATTGCTCTCATTGGAGCTACACTAAGAAACACAATCTGCTTCGCCTTCTTCTAGGAACTCTTACCCAAGGACCCCATACCTACAGGAGAAAGGAGGCTTGCATTCCTACTGGAATCTAAGCAAAGTTTTTCCTGTTACACTGCAGGACTTTAGAATAGGTTCAGGCCCGAAGGGTTACATAGTGCATTCCAAGAATGAGGGAGTTCGATACATGCAGAAAACCCTGTGAAGAAAAGTTGATTCAGCAAGGGACCAGGGTTTGGCTAGAGTCTCTATTGACTTGTTAGAAATCAGAAGGGTTTCGGCTGCATGTTAACCCGAGAAGGAGACCTGGTGGCACAAGCCTTGCTTTCCCATGTTAAATCTCTAAACATGCTTCCCTGAAGAATCCTAAATAACACTGTTTTTACCTGGCTTCTGGTCACTGTAGGCAGCCCTCTGGAAAGAAAAGGAGTTTTCTCTAAGGAAACACGGTGCTTCCATAGCATGGGTGGGAGCTCCTGCTGTCCTGCTCTAGAGCTACAGGGAAACTTGACGTGAGTGTTTGCCTCAAGCTAAGGCCTGAAAAGCCTTGCTGAAGCGAAAGCGCTTAGCAGTTTCCATTATGTCGTATTCGAAGTTCTGCTTTACTTGAATGTTTCTTCACTTACCAGACACAAGGCACCCTCGTGTAGGCACCCTTTTTCGTAGAAATACAGTGAGTACCAGCAGTCTTCTTTGCTCTTCTAAGAAACATCCAGACCTAGAAGCCTTTCCCAGTCACTCTATGTAATCAGAGTGTAGGGCAACTCGCTGCACCCTTCCTTAGGAAGCTAGGTGGACTCAGCTCTTCAACAGCTCCAGGGATTCTGTTCTCTCACGTCCTACATGCCATGGAAGTCTGCCTCATTGCCCTCTGTGGAGCTTCACTAAGATACACAATCTGCTTCGCCTACCTCTAGGAACTCTTACCCAATGACCCCATACCTACAGGAGAAAGGAGGCTTGCATTCCTACTGGAACCAAAGCACACTTTTTCCTTTTACACTGCAGGACTTTAGAATAGGCTTAGGCCCTATAGCATACATAGAACGTTCCAAGGATGAGGGAGTTCCATATATGCAGAACACTCTGTGAAGAAAAATTGATTCAGCAAGGGACCAGGGTGTAGCTAGAGTCTCTTTGGACTTCTTAGATATAAGAAGGTGTCCGGGTGCATGTTCACCGGAAAAGAAGACTTGAATGCCTACGCCTTGCGTTCCTATTTTAAATCTCTATCCACGCCAGCCTGAGATACCTAAATAACACTGTTTTGACTGGCCTCTATTCACTGTGGGCAGCCCTCTGGAAAGAAAAGGAGTTTCTCTAAGGAAACACGGTGCCTCCATAGCATGGGTGGGAGTTTCTCCTGTCATGCTCTAGAGCTACAGGGTAACTTGATGTGAGTCCTTGCCTCAAGCTAAGGCCTGAAAAGCCCTGCTGAAGCGAAAGCGCTTAGCATTTTCCATTATGTCGTATTGGAAGTTCTGCTTTACTTGAACGTTTCTTCACTCTACCAGACACTAGGCACCCTAGTGTAGGCACCCTCTTTCCTACAACTACAGTGAGTACCAGCAGTCTCCTTTACCCTTCTAAGAAACATCCAGACCTAGAAGCCTTTCCCAGTCACACTATGTATTCAGAGTTTAAGGCAACTCGCTGCACCCTTCCTTAGAAAGCTAGGTGGACTCAGCTCTTCAACAGCTCCAGGGATTCTGTTCTCTCACGACATACATGCCATTGAAGTCTGCCTCATTGCTCTCATTGGAGCTACACTAAGAAACACAATCTGCTTCGCCTTCTTCTAGGAACTCTTACCCAAGGACCCCATACCTACAGGAGAAAGGAGGCTTGCATTCCTACTGGAATCTAAGCAAAGTTTTTCCTGTTACACTGCAGGACTTTAGAATAGGTTCAGGCCCGAAGGGTTACATAGAGCGTTCCAAGAATGAGGGAGTTCGATACATGCAGAAAACCCTGTGAAGAAAAGTTGATTCAGCAAGGGACCAGGGTTTGGCTAGAGTCTCTATTGACTTGTTAGAAATCAGAAGGGTTTCGGCTGCATGTTAACCCGAGAAGGAGACCTGGTGGCACAAGCCTTGCTTTCCCATGTTAAATCTCTAAACATGCTTCCCTGAAGAATCCTAAATAACACTGTTTTACCTGGCTTCTGGTCACTGTAGGCAGCCCTCTCGAAAGAAAAGGAGTTTTCTCTAAGGAAACACGGTGCTTCCATAGCATGGGTGGGAGCTCCTGCTGTCCTGCTCTAGAGCTACAGGGAAACTTGACGTGAGTGTTTGCCTCAAGCTAAGGCCTGAAAAGCCTTGCTGAAGCGAAAGCGCTTAGCAGTTTCCATTATGTCGTATTCGAAGTTCTGCTTTACTTGAATGTTTCTTCACTTACCAGACACAAGGCACCCTCGTGTAGGCACCCTTTTTCGTAGAAATACAGTGAGTACCAGCAGTCTTCTTTGCTCTTCTAAGAAACATCCAGACCTAGAAGCCTTTCCCAGTCACTCTATGTAATCAGAGTGTAGGGCAACTCGCTGCACCCTTCCTTAGGAAGCTAGGTGGACTCAGCTCTTCAACAGCTCCAGGGATTCTGTTCTCTCACGTCCTACATGCCATGGAAGTCTGCCTCATTGCCCTCTGTGGAGCTTCACTAAGATACACAATCTGCTTCGCCTACCTCTAGGAACTCGTACCCAATGACCCCATACCTACAGGAGAAAGGAGGCTTGCATTCCTACTGGAACCAAAGCACACTTTTTCCTTTTACACTGCAGGACTTTAGAATAGGCTTAGGCCCTATAGCATACATAGAACGTTCCAAGGATGAGGGAGTTCCATATATGCAGAACACTCTGTGAAGAAAAGTTGATTCAGCAAGGGACCAGGGTGTAGCTAGAGTCTCTTTGGACTTCTTAGATATAAGAAGGTGTCCGGGTGCATGTTCACCGGAAAAGAAGACTTGAATGCCTACGCCTTGCGTTCCTATTTTAAATCAATATCCACGCCAGCCTGAGATACCTAAATAACACTGTTTTGACTGGCCTCTATTCACTGTGGGCAGCCCTCTGGAAAGAAAAGGAGTTTCTCTAAGGAAACACGGTGCTTCCATAGCATGGGTGGGAGTTCCTCCTGTCATGCTCTAGAGCTACAGTGTAACTTGATGTGAGTCCTTGCCTCAAGCTAAAGCCTGAAAAGCCCTGCTGAAGCGAAAGCGCTTAGCATTTTCCATTATGTCGTATTGGAAGTTCTGCTTTACTTGAACGTTTCTTCACTCTACCAGACACTAGGCACCCTAGTGTAGGCACCCTCTTTCGTACAACTACAGTGAGTACCAGCAGTCTCCTTTACCCTTTTAAGAAACATCCAGACCTAGAAGCCTTTCCCAGTCACACTATGTATTCAGAGTTTAAGGCAACTCGCTGCACCCTTCCTTAGAAAGCTAGGTGGACTCAGCTCTTCAACAGCTCCAGGGATTCTGTTCTCTCACGACATACATGCCATTGAAGTCTGCCTCATTGCTCTCATTGGAGCTACACTAAGAAACACAATCTGCTTCGCCTTCTTCTAGGAACTCTTACCCAAGGACCCCATACCTACAGGAGAAAGGAGGCTTGCATTCCTACTGGAATCTAAGCAAAGTTTTTCCTGTTACACTGCAGGACTTTAGAATAGGTTCAGGCCCGAAGGGTTACATAGAGCGTTCCAAGAATGAGGGAGTTCGATACATGCAGAAAACCCTGTGAAGAAAAGTTGATTCAGCAAGGGACCAGGGTTTGGCTAGAGTCTCTATTGACTTGTTAGAAATCAGAAGGGTTTCGGCTGCATGTTAACCCGAGAAGGAGACCTGGTGGCACAAGCCTTGCTTTCCCATGTTAAATCTCTAAACATGCTTCCCTGAAGAATCCTAAATAACACTGTTTTTACCTGGCTTCTGGTCACTGTAGGCAGCCCTCTGGAAAGAAAAGGAGTTTTCTCTAAGGAAACACGGTGCTTCCATAGCATGGGTGGGAGCTCCTGCTGTCCTGCTCTAGAGCTACAGGGAAACTTGACGTGAGTGTTTGCCTCAAGCTAAGGCCTGAAAAGCCTTGCTGAAGCGAAAGCGCTTAGCAGTTTCCATTATGTCGTATTCCAAGTTCTGCTTTACTTGAATGTTTCTTCACTTACCAGACACAAGGCACCCTCGTGTAGGCACCCTTTTTCGTAGAAATACAGTGAGTACCAGCAGTCTTCTTTGCTCTTCTAAGAAACATCCAGACCTAGAAGCCTTTCCCAGTCACTCTATGTAATCAGAGTGTAGGGCAACTCGCTGCACCCTTCCTTAGGAAGCTAGGTGGACTCAGCTCTTCAACAGCTCCAGGGATTCTGTTCTCTCACGTCCTACATGCCAGGGAAGTCTGCCTCATTGCCCTCTGTGGAGCTTCACTAAGATACACAATCTGCTTCGCCTACCTCTAGGAACTCTTACCCAATGACCCCATACCTACAGGAGAAAGGAGGCTTGCATTCCTACTGGAACCAAAGCACAGTTTTTCCTTTTACACTGCAGGACTTTAGAATAGGCTTAGGCCCTATAGCATACATAGAACGTTCCAAGGATGAGGGAGTTCCATATATGCAGAACACTCTGTGAAGAAAAGGTGATTCAGCAAGGGACCAGGGTGTAGCTAGAGTCTCTTTGGACTTTTTAGATATAAGAAGGTGTCCGGGTGCATGTTCACCGGAAAAGAAGACTTGAATGCCTAAGCCTTGCGTTCCCATTTTAAATCTCTATCCACGCCAGCCTGAGATACCTAAATAACACTGTTTTGACTGGCCTCTATTCACTGTGGGCAGCCCTCTGGAAAGAAAAGGAGTTTCTCTAAGGAAACACGGTGCTTCCATAGCATGGGTGGGAGTTCCTCCTGTCATGCTCTAGAGCTACAGGGTAACTTGACGTGAGTCCTTGCCTCAAGCTAAGGCCTGAAAAGCCCTGCTGAAGCGAAAGCGCTTAGCAGTTTCCATTATGTCGTATTCGAAGTTCTGCTTTACTTGAATGTTTCTTCACTTACCAGACACAAGGCACCCTCGTGTAGGCACCCTTTTTCGTAGAAATACAGTGAGTACCAGCAGTCTTCTTTGCTCTTCTAAGAAACATCCAGACCTAGAAGCCTTTCCCAGTCACTCTATGTAATCAGAGTGTAGGGCAACTCGCTGCACCCTTCCTTAGGAAGCTAGGTGGACTCAGCTCTTCAACAGCTCCAGGGATTCTGTTCTCTCACGTCCTACATGCCATGGAAGTCTGCCTCATTGCCCTCTGTGGAGCTTCACTAAGATACACAATCTGCTTCGCCTACCTCTAGGAACTCTTACCCAATGACCCCATACCTACAGGAGAAAGGAGGCTTGCATTCCTACTGGAACCAAAGCACAGTTTTTCCTTTTACACTGCAGGACTTTAGAATAGGCTTAGGCCCTATAGCATACATAGAACGTTCCAAGGATGAGGGAGTTCCATATATGCAGAACACTCTGTGAAGAAAAGGTGATTCAGCAAGGGACCAGGGTGTAGCTAGAGTCTCTTTGGACTTTTTAGATATAAGAAGGTGTCCGGGTGCATGTTCACCGGAAAAGAAGACTTGAATGCCTAAGCCTTGCGTTCCCATTTTAAATCTCTATCCACGCCAGCCTGAGATACCTAAATAACACTGTTTTGACTGGCCTCTATTCACTGTGGGCAGCCCTCTGGAAAGAAAAGGAGTTTCTCTAAGGAAACACGGTGCTTCCATAGCATGGGTGGGAGTTCCTCCTGTCATGCTCTAGAGCTACAGGGTAACTTGACGTGAGTCCTTGCCTCAAGCTAAGGCCTGAAAAGCCCTGCTGAAGCGAAAGCGCTTAGCATTTTCCATTATGTCGTATTGGAAGTTCTGCTTTACTTGAACGTTTCTTCACTCTACCAGACACTAGGCACCCTAGTGTAGGCACCCTCTTTCGTACAACTACAGTGAGTACCAGCAGTCTCCTTTACCCTTCTAAGAAACATCCAGACCTAGAAGCCTTTCCCAGTCACACTATGTATTCAGAGTTTAAGGCAACTCGCTGCACCCTTCCTTAGAAAGCTAGGTGGACTCAGCTCTTCAACAGCTCCAGGGATTCTGTTCTCTCACGACATACATGCCATTGAAGTCTGCCTCATTGCTCTCATTGGAGCTACACTAAGAAACACAATCTGCTTCGCCTTCTTCTAGGAACTCTTACCCAAGGACCCCATACCTACAGGAGAAAGGAGGCTTGCATTCCTACTGGAATCTAAGCAAAGTTTTTCCTGTTACACTGCAGGACTTTAGAATAGGTTCAGGCCCGAAGGGTTACATAGAGCGTTCCAAGAATGAGGGAGTTCGATACATGCAGAAAACCCTGTGAAGAAAAGTTGATTCAGCAAGGGACCAGGGTTTGGCTAGAGTCTCTATTGACTTGTTAGAAATCAGAAGGGTTTCGGCTGCATGTTAACCCGAGAAGGAGACCTGGTGGCACAAGCCTTGCTTTCCCATGTTAAATCTCTAAACATGCTTCCCTGAAGAATCATAAATAACACTGTTTTTACCTGGCTTCTGGTCACTGTAGGCAGCCCTCTGGAAAGAAAAGGAGTTTTCTCTAAGGAAACACGGTGCTTCCATAGCATGGGTGGGAGCTCCTGCTGTCCTGCTCTAGAGCTACAGGGAAACTTGACGTGAGTGTTTGCCTCAAGCTAAGGCCTGAAAAGCCTTGCTGAAGCGAAAGCGCTTAGCAGTTTCCATTATGTCGTATTCCAAGTTCTGCTTTACTTGAATGTTTCTTCACTTACCAGACACAAGGCACCCTCGTGTAGGCACCCTTTTTCGTAGAAATACAGTGAGTACCAGCAGTCTTCTTTGCTCTTCTAAGAAACATCCAGACCTAGAAGACTTTCCCAGTCACTCTATGTAATCAGAGTGTAGGGCAACTCGCTGCACCCTTCCTTAGGAAGCTAGGTGGACTCAGCTCTTCAACAGCTCCAGGGATTCTGTTCTCTCACGTCCTACATGCCATGGAAGTCTGCCTCATTGCCCTCTGTGGAGCTTCACTAAGATACACAATCTGCTTCGCCTACCTCTAGGAACTCTTACCCAATGACCCCATACCTACAGGAGAAAGGAGGCTTGCATTCCTACTGGAACCAAAGCACAGTTTTTCCTTTTACACTGCAGGACTTTAGAATAGGCTTAGGCCCTATAGCATACATAGAACGTTCCAAGGATGAGGGAGTTCCATATATGCAGAACACTCTGTGAAGAAAAGGTGATTCAGCAAGGGACCAGGGTGTAGCTAGAGTCTCTTTGGACTTTTTAGATATAAGAAGGTGTCCGGGTGCATGTTCACCGGAAAAGAAGACTTGAATGCCTAAGCCTTGCGTTCCCATTTTAAATCTCTATCCACGCCAGCCTGAGATACCTAAATAACACTGTTTTGACTGGCCTCTATTCACTGTGGGCAGCCCTCTGGAAAGAAAAGGAGTTTCTCTAAGGAAACACGGTGCTTCCATAGCATGGGTGGGAGTTCCTCCTGTCATGCTCTAGAGCTACAGGGTAACTTGACGTGAGTCCTTGCCTCAAGCTAAGGCCTGAAAAGCCCTGCTGAAGCGAAAGCGCTTAGCATTTTCCATTATGTCGTATTGGAAGTTCTGCTTTACTTGAACGTTTCTTCACTCTACCAGACACTAGGCACCCTAGTGTAGGCACCCTCTTTCGTACAACTACAGTGAGTACCAGCAGTCTCCTTTACCCTTCTAAGAAACATCCAGACCTAGAAGCCTTTCCCAGTCACACTATGTATTCAGAGTTTAAGGCAACTCGCTGCACCCTTCCTTAGAAAGCTAGGTGGACTCAGCTCTTCAACAGCTCCAGGGATTCTGTTCTCTCACGACATACATGCCATTGAAGTCTGCCTCATTGCTCTCATTGGAGCTACACTAAGAAACACAATCTGCTTCGCCTTCTTCTAGGAACTCTTACCCAAGGACCCCATACCTACAGGAGAAAGGAGGCTTGCATTCCTACTGGAATCTAAGCAAAGTTTTTCCTGTTACACTGCAGGACTTTAGAATAGGTTCAGGCCCGAAGGGTTACATAGAGCGTTCCAAGAATGAGGGAGTTCGATACATGCAGAAAACCCTGTGAAGAAAAGTTGATTCAGCAAGGGACCAGGGTTTGGCTAGAGTCTCTATTGACTTGTTAGAAATCAGAAGGGTTTCGGCTGCATGTTAACCCGAGAAGGAGACCTGGTGGCACAAGCCTTGCTTTCCCATGTTAAATCTCTAAACATGCTTCCCTGAAGAATCCTAAATAACACTGTTTTTACCTGGCTTCTGGTCACTGTAGGCAGCCCTCTGGAAAGAAAAGGAGTTTTCTCTAAGGAAACACGGTGCTTCCATAGCATGGGTGGGAGCTCCTGCTGTCCTGCTCTAGAGCTACAGGGAAACTTGACGTGAGTGTTTGCCTCAAGCTAAGGCCTGAAAAGCCTTGCTGAAGCGAAAGCGCTTAGCAGTTTCCATTATGTCGTATTCGAAGTTCTGCTTTACTTGAATGTTTCTTCACTTACCAGACACAAGGCACCCTCGTGTAGGCACCCTTTTTCGTAGAAATACAGTGAGTACCAGCAGTCTTCTTTGCTCTTCTAAGAAACATCCAGACCTAGAAGCCTTTCCCAGTCACTCTATGTAATCAGAGTGTAGGGCAACTCGCTGCACCCTTCCTTAGGAAGCTAGGTGGACTCAGCTCTTCAACAGCTCCAGGGATTCTGTTCTCTCACGTCCTACATGCCATGGAAGTCTGCCTCATTGCCCTCTGTGGAGCTTCACTAAGATACACAATCTGCTTCGCCTACCTCTAGGAACTCTTACCCAATGACCCCATACCTACAGGAGAAAGGAGGCTTGCATTCCTACTGGAACCAAAGCACACTTTTTCCTTTTACACTGCAGGACTTTAGAATAGGCTTAGGCCCTATAGCATACATAGAACGTTCCAAGGATGAGGGAGTTCCATATATGCAGAACACTCTGTGAAGAAAAGGTGATTCAGCAAGGGACCAGGGTGTAGCTAGAGTCTCTTTGGACTTTTTAGATATAAGAAGGTGTCCGGGTGCATGTTCACCGGAAAAGAAGACTTGAATGCCTAAGCCTTGCGTTCCCATTTTAAATCTCTATCCACGCCAGCCTGAGATACCTAAATAACACTGTTTTGACTGGCCTCTATTCACTGTGGGCAGCCCTCTGGAAAGAAAAGGAGTTTCTCTAAGGAAACACGGTGCTTCCATAGCATGGGTGGGAGTTCCTCCTGTCATGCTCTAGAGCTACAGGGTAACTTGACGTGAGTCCTTGCCTCAAGCTAAGGCCTGAAAAGCCCTGCTGAAGCGAAAGCGCTTAGCATTTTCCATTATGTCGTATTGGAAGTTCTGCTTTACTTGAACGTTTCTTCACTCTACCAGACACTAGGCACCCTAGTGTAGGCACCCTCTTTCGTACAACTACAGTGAGTACCAGCAGTCTCCTTTACCCTTCTAAGAAACATCCAGACCTAGAAGCCTTTCCCAGTCACACTATGTATTCAGAGTTTAAGGCAACTCGCTGCACCCTTCCTTAGAAAGCTAGGTGGACTCAGCTCTTCAACAGCTCCAGGGATTCTGTTCTCTCACGACATACATGCCATTGAAGTCTGCCTCATTGCTCTCATTGGAGCTACACTAAGAAACACAATCTGCTTCGCCTTCTTCTAGGAACTCTTACCCAAGGACCCCATACCTACAGGAGAAAGGAGGCTTGCATTCCTACTGGAATCTAAGCAAAGTTTTTCCTGTTACACTGCAGGACTTTAGAATAGGTTCAGGCCCGAAGGGTTACATAGTGCATTCCAAGAATGAGGGAGTTCGATACATGCAGAAAACCCTGTGAAGAAAAGTTGATTCAGCAAGGGACCAGGGTTTGGCTAGAGTCTCTATTGACTTGTTAGAAATCAGAAGGGTTTCGGCTGCATGTTAACCCGAGAAGGAGACCTGGTGGCACAAGCCTTGCTTTCCCATGTTAAATCTCTAAACATGCTTCCCTGAAGAATCCTAAATAACACTGTTTTTACCTGGCTTCTGGTCACTGTAGGCAGCCCTCTGGAAAGAAAAGGAGTTTTCTCTAAGGAAACACGGTGCTTCCATAGCATGGGTGGGAGCTCCTGCTGTCCTGCTCTAGAGCTACAGGGAAACTTGACGTGAGTGTTTGCCTCAAGCTAAGGCCTGAAAAGCCTTGCTGAAGCGAAAGCGCTTAGCAGTTTCCATTATGTCGTATTCGAAGTTCTGCTTTACTTGAATGTTTCTTCACTTACCAGACACAAGGCACCCTCGTGTAGGCACCCTTTTTCGTAGAAATACAGTGAGTACCAGCAGTCTTCTTTGCTCTTCTAAGAAACATCCAGACCTAGAAGCCTTTCCCAGTCACTCTATGTAATCAGAGTGTAGGGCAACTCGCTGCACCCTTCCTTAGGAAGCTAGGTGGACTCAGCTCTTCAACAGCTCCAGGGATTCTGTTCTCTCACGTCCTACATGCCATGGAAGTCTGCCTCATTGCCCTCTGTGGAGCTTCACTAAGATACACAATCTGCTTCGCCTACCTCTAGGAACTCTTACCCAATGACCCCATACCTACAGGAGAAAGGAGGCTTGCATTCCTACTGGAACCAAAGCACACTTTTTCCTTTTACACTGCAGGACTTTAGAATAGGCTTAGGCCCTATAGCATACATAGAACGTTCCAAGGATGAGGGAGTTCCATATATGCAGAACACTCTGTGAAGAAAAATTGATTCAGCAAGGGACCAGGGTGTAGCTAGAGTCTCTTTGGACTTCTTAGATATAAGAAGGTGTCCGGGTGCATGTTCACCGGAAAAGAAGACTTGAATGCCTACGCCTTGCGTTCCTATTTTAAATCTCTATCCACGCCAGCCTGAGATACCTAAATAACACTGTTTTGACTGGCCTCTATTCACTGTGGGCAGCCCTCTGGAAAGAAAAGGAGTTTCTCTAAGGAAACACGGTGCCTCCATAGCATGGGTGGGAGTTTCTCCTGTCATGCTCTAGAGCTACAGGGTAACTTGATGTGAGTCCTTGCCTCAAGCTAAGGCCTGAAAAGCCCTGCTGAAGCGAAAGCGCTTAGCATTTTCCATTATGTCGTATTGGAAGTTCTGCTTTACTTGAACGTTTCTTCACTCTACCAGACACTAGGCACCCTAGTGTAGGCACCCTCTTTCGTACAACTACAGTGAGTACCAGCAGTCTCCTTTACCCTTCTAAGAAACATCCAGACCTAGAAGCCTTTCCCAGTCACACTATGTATTCAGAGTTTAAGGCAACTCGCTGCACCCTTCCTTAGAAAGCTAGGTGGACTCAGCTCTTCAACAGCTCCAGGGATTCTGTTCTCTCACGACATACATGCCATTGAAGTCTGCCTCATTGCTCTCATTGGAGCTACACTAAGAAACACAATCTGCTTCGCCTTCTTCTAGGAACTCTTACCCAAGGACCCCATACCTACAGGAGAAAGGAGGCTTGCATTCCTACTGGAATCTAAGCAAAGTTTTTCCTGTTACACTGCAGGACTTTAGAATAGGTTCAGGCCCGAAGGGTTACATAGAGCGTTCCAAGAATGAGGGAGTTCGATACATGCAGAAAACCCTGTGAAGAAAAGTTGATTCAGCAAGGGACCAGGGTTTGGCTAGAGTCTCTATTGACTTGTTAGAAATCAGAAGGGTTTCGGCTGCATGTTAACCCGAGAAGGAGACCTGGTGGCACAAGCCTTGCTTTCCCATGTTAAATCTCTAAACATGCTTCCCTGAAGAATCCTAAATAACACTGTTTTACCTGGCTTCTGGTCACTGTAGGCAGCCCTCTCGAAAGAAAAGGAGGTTTCTCTAAGGAAACACGGTGCTTCCATAGCATGGGTGGGAGCTCCTGCTGTCCTGCTCTAGAGCTACAGGGAAACTTGACGTGAGTGTTTGCCTCAAGCTAAGGCCTGAAAAGCCTTGCTGAAGCGAAAGCGCTTAGCAGTTTCCATTATGTCGTATTCGAAGTTCTGCTTTACTTGAATGTTTCTTCACTTACCAGACACAAGGCACCCTCGTGTAGGCACCCTTTTTCGTAGAAATACAGTGAGTACCAGCAGTCTTCTTTGCTCTTCTAAGAAACATCCAGACCTAGAAGCCTTTCCCAGTCACTCTATGTAATCAGAGTGTAGGGCAACTCGCTGCACCCTTCCTTAGGAAGCTAGGTGGACTCAGCTCTTCAACAGCTCCAGGGATTCTGTTCTCTCACGTCCTACATGCCATGGAAGTCTGCCTCATTGCCCTCTGTGGAGCTTCACTAAGATACACAATCTGCTTCGCCTACCTCTAGGAACTCGTACCCAATGACCCCATACCTACAGGAGAAAGGAGGCTTGCATTCCTACTGGAACCAAAGCACACTTTTTCCTTTTACACTGCAGGACTTTAGAATAGGCTTAGGCCCTATAGCATACATAGAACGTTCCAAGGATGAGGGAGTTCCATATATGCAGAACACTCTGTGAAGAAAAGTTGATTCAGCAAGGGACCAGGGTGTAGCTAGAGTCTCTTTGGACTTCTTAGATATAAGAAGGTGTCCGGGTGCATGTTCACCGGAAAAGAAGACTTGAATGCCTACGCCTTGCGTTCCTATTTTAAATCAATATCCACGCCAGCCTGAGATACCTAAATAACACTGTTTTGACTGGCCTCTATTCACTGTGGGCAGCCCTCTGGAAAGAAAAGGAGTTTCTCTAAGGAAACACGGTGCTTCCATAGCATGGGTGGGAGTTCCTCCTGTCATGCTCTAGAGCTACAGGGTAACTTGATGTGAGTCCTTGCCTCAAGCTAAAGCCTGAAAAGCCCTGCTGAAGCGAAAGCGCTTAGCATTTTCCATTATGTCGTATTGGAAGTTCTGCTTTACTTGAACGTTTCTTCACTCTACCAGACACTAGGCACCCTAGTGTAGGCACCCTCTTTCGTACAACTACAGTGAGTACCAGCAGTCTCCTTTACCCTTTTAAGAAACATCCAGACCTAGAAGCCTTTCCCAGTCACACTATGTATTCAGAGTTTAAGGCAACTCGCTGCACCCTTCCTTAGAAAGCTAGGTGGACTCAGCTCTTCAACAGCTCCAGGGATTCTGTTCTCTCACGACATACATGCCATTGAAGTCTGCCTCATTGCTCTCATTGGAGCTACACTAAGAAACACAATCTGCTTCGCCTTCTTCTAGGAACTCTTACCCAAGGACCCCATACCTACAGGAGAAAGGAGGCTTGCATTCCTACTGGAATCTAAGCAAAGTTTTTCCTGTTACACTGCAGGACTTTAGAATAGGTTCAGGCCCGAAGGGTTACATAGAGCGTTCCAAGAATGAGGGAGTTCGATACATGCAGAAAACCCTGTGAAGAAAAGTTGATTCAGCAAGGGACCAGGGTTTGGCTAGAGTCTCTATTGACTTGTTAGAAATCAGAAGGGTTTCGGCTGCATGTTAACCCGAGAAGGAGACCTGGTGGCACAAGCCTTGCTTTCCCATGTTAAATCTCTAAACATGCTTCCCTGAAGAATCCTAAATAACACTGTTTTTACCTGGCTTCTGGTCACTGTAGGCAGCCCTCTGGAAAGAAAAGAAGTTTTCTCTAAGGAAACACGGTGCTTCCATAGCATGGGTGGGAGCTCCTGCTGTCCTGCTCTAGAGCTACAGGGAAACTTGACGTGAGTGTTTGCCTCAAGCTAAGGCCTGAAAAGCCTTGCTGAAGCGAAAGCGCTTAGCAGTTTCCATTATGTCGTATTCCAAGTTCTGCTTTACTTGAATGTTTCTTCACTTACCAGACACAAGGCACCCTCGTGTAGGCACCCTTTTTCGTAGAAATACAGTGAGTACCAGCAGTCTTCTTTGCTCTTCTAAGAAACATCCAGACCTAGAAGCCTTTCCCAGTCACTCTATGTAATCAGAGTGTAGGGCAACTCGCTGCACCCTTCCTTAGGAAGCTAGGTGGACTCAGCTCTTCAACAGCTCCAGGGATTCTGTTCTCTCACGTCCTACATGCCAGGGAAGTCTGCCTCATTGCCCTCTGTGGAGCTTCACTAAGATACACAATCTGCTTCGCCTACCTCTAGGAACTCTTACCCAATGACCCCATACCTACAGGAGAAAGGAGGCTTGCATTCCTACTGGAACCAAAGCACAGTTTTTCCTTTTACACTGCAGGACTTTAGAATAGGCTTAGGCCCTATAGCATACATAGAACGTTCCAAGGATGAGGGAGTTCCATATATGCAGAACACTCTGTGAAGAAAAGGTGATTCAGCAAGGGACCAGGGTGTAGCTAGAGTCTCTTTGGACTTTTTAGATATAAGAAGGTGTCCGGGTGCATGTTCACCGGAAAAGAAGACTTGAATGCCTAAGCCTTGCGTTCCCATTTTAAATCTCTATCCACGCCAGCCTGAGATACCTAAATAACACTGTTTTGACTGGCCTCTATTCACTGTGGGCAGCCCTCTGGAAAGAAAAGGAGTTTCTCTAAGGAAACACGGTGCTTCCATAGCATGGGTGGGAGTTCCTCCTGTCATGCTCTAGAGCTACAGGGTAACTTGACGTGAGTCCTTGCCTCAAGCTAAGGCCTGAAAAGCCCTGCTGAAGCGAAAGCGCTTAGCATTTTCCATTATGTCGTATTGGAAGTTCTGCTTTACTTGAACGTTTCTTCACTCTACCAGACACTAGGCACCCTAGTGTAGGCACCCTCTTTCGTACAACTACAGTGAGTACCAGCAGTCTCCTTTACCCTTCTAAGAAACATCCAGACCTAGAAGCCTTTCCCAGTCACACTATGTATTCAGAGTTTAAGGCAACTCGCTGCACCCTTCCTTAGAAAGCTAGGTGGACTCAGCTCTTCAACAGCTCCAGGGATTCTGTTCTCTCACGACATACATGCCATTGAAGTCTGCCTCATTGCTCTCATTGGAGCTACACTAAGAAACACAATCTGCTTCGCCTTCTTCTAGGAACTCTTACCCAAGGACCCCATACCTACAGGAGAAAGGAGGCTTGCATTCCTACTGGAATCTAAGCAAAGTTTTTCCTGTTACACTGCAGGACTTTAGAATAGGTTCAGGCCCGAAGGGTTACATAGTGCATTCCAAGAATGAGGGAGTTCGATACATGCAGAAAACCCTGTGAAGAAAAGTTGATTCAGCAAGGGACCAGGGTTTGGCTAGAGTCTCTATTGACTTGTTAGAAATCAGAAGGGTTTCGGCTGCATGTTAACCCGAGAAGGAGACCTGGTGGCACAAGCCTTGCTTTCCCATGTTAAATCTCTAAACATGCTTCCCTGAAGAATCCTAAATAACACTGTTTTTACCTGGCTTCTGGTCACTGTAGGCAGCCCTCTGGAAAGAAAAGGAGTTTTCTCTAAGGAAACACGGTGCTTCCATAGCATGGGTGGGAGCTCCTGCTGTCCTGCTCTAGAGCTACAGGGAAACTTGACGTGAGTGTTTGCCTCAAGCTAAGGCCTGAAAAGCCTTGCTGAAGCGAAAGCGCTTAGCAGTTTCCATTATGTCGTATTCCAAGTTCTGCTTTACTTGAATGTTTCTTCACTTACCAGACACAAGGCACCCTCGTGTAGGCACCCTTTTTCGTAGAAATACAGTGAGTACCAGCAGTCTTCTTTGCTCTTCTAAGAAACATCCAGACCTAGAAGCCTTTCCCAGTCACTCTATGTAATCAGAGTGTAGGGCAACTCGCTGCACCCTTCCTTAGGAAGCTAGGTGGACTCAGCTCTTCAACAGCTCCAGGGATTCTGTTCTCTCACGTCCTACATGCCATGGAAGTCTGCCTCATTGCCCTCTGTGGAGCTTCACTAAGATACACAATCTGCTTCGCCTACCTCTAGGAACTCTTACCCAATGACCCCATACCTACAGGAGAAAGGAGGCTTGCATTCCTACTGGAACCAAAGCACACTTTTTCCTTTTACACTGCAGGACTTTAGAATAGGCTTAGGCCCTATAGCATACATAGAACGTTCCAAGGATGAGGGAGTTCCATATATGCAGAACACTCTGTGAAGAAAAATTGATTCAGCAAGGGACCAGGGTGTAGCTAGAGTCTCTTTGGACTTCTTAGATATAAGAAGGTGTCCGGGTGCATGTTCACCGGAAAAGAAGACTTGAATGCCTACGCCTTGCGTTCCTATTTTAAATCTCTATCCACGCCAGCCTGAGATACCTAAATAACACTGTTTTGACTGGCCTCTATTCACTGTGGGCAGCCCTCTGGAAAGAAAAGGAGTTTCTCTAAGGAAACACGGTGCCTCCATAGCATGGGTGGGAGTTTCTCCTGTCATGCTCTAGAGCTACAGGGTAACTTGATGTGAGTCCTTGCCTCAAGCTAAGGCCTGAAAAGCCCTGCTGAAGCGAAAGCGCTTAGCATTTTCCATTATGTCGTATTGGAAGTTCTGCTTTACTTGAACGTTTCTTCACTCTACCAGACACTAGGCACCCTAGTGTAGGCACCCTCTTTCGTACAACTACAGTGAGTACCAGCAGTCTCCTTTACCCTTCTAAGAAACATCCAGACCTAGAAGCCTTTCCCAGTCACACTATGTATTCAGAGTTTAAGGCAACTCGCTGCACCCTTCCTTAGAAAGCTAGGTGGACTCAGCTCTTCAACAGCTCCAGGGATTCTGTTCTCTCACGACATACATGCCATTGAAGTCTGCCTCATTGCTCTCATTGGAGCTACACTAAGAAACACAATCTGCTTCGCCTTCTTCTAGGAACTCTTACCCAAGGACCCCATACCTACAGGAGAAAGGAGGCTTGCATTCCTACTGGAATCTAAGCAAAGTTTTTCCTGTTACACTGCAGGACTTTAGAATAGGTTCAGGCCCGAAGGGTTACATAGAGCGTTCCAAGAATGAGGGAGTTCGATACATGCAGAAAACCCTGTGAAGAAAAGTTGATTCAGCAAGGGACCAGGGTTTGGCTAGAGTCTCTATTGACTTGTTAGAAATCAGAAGGGTTTCGGCTGCATGTTAACCCGAGAAGGAGACCTGGTGGCACAAGCCTTGCTTTCCCATGTTAAATCTCTAAACATGCTTCCCTGAAGAATCCTAAATAACACTGTTTTACCTGGCTTCTGGTCACTGTAGGCAGCCCTCTCGAAAGAAAAGGAGTTTTCTCTAAGGAAACACGGTGCTTCCATAGCATGGGTGGGAGCTCCTGCTGTCCTGCTCTAGAGCTACAGGGAAACTTGACGTGAGTGTTTGCCTCAAGCTAAGGCCTGAAAAGCCTTGCTGAAGCGAAAGCGCTTAGCAGTTTCCATTATGTCGTATTCGAAGTTCTGCTTTACTTGAATGTTTCTTCACTTACCAGACACAAGGCACCCTCGTGTAGGCACCCTTTTTCGTACAAATACAGTGAGTACCAGCAGTCTTCTTTGCTCTTCTAAGAAACATCCAGACCTAGAAGCCTTTCCCAGTCACTCTATGTAATCAGAGTGTAGGGCAACTCGCTGCACCCTTCCTTAGGAAGCTAGGTGGACTCAGCTCTTCAACAGCTCCAGGGATTCTGTTCTCTCACGTCCTACATGCCATGGAAGTCTGCCTCATTGCCCTCTGTGGAGCTTCACTAAGATACACAATCTGCTTCGCCTACCTCTAGGAACTCGTACCCAATGACCCCATACCTACAGGAGAAAGGAGGCTTGCATTCCTACTGGAACCAAAGCACACTTTTTCCTTTTACACTGCAGGACTTTAGAATAGGCTTAGGCCCTATAGCATACATAGAACGTTCCAAGGATGAGGGAGTTCCATATATGCAGAACACTCTGTGAAGAAAAGTTGATTCAGCAAGGGACCAGGGTGTAGCTAGAGTCTCTTTGGACTTCTTAGATATAAGAAGGTGTCCGGGTGCATGTTCACCGGAAAAGAAGACTTGAATGCCTACGCCTTGCGTTCCTATTTTAAATCAATATCCACGCCAGCCTGAGATACCTAAATAACACTGTTTTGACTGGCCTCTATTCACTGTGGGCAGCCCTCTGGAAAGAAAAGGAGTTTCTCTAAGGAAACACGGTGCTTCCATAGCATGGGTGGGAGTTCCTCCTGTCATGCTCTAGAGCTACAGGGTAACTTGATGTGAGTCCTTGCCTCAAGCTAAAGCCTGAAAAGCCCTGCTGAAGCGAAAGCGCTTAGCATTTTCCATTATGTCGTATTGGAAGTTCTGCTTTACTTGAACGTTTCTTCACTCTACCAGACACTAGGCACCCTAGTGTAGGCACCCTCTTTCGTACAACTACAGTGAGTACCAGCAGTCTCCTTTACCCTTCTAAGAAACATCCAGACCTAGAAGCCTTTCCCAGTCACACTATGTATTCAGAGTTTAAGGCAACTCGCTGCACCCTTCCTTAGAAAGCTAGGTGGACTCAGCTCTTCAACAGCTCCAGGGATTCTGTTCTCTCACGACATACATGCCATTGAAGTCTGCCTCATTGCTCTCATTGGAGCTACACTAAGAAACACAATCTGCTTCGCCTTCTTCTAGGAACTCTTACCCAAGGACCCCATACCTACAGGAGAAAGGAGGCTTGCATTCCTACTGGAATCTAAGCAAAGTTTTTCCTGTTACACTGCAGGACTTTAGAATAGGTTTAGGCCCGAAGGGTTACATAGAGCTTTCCAAGAATGAGGGAGTTCGATACATGCAGAAAACCCTGTGAAGAAAAGTTGATTCAGCAAGGGACCAGGGTTTGGCTAGAGTCTCTATTGACTTGTTAGAAATCAGAAGGGTTTCGGCTGCATGTTAACCCGAGAAGGAGACCTGATGGCACAAGCCTTGCTTTCCCATGTTAAATCTCTAAACATGCTTCCCTGAAGAATCCTAAATAACACTGTTTTACCTGGCTTCTGGTCACTGTAGGCAGCCCTCTTGAAAGAAAAGGAGTTTTCTCTAAGGAAACACGGTGCTTCCATAGCATGGGTGGGAGCTCCTGCTGTCCTGCTCTAGAGCTACAGGGAAACTTGACGTGAGTGTTTGCCTCAAGCTAAGGCCTGAAAAGCCTTGCTGAAGCGAAAGCGCTTAGCAGTTTCCATTATGTCGTATTCGAAGTTCTGCTTTACTTGAATGTTTCTTCACTTACCAGACACAAGGCACCCTCGTGTAGGCACCCTTTTTCGTACAAATACAGTGAGTACCAGCAGTCTTCTTTGCTCTTCTAAGAAACATCCAGACCTAGAAGCCTTTCCCAGTCACTCTATGTAATCAGAGTGTAGGGCAACTCGCTGCACCCTTCCTTAGGAAGCTAGGTGGACTCAGCTCTTCAACAGCTCCAGGGATTCTGTTCTCTCACGTCCTACATGCCATGGAAGCCTGCCTCATTGCCCTCTGTGGAGCTTCACTAAGATACACAATCTGCTTCGCCTACCTCTAGGAACTCTTACCCAATGACCCCATACCTATAGGAGAAAGGAGGCTTGCATTCCTACTGGAACCAAAGCACAGTTTTTCCTTTTACACTGCAGGACTTTAGAATAGGCTTAGGCCCTATAGCATACATAGAACGTTCCAAGGATGAGGGAGTTCCATATATGCAGAACACTCTGTGAAGAAAAGTTGATTCAGCAAGGGACCAGAGTGTAGCTAGAGTCTCTTTGGACTTTTTAGATATAAGAAGGTGTCCGGGTGCATGTTCACCGGAAAAGAAGACTTGAATGCCTAAGCCTTGCGTTCCCATTTTAAATCTCTATCCACGCCAGCCTGAGATACCTAAATAACACTGTTTTGACTGGCCTCTATTCACTGTGGGCAGCCCTCTGGAAAGAAAAGGAGTTTCTCTAAGGAAACACGGTGCTTCCATAGCATGGGTGGGAGTTCCTCCTGTCATGCTCTAGAGCTACAGGGTAACTTGACGTGAGTCCTTGCCTCAAGCTAAGGCCTGAAAAGCCCTGCTGAAGCGAAAGCGCTTAGCATTTTCCATTATGTCGTATTGGAAGTTCTGCTTTACTTGAACGTTTCTTCACTCTACCAGACACTAGGCACCCTAGTGTAGGCACCCTCTTTCGTACAACTACAGTGAGTACCAGCAGTCTCCTTTACCCTTCTAAGAAACATCCAGACCTAGAAGCCTTTCCCAGTCACACTATGTATTCAGAGTTTAAGGCAACTCGCTGCACCCTTCCTTAGAAAGCTAGGTGGACTCAGCTCTTCAACAGCTCCAGGGATTCTGTTCTCTCACGACATACATGCCATTGAAGTCTGCCTCATTGCTCTCATTGGAGCTACACTAAGAAACACAATCTGCTTCGCCTTCTTCTAGGAACTCTTACCCAAGGACCCCATACCTACAGGAGAAAGGAGGCTTGCATTCCTACTGGAATCTAAGCAAAGTTTTTCCTGTTACACTGCAGGACTTTAGAATAGGTTTAGGCCCGAAGGGTTACATAGAGCTTTCCAAGAATGAGGGAGTTCGATACATGCAGAAAACCCTGTGAAGAAAAGTTGATTCAGCAAGGGACCAGGGTTTGGCTAGAGTCTCTATTGACTTGTTAGAAATCAGAAGGGTTTCGGCTGCATGTTAACCCGAGAAGGAGACCTGATGGCACAAGCCTTGCTTTCCCATGTTAAATCTCTAAACATGCTTCCCTGAAGAATCCTAAATAACACTGTTTTACCTGGCTTCTGGTCACTGTAGGCAGCCCTCTTGAAAGAAAAGGAGTTTTCTCTAAGGAAACACGGTGCTTCCATAGCATGGGTGGGAGCTCCTGCTGTCCTGCTCTAGAGCTACAGGGAAACTTGACGTGAGTGTTTGCCTCAAGCTAAGGCCTGAAAAGCCTTGCTGAAGCGAAAGCGCTTAGCAGTTTCCATTATGTCGTATTCGAAGTTCTGCTTTACTTGAATGTTTCTTCACTTACCAGACACAAGGCACCCTCGTGTAGGCACCCTTTTTCGTACAAATACAGTGAGTACCAGCAGTCTTCTTTGCTCTTCTAAGAAACATCCAGACCTAGAAGCCTTTCCCAGTCACTCTATGTAATCAGAGTGTAGGGCAACTCGCTGCACCCTTCCTTAGGAAGCTAGGTGGACTCAGCTCTTCAACAGCTCCAGGGATTCTGTTCTCTCACGTCCTACATGCCATGGAAGCCTGCCTCATTGCCCTCTGTGGAGCTTCACTAAGATACACAATCTGCTTCGCCTACCTCTAGGAACTCTTACCCAATGACCCCATACCTATAGGAGAAAGGAGGCTTGCATTCCTACTGGAACCAAAGCACAGTTTTTCCTTTTACACTGCAGGACTTTAGAATAGGCTTAGGCCCTATAGCATACATAGAACGTTCCAAGGATGAGGGAGTTCCATATATGCAGAACACTCTGTGAAGAAAAGTTGATTCAGCAAGGGACCAGAGTGTAGCTAGAGTCTCTTTGGACTTTTTAGATATAAGAAGGTGTCCGGGTGCATGTTCACCGGAAAAGAAGACTTGAATGCCTAAGCCTTGCGTTCCCATTTTAAATCTCTATCCACGCCAGCCTGAGATACCTAAATAACACTGTTTTGACTGGCCTCTATTCACTGTGGGCAGCCCTCTGGAAAGAAAAGGAGTTTCTCTAAGGAAACACGGTGCTTCCATAGCATGGGTGGGAGTTCCTCCTGTCATGCTCTAGAGCTACAGGGTAACTTGACGTGAGTCCTTGCCTCAAGCTAAGGCCTGAAAAGCCCTGCTGAAGCGAAAGCGCTTAGCATTTTCCATTATGTCGTATTGGAAGTTCTGCTTTACTTGAACGTTTCTTCACTCTACCAGACACTAGGCACCCTAGTGTAGGCACCCTCTTTCGTACAACTACAGTGAGTACCAGCAGTCTCCTTTACCCTTCTAAGAAACATCCAGACCTAGAAGCCTTTCCCAGTCACACTATGTATTCAGAGTTTAAGGCAACTCGCTGCACCCTTCCTTAGAAAGCTAGGTGGACTCAGCTCTTCAACAGCTCCAGGGATTCTGTTCTCTCACGACATACATGCCATTGAAGTCTGCCTCATTGCTCTCATTGGAGCTACACTAAGAAACACAATCTGCTTCGCCTTCTTCTAGGAACTCTTACCCAAGGACCCCATACCTACAGGAGAAAGGAGGCTTGCATTCCTACTGGAATCTAAGCAAAGTTTTTCCTGTTACACTGCAGGACTTTAGAATAGGTTCAGGCCCGAAGGGTTACATAGAGCGTTCCAAGAATGAGGGAGTTCGATACATGCAGAAAACCCTGTGAAGAAAAGTTGATTCAGCAAGGGACCAGGGTTTGGCTAGAGTCTCTATTGACTTGTTAGAAATCAGAAGGGTTTCGGCTGCATGTTAACCCGAGAAGGAGACCTGGTGGCACAAGCCTTGCTTTCCCATGTTAAATCTCTAAACATGCTTCCCTGAAGAATCCTAAATAACACTGTTTTTACCTGGCTTCTGGTCACTGTAGGCAGCCCTCTGGAAAGAAAAGGAGTTTTCTCTAAGGAAACACGGTGCTTCCATAGCATGGGTGGGAGCTCCTGCTGTCCTGCTCTAGAGCTACAGGGAAACTTGACGTGAGTGTTTGCCTCAAGCTAAGGCCTGAAAAGCCTTGCTGAAGCGAAAGCGCTTAGCAGTTTCCATTATGTCGTATTCCAAGTTCTGCTTTACTTGAATGTTTCTTCACTTACCAGACACAAGGCACCCTCGTGTAGGCACCCTTTTTCGTACAAATACAGTGAGTACCAGCAGTCTTCTTTGCTCTTCTAAGAAACATCCAGACCTAGAAGCCTTTCCCAGTCACTCTATGTAATCAGAGTGTAGGGCAACTCGCTGCACCCTTCCTTAGGAAGCTAGGTGGACTCAGCTCTTCAACAGCTCCAGGGATTCTGTTCTCTCACGTCCTACATGCCATGGAAGCCTGCCTCATTGCCCTCTGTGGAGCTTCACTAAGATACACAATCTGCTTCGCCTACCTCTAGGAACTCTTACCCAATGACCCCATACCTATAGGAGAAAGGAGGCTTGCATTCCTACTGGAACCAAAGCACAGTTTTTCCTTTTACACTGCAGGACTTTAGAATAGGCTTAGGCCCTATAGCATACATAGAACGTTCCAAGGATGAGGGAGTTCCATATATGCAGAACACTCTGTGAAGAAAAGTTGATTCAGCAAGGGACCAGAGTGTAGCTAGAGTCTCTTTGGACTTTTTAGATATAAGAAGGTGTCCGGGTGCATGTTCACCGGAAAAGAAGACTTGAATGCCTAAGCCTTGCGTTCCCATTTTAAATCTCTATCCACGCCAGCCTGAGATACCTAAATAACACTGTTTTGACTGGCCTCTATTCACTGTGGGCAGCCCTCTGGAAAGAAAAGGAGTTTCTCTAAGGAAACACGGTGCTTCCATAGCATGGGTGGGAGTTCCTCCTGTCATGCTCTAGAGCTACAGGGTAACTTGACGTGAGTCCTTGCCTCAAGCTAAGGCCTGAAAAGCCCTGCTGAAGCGAAAGCGCTTAGCATTTTCCATTATGTCGTATTGGAAGTTCTGCTTTACTTGAACGTTTCTTCACTCTACCAGACACTAGGCACCCTAGTGTAGGCACCCTCTTTCGTACAACTACAGTGAGTACCAGCAGTCTCCTTTACCCTTCTAAGAAACATCCAGACCTAGAAGCCTTTCCCAGTCACACTATGTATTCAGAGTTTAAGGCAACTCGCTGCACCCTTCCTTAGAAAGCTAGGTGGACTCAGCTCTTCAACAGCTCCAGGGATTCTGTTCTCTCACGACATACATGCCATTGAAGTCTGCCTCATTGCTCTCATTGGAGCTACACTAAGAAACACAATCTGCTTCGCCTTCTTCTAGGAACTCTTACCCAAGGACCCCATACCTACAGGAGAAAGGAGGCTTGCATTCCTACTGGAATCTAAGCAAAGTTTTTCCTGTTACACTGCAGGACTTTAGAATAGGTTTAGGCCCGAAGGGTTACATAGAGCTTTCCAAGAATGAGGGAGTTCGATACATGCAGAAAACCCTGTGAAGAAAAGTTGATTCAGCAAGGGACCAGGGTTTGGCTAGAGTCTCTATTGACTTGTTAGAAATCAGAAGGGTTTCGGCTGCATGTTAACCCGAGAAGGAGACCTGATGGCACAAGCCTTGCTTTCCCATGTTAAATCTCTAAACATGCTTCCCTGAAGAATCCTAAATAACACTGTTTTACCTGGCTTCTGGTCACTGTAGGCAGCCCTCTTGAAAGAAAAGGAGTTTTCTCTAAGGAAACACGGTGCTTCCATAGCATGGGTGGGAGCTCCTGCTGTCCTGCTCTAGAGCTACAGGGAAACTTGACGTGAGTGTTTGCCTCAAGCTAAGGCCTGAAAAGCCTTGCTGAAGCGAAAGCGCTTAGCAGTTTCCATTATGTCGTATTCGAAGTTCTGCTTTACTTGAATGTTTCTTCACTTACCAGACACAAGGCACCCTCGTGTAGGCACCCTTTTTCGTACAAATACAGTGAGTACCAGCAGTCTTCTTTGCTCTTCTAAGAAACATCCAGACCTAGAAGCCTTTCCCAGTCACTCTATGTAATCAGAGTGTAGGGCAACTCGCTGCACCCTTCCTTAGGAAGCTAGGTGGACTCAGCTCTTCAACAGCTCCAGGGATTCTGTTCTCTCACGTCCTACATGCCATGGAAGCCTGCCTCATTGCCCTCTGTGGAGCTTCACTAAGATACACAATCTGCTTCGCCTACCTCTAGGAACTCTTACCCAATGACCCCATACCTATAGGAGAAAGGAGGCTTGCATTCCTACTGGAACCAAAGCACAGTTTTTCCTTTTACACTGCAGGACTTTAGAATAGGCTTAGGCCCTATAGCATACATAGAACGTTCCAAGGATGAGGGAGTTCCATATATGCAGAACACTCTGTGAAGAAAAGTTGATTCAGCAAGGGACCAGAGTGTAGCTAGAGTCTCTTTGGACTTTTTAGATATAAGAAGGTGTCCGGGTGCATGTTCACCGGAAAAGAAGACTTGAATGCCTAAGCCTTGCGTTCCCATTTTAAATCTCTATCCACGCCAGCCTGAGATACCTAAATAACACTGTTTTGACTGGCCTCTATTCACTGTGGGCAGCCCTCTGGAAAGAAAAGGAGTTTCTCTAAGGAAACACGGTGCTTCCATAGCATGGGTGGGAGTTCCTCCTGTCATGCTCTAGAGCTACAGGGTAACTTGACGTGAGTCCTTGCCTCAAGCTAAGGCCTGAAAAGCCCTGCTGAAGCGAAAGCGCTTAGCATTTTCCATTATGTCGTATTGGAAGTTCTGCTTTACTTGAACGTTTCTTCACTCTACCAGACACTAGGCACCCTAGTGTAGGCACCCTCTTTCGTACAACTACAGTGAGTACCAGCAGTCTCCTTTACCCTTCTAAGAAACATCCAGACCTAGAAGCCTTTCCCAGTCACACTATGTATTCAGAGTTTAAGGCAACTCGCTGCACCCTTCCTTAGAAAGCTAGGTGGACTCAGCTCTTCAACAGCTCCAGGGATTCTGTTCTCTCACGACATACATGCCATTGAAGTCTGCCTCATTGCTCTCATTGGAGCTACACTAAGAAACACAATCTGCTTCGCCTTCTTCTAGGAACTCTTACCCAAGGACCCCATACCTACAGGAGAAAGGAGGCTTGCATTCCTACTGGAATCTAAGCAAAGTTTTTCCTGTTACACTGCAGGACTTTAGAATAGGTTCAGGCCCGAAGGGTTACATAGAGCGTTCCAAGAATGAGGGAGTTCGATACATGCAGAAAACCCTGTGAAGAAAAGTTGATTCAGCAAGGGACCAGGGTTTGGCTAGAGTCTCTATTGACTTGTTAGAAATCAGAAGGGTTTCGGCTGCATGTTAACCCGAGAAGGAGACCTGGTGGCACAAGCCTTGCTTTCCCATGTTAAATCTCTAAACATGCTTCCCTGAAGAATCCTAAATAACACTGTTTTTACCTGGCTTCTGGTCACTGTAGGCAGCCCTCTGGAAAGAAAAGGAGTTTTCTCTAAGGAAACACGGTGCTTCCATAGCATGGGTGGGAGCTCCTGCTGTCCTGCTCTAGAGCTACAGGGAAACTTGACGTGAGTGTTTGCCTCAAGCTAAGGCCTGAAAAGCCTTGCTGAAGCGAAAGCGCTTAGCAGTTTCCATTATGTCGTATTCCAAGTTCTGCTTTACTTGAATGTTTCTTCACTTACCAGACACAAGGCACCCTCGTGTAGGCACCCTTTTTCGTAGAAATACAGTGAGTACCAGCAGTCTTCTTTGCTCTTCTAAGAAACATCCAGACCTAGAAGCCTTTCCCAGTCACTCTATGTAATCAGAGTGTAGGGCAACTCGCTGCACCCTTCCTTAGGAAGCTAGGTGGACTCAGCTCTTCAACAGCTCCAGGGATTCTGTTCTCTCACGTCCTACATGCCATGGAAGTCTGCCTCATTGCCCTCTGTGGAGCTTCACTAAGATACACAATCTGCTTCGCCTACCTCTAGGAACTCTTACCCAATGACCCCATACCTACAGGAGAAAGGAGGCTTGCATTCCTACTGGAACCAAAGCACACTTTTTCCTTTTACACTGCAGGACTTTAGAATAGGCTTAGGCCCTATAGCATACATAGAACGTTCCAAGGATGAGGGAGTTCCATATATGCAGAACACTCTGTGAAGAAAAGGTGACTCAGCAAGGGACCAGGGTGTAGCTAGAGTCTCTTTGGACTTTTTAGATATAAGAAGGTGTCCGGGTGCATGTTCACCGGAAAAGAAGACTTGAATGCCTAAGCCTTGCGTTCCCATTTTAAATCTCTATCCACGCCAGCCTGAGATACCTAAATAACACTGTTTTGACTGGCCTCTATTCACTGTGGGCAGCCCTCTGGAAAGAAAAGGAGTTTCTCTAAGGAAACACGGTGCTTCCATAGCATGGGTGGGAGTTCCTCCTGTCATGCTCTAGAGCTACAGGGTAACTTGACGTGAGTCCTTGCCTCAAGCTAAGGCCTGAAAAGCCCTGCTGAAGCGAAAGCGCTTAGCATTTTCCATTATGTCGTATTGGAAGTTCTGCTTTACTTGAACGTTTCTTCACTCTACCAGACACTAGGCACCCTAGTGTAGGCACCCTCTTTCGTACAACTACAGTGAGTACCAGCAGTCTCCTTTACCCTTCTAAGAAACATCCAGACCTAGAAGCCTTTCCCAGTCACACTATGTATTCAGAGTTTAAGGCAACTCGCTGCACCCTTCCTTAGAAAGCTAGGTGGACTCAGCTCTTCAACAGCTCCAGGGATTCTGTTCTCTCACGACATACATGCCATTGAAGTCTGCCTCATTGCTCTCATTGGAGCTACACTAAGAAACACAATCTGCTTCGCCTTCTTCTAGGAACTCTTACCCAAGGACCCCATACCTACAGGAGAAAGGAGGCTTGCATTCCTACTGGAATCTAAGCAAAGTTTTTCCTGTTACACTGCAGGACTTTAGAATAGGTTCAGGCCCGAAGGGTTACATAGAGCGTTCCAAGAATGAGGGAGTTCGATACATGCAGAAAACCCTGTGAAGAAAAGTTGATTCAGCAAGGGACCAGGGTTTGGCTAGAGTCTCTATTGACTTGTTAGAAATCAGAAGGGTTTCGGCTGCATGTTAACCCGAGAAGGAGACCTGGTGGCACAAGCCTTGCTTTCCCATGTTAAATCTCTAAACATGCTTCCCTGAAGAATCCTAAATAACACTGTTTTACCTGGCTTCTGGTCACTGTAGGCAGCCCTCTCGAAAGAAAAGGAGTTTTCTCTAAGGAAACACGGTGCTTCCATAGCATGGGTGGGAGCTCCTGCTGTCCTGCTCTAGAGCTACAGGGAAACTTGACGTGAGTGTTTGCCTCAAGCTAAGGCCTGAAAAGCCTTGCTGAAGCGAAAGCGCTTAGCAGTTTCCATTATGTCGTATTCGAAGTTCTGCTTTACTTGAATGTTTCTTCACTTACCAGACACAAGGCACCCTCGTGTAGGCACCCTTTTTCGTACAAATACAGTGAGTACCAGCAGTCTTCTTTGCTCTTCTAAGAAACATCCAGACCTAGAAGCCTTTCCCAGTCACTCTATGTAATCAGAGTGTAGGGCAACTCGCTGCACCCTTCCTTAGGAAGCTAGGTGGACTCAGCTCTTCAACAGCTCCAGGGATTCTGTTCTCTCACGTCCTACATGCCATGGAAGTCTGCCTCATTGCCCTCTGTGGAGCTTCACTAAGATACACAATCTGCTTCGCCTACCTCTAGGAACTCGTACCCAATGACCCCATACCTACAGGAGAAAGGAGGCTTGCATTCCTACTGGAACCAAAGCACACTTTTTCCTTTTACACTGCAGGACTTTAGAATAGGCTTAGGCCCTATAGCATACATAGAACGTTCCAAGGATGAGGGAGTTCCATATATGCAGAACACTCTGTGAAGAAAAGTTGATTCAGCAAGGGACCAGGGTGTAGCTAGAGTCTCTTTGGACTTCTTAGATATAAGAAGGTGTCCGGGTGCATGTTCACCGGAAAAGAAGACTTGAATGCCTACGCCTTGCGTTCCTATTTTAAATCAATATCCACGCCAGCCTGAGATACCTAAATAACACTGTTTTGACTGGCCTCTATTCACTGTGGGCAGCCCTCTGGAAAGAAAAGGAGTTTCTCTAAGGAAACACGGTGCTTCCATAGCATGGGTGGGAGTTCCTCCTGTCATGCTCTAGAGCTACAGGGTAACTTGATGTGAGTCCTTGCCTCAAGCTAAAGCCTGAAAAGCCCTGCTGAAGCGAAAGCGCTTAGCATTTTCCATTATGTCGTATTGGAAGTTCTGCTTTACTTGAACGTTTCTTCACTCTACCAGACACTAGGCACCCTAGTGTAGGCACCCTCTTTCGTACAACTACAGTGAGTACCAGCAGTCTCCTTTACCCTTTTAAGAAACATCCAGACCTAGAAGCCTTTCCCAGTCACACTATGTATTCAGAGTTTAAGGCAACTCGCTGCACCCTTCCTTAGAAAGCTAGGTGGACTCAGCTCTTCAACAGCTCCAGGGATTCTGTTCTCTCACGACATACATGCCATTGAAGTCTGCCTCATTGCTCTCATTGGAGCTACACTAAGAAACACAATCTGCTTCGCCTTCTTCTAGGAACTCTTACCCAAGGACCCCATACCTACAGGAGAAAGGAGGCTTGCATTCCTACTGGAATCTAAGCAAAGTTTTTCCTGTTACACTGCAGGACTTTAGAATAGGTTTAGGCCCGAAGGGTTACATAGAGCTTTCCAAGAATGAGGGAGTTCGATACATGCAGAAAACCCTGTGAAGAAAAGTTGATTCAGCAAGGGACCAGGGTTTGGCTAGAGTCTCTATTGACTTGTTAGAAATCAGAAGGGTTTCGGCTGCATGTTAACCCGAGAAGGAGACCTGAT
Organism: Balaenoptera physalus; assembly: GCF_965194825.1. Classification (NCBI taxonomy): domain Eukaryota; kingdom Metazoa; phylum Chordata; class Mammalia; order Artiodactyla; family Balaenopteridae; genus Balaenoptera; species Balaenoptera physalus. The sequence continues at coordinate 5,626,925 of NC_138902.1, read as the reverse complement.
GGCACAAGCCTTGCTTTCCCATGTTAAATCTCTAAACATGCTTCCCTGAAGAATCCTAAATAACACTGTTTTACCTGGCTTCTGGTCACTGTAGGCAGCCCTCTTGAAAGAAAAGGAGTTTTCTCTAAGGAAACACGGTGCTTCCATAGCATGGGTGGGAGCTCCTGCTGTCCTGCTCTAGAGCTACAGGGAAACTTGACGTGAGTGTTTGCCTCAAGCTAAGGCCTGAAAAGCCTTGCTGAAGCGAAAGCGCTTAGCAGTTTCCATTATGTCGTATTCGAAGTTCTGCTTTACTTGAATGTTTCTTCACTTACCAGACACAAGGCACCCTCGTGTAGGCACCCTTTTTCGTACAAATACAGTGAGTACCAGCAGTCTTCTTTGCTCTTCTAAGAAACATCCAGACCTAGAAGCCTTTCCCAGTCACTCTATGTAATCAGAGTGTAGGGCAACTCGCTGCACCCTTCCTTAGGAAGCTAGGTGGACTCAGCTCTTCAACAGCTCCAGGGATTCTGTTCTCTCACGTCCTACATGCCATGGAAGCCTGCCTCATTGCCCTCTGTGGAGCTTCACTAAGATACACAATCTGCTTCGCCTACCTCTAGGAACTCTTACCCAATGACCCCATACCTATAGGAGAAAGGAGGCTTGCATTCCTACTGGAACCAAAGCACAGTTTTTCCTTTTACAATGCAGGACTTTAGAATAGGCTTAGGCCCTATAGCATACATAGAACGTTCCAAGGATGAGGGAGTTCCATATATGCAGAACACTCTGTGAAGAAAAGTTGATTCAGCAAGGGACCAGAGTGTAGCTAGAGTCTCTTTGGACTTTTTAGATATAAGAAGGTGTCCGGGTGCATGTTCACCGGAAAAGAAGACTTGAATGCCTAAGCCTTGCGTTCCCATTTTAAATCTCTATCCACGCCAGCCTGAGATACCTAAATAACACTGTTTTGACTGGCCTCTATTCACTGTGGGCAGCCCTCTGGAAAGAAAAGGAGTTTCTCTAAGGAAACACGGTGCTTCCATAGCATGGGTGGGAGTTCCTCCTGTCATGCTCTAGAGCTACAGGGTAACTTGACGTGAGTCCTTGCCTCAAGCTAAGGCCTGAAAAGCCCTGCTGAAGCGAAAGCGCTTAGCATTTTCCATTATGTCGTATTGGAAGTTCTGCTTTACTTGAACGTTTCTTCACTCTACCAGACACTAGGCACCCTAGTGTAGGCACCCTCTTTCGTACAACTACAGTGAGTACCAGCAGTCTCCTTTACCCTTCTAAGAAACATCCAGACCTAGAAGCCTTTCCCAGTCACACTATGTATTCAGAGTTTAAGGCAACTCGCTGCACCCTTCCTTAGAAAGCTAGGTGGACTCAGCTCTTCAACAGCTCCAGGGATTCTGTTCTCTCACGACATACATGCCATTGAAGTCTGCCTCATTGCTCTCATTGGAGCTACACTAAGAAACACAATCTGCTTCGCCTTCTTCTAGGAACTCTTACCCAAGGACCCCATACCTACAGGAGAAAGGAGGCTTGCATTCCTACTGGAATCTAAGCAAAGTTTTTCCTGTTACACTGCAGGACTTTAGAATAGGTTCAGGCCCGAAGGGTTACATAGAGCGTTCCAAGAATGAGGGAGTTCGATACATGCAGAAAACCCTGTGAAGAAAAGTTGATTCAGCAAGGGACCAGGGTTTGGCTAGAGTCTCTATTGACTTGTTAGAAATCAGAAGGGTTTCGGCTGCATGTTAACCCGAGAAGGAGACCTGGTGGCACAAGCCTTGCTTTCCCATGTTAAATCTCTAAACATGCTTCCCTGAAGAATCCTAAATAACACTGTTTTTACCTGGCTTCTGGTCACTGTAGGCAGCCCTCTGGAAAGAAAAGGAGTTTTCTCTAAGGAAACACGGTGCTTCCATAGCATGGGTGGGAGCTCCTGCTGTCCTGCTCTAGAGCTACAGGGAAACTTGACGTGAGTGTTTGCCTCAAGCTAAGGCCTGAAAAGCCTTGCTGAAGCGAAAGCGCTTAGCAGTTTCCATTATGTCGTATTCGAAGTTCTGCTTTACTTGAATGTTTCTTCACTTACCAGACACAAGGCACCCTCGTGTAGGCACCCTTTTTCGTAGAAATACAGTGAGTACCAGCAGTCTTCTTTGCTCTTCTAAGAAACATCCAGACCTAGAAGCCTTTCCCAGTCACTCTATGTAATCAGAGTGTAGGGCAACTCGCTGCACCCTTCCTTAGGAAGCTAGGTGGACTCAGCTCTTCAACAGCTCCAGGGATTCTGTTCTCTCACGTCCTACATGCCATGGAAGTCTGCCTCATTGCCCTCTGTGGAGCTTCACTAAGATACACAATCTGCTTCGCCTACCTCTAGGAACTCTTACCCAATGACCCCATACCTACAGGAGAAAGGAGGCTTGCATTCCTACTGGAACCAAAGCACACTTTTTCCTTTTACACTGCAGGACTTTAGAATAGGCTTAGGCCCTATAGCATACATAGAACGTTCCAAGGATGAGGGAGTTCCATATATGCAGAACACTCTGTGAAGAAAAGGTGATTCAGCAAGGGACCAGGGTGTAGCTAGAGTCTCTTTGGACTTTTTAGATATAAGAAGGTGTCCGGGTGCATGTTCACCGGAAAAGAAGACTTGAATGCCTAAGCCTTGCGTTCCCATTTTAAATCTCTATCCACGCCAGCCTGAGATACCTAAATAAGACTGTTTTGACTGGCCTCTATTCACTGTGGGCAGCCCTCTGGAAAGAAAAGGAGTTTCTCTAAGGAAACACGGTGCTTCCATAGCATGGGTGGGAGTTCCTCCTGTCATGCTCTAGAGCTACAGGGTAACTTGACGTGAGTCCTTGCCTCAAGCTAAGGCCTGAAAAGCCCTGCTGAAGCGAAAGCGCTTAGCATTTTCCATTATGTCGTATTGGAAGTTCTGCTTTACTTGAACGTTTCTTCACTCTACCAGACACTAGGCACCCTAGTGTAGGCACCCTCTTTCGTACAACTACAGTGAGTACCAGCAGTCTCCTTTACCCTTCTAAGAAACATCCAGACCTAGAAGCCTTTCCCAGTCACACTATGTATTCAGAGTTTAAGGCAACTCGCTGCACCCTTCCTTAGAAAGCTAGGTGGACTCAGCTCTTCAACAGCTCCAGGGATTCTGTTCTCTCACGACATACATGCCATTGAAGTCTGCCTCATTGCTCTCATTGGAGCTACACTAAGAAACACAATCTGCTTCGCCTTCTTCTAGGAACTCTTACCCAAGGACCCCATACCTACAGGAGAAAGGAGGCTTGCATTCCTACTGGAATCTAAGCAAAGTTTTTCCTGTTACACTGCAGGACTTTAGAATAGGTTCAGGCCCGAAGGGTTACATAGAGCGTTCCAAGAATGAGGGAGTTCGATACATGCAGAAAACCCTGTGAAGAAAAGTTGATTCAGCAAGGGACCAGGGTTTGGCTAGAGTCTCTATTGACTTGTTAGAAATCAGAAGGGTTTCGGCTGCATGTTAACCCGAGAAGGAGACCTGGTGGCACAAGCCTTGCTTTCCCATGTTAAATCTCTAAACATGCTTCCCTGAAGAATCCTAAATAACACTGTTTTTACCTGGCTTCTGGTCACTGTAGGCAGCCCTCTGGAAAGAAAAGGAGTTTTCTCTAAGGAAACACGGTGCTTCCATAGCATGGGTGGGAGCTCCTGCTGTCCTGCTCTAGAGCTACAGGGAAACTTGACGTGAGTGTTTGCCTCAAGCTAAGGCCTGAAAAGCCTTGCTGAAGCGAAAGCGCTTAGCAGTTTCCATTATGTCGTATTCGAAGTTCTGCTTTACTTGAATGTTTCTTCACTTACCAGACACAAGGCACCCTCGTGTAGGCACCCTTTTTCGTAGAAATACAGTGAGTACCAGCAGTCTTCTTTGCTCTTCTAAGAAACATCCAGACCTAGAAGACTTTCCCAGTCACTCTATGTAATCAGAGTGTAGGGCAACTCGCTGCACCCTTCCTTAGGAAGCTAGGTGGACTCAGCTCTTCAACAGCTCCAGGGATTCTGTTCTCTCACGTCCTACATGCCATGGAAGTCTGCCTCATTGCCCTCTGTGGAGCTTCACTAAGATACACAATCTGCTTCGCCTACCTCTAGGAACTCTTACCCAATGACCCCATACCTACAGGAGAAAGGAGGCTTGCATTCCTACTGGAACCAAAGCACACTTTTTCCTTTTACACTGCAGGACTTTAGAATAGGCTTAGGCCCTATAGCATACATAGAACGTTCCAAGGATGAGGGAGTTCCATATATGCAGAACACTCTGTGAAGAAAAGTTGATTCAGCAAGGGACCAGGGTGTAGCTAGAGTCTCTTTGGACTTCTTAGATATAAGAAGGTGTCCGGGTGCATGTTCACCGGAAAAGAAGACTTGAATGCCTACGCCTTGCGTTCCTATTTTAAATCTCTATCCACGCCAGCCTGAGATACCTAAATAACACTGTTTTGACTGGCCTCTATTCACTGTGGGCAGCCCTCTGGAAAGAAAAGGAGTTTCTCTAAGGAAACACGGTGCCTCCATAGCATGGGTGGGAGTTTCTCCTGTCATGCTCTAGAGCTACAGGGTAACTTGATGTGAGTCCTTGCCTCAAGCTAAGGCCTGAAAAGCCCTGCTGAAGCGAAAGCGCTTAGCATTTTCCATTATGTCGTATTGTAAGTTCTGCTTTACTTGAACGTTTCTTCACTCTACCAGACACTAGGCACCCTAGTGTAGGCACCCTCTTTCGTACAACTACAGTGAGTACCAGCAGTCTCCTTTACCCTTTTAAGAAACATCCAGACCTAGAAGCCTTTCCCAGTCACACTATGTATTCAGAGTTTAAGGCAACTCGCTGCACCCTTCCTTAGAAAGCTAGGTGGACTCAGCTCTTCAACAGCTCCAGGGATTCTGTTCTCTCACGACATACATGCCATTGAAGTCTGCCTCATTGCTCTCATTGGAGCTACACTAAGAAACACAATCTGCTTCGCCTTCTTCTAGGAACTCTTACCCAAGGACCCCATACCTACAGGAGAAAGGAGGCTTGCATTCCTACTGGAATCTAAGCAAAGTTTTTCCTGTTACACTGCAGGACTTTAGAATAGGTTCAGGCCCGAAGGGTTACATAGAGCGTTCCAAGAATGAGGGAGTTCGATACATGCAGAAAACCCTGTGAAGAAAAGTTGATTCAGCAAGGGACCAGGGTTTGGCTAGAGTCTCTATTGACTTGTTAGAAATCAGAAGGGTTTCGGCTGCATGTTAACCCGAGAAGGAGACCTGGTGGCACAAGCCTTGCTTTCCCATGTTAAATCTCTAAACATGCTTCCCTGAAGAATCCTAAATAACACAGTTTTACCTGGCTTCTGGTCACTGTAGGCAGCCCTCTCGAAAGAAAAGGAGTTTTCTCTAAGGAAACACGGTGCTTCCATAGCATGGGTGGGAGCTCCTGCTGTCCTGCTCTAGAGCTACAGGGAAACTTGACGTGAGTGTTTGCCTCAAGCTAAGGCCTGAAAAGCCTTGCTGAAGCGAAAGCGCTTAGCAGTTTCCATTATGTCGTATTCGAAGTTCTGCTTTACTTGAATGTTTCTTCACTTACCAGACACAAGGCACCCTCGTGTAGGCACCCTTTTTCGTACAAATACAGTGAGTACCAGCAGTCTTCTTTGCTCTTCTAAGAAACATCCAGACCTAGAAGCCTTTCCCAGTCACTCTATGTAATCAGAGTGTAGGGCAACTCGCTGCACCCTTCCTTAGGAAGCTAGGTGGACTCAGCTCTTCAACAGCTCCAGGGATTCTGTTCTCTCACGTCCTACATGCCATGGAAGTCTGCCTCATTGCCCTCTGTGGAGCTTCACTAAGATACACAATCTGCTTCGCCTACCTCTAGGAACTCGTACCCAATGACCCCATACCTACAGGAGAAAGGAGGCTTGCATTCCTACTGGAACCAAAGCACACTTTTTCCTTTTACACTGCAGGACTTTAGAATAGGCTTAGGCCGTATAGCATACATAGAACGTTCCAAGGTTGAGGGAGTTCCATATATGCAGAACACTCTGTGAAGAAAAGTTGATTCAGCAAGGGACCAGGGTGTAGCTAGAGTCTCTTTGGACTTCTTAGATATAAGAAGGTGTCCGGGTGCATGTTCACCGGAAAAGAAGACTTGAATGCCTACGCCTTGCGTTCCTATTTTAAATCAATATCCACGCCAGCCTGAGATACCTAAATAACACTGTTTTGACTGGCCTCTATTCACTGTGGGCAGCCCTCTGGAAAGAAAAGGAGTTTCTCTAAGGAAACACGGTGCTTCCATAGCATGGGTGGGAGTTCCTCCTGTCATGCTCTAGAGCTACAGGGTAACTTGATGTGAGTCCTTGCCTCAAGCTAAGGCCTGAAAAGCCCTGCTGAAGCGAAAGCGCTTAGCATTTTCCATTATGTCGTATTGGAAGTTCTGCTTTACTTGAACGTTTCTTCACTCTACCAGACACTAGGCACCCTAGTGTAGGCACCCTCTTTCGTACAACTACAGTGAGTACCAGCAGTCTCCTTTACCCTTTTAAGAAACATCCAGACCTAGAAGCCTTTCCCAGTCACACTATGTATTCAGAGTTTAAGGCAACTCGCTGCACCCTTCCTTAGAAAGCTAGGTGGACTCAGCTCTTCAACAGCTCCAGGGATTCTGTTCTCTCACGACATACATGCCATTGAAGTCTGCCTCATTGCTCTCATTGGAGCTACACTAAGAAACACAATCTGCTTCGCCTTCTTCTAGGAACTCTTACCCAAGGACCCCATACCTACAGGAGAAAGGAGGCTTGCATTCCTACTGGAATCTAAGCAAAGTTTTTCCTGTTACACTGCAGGACTTTAGAATAGGTTTAGGCCCGAAGGGTTACATAGAGCTTTCCAAGAATGAGGGAGTTCGATACATGCAGAAAACCCTGTGAAGAAAAGTTGATTCAGCAAGGGACCAGGGTTTGGCTAGAGTCTCTATTGACTTGTTAGAAATCAGAAGGGTTTCGGCTGCATGTTAACCCGAGAAGGAGACCTGATGGCACAAGCCTTGCTTTCCCATGTTAAATCTCTAAACATGCTTCCCTGAAGAATCCTAAATAACACTGTTTTACCTGGCTTCTGGTCACTGTAGGCAGCCCTCTGGAAAGAAAAGGAGTTTTCTCTAAGGAAACACGGTGCTTCCATAGCATGGGTGGGAGCTCCTGCTGTCCTGCTCTAGAGCTACAGGGAAACTTGACGTGAGTGTTTGCCTCAAGCTAAGGCCTGAAAAGCCTTGCTGAAGCGAAAGCGCTTAGCAGTTTCCATTATGTCGTATTCGAAGTTCTGCTTTACTTGAATGTTTCTTCACTTACCAGACACAAGGCACCCTCGTGTAGGCACCCTTTTTCGTACAAATACAGTGAGTACCAGCAGTCTTCTTTGCTCTTCTAAGAAACATCCAGACCTAGAAGCCTTTCCCAGTCACTCTATGTAATCAGAGTGTAGGGCAACTCGCTGCACCCTTCCTTAGGAAGCTAGGTGGACTCAGCTCTTCAACAGCTCCAGGGATTCTGTTCTCTCACGTCCTACATGCCATGGAAGCCTGCCTCATTGCCCTCTGTGGAGCTTCACTAAGATACACAATCTGCTTCGCCTACCTCTAGGAACTCTTACCCAATGACCCCATACCTATAGGAGAAAGGAGGCTTGCATTCCTACTGGAACCAAAGCACAGTTTTTCCTTTTACACTGCAGGACTTTAGAATAGGCTTAGGCCCTATAGCATACATAGAACGTTCCAAGGATGAGGGAGTTCCATATATGCAGAACACTCTGTGAAGAAAAGTTGATTCAGCAAGGGACCAGAGTGTAGCTAGAGTCTCTTTGGACTTTTTAGATATAAGAAGGTGTCCGGGTGCATGTTCACCGGAAAAGAAGACTTGAATGCCTAAGCCTTGCGTTCCCATTTTAAATCTCTATCCACGCCAGCCTGAGATACCTAAATAACACTGTTTTGACTGGCCTCTATTCACTGTGGGCAGCCCTCTGGAAAGAAAAGGAGTTTCTCTAAGGAAACACGGTGCTTCCATAGCATGGGTGGGAGTTCCTCCTGTCATGCTCTAGAGCTACAGGGTAACTTGACGTGAGTCCTTGCCTCAAGCTAAGGCCTGAAAAGCCCTGCTGAAGCGAAAGCGCTTAGCATTTTCCATTATGTCGTATTGGAAGTTCTGCTTTACTTGAACGTTTCTTCACTCTACCAGACACTAGGCACCCTAGTGTAGGCACCCTCTTTCGTACAACTACAGTGAGTACCAGCAGTCTCCTTTACCCTTCTAAGAAACATCCAGACCTAGAAGCCTTTCCCAGTCACACTATGTATTCAGAGTTTAAGGCAACTCGCTGCACCCTTCCTTAGAAAGCTAGGTGGACTCAGCTCTTCAACAGCTCCAGGGATTCTGTTCTCTCACGACATACATGCCATTGAAGTCTGCCTCATTGCTCTCATTGGAGCTACACTAAGAAACACAATCTGCTTCGCCTTCTTCTAGGAACTCTTACCCAAGGACCCCATACCTACAGGAGAAAGGAGGCTTGCATTCCTACTGGAATCTAAGCAAAGTTTTTCCTGTTACACTGCAGGACTTTAGAATAGGTTCAGGCCCGAAGGGTTACATAGAGCGTTCCAAGAATGAGGGAGTTCGATACATGCAGAAAACCCTGTGAAGAAAAGTTGATTCAGCAAGGGACCAGGGTTTGGCTAGAGTCTCTATTGACTTGTTAGAAATCAGAAGGGTTTCGGCTGCATGTTAACCCGAGAAGGAGACCTGGTGGCACAAGCCTTGCTTTCCCATGTTAAATCTCTAAACATGCTTCCCTGAAGAATCCTAAATAACACTGTTTTTACCTGGCTTCTGGTCACTGTAGGCAGCCCTCTGGAAAGAAAAGGAGTTTTCTCTAAGGAAACACGGTGCTTCCATAGCATGGGTGGGAGCTCCTGCTGTCCTGCTCTAGAGCTACAGGGAAACTTGACGTGAGTGTTTGCCTCAAGCTAAGGCCTGAAAAGCCTTGCTGAAGCGAAAGCGCTTAGCAGTTTCCATTATGTCGTATTCGAAGTTCTGCTTTACTTGAATGTTTCTTCACTTACCAGACACAAGGCACCCTCGTGTAGGCACCCTTTTTCGTAGAAATACAGTGAGTACCAGCAGTCTTCTTTGCTCTTCTAAGAAACATCCAGACCTAGAAGCCTTTCCCAGTCACTCTATGTAATCAGAGTGTAGGGCAACTCGCTGCACCCTTCCTTAGGAAGCTAGGTGGACTCAGCTCTTCAACAGCTCCAGGGATTCTGTTCTCTCACGTCCTACATGCCATGGAAGTCTGCCTCATTGCCCTCTGTGGAGCTTCACTAAGATACACAATCTGCTTCGCCTACCTCTAGGAACTCTTACCCAATGACCCCATACCTACAGGAGAAAGGAGGCTTGCATTCCTACTGGAACCAAAGCACACTTTTTCCTTTTACACTGCAGGACTTTAGAATAGGCTTAGGCCCTATAGCATACATAGAACGTTCCAAGGATGAGGGAGTTCCATATATGCAGAACACTCTGTGAAGAAAAGGTGATTCAGCAAGGGACCAGGGTGTAGCTAGAGTCTCTTTGGACTTTTTAGATATAAGAAGGTGTCCGGGTGCATGTTCACCGGAAAAGAAGACTTGAATGCCTAAGCCTTGCGTTCCCATTTTAAATCTCTATCCACGCCAGCCTGAGATACCTAAATAACACTGTTTTGACTGGCCTCTATTCACTGTGGGCAGCCCTCTGGAAAGAAAAGGAGTTTCTCTAAGGAAACACGGTGCTTCCATAGCATGGGTGGGAGTTCCTCCTGTCATGCTCTAGAGCTACAGGGTAACTTGACGTGAGTCCTTGCCTCAAGCTAAGGCCTGAAAAGCCCTGCTGAAGCGAAAGCGCTTAGCATTTTCCATTATGTCGTATTGGAAGTTCTGCTTTACTTGAACGTTTCTTCACTCTACCAGACACTAGGCACCCTAGTGTAGGCACCCTCTTTCGTACAACTACAGTGAGTACCAGCAGTCTCCTTTACCCTTCTAAGAAACATCCAGACCTAGAAGCCTTTCCCAGTCACACTATGTATTCAGAGTTTAAGGCAACTCGCTGCACCCTTCCTTAGAAAGCTAGGTGGACTCAGCTCTTCAACAGCTCCAGGGATTCTGTTCTCTCACGACATACATGCCATTGAAGTCTGCCTCATTGCTCTCATTGGAGCTACACTAAGAAACACAATCTGCTTCGCCTTCTTCTAGGAACTCTTACCCAAGGACCCCATACCTACAGGAGAAAGGAGGCTTGCATTCCTACTGGAATCTAAGCAAAGTTTTTCCTGTTACACTGCAGGACTTTAGAATAGGTTCAGGCCCGAAGGGTTACATAGAGCGTTCCAAGAATGAGGGAGTTCGATACATGCAGAAAACCCTGTGAAGAAAAGTTGATTCAGCAAGGGACCAGGGTTTGGCTAGAGTCTCTATTGACTTGTTAGAAATCAGAAGGGTTTCGGCTGCATGTTAACCCGAGAAGGAGACCTGGTGGCACAAGCCTTGCTTTCCCATGTTAAATCTCTAAACATGCTTCCCTGAAGAATCCTAAATAACACTGTTTTTACCTGGCTTCTGGTCACTGTAGGCAGCCCTCTGGAAAGAAAAGGAGTTTTCTCTAAGGAAACACGGTGCTTCCATAGCATGGGTGGGAGCTCCTGCTGTCCTGCTCTAGAGCTACAGGGAAACTTGACGTGAGTGTTTGCCTCAAGCTAAGGCCTGAAAAGCCTTGCTGAAGCGAAAGCGCTTAGCAGTTTCCATTATGTCGTATTCGAAGTTCTGCTTTACTTGAATGTTTCTTCACTTACCAGACACAAGGCACCCTCGTGTAGGCACCCTTTTTCGTAGAAATACAGTGAGTACCAGCAGTCTTCTTTGCTCTTCTAAGAAACATCCAGACCTAGAAGCCTTTCCCAGTCACTCTATGTAATCAGAGTGTAGGGCAACTCGCTGCACCCTTCCTTAGGAAGCTAGGTGGACTCAGCTCTTCAACAGCTCCAGGGATTCTGTTCTCTCACGTCCTACATGCCATGGAAGTCTGCCTCATTGCCCTCTGTGGAGCTTCACTAAGATACACAATCTGCTTCGCCTACCTCTAGGAACTCTTACCCAATGACCCCATACCTACAGGAGAAAGGAGGCTTGCATTCCTACTGGAACCAAAGCACACTTTTTCCTTTTACACTGCAGGACTTTAGAATAGGCTTAGGCCCTATAGCATACATAGAACGTTCCAAGGATGAGGGAGTTCCATATATGCAGAACACTCTGTGAAGAAAAGGTGATTCAGCAAGGGACCAGGGTGTAGCTAGAGTCTCTTTGGACTTTTTAGATATAAGAAGGTGTCCGGGTGCATGTTCACCGGAAAAGAAGACTTGAATGCCTAAGCCTTGCGTTCCCATTTTAAATCTCTATCCACGCCAGCCTGAGATACCTAAATAACACTGTTTTGACTGGCCTCTATTCACTGTGGGCAGCCCTCTGGAAAGAAAAGGAGTTTCTCTAAGGAAACACGGTGCTTCCATAGCATGGGTGGGAGTTCCTCCTGTCATGCTCTAGAGCTACAGGGTAACTTGACGTGAGTCCTTGCCTCAAGCTAAGGCCTGAAAAGCCCTGCTGAAGCGAAAGCGCTTAGCATTTTCCATTATGTCGTATTGGAAGTTCTGCTTTACTTGAACGTTTCTTCACTCTACCAGACACTAGGCACCCTAGTGTAGGCACCCTCTTTCGTACAACTACAGTGAGTACCAGCAGTCTCCTTTACCCTTCTAAGAAACATCCAGACCTAGAAGCCTTTCCCAGTCACACTATGTATTCAGAGTTTAAGGCAACTCGCTGCACCCTTCCTTAGAAAGCTAGGTGGACTCAGCTCTTCAACAGCTCCAGGGATTCTGTTCTCTCACGACATACATGCCATTGAAGTCTGCCTCATTGCTCTCATTGGAGCTACACTAAGAAACACAATCTGCTTCGCCTTCTTCTAGGAACTCTTACCCAAGGACCCCATACCTACAGGAGAAAGGAGGCTTGCATTCCTACTGGAATCTAAGCAAAGTTTTTCCTGTTACACTGCAGGACTTTAGAATAGGTTCAGGCCCGAAGGGTTACATAGAGCGTTCCAAGAATGAGGGAGTTCGATACATGCAGAAAACCCTGTGAAGAAAAGTTGATTCAGCAAGGGACCAGGGTTTGGCTAGAGTCTCTATTGACTTGTTAGAAATCAGAAGGGTTTCGGCTGCATGTTAACCCGAGAAGGAGACCTGGTGGCACAAGCCTTGCTTTCCCATGTTAAATCTCTAAACATGCTTCCCTGAAGAATCCTAAATAACACTGTTTTTACCTGGCTTCTGGTCACTGTAGGCAGCCCTCTGGAAAGAAAAGGAGTTTTCTCTAAGGAAACACGGTGCTTCCATAGCATGGGTGGGAGCTCCTGCTGTCCTGCTCTAGAGCTACAGGGAAACTTGACGTGAGTGTTTGCCTCAAGCTAAGGCCTGAAAAGCCTTGCTGAAGCGAAAGCGCTTAGCAGTTTCCATTATGTCGTATTCGAAGTTCTGCTTTACTTGAATGTTTCTTCACTTACCAGACACAAGGCACCCTCGTGTAGGCACCCTTTTTCGTAGAAATACAGTGAGTACCAGCAGTCTTCTTTGCTCTTCTAAGAAACATCCAGACCTAGAAGCCTTTCCCAGTCACTCTATGTAATCAGAGTGTAGGGCAACTCGCTGCACCCTTCCTTAGGAAGCTAGGTGGACTCAGCTCTTCAACAGCTCCAAGGATTCTGTTCTCTCACATCCTACATGCCATGGAAGTCTGCCTCATTGCCCTCTGTGGAGCTTCACTAAGATACACAATCTGCTTCGCCTACCTCTAGGAACTCTTACCCAATGACCCCATACCTACAGGAGAAAGGAGGCTTGCATTCCTACTGGAACCAAAGCACACTTTTTCCTTTTACACTGCAGGACTTTAGAATAGGCTTAGGCCCTATAGCATACATAGAACGTTCCAAGGATGAGGGAGTTCCATATATGCAGAACACTCTGTGAAGAAAAGGTGATTCAGCAAGGGACCAGGGTGTAGCTAGAGTCTCTTTGGACTTTTTAGATATAAGAAGGTGTCCGGGTGCATGTTCACCGGAAAAGAAGACTTGAATGCCTAAGCCTTGCGTTCCCATTTTAAATCTCTATCCACGCCAGCCTGAGATACCTAAATAACACTGTTTTGACTGGCCTCTATTCACTGTGGGCAGCCCTCTGGAAAGAAAAGGAGTTTCAATAAGGAAACACGGTGCTTCCATAGCATGGGTGGGAGTTCCTCCTGTCATGCTCTAGAGCTACAGGGTAACTTGACGTGAGTCCTTGCCTCAAGCTAAGGCCTGAAAAGCCCTGCTGAAGCGAAAGCGCTTAGCATTTTCCATTATGTCGTATTGGAAGTTCTGCTTTACTTGAACGTTTCTTCACTCTACCAGACACTAGGCACCCTAGTGTAGGCACCCTCTTTCGTACAACTACAGTGAGTACCAGCAGTCTCCTTTACCCTTCTAAGAAACATCCAGACCTAGAAGCCTTTCCCAGTCACACTATGTATTCAGAGTTTAAGGCAACTCGCTGCACCCTTCCTTAGAAAGCTAGGTGGACTCAGCTCTTCAACAGCTCCAGGGATTCTGTTCTCTCACGACATACATGCCATTGAAGTCTGCCTCATTGCTCTCATTGGAGCTACACTAAGAAACACAATCTGCTTCGCCTTCTTCTAGGAACTCTTACCCAAGGACCCCATACCTACAGGAGAAAGGAGGCTTGCATTCCTACTGGAATCTAAGCAAAGTTTTTCCTGTTACACTGCAGGACTTTAGAATAGGTTCAGGCCCGAAGGGTTACATAGAGCGTTCCAAGAATGAGGGAGTTCGATACATGCAGAAAACCCTGTGAAGAAAAGTTGATTCAGCAAGGGACCAGGGTTTGGCTAGAGTCTCTATTGACTTGTTAGAAATCAGAAGGGTTTCGGCTGCATGTTAACCCGAGAAGGAGACCTGGTGGCACAAGCCTTGCTTTCCCATGTTAAATCTCTAAACATGCTTCCCTGAAGAATCCTAAATAACACTGTTTTTACCTGGCTTCTGGTCACTGTAGGCAGCCCTCTGGAAAGAAAAGGAGTTTTCTCTAAGGAAACACGGTGCTTCCATAGCATGGGTGGGAGCTCCTGCTGTCCTGCTCTAGAGCTACAGGGAAACTTGACGTGAGTGTTTGCCTCAAGCTAAGGCCTGAAAAGCCTTGCTGAAGCGAAAGCGCTTAGCAGTTTCCATTATGTCGTATTCGAAGTTCTGCTTTACTTGAATGTTTCTTCACTTACCAGACACAAGGCACCCTCGTGTAGGCACCCTTTTTCGTAGAAATACAGTGAGTACCAGCAGTCTTCTTTGCTCTTCTAAGAAACATCCAGACCTAGAAGCCTTTCCCAGTCACTCTATGTAATCAAGGTGTAGGGCAACTCGCTGCACCCTTCCTTAGGAAGCTAGGTGGACTCAGCTCTTCAACAGCTCCAGGGATTCTGTTCTCTCACGTCCTACATGCCATGGAAGTCTGCCTCATTGCCCTCTGTGGAGCTTCACTAAGATACACAATCTGCTTCGCCTACCTCTAGGAACTCTTACCCAATGACCCCATACCTACAGGAGAAAGGAGGCTTGCATTCCTACTGGAACCAAAGCACACTTTTTCCTTTTACACTGCAGGACTTTAGAATAGGCTTAGGCCCTATAGCATACATAGAACGTTCCAAGGATGAGGGAGTTCCATATATGCAGAACACTCTGTGAAGAAAAGGTGATTCAGCAAGGGACCAGGGTGTAGCTAGAGTCTCTTTGGACTTTTTAGATATAAGAAGGTGTCCGGGTGCATGTTCACCGGAAAAGAAGACTTGAATGCCTAAGCCTTGCGTTCCCATTTTAAATCTCTATCCACGCCAGCCTGAGATACCTAAATAACACTGTTTTGACTGGCCTCTATTCACTGTGGGCAGCCCTCTGGAAAGAAAAGGAGTTTCTCTAAGGAAACACGGTGCTTCCATAGCATGGGTGGGAGTTCCTCCTGTCATGCTCTAGAGCTACAGGGTAACTTGACGTGAGTCCTTGCCTCAAGCTAAGGCCTGAAAAGCCCTGCTGAAGCGAAAGCGCTTAGCATTTTCCATTATGTCGTATTGGAAGTTCTGCTTTACTTGAACGTTTCTTCACTCTACCAGACACTAGGCACCCTAGTGTAGGCACCCTCTTTCGTACAACTACAGTGAGTACCAGCAGTCTCCTTTACCCTTCTAAGAAACATCCAGACCTAGAAGCCTTTCCCAGTCACACTATGTATTCAGAGTTTAAGGCAACTCGCTGCACCCTTCCTTAGAAAGCTAGGTGGACTCAGCTCTTCAACAGCTCCAGGGATTCTGTTCTCTCACGACATACATGCCATTGAAGTCTGCCTCATTGCTCTCATTGGAGCTACACTAAGAAACACAATCTGCTTCGCCTTCTTCTAGGAACTCTTACCCAAGGACCCCATACCTACAGGAGAAAGGAGGCTTGCATTCCTACTGGAATCTAAGCAAAGTTTTTCCTGTTACACTGCAGGACTTTAGAATAGGTTCAGGCCCGAAGGGTTACATAGAGCGTTCCAAGAATGAGGGAGTTCGATACATGCAGAAAACCCTGTGAAGAAAAGTTGATTCAGCAAGGGACCAGGGTTTGGCTAGAGTCTCTATTGACTTGTTAGAAATCAGAAGGGTTTCGGCTGCATGTTAACCCGAGAAGGAGACCTGGTGGCACAAGCCTTGCTTTCCCATGTTAAATCTCTAAACATGCTTCCCTGAAGAATCCTAAATAACACTGTTTTTACCTGGCTTCTGGTCACTGTAGGCAGCCCTCTGGAAAGAAAAGGAGTTTTCTCTAAGGAAACACGGTGCTTCCATAGCATGGGTGGGAGCTCCTGCTGTCCTGCTCTAGAGCTACAGGGAAACTTGACGTGAGTGTTTGCCTCAAGCTAAGGCCTGAAAAGCCTTGCTGAAGCGAAAGCGCTTAGCAGTTTCCATTATGTCGTATTCGAAGTTCTGCTTTACTTGAATGTTTCTTCACTTACCAGACACAAGGCACCCTCGTGTAGGCACCCTTTTTCGTAGAAATACAGTGAGTACCAGCAGTCTTCTTTGCTCTTCTAAGAAACATCCAGACCTAGAAGCCTTTCCCAGTCACTCTATGTAATCAAGGTGTAGGGCAACTCGCTGCACCCTTCCTTAGGAAGCTAGGTGGACTCAGCTCTTCAACAGCTCCAGGGATTCTGTTCTCTCACGTCCTACATGCCATGGAAGTCTGCCTCATTGCCCTCTGTGGAGCTTCACTAAGATACACAATCTGCTTCGCCTACCTCTAGGAACTCTTACCCAATGACCCCATACCTACAGGAGAAAGGAGGCTTGCATTCCTACTGGAACCAAAGCACACTTTTTCCTTTTACACTGCAGGACTTTAGAATAGGCTTAGGCCCTATAGCATACATAGAACGTTCCAAGGATGAGGGAGTTCCATATATGCAGAACACTCTGTGAAGAAAAGGTGATTCAGCAAGGGACCAGGGTGTAGCTAGAGTCTCTTTGGACTTTTTAGATATAAGAAGGTGTCCGGGTGCATGTTCACCGGAAAAGAAGACTTGAATGCCTAAGCCTTGCGTTCCCATTTTAAATCTCTATCCACGCCAGCCTGAGATACCTAAATAACACTGTTTTGACTGGCCTCTATTCACTGTGGGCAGCCCTCTGGAAAGAAAAGGAGTTTCTCTAAGGAAACACGGTGCTTCCATAGCATGGGTGGGAGTTCCTCCTGTCATGCTCTAGAGCTACAGGGTAACTTGACGTGAGTCCTTGCCTCAAGCTAAGGCCTGAAAAGCCCTGCTGAAGCGAAAGCGCTTAGCATTTTCCATTATGTCGTATTGGAAGTTCTGCTTTACTTGAACGTTTCTTCACTCTACCAGACACTAGGCACCCTAGTGTAGGCACCCTCTTTCGTACAACTACAGTGAGTACCAGCAGTCTCCTTTACCCTTCTAAGAAACATCCAGACCTAGAAGCCTTTCCCAGTCACACTATGTATTCAGAGTTTAAGGCAACTCGCTGCACCCTTCCTTAGAAAGCTAGGTGGACTCAGCTCTTCAACAGCTCCAGGGATTCTGTTCTCTCACGACATACATGCCATTGAAGTCTGCCTCATTGCTCTCATTGGAGCTACACTAAGAAACACAATCTGCTTCGCCTTCTTCTAGGAACTCTTACCCAAGGACCCCATACCTACAGGAGAAAGGAGGCTTGCATTCCTACTGGAATCTAAGCAAAGTTTTTCCTGTTACACTGCAGGACTTTAGAATAGGTTCAGGCCCGAAGGGTTACATAGAGCGTTCCAAGAATGAGGGAGTTCGATACATGCAGAAAACCCTGTGAAGAAAAGTTGATTCAGCAAGGGACCAGGGTTTGGCTAGAGTCTCTATTGACTTGTTAGAAATCAGAAGGGTTTCGGCTGCATGTTAACCCGAGAAGGAGACCTGGTGGCACAAGCCTTGCTTTCCCATGTTAAATCTCTAAACATGCTTCCCTGAAGAATCCTAAATAACACTGTTTTTACCTGGCTTCTGGTCACTGTAGGCAGCCCTCTGGAAAGAAAAGGAGTTTTCTCTAAGGAAACACGGTGCTTCCATAGCATGGGTGGGAGCTCCTGCTGTCCTGCTCTAGAGCTACAGGGAAACTTGACGTGAGTGTTTGCCTCAAGCTAAGGCCTGAAAAGCCTTGCTGAAGCGAAAGCGCTTAGCAGTTTCCATTATGTCGTATTCGAAGTTCTGCTTTACTTGAATGTTTCTTCACTTACCAGACACAAGGCACCCTCGTGTAGGCACCCTTTTTCGTAGAAATACAGTGAGTACCAGCAGTCTTCTTTGCTCTTCTAAGAAACATCCAGACCTAGAAGCCTTTCCCAGTCACTCTATGTAATCAGAGTGTAGGGCAACTCGCTGCACCCTTCCTTAGGAAGCTAGGTGGACTCAGCTCTTCAACAGCTCCAGGGATTCTGTTCTCTCACGTCCTACATGCCATGGAAGTCTGCCTCATTGCCCTCTGTGGAGCTTCACTAAGATACACAATCTGCTTCGCCTATCTCTAGGAACTCTTACCCAATGACCCCATACCTACAGGAGAAAGGAGGCTTGCATTCCTACTGGAACCAAAGCACAGTTTTTCCTTTTACACTGCAGGACTTTAGAATAGGCTTAGGCCCTATAGCATACATAGAACGTTCCAAGGATGAGGGAGTTCCATATATGCAGAACACTCTGTGAAGAAAAGGTGATTCAGCAAGGGACCAGGGTGTAGCTAGAGTCTCTTTGGACTTCTTAGATATAAGAAGGTGTCCGGGTGCATGTTCACTGGAAAAGAAGACTTGAATGCCTAAGCCTTGCGTTCCTATTTTAAATCTCTATCCACGCCAGCCTGAGATACCTAAATAACACTGTTTTGACTGGCCTCTATTCACTGTGGGCAGCCCTCTGGAAAGAAAAGGAGTTTCTCTAAGGAAACACGGTGCTTCCATAGCATGGGTGGGAGTTCCTCCTGTCATGCTCTAGAGCTACAGGGTAACTTGATGTGAGTCCTTGCCTCAAGCTAAGGCCTGAAAAGCCCTGCTGAAGCGAAAGCGCTTAGCATTTTCCATTATGTCGTATTGGAAGTTCTGCTTTACTTGAACGTTTCTTCACTCTACCAGACACTAGGCACCCTAGTGTAGGCACCCTCTTTCGTACAACTACAGTGAGTACCAGCAGTCTCCTTTACCCTTTTAAGAAACATCCAGACCTAGAAGCCTTTCCCAGTCACACTATGTATTCAGAGTTTAAGGCAACTCGCTGCACCCTTCCTTAGAAAGCTAGGTGGACTCAGCTCTTCAACAGCTCCAGGGATTCTGTTCTCTCACGACATACATGCCATTGAAGTCTGCCTCATTGCTCTCATTGGAGCTACACTAAGAAACACAATCTGCTTCGCCTTCTTCTAGGAACTCTTACCCAAGGACCCCATACCTACAGGAGAAAGGAGGCTTGCATTCCTACTGGAATCTAAGCAAAGTTTTTCCTGTTACACTGCAGGACTTTAGAATAGGTTCAGGCCCGAAGGGTTACATAGAGCGTTCCAAGAATGAGGGAGTTCGATACATGCAGAAAACCCTGTGAAGAAAAGTTGATTCAGCAAGGGACCAGGGTTTGGCTAGAGTCTCTATTGACTTGTTAGAAATCAGAAGGGTTTCGGCTGCATGTTAACCCGAGAAGGAGACCTGGTGGCACAAGCCTTGCTTTCCCATGTTAAATCTCTAAACATGCTTCCCTGAAGAATCCTAAATAACACTGTTTTTACCTGGCTTCTGGTCACTGTAGGCAGCCCTCTGGAAAGAAAAGGAGTTTTCTCTAAGGAAACACGGTGCTTCCATAGCATGGGTGGGAGCTCCTGCTGTCCTGCTCTAGAGCTACAGGGAAACTTGACGTGAGTGTTTGCCTCAAGCTAAGGCCTGAAAAGCCTTGCTGAAGCGAAAGCGCTTAGCAGTTTCCATTATGTCGTATTCGAAGTTCTGCTTTACTTGAATGTTTCTTCACTTACCAGACACAAGGCACCCTCGTGTAGGCACCCTTTTTCGTAGAAATACAGTGAGTACCAGCAGTCTTCTTTGCTCTTCTAAGAAACATCCAGACCTAGAAGCCTTTCCCAGTCACTCTATGTAATCAGAGTGTAGGGCAACTCGCTGCACCCTTCCTTAGGAAGCTAGGTGGACTCAGCTCTTCAACAGCTCCAGGGATTCTGTTCTCTCACGTCCTACATGCCATGGAAGTCTGCCTCATTGCCCTCTGTGGAGCTTCACTAAGATACACAATCTGCTTCGCCTACCTCTAGGAACTCTTACCCAATGACCCCATACCTACAGGAGAAAGGAGGCTTGCATTCCTACTGGAACCAAAGCACACTTTTTCCTTTTACACTGCAGGACTTTAGAATAGGCTTAGGCCCTATAGCATACATAGAACGTTCCAAGGATGAGGGAGTTCCATATATGCAGAACACTCTGTGAAGAAAAGGTGATTCAGCAAGGGACCAGGGTGTAGCTAGAGTCTCTTTGGACTTCTTAGATATAAGAACGTGTCCGGGTGCATGTTCACCGGAAAAGAAGACTTGAATGCCTAAGCCTTGCGTTCCCATTTTAAATCTCTATCCACGCCAGCCTGAGATACCTAAATAACACTGTTTTGACTGGCCTCTATTCACTGTGGGCAGCCCTCTGGAAAGAAAAGGAGTTTCTCTAAGGAAACACGGTGCTTCCATAGCATGGGTGGGAGTTCCTCCTGTCATGCTCTAGAGCTACAGGGTAACTTGACGTGAGTCCTTGCCTCCAGCTAAGGCCTGAAAAGCCCTGCTGAAGCGAAAGCGCTTAGCATTTTCCATTATGTCGTATTGGAAGTTCTGCTTTACTTGAACGTTTCTTCACTCTACCAGACACTAGGCACCCTAGTGTAGGCACCCTTTTTCGTACAACTACAGTGAGTACCAGCAGTCTCCTTTACCCTTCTAAGAAACATCCAGACCTAGAAGCCTTTCCCAGTCACACTATGTATTCAGAGTTTAAGGCAACTCGCTGCACCCTTCCTTAGAAAGCTAGGTGGACTCAGCTCTTCAACAGCTCCAGGGATTCTGTTCTCTCACGACCTACATGCCATTGAAGTCTGCCTCATTGCTCTCATTGGAGCTACACTAAGAAACACAATCTGCTTCGCCTTCTTCTAGGAACTCTTACCCAAGGACCCCATACCTACAGGAGAAAGGAGGCTTGCATTCCTACTGGAATCTAAGCAAAGTTTTTCCTGTTACACTGCAGGACTTTAGAATAGGTTTAGGCCCGAAGGGTTACATAGAGTGTTCCAAGAATGAGGGAGTTCGATACATGCAGAAAACCCTGTGAAGAAAAGTTGATTCAGCAAGGGACCAGGGTTTGGCTAGAGTCTCTATTGACTTGTTAGAAATCAGAAGGGTTTCGGCTGCATGTTAACCCGAGAAGGAGACCTGGTGGCACAAGCCTTGCTTTCCCATGTTAAATCTCTAAACATGCTTCCCTGAAGAATCCTAAATAACACTGTTTTTACCTGGCTTCTGGTCACTGTAGGCAGCCCTCTGGAAAGAAAAGGAGTTTTCTCTAAGGAAACACGGTGCTTCCATAGCATGGGTGGGAGCTCCTGCTGTCCTGCTCTAGAGCTACAGGGAAACTTGACGTGAGTGTTTGCCTCAAGCTAAGGCCTGAAAAGCCTTGCTGAAGCGAAAGCGCTTAGCAGTTTCCATTATGTCGTATTCGAAGTTCTGCTTTACTTGAATGTTTCTTCACTTACCAGACACAAGGCACCCTCGTGTAGGCACCCTTTTTCGTAGAAATACAGTGAGTACCAGCAGTCTTCTTTGCTCTTCTAAGAAACATCCAGACCTAGAAGCCTTTCCCAGTCACTCTATGTAATCAGAGTGTAGGGCAACTCGCTGCACCCTTCCTTAGGAAGCTAGGTGGACTCAGCTCTTCAACAGCTCCAGGGATTCTGTTCTCTCACGTCCTACATGCCATGGAAGTCTGCCTCATTGCCCTCTGTGGAGCTTCACTAAGATACACAATCTGCTTCGCCTACCTCTAGGAACTCTTACCCAATGACCCCATACCTACAGGAGAAAGGAGGCTTGCATTCCTACTGGAACCAAAGCACACTTTTTCCTTTTACACTGCAGGACTTTAGAATAGGCTTAGGCCCTATAGCATACATAGAACGTTCCAAGGATGAGGGAGTTCCATATATGCAGAACACTCTGTGAAGAAAAGGTGATTCAGCAAGGGACCAGGGTGTAGCTAGAGTCTCTTTGGACTTTTTAGATATAAGAAGGTGTCCGGGTGCATGTTCACCGGAAAAGAAGACTTGAATGCCTAAGCCTTGCGTTCCCATTTTAAATCTCTATCCACGCCAGCCTGAGATACCTAAATAACACTGTTTTGACTGGCCTCTATTCACTGTGGGCAGCCCTCTGGAAAGAAAAGGAGTTTCTCTAAGGAAACACGGTGCTTCCATAGCATGGGTGGGAGTTCCTCCTGTCATGCTCTAGAGCTACAGGGTAACTTGACGTGAGTCCTTGCCTCAAGCTAAGGCCTGAAAAGCCCTGCTGAAGCGAAAGCGCTTAGCATTTTCCATTATGTCGTATTGGAAGTTCTGCTTTACTTGAACGTTTCTTCACTCTACCAGACACTAGGCACCCTAGTGTAGGCACCCTCTTTCGTACAACTACAGTGAGTACCAGCAGTCTCCTTTACCCTTCTAAGAAACATCCAGACCTAGAAGCCTTTCCCAGTCACACTATGTATTCAGAGTTTAAGGCAACTCGCTGCACCCTTCCTTAGAAAGCTAGGTGGACTCAGCTCTTCAACAGCTCCAGGGATTCTGTTCTCTCACGACATACATGCCATTGAAGTCTGCCTCATTGCTCTCATTGGAGCTACACTAAGAAACACAATCTGCTTCGCCTTCTTCTAGGAACTCTTACCCAAGGACCCCATACCTACAGGAGAAAGGAGGCTTGCATTCCTACTGGAATCTAAGCAAAGTTTTTCCTGTTACACTGCAGGACTTTAGAATAGGTTCAGGCCCGAAGGGTTACATAGAGCGTTCCAAGAATGAGGGAGTTCGATACATGCAGAAAACCCTGTGAAGAAAAGTTGATTCAGCAAGGGACCAGGGTTTGGCTAGAGTCTCTATTGACTTGTTAGAAATCAGAAGGGTTTCGGCTGCATGTTAACCCGAGAAGGAGACCTGGTGGCACAAGCCTTGCTTTCCCATGTTAAATCTCTAAACATGCTTCCCTGAAGAATCCTAAATAACACTGTTTTTACCTGGCTTCTGGTCACTGTAGGCAGCCCTCTGGAAAGAAAAGGAGTTTTCTCTAAGGAAACACGGTGCTTCCATAGCATGGGTGGGAGCTCCTGCTGTCCTGCTCTAGAGCTACAGGGAAACGACGTGAGTGTTTGCCTCAAGCTAAGGCCTGAAAAGCCTTGCTGAAGCGAAAGCGCTTAGCAGTTTCCATTATGTCGTATTCGAAGTTCTGCTTTACTTGAATGTTTCTTCACTTACCAGACACAAGGCACCCTCGTGTAGGCACCCTTTTTCGTAGAAATACAGTGAGTACCAGCAGTCTTCTTTGCTCTTCTAAGAAACATCCAGACCTAGAAGCCTTTCCCAGTCACTCTATGTAATCAGAGTGTAGGGCAACTCGCTGCACCCTTCCTTAGGAAGCTAGGTGGACTCAGCTCTTCAACAGCTCCAGGGATTCTGTTCTCTCACGTCCTACATGCCATGGAAGTCTGCCTCATTGCCCTCTGTGGAGCTTCACTAAGATACACAATCTGCTTCGCCTATCTCTAGGAACTCTTACCCAATGACCCCATACCTACAGGAGAAAGGAGGCTTGCATTCCTACTGGAACCAAAGCACAGTTTTTCCTTTTACACTGCAGGACTTTAGAATAGGCTTAGGCCCTATAGCATACATAGAACGTTCCAAGGATGAGGGAGTTCCATATATGCAGAACACTCTGTGAAGAAAAGGTGATTCAGCAAGGGACCAGGGTGTAGCTAGAGTCTCTTTGGACTTTTTAGATATAAGAAGGTGTCCTGGTCATGTTCACCGGAAAAGAAGACCTGAATGCCTAAGCCTTCCGTTCCCATTTTAAATCTGTATCCAGGCTGCCTTGAGATACCTAAATAACACTGTTTTTGACAGTCCTCTATTCACTGTTGGCTGCCCTCTGGAAAGAAAAGGAGTTTCTCTAAGGAAACACGGTGCTTCCATAGCATGGGTGGAGCTCGTGCTTTCCTGCTCTAGAGCTACAGGGAAACTTGACGTGAGTCTTTGCCTCAAGCTAAGGCCTGTAAAGCGCTGCTGAAGCGAAAGCGCTTTGCAGTTTCCATTATGTCGTATTGGAAGTTCTGCTTTACTTGAACGTTTCTTCACTCTACCAGACACTAGGCACCCTAGTGTAGGCACCCTCTTTCGTACAACTACAGTGAGTACCAGCAGTCTCCTTTACCCTTCTAAGAAACATCCAGACCTAGAAGCCTTTCCCAGTCACACTATGTATTCAGAGTTTAAGGCAACTCGCTGCACCCTTCCTTAGAAAGCTAGGTGGACTCAGCTCTTCAACAGCTCCAGGGATTCTGTTTTCTCACGACCTACATGTCATTGAAGTCTGCCTCATTGCTCTCATTGGAGCTACACTAAGAAACACAATCTGCTTCGCCTTCTTCTAGGAACTCTTACCCAAGGACCCCATACCTACAGGAGAAAGGAGGCTTGCATTCCTACTGGAATCTAAGCAAAGTTTTTCCTGTTACACTGCAGGACTTTAGAATAGGTTTAGGCCCGAAGGGTTACATAGAGCGTTCCAAGAATGAGGGAGTTCGATACATGCAGAAAACCCTGTGAAGAAAAGTTGATTCAGCAAGGGACCAGGGTTTGGCTAGAGTCTCTATTGACTTGTTAGAAATCAGAAGGGTTTCGGCTGCATGTTAACCCGAGAAGGAGACCTGATGGCACAAGCCTTGCTTTCCCATGTTAAATCTCTAAACATGCTTCCCTGAAGAATCCTAAATAACACTGTTTTTACCTGGCTTCTGGTCACTGTAGGCAGCCCTCTGGAAAGAAAAGGAGTTTTCTCTAAGGAAACACGGTGCTTCCATAGCATGGGTGGGAGCTCCTGCTGTCCTGCTCTAGAGCTACAGGGAAACTTGACGTGAGTCCTTGCCTCAAGCTAAGGCCTGAAAAGCCTTGCTGAAGCGAAAGCGCTTAGCAGTTTCCATTATGTCGTATTCCAAGTTCTGCTTTACTTGAATGTTTCTTCACTTACCAGACACAAGGCACCCTCGTGTAGGCACCCTTTTTCGTAGAAATACAGTGAGTACCAGCAGTCTTCTTTGCTCTTCTAAGAAACATCCAGACCTAGAAGCCTTTCCCAGTCACTCTATGTAATCAGAGTGTAGGGCAACTCGCTGCACCCTTCCTTAGGAAGCTAGGTGGACTCAGCTCTTCAACAGCTCCAGGGATTCTGTTCTCTCACGTCCTACATGCCATGGAAGTCTGCCTCATTGCCCTCTGTGGAGCTTCACTAAGATACACAATCTGCTTCGCCTACCTCTAGGAACTCTTACCCAATGACCCCATACCTACAGGAGAAAGGAGGCTTGCATTCCTACTGGAACCAAAACACACTTTTTCCTTTTACACTGCAGGACTTTAGAATAGGCTTAGGCCCTATAGCATACATAGAACGTTCCAAGGATGAGGGAGTTCCATATATGCAGAACACTCTGTGAAGAAAAGGTGATTCAGCAAGGGACCAGGGTGTAGCTAGAGTCTCTTTGGACTTTTTAGATATAAGAAGGTGTCCGGGTGCATGTTCACCGGAAAAGAAGACTTGAATGCCTAAGCCTTGCGTTCCCATTTTAAATCTCTATCCACGCCAGCCTGAGATACCTAAATAACACTGTTTTGACTGGCCTCTATTCACTGTGGGCAGCCCTCTGGAAAGAAAAGGAGTTTCTCTAAGGAAACACGGTGCTTCCATAGCATGGGTGGGAGTTCCTCCTGTCATGCTCTAGAGCTACAGGGTAACTTGACGTGAGTCCTTGCCTCCAGCTAAGGCCTGAAAAGCCCTGCTGAAGCAAAAGCGCTTAGCATTTTCCATTATGTCGTATTGGAAGTTCTGCTTTACTTGAACGTTTCTTCACTCTACCAGACACTAGGCACCCTAGTGTAGGCACCCTTTTTCGTACAACTACAGTGAGTACCAGCAGTCTCCTTTACCCTTCTAAGAAACATCCAGACCTAGAAGCCTTTCCCAGTCACACTATGTATTCAGAGTTTAAGGCAACTCGCTGCACCCTTCCTTAGAAAGCTAGGTGGACTCAGCTCTTCAACAGCTCCAGGGATTCTGTTCTCTCACGACCTACATGCCATTGAAGTCTGCCTCATTGCTCTCATTGGAGCTACACTAAGAAACACAATCTGCTTCGCCTTCTTCTAGGAACTCTTACCCAAGGACCCCATACCTACAGGAGAAAGGAGGCTTGCATTCCTACTGGAATCTAAGCAAAGTTTTTCCTGTTACACTGCAGGACTTTAGAATAGGTTTAGGCCCGAAGGGTTACATAGAGTGTTCCAAGAATGAGGGAGTTCGATACATGCAGAAAACCCTGTGAAGAAAAGTTGATTCAGCAAGGGACCAGGGTTTGGCTAGAGTCTCTATTGACTTGTTAGAAATCAGAAGGGTTTCGGCTGCATGTTAACCCGAGAAGGAGACCTGGTGGCACAAGCCTTGCTTTCCCATGTTAAATCTCTAAACATGCTTCCCTGAAGAATCCTAAATAACACTGTTTTTACCTGGCTTCTGGTCACTGTAGGCAGCCCTCTGGAAAGAAAAGGAGTTTTCTCTAAGGAAACACGGTGCTTCCATAGCATGGGTGGGAGCTCCTGCTGTCCTGCTCTAGAGCTACAGGGAAACTTGACGTGAGTGTTTGCCTCAAGCTAAGGCCTGAAAAGCCTTGCTGAAGCTAAAGCGCTTAGCAGTTTCCATTATGTCGTATTCCAAGTTCTGCTTTACTTGAATGTTTCTTCACTTACCAGACACAAGGCACCCTCGTGTAGGCACCCTTTTTCGTAGAAATACAGTGAGTACCAGCAGTCTTCTTTGCTCTTCTAAGAAACATCCAGACCTAGAAGCCTTTCCCAGTCACTCTATGTAATCAGAGTGTAGGGCAACTCGCTGCACCCTTCCTTAGGAAGCTAGGTGGACTCAGCTCTTCAACAGCTCCAGGGATTCTGTTCTCTCACGTCCTACATGCCATGGAAGTCTGCCTCATTGCCCTCTGTGGAGCTTCACTAAGATACACAATCTGCTTCGCCTACCTCTAGGAACTCTTACCCAATGACCCCATACCTACAGGAGAAAGGAGGCTTGCATTCCTACTGGAACCAAAGCACAGTTTTTCCTTTTACACTGCAGGACTTTAGAATAGGCTTAGGCCCTATAGCATACATAGAACGTTCCAAGGATGAGGGAGTTCCATATATGCAGAACACTCTGTGAAGAAAAGTTGATTCAGCAAGGGACCAGGGTGTAGCTAGAGTCTCTTTGGACTTCTTAGATATAAGAAGGTGTCCGGGTGCATGTTCACTGGAAAAGAAGACTTGAATGCCTAAGCCTTGCGTTCCTATTTTAAATCTCTATCCACGCCAGCCTGAGATACCTAAATAACACTGTTTTGACTGGCCTCTATTCACTGTGGGCAGCCCTCTGGAAAGAAAAGGAGTTTCTCTAAGGAAACACGGTGCTTCCATAGCATGGGTGGGAGTTCCTCCTGTCATGCTCTAGAGCTACAGGGTAACTTGACGTGAGTCCTTGCCTCCAGCTAAGGCCTGAAAAGCCCTGCTGAAGCGAAAGCGCTTAGCATTTTCCATTATGTCGTATTGGAAGTTCTGCTTTACTTGAACGTTTCTTCACTCTACCAGACACTAGGCACCCTAGTGTAGGCACCCTTTTTCGTACATCTACAGTGAGTACCAGCAGTCTCCTTTACCCTTCTAAGAAACATCCAGACCTAGAAGCCTTTCCCAGTCACACTATGTATTCAGAGTTTAAGGCAACTCGCTGCACCCTTCCTTAGAAAGCTAGGTGGACTCAGCTCTTCAACAGCTCCAGGGATTCTGTTCTCTCACGACCTACATGCCATTGAAGTCTGCCTCATTGCTCTCATTGGAGCTACACTAAGAAACACAATCTGCTTCGCCTTCTTCTAGGAACTCTTACCCAAGGACCCCATACCTACAGGAGAAAGGAGGCTTGCATTCCTACTGGAATCTAAGCAAAGTTTTTCCTGTTACACTGCAGGACTTTAGAATAGGTTTAGGCCCGAAGGGTTACATAGAGTGTTCCAAGAATGAGGGAGTTCGATACATGCAGAAAACCCTGTGAAGAAAAGTTGATTCAGCAAGGGACCAGGGTTTGGCTAGAGTCTCTATTGACTTGTTAGAAATCAGAAGGGTTTCGGCTGCATGTTAACCCGAGAAGGAGACCTGGTGGCACAAGCCTTGCTTTCCCATGTTAAATCTCTAAACATGCTTCCCTGAAGAATCCTAAATAACACTGTTTTTACCTGGCTTCTGGTCACTGTAGGCAGCCCTCTGGAAAGAAAAGGAGTTTTCTCTAAGGAAACACGGTGCTTCCATAGCATGGGTGGGAGCTCCTGCTGTCCTGCTCTAGAGCTACAGGGAAACTTGACGTGAGTGTTTGCCTCAAGCTAAGGCCTGAAAAGCCTTGCTGAAGCTAAAGCGCTTAGCAGTTTCCATTATGTCGTATTCGAAGTTCTGCTTTACTTGAATGTTTCTTCACTTACCAGACACAAGGCACCCTCGTGTAGGCACCCTTTTTCGTAGAAATACAGTGAGTACCAGCAGTCTTCTTTGCTCTTCTAAGAAACATCCAGACCTAGAAGCCTTTCCCAGTCACTCTATGTAATCAGAGTGTAGGGCAACTCGCTGCACCCTTCCTTAGGAAGCTAGGTGGACTCAGCTCTTCAACAGCTCCAGGGATTCTGTTCTCTCACGTCCTACATGCCATGGAAGTCTGCCTCATTGCCCTCTGTGGAGCTTCACTAAGATACACAATCTGCTTCGCCTACCTCTAGGAACTCTTACCCAATGACCCCATACCTACAGGAGAAAGGAGGCTTGCATTCCTACTGGAACCAAAGCACAGTTTTTCCTTTTACACTGCAGGACTTTAGAATAGGCTTAGGCCCTATAGCATACATAGAACGTTCCAAGGATGAGGGAGTTCCATATATGCAGAACACTCTGTGAAGAAAAGGTGATTCAGCAAGGGACCAGGGTGTAGCTAGAGTCTCTTTGGACTTTTTAGATATAAGAAGGTGTCCGGGTGCATGTTCACCGGAAAAGAAGACTTGAATGCCTAAGCCTTGCGTTCCCATTTTAAATATCCACGCCAGCCTGAGATACCTAAATAACACTGTTTTGACTGGCCTCTATTCACTGTGGGCAGCCCTCTGGAAAGAAAAGGAGTTTCTCTAAGGAAACACGGTGCTTCCATAGCATGGGTGGGAGTTCCTCCTGTCATGCTCTAGAGCTACAGGGTAACTTGACGTGAGTCCTTGCCTCCAGCTAAGGCCTGAAAAGCCCTGCTGAAGCGAAAGCGCTTAGCATTTTCCATTATGTCGTATTGGAAGTTCTGCTTTACTTGAACGTTTCTTCACTCTACCAGACACTAGGCACCCTAGTGTAGGCACCCTTTTTCGTACAACTACAGTGAGTACCAGCAGTCTCCTTTACCCTTCTAAGAAACATCCAGACCTAGAAGCCTTTCCCAGTCACACTATGTATTCAGAGTTTAAGGCAACTCGCTGCACCCTTCCTTAGAAAGCTAGGTGGACTCAGCTCTTCAACAGCTCCAGGGATTCTGTTCTCTCACGACCTACATGCCATTGAAGTCTGCCTCATTGCTCTCATTGGAGCTACACTAAGAAACACAATCTGCTTCGCCTTCTTCTAGGAACTCTTACCCAAGGACCCCATACCTACAGGAGAAAGGAGGCTTGCATTCCTACTGGAATCTAAGCAAAGTTTTTCCTGTTACACTGCAGGACTTTAGAATAGGTTTAGGCCCGAAGGGTTACATAGAGTGTTCCAAGAATGAGGGAGTTCGATACATGCAGAAAACCCTGTGAAGAAAAGTTGATTCAGCAAGGGACCAGGGTTTGGCTAGAGTCTCTATTGACTTGTTAGAAATCAGAAGGGTTTCGGCTGCATGTTAACCCGAGAAGGAGACCTGGTGGCACAAGCCTTGCTTTCCCATGTTAAATCTCTAAACATGCTTCCCTGAAGAATCCTAAATAACACTGTTTTTACCTGGCTTCTGGTCACTGTAGGCAGCCCTCTCGAAAGAAAAGGAGTTTTCTCTAAGGAAACACGGTGCTTCCATAGCATGGGTGGGAGCTCCTGCTGTCCTGCTCTAGAGCTACAGGGAAACTTGACGTGAGTGTTTGCCTCAAGCTAAGGCCTGAAAAGCCTTGCTGAAGCTAAAGCGCTTAGCAGTTTCCATTATGTCGTATTCCAAGTTCTGCTTTACTTGAATGTTTCTTCACTTACCAGACACAAGGCACCCTCGTGTAGGCACCCTTTTTCGTAGAAATACAGTGAGTACCAGCAGTCTTCTTTGCTCTTCTAAGAAACATCCAGACCTAGAAGCCTTTCCCAGTCACTCTATGTAATCAGAGTGTAGGGCAACTCGCTGCACCCTTCCTTAGGAAGCTAGGTGGACTCAGCTCTTCAACAGCTCCAGGGATTCTGTTCTCTCACGTCCTACATGCCATGGAAGTCTGCCTCATTGCTCTCTGTGGAGCTTCACTAAGATACACAATTTGCTTCGCCTACCTCTAGGAACTCTTACCCAATGACCCCATACCTACAGGAGAAAGGAGGCTTGCATTCCTACTGGAACCAAAGCACAGTTTTTCCTTTTACACTGCAGGACTTTAGAATAGGCTTAGGCCCTATAGCATACATAGAACGTTCCAAGGATGAGGGAGTTCCATATATGCAGAACACTCTGTGAAGAAAAGGTGATTCAGCAAGGGACCAGGGTGTAGCTAGAGTCTCTTTGGACTTTTTAGATATAAGAAGGTGTCCGGGTGCATGTTCACCGGAAAAGAAGACTTGAATGCCTAAGCCTTGCGTTCCCATTTTAAATATCCACGCCAGCCTGAGATACCTAAATAACACTGTTTTGACTGGCCTCTATTCACTGTGGGCAGCCCTCTGGAAAGAAAAGGAGTTTCTCTAAGGAAACACGGTGCTTCCATAGCATGGGTGGGAGTTCCTCCTGTCATGCTCTAGAGCTACAGGGTAACTTGACGTGAGTCCTTGCCTCCAGCTAAGGCCTGAAAAGCCCTGCTGAAGCGAAAGCGCTTAGCATTTTCCATTATGTCGTATTGGAAGTTCTGCTTTACTTGAACGTTTCTTCACTCTACCAGACACTAGGCACCCTAGTGTAGGCACCCTTTTTCGTACAACTACAGTGAGTACCAGCAGTCTCCTTTACCCTTCTAAGAAACATCCAGACCTAGAAGCCTTTCCCAGTCACACTATGTATTCAGAGTTTAAGGCAACTCGCTGCACCCTTCCTTAGAAAGCTAGGTGGACTCAGCTCTTCAACAGCTCCAGGGATTCTGTTCTCTCACGACCTACATGCCATTGAAGTCTGCCTCATTGCTCTCATTGGAGCTACACTAAGAAACACAATCTGCTTCGCCTTCTTCTAGGAACTCTTACCCAAGGACCCCATACCTACAGGAGAAAGGAGGCTTGCATTCCTACTGGAATCTAAGCAAAGTTTTTCCTGTTACACTGCAGGACTTTAGAATAGGTTTAGGCCCGAAGGGTTACATAGAGTGTTCCAAGAATGAGGGAGTTCGATACATGCAGAAAACCCTGTGAAGAAAAGTTGATTCAGCAAGGGACCAGGGTTTGGCTAGAGTCTCTATTGACTTGTTAGAAATCAGAAGGGTTTCGGCTGCATGTTAACCCGAGAAGGAGACCTGGTGGCACAAGCCTTGCTTTCCCATGTTAAATCTCTAAACATGCTTCCCTGAAGAATCCTAAATAACACTGTTTTTACCTGGCTTCTGGTCACTGTAGGCAGCCCTCTGGAAAGAAAAGGAGTTTTCTCTAAGGAAACACGGTGCTTCCATAGCATGGGTGGGAGCTCCTGCTGTCCTGCTCTAGAGCTACAGGGAAACTTGACGTGAGTGTTTGCCTCAAGCTAAGGCCTGAAAAGCCTTGCTGAAGCTAAAGCGCTTAGCAGTTTCCATTATGTCGTATTCGAAGTTCTGCTTTACTTGAATGTTTCTTCACTTACCAGACACAAGGCACCCTCGTGTAGGCACCCTTTTTCGTAGAAATACAGTGAGTACCAGCAGTCTTCTTTGCTCTTCTAAGAAACATCCAGACTTAGAAGCCTTTCCCAGTCACTCTATGTAATCAGAGTGTAGGGCAACTCGCTGCACCCTTCCTTAGGAAGCTAGGTGGACTCAGCTCTTCAACAGCTCCAGGGATTCTGTTCTCTCACGTCCTACATGCCATGGAAGTCTGCCTCATTGCCCTCTGTGGAGCTTCACTAAGATACACAATCTGCTTCGCCTACCTCTAGGAACTCTTACCCAATGACCCCATACCTACAGGAGAAAGGAGGCTTGCATTCCTACTGGAACCAAAGCACAGTTTTTCCTTTTACACTGCAGGACTTTAGAATAGGCTTAGGCCCTATAGCATACATAGAACGTTCCAAGGATGAGGGAGTTCCATATATGCAGAACACTCTGTGAAGAAAAGGTGATTCAGCAAGGGACCAGGGTGTAGCTAGAGTCTCTTTGGACTTTTTAGATATAAGAAGGTGTCCGGGTGCATGTTCACCGGAAAAGAAGACTTGAATGCCTAAGCCTTGCGTTCCCATTTTAAATATCCACGCCAGCCTGAGATACCTAAATAACACTGTTTTGACTGGCCTCTATTCACTGTGGGCAGCCCTCTGGAAAGAAAAGGAGTTTCTCTAAGGAAACACGGTGCTTCCATAGCATGGGTGGGAGTTCCTCCTGTCATGCTCTAGAGCTACAGGGTAACTTGACGTGAGTCCTTGCCTCCAGCTAAGGCCTGAAAAGCCCTGCTGAAGCGAAAGCGCTTAGCATTTTCCATTATGTCGTATTGGAAGTTCTGCTTTACTTGAACGTTTCTTCACTCTACCAGACACTAGGCACCCTAGTGTAGGCACCCTTTTTCGTACAACTACAGTGAGTACCAGCAGTCTCCTTTACCCTTCTAAGAAACATCCAGACCTAGAAGCCTTTCCCAGTCACACTATGTATTCAGAGTTTAAGGCAACTCGCTGCACCCTTCCTTAGAAAGCTAGGTGGACTCAGCTCTTCAACAGCTCCAGGGATTCTGTTCTCTCACGACCTACATGCCATTGAAGTCTGCCTCATTGCTCTCATTGGAGCTACACTAAGAAACACAATCTGCTTCGCCTTCTTCTAGGAACTCTTACCCAAGGACCCCATACCTACAGGAGAAAGGAGGCTTGCATTCCTACTGGAATCTAAGCAAAGTTTTTCCTGTTACACTGCAGGACTTTAGAATAGGTTTAGGCCCGAAGGGTTACATAGAGTGTTCCAAGAATGAGGGAGTTCGATACATGCAGAAAACCCTGTGAAGAAAAGTTGATTCAGCAAGGGACCAGGGTTTGGCTAGAGTCTCTATTGACTTGTTAGAAATCAGAAGGGTTTCGGCTGCATGTTAACCCGAGAAGGAGACCTGGTGGCACAAGCCTTGCTTTCCCATGTTAAATCTCTAAACATGCTTCCCTGAAGAATCCTAAATAACACTGTTTTTACCTGGCTTCTGGTCACTGTAGGCAGCCCTCTGGAAAGAAAAGGAGTTTTCTCTAAGGAAACATGGTGCTTCCATAGCATGGGTGGGAGCTCCTGCTGTCCTGCTCTAGAGCTACAGGGAAACTTGACGTGAGTGTTTGCCTCAAGCTAAGGCCTGAAAAGCCTTGCTGAAGCGAAAGCGCTTAGCAGTTTCCATTATGTCGTATTCCAAGTTCTGCTTTACTTGAATGTTTCTTCACTTACCAGACACAAGGCACCCTCGTGTAGGCACCCTTTTTCGTAGAAATACAGTGAGTACCAGCAGTCTTCTTTGCTCTTCTAAGAAACATCCAGACCTAGAAGACTTTCCCAGTCACTCTATGTAATCAGAGTGTAGGGCAACTCGCTGCACCCTTCCTTAGGAAGCTAGGTGGACTCAGCTCTTCAACAGCTCCAGGGATTCTGTTCTCTCACGTCCTACATGCCATGGAAGTCTGCCTCATTGCCCTCTGTGGAGCTTCACTAAGATACACAATCTGCTTCGCCTACCTCTAGGAACTCTTACCCAATGACCCCATACCTACAGGAGAAAGGAGGCTTGCATTCCTACTGGAACCAAAGCACAGTTTTTCCTTTTACACTGCAGGACTTTAGAATAGGCTTAGGCCCTATAGCATACATAGAACGTTCCAAGGATGAGGGAGTTCCATATATGCAGAACACTCTGTGAAGAAAATTTGATTCAGCAAGGGACCAGGGTGTAGCTAGAGTCTCTTTGGACTTCTTAGATATAAGAAGGTGTCCGGGTGCATGTTCACTGGAAAAGAAGACTTGAATGCCTAAGCCTTGCGTTCCTATTTTAAATCTCTATCCACGCCAGCCTGAGATACCTAAATAACACTGTTTTGACTGGCCTCTATTCACTGTGGGCAGCCCTCTGGAAAGAAAAGGAGTTTCTCTAAGGAAACACGGTGCTTCCATAGCATGGGTGGGAGTTCCTCCTGTCATGCTCTAGAGCTACAGGGTAACTTGACGTGAGTCCTTGCCTCCAGCTAAGGCCTGAAAAGCCCTGCTGAATCGAAAGCGCTTAGCATTTTCCATTATGTCGTATTGGAAGTTCTGCTTTACTTGAACGTTTCTTCACTCTACCAGACACTAGGCACCCTAGTGTAGGCACCCTTTTTCGTACAACTACAGTGAGTACCAGCAGTCTCCTTTACCCTTCTAAGAAACATCCAGACCTAGAAGCCTTTCCCAGTCACACTATGTATTCAGAGTTTAAGGCAACTCGCTGCACCCTTCCTTAGAAAGCTAGGTGGACTCAGCTCTTCAACAGCTCCAGGGATTCTGTTCTCTCACGACCTACATGCCATTGAAGTCTGCCTCATTGCTCTCATTGGAGCTACACTAAGAAACACAATCTGCTTCGCCTTCTTCTAGGAACTCTTACCCAAGGACCCCATACCTACAGGAGAAAGGAGGCTTGCATTCCTACTGGAATCTAAGCAAAGTTTTTCCTGTTACACTGCAGGACTTTAGAATAGGTTTAGGCCCGAAGGGTTACATAGAGTGTTCCAAGAATGAGGGAGTTCGATACATGCAGAAAACCCTGTGAAGAAAAGTTGATTCAGCAAGGGACCAGGGTTTGGCTAGAGTCTCTATTGACTTGTTAGAAATCAGAAGGGTTTCGGCTGCATGTTAACCCGAGAAGGAGACCTGGTGGCACAAGCCTTGCTTTCCCATGTTAAATCTCTAAACATGCTTCCCTGAAGAATCCTAAATAACACTGTTTTTACCTGGCTTCTGGTCACTGTAGGCAGCCCTCTGGAAAGAAAAGGAGTTTTCTCTAAGGAAACACGGTGCTTCCATAGCATGGGTGGGAGCTCCTGCTGTCCTGCTCTAGAGCTACAGGGAAACTTGACGTGAGTGTTTGCCTCAAGCTAAGGCCTGAAAAGCCTTGCTGAAGCTAAAGCGCTTAGCAGTTTCCATTATGTCGTATTCCAAGTTCTGCTTTACTTGAATGTTTCTTCACTTACCAGACACAAGGCACCCTCGTGTAGGCACCCTTTTTCGTAGAAATACAGTGAGTACCAGCAGTCTTCTTTGCTCTTCTAAGAAACATCCAGACCTAGAAGCCTTTCCCAGTCACTCTATGTAATCAGAGTGTAGGGCAACTCGCTGCACCCTTCCTTAGGAAGCTAGGTGGACTCAGCTCTTCAACAGCTCCAGGGATTCTGTTCTCTCACGTCCTACATGCCATGGAAGTCTGCCTCATTGCCCTCTGTGGAGCTTCACTAAGATACACAATCTGCTTCGCCTACCTCTAGGAACTCTTACCCAATGACCCCATACCTACAGGAGAAAGGAGGCTTGCATTCCTACTGGAACCAAAGCACAGTTTTTCCTTTTACACTGCAGGACTTTAGAATAGGCTTAGGCCCTATAGCATACATAGAACGTTCCAAGGATGAGGGAGTTCCATATATGCAGAACACTCTGTGAAGAAAAGTTGATTCAGCAAGGGACCAGGGTGTAGCTAGAGTCTCTTTGGACTTCTTAGATATAAGAAGGTGTCCGGGTGCATGTTCACTGGAAAAGAAGACTTGAATGCCTAAGCCTTGCGTTCCTATTTTAAATCTCTATCCACGCCAGCCTGAGATACCTAAATAACACTGTTTTGACTGGCCTCTATTCACTGTGGGCAGCCCTCTGGAAAGAAAAGGAGTTTCTCTAAGGAAACACGGTGCTTCCATAGCATGGGTGGGAGTTCCTCCTGTCATGCTCTAGAGCTACAGGGTAACTTGACGTGAGTCCTTGCCTCCAGCTAAGGCCTGAAAAGCCCTGCTGAAGCGAAAGCGCTTAGCATTTTCCATTATGTCGTATTGGAAGTTCTGCTTTACTTGAACGTTTCTTCACTCTACCAGACACTAGGCACCCTAGTGTAGGCACCCTTTTTCGTACATCTACAGTGAGTACCAGCAGTCTCCTTTACCCTTCTAAGAAACATCCAGACCTAGAAGCCTTTCCCAGTCACACTATGTATTCAGAGTTTAAGGCAACTCGCTGCACCCTTCCTTAGAAAGCTAGGTGGACTCAGCTCTTCAACAGCTCCAGGGATTCTGTTCTCTCACGACCTACATGCCATTGAAGTCTGCCTCATTGCTCTCATTGGAGCTACACTAAGAAACACAATCTGCTTCGCCTTCTTCTAGGAACTCTTACCCAAGGACCCCATACCTACAGGAGAAAGGAGGCTTGCATTCCTACTGGAATCTAAGCAAAGTTTTTCCTGTTACACTGCAGGACTTTAGAATAGGTTTAGGCCCGAAGGGTTACATAGAGTGTTCCAAGAATGAGGGAGTTCGATACATGCAGAAAACCCTGTGAAGAAAAGTTGATTCAGCAAGGGACCAGGGTTTGGCTAGAGTCTCTATTGACTTGTTAGAAATCAGAAGGGTTTCGGCTGCATGTTAACCCGAGAAGGAGACCTGGTGGCACAAGCCTTGCTTTCCCATGTTAAATCTCTAAACATGCTTCCCTGAAGAATCCTAAATAACACTGTTTTTACCTGGCTTCTGGTCACTGTAGGCAGCCCTCTGGAAAGAAAAGGAGTTTTCTCTAAGGAAACACGGTGCTTCCATAGCATGGGTGGGAGCTCCTGCTGTCCTGCTCTAGAGCTACAGGGAAACTTGACGTGAGTGTTTGCCTCAAGCTAAGGCCTGAAAAGCCTTGCTGAAGCTAAAGCGCTTAGCAGTTTCCATTATGTCGTATTCGAAGTTCTGCTTTACTTGAATGTTTCTTCACTTACCAGACACAAGGCACCCTCGTGTAGGCACCCTTTTTCGTAGAAATACAGTGAGTACCAGCAGTCTTCTTTGCTCTTCTAAGAAACATCCAGACCTAGAAGCCTTTCCCAGTCACTCTATGTAATCAGAGTGTAGGGCAACTCGCTGCACCCTTCCTTAGGAAGCTAGGTGGACTCAGCTCTTCAACAGCTCCAGGGATTCTGTTCTCTCACGTCCTACATGCCATGGAAGTCTGCCTCATTGCCCTCTGTGGAGCTTCACTAAGATACACAATCTGCTTCGCCTACCTCTAGGAACTCTTACCCAATGACCCCATACCTACAGGAGAAAGGAGGCTTGCATTCCTACTGGAACCAAAGCACAGTTTTTCCTTTTACACTGCAGGACTTTAGAATAGGCTTAGGCCCTATAGCATACATAGAACGTTCCAAGGATGAGGGAGTTCCATATATGCAGAACACTCTGTGAAGAAAAGGTGATTCAGCAAGGGACCAGGGTGTAGCTAGAGTCTCTTTGGACTTTTTAGATATAAGAAGGTGTCCGGGTGCATGTTCACCGGAAAAGAAGACTTGAATGCCTAAGCCTTGCGTTCCCATTTTAAATATCCACGCCAGCCTGAGATACCTAAATAACACTGTTTTGACTGGCCTCTATTCACTGTGGGCAGCCCTCTGGAAAGAAAAGGAGTTTCTCTAAGGAAACACGGTGCTTCCATAGCATGGGTGGGAGTTCCTCCTGTCATGCTCTAGAGCTACAGGGTAACTTGACGTGAGTCCTTGCCTCCAGCTAAGGCCTGAAAAGCCCTGCTGAAGCGAAAGCGCTTAGCATTTTCCATTATGTCGTATTGGAAGTTCTGCTTTACTTGAACGTTTCTTCACTCTACCAGACACTAGGCACCCTAGTGTAGGCACCCTTTTTCGTACAACTACAGTGAGTACCAGCAGTCTCCTTTACCCTTCTAAGAAACATCCAGACCTAGAAGCCTTTCCCAGTCACACTATGTATTCAGAGTTTAAGGCAACTCGCTGCACCCTTCCTTAGAAAGCTAGGTGGACTCAGCTCTTCAACAGCTCCAGGGATTCTGTTCTCTCACGACCTACATGCCATTGAAGTCTGCCTCATTGCTCTCATTGGAGCTACACTAAGAAACACAATCTGCTTCGCCTTCTTCTAGGAACTCTTACCCAAGGACCCCATACCTACAGGAGAAAGGAGGCTTGCATTCCTACTGGAATCTAAGCAAAGTTTTTCCTGTTACACTGCAGGACTTTAGAATAGGTTTAGGCCCGAAGGGTTACATAGAGTGTTCCAAGAATGAGGGAGTTCGATACATGCAGAAAACCCTGTGAAGAAAAGTTGATTCAGCAAGGGACCAGGGTTTGGCTAGAGTCTCTATTGACTTGTTAGAAATCAGAAGGGTTTCGGCTGCATGTTAACCCGAGAAGGAGACCTGGTGGCACAAGCCTTGCTTTCCCATGTTAAATCTCTAAACATGCTTCCCTGAAGAATCCTAAATAACACTGTTTTTACCTGGCTTCTGGTCACTGTAGGCAGCCCTCTCGAAAGAAAAGGAGTTTTCTCTAAGGAAACACGGTGCTTCCATAGCATGGGTGGGAGCTCCTGCTGTCCTGCTCTAGAGCTACAGGGAAACTTGACGTGAGTGTTTGCCTCAAGCTAAGGCCTGAAAAGCCTTGCTGAAGCTAAAGCGCTTAGCAGTTTCCATTATGTCGTATTCCAAGTTCTGCTTTACTTGAATGTTTCTTCACTTACCAGACACAAGGCACCCTCGTGTAGGCACCCTTTTTCGTAGAAATACAGTGAGTACCAGCAGTCTTCTTTGCTCTTCTAAGAAACATCCAGACCTAGAAGCCTTTCCCAGTCACTCTATGTAATCAGAGTGTAGGGCAACTCGCTGCACCCTTCCTTAGGAAGCTAGGTGGACTCAGCTCTTCAACAGCTCCAGGGATTCTGTTCTCTCACGTCCTACATGCCATGGAAGTCTGCCTCATTGCTCTCTGTGGAGCTTCACTAAGATACACAATTTGCTTCGCCTACCTCTAGGAACTCTTACCCAATGACCCCATACCTACAGGAGAAAGGAGGCTTGCATTCCTACTGGAACCAAAGCACAGTTTTTCCTTTTACACTGCAGGACTTTAGAATAGGCTTAGGCCCTATAGCATACATAGAACGTTCCAAGGATGAGGGAGTTCCATATATGCAGAACACTCTGTGAAGAAAAGGTGATTCAGCAAGGGACCAGGGTGTAGCTAGAGTCTCTTTGGACTTTTTAGATATAAGAAGGTGTCCGGGTGCATGTTCACCGGAAAAGAAGACTTGAATGCCTAAGCCTTGCGTTCCCATTTTAAATATCCACGCCAGCCTGAGATACCTAAATAACACTGTTTTGACTGGCCTCTATTCACTGTGGGCAGCCCTCTGGAAAGAAAAGGAGTTTCTCTAAGGAAACACGGTGCTTCCATAGCATGGGTGGGAGTTCCTCCTGTCATGCTCTAGAGCTACAGGGTAACTTGACGTGAGTCCTTGCCTCCAGCTAAGGCCTGAAAAGCCCTGCTGAAGCGAAAGCGCTTAGCATTTTCCATTATGTCGTATTGGAAGTTCTGCTTTACTTGAACGTTTCTTCACTCTACCAGACACTAGGCACCCTAGTGTAGGCACCCTTTTTCGTACAACTACAGTGAGTACCAGCAGTCTCCTTTACCCTTCTAAGAAACATCCAGACCTAGAAGCCTTTCCCAGTCACACTATGTATTCAGAGTTTAAGGCAACTCGCTGCACCCTTCCTTAGAAAGCTAGGTGGACTCAGCTCTTCAACAGCTCCAGGGATTCTGTTCTCTCACGACCTACATGCCATTGAAGTCTGCCTCATTGCTCTCATTGGAGCTACACTAAGAAACACAATCTGCTTCGCCTTCTTCTAGGAACTCTTACCCAAGGACCCCATACCTACAGGAGAAAGGAGGCTTGCATTCCTACTGGAATCTAAGCAAAGTTTTTCCTGTTACACTGCAGGACTTTAGAATAGGTTTAGGCCCGAAGGGTTACATAGAGTGTTCCAAGAATGAGGGAGTTCGATACATGCAGAAAACCCTGTGAAGAAAAGTTGATTCAGCAAGGGACCAGGGTTTGGCTAGAGTCTCTATTGACTTGTTAGAAATCAGAAGGGTTTCGGCTGCATGTTAACCCGAGAAGGAGACCTGGTGGCACAAGCCTTGCTTTCCCATGTTAAATCTCTAAACATGCTTCCCTGAAGAATCCTAAATAACACTGTTTTTACCTGGCTTCTGGTCACTGTAGGCAGCCCTCTGGAAAGAAAAGGAGTTTTCTCTAAGGAAACACGGTGCTTCCATAGCATGGGTGGGAGCTCCTGCTGTCCTGCTCTAGAGCTACAGGGAAACTTGACGTGAGTGTTTGCCTCAAGCTAAGGCCTGAAAAGCCTTGCTGAAGCTAAAGCGCTTAGCAGTTTCCATTATGTCGTATTCGAAGTTCTGCTTTACTTGAATGTTTCTTCACTTACCAGACACAAGGCACCCTCGTGTAGGCACCCTTTTTCGTAGAAATACAGTGAGTACCAGCAGTCTTCTTTGCTCTTCTAAGAAACATCCAGACTTAGAAGCCTTTCCCAGTCACTCTATGTAATCAGAGTGTAGGGCAACTCGCTGCACCCTTCCTTAGGAAGCTAGGTGGACTCAGCTCTTCAACAGCTCCAGGGATTCTGTTCTCTCACGTCCTACATGCCATGGAAGTCTGCCTCATTGCCCTCTGTGGAGCTTCACTAAGATACACAATCTGCTTCGCCTACCTCTAGGAACTCTTACCCAATGACCCCATACCTACAGGAGAAAGGAGGCTTGCATTCCTACTGGAACCAAAGCACAGTTTTTCCTTTTACACTGCAGGACTTTAGAATAGGCTTAGGCCCTATAGCATACATAGAACGTTCCAAGGATGAGGGAGTTCCATATATGCAGAACACTCTGTGAAGAAAAGGTGATTCAGCAAGGGACCAGGGTGTAGCTAGAGTCTCTTTGGACTTTTTAGATATAAGAAGGTGTCCGGGTGCATGTTCACCGGAAAAGAAGACTTGAATGCCTAAGCCTTGCGTTCCCATTTTAAATATCCACGCCAGCCTGAGATACCTAAATAACACTGTTTTGACTGGCCTCTATTCACTGTGGGCAGCCCTCTGGAAAGAAAAGGAGTTTCTCTAAGGAAACACGGTGCTTCCATAGCATGGGTGGGAGTTCCTCCTGTCATGCTCTAGAGCTACAGGGTAACTTGACGTGAGTCCTTGCCTCCAGCTAAGGCCTGAAAAGCCCTGCTGAAGCGAAAGCGCTTAGCATTTTCCATTATGTCGTATTGGAAGTTCTGCTTTACTTGAACGTTTCTTCACTCTACCAGACACTAGGCACCCTAGTGTAGGCACCCTTTTTCGTACAACTACAGTGAGTACCAGCAGTCTCCTTTACCCTTCTAAGAAACATCCAGACCTAGAAGCCTTTCCCAGTCACACTATGTATTCAGAGTTTAAGGCAACTCGCTGCACCCTTCCTTAGAAAGCTAGGTGGACTCAGCTCTTCAACAGCTCCAGGGATTCTGTTCTCTCACGACCTACATGCCATTGAAGTCTGCCTCATTGCTCTCATTGGAGCTACACTAAGAAACACAATCTGCTTCGCCTTCTTCTAGGAACTCTTACCCAAGGACCCCATACCTACAGGAGAAAGGAGGCTTGCATTCCTACTGGAATCTAAGCAAAGTTTTTCCTGTTACACTGCAGGACTTTAGAATAGGTTTAGGCCCGAAGGGTTACATAGAGTGTTCCAAGAATGAGGGAGTTCGATACATGCAGAAAACCCTGTGAAGAAAAGTTGATTCAGCAAGGGACCAGGGTTTGGCTAGAGTCTCTATTGACTTGTTAGAAATCAGAAGGGTTTCGGCTGCATGTTAACCCGAGAAGGAGACCTGGTGGCACAAGCCTTGCTTTCCCATGTTAAATCTCTAAACATGCTTCCCTGAAGAATCCTAAATAACACTGTTTTTACCTGGCTTCTGGTCACTGTAGGCAGCCCTCTGGAAAGAAAAGGAGTTTTCTCTAAGGAAACATGGTGCTTCCATAGCATGGGTGGGAGCTCCTGCTGTCCTGCTCTAGAGCTACAGGGAAACTTGACGTGAGTGTTTGCCTCAAGCTAAGGCCTGAAAAGCCTTGCTGAAGCGAAAGCGCTTAGCAGTTTCCATTATGTCGTATTCCAAGTTCTGCTTTACTTGAATGTTTCTTCACTTACCAGACACAAGGCACCCTCGTGTAGGCACCCTTTTTCGTAGAAATACAGTGAGTACCAGCAGTCTTCTTTGCTCTTCTAAGAAACATCCAGACCTAGAAGACTTTCCCAGTCACTCTATGTAATCAGAGTGTAGGGCAACTCGCTGCACCCTTCCTTAGGAAGCTAGGTGGACTCAGCTCTTCAACAGCTCCAGGGATTCTGTTCTCTCACGTCCTACATGCCATGGAAGTCTGCCTCATTGCCCTCTGTGGAGCTTCACTAAGATACACAATCTGCTTCGCCTACCTCTAGGAACTCTTACCCAATGACCCCATACCTACAGGAGAAAGGAGGCTTGCATTCCTACTGGAACCAAAGCACAGTTTTTCCTTTTACACTGCAGGACTTTAGAATAGGCTTAGGCCCTATAGCATACATAGAACGTTCCAAGGATGAGGGAGTTCCATATATGCAGAACACTCTGTGAAGAAAATTTGATTCAGCAAGGGACCAGGGTGTAGCTAGAGTCTCTTTGGACTTCTTAGATATAAGAAGGTGTCCGGGTGCATGTTCACTGGAAAAGAAGACTTGAATGCCTAAGCCTTGCGTTCCTATTTTAAATCTCTATCCACGCCAGCCTGAGATACCTAAATAACACTGTTTTGACTGGCCTCTATTCACTGTGGGCAGCCCTCTGGAAAGAAAAGGAGTTTCTCTAAGGAAACACGGTGCTTCCATAGCATGGGTGGGAGTTCCTCCTGTCATGCTCTAGAGCTACAGGGTAACTTGACGTGAGTCCTTGCCTCCAGCTAAGGCCTGAAAAGCCCTGCTGAATCGAAAGCGCTTAGCATTTTCCATTATGTCGTATTGGAAGTTCTGCTTTACTTGAACGTTTCTTCACTCTACCAGACACTAGGCACCCTAGTGTAGGCACCCTTTTTCGTACAACTACAGTGAGTACCAGCAGTCTCCTTTACCCTTCTAAGAAACATCCAGACCTAGAAGCCTTTCCCAGTCACACTATGTATTCAGAGTTTAAGGCAACTCGCTGCACCCTTCCTTAGAAAGCTAGGTGGACTCAGCTCTTCAACAGCTCCAGGGATTCTGTTCTCTCACGACCTACATGCCATTGAAGTCTGCCTCATTGCTCTCATTGG
Organism: Balaenoptera physalus; assembly: GCF_965194825.1. NCBI lineage: Eukaryota > Metazoa > Chordata > Mammalia > Artiodactyla > Balaenopteridae > Balaenoptera > Balaenoptera physalus. The sequence continues at coordinate 5,582,976 of NC_138902.1, read as the reverse complement.
AGCTACACTAAGAAACACAATCTGCTTCGCCTTCTTCTAGGAACTCTTACCCAAGGACCCCATACCTACAGGAGAAAGGAGGCTTGCATTCCTACTGGAATCTAAGCAAAGTTTTTCCTGTTACACTGCAGGACTTTAGAATAGGTTTAGGCCCGAAGGGTTACATAGAGTGTTCCAAGAATGAGGGAGTTCGATACATGCAGAAAACCCTGTGAAGAAAAGTTGATTCAGCAAGGGACCAGGGTTTGGCTAGAGTCTCTATTGACTTGTTAGAAATCAGAAGGGTTTCGGCTGCATGTTAACCCGAGAAGGAGACCTGGTGGCACAAGCCTTGCTTTCCCATGTTAAATCTCTAAACATGCTTCCCTGAAGAATCCTAAATAACACTGTTTTTACCTGGCTTCTGGTCACTGTAGGCAGCCCTCTGGAAAGAAAAGGAGTTTTCTCTAAGGAAACATGGTGCTTCCATAGCATGGGTGGGAGCTCCTGCTGTCCTGCTCTAGAGCTACAGGGAAACTTGACGTGAGTGTTTGCCTCAAGCTAAGGCCTGAAAAGCCTTGCTGAAGCGAAAGCGCTTAGCAGTTTCCATTATGTCGTATTCCAAGTTCTGCTTTACTTGAATGTTTCTTCACTTACCAGACACAAGGCACCCTCGTGTAGGCACCCTTTTTCGTAGAAATACAGTGAGTACCAGCAGTCTTCTTTGCTCTTCTAAGAAACATCCAGACCTAGAAGACTTTCCCAGTCACTCTATGTAATCAGAGTGTAGGGCAACTCGCTGCACCCTTCCTTAGGAAGCTAGGTGGACTCAGCTCTTCAACAGCTCCAGGGATTCTGTTCTCTCACGTCCTACATGCCATGGAAGTCTGCCTCATTGCCCTCTGTGGAGCTTCACTAAGATACACAATCTGCTTCGCCTACCTCTAGGAACTCTTACCCAATGACCCCATACCTACAGGAGAAAGGAGGCTTGCATTCCTACTGGAACCAAAGCACAGTTTTTCCTTTTACACTGCAGGACTTTAGAATAGGCTTAGGCCCTATAGCATACATAGAACGTTCCAAGGATGAGGGAGTTCCATATATGCAGAACACTCTGTGAAGAAAATTTGATTCAGCAAGGGACCAGGGTGTAGCTAGAGTCTCTTTGGACTTCTTAGATATAAGAAGGTGTCCGGGTGCATGTTCACTGGAAAAGAAGACTTGAATGCCTAAGCCTTGCGTTCCTATTTTAAATCTCTATCCACGCCAGCCTGAGATACCTAAATAACACTGTTTTGACTGGCCTCTATTCACTGTGGGCAGCCCTCTGGAAAGAAAAGGAGTTTCTCTAAGGAAACACGGTGCTTCCATAGCATGGGTGGGAGTTCCTCCTGTCATGCTCTAGAGCTACAGGGTAACTTGACGTGAGTCCTTGCCTCCAGCTAAGGCCTGAAAAGCCCTGCTGAAGCGAAAGCGCTTAGCATTTTCCATTATGTCGTATTGGAAGTTCTGCTTTACTTGAACGTTTCTTCACTCTACCAGACACTAGGCACCCTAGTGTAGGCACCCTTTTTCGTACAACTACAGTGAGTACCAGCAGTCTCCTTTACCCTTCTAAGAAACATCCAGACCTAGAAGCCTTTCCCAGTCACACTATGTATTCAGAGTTTAAGGCAACTCGCTGCACCCTTCCTTAGAAAGCTAGGTGGACTCAGCTCTTCAACAGCTCCAGGGATTCTGTTCTCTCACGACCTACATGCCATTGAAGTCTGCCTCATTGCTCTCATTGGAGCTACACTAAGAAACACAATCTGCTTCGCCTTCTTCTAGGAACTCTTACCCAAGGACCCCATACCTACAGGAGAAAGGAGGCTTGCATTCCTACTGGAATCTAAGCAAAGTTTTTCCTGTTACACTGCAGGACTTTAGAATAGGTTTAGGCCCGAAGGGTTACATAGAGTGTTCCAAGAATGAGGGAGTTCGATACATGCAGAAAACCCTGTGAAGAAAAGTTGATTCAGCAAGGGACCAGGGTTTGGCTAGAGTCTCTATTGACTTGTTAGAAATCAGAAGGGTTTCGGCTGCATGTTAACCCGAGAAGGAGACCTGGTGGCACAAGCCTTGCTTTCCCATGTTAAATCTCTAAACATGCTTCCCTGAAGAATCCTAAATAACACTGTTTTTACCTGGCTTCTGGTCACTGTAGGCAGCCCTCTGGAAAGAAAAGGAGTTTTCTCTAAGGAAACACGGTGCTTCCATAGCATGGGTGGGAGCTCCTGCTGTCCTGCTCTAGAGCTACAGGGAAACTTGACGTGAGTGTTTGCCTCAAGCTAAGGCCTGAAAAGCCTTGCTGAAGCGAAAGCGCTTAGCAGTTTCCATTATGTCGTATTCCAAGTTCTGCTTTACTTGAATGTTTCTTCACTTACCAGACACAAGGCACCCTCGTGTAGGCACCCTTTTTCGTAGAAATACAGTGAGTACCAGCAGTCTTCTTTGCTCTTCTAAGAAACATCCAGACCTAGAAGACTTTCCCAGTCACTCTATGTAATCAGAGTGTAGGGCAACTCGCTGCACCCTTCCTTAGGAAGCTAGGTGGACTCAGCTCTTCAACAGCTCCAGGGATTCTGTTCTCTCACGTCCTACATGCCATGGAAGTCTGCCTCATTGCCCTCTGTGGAGCTTCACTAAGATACACAATCTGCTTCGCCTACCTCTAGGAACTCTTACCCAATGACCCCATACCTACAGGAGAAAGGAGGCTTGCATTCCTACTGGAACCAAAGCACAGTTTTTCCTTTTACACTGCAGGACTTTAGAATAGGCTTAGGCCCTATAGCATACATAGAACGTTCCAAGGATGAGGGAGTTCCATATATGCAGAACACTCTGTGAAGAAAAGTTGATTCAGCAAGGGACCAGGGTGTAGCTAGAGTCTCTTTGGACTTCTTAGATATAAGAAGGTGTCCGGGTGCATGTTCACTGGAAAAGAAGACTTGAATGCCTAAGCCTTGCGTTCCTATTTTAAATCTCTATCCACGCCAGCCTGAGATACCTAAATAACACTGTTTTGACTGGCCTCTATTCACTGTGGGCAGCCCTCTGGATAGAAAAGGAGTTTCTCTAAGGAAACACGGTGCTTCCATAGCATGGGTGGGAGTTCCTCCTGTCATGCTCTAGAGCTACAGGGTAACTTGACGTGAGTCCTTGCCTCCAGCTAAGGCCTGAAAAGCCCTGCTGAAGCGAAAGCGCTTAGCATTTTCCATTATGTCGTATTGGAAGTTCTGCTTTACTTGAACGTTTCTTCACTCTACCAGACACTAGGCACCCTAGTGTAGGCACCCTTTTTCGTACAACTACAGTGAGTACCAGCAGTCTCCTTTACCCTTCTAAGAAACATCCAGACCTAGAAGCCTTTCCCAGTCACACTATGTATTCAGAGTTTAAGGCAACTCGCTGCACCCTTCCTTAGAAAGCTAGGTGGACTCAGCTCTTCAACAGCTCCAGGGATTCTGTTCTCTCACGACCTACATGCCATTGAAGTCTGCCTCATTGCTCTCATTGGAGCTACACTAAGAAACACAATCTGCTTCGCCTTCTTCTAGGAAATCTTACCCAAGGACCCCATACCTACAGGAGAAAGGAGGCTTGCATTCCTACTGGAATCTAAGCAAAGTTTTTCCTGTTACACTGCAGGACTTTAGAATAGGTTTAGGCCCGAAGGGTTACATAGAGTGTTCCAAGAATGAGGGAGTTCGATACATGCAGAAAACCCTGTGAAGAAAAGTTGATTCAGCAAGGGACCAGGGTTTGGCTAGAGTCTCTATTGACTTGTTAGAAATCAGAAGGGTTTCGGCTGCATGTTAACCCGAGAAGGAGACCTGGTGGCACAAGCCTTGCTTTCCCATGTTAAATCTCTAAACATGCTTCCCTGAAGAATCCTAAATAACACTGTTTTTACCTGGCTTCTGGTCACTGTAGGCAGCCCTCTGGAAAGAAAAGGAGTTTTCTCTAAGGAAACACGGTGCTTCCATAGCATGGGTGGGAGCTCCTGCTGTCCTGCTCTAGAGCTACAGGGAAACTTGACGTGAGTGTTTGCCTCAAGCTAAGGCCTGAAAAGCCTTGCTGAAGCGAAAGCGCTTAGCAGTTTCCATTATGTCGTATTCCAAGTTCTGCTTTACTTGAATGTTTCTTCACTTACCAGACACAAGGCACCCTCGTGTAGGCACCCTTTTTCGTAGAAATACAGTGAGTACCAGCAGTCTTCTTTGCTCTTCTAAGAAACATCCAGACCTAGAAGCCTTTCCCAGTCACTCTATGTAATCAGAGTGTAGGGCAACTCGCTGCACCCTTCCTTAGGAAGCTAGGTGGACTCAGCTCTTCAACAGCTCCAGGGATTCTGTTCTCTCACGTCCTACATGCCATGGAAGTCTGCCTCATTGCCCTCTGTGGAGCTTCACTAAGATACACAATCTGCTTCGCCTACCTCTAGGAACTCTTACCCAATGACCCCATACCTACAGGAGAAAGGAGGCTTGCATTCCTACTGGAACCAAAGCACAGTTTTTCCTTTTACACTGCAGGACTTTAGAATAGGCTTAGGCCCTATAGCATACATAGAACGTTCCAAGGATGAGGGAGTTCCATATATGCAGAACACTCTGTGAAGAAAAGTTGATTCAGCAAGGGACCAGGGTGTAGCTAGAGTCTCTTTGGACTTCTTAGATATAAGAAGGTGTCCGGGTGCATGTTCACTGGAAAAGAAGACTTGAATGCCTAAGCCTTGCGTTCCTATTTTAAATCTCTATCCACGCCAGCCTGAGATACCTAAATAACACTGTTTTGACTGGCCTCTATTCACTGTGGGCAGCCCTCTGGATAGAAAAGGAGTTTCTCTAAGGAAACACGGTGCTTCCATAGCATGGGTGGGAGTTCCTCCTGTCATGCTCTAGAGCTACAGGGTAACTTGACGTGAGTCCTTGCCTCCAGCTAAGGCCTGAAAAGCCCTGCTGAAGCGAAAGCGCTTAGCATTTTCCATTATGTCGTATTGGAAGTTCTGCTTTACTTGAACGTTTCTTCACTCTACCAGACACTAGGCACCCTAGTGTAGGCACCCTTTTTCGTACAACTACAGTGAGTACCAGCAGTCTCCTTTACCCTTCTAAGAAACATCCAGACCTAGAAGCCTTTCCCAGTCACACTATGTATTCAGAGTTTAAGGCAACTCGCTGCACCCTTCCTTAGAAAGCTAGGTGGACTCAGCTCTTCAACAGCTCCAGGGATTCTGTTCTCTCACGACATACATGCCATTGAAGTCTGCCTCATTGCTCTCATTGGAGCTACACTAAGAAACACAATCTGCTTCGCCTTCTTCTAGGAACTCTTACCCAAGGACCCCATACCTACAGGAGAAAGGAGGCTTGCATTCCTACTGGAATCTAAGCAAAGTTTTTCCTGTTACACTGCAGGACTTTAGAATAGGTTTAGGCCCGAAGGGTTACATAGAGTGTTCCAAGAATGAGGGAGTTCGATACATGCAGAAAACCCTGTGAAGAAAAGTTGATTCAGCAAGGGACCAGGGTTTGGCTAGAGTCTCTATTGACTTGTTAGAAATCAGAAGGGTTTCGGCTGCATGTTAACCCGAGAAGGAGACCTGGTGGCACAAGCCTTGCTTTCCCATGTTAAATCTCTAAACATGCTTCCCTGAAGAATCCTAAATAACACTGTTTTTACCTGGCTTCTGGTCACTGTAGGCAGCCCTCTGGAAAGAAAAGGAGTTTTCTCTAAGGAAACACGGTGCTTCCATAGCATGGGTGGGAGCTCCTGCTGTCCTGCTCTAGAGCTACAGGGAAACTTGACGTGAGTGTTTGCCTCAAGCTAAGGCCTGAAAAGCCTTGCTGAAGCGAAAGCGCTTAGCAGTTTCCATTATGTCGTATTCCAAGTTCTGCTTTACTTGAATGTTTCTTCACTTACCAGACACAAGGCACCCTCGTGTAGGCACCCTTTTTCGTAGAAATACAGTGAGTACCAGCAGTCTTCTTTGCTCTTCTAAGAAACATCCAGACCTAGAAGACTTTCCCAGTCACTCTATGTAATCAGAGTGTAGGGCAACTCGCTGCACCCTTCCTTAGGAAGCTAGGTGGACTCAGCTCTTCAACAGCTCCAGGGATTCTGTTCTCTCACGTCCTACATGCCATGGAAGTCTGCCTCATTGCCCTCTGTGGAGCTTCACTAAGATACACAATCTGCTTCGCCTACCTCTAGGAACTCTTACCCAATGACCCCATACCTACAGGAGAAAGGAGGCTTGCATTCCTACTGGAACCAAAGCACAGTTTTTCCTTTTACACTGCAGGACTTTAGAATAGGCTTAGGCCCTATAGCATACATAGAACGTTCCAAGGATGAGGGAGTTCCATATATGCAGAACACTCTGTGAAGAAAAGTTGATTCAGCAAGGGACCAGGGTGTAGCTAGAGTCTCTTTGGACTTCTTAGATATAAGAAGGTGTCCGGGTGCATGTTCACTGGAAAAGAAGACTTGAATGCCTAAGCCTTGCGTTCCTATTTTAAATCTCTATCCACGCCAGCCTGAGATACCTAAATAACACTGTTTTGACTGGCCTCTATTCACTGTGGGCAGCCCTCTGGATAGAAAAGGAGTTTCTCTAAGGAAACACGGTGCTTCCATAGCATGGGTGGGAGTTCCTCCTGTCATGCTCTAGAGCTACAGGGTAACTTGATGTGAGTCCTTGCCTCAAGCTAAGGCCTGAAAAGCCCTGCTGAAGCGAAAGCGCTTAGCATTTTCCATTATGTCGTATTGGAAGTTCTGCTTTACTTGAACGTTTCTTCACTCTACCAGACACTAGGCACCCTAGTGTAGGCACCCTCTTTCGTACAACTACAGTGAGTACCAGCAGTCTCCTTTACCCTTTTACGAAACATCCAGACCTAGAAGCCTTTCCCAGTCACACTATGTATTCAGAGTTTAAGGCAACTCGCTGCACCCTTCCTTAGAAAGCTAGGTGGACTCAGCTCTTCAACAGCTCCAGGGATTCTGTTCTCTCACGACATACATGCCATTGAAGTCTGCCTCATTGCTCTCATTGGAGCTACACTAAGAAACACAATCTGCTTCGCCTTCTTCTAGGAACTCTTACCCAAGGACCCCATACCTACAGGAGAAAGGAGGCTTGCATTCCTACTGGAATCTAAGCAAAGTTTTTCCTGTTACACTGCAGGACTTTAGAATAGGTTTAGGCCCGAAGGGTTACATAGAGCGTTCCAAGAATGAGGGAGTTCGATACATGCAGAAAACCCTGTGAAGAAAAGTTGATTCAGCAAGGGACCAGGGTTTGGCTAGAGTCTCTATTGACTTGTTAGAAATCAGAAGGGTTTCGGCTGCATGTTAACCCGAGAAGGAGACCTGATGGCACAAGCCTTGCTTTCCCATGTTAAATCTCTAAACATGCTTCCCTGAAGAATCCTAAATAACACTGTTTTACCTGGCTTCTGGTCACTGTAGGCAGCCCTCTCGAAAGAAAAGGAGTTTTCTCTAAGGAAACACGGTGCTTCCATAGCATGGGTGGGAGCTCCTGCTGTCCTGCTCTAGAGCTACAGGGAAACTTGACGTGAGTGTTTGCCTCAAGCTAAGGCCTGAAAAGCCTTGCTGAAGCGAAAGCGCTTAGCAGTTTCCATTATGTCGTATTCCAAGTTCTGCTTTACTTGAATGTTTCTTCACTTACCAGACACAAGGCACCCTCGTGTAGGCACCCTTTTTCTTACAAATACAGTGAGTACCAGCAGTCTTCTTTGCTCTTCTAAGAAACATCCAGACCTAGAAGCCTTTCCCAGTCACTCTATGTAATCACAGTATAGGGCAACTCGCTGCACCCTTCCTTAGGAAGCTAGGTGGACTCAGCTCTTCAACAGCTCCAGGGAGTCTGTTCTCTCACGTCCTACATGCCATGGAAGCCTGCCTCATTGCCCTCTGTGGAGCTTCACTAAGATACACAATCTGCTTCGCCTACCTCTAGGAACTCTTACCCAATGACCCCATACCTATAGGAGAAAGGAGGCTTGCATTCCTACTGGAACCAAAGCACAGTTTTTCCTTTTACACTGCAGGACTTTAGAATAGGCTTAGGCCCTATAGCATACATAGAACGTTCCAAGGATGAGGGAGTTCCATATATGCAGAACACTCTGTGAAGAAAAGGTGATTCAGCAAGGGACCAGGGTGTAGCTAGAGTCTCTTTGGACTTTTTAGATATAAGAAGGTGTCCGGGTGCATGTTCACCGGAAAAGAAGACTTGAATGCCTAAGCCTTGCGTTCCCATTTTAAATCTCTATCCACTCCAGCCTGAGATACCTAAATAACACTGTTTTGACTGGCCTCTATTCACTGTGGGCAGCCCTCTGGAAAGAAAAGGAGTTTCTCTAAGGAAACACGGTGCTTCCATAGCATGGGTGGGAGTTCCTCCTGTCATGCTCTAGAGCTACAGGGTAACTTGACGTGAGTCCTTGCCTCAAGCTAAGGCCTGAAAAGCCCTGCTGAAGCGAAAGCGCTTAGCATTTTCCATTATGTCGTATTGGAAGTACTGCTTTACTTGAACGTTTCTTCACTCTACCAGACACTAGGCACCCTAGTGTAGGCACCCTCTTTCGTACAACTACAGTAAGTACCAGCAGTCTCCTTTACCCTTCTAAGAAACATCCAGACCTAGAAGCCTTTCCCAGTCACACTATGTATTCAGAGTTTAAGGCAACTCGCTGCACCCTTCCTTAGAAAGCTAGGTGGACTCAGCTCTTCAACAGCTCCAGGGATTCTGTTCTCTCACGACATACATGCCATTGAAGTCTGCCTCATTGCTCTCATTGGAGCTACACTAAGAAACACAATCTGCTTCGCCTTCTTCTAGGAACTCTTACCCAAGGACCCCATACCTACAGGAGAAAGGAGGCTTGCATTCCTACTGGAATCTAAGCAACGTTTTTCCTGTTACACTGCAGGACTTTAAAATAGGTTCAGGCCCGAAGGGTTACATAGAGCGTTCCAAGAATGAGGGAGTTCGATACATGCAGAAAACCCTGTGAAGAAAAGTTGATTCAGCAAGGGACCAGGGTTTGGCTAGAGTCTCTAGTGACTTGTTAGAAATCAGAAGGGTTTCGGCTGCATGTTAACCCGAGAAGGAGACCTGGTGGCACAAGCCTTGCTTTCCCATGTTAAATCTCTAAACATGCTTCCCTGAAGAATCCTAAATAACACTGTTTTTACCTGGCTTCTGGTCACTGTAGGCAGCCCTCTGGAAAGAAAAGGAGTTTTCTCTAAGGAAACACGGTGCTTCCATAGCATGGGTGGGAGCTCCTGCTGTCCTGCTCTAGAGCTACAGGGAAACTTGACGTGAGTGTTTGCCTCAAGCTAAGGCCTGAAAAGCCTTGCTGAAGCGAAAGCGCTTAGCAGTTTCCATTATGTCGTATTCGAAGTTCTGCTTTACTTGAATGTTTCTTCACTTGCCAGACACAAGGCACCCTCGTGTAGGCACCCTTTTTCGTAGAAATACAGTGAGTACCAGCAGTCTTCTTTGCTCTTCTAAGAAACATCCAGACCTAGAAGCCTTTCCCAGTCACTCTATGTAATCAGAGTGTAGGGCAACTCGCTGCACCCTTCCTTAGGAAGCTAGGTGGACTCAGCTCTTCAACAGCTCCAGGGATTCTGTTCTCTCACGTCCTACATGCCATGGAAGTCTGCCTCATTGCCCTCTGTGGAGCTTCACTAAGATACACAATCTGCTTCGCCTACCTCTAGGAACTCTTACCCAATGACCCCATACCTACAGGAGAAAGGAGGCTTGCATTCCTACTGGAACCAAAGCACACTTTTTCCTTTTACACTGCAGGACTTTAGAATAGGCTTAGGCCCTATAGCATACATAGAACGTTCCAAGGATGAGGGAGTTCCATATATGCAGAACACTCTGTGAAGAAAAGTTGATTCAGCAAGGGACCAGGGTGTAGCTAGAGTCTCTTTGGACTTCTTAGATATAAGAAGGTGTCCGGGTGCATGTTCACCGGAAAAGAAGACTTGAATGCCTAAGCCTTGCGTTCCTATTTTAAATCTCTATCCACGCCAGCCTGAGATACCTAAATAACACTGTTTTGACTGGCCTCTATTCACTGTGGGCAGCCCTCTGGAAAGAAAAGGAGTTTCTCTAAGGAAACACGGTGCTTCCATAGCATGGGTGGGAGTTCCTCCTGTCATGCTCTAGAGCTACAGGGTAACTTGACGTGAGTCCTTGCCTCAAGCTAAGGCCTGAAAAGCCCTGCTGAAGCGAAAGCGCTTAGCATTTTCCATTATGTCGTATTGGAAGTTCTGCTTTACTTGAACGTTTCTTCACTCTACCAGACACTAGGCACCCTAGTGTAGGCACCCTCTTTCGTACAACTACAGTGAGTACCAGCAGTCTCCTTTACCCTTTTACGAAACATCCAGACCTAGAAGCCTTTCCCAGTCACACTATGTATTCAGAGTTTAAGGCAACTCGCTGCACCCTTCCTTAGAAAGCTAGGTGGACTCAGCTCTTCAACAGCTCCAGGGATTCTGTTCTCTCACGACATACATGCCATTGAAGTCTGCCTCATTGCTCTCATTGGAGCTACACTAAGAAACACAATCTGCTTCGCCTTCTTCTAGGAACTCTTACCCAAGGACCCCATACCTACAGGAGAAAGGAGGCTTGCATTCCTACTGGAATCTAAGCAAAGTTTTTCCTGTTACACTGCAGGACTTTAGAATAGGTTCAGGCCCGAAGGGTTACATAGAGCGTTCCAAGAATGAGGGAGTTCGATACATGCAGAAAACCCTGTGAAGAAAAGTTGATTCAGCAAGGGACCAGGGTTTGGCTAGAGTCTCTATTGACTTGTTAGAAATCAGAAGGGTTTCGGCTGCATGTTAACCCGAGAAGGAGACCTGGTGGCACAAGCCTTGCTTTCCCATGTTAAATCTCTAAACATGCTTCCCTGAAGAATCCTAAATAACACTGTTTTTACCTGGCTTCTGGTCACTGTAGGCAGCCCTCTCGAAAGAAAAGGAGTTTTCTCTAAGGAAACACGGTGCTTCCATAGCATGGGTGGGAGCTCCTGCTGTCCTGCTCTAGAGCTACAGGGAAACTTGACGTGAGTGTTTGCCTCAAGCTAAGGCCTGAAAAGCCTTGCTGAAGCGAAAGCGCTTAGCAGTTTCCATTATGTCGTATTCCAAGTTCTGCTTTACTTGAATGTTTCTTCACTTACCAGACACAAGGCACCCTCGTGTAGGCACCCTTTTTCGTAGAAATACAGTGAGTACCAGCAGTCTTCTTTGCTCTTCTAAGAAACATCCAGACCTAGAAGCCTTTCCCAGTCACTCTATGTAATCAGAGTGTAGGGCAACTCGCTGCACCCTTCCTTAGGAAGCTAGGTGGACTCAGCTCTTCAACAGCTCCAGGGATTCTGTTCTCTCACGTCCTACATGCCATGGAAGTCTGCCTCATTGCCCTCTGTGGAGCTTCACTAAGATACACAATCTGCTTCACCTACCTCTAGGAACTCTTACCCAATGACCCCATACCTACAGGAGAAAGGAGGCTTGCATTCCTACTGGAACCAAAGCACACTTTTTCCTTTTACACTGCAGGACTTTAGAATAGGCTTAGGCCCTATAGCATACATAGAACGTTCCAAGGATGAGGGAGTTCCATATATGCAGAACACTCTGTGAAGAAAAGGTGATTCAGCAAGGGACCAGGGTGTAGCTAGAGTCTCTTTGGACTTTTTAGATATAAGAAGGTGTCCGGGTGCATGTTCACCGGAAAAGAAGACTTGAATGCCTAAGCCTTGCGTTCCCATTTTAAATCTCTATCCACGCCAGCCTGAGATACCTAAATAACACTGTTTTGACTGGCCTCTATTCACTGTGGGCAGCCCTCTGGAAAGAAAAGGAGTTTCTCTAAGGAAACACGGTGCTTCCATAGCATGGGTGGGAGTTCCTCCTGTCATGCTCTAGAGCTACAGGGTAACTTGACGTGAGTCCTTGCCTCAAGCTAAGGCCTGAAAAGCCCTGCTGAAGCGAAAGCGCTTAGCATTTTCCATTATGTCGTATTGGAAGTTCTGCTTTACTTGAACGTTTCTTCACTCTACCAGACACTAGGCACCCTAGTGTAGGCACCCTCTTTCGTACAACTACAGTGAGTACCAGCAGTCTCCTTTACCCTTCTAAGAAACATCCAGACCTAGAAGCCTTTCCCAGTCACACTATGTATTCAGAGTTTAAGGCAACTCGCTGCACCCTTCCTTAGAAAGCTAGGTGGACTCAGCTCTTCAACAGCTCCAGGGATTCTGTTCTCTCACGACATACATGCCATTGAAGTCTGCCTCATTGCTCTCATTGGAGCTACACTAAGAAACACAATCTGCTTCGCCTTCTTCTAGGAACTCTTACCCAAGGACCCCATACCTACAGGAGAAAGGAGGCTTGCATTCCTACTGGAATCTAAGCAAAGTTTTTCCTGTTACACTGCAGGACTTTAGAATAGGTTCAGGCCCGAAGGGTTACATAGAGCGTTCCAAGAATGAGGGAGTTCGATACATGCAGAAAACCCTGTGAAGAAAAGTTGATTCAGCAAGGGACCAGGGTTTGGCTAGAGTCTCTATTGACTTGTTAGAAATCAGAAGGGTTTCGGCTGCATGTTAACCCGAGAAGGAGACCTGATGGCACAAGCCTTGCTTTCCCATGTTAAATCTCTAAACATGCTTCCCTGAAGAATCCTAAATAACACTGTTTTTACCTGGCTTCTGGTCACTGTAGGCAGCCCTCTCGAAAGAAAAGGAGTTTTCTCTAAGGAAACACGGTGCTTCCATAGCATGGGTGGGAGCTCCTGCTGTCCTGCTCTAGAGCTACAGGGAAACTTGACGTGAGTGTTTGCCTCAAGCTAAGGCCTGAAAAGCCTTGCTGAAGCGAAAGCGCTTAGCAGTTTCCATTATGTCGTATTCCAAGTTCTGCTTTATTTGAATGTTTCTTCACTTACCAGACACAAGGCACCCTCGTGTAGGCACCCTTTTTCGTAGAAATACAGTGAGTACCAGCAGTCTTCTTTGCTCTTCTAAGAAACATCCAGACCTAGAAGCCTTTCCCAGTCACTCTATGTAATCAGAGTGTAGGGCAACTCGCTGCACCCTTCCTTAGGAAGCTAGGTGGACTCAGCTCTTCAACAGCTCCAGGGATTCTGTTCTCTCACGTCCTACATGCCATGGAAGTCTGCCTCATTGCCCTCTGTGGAGCTTCACTAAGATACACAATCTGCTTCGCCTACCTCTAGGAACTCTTACCCAATGACCCCATACCTACAGGAGAAAGGAGGCTTGCATTCCTACTGGAACCAAAGCACAGTATTTCCTTTTACACTGCAGGACTTTAGAATAGGCTTAGGCCCTATAGCATACATAGAACGTTCCAAGGATGAGGGAGTTCCATATATGCAGAACACTCTGTGAAGAAAAGTTGATTCAGCAAGGGAGCAGGGTGTAGCTAGAGTCTCTTTGGACTTCTTAGATATAAGAACGTGTCCGGGTGCATGTTCACCGGAAAAGAAGACTTGAATGCCTAAGCCTTGCGTTCCCATTTTAAATCTCTATCCACGCCAGCCTGAGATACCTAAATAACACTGTTTTGACTGGCCTCTATTCACTGTGGGCAGCCCTCTGGAAAGAAAAGGAGTTTCTCTAAGGAAACACGGTGCTTCCATAGCATGGGTGGGAGTTCCTCCTGTCATGCTCTAGAGCTACAGGGTAACTTGACGTGAGTCCTTGCCTCCAGCTAAGGCCTGAAAAGCCCTGCTGAAGCGAAAGCGCTTAGCATTTTCCATTATGTCGTATTGGAAGTTCTGCTTTACTTGAACGTTTCTTCACTCTACCAGACACTAGGCACCCTAGTGTAGGCACCCTTTTTCGTACAACTACAGTGAGTACCAGCAGTCTCCTTTACCCTTCTAAGAAACATCCAGACCTAGAAGCCTTTCCCAGTCACACTATGTATTCAGAGTTTAAGGCAACTCGCTGCACCCTTCCTTAGAAAGCTAGGTGGACTCAGCTCTTCAACAGCTCCAGGGATTCTGTTCTCTCACGACCTACATGCCATTGAAGTCTGCCTCATTGCTCTCATTGGAGCTACACTAAGAAACACAATCTGCTTCGCCTTCTTCTAGGAACTCTTACCCAAGGACCCCATACCTACAGGAGAAAGGAGGCTTGCATTCCTACTGGAATCTAAGCAAAGTTTTTCCTGTTACACTGCAGGACTTTAGAATAGGTTTAGGCCCGAAGGGTTACATAGAGTGTTCCAAGAATGAGGGAGTTCGATACATGCAGAAAACCCTGTGAAGAAAAGTTGATTCAGCAAGGGACCAGGGTTTGGCTAGAGTCTCTATTGACTTGTTAGAAATCAGAAGGGTTTCGGCTGCATGTTAACCCGAGAAGGAGACCTGGTGGCACAAGCCTTGCTTTCCCATGTTAAATCTCTAAACATGCTTCCCTGAAGAATCCTAAATAACACTGTTTTTACCTGGCTTCTGGTCACTGTAGGCAGCCCTCTGGAAAGAAAAGGAGTTTTCTCTAAGGAAACACGGTGCTTCCATAGCATGGGTGGGAGCTCCTGCTGTCCTGCTCTAGAGCTACAGGGAAACTTGACGTGAGTGTTTGCCTCAAGCTAAGGCCTGAAAAGCCTTGCTGAAGCGAAAGCGCTTAGCAGTTTCCATTATGTCGTATTCCAAGTTCTGCTTTACTTGAATGTTTCTTCACTTACCAGACACAAGGCACCCTCGTGTAGGCACCCTTTTTCGTAGAAATACAGTGAGTACCAGCAGTCTTCTTTGCTCTTCTAAGAAACATCCAGACCTAGAAGCCTTTCCCAGTCACTCTATGTAATCAGAGTGTAGGGCAACTCGCTGCACCCTTCCTTAGGAAGCTAGGTGGACTCAGCTCTTCAACAGCTCCAGGGATTCTGTTCTCTCACGTCCTACATGCCATGGAAGTCTGCCTCATTGCCCTCTGTGGAGCTTCACTAAGATACACAATCTGCTTCGCCTACCTCTAGGAACTCTTACCCAATGACCCCATACCTACAGGAGAAAGGAGGCTTGCATTCCTACTGGAACCAAAGCACAGTATTTCCTTTTACACTGCAGGACTTTAGAATAGGCTTAGGCCCTATAGCATACATAGAACGTTCCAAGGATGAGGGAGTTCCATATATGCAGAACACTCTGTGAAGAAAAGTTGATTCAGCAAGGGAGCAGGGTGTAGCTAGAGTCTCTTTGGACTTCTTAGATATAAGAACGTGTCCGGGTGCATGTTCACCGGAAAAGAAGACTTGAATGCCTAAGCCTTGCGTTCCCATTTTAAATCTCTATCCACGCCAGCCTGAGATACCTAAATAACACTGTTTTGACTGGCCTCTATTCACTGTGGGCAGCCCTCTGGAAAGAAAAGGAGTTTCTCTAAGGAAACACGGTGCTTCCATAGCATGGGTGGGAGTTCCTCCTGTCATGCTCTAGAGCTACAGGGTAACTTGACGTGAGTCCTTGCCTCCAGCTAAGGCCTGAAAAGCCCTGCTGAAGCGAAAGCGCTTAGCATTTTCCATTATGTCGTATTGGAAGTTCTGCTTTACTTGAACGTTTCTTCACTCTACCAGACACTAGGCACCCTAGTGTAGGCACCCTTTTTCGTACAACTACAGTGAGTACCAGCAGTCTCCTTTACCCTTCTAAGAAACATCCAGACCTAGAAGCCTTTCCCAGTCACACTATGTATTCAGAGTTTAAGGCAACTCGCTGCACCCTTCCTTAGAAAGCTAGGTGGACTCAGCTCTTCAACAGCTCCAGGGATTCTGTTCTCTCACGACCTACATGCCATTGAAGTCTGCCTCATTGCTCTCATTGGAGCTACACTAAGAAACACAATCTGCTTCGCCTTCTTCTAGGAACTCTTACCCAAGGACCCCATACCTACAGGAGAAAGGAGGCTTGCATTCCTACTGGAATCTAAGCAAAGTTTTTCCTGTTACACTGCAGGACTTTAGAATAGGTTTAGGCCCGAAGGGTTACATAGAGTGTTCCAAGAATGAGGGAGTTCGATACATGCAGAAAACCCTGTGAAGAAAAGTTGATTCAGCAAGGGACCAGGGTTTGGCTAGAGTCTCTATTGACTTGTTAGAAATCAGAAGGGTTTCGGCTGCATGTTAACCCGAGAAGGAGACCTGGTGGCACAAGCCTTGCTTTCCCATGTTAAATCTCTAAACATGCTTCCCTGAAGAATCCTAAATAACACTGTTTTTACCTGGCTTCTGGTCACTGTAGGCAGCCCTCTCGAAAGAAAAGGAGTTTTCTCTAAGGAAACACGGTGCTTCCATAGCATGGGTGGGAGCTCCTGCTGTCCTGCTCTAGAGCTACAGGGAAACTTGACGTGAGTGTTTGCCTCAAGCTAAGGCCTGAAAAGCCTTGCTGAAGCGAAAGCGCTTAGCAGTTTCCATTATGTCGTATTCCAAGTTCTGCTTTACTTGAATGTTTCTTCACTTACCAGACACAAGGCACCCTCGTGTAGGCACCCTTTTTCGTAGAAATACAGTGAGTACCAGCAGTCTTCTTTGCTCTTCTAAGAAACATCCAGACCTAGAAGCCTTTCCCAGTCACTCTATGTAATCAGAGTGTAGGGCAACTCGCTGCACCCTTCCTTAGGAAGCTAGGTGGACTCAGCTCTTCAACAGCTCCAGGGATTCTGTTCTCTCACGTCCTACATGCCATGGAAGTCTGCCTCATTGCCCTCTGTGGAGCTTCACTAAGATACACAATCTGCTTCGCCTACCTCTAGGAACTCTTACCCAATGACCCCATACCTACAGGAGAAAGGAGGCTTGCATTCCTACTGGAACCAAAGCACAGTATTTCCTTTTACACTGCAGGACTTTAGAATAGGCTTAGGCCCTATAGCATACATAGAACGTTCCAAGGATGAGGGAGTTCCATATATGCAGAACACTCTGTGAAGAAAAGTTGATTCAGCAAGGGAGCAGGGTGTAGCTAGAGTCTCTTTGGACTTCTTAGATATAAGAACGTGTCCGGGTGCATGTTCACCGGAAAAGAAGACTTGAATGCCTAAGCCTTGCGTTCCCATTTTAAATCTCTATCCACGCCAGCCTGAGATACCTAAATAACACTGTTTTGACTGGCCTCTATTCACTGTGGGCAGCCCTCTGGAAAGAAAAGGAGTTTCTCTAAGGAAACACGGTGCTTCCATAGCATGGGTGGGAGTTCCTCCTGTCATGCTCTAGAGCTACAGGGTAACTTGACGTGAGTCCTTGCCTCCAGCTAAGGCCTGAAAAGCCCTGCTGAAGCGAAAGCGCTTAGCATTTTCCATTATGTCGTATTGGAAGTTCTGCTTTACTTGAACGTTTCTTCACTCTACCAGACACTAGGCACCCTAGTGTAGGCACCCTTTTTCGTACAACTACAGTGAGTACCAGCAGTCTCCTTTACCCTTCTAAGAAACATCCAGACCTAGAAGCCTTTCCCAGTCACACTATGTATTCAGAGTTTAAGGCAACTCGCTGCACCCTTCCTTAGAAAGCTAGGTGGACTCAGCTCTTCAACAGCTCCAGGGATTCTGTTCTCTCACGACCTACATGCCATTGAAGTCTGCCTCATTGCTCTCATTGGAGCTACACTAAGAAACACAATCTGCTTCGCCTTCTTCTAGGAACTCTTACCCAAGGACCCCATACCTACAGGAGAAAGGAGGCTTGCATTCCTACTGGAATCTAAGCAAAGTTTTTCCTGTTACACTGCAGGACTTTAGAATAGGTTTAGGCCCGAAGGGTTACATAGAGTGTTCCAAGAATGAGGGAGTTCGATACATGCAGAAAACCCTGTGAAGAAAAGTTGATTCAGCAAGGGACCAGGGTTTGGCTAGAGTCTCTATTGACTTGTTAGAAATCAGAAGGGTTTCGGCTGCATGTTAACCCGAGAAGGAGACCTGGTGGCACAAGCCTTGCTTTCCCATGTTAAATCTCTAAACATGCTTCCCTGAAGAATCCTAAATAACACTGTTTTTACCTGGCTTCTGGTCACTGTAGGCAGCCCTCTCGAAAGAAAAGGAGTTTTCTCTAAGGAAACACGGTGCTTCCATAGCATGGGTGGGAGCTCCTGCTGTCCTGCTCTAGAGCTACAGGGAAACTTGACGTGAGTGTTTGCCTCAAGCTAAGGCCTGAAAAGCCTTGCTGAAGCGAAAGCGCTTAGCAGTTTCCATTATGTCGTATTCCAAGTTCTGCTTTACTTGAATGTTTCTTCACTTACCAGACACAAGGCACCCTCGTGTAGGCACCCTTTTTCGTAGAAATACAGTGAGTACCAGCAGTCTTCTTTGCTCTTCTAAGAAACATCCAGACCTAGAAGCCTTTCCCAGTCACTCTATGTAATCAGAGTGTAGGGCAACTCGCTGCACCCTTCCTTAGGAAGCTAGGTGGACTCAGCTCTTCAACAGCTCCAGGGATTCTGTTCTCTCACGTCCTACATGCCATGGAAGTCTGCCTCATTGCCCTCTGTGGAGCTTCACTAAGATACACAATCGGCTTCGCCTACCTCTAGGAACTCTTACCCAATGACCCCATACCTACAGGAGAAAGGAGGCTTGCATTCCTACTGGAACCAAAGCACAGTATTTCCTTTTACACTGCAGGACTTTAGAATAGGCTTAGGCCCTATAGCATACATAGAACGTTCCAAGGATGAGGGAGTTCCATATATGCAGAACACTCTGTGAAGAAAAGTTGATTCAGCAAGGGAGCAGGGTGTAGCTAGAGTCTCTTTGGACTTCTTAGATATAAGAACGTGTCCGGGTGCATGTTCACCGGAAAAGAAGACTTGAATGCCTAAGCCTTGCGTTCCCATTTTAAATCTCTATCCACGCCAGCCTGAGATACCTAAATAACACTGTTTTGACTGGCCTCTATTCACTGTGGGCAGCCCTCTGGAAAGAAAAGGAGTTTCTCTAAGGAAACACGGTGCTTCCATAGCATGGGTGGGAGTTCCTCCTGTCATGCTCTAGAGCTACAGGGTAACTTGACGTGAGTCCTTGCCTCCAGCTAAGGCCTGAAAAGCCCTGCTGAAGCGAAAGCGCTTAGCATTTTCCATTATGTCGTATTGGAAGTTCTGCTTTACTTGAACGTTTCTTCACTCTACCAGACACTAGGCACCCTAGTGTAGGCACCCTTTTTCGTACAACTACAGTGAGTACCAGCAGTCTCCTTTACCCTTCTAAGAAACATCCAGACCTAGAAGCCTTTCCCAGTCACACTATGTATTCAGAGTTTAAGGCAACTCGCTGCACCCTTCCTTAGAAAGCTAGGTGGACTCAGCTCTTCAACAGCTCCAGGGATTCTGTTCTCTCACGACCTACATGCCATTGAAGTCTGCCTCATTGCTCTCATTGGAGCTACACTAAGAAACACAATCTGCTTCGCCTTCTTCTAGGAACTCTTACCCAAGGACCCCATACCTACAGGAGAAAGGAGGCTTGCATTCCTACTGGAATCTAAGCAAAGTTTTTCCTGTTACACTGCAGGACTTTAGAATAGGTTTAGGCCCGAAGGGTTACATAGAGTGTTCCAAGAATGAGGGAGTTCGATACATGCAGAAAACCCTGTGAAGAAAAGTTGATTCAGCAAGGGACCAGGGTTTGGCTAGAGTCTCTATTGACTTGTTAGAAATCAGAAGGGTTTCGGCTGCATGTTAACCCGAGAAGGAGACCTGGTGGCACAAGCCTTGCTTTCCCATGTTAAATCTCTAAACATGCTTCCCTGAAGAATCCTAAATAACACTGTTTTTACCTGGCTTCTGGTCACTGTAGGCAGCCCTCTCGAAAGAAAAGGAGTTTTCTCTAAGGAAACACGGTGCTTCCATAGCATGGGTGGGAGCTCCTGCTGTCCTGCTCTAGAGCTACAGGGAAACTTGACGTGAGTGTTTGCCTCAAGCTAAGGCCTGAAAAGCCTTGCTGAAGCGAAAGCGCTTAGCAGTTTCCATTATGTCGTATTCCAAGTTCTGCTTTACTTGAATGTTTCTTCACTTACCAGACACAAGGCACCCTCGTGTAGGCACCCTTTTTCGTAGAAATACAGTGAGTACCAGCAGTCTTCTTTGCTCTTCTAAGAAACATCCAGACCTAGAAGCCTTTCCCAGTCACTCTATGTAATCAGAGTGTAGGGCAACTCGCTGCACCCTTCCTTAGGAAGCTAGGTGGACTCAGCTCTTCAACAGCTCCAGGGATTCTGTTCTCTCACGTCCTACATGCCATGGAAGTCTGCCTCATTGCCCTCTGTGGAGCTTCACTAAGATACACAATCTGCTTCGCCTACCTCTAGGAACTCTTACCCAATGACCCCATACCTACAGGAGAAAGGAGGCTTGCATTCCTACTGGAACCAAAGCACAGTATTTCCTTTTACACTGCAGGACTTTAGAATAGGCTTAGGCCCTATAGCATACATAGAACGTTCCAAGGATGAGGGAGTTCCATATATGCAGAACACTCTGTGAAGAAAAGTTGATTCAGCAAGGGAGCAGGGTGTAGCTAGAGTCTCTTTGGACTTCTTAGATATAAGAACGTGTCCGGGTGCATGTTCACCGGAAAAGAAGACTTGAATGCCTAAGCCTTGCGTTCCCATTTTAAATCTCTATCCACGCCAGCCTGAGATACCTAAATAACACTGTTTTGACTGGCCTCTATTCACTGTGGGCAGCCCTCTGGAAAGAAAAGGAGTTTCTCTAAGGAAACACGGTGCTTCCATAGCATGGGTGGGAGTTCCTCCTGTCATGCTCTAGAGCTACAGGGTAACTTGACGTGAGTCCTTGCCTCCAGCTAAGGCCTGAAAAGCCCTGCTGAAGCGAAAGCGCTTAGCATTTTCCATTATGTCGTATTGGAAGTTCTGCTTTACTTGAACGTTTCTTCACTCTACCAGACACTAGGCACCCTAGTGTAGGCACCCTTTTTCGTACAACTACAGTGAGTACCAGCAGTCTCCTTTACCCTTCTAAGAAACATCCAGACCTAGAAGCCTTTCCCAGTCACACTATGTATTCAGAGTTTAAGGCAACTCGCTGCACCCTTCCTTAGAAAGCTAGGTGGACTCAGCTCTTCAACAGCTCCAGGGATTCTGTTCTCTCACGACCTACATGCCATTGAAGTCTGCCTCATTGCTCTCATTGGAGCTACACTAAGAAACACAATCTGCTTCGCCTTCTTCTAGGAACTCTTACCCAAGGACCCCATACCTACAGGAGAAAGGAGGCTTGCATTCCTACTGGAATCTAAGCAAAGTTTTTCCTGTTACACTGCAGGACTTTAGAATAGGTTTAGGCCCGAAGGGTTACATAGAGTGTTCCAAGAATGAGGGAGTTCGATACATGCAGAAAACCCTGTGAAGAAAAGTTGATTCAGCAAGGGACCAGGGTTTGGCTAGAGTCTCTATTGACTTGTTAGAAATCAGAAGGGTTTCGGCTGCATGTTAACCCGAGAAGGAGACCTGGTGGCACAAGCCTTGCTTTCCCATGTTAAATCTCTAAACATGCTTCCCTGAAGAATCCTAAATAACACTGTTTTTACCTGGCTTCTGGTCACTGTAGGCAGCCCTCTCGAAAGAAAAGGAGTTTTCTCTAAGGAAACACGGTGCTTCCATAGCATGGGTGGGAGCTCCTGCTGTCCTGCTCTAGAGCTACAGGGAAACTTGACGTGAGTGTTTGCCTCAAGCTAAGGCCTGAAAAGCCTTGCTGAAGCGAAAGCGCTTAGCAGTTTCCATTATGTCGTATTCCAAGTTCTGCTTTACTTGAATGTTTCTTCACTTACCAGACACAAGGCACCCTCGTGTAGGCACCCTTTTTCGTAGAAATACAGTGAGTACCAGCAGTCTTCTTTGCTCTTCTAAGAAACATCCAGACCTAGAAGCCTTTCCCAGTCACTCTATGTAATCAGAGTGTAGGGCAACTCGCTGCACCCTTCCTTAGGAAGCTAGGTGGACTCAGCTCTTCAACAGCTCCAGGGATTCTGTTCTCTCACGTCCTACATGCCATGGAAGTCTGCCTCATTGCCCTCTGTGGAGCTTCACTAAGATACACAATCTGCTTCGCCTACCTCTAGGAACTCTTACCCAATGACCCCATACCTACAGGAGAAAGGAGGCTTGCATTCCTACTGGAACCAAAGCACAGTATTTCCTTTTACACTGCAGGACTTTAGAATAGGCTTAGGCCCTATAGCATACATAGAACGTTCCAAGGATGAGGGAGTTCCATATATGCAGAACACTCTGTGAAGAAAAGTTGATTCAGCAAGGGAGCAGGGTGTAGCTAGAGTCTCTTTGGACTTCTTAGATATAAGAACGTGTCCGGGTGCATGTTCACCGGAAAAGAAGACTTGAATGCCTAAGCCTTGCGTTCCCATTTTAAATCTCTATCCACGCCAGCCTGAGATACCTAAATAACACTGTTTTGACTGGCCTCTATTCACTGTGGGCAGCCCTCTGGAAAGAAAAGGAGTTTCTCTAAGGAAACACGGTGCTTCCATAGCATGGGTGGGAGTTCCTCCTGTCATGCTCTAGAGCTACAGGGTAACTTGACGTGAGTCCTTGCCTCCAGCTAAGGCCTGAAAAGCCCTGCTGAAGCGAAAGCGCTTAGCATTTTCCATTATGTCGTATTGGAAGTTCTGCTTTACTTGAACGTTTCTTCACTCTACCAGACACTAGGCACCCTAGTGTAGGCACCCTTTTTCGTACAACTACAGTGAGTACCAGCAGTCTCCTTTACCCTTCTAAGAAACATCCAGACCTAGAAGCCTTTCCCAGTCACACTATGTATTCAGAGTTTAAGGCAACTCGCTGCACCCTTCCTTAGAAAGCTAGGTGGACTCAGCTCTTCAACAGCTCCAGGGATTCTGTTCTCTCACGACCTACATGCCATTGAAGTCTGCCTCATTGCTCTCATTGGAGCTACACTAAGAAACACAATCTGCTTCGCCTTCTTCTAGGAACTCTTACCCAAGGACCCCATACCTACAGGAGAAAGGAGGCTTGCATTCCTACTGGAATCTAAGCAAAGTTTTTCCTGTTACACTGCAGGACTTTAGAATAGGTTTAGGCCCGAAGGGTTACATAGAGTGTTCCAAGAATGAGGGAGTTCGATACATGCAGAAAACCCTGTGAAGAAAAGTTGATTCAGCAAGGGACCAGGGTTTGGCTAGAGTCTCTATTGACTTGTTAGAAATCAGAAGGGTTTCGGCTGCATGTTAACCCGAGAAGGAGACCTGGTGGCACAAGCCTTGCTTTCCCATGTTAAATCTCTAAACATGCTTCCCTGAAGAATCCTAAATAACACTGTTTTTACCTGGCTTCTGGTCACTGTAGGCAGCCCTCTCGAAAGAAAAGGAGTTTTCTCTAAGGAAACACGGTGCTTCCATAGCATGGGTGGGAGCTCCTGCTGTCCTGCTCTAGAGCTACAGGGAAACTTGACGTGAGTGTTTGCCTCAAGCTAAGGCCTGAAAAGCCTTGCTGAAGCGAAAGCGCTTAGCAGTTTCCATTATGTCGTATTCCAAGTTCTGCTTTACTTGAATGTTTCTTCACTTACCAGACACAAGGCACCCTCGTGTAGGCACCCTTTTTCGTAGAAATACAGTGAGTACCAGCAGTCTTCTTTGCTCTTCTAAGAAACATCCAGACCTAGAAGCCTTTCCCAGTCACTCTATGTAATCAGAGTGTTGGGCAACTCGCTGCACCCTTCCTTAGGAAGCTAGGTGGACTCAGCTCTTCAACAGCTCCAGGGATTCTGTTCTCTCACGTCCTACATGCCATGGAAGTCTGCCTCATTGCCCTCTGTGGAGCTTCACTAAGATACACAATCTGCTTCGCCTACCTCTAGGAACTCTTACCCAATGACCCCATACCTACAGGAGAAAGGAGGCTTGCATTCCTACTGGAACCAAAGCACAGTATTTCCTTTTACACTGCAGGACTTTAGAATAGGCTTAGGCCCTATAGCATACATAGAACGTTCCAAGGATGAGGGAGTTCCATATATGCAGAACACTCTGTGAAGAAAAGTTGATTCAGCAAGGGAGCAGGGTGTAGCTAGAGTCTCTTTGGACTTCTTAGATATAAGAACGTGTCCGGGTGCATGTTCACCGGAAAAGAAGACTTGAATGCCTAAGCCTTGCGTTCCCATTTTAAATCTCTATCCACGCCAGCCTGAGATACCTAAATAACACTGTTTTGACTGGCCTCTATTCACTGTGGGCAGCCCTCTGGAAAGAAAAGGAGTTTCTCTAAGGAAACACGGTGCTTCCATAGCATGGGTGGGAGTTCCTCCTGTCATGCTCTAGAGCTACAGGGTAACTTGACGTGAGTCCTTGCCTCCAGCTAAGGCCTGAAAAGCCCTGCTGAAGCGAAAGCGCTTAGCATTTTCCATTATGTCGTATTGGAAGTTCTGCTTTACTTGAACGTTTCTTCACTCTACCAGACACTAGGCACCCTAGTGTAGGCACCCTTTTTCGTACAACTACAGTGAGTACCAGCAGTCTCCTTTACCCTTCTAAGAAACATCCAGACCTAGAAGCCTTTCCCAGTCACACTATGTATTCAGAGTTTAAGGCAACTCGCTGCACCCTTCCTTAGAAAGCTAGGTGGACTCAGCTCTTCAACAGCTCCAGGGATTCTGTTCTCTCACGACCTACATGCCATTGAAGTCTGCCTCATTGCTCTCATTGGAGCTACACTAAGAAACACAATCTGCTTCGCCTTCTTCTAGGAACTCTTACCCAAGGACCCCATACCTACAGGAGAAAGGAGGCTTGCATTCCTACTGGAATCTAAGCAAAGTTTTTCCTGTTACACTGCAGGACTTTAGAATAGGTTTAGGCCCGAAGGGTTACATAGAGTGTTCCAAGAATGAGGGAGTTCGATACATGCAGAAAACCCTGTGAAGAAAAGTTGATTCAGCAAGGGACCAGGGTTTGGCTAGAGTCTCTATTGACTTGTTAGAAATCAGAAGGGTTTCGGCTGCATGTTAACCCGAGAAGGAGACCTGGTGGCACAAGCCTTGCTTTCCCATGTTAAATCTCTAAACATGCTTCCCTGAAGAATCCTAAATAACACTGTTTTTACCTGGCTTCTGGTCACTGTAGGCAGCCCTCTCGAAAGAAAAGGAGTTTTCTCTAAGGAAACACGGTGCTTCCATAGCATGGGTGGGAGCTCCTGCTGTCCTGCTCTAGAGCTACAGGGAAACTTGACGTGAGTGTTTGCCTCAAGCTAAGGCCTGAAAAGCCTTGCTGAAGCGAAAGCGCTTAGCAGTTTCCATTATGTCGTATTCCAAGTTCTGCTTTACTTGAATGTTTCTTCACTTACCAGACACAAGGCACCCTCGTGTAGGCACCCTTTTTCGTAGAAATACAGTGAGTACCAGCAGTCTTCTTTGCTCTTCTAAGAAACATCCAGACCTAGAAGCCTTTCCCAGTCACTCTATGTAATCAGAGTGTAGGGCAACTCGCTGCACCCTTCCTTAGGAAGCTAGGTGGACTCAGCTCTTCAACAGCTCCAGGGATTCTGTTCTCTCACGTCCTACATGCCATGGAAGTCTGCCTCATTGCCCTCTGTGGAGCTTCACTAAGATACACAATCGGCTTCGCCTACCTCTAGGAACTCTTACCCAATGACCCCATACCTACAGGAGAAAGGAGGCTTGCATTCCTACTGGAACCAAAGCACAGTATTTCCTTTTACACTGCAGGACTTTAGAATAGGCTTAGGCCCTATAGCATACATAGAACGTTCCAAGGATGAGGGAGTTCCATATATGCAGAACACTCTGTGAAGAAAAGTTGATTCAGCAAGGGAGCAGGGTGTAGCTAGAGTCTCTTTGGACTTCTTAGATATAAGAACGTGTCCGGGTGCATGTTCACCGGAAAAGAAGACTTGAATGCCTAAGCCTTGCGTTCCCATTTTAAATCTCTATCCACGCCAGCCTGAGATACCTAAATAACACTGTTTTGACTGGCCTCTATTCACTGTGGGCAGCCCTCTGGAAAGAAAAGGAGTTTCTCTAAGGAAACACGGTGCTTCCATAGCATGGGTGGGAGTTCCTCCTGTCATGCTCTAGAGCTACAGGGTAACTTGACGTGAGTCCTTGCCTCCAGCTAAGGCCTGAAAAGCCCTGCTGAAGCGAAAGCGCTTAGCATTTTCCATTATGTCGTATTGGAAGTTCTGCTTTACTTGAACGTTTCTTCACTCTACCAGACACTAGGCACCCTAGTGTAGGCACCCTTTTTCGTACAACTACAGTGAGTACCAGCAGTCTCCTTTACCCTTCTAAGAAACATCCAGACCTAGAAGCCTTTCCCAGTCACACTATGTATTCAGAGTTTAAGGCAACTCGCTGCACCCTTCCTTAGAAAGCTAGGTGGACTCAGCTCTTCAACAGCTCCAGGGATTCTGTTCTCTCACGACCTACATGCCATTGAAGTCTGCCTCATTGCTCTCATTGGAGCTACACTAAGAAACACAATCTGCTTCGCCTTCTTCTAGGAACTCTTACCCAAGGACCCCATACCTACAGGAGAAAGGAGGCTTGCATTCCTACTGGAATCTAAGCAAAGTTTTTCCTGTTACACTGCAGGACTTTAGAATAGGTTTAGGCCCGAAGGGTTACATAGAGTGTTCCAAGAATGAGGGAGTTCGATACATGCAGAAAACCCTGTGAAGAAAAGTTGATTCAGCAAGGGACCAGGGTTTGGCTAGAGTCTCTATTGACTTGTTAGAAATCAGAAGGGTTTCGGCTGCATGTTAACCCGAGAAGGAGACCTGGTGGCACAAGCCTTGCTTTCCCATGTTAAATCTCTAAACATGCTTCCCTGAAGAATCCTAAATAACACTGTTTTTACCTGGCTTCTGGTCACTGTAGGCAGCCCTCTGGAAAGAAAAGGAGTTTTCTCTAAGGAAACACGGTGCTTCCATAGCATGGGTGGGAGCTCCTGCTGTCCTGCTCTAGAGCTACAGGGAAACTTGACGTGAGTGTTTGCCTCAAGCTAAGGCCTGAAAAGCCTTGCTGAAGCGAAAGCGCTTAGCAGTTTCCATTATGTCGTATTCCAAGTTCTGCTTTACTTGAATGTTTCTTCACTTACCAGACACAAGGCACCCTCGTGTAGGCACCCTTTTTCGTAGAAATACAGTGAGTACCAGCAGTCTTCTTTGGTCTTCTAAGAAACATCCAGACCTAGAAGCCTTTCCCAGTCACTCTATGTAATCAGAGTGTAGGGCAACTCGCTGCACCCTTCCTTAGGAAGCTAGGTGGACTCAGCTCTTCAACAGCTCCAGGGATTCTGTTCTCTCACGTCCTACATGCCATGGAAGTCTGCCTCATTGCCCTCTGTGGAGCTTCACTAAGATACACAATCTGCTTCGCCTACCTCTAGGAACTCTTACCCAATGACCCCATACCTACAGGAGAAAGGAGGCTTGCATTCCTACTGGAACCAAAGCACAGTTTTTCCTTTTACACTGCAGGACTTTAGAATAGGCTTAGGCCCTATAGCATACATAGAACGTTCCAAGGATGAGGGAGTTCCATATATGCAGAACACTCTGTGAAGAAAAGGTGATTCAGCAAGGGACCAGGGTGTAGCTAGAGTCTCTTTGGACTTTTTAGATATAAGAAGGTGTCCGGGTGCATGTTCACCGGAAAAGAAGACTTGAATGCCTAAGCCTTGCGTTCCCATTTTAAATATCCACGCCAGCCTGAGATACCTAAATAACACTGTTTTGACTGGCCTCTATTCACTGTGGGCAGCCCTCTGGAAAGAAAAGGAGTTTCTCTAAGGAAACACGGTGCTTCCATAGCATGGGTGGGAGTTCCTCCTGTCATGCTCTAGAGCTACAGGGTAACTTGACGTGAGTCCTTGCCTCCAGCTAAGGCCTGAAAAGCCCTGCTGAAGCGAAAGCGCTTAGCATTTTCCATTATGTCGTATTGGAAGTTCTGCTTTACTTGAACGTTTCTTCACTCTACCAGACACTAGGCACCCTAGAGTAGGCACCCTTTTTCGTACAACTACAGTGAGTACCAGCAGTCTCCTTTACCCTTCTAAGAAACATCCAGACCTAGAAGCCTTTCCCAGTCACACTATGTATTCAGAGTTTAAGGCAACTCGCTGCACCCTTCCTTAGAAAGCTAGGTGGACTCAGCTCTTCAACAGCTCCAGGGATTCTGTTCTCTCACGACCTACATGCCATTGAAGTCTGCCTCATTGCTCTCATTGGAGCTATACTAAGAAACACAATCTGCTTCGCCTTCTTCTAGGAACTCTTACCCAAGGACCCCATACCTACAGGAGAAAGGAGGCTTGCATTCCTACTGGAATCTAAGCAAAGTTTTTCCTGTTACACTGCAGGACTTTAGAATAGGTTTAGGCCCGAAGGGTTACATAGAGTGTTCCAAGAATGAGGGAGTTCGATACATGCAGAAAACCCTGTGAAGAAAAGTTGATTCAGCAAGGGACCAGGGTTTGGCTAGAGTCTCTATTGACTTGTTAGAAATCAGAAGGGTTTCGGCTGCATGTTAACCCGAGAAGGAGACCTGGTGGCACAAGCCTTGCTTTCCCATGTTAAATCTCTAAACATGCTTCCCTGAAGAATCCTAAATAACACTGTTTTTACCTGGCTTCTGGTCACTGTAGGCAGCCCTCTCGAAAGAAAAGGAGTTTTCTCTAAGGAAACACGGTGCTTCCATAGCATGGGTGGGAGCTCCTGCTGTCCTGCTCTAGAGCTACAGGGAAACTTGACGTGAGTGTTTGCCTCAAGCTAAGGCCTGAAAAGCCTTGCTGAAGCGAAAGCGCTTAGCAGTTTCCATTATGTCGTATTCCAAGTTCTGCTTTACTTGAATGTTTCTTCACTTACCAGACACAAGGCACCCTCGTGTAGGCACCCTTTTTCGTAGAAATACAGTGAGTACCAGCAGTCTTCTTTGCTCTTCTAAGAAACATCCAGACCTAGAAGCCTTTCCCAGTCACTCTATGTAATCAGAGTGTAGGGCAACTCGCTGCACCCTTCCTTAGGAAGCTAGGTGGACTCAGCTCTTCAACAGCTCCAGGGATTCTGTTCTTTCACGTCCTACATGCCATGGAAGTCTGCCTCATTGCCCTCTGTGGAGCTTCACTAAGATACACAATCTGCTTCGCCTACCTCTAGGAACTCTTACCCAATGACCCCATACCTACAGGAGAAAGGAGGCTTGCATTCCTACTGGAACCAAAGCACAGTTTTTCCTTTTACACTGCAGGACTTTAGAATAGGCTTAGGCCCTATAGCATACATAGAACGTTCCAAGGATGAGGGAGTTCCATATATGCAGAACACTCTGTGAAGAAAAGTTGATTCAGCAAGAGAGCAGGGTGTAGCTAGAGTCTCTTTGGACTTCTTAGATATAAGAAGGTGTCCGGGTGCATGTTCACCGGAAAAGAAGACTTGAATGCCTAAGCCTTGCGTTCCCATTTTAAATATCCACGCCAGCCTGAGATACCTAAATAACACTGTTTTGACTGGCCTCTATTCACTGTGGGCAGCCCTCTGGAAAGAAAAGGAGTTTCTCTAAGGAAACACGGTGCTTCCATAGCATGGGTGGGAGTTCCTCCTGTCATGCTCTAGAGCTACAGGGTAACTTGACGTGAGTCCTTGCCTCCAGCTAAGGCCTGAAAAGCCCTGCTGAAGCGAAAGTGCTTAGCATTTTCCATTATGTCGTATTGGAAGTTCTGCTTTACTTGAACGTTTCTTCACTCTACCAGACACTAGGCACCCTAGTGTAGGCACCCTTTTTCGTACAACTACAGTGAGTACCAGCAGTCTCCTTTACCCTTCTAAGAAACATCCAGACCTAGAAGCCTTTCCCAGTCACACTATGTATTCAGAGTTTAAGGCAACTCGCTGCACCCTTCCTTAGAAAGCTAGGTGGACTCAGCTCTTCAACAGCTCCAGGGATTCTGTTCTCTCACGACCTACATGCCATTGAAGTCTGCCTCATTGCTCTCATTGGAGCTACACTAAGAAACACAATCTGCTTCGCCTTCTTCTAGGAACTCTTACCCAAGGACCCCATACCTACAGGAGAAAGGAGGCTTGCATTCCTACTGGAATCTAAGCAAAGTTTTTCCTGTTACACTGCAGGACTTTAGAATAGGTTTAGGCCCGAAGGGTTACATAGAGTGTTCCAAGAATGAGGGAGTTCGATACATGCAGAAAACCCTGTGAAGAAAAGTTGATTCAGCAAGGGACCAGGGTTTGGCTAGAGTCTCTATTGACTTGTTAGAAATCAGAAGGGTTTCGGCTGCATGTTAACCCGAGAAGGAGACCTGGTGGCACAAGCCTTGCTTTCCCATGTTAAATCTCTAAACATGCTTCCCTGAAGAATCCTAAATAACACTGTTTTTACCTGGCTTCTGGTCACTGTAGGCAGCCCTCTGGAAAGAAAAGGAGTTTTCTCTAAGGAAACACGGTGCTTCCATAGCATGGGTGGGAGCTCCTGCTGTCCTGCTCTAGAGCTACAGGGAAACTTGACGTGAGTGTTTGCCTCAAGCTAAGGCCTGAAAAGCCTTGCTGAAGCGAAAGCGCTTAGCAGTTTCCATTATGTCGTATTCCAAGTTCTGCTTTACTTGAATGTTTCTTCACTTACCAGACACAAGGCACCCTCGTGTAGGCACCCTTTTTCGTAGAAATACAGTGAGTACCAGCAGTCTTCTTTGCTCTTCTAAGAAACATCCAGACCTAGAAGCCTTTCCCAGTCACTCTATGTAATCAGAGTGTAGGGCAACTCGCTGCACCCTTCCTTAGGAAGCTAGGTGGACTCAGCTCTTCAACAGCTCCAGGGATTCTGTTCTCTCACGTCCTACATGCCATGGAAGTCTGCCTCATTGCCCTCTGTGGAGCTTCACTAAGATACACAATCTGCTTCGCCTACCTCTAGGAACTCTTACCCAATGACCCCATACCTACAGGAGAAAGGAGGCTTGCATTCCTACTGGAACCAAAGCACAGTATTTCCTTTTACACTGCAGGACTTTAGAATAGGCTTAGGCCCTATAGCATACATAGAACGTTCCAAGGATGAGGGAGTTCCATATATGCAGAACACTCTGTGAAGAAAAGTTGATTCAGCAAGGGAGCAGGGTGTAGCTAGAGTCTCTTTGGACTTCTTAGATATAAGAACGTGTCCGGGTGCATGTTCACCGGAAAAGAAGACTTGAATGCCTAAGCCTTGCGTTCCCATTTTAAATCTCTATCCACGCCAGCCTGAGATACCTAAATAACACTGTTTTGACTGGCCTCTATTCACTGTGGGCAGCCCTCTGGAAAGAAAAGGAGTTTCTCTAAGGAAACACGGTGCTTCCATAGCATGGGTGGGAGTTCCTCCTGTCATGCTCTAGAGCTACAGGGTAACTTGACGTGAGTCCTTGCCTCCAGCTAAGGCCTGAAAAGCCCTGCTGAAGCGAAAGCGCTTAGCATTTTCCATTATGTCGTATTGGAAGTTCTGCTTTACTTGAACGTTTCTTCACTCTACCAGACACTAGGCACCCTAGTGTAGGCACCCTTTTTCGTACAACTACAGTGAGTACCAGCAGTCTCCTTTACCCTTCTAAGAAACATCCAGACCTAGAAGCCTTTCCCAGTCACACTATGTATTCAGAGTTTAAGGCAACTCGCTGCACCCTTCCTTAGAAAGCTAGGTGGACTCAGCTCTTCAACAGCTCCAGGGATTCTGTTCTCTCACGACCTACATGCCATTGAAGTCTGCCTCATTGCTCTCATTGGAGCTACACTAAGAAACACAATCTGCTTCGCCTTCTTCTAGGAACTCTTACCCAAGGACCCCATACCTACAGGAGAAAGGAGGCTTGCATTCCTACTGGAATCTAAGCAAAGTTTTTCCTGTTACACTGCAGGACTTTAGAATAGGTTTAGGCCCGAAGGGTTACATAGAGTGTTCCAAGAATGAGGGAGTTCGATACATGCAGAAAACCCTGTGAAGAAAAGTTGATTCAGCAAGGGACCAGGGTTTGGCTAGAGTCTCTATTGACTTGTTAGAAATCAGAAGGGTTTCGGCTGCATGTTAACCCGAGAAGGAGACCTGGTGGCACAAGCCTTGCTTTCCCATGTTAAATCTCTAAACATGCTTCCCTGAAGAATCCTAAATAACACTGTTTTTACCTGGCTTCTGGTCACTGTAGGCAGCCCTCTCGAAAGAAAAGGAGTTTTCTCTAAGGAAACACGGTGCTTCCATAGCATGGGTGGGAGCTCCTGCTGTCCTGCTCTAGAGCTACAGGGAAACTTGACGTGAGTGTTTGCCTCAAGCTAAGGCCTGAAAAGCCTTGCTGAAGCGAAAGCGCTTAGCAGTTTCCATTATGTCGTATTCCAAGTTCTGCTTTACTTGAATGTTTCTTCACTTACCAGACACAAGGCACCCTCGTGTAGGCACCCTTTTTCGTAGAAATACAGTGAGTACCAGCAGTCTTCTTTGCTCTTCTAAGAAACATCCAGACCTAGAAGCCTTTCCCAGTCACTCTATGTAATCAGAGTGTAGGGCAACTCGCTGCACCCTTCCTTAGGAAGCTAGGTGGACTCAGCTCTTCAACAGCTCCAGGGATTCTGTTCTCTCACGTCCTACATGCCATGGAAGTCTGCCTCATTGCCCTCTGTGGAGCTTCACTAAGATACACAATCGGCTTCGCCTACCTCTAGGAACTCTTACCCAATGACCCCATACCTACAGGAGAAAGGAGGCTTGCATTCCTACTGGAACCAAAGCACAGTATTTCCTTTTACACTGCAGGACTTTAGAATAGGCTTAGGCCCTATAGCATACATAGAACGTTCCAAGGATGAGGGAGTTCCATATATGCAGAACACTCTGTGAAGAAAAGTTGATTCAGCAAGGGAGCAGGGTGTAGCTAGAGTCTCTTTGGACTTCTTAGATATAAGAACGTGTCCGGGTGCATGTTCACCGGAAAAGAAGACTTGAATGCCTAAGCCTTGCGTTCCCATTTTAAATCTCTATCCACGCCAGCCTGAGATACCTAAATAACACTGTTTTGACTGGCCTCTATTCACTGTGGGCAGCCCTCTGGAAAGAAAAGGAGTTTCTCTAAGGAAACACGGTGCTTCCATAGCATGGGTGGGAGTTCCTCCTGTCATGCTCTAGAGCTACAGGGTAACTTGACGTGAGTCCTTGCCTCCAGCTAAGGCCTGAAAAGCCCTGCTGAAGCGAAAGCGCTTAGCATTTTCCATTATGTCGTATTGGAAGTTCTGCTTTACTTGAACGTTTCTTCACTCTACCAGACACTAGGCACCCTAGTGTAGGCACCCTTTTTCGTACAACTACAGTGAGTACCAGCAGTCTCCTTTACCCTTCTAAGAAACATCCAGACCTAGAAGCCTTTCCCAGTCACACTATGTATTCAGAGTTTAAGGCAACTCGCTGCACCCTTCCTTAGAAAGCTAGGTGGACTCAGCTCTTCAACAGCTCCAGGGATTCTGTTCTCTCACGACCTACATGCCATTGAAGTCTGCCTCATTGCTCTCATTGGAGCTACACTAAGAAACACAATCTGCTTCGCCTTCTTCTAGGAACTCTTACCCAAGGACCCCATACCTACAGGAGAAAGGAGGCTTGCATTCCTACTGGAATCTAAGCAAAGTTTTTCCTGTTACACTGCAGGACTTTAGAATAGGTTTAGGCCCGAAGGGTTACATAGAGTGTTCCAAGAATGAGGGAGTTCGATACATGCAGAAAACCCTGTGAAGAAAAGTTGATTCAGCAAGGGACCAGGGTTTGGCTAGAGTCTCTATTGACTTGTTAGAAATCAGAAGGGTTTCGGCTGCATGTTAACCCGAGAAGGAGACCTGGTGGCACAAGCCTTGCTTTCCCATGTTAAATCTCTAAACATGCTTCCCTGAAGAATCCTAAATAACACTGTTTTTACCTGGCTTCTGGTCACTGTAGGCAGCCCTCTCGAAAGAAAAGGAGTTTTCTCTAAGGAAACACGGTGCTTCCATAGCATGGGTGGGAGCTCCTGCTGTCCTGCTCTAGAGCTACAGGGAAACTTGACGTGAGTGTTTGCCTCAAGCTAAGGCCTGAAAAGCCTTGCTGAAGCGAAAGCGCTTAGCAGTTTCCATTATGTCGTATTCCAAGTTCTGCTTT
The DNA here is from genome assembly GCF_965194825.1 of Balaenoptera physalus. Taxonomy (NCBI): domain Eukaryota; kingdom Metazoa; phylum Chordata; class Mammalia; order Artiodactyla; family Balaenopteridae; genus Balaenoptera; species Balaenoptera physalus. The sequence goes on along the minus strand of NC_138902.1, from coordinate 5,548,703 downwards.
ACTTGAATGTTTCTTCACTTACCAGACACAAGGCACCCTCGTGTAGGCACCCTTTTTCGTAGAAATACAGTGAGTACCAGCAGTCTTCTTTGCTCTTCTAAGAAACATCCAGACCTAGAAGCCTTTCCCAGTCACTCTATGTAATCAGAGTGTAGGGCAACTCGCTGCACCCTTCCTTAGGAAGCTAGGTGGACTCAGCTCTTCAACAGCTCCAGGGATTCTGTTCTCTCACGTCCTACATGCCATGGAAGTCTGCCTCATTGCCCTCTGTGGAGCTTCACTAAGATACACAATCTGCTTCGCCTACCTCTAGGAACTCTTACCCAATGACCCCATACCTACAGGAGAAAGGAGGCTTGCATTCCTACTGGAACCAAAGCACAGTATTTCCTTTTACACTGCAGGACTTTAGAATAGGCTTAGGCCCTATAGCATACATAGAACGTTCCAAGGATGAGGGAGTTCCATATATGCAGAACACTCTGTGAAGAAAAGTTGATTCAGCAAGGGAGCAGGGTGTAGCTAGAGTCTCTTTGGACTTCTTAGATATAAGAACGTGTCCGGGTGCATGTTCACCGGAAAAGAAGACTTGAATGCCTAAGCCTTGCGTTCCCATTTTAAATCTCTATCCACGCCAGCCTGAGATACCTAAATAACACTGTTTTGACTGGCCTCTATTCACTGTGGGCAGCCCTCTGGAAAGAAAAGGAGTTTCTCTAAGGAAACACGGTGCTTCCATAGCATGGGTGGGAGTTCCTCCTGTCATGCTCTAGAGCTACAGGGTAACTTGACGTGAGTCCTTGCCTCCAGCTAAGGCCTGAAAAGCCCTGCTGAAGCGAAAGCGCTTAGCATTTTCCATTATGTCGTATTGGAAGTTCTGCTTTACTTGAACGTTTCTTCACTCTACCAGACACTAGGCACCCTAGTGTAGGCACCCTTTTTCGTACAACTACAGTGAGTACCAGCAGTCTCCTTTACCCTTCTAAGAAACATCCAGACCTAGAAGCCTTTCCCAGTCACACTATGTATTCAGAGTTTAAGGCAACTCGCTGCACCCTTCCTTAGAAAGCTAGGTGGACTCAGCTCTTCAACAGCTCCAGGGATTCTGTTCTCTCACGACCTACATGCCATTGAAGTCTGCCTCATTGCTCTCATTGGAGCTACACTAAGAAACACAATCTGCTTCGCCTTCTTCTAGGAACTCTTACCCAAGGACCCCATACCTACAGGAGAAAGGAGGCTTGCATTCCTACTGGAATCTAAGCAAAGTTTTTCCTGTTACACTGCAGGACTTTAGAATAGGTTTAGGCCCGAAGGGTTACATAGAGTGTTCCAAGAATGAGGGAGTTCGATACATGCAGAAAACCCTGTGAAGAAAAGTTGATTCAGCAAGGGACCAGGGTTTGGCTAGAGTCTCTATTGACTTGTTAGAAATCAGAAGGGTTTCGGCTGCATGTTAACCCGAGAAGGAGACCTGGTGGCACAAGCCTTGCTTTCCCATGTTAAATCTCTAAACATGCTTCCCTGAAGAATCCTAAATAACACTGTTTTTACCTGGCTTCTGGTCACTGTAGGCAGCCCTCTCGAAAGAAAAGGAGTTTTCTCTAAGGAAACACGGTGCTTCCATAGCATGGGTGGGAGCTCCTGCTGTCCTGCTCTAGAGCTACAGGGAAACTTGACGTGAGTGTTTGCCTCAAGCTAAGGCCTGAAAAGCCTTGCTGAAGCGAAAGCGCTTAGCAGTTTCCATTATGTCGTATTCCAAGTTCTGCTTTACTTGAATGTTTCTTCACTTACCAGACACAAGGCACCCTCGTGTAGGCACCCTTTTTCGTAGAAATACAGTGAGTACCAGCAGTCTTCTTTGCTCTTCTAAGAAACATCCAGACCTAGAAGCCTTTCCCAGTCACTCTATGTAATCAGAGTGTAGGGCAACTCGCTGCACCCTTCCTTAGGAAGCTAGGTGGACTCAGCTCTTCAACAGCTCCAGGGATTCTGTTCTCTCACGTCCTACATGCCATGGAAGTCTGCCTCATTGCCCTCTGTGGAGCTTCACTAAGATACACAATCTGCTTCGCCTACCTCTAGGAACTCTTACCCAATGACCCCATACCTACAGGAGAAAGGAGGCTTGCATTCCTACTGGAACCAAAGCACAGTATTTCCTTTTACACTGCAGGACTTTAGAATAGGCTTAGGCCCTATAGCATACATAGAACGTTCCAAGGATGAGGGAGTTCCATATATGCAGAACACTCTGTGAAGAAAAGTTGATTCAGCAAGGGAGCAGGGTGTAGCTAGAGTCTCTTTGGACTTCTTAGATATAAGAACGTGTCCGGGTGCATGTTCACCGGAAAAGAAGACTTGAATGCCTAAGCCTTGCGTTCCCATTTTAAATCTCTATCCACGCCAGCCTGAGATACCTAAATAACACTGTTTTGACTGGCCTCTATTCACTGTGGGCAGCCCTCTGGAAAGAAAAGGAGTTTCTCTAAGGAAACACGGTGCTTCCATAGCATGGGTGGGAGTTCCTCCTGTCATGCTCTAGAGCTACAGGGTAACTTGACGTGAGTCCTTGCCTCCAGCTAAGGCCTGAAAAGCCCTGCTGAAGCGAAAGCGCTTAGCATTTTCCATTATGTCGTATTGGAAGTTCTGCTTTACTTGAACGTTTCTTCACTCTACCAGACACTAGGCACCCTAGTGTAGGCACCCTTTTTCGTACAACTACAGTGAGTACCAGCAGTCTCCTTTACCCTTCTAAGAAACATCCAGACCTAGAAGCCTTTCCCAGTCACACTATGTATTCAGAGTTTAAGGCAACTCGCTGCACCCTTCCTTAGAAAGCTAGGTGGACTCAGCTCTTCAACAGCTCCAGGGATTCTGTTCTCTCACGACCTACATGCCATTGAAGTCTGCCTCATTGCTCTCATTGGAGCTACACTAAGAAACACAATCTGCTTCGCCTTCTTCTAGGAACTCTTACCCAAGGACCCCATACCTACAGGAGAAAGGAGGCTTGCATTCCTACTGGAATCTAAGCAAAGTTTTTCCTGTTACACTGCAGGACTTTAGAATAGGTTTAGGCCCGAAGGGTTACATAGAGTGTTCCAAGAATGAGGGAGTTCGATACATGCAGAAAACCCTGTGAAGAAAAGTTGATTCAGCAAGGGACCAGGGTTTGGCTAGAGTCTCTATTGACTTGTTAGAAATCAGAAGGGTTTCGGCTGCATGTTAACCCGAGAAGGAGACCTGGTGGCACAAGCCTTGCTTTCCCATGTTAAATCTCTAAACATGCTTCCCTGAAGAATCCTAAATAACACTGTTTTTACCTGGCTTCTGGTCACTGTAGGCAGCCCTCTCGAAAGAAAAGGAGTTTTCTCTAAGGAAACACGGTGCTTCCATAGCATGGGTGGGAGCTCCTGCTGTCCTGCTCTAGAGCTACAGGGAAACTTGACGTGAGTGTTTGCCTCAAGCTAAGGCCTGAAAAGCCTTGCTGAAGCGAAAGCGCTTAGCAGTTTCCATTATGTCGTATTCCAAGTTCTGCTTTACTTGAATGTTTCTTCACTTACCAGACACAAGGCACCCTCGTGTAGGCACCCTTTTTCGTAGAAATACAGTGAGTACCAGCAGTCTTCTTTGCTCTTCTAAGAAACATCCAGACCTAGAAGCCTTTCCCAGTCACTCTATGTAATCAGAGTGTAGGGCAACTCGCTGCACCCTTCCTTAGGAAGCTAGGTGGACTCAGCTCTTCAACAGCTCCAGGGATTCTGTTCTCTCACGTCCTACATGCCATGGAAGTCTGCCTCATTGCCCTCTGTGGAGCTTCACTAAGATACACAATCTGCTTCGCCTACCTCTAGGAACTCTTACCCAATGACCCCATACCTACAGGAGAAAGGAGGCTTGCATTCCTACTGGAACCAAAGCACAGTATTTCCTTTTACACTGCAGGACTTTAGAATAGGCTTAGGCCCTATAGCATACATAGAACGTTCCAAGGATGAGGGAGTTCCATATATGCAGAACACTCTGTGAAGAAAAGTTGATTCAGCAAGGGAGCAGGGTGTAGCTAGAGTCTCTTTGGACTTCTTAGATATAAGAACGTGTCCGGGTGCATGTTCACCGGAAAAGAAGACTTGAATGCCTAAGCCTTGCGTTCCCATTTTAAATCTCTATCCACGCCAGCCTGAGATACCTAAATAACACTGTTTTGACTGGCCTCTATTCACTGTGGGCAGCCCTCTGGAAAGAAAAGGAGTTTCTCTAAGGAAACACGGTGCTTCCATAGCATGGGTGGGAGTTCCTCCTGTCATGCTCTAGAGCTACAGGGTAACTTGACGTGAGTCCTTGCCTCCAGCTAAGGCCTGAAAAGCCCTGCTGAAGCGAAAGCGCTTAGCATTTTCCATTATGTCGTATTGGAAGTTCTGCTTTACTTGAACGTTTCTTCACTCTACCAGACACTAGGCACCCTAGTGTAGGCACCCTTTTTCGTACAACTACAGTGAGTACCAGCAGTCTCCTTTACCCTTCTAAGAAACATCCAGACCTAGAAGCCTTTCCCAGTCACACTATGTATTCAGAGTTTAAGGCAACTCGCTGCACCCTTCCTTAGAAAGCTAGGTGGACTCAGCTCTTCAACAGCTCCAGGGATTCTGTTCTCTCACGACCTACATGCCATTGAAGTCTGCCTCATTGCTCTCATTGGAGCTACACTAAGAAACACAATCTGCTTCGCCTTCTTCTAGGAACTCTTACCCAAGGACCCCATACCTACAGGAGAAAGGAGGCTTGCATTCCTACTGGAATCTAAGCAAAGTTTTTCCTGTTACACTGCAGGACTTTAGAATAGGTTTAGGCCCGAAGGGTTACATAGAGTGTTCCAAGAATGAGGGAGTTCGATACATGCAGAAAACCCTGTGAAGAAAAGTTGATTCAGCAAGGGACCAGGGTTTGGCTAGAGTCTCTATTGACTTGTTAGAAATCAGAAGGGTTTCGGCTGCATGTTAACCCGAGAAGGAGACCTGGTGGCACAAGCCTTGCTTTCCCATGTTAAATCTCTAAACATGCTTCCCTGAAGAATCCTAAATAACACTGTTTTTACCTGGCTTCTGGTCACTGTAGGCAGCCCTCTCGAAAGAAAAGGAGTTTTCTCTAAGGAAACACGGTGCTTCCATAGCATGGGTGGGAGCTCCTGCTGTCCTGCTCTAGAGCTACAGGGAAACTTGACGTGAGTGTTTGCCTCAAGCTAAGGCCTGAAAAGCCTTGCTGAAGCGAAAGCGCTTAGCAGTTTCCATTATGTCGTATTCCAAGTTCTGCTTTACTTGAATGTTTCTTCACTTACCAGACACAAGGCACCCTCGTGTAGGCACCCTTTTTCGTAGAAATACAGTGAGTACCAGCAGTCTTCTTTGCTCTTCTAAGAAACATCCAGACCTAGAAGCCTTTCCCAGTCACTCTATGTAATCAGAGTGTTGGGCAACTCGCTGCACCCTTCCTTAGGAAGCTAGGTGGACTCAGCTCTTCAACAGCTCCAGGGATTCTGTTCTCTCACGTCCTACATGCCATGGAAGTCTGCCTCATTGCCCTCTGTGGAGCTTCACTAAGATACACAATCTGCTTCGCCTACCTCTAGGAACTCTTACCCAATGACCCCATACCTACAGGAGAAAGGAGGCTTGCATTCCTACTGGAACCAAAGCACAGTATTTCCTTTTACACTGCAGGACTTTAGAATAGGCTTAGGCCCTATAGCATACATAGAACGTTCCAAGGATGAGGGAGTTCCATATATGCAGAACACTCTGTGAAGAAAAGTTGATTCAGCAAGGGAGCAGGGTGTAGCTAGAGTCTCTTTGGACTTCTTAGATATAAGAACGTGTCCGGGTGCATGTTCACCGGAAAAGAAGACTTGAATGCCTAAGCCTTGCGTTCCCATTTTAAATCTCTATCCACGCCAGCCTGAGATACCTAAATAACACTGTTTTGACTGGCCTCTATTCACTGTGGGCAGCCCTCTGGAAAGAAAAGGAGTTTCTCTAAGGAAACACGGTGCTTCCATAGCATGGGTGGGAGTTCCTCCTGTCATGCTCTAGAGCTACAGGGTAACTTGACGTGAGTCCTTGCCTCCAGCTAAGGCCTGAAAAGCCCTGCTGAAGCGAAAGCGCTTAGCATTTTCCATTATGTCGTATTGGAAGTTCTGCTTTACTTGAACGTTTCTTCACTCTACCAGACACTAGGCACCCTAGTGTAGGCACCCTTTTTCGTACAACTACAGTGAGTACCAGCAGTCTCCTTTACCCTTCTAAGAAACATCCAGACCTAGAAGCCTTTCCCAGTCACACTATGTATTCAGAGTTTAAGGCAACTCGCTGCACCCTTCCTTAGAAAGCTAGGTGGACTCAGCTCTTCAACAGCTCCAGGGATTCTGTTCTCTCACGACCTACATGCCATTGAAGTCTGCCTCATTGCTCTCATTGGAGCTACACTAAGAAACACAATCTGCTTCGCCTTCTTCTAGGAACTCTTACCCAAGGACCCCATACCTACAGGAGAAAGGAGGCTTGCATTCCTACTGGAATCTAAGCAAAGTTTTTCCTGTTACACTGCAGGACTTTAGAATAGGTTTAGGCCCGAAGGGTTACATAGAGTGTTCCAAGAATGAGGGAGTTCGATACATGCAGAAAACCCTGTGAAGAAAAGTTGATTCAGCAAGGGACCAGGGTTTGGCTAGAGTCTCTATTGACTTGTTAGAAATCAGAAGGGTTTCGGCTGCATGTTAACCCGAGAAGGAGACCTGGTGGCACAAGCCTTGCTTTCCCATGTTAAATCTCTAAACATGCTTCCCTGAAGAATCCTAAATAACACTGTTTTTACCTGGCTTCTGGTCACTGTAGGCAGCCCTCTGGAAAGAAAAGGAGTTTTCTCTAAGGAAACACGGTGCTTCCATAGCATGGGTGGGAGCTCCTGCTGTCCTGCTCTAGAGCTACAGGGAAACTTGACGTGAGTGTTTGCCTCAAGCTAAGGCCTGAAAAGCCTTGCTGAAGCGAAAGCGCTTAGCAGTTTCCATTATGTCGTATTCCAAGTTCTGCTTTACTTGAATGTTTCTTCACTTACCAGACACAAGGCACCCTCGTGTAGGCACCCTTTTTCGTAGAAATACAGTGAGTACCAGCAGTCTTCTTTGCTCTTCTAAGAAACATCCAGACCTAGAAGCCTTTCCCAGTCACTCTATGTAATCAGAGTGTTGGGCAACTCGCTGCACCCTTCCTTAGGAAGCTAGGTGGACTCAGCTCTTCAACAGCTCCAGGGATTCTGTTCTCTCACGTCCTACATGCCATGGAAGTCTGCCTCATTGCCCTCTGTGGAGCTTCACTAAGATACACAATCTGCTTCGCCTACCTCTAGGAACTCTTACCCAATGACCCCATACCTACAGGAGAAAGGAGGCTTGCATTCCTACTGGAACCAAAGCACAGTATTTCCTTTTACACTGCAGGACTTTAGAATAGGCTTAGGCCCTATAGCATACATAGAACGTTCCAAGGATGAGGGAGTTCCATATATGCAGAACACTCTGTGAAGAAAAGTTGATTCAGCAAGGGAGCAGGGTGTAGCTAGAGTCTCTTTGGACTTCTTAGATATAAGAACGTGTCCGGGTGCATGTTCACCGGAAAAGAAGACTTGAATGCCTAAGCCTTGCGTTCCCATTTTAAATCTCTATCCACGCCAGCCTGAGATACCTAAATAACACTGTTTTGACTGGCCTCTATTCACTGTGGGCAGCCCTCTGGAAAGAAAAGGAGTTTCTCTAAGGAAACACGGTGCTTCCATAGCATGGGTGGGAGTTCCTCCTGTCATGCTCTAGAGCTACAGGGTAACTTGACGTGAGTCCTTGCCTCCAGCTAAGGCCTGAAAAGCCCTGCTGAAGCGAAAGCGCTTAGCATTTTCCATTATGTCGTATTGGAAGTTCTGCTTTACTTGAACGTTTCTTCACTCTACCAGACACTAGGCACCCTAGTGTAGGCACCCTTTTTCGTACAACTACAGTGAGTACCAGCAGTCTCCTTTACCCTTCTAAGAAACATCCAGACCTAGAAGCCTTTCCCAGTCACACTATGTATTCAGAGTTTAAGGCAACTCGCTGCACCCTTCCTTAGAAAGCTAGGTGGACTCAGCTCTTCAACAGCTCCAGGGATTCTGTTCTCTCACGACCTACATGCCATTGAAGTCTGCCTCATTGCTCTCATTGGAGCTACACTAAGAAACACAATCTGCTTCGCCTTCTTCTAGGAACTCTTACCCAAGGACCCCATACCTACAGGAGAAAGGAGGCTTGCATTCCTACTGGAATCTAAGCAAAGTTTTTCCTGTTACACTGCAGGACTTTAGAATAGGTTTAGGCCCGAAGGGTTACATAGAGTGTTCCAAGAATGAGGGAGTTCGATACATGCAGAAAACCCTGTGAAGAAAAGTTGATTCAGCAAGGGACCAGGGTTTGGCTAGAGTCTCTATTGACTTGTTAGAAATCAGAAGGGTTTCGGCTGCATGTTAACCCGAGAAGGAGACCTGGTGGCACAAGCCTTGCTTTCCCATGTTAAATCTCTAAACATGCTTCCCTGAAGAATCCTAAATAACACTGTTTTTACCTGGCTTCTGGTCACTGTAGGCAGCCCTCTCGAAAGAAAAGGAGTTTTCTCTAAGGAAACACGGTGCTTCCATAGCATGGGTGGGAGCTCCTGCTGTCCTGCTCTAGAGCTACAGGGAAACTTGACGTGAGTGTTTGCCTCAAGCTAAGGCCTGAAAAGCCTTGCTGAAGCGAAAGCGCTTAGCAGTTTCCATTATGTCGTATTCCAAGTTCTGCTTTACTTGAATGTTTCTTCACTTACCAGACACAAGGCACCCTCGTGTAGGCACCCTTTTTCGTAGAAATACAGTGAGTACCAGCAGTCTTCTTTGCTCTTCTAAGAAACATCCAGACCTAGAAGCCTTTCCCAGTCACTCTATGTAATCAGAGTGTAGGGCAACTCGCTGCACCCTTCCTTAGGAAGCTAGGTGGACTCAGCTCTTCAACAGCTCCAGGGATTCTGTTCTCTCACGTCCTACATGCCATGGAAGTCTGCCTCATTGCCCTCTGTGGAGCTTCACTAAGATACACAATCTGCTTCGCCTACCTCTAGGAACTCTTACCCAATGACCCCATACCTACAGGAGAAAGGAGGCTTGCATTCCTACTGGAACCAAAGCACAGTATTTCCTTTTACACTGCAGGACTTTAGAATAGGCTTAGGCCCTATAGCATACATAGAACGTTCCAAGGATGAGGGAGTTCCATATATGCAGAACACTCTGTGAAGAAAAGTTGATTCAGCAAGGGAGCAGGGTGTAGCTAGAGTCTCTTTGGACTTCTTAGATATAAGAACGTGTCCGGGTGCATGTTCACCGGAAAAGAAGACTTGAATGCCTAAGCCTTGCGTTCCCATTTTAAATCTCTATCCACGCCAGCCTGAGATACCTAAATAACACTGTTTTGACTGGCCTCTATTCACTGTGGGCAGCCCTCTGGAAAGAAAAGGAGTTTCTCTAAGGAAACACGGTGCTTCCATAGCATGGGTGGGAGTTCCTCCTGTCATGCTCTAGAGCTACAGGGTAACTTGACGTGAGTCCTTGCCTCCAGCTAAGGCCTGAAAAGCCCTGCTGAAGCGAAAGCGCTTAGCATTTTCCATTATGTCGTATTGGAAGTTCTGCTTTACTTGAACGTTTCTTCACTCTACCAGACACTAGGCACCCTAGTGTAGGCACCCTTTTTCGTACAACTACAGTGAGTACCAGCAGTCTCCTTTACCCTTCTAAGAAACATCCAGACCTAGAAGCCTTTCCCAGTCACACTATGTATTCAGAGTTTAAGGCAACTCGCTGCACCCTTCCTTAGAAAGCTAGGTGGACTCAGCTCTTCAACAGCTCCAGGGATTCTGTTCTCTCACGACCTACATGCCATTGAAGTCTGCCTCATTGCTCTCATTGGAGCTACACTAAGAAACACAATCTGCTTCGCCTTCTTCTAGGAACTCTTACCCAAGGACCCCATACCTACAGGAGAAAGGAGGCTTGCATTCCTACTGGAATCTAAGCAAAGTTTTTCCTGTTACACTGCAGGACTTTAGAATAGGTTTAGGCCCGAAGGGTTACATAGAGTGTTCCAAGAATGAGGGAGTTCGATACATGCAGAAAACCCTGTGAAGAAAAGTTGATTCAGCAAGGGACCAGGGTTTGGCTAGAGTCTCTATTGACTTGTTAGAAATCAGAAGGGTTTCGGCTGCATGTTAACCCGAGAAGGAGACCTGGTGGCACAAGCCTTGCTTTCCCATGTTAAATCTCTAAACATGCTTCCCTGAAGAATCCTAAATAACACTGTTTTTACCTGGCTTCTGGTCACTGTAGGCAGCCCTCTGGAAAGAAAAGGAGTTTTCTCTAAGGAAACACGGTGCTTCCATAGCATGGGTGGGAGCTCCTGCTGTCCTGCTCTAGAGCTACAGGGAAACTTGACGTGAGTGTTTGCCTCAAGCTAAGGCCTGAAAAGCCTTGCTGAAGCGAAAGCGCTTAGCAGTTTCCATTATGTCGTATTCCAAGTTCTGCTTTACTTGAATGTTTCTTCACTTACCAGACACAAGGCACCCTCGTGTAGGCACCCTTTTTCGTAGAAATACAGTGAGTACCAGCAGTCTTCTTTGGTCTTCTAAGAAACATCCAGACCTAGAAGCCTTTCCCAGTCACTCTATGTAATCAGAGTGTAGGGCAACTCGCTGCACCCTTCCTTAGGAAGCTAGGTGGACTCAGCTCTTCAACAGCTCCAGGGATTCTGTTCTCTCACGTCCTACATGCCATGGAAGTCTGCCTCATTGCCCTCTGTGGAGCTTCACTAAGATACACAATCTGCTTCGCCTACCTCTAGGAACTCTTACCCAATGACCCCATACCTACAGGAGAAAGGAGGCTTGCATTCCTACTGGAACCAAAGCACAGTTTTTCCTTTTACACTGCAGGACTTTAGAATAGGCTTAGGCCCTATAGCATACATAGAACGTTCCAAGGATGAGGGAGTTCCATATATGCAGAACACTCTGTGAAGAAAAGGTGATTCAGCAAGGGACCAGGGTGTAGCTAGAGTCTCTTTGGACTTTTTAGATATAAGAAGGTGTCCGGGTGCATGTTCACCGGAAAAGAAGACTTGAATGCCTAAGCCTTGCGTTCCCATTTTAAATATCCACGCCAGCCTGAGATACCTAAATAACACTGTTTTGACTGGCCTCTATTCACTGTGGGCAGCCCTCTGGAAAGAAAAGGAGTTTCTCTAAGGAAACACGGTGCTTCCATAGCATGGGTGGGAGTTCCTCCTGTCATGCTCTAGAGCTACAGGGTAACTTGACGTGAGTCCTTGCCTCCAGCTAAGGCCTGAAAAGCCCTGCTGAAGCGAAAGCGCTTAGCATTTTCCATTATGTCGTATTGGAAGTTCTGCTTTACTTGAACGTTTCTTCACTCTACCAGACACTAGGCACCCTAGAGTAGGCACCCTTTTTCGTACAACTACAGTGAGTACCAGCAGTCTCCTTTACCCTTCTAAGAAACATCCAGACCTAGAAGCCTTTCCCAGTCACACTATGTATTCAGAGTTTAAGGCAACTCGCTGCACCCTTCCTTAGAAAGCTAGGTGGACTCAGCTCTTCAACAGCTCCAGGGATTCTGTTCTCTCACGACCTACATGCCATTGAAGTCTGCCTCATTGCTCTCATTGGAGCTATACTAAGAAACACAATCTGCTTCGCCTTCTTCTAGGAACTCTTACCCAAGGACCCCATACCTACAGGAGAAAGGAGGCTTGCATTCCTACTGGAATCTAAGCAAAGTTTTTCCTGTTACACTGCAGGACTTTAGAATAGGTTTAGGCCCGAAGGGTTACATAGAGTGTTCCAAGAATGAGGGAGTTCGATACATGCAGAAAACCCTGTGAAGAAAAGTTGATTCAGCAAGGGACCAGGGTTTGGCTAGAGTCTCTATTGACTTGTTAGAAATCAGAAGGGTTTCGGCTGCATGTTAACCCGAGAAGGAGACCTGGTGGCACAAGCCTTGCTTTCCCATGTTAAATCTCTAAACATGCTTCCCTGAAGAATCCTAAATAACACTGTTTTTACCTGGCTTCTGGTCACTGTAGGCAGCCCTCTCGAAAGAAAAGGAGTTTTCTCTAAGGAAACACGGTGCTTCCATAGCATGGGTGGGAGCTCCTGCTGTCCTGCTCTAGAGCTACAGGGAAACTTGACGTGAGTGTTTGCCTCAAGCTAAGGCCTGAAAAGCCTTGCTGAAGCGAAAGCGCTTAGCAGTTTCCATTATGTCGTATTCCAAGTTCTGCTTTACTTGAATGTTTCTTCACTTACCAGACACAAGGCACCCTCGTGTAGGCACCCTTTTTCGTAGAAATACAGTGAGTACCAGCAGTCTTCTTTGCTCTTCTAAGAAACATCCAGACCTAGAAGCCTTTCCCAGTCACTCTATGTAATCAGAGTGTAGGGCAACTCGCTGCACCCTTCCTTAGGAAGCTAGGTGGACTCAGCTCTTCAACAGCTCCAGGGATTCTGTTCTTTCACGTCCTACATGCCATGGAAGTCTGCCTCATTACCCTCTTTGGAGCTACACTAAGAAACACAATCTGCTTGGCCTTCTTCTATTAATTCTTACCCAAGGACCCCATACCTACAGGAGAAAGGAGGCTTGCATTCCTACTGGAATCTAAGCAAAGTTTTTCCTGTTACACTGCAGGACTTTAGAATAGGTTTAGGCCCGAAGGGTTACATAGAGCTTTCCAAGAATGAGGGAGTTCGATACATGCAGAAAAACCTGTGAAGAAAAGTTGATTCAGCAAGGGACCAGGGTGTGGCTAGAGTCTCTATTGACTTGTTAGAAATCAGAAGGGTTTCGGCTGCATGTTAACCGGAGAAGGAGACCTGATGGCACAAGCCTTGCTTTCCCATGTTAAATCTCTAAACATGCTTCCCTGAAGAATCCTAAATAACACTGTTTTTACCTGGCTTCTGGTCACTGTAGGCAGCCCTCTCGAAAGAAAAGGAGTTTTCTCTAAGGAAACACGGTGCTTCCATAGCATGGGTGGGAGCTCCTGCTGTCCTGCTCTAGAGCTACAGGGAAACTTGACGTGAGTCTTTGCCTCAAGCTAAGGCCTGAAAAGCCTTGCTGAAGCGAAAGCGCTTAGCAGTTTCCATTATGTCGTATTCGAAGTTCTGCTTTACTTTAACGTTTCTTCACTTTTCCAGACACTAGGCACCCTCGTGTAGGCACCCTTTTTCCTACAAATACACTGAGTACCAGCAGTCCTTTGCTCTTCTAAGTAACATGCAGACTTAGAAGCCTTTCCCAGTCACTCTATGTATTCAGAGTGTAGGGCAACTCACTGCACCCTTCCTTAGGAAGCTAGGTAGACTCAGCTCTTCAACAGCTCCAGGGATTCTGTTCTCTCACGTCCTATATGCCATGGAAGTCTGCCTCATTGCCCTCTTTGAGCTTCCCTAAGATACACAATCTGCTTCGCCTACCTCTAGGAACTCTTACCCAATGACCCCATACCTACAGGAGAAAGGAGGCTTGCATTCCTACTGGAATCTAAGCAAAGTTTTTTCTGTTACACTGCAGGACTTTAGACTGCGCTTCGGCCCTATAGCATACATAGAACGTTCCAAGGATGAGGGAGTTCCATATATGCAGAACACTCTGTGAAGAAAAGTTGATTCAGCAAGGGACCAGGGTGTAACTAGAGTCTCTTTGGACTTCTTAGATATAAGAAGGTGTCCAGGTGCATGTTCACCGGAAAAGAAGACCTGAATGCCTAAGCCTTGCGTTCCCATTTTAAATCTCTATCCATGCCAGCCTGAGATACCTAAATAACACTGTTTTGACTGGCCTCTATTCACTCTGGGCAGCCCTCTGGAAGAAAAGGAGTTTCTCTAAGGAAACACGGTGCTTCCATAGCATGGGTGGGAGTTCCTCCTGTCATGCTCTAGAGCTACAGGGTAACTTGACGTGAGTCCTTGCCTCAAGCTAAGGTCTGAAAAGCCCTGCTGAAGTGAAAGCGCTTAGCATTTTCCATTATGTCGTATTGGAAGTTCTGCTTTACTTGAAAGTTTCTTCACTCTACCAGACACTAGGCACCCTAGTGTAGGCACCCTTTTTTGTACAAATACAGTGAGTACCAGCAGTCTCCTTTACCCTTCTAAGAAACATCCAGACCTAGAAGACTTTCCCAGTCACACTATGTATTCAGAGTTTAAGGCAACTTGCTGCACCCTTCCTTAGGAAGCTAGGTGTGCTCAGCTCTGCAGCAGCTGAAGGGATTATGTTCTCTCACGACCTACATGCCATTGAAGTCTGCCTCATGCCCTCATTGGAGCTACTCTAGGAAACACAATCTGCTTGGCCTTCTTCTAGGAACTCTTACCCAAGGACCCCATACCTACAGGAGAAAGGAGGCTTGCATTCCTACTGGAATCTAAGCAAAGTTTTTCCTGTTACACTGCAGGACTTTAGAATAGGTTTAGGCCCGAAGGGTTACATAGAGCGTTCCAAGAATGAGGGAATTCGATACATGCAGAAAACCCTGTGAAGAAAAGTTGATTCAGCAAGGGACCAGGGTGTGGCTAGAGTCTCTATTGACTTGTTAGAAATCAGAAGGGTTTCGGCTGCATGTTAACCAGAGAAGGAGACCTGATGGCACAAGCCTTGCTTTCCCATGTTAAATCTCTAAACATGCTTCACTGAAGAATCCTAAATAACACTGTTTTTACCTGGCTTCTGGTCACTGTAGGCAGCCCTCTCGAAAGAAAAGGAGTTTTCTCTAAGGAAACACGGTGCTTCCATAGCATGGGTGGGAGCTCCTGCTGTCCTGCTCTAGAGCTACAGGGAAACTTGACGTGAGTCCTTGCCTCAAGCTAAGGCCTGAAAAGCCTTGCTGAAGCGAAAGCGCTTAGCAGTTTCCATTATGTCGTATTCGAAGTTCTGCTTTACTTTAACGTTTCTTCACTTTTCCAGACACTAGGCACCCTCGTGTAGGCACCCTTTTTCCTACAAATACACTGAGTACCAGCAGTGTGCTTTGCTCTTCTAAGTAACATCCAGACTTAGAAGCCTTTCCCTGTCACTCTATGTATTCAGAGTGTAGGGCAACTCGCTGCACCCTTCCTTAGGAAGCTAGGTAGACTCAGCTCTTCAACAGCTCCAGGGATTCTGTTCTCTCACGTCCTATATGCCATGGAAGTCTGCCTCATTGCCCTCTTTGGAGCTTCCCTAAGATACACAATCTGCTTCGCCTACCTCTAGGAACTCTTACCCAATGACCCCATACCTATAGGAGAAAGGAGGCTTGCATTCCTACTGGAACCACAGCACATTTTTTCCTGTTACACTGCAGGACTTTAGACTACGCTTCGGCCCTATAGCATACATAGAACGTTCCAAGGATGAGGGAGTTCCGTATATGCAGAACACTCTGTGAAGAAAAGTTGATTCACCAAGGGACCAGGGTGTAGCTAGAGTCTCTTTGGACTTCTTAGATATAAGAAGGTGTCAGGGTGCATGTTCACCGGAAAAGAAGACTTGAATGCCTAAGCCTTGCGTTCCCATTTTAAATCTCTATCCATGCCAGCCTGAGATACCTAAATAACACTGTTTTGACTGGCCTCTATTCACTGTGCAGCCCTCTGGAAAGAAAAGGAGTTTCTCTAAGGAAACACGGTGCTTCCATAGCATGGGTGGGAGTTCCTCCTGTCATGCTCTAGAGCTACAGGGTAACTTAACGTGAGTCCTTGCCTCAAGCTAAGGCCTGAAAAGCCCTACTGAAGCGAAAGGTCTTAGCAGTTTCCATTATGTCGTATTGAAAGTTCTGCTTTACTTGAAAGTTTCTTCACTCTACCAGACACTAGGCACCCTAGTGTAGGCACCCTTTTTCGTACAAATACAGTGAGTACCAGCAGTCTCCTTTACCCTTCTAAGAAACATCCAGACCTAGAAGCCTTTCCCAGTCACACTATGTATTCAGAGTTTAAGGCAACTCGCTGCACCCTTCCTTAGGAAGCTAGGTGGACTCAGCTCTTCAACAGCTCCAGGGATTCTGTTCTCTCACGACCTACATACCATTGAAGTCTGCCTCATGCCCTCATTGGAGCTACACTAAGAAACACAATCTGCTTGGCCTTCTTCTAGGAACTCTTACCCAAGGACCCCATACCTACAGGAGAAAGGAGGCTTGCATTCCTACTGGAATCTAAGCAAAGTTTTTCCTATTACACTGCAGGACTTTAGAATAGGTTTAGGCCCGAAGGGTTACATAGAGCGTTCAAGAATGAGGGAGTTCGATACATGCAGAAAACCCTATGAAGAAAACTTGATTCAGCAAGGGACCAGGGTGTGGCTAGAGTATCTATTGACTTGTTAGAAATCAGAAGTGTTTCGGCTGCATGTTAACCAGAGAAGGAGACCTGATGGCACAAGCCTTGCTTTCCCATGTTAAATCTCTAAACATGCTTCCCTGAAGAATCCTAAATAACACTGTTTTTACCTGGCTTCTGGTCACTGTAGGCAGCCCTCTCGAAAGAAAAGGAGTTTTCTCTAAGGAAACACGGTGCTTCCATAGCATGGGTGGGAGCTCCTGCTGTCCTGCTCTAGAGCTACAGGGAAACTTGACGTGAGTCCTTGCCTCAAGCTAAGGCCTGAAAAGCCTTGCTGAAGCGAAAGCGCTTAGCAGTTTCCATTATGTCGTATTCGAAGTTCTGCTTTACTTTAACGTTTCTTCACTTTTCCAGACACTAGGCACCCTCGTGTAGGCACCCTTTTTCCTACAAATACACTGAGTACCAGCAGTGTGCTTTGCTCTTCTAAGTAACATCCAGACTTAGAAGCCTTTCCCTGTCACTCTATGTATTCAGAGTGTAGGGCAACTCGCTGCACCCTTCCTTAGGAAGCTAGGTAGACTCAGCTCTTCAACAGCTCCAGGGATTCTGTTCTCTCACGTCCTATATGCCATGGAAGTCGGCCTCATTGCCCTCTTTGGAGCTTCCCTAAGATACACAATCTGCTTCGCCTACCTCTAGGAACTCTTACCCAATGACCCCATACCTACAGGAGAAAGGAGGCTTGCATTCCTACTGGAACCACAGCACAGTTTTTGCTGTTACACTGCAGGACTTTAGACTACGCTTCGGCCCTATAGCATACATAGAACGTTCCAAGGATGAGGGAATTCCGTATATGCAGAACACTCTGTGAAGAAAAGTTGATTCAGCAAGGGACCAGGGTGTAGCTAGAGTCTCTTTGGACTTCTTAGATATAAGAAGGTGTCCGGGTGCATGTTCACCGAAAAAGAAGACTTGAATGCCTAAGCCTTGCGTTCCCATTTTAAATCTCTATCCATGCCAGCCTGAGATACCTAAATAACACTGTTTTGACTGTCCTCCATTCAGTGTGCAGCCCTCTGGAAAGAAAAGGAGTTTCTCTAAGGAAACACGGTGCTTCCATAGCATGGGTGGGAGTTCCTCCTGTCATGCTCTAGAGCTACAGGGTAACTTGACGTGAGTCCTTGCCTCAAGCTAAGGCCTGAAAAGCCCTGCTGAAGCGAAAGGTCTTAGCATTTTCAATTATGTCCTATTGAAAGTTCTGCTTTACTTGAAAGTTTCTTCACTCTACCAGACACTAGGCACCCTAGTGTAGGCACCCTTTTTCGTACAAATACAGTGAGTACCAGCAGTCTCCTTTACCCTTCTAACAAATATCCAGACCTAGAAGCCTTTCCCAGTCACACTATGTATTCAGAGTTTAAGGAAACTCGCTGAACCCTTCCTTAGGAAGCTAGGTGGACTCAGCTCTTCAACAGCTCCAGGGAATCTGTTCTCTCACGACCTACATGCCATTGAAGTCTGCCTCATGCCCTCATTGGAGCTACACTAAGAAACACAATCTGCTTGGCCTTCTTCTAGGAACTCTTACCCAAGGACCCCATACCTACAGGAGAAAGGAGGCTTGCATTCCTACTGGAATCTAAGCAAAGTTTTTCCTATTACACTGCAGGACTTTAGAATAGGTTTAGGCCCGAAGGGTTACATAGAGCGATCAAGAATGAGGGAGTTCGATACATGCAGAAAACCCTGTGAAGAAAAGTTGATTCAGCAAGGGACCAGGGTGTGGCTAGAGTCTCTATTGACTTGTTAGAAATCAGAAGGGTTTCGGCTGCATGTTAACCGGAGAAGGAGACCTGATGGCACAAGCCTTGCTTTCCCATGTTAAATCTCTAAACATGCTTCCCTGAAGAATCCTAAATAACACTGTTTTTACCTGGCTTCTGGTCACTGTAGGCAGCCCTCTCGAAAGAAAAGGAGTTTTCTCTAAGGAAACACGGTGCTTCCATAGCATGGGTGGGAGCTCCTGCTGTCCTGCTCTAGAGCTACAGGGAAACTTGACGTGAGTCTTTGCCTCAAGCTAAGGCCTGAAAAGCCTTGCTGAAGCGAAAGCGCTTAGCAGTTTCCATTATGTCGTATTCGAAGTTCTGCTTTACTTTAACGTTTCTTCACTTTTCCAGACACTAGGCACCCTCGTGTAGGCACCCTTTTTCCTACAAATACACTGAGTACCAGCAGTCTGCTTTGCTCTTCTAAGTAACATCCAGACTTAGAAGCCTTTCCCAGTCACTCTATGTATTCAGAGTGTAGGGCAACTCGCTGCACCCTTCCTTAGGAAGCTAGGTAGACTCAGCTCTTCAACAGCTCCAGGGATTCTGTTCTCTCACGTCCTATATGCCATGGAAGTCTGCCTCATTGCCCTCATTGGAGCGTCCCTAAGATACACAATCTGCTTCGCCTACCTCTAGGAACTCTTACCCAATGACCCCATACCTACAGGAGAAAGGAGGCTTGCATTCCTACTGGAACCACAGCACAGTTTTTGCTGTTACACTGCAGGAGTTTAGACTACGCTTCGGCCCTATAGCATACATAGAACGTTCCAAGGATGAGGGAGTTCCGTATATGCAGAACACTCTGTGAAGAAAAGTTGATTCAGCAAGGGACCAGGGTGTAGCTAGAGTCTCTTTGGACTTCTTAGATATAAGAAGGTGTCAGGGTGCATGTTCACCGGAAAAGAAGACTTGAATGCCTAAGCCTTGCGTTCCCATTTTAAATCTCTATCCATGCCAGCCTGAGATACCTAAATAACACTGTTTTGACTGGCCTCTATTCACTGTGCAGCCCTCTGGAAAGAAAAGGAGTTTCTCTAAGGAAACACGGTGCTTCCATAGCATGGGTGGGAGTTCCTCCTGTCATGCTCTAGAGCTACAGGGTAACTTGACGTGAGTCCTTGCCTCAAGCTAAGGCCTGAAAAGCCCTGCTGAAGCGAAAGGTCTTAGCATTTTCCATTATGTCGTATTGAAAGTTCTGCTTTACTTGAAAGTTTCTTCACTCTACCAGACACTAGGCACCCTAGTGTAGGCACCCTTTTTCGTACAAATACAGTGAGTACCAGCAGTCTCCTTTACCCTTCTAAGAAACATCCAGACCTAGAAGCCTTTCCCAGTCACACTATGTATTCAGAGTTTAAGGCAACTCGCTGCACCCTTCCTTAGGAAGCTAGGTGGACTCAGCTCTTCAACAGCTCCAGGGATTCTGTTCTCTCACGACCTACATGCCATTGAAGTCTGCCTCATGCCCTCATTGGAGCTACACTAAGAAACACAATCTGCTTGGCCTTCTTCTAGGAACTCCTTCCCAAGGACCCCATACCTACAGGAGAAAGGAGGCTTGCATTCCTACTGGAATCTAAGCAAAGTTTTTCCTATTACACTGCAGGACTTTAGAATAGGTTTAGGCCCGAAGGGTTACATAGAGCGTTCAAGAATGAGGGAGATCGATACATGCAGAAAACCCTGTGAAGAAAACTTGATTCAGCAAGGGACCAGGGTGTGGCTAGAGTATCTATTGACTTGTTAGAAATCAGAAGGGTTTCGGCTGCATATTAACCGGAGAAGGAGACCTGATGGCACAAGCCTTGCTTTCCCATGTTAAATCTCTAAACATGCTTCCCTGAAGAATCCTAAATAACACTGTTTTTACCTGGCTTCTGGTCACTGTAGGCAGCCCTCTCGAAGGAAAAGGAGTTTTCTCTAAGGAAACACGGTGCTTCCATAGCATGGGTGGGAGCTCCTGCTGTCCTGCTCTAGAGCTACAGGGAAACTTGACGTGAGTCTTTTCCTCAAGCTAAGGCCTGAAAAGCCTTGCTGAAGCGAAAGCGCTTAGCAGTTTCCATTATGTCGTATTCGAAGTTCTGCTTTACTTTAACGTTTCTTCACTTTTCCAGACACTAGGCACCCTCGTGTAGGCACCCTTTTTCCTACAAATACACTGAGTACCAGCAGTCTGCTTTGCTCTTCTAAGTAACATCCAGACTTAGAAGCCTTTCCCAGTCACTCTATGTATTCAGAGTGTAGGGCAATTCGCTGCACCCTTCCTTAGGAAGCTAGGTAGACTCAGGTCTTCAACAGCTCCAGGGATTCTGTTCTCTCACGTCCTATATGCCATGGAAGTCTGCCTCATTGCCCTCTTTGGAGCTTCCCTAAGATACACAATCTGCTTCGCCTACCTCTAGGAACTCTTACCCAATGACCCCATACCTACAGGAGAAAGGAGGCTTGCATTCCTACTGGAACCACAGCACAGTTTTTCTGTTACACTGCAGGACTTTAGACTAGGCTTCGGCCCTATAGCATACATAGAACGTTCCAAGGATGAGGGAATTCCGTATATGCAGAACACTCTGTGAAGAAAAGTTGATTCAGCAAGGGACCAGGGTGTAGCTAGAGTCTCTTTGGACTTCTTACATATAAGAAGGTGTCCGGGTGCATGTTCACCGAAAAAGAAGACTTGAATGCCTAAGCCTTGCGTTCCCATTTTAAATCTCTATCCATGCCAGCCTGAGATACCTAAATAACACTGTTTTGACTGGCCTCCATTCACTGTGCAGCCCTCTGGAAAGAAAAGGAGTTTCTCTAAGGAAACACGGTGCTTCCATAGCATGGGTGGGAGTTCCTCCTGTCATGCTCTAGAGCTACAGGGTAACTTGACGTGAGTCCTTGCCTCAAGCTAAGGCCTGAAAAGCCCTGCTGAAGCGAAAGGTCTTAGCATTTTCCATTATGTCGTATTGAAAGTTCTGCTTTACTTGAAACTTTCTTCACTCTACCAGACACTAGGCACCCTAGTGTAGGCACCCTTTTTCGTACAAATACAGTGAGTACCAGCAGTCTCCTTTACCCTTCTAAGAAACATCCAGACCTAGAAGCCTTTCCCAGTCACACTATGTATTCAGAGTTTAAGGAAACTCGCTGAACCCTTCCTTAGGAAGCTAGGTGGACTCAGCTCTTCAACAGCTCCAAGGATTCAGTTCTCTCACGACCTACATGCCATTGAAGTCTGCCTCATGACCTCATTGGAGCTATACTAAGAAACACAATCTGCTTGGCCTTCTTCTAGGAACTCTGACCCAAGGACCCCATACCTACAGGAGAAAGGAGGCTTGCATTCCTACTGGAATCTAAGCAAAGTTTTTCCTATTGCACTGCAGGACTTTAGAATAGGTTTAGGCCCGAAGGGTTACATAGAGCGTTCAAGAATGAGGGAGTTCGATACATGCAGAAAACCCTGTGAAGAAAAGTTGATTCAGCAAGGGACCAGGGTGTGGCTAGAGTCTCTATTGACTTGTTAGAAATCAGAAGGGTTTCGGTTGCATGTTAAGCGGAGAAGGAGACCTGATGGCACAAGCCTTGCTTTCCCATGTTAAATCTCTAAACATGCTTCCCTGAAGAATCCTAAATAACACTGTTTTTACCTGGCTTCTGGTCACTGTAGGCAGCCCTCTCGAAAGAAAAGGAGTTTTCTCTAAGGAAACACGGTGCTTCCATAGCATGGGTGGGAGCTCCTGCTGTCCTGCTCTAGAGCTACAGGGAAACTTGACGTGAGTCCTTGCCTCAAGCTAAGGCCTGAAAAGCCTTGCTGAAGCGAAAGCGCTTAGCAGTTTCCATTATGTCGTATTCGAAGTTCTGCTTTACTTTAACGTTTCTTCACTTTTCCAGACACTAGGCACCCTCGTGTAGGCACCCTTTTTCCTACAAATACACTGAGTACCAGCAGTGTGCTTTGCTCTTCTAAGTAACATCCAGACTTAGAAGCCTTTCCCTGTCACTCTATGTATTCAGAGTGTAGGGCAACTCGCTGCACCCTTCCTTAGGAAGCTAGGTAGACTCAGCTCTTCAACAGCTCCAGGGATTCTGTTCTCTCACGTCCTATATGCCATGGAAGTCGGCCTCATTGCCCTCTTTGGAGCTTCCCTAAGATACACAATCTGCTTCGCCTACCTCTAGGAACTCTTACCCAATGACCCCATACCTATAGGAGAAAGGAGGCTTGCATTCCTACTGGAACCACAGCACATTTTTTCCTGTTACACTGCAGGACTTTAGACTACGCTTCGGCCCTATAGCATACATAGAACGTTCCAAGGATGAGGGAGTTCCGTATATGCAGAACACTCTGTGAAGAAAAGTTGATTCAGCAAGGGACCAGGGTGTAGCTAGAGTCTCTTTGGACTTCTTAGATATAAGAAGGTGTCAGGGTGCATGTTCACCGGAAAAGAAGACTTGAATGCCTAAGCCTTGCGTTCCCATTTTAAATCTCTATCCATGCCAGCCTGAGATACCTAAATAACACTGTTTTGACTGGCCTCTATTCACTGTGCAGCCCTCTGGAAAGAAAAGGAGTTTCTCTAAGGAAACACGGTGCTTCCATAGCATGGGTGGGAGTTCCTCCTGTCATGCTCTAGAGCTACAGGGTAACTTGACGTGAGTCCTTGCCTCAAGCCAGGGCCTGAAAAGCCCTACTGAAGCGAAAGGTCTTAGCAGTTTCCATTATGTCGTATTGAAAGTTCTGCTTTACTTGAAAGTTTCTTCACTCTACCAGACACTAGGCACCCTAGTGTAGGCACCCTTTTTCGTACAAATACAGTGAGTACCAGCAGTCTCCTTTACCCTTCTAAGAAACATCCAGACCTAGAAGCCTTTCCCAGTCACACTATGTATTCAGAGTTTAAGGCAACTCGCTGCACCCTTCCTTAGGAAGCTAGGTGGACTCAGCTCTTCAACAGCTCCAGGGATTCTGTTCTCTCACGACCTACATACCATTGAAGTCTGCCTCATGCCCTCATTGGAGCTACACTAAGAAACACAATCTGCTTGGCCTTCTTCTAGGAACTCTTACCCAAGGACCCCATACCTACAGGAGAAAGGAGGCTTGCATTCCTACTGGAATCTAAGCAAAGTTTTTCCTATTACACTGCAGGACTTTAGAATAGGTTTAGGCCCGAAGGGTTACATAGAGCGTTCAAGAATGAGGGAGTTCGATACATGCAGAAAACCCTATGAAGAAAACTTGATTCAGCAAGGGACCAGGGTGTGGCTAGAGTATCTATTGACTTGTTAGAAATCAGAAGTGTTTCGGCTGCATGTTAACCAGAGAAGGAGACCTGATGGCACAAGCCTTGCTTTCCCATGTTAAATCTCTAAACATGCTTCCCTGAAGAATCCTAAATAACACTGTTTTTACCTGGCTTCTGGTCACTGTAGGCAGCCCTCTCGAAAGAAAAGGAGTTTTCTCTAAGGAAACACGGTGCTTCCATAGCATGGGTGGGAGCTCCTGCTGTCCTGCTCTAGAGCTACAGGGAAACTTGACGTGAGTCCTTGCCTCAAGCTAAGGCCTGAAAAGCCTTGCTGAAGCGAAAGCGCTTAGCAGTTTCCATTATGTCGTATTCGAAGTTCTGCTTTACTTTAACGTTTCTTCACTTTTCCAGACACTAGGCACCCTCGTGTAGGCACCCTTTTTCCTACAAATACACTGAGTACCAGCAGTCTGCTTTGCTCTTCTAAGTAACATCCAGACTTAGAAGCCTTTCCCAGTCACTCTATGTATTCAGAGTGTAGGGCAACTCGCTGCACCCTTCCTTAGGAAGCTAGGTAGGCTCAGCTCTTCAACAGCTCCAGGGATTCTGTTCTCTCACGTCCTATATGCCATGGAAGTCGGCCTCATTGCCCTCTTTGGAGCTTCCCTAAGATACACAATCTGCTTCGCCTACCTCTAGGAACTCTTACCCAATGACCCCATACCTACAGGAGAAAGGAGGCTTGCATTCCTACTGGAACCACAGCACAGTTTTTCCTGTTACACTGCAGGACTGTAGACTACGCTTCGGCCCTATAGCATACATAGAACGTTCCAAGGATGAGGGAGTTCCATATATGCAGAACATTCTGTGAAGAAAAGGTGATTCAGCAAGGGACCAGGGTGTAGCTAGAGTCTCTTTGGACTTCTTAGATATCAGAAGGTGTCCGGGTGCATGTTCACCGAAAAAGAAGACTTGAATGCCTAAGCCTTGCGTTCCCATTTTAAATCTCTATCCATGCCAGCCTGAGATACCTAAATAACACTGTTTTGACTGGCCTCTATTCACTGTGCAGCCCTCTGGAAAGAAAAGGAGTTTCTCTAAGGAAACACGGTGCTTCCATAGCATGGGTGGGAGTTCCTCCTGTCATGCTCTAGAGCTACAGGGTAACTTGACGTGAGTCCTTGCCTCAAGCTAAGGCCTGAAAAGCCCTACTGAAGCGAAAGGTCTTAGCAGTTTCCATTATATCGTATTGAAAGTTCTGCTTTACTTGAAAGTTTCTTCACTCTACCAGACACTAGGCACCCTAGTGTAGGCACCCTTTTTCGTACAAATACAGTGAGTACCAGCAGTCTCCTTTACCCTTCTAAGAAACATCCAGACCTAGAAGCCTTTCCCAGTCACACTATGTATTCAGAGTTTAAGGCAACTCGCTGCACCCTTCCTTAGGAAGCTAGGTGGACTCAGCTCTTCAACAGCTCCAGGGATTCTGTTCTCTCACGACCTACATGCCATTGAAGTCTGCCTCATGCCCTCATTGGAGCTACACTAAGAAACACAATCTGCTTGGCCTTCTTCTAGGAACTCCTACCCAAGGACCCCATACCTACAGGAGAAAGGAGGCTTGCATTGCTACTGGAATCTAAGCAAAGTTTTTCCTATTACACTGCAGGACTTTAGAATAGGTTTAGGCCCGAAGGGTTACATAGAGCGTTCAAGAATGAGGGAGATTGATACATGCAGAAAACCCTGTGAAGAAAACTTGATTCAGCAAGGGACCAGGGTGTGGCTAGAGTATCTATTGACTTGTTAGAAATCAGAAGGGTTTCGGCTGCATATTAACCGGAGAAGGAGACCTGATGGCACAAGCCTTGCTTTCCCATGTTAAATCTCTAAACATGCTTCCCTGAAGAATCCTAAATAACACTGTTTTTACCTGGCTTCTGGTCACTGTAGGTAGCCCTCTCGAAGGAAAAGGAGTTTTCTCTAAGGAAACACGGTGCTTCCATAGCATGGGTGGGACCTCCTGCTGTCCTGCTCTAGAGCTACAGGGAAACTTGACATGAGTCTTTGCCTCCAGCTAAGGCCTGAAAAGCCTTGCTGAAGCGAAAGCGCTTAGCAGTTTCCATTATGTCGTATTCGAAGTTCTGCTTTACTTTAACGTTTCTTCACTTTTCCAGACACTAGGCACCCTCGTGTAGGCACCCTTTTTCCTACAAATACACTGAGTACCAGCAGTCTGCTTTGCTCTTCTAAGTAACATCCAGACTTAGAAGCCTTTCCCACTCACTCTATGTATTCAGAGTGTAGGGCAATTCGCTGCACCCTTCCTTAGGAAGCTAGGTAGACTCAGCTCTTCAACAGCTCCAGGGATTCTGTTCTCTCACGTCCTATATGCCATGGAAGTCTGCCTCATTGCCCTCTTTGGAGCTTCCCTAAGATACACAATCTGCTTCGCCTACCTCTAGGAACTCTTACCCAATGACCCCATACCTACAGGAGAAAGGAGGCTTGCATTCCTACTGGAACCACAGCACAGTTTTTCTGTTACACTGCAGGACTTTAGACTAGGCTTCGGCCCTATAGCATACATAGAACGTTCCAAGGATGAGGGAATTCCGTATATGCAGAACACTCTGTGAAGAAAAGTTGATTCAGCAAGGGACCAGGGTGTAGCTAGAGTCTCTTTGGACTTCTTAGATATAAGAAGGTGTCCGGGTGCATGTTCACCGAAAAAGAAGACTTGAATGCCTAAGCCTTGCGTTCCCATTTTAAATCTCTATCCATGCCAGCCTGAGATACCTAAATAACACTGTTTTGACTGGCCTCCATTCACTGTGCAGCCCTCTGGAAAGAAAAGGAGTTTCTCTAAGGAAACACGGTGCTTCCATAGCATGGGTGGGAGTTCCTCCTGTCATGCTCTAGAGCTACAGGGTAACTTGACGTGAGTCCTTGCCTCAAGCTAAGGCCTGAAAAGCCCTGCTGAAGCGAAAGGTCTTAGCATTTTCCCTTATGTCGTATTGAAAGTTCTGCTTTACTTGAAACTTTCTTCACTCTACCAGACACTAGGCACCCTAGTGTAGGCACCCTTTTTCGTACAAATACAGTGAGTACCAGCAGTCTCCTTTACCCTTCTAAGAAACATCCAGACCTAGAAGCCTTTCCCAGTCACACTATGTATTCAGAGTTTAAGGAAACTCGCTGAACCCTTCCTTAGGAAGCTAGGTGGACTCAGCTCTTCAACAGCTCCAAGGATTCTGTTCTCTCACGACCTACATGCCATTGAAGTCTGCCTCATGCCCTCATTGGAGCTACACTAAGAAACACAATCTGCTTGGCCTTCTTCTAGGAACTCTTACCCAAGGACCCCATACCTACAGGAGAAAGGAGGCTTGCATTCCTACTGGAATCTAAGCAAAGTTTTTCCTATTGCACTGCAGGACTTTAGAATAGGTTTAGGCCCGAAGGGTTACATAGAGCGTTCAAGAATGAGGGAGTTCGATACATGCAGAAAACCCTGTGAAGAAAAGTTGATTCAGCAAGGGACCAGGGTGTGGCTAGAGTCTCTATTGACTTGTTAGAAATCAGAAGGGTTTCGGTTGCATGTTAAGCGGAGAAGGAGACCTGATGGCACAAGCCTTGCTTTCCCATGTTAAATCTCTAAACATGCTTCCCTGAAGAATCCTAAATAACACTGTTTTTACCTGGCTTCTGGTCACTGTAGGCAGCCCTCTCGAAAGAAAAGGAGTTTTCTCTAAGGAAACACGGTGCTTCCATAGCATGGGTGGGAGCTCCTGCTGTCCTGCTCTAGAGCTACAGGGAAACTTGACGTGAGTCTTTGCCTCAAGCTAAGGCCTGAAAAGCCTTGCCAGAGCGAAAGCGCTTAGCAGTTTCCATTATGTCGTATTCGAAGTTCTGCTTTACTTTAACGTTTCTTCACTTTTCCAGACACTAGGCACCCTCGTGTAGGCACCCTTTTTCCTACAAATACACTGAGTACCAGCAGTCTGCTTTGCTCTTCTAAGTAACATCCAGACTTAGAAGCCTTTCCCAGTCACTCTATGTATTCAGAGTGTAGGGCAACTCGCTGCACCCTTCCTTAGGAAGCTAGGTAGACTCAGCTCTTCAACAGCTCCAGGGATTCTGTTCTCTCACGTCCTATATGCATTGGAAGTCTGCCTCATTGCCCTCTTTGGAGCGTCCCTAAGATACACAATCTGCTTCGCCTACCTCTAGGAACTCTTACCCAATGACCCCATACCTACAGGAGAAAGGAGGCTTGCATTCCTACTGGAACCACAGCACAGTTTTTCCTGTTACACTGCAGGACTTTAGACTACGCTTCGGCCCTATAGCATACATAGAACGTTCCAAGGATGAGGGAGTTCCGTATATGCAGAACACTCTGTGAAGAAAAGTTGATTCAGCAAGGGACCAGGGTGTAGCTAGAGTCTCTTTGGACTTCTTAGATATAAGAAGGTGTCAGGGTGCATGTTCACCGGAAAAGAAGACTTGAATGCCTAAGCCTTGCGTTCCCATTTTAAATCTCTATCCATGCCAGCCTGAGATACCTAAATAACACTGTTTTGACTGGCCTCTATTCACTGTGCAGCCCTCTGGAAAGAAAAGGAGTTTCTCTAAGGAAACACGGTGCTTCCATAGCATGGGTGGAAGTTCCTCCTGTCATGCTCTAGAGCTACAGGGTAAATTGACGTGAGTCCTTGCCTCAAGCTAAGGCCTGAAAAGCCCTGCTGAAGCGAAAGCGCTTAGCATTTTCCATTATGTCGTATTGAAAGTTCTGCTTTACTTGAAAGTTTCTTCACTCTACCAGACACTAGGCACCCTAGTGTAGGCACCCTTTTTCCTACAAATACAGTGAGTACCAGCAGTCTCCTTTACCCTTCTAAGAAACATACAGACCTAGAAGCCTTTCCCAGTCACACTGTATTCAGAGTTTAAGGCAACTCGCTGCACCCTTCCTTAGGAAGCTAGGTGGACTCAGCTCTTCAACAGCTCCAGGGATTCTGTTCTCTCACGACCTACATGCCATTGAAGTCTGCCTCATGCCCTCATTGGAGCTACACTAAGAAACACAATCTGCTTGGCCTTCTTCTAGGAACTCTTACCCAAGGACCCCATACCTACAGGAGAAAGGAGGCTTGCATTCCTACTGGAATCTAAGCAAAGTTTTTCCTGTTACACTGCAGGACTTTAGAATAGGTTTAGGCTCGAAGGGTTACATAGAGCGTTCAAGAATGAGGGAGTTCGATACATGCAGAAAACCCTGTGAAGAAAAGTTGATTCAGCAAGGGACCAGGGTGTGGCTAGAGTCTCTATTGACTTGTTAGAAATCAGAAGGGTTTCGGCTGCATGTTAACCGGAGAAGGAGACCTGATGGCACAAGCCTTGCTTTCCCATGTTAAATCTCTAAACATGCTTCCCTGAAGAATCCTAAATAACACTGTTTTTACCTGGCTTCTGGTCACTGTAGGCAGCCCTCTCGAAAGAAAAGGAGTTTTCTCTAAGGAAACACGGTGCTTCCATAGCATGGGTGGGAGCTCCTGCTGTCCTGCTCTAGAGCTACAGGGAAACTTGACGTGAGTCTTTGCCTCAAGCTAAGGCCTGAAAAGCCTTGCTGAAGCGAAAGCGCTTAGCAGTTTCCATTATGTCGTATTCGAAGTTCTGCTTTACTTTAACGTTTCTTCACTTTTCCAGACACTAGGCACCCTCGTGTAGGCACCCTTTTTCCTACAAATACACTGAGTACCAGCAGTCTGCTTTGCTCTTCTAAGTAACATCCAGACTTAGAAGCCTTTCCCAGTCACTCTATGTATTCAGAGTGTAGGGCAACTCGCTGCACCCTTCCTTAGAAAGCTAGGTAGACTCAGCTCTTCAACAGCTCCAGGGATTCTGTTCTCTCACGTCCTATATGCCATGGAAGTCTGCCTCATTGCCCTCTTTGGAGCTTCCCTAAGATACACAATCTGCTTCGCCTACCTCTAGGAACTCTTACCCAATGACCCCATACCTACAGGAGAAAGGAGGCTTGCATTCCTACTGGAACCACAGCACAGTTTTTCCTGTTACACTGCAGGACTTTAGACTACGCTTCGGCCCTATAGCATACATAGAACCTTCCAAGGATGAGGGAGTTCCGTATATGCAGAACACTCTGTGAAGAAAAGTTGATTCAGCAAGGGACCAGGGTGTAGCTAGAGTCTCTTTGGACTTCTTAGATATAAGAAGGTGTCAGGGTGCATGTTCACCGGAAAAGAAGACTTGAATGCCTAAGCCTTGCGTTCCCATTTTAAATCTCTATCCATGCCAGCCTGAGATACCTAAATAACACTGTTTTGACTGGCCTCTATTCACTGTGCAGCCCTCTGGAAACAAAAGGAGTTTCTCTAAGGAAACACGGTGCTTCCATAGCATGGGTGGGAGTTCCTCCTGTCATGCTCTAGAGCTACAGGGTAACTTGACGTGAGTCCTTGCCTCAAGCTAAGGCCTGCAAAGCCCTGCTGAAGCGAAAGGTCTTAGCAGTTTCCATTATGTCGTATTGAAAGTTCTGCTTTACTTGAAAGTTTCTTCACTCTACCAGACACTAGGCACCCTAGTGTAGGCACCCTTTTTCGTACAATTACAGTGAGTACCAGCAGTCTCCTTTACCCTTCTAAGAAACATCCAGACCTAGAAGCCTTTCCCAGTCACACTATGTATTCAGAGTTTAAGGCAACTCGCTGCACCCTTCCTTAGGAAGCTAGGTGGACTCAGCTCTTCAACAGCTCCAGGGATTCTGTTCTCTCACGACCTACATGCCATTGAAGTCTGCCTCATGCCCTCATTGGAGCTACACTAAGAAACACAATCTGCTTGGCCTTCTTCTAGGAACTCTTACCCAAGGACCCCATACCTACAGGAGAAAGGAGGCTTGCATTCCTACTGGAATCTAAGCAAAGTTTTTCCTATTACACTGCAGGACTTTAGAATAGGTTTAGGCCCGAAGGGTTACAAAGAGCGTTCAAGAATGAGGGAGTTCGATACATGCAGAAAACCCTGTGAAGAAAAGTTGATTCAGCAAGGGACCAGGGTGTGGCTAGAGTCTCTATTGACTTGTTAGAAATCAGAAGGGTTTCGGCTGCATGTTAAGCGGAGAAGGAGACCTGATGGCACAAGCCTTGCTTTCCCATGTTAAATCTCTAAACATGCTTCCCTGAAGAATCCTAAATAACACTGTTTTTACCTGGCTTCTGGTCACTGTAGGCAGCCCTCTCGAAAGAAAAGGAGTTTTCTCTAAGGAAACACGGTGCTTCCATAGCATGGGTGGGAGCTCCTGCTGTCCTGCTCTAGAGCTACAGGGAAACTTGACGTGAGTCTTTGCCTCAAGCTAAGGCCTGAAAAGCCTTGCTGAAGCGAAAGCGCTTAGCAGTTTCCATTATGTCGTATTCGAAGTTCTGCTTTACTTTAACGTTTCTTCACTTTTCCAGACACTAGGCACCCTCGTGTAGGCACCCTTTTTCCTACAAATACACTGAGTACCAGCAGTCTGCTTTGCTCTTCTAAGTAACATCCAGACTTAGAAGCCTTTCCCAGTCACTCTATGTATTCAGAGTGTAGGGCAACTCGCTGCACCCTTCCTTAGGAAGCTAGGTAGACTCAGCTCTTCAACAGCTCCAGGGATTCTGTTCTCTCACGTCCTATATGCCATGGAAGTCTGCCTCATTGCCCTCTTTGGAGCGTCCCTAAGATACACAATCTGCTTCGCCTACCTCTAGGAACTCTTACCCAATGACCCCATACCTACAGGAGAAAGGAGGCTTGCATTCCTACTGGAACCACAGCACAGTTTTTCCTGTTACACTGCAGGACTTTAGACTACGCTTCGGCCCTATAGCATATATAGAACGTTCCAAGGATGAGGGAGTTCCGTATATGCAGAACACTCTGTGAAGAAAAGTTGATTCAGCAAGGGACCAGGGTGTAGCTAGAGTCTCTTTGGACTTCTTAGATATAAGAAGGTGTCAGGGTGCATGTTCACCGGAAAAGAAGACTTGAATGCCTAAGCCTTGCGTTCCCATTTTAAATCTCTATCCATGCCAGCCTGAGATACCTAAATAACACTGTTGTGACTGGCCTCCATTCACTGTGCAGCCCTCTGGAAAGAAAAGGAGTTTCTCTAAGGAAACACGGTGCTTCCATAGCATGGGTGGGAGTTCCTCCTGTCATGCTCTAGAGCTACAGGGTAACTTGACGTGAGTCCTTGCCTCAAGCTAAGGCCTGAAAAGCCCTGCTGAAGCGAAAGGTCTTAGCATTTTCCATTATGTCGTATTGAAAGTTCTGCTTTACTTGAAAGTTTCTTCACTCTACCAGACACTAGGCACCCTAGTGTAGGCACCCTTTTTCGTACAATTACAGTGAGTACCAGCAGTCTCCTTTACCCTTCTAAGAAACATCCAGACCTAGAAGCCTTTCCCAGTCACACTATGTATTCAGAGTTTAAGGCAACTCGCTGCACCCTTCCTTAGGAAGCTAGGTGGACTCAGCTCTTCAACAGCTCCAGGGATTCTGTTCTCTCACGACCTACATGCCATTGAAGTCTGCCTCATGCCCTCATTGGAGCTACACTAAGAAACACAATCTGCTTGGCCTTCTTCTAGGAACTCTTACCCAAGGACCCCATACCTACAGGAGAAAGGAGGCTTGCATTCCTACTGGAATCTAAGCAAAGTTTTTCCTGTTACACTGCACATCTTGAGAATAGGTTTAGGCCCGAAGGGTTACATAGAGCGTTCCAAGAATGAGGGAGTTCGATACATGCAGAAAACCCTGTGAAGAAAAGTTGATTCAGCAAGGGACAAGGGTGTGGCTAGAGTCTCTTTTGACTTGTTAGAAATCAGAAGGCTTTCGGCTGCATGTTAAGCGGAGAAGGAGACCTGATGGCACAAGCCTTGCTTTCCCATGTTAAATCTCTAAACATGCTTCCCTGAAGAATCCTAAATAACACTGTTTTTACCTGGCTTCTGGTCACTGTAGGCAGCCCTCTCGAAAGAAAAGGAGTTTTCTCTAAGGAAACACGGTGCTTCCATAGCATGGGTGGGAGCTCCTGCTGTCCTGCTCTAGAGCTACAGGGAAACTTGACGTGAGTCTTTGCCTCAAGCTAAGGCCTGAAAAGCCTTGCTGAAGCGAAAGCGCTTAGCAGTTTCCATTATGTCGTATTCGAAGTTCTGCTTTACTTTAACGTTTCTTCACTTTTCCAGACACTAGGCACCCTCGTGTAGGCACCCTTTTTCCTACAAATACACTGAGTACCAGCAGTCTGCTTTGCTCTTCTAAGTAACATCCAGACTTAGAAGCCTTTCCCTGTCACTCTATGTATTCAGAGTGTAGGGCAACTCGCTGCACCCTTCCTTAGGAAGCTAGGTAGACTCAGCTCTTCAACAGCTCCAGGGATTCTGTTCTCTCACGTCCTATATGCCATGGAAGTCTGCCTCATTGCCCTCTTTGGAGCTTCCCTAAGATACACAATCTGCTTCGCCTACCTCTAGGAACTCTTACCCAATGACCCCATACCTACAGGAGAAAGGAGGCTTGCATTCCTACTGGAACCACAGCACAGTTTTTCCTGTTACACTGCAGGACTTTAGACTACGCTTCGGCCCTATAGCATACATAGAACGTTCCAAGGATGAGGGAGTTCCGTATATGCAGAACACTCTGTGAAGAAAAGTTGATTCAGCAAGGGACCAGGGTGTACCTAGAGTCTCTTTGGACTTCTTAGATATAAGAAGGTGTCAGGGTGCATGTTCACCGGAAAAGAAGACTTGAATGCCTAAGCCTTGCGTTCCCATTTTAAATCTCTATCCATGCCAGCCTGAGATACCTAAATAACACTGTTTTGACTGGCCTCCATTCACTGTGCAGCCCTCTGGAAAGAAAAGGAGTTTCTCTAAGGAAACACGGTGCTTCCATAGCATGGGTGGGAGTTCCTCCTGTCATGCTCTAGAGCTACAGGGTAACTTGACGTGAGTCCTTGCCTCAAGCTAAGGCCTGAAAAGCCCTGCTGAAGCGAAACGTCTTAGCATTTTCCATTATGTCGTATTGAAAGTTCTGCTTTACTTGAAAGTTTCTTCACTCTACCAGACACTAGGCACCCTAGTGTAGGCACCCTTTTTCGTACAATTACAGTGAGTACCAGCAGTCTCCTTTACCCTTCTAAGAAACATCCAGACCTAGAAGCCTTTCCCAGTCACACTATGTATTCAGAGTTTAAGGCAACTCGCTGCACCCTTCCTTAGGAAGCTAGGTGGACTCAGCTCTTCAACAGCTCCAGGGATTCTGTTCTCTCACGACCTACATGCCATTGAAGTCTGCCTCATGCCCTCATTGGAGCTACACTAAGAAACACAATCTGCTTGGCCTTCTTCTAGGAACTCTTACCCAAGGACCCCATACCTACAGGAGAAAGGAGGCTTGCATTCCTACTGGAATCTAAGCAAAGTTTTTCCTGTTACACTGCAGGACTTTAGAATAGGTTTAGGCCCGAAGGGTTACATAGAGCGTTCCAAGAATGAGGGAGTTCGATACATGCAGAAAACCCTGTGAAGAAAAGTTGATTCAGCAAGGGACCAGGGTGTGGCTAGAGTCTCTTTTGACTTGTTAGAAATCAGAAGGCTTTCGGCTGCATGTTAAGCGGAGAAGGAGACCTGATGGCACAAGCCTTGCTTTCCCATGTTAAATCTCTAAACATGCTTCCCTGAAGAATCCTAAATAACACTGTTTTTACCTGGCTTCTGGTCACTGTAGGCAGCCCTCTCGAAAGAAAAGGAGTTTTCTCTAAGGAAACACGGTGCTTCCATAGCATGGGTGGGAGCTCCTGCTGTCCTGCTCTAGAGCTACAGGGAAACTTGACGTGAGTCTTTGCCTCAAGCTAAGGCCTGAAAAGCCTTGCTGAAGCGAAAGCGCTTAGCAGTTTCCATTATGTCGTATTCGAAGTTCTGCTTTACTTTAACGTTTCTTCACTTTTCCAGACACTAGGCACCCTCGTGTAGGCACCCTTTTTCCTACAAATACACTGAGTACCAGCAGTCTGCTTTGCTCTTCTAAGTAACATCCAGACGTAGAAGCCTTTCCCAGTCACTCTATGTATTGAGTGTAGGGCAACTCGCTGCACCCTTCCTTAGGAAGCTAGGTAGACTCAGCTCTTCAACAGCTCCAGGGATTCTGTTCTCTCACGTCCTATATGCCATGGAAGTCTGCCTCATTGCCCTCTTTGGAGCTTCCCTAAGATACACAATCTGCTTCGCCTACCTCTAGGAACTCTTACCCAATGACCCCATACCTACAGGAGAAAGGAGGCTTGCATTCCTACTGGAACCACAGCACAGTTTTTCCTGTTACACTGCAGGACTTTAGACTACGCTTCGGCCCTATAGCATACATAGAACGTTCCAAGGATGAGGGAGTTCCATATATGCAGAACACTCTGTGAAGAAAAGTTGATTCAGCAAGGGACCAGGGTGTAGCTAGAGTCTCTTTGGACTTCTTAGATATAAGATGGTGTCCGGGTGCATGTTCACCGAAAAAGAAGACTTGAATGCCTAAGCCTTGCGTTCCCATTTTAAATCTCTATCCATGCCAGCCTGAGATACCTAAATAACACTGTTTTGACTGGCCTCTATTCACTGTGCAGCCCTCTGGAAAGAAAAGGAGTTTCTCTAAGGAAACACGGTGCTTCCATAGCATGGGTGGGAGTTCCTCCTGTCATGCTCTAGAGCTACAGGGTAACTTGACGTGAGTCCTTGCCTCAAGCTAAGGCCTGAAAAGCCCTGCTGAGGCGAAAGGTCTTAGCATTTTCCATTATGTCGTATTGAAAGTTCTGCTTTACTTGAAAGTTTCTTCACTGTACCAGACACTAGGCACCCTAGTGTAGGCACCCATTTTCGTACAAATACAGTGAGTACCAGCAGTCTCCTTTACCCTTCTAAGAAACATCCAGACCTAGAAGCCTTTCCCAGTCACACTATGTATTCAGAGTTTAAGGCAACTCGCTGCACCCTTCCTTAGGAAGCTAGGTGGACTCAGCTCTTCAACAGCTCCAGGGATTCTGTTCTCTCACGACCTACATGCCATTGAAGTCTGCCTCATGCCCTCATTGGAGCTACACTAAGAAACACAATCTGCTTGGCCTTCTTCTAGGAACTCTTACCCAAGGACCCCATACCTACAGGAGAAAGGAGGCTTGCATTCCTACTGGAATCTAAGCAAAGTTTTTCCTGTTACACTGCAGGAATTTAGAATAGCTTTAGGCCCGAAGGGTTACATAGAGCGTTCCAAGAATGAGGGAGTTCGATACATGCAGAAAACCCTGTGAAGAAAAGTTGATTCAGCAAGGGACCAGGGTGTGGCTAGAGTCTCTTTTGACTTGTTAGAAATCAGAAGGCTTTCGGCTGCATGTTAAGCGGAGAAGGAGACCTGATGGCACAAGCCTTGCTTTCCCATGTTAAATCTCTAAACATGCTTCCCTGAAGAATCCTAAATAACACTGTTTTTACCTGGCTTCTGGTCACTGTAGGCAGCCCTCTCGAAAGAAAAGGAGTTTTCTCTAAGGAAACACGGTGCTTCCATAGCATGGGTGGGAGCTCCTGCTGTCCTGCTCTAGAGCTACAGGGAAACTTGACGTGAGTCTTTGCCTCAAGCTAAGGCCTGAAAAGCCTTGCTGAAGCGAAAGCGCTTAGCAGTTTCCATTATGTCGTATTCGAAGTTCTGCTTTACTTTAACGTTTCTTCACTTTTCCAGACACTAGGCACCCTCGTGTAGGCACCCTTTTTCCTACAAATACACTGAGTACCAGCAGTCTCCTTTGCTCTTCTAAGTGACATCCAGACTTAGAAGCCTTTCCCAGTCACTGTATGTATTCAGAGTGTAGGGCAACTCGCTGCACCCTTCCTTAGGAAGCTAGGTAGACTCAGCTCTTCAACAGCTCCAGGGATTCTGTTCTCTCACGTCCTATATGCCATGGAAGTCTGCCTCATTGCCCTCTTTGGAGCTTCCCTAAGATACACAATCTGCTTCGCCTACCTCTAGGAACTCTACGCAATGACCCCATACCTACAGGAGAAAGGAGGCTTGCTTTCCTACTGGAACCAAAGCACAGATTTTCCTGTTACACTGCAGGACTTTAGCCTACGCTTCGGCCCTATAGCATACATAGAACGTTCCAAGGATGAGGGTGTTCCATATATGCAGAACACTCTGTGAAGAAAAGTTAATTCAGCAACGGACCAGGGTATACCTAGAGTCTCTTTGGACTTCTTAGATATAAGAAGGTGTCCGGGTGCATGTTCACCGAAAAAGAAGACTTGAATGCCTAAGCCTTGCGTTCCCATTTTAAATCTCTATCCATGCCAGCCTGAGATACCTAAATAACACTGTTTTGACTGGCCTCTATTCACTGTGCAGCCCTCTGGAAAGAAAAGGTGTTT
This sequence comes from Balaenoptera physalus, assembly GCF_965194825.1. Lineage (NCBI taxonomy): Eukaryota > Metazoa > Chordata > Mammalia > Artiodactyla > Balaenopteridae > Balaenoptera > Balaenoptera physalus. The sequence continues at coordinate 5,511,711 of NC_138902.1, read as the reverse complement.
CTCTAAGGAAACACGGTGCTTCCATAGCATGGGTGGGAGTTCCTCCTGTCATGCTCTAGAGCTACAGGGTAACTTGACGTGAGTCCTTGCCTCAAGCTAAGGCCTGAAAAGCCCTGTTGAAGCGAAAAGTCTTAGCATTTTCCATTATATCGTATTGAAAGTTCTGCTTTACTTGAAAGTTTCTTCACTCTACTAGACACTAGGCACCCTAGTGTAGGCACCCATTTTCGTACAAATACAGTGAGTACCAGCAGTCTCCTTTACCCTTCTAAGAAACATCCAGACATAGAAGCCTTTCCCAGTCACACTATGTATTCAGAGTTTAAGGCAACTTGCTGCACCCTTCCTTAGGAAGCTAGGTGGACTCAGCTCTTCAACAGCTCCAGGGATTCTGTTCTCTCACGACCTACATGCCATTGAAGTCTGCCTCATTGCCCTCATTGGAGCTACACTAAGAAACACAATCTGCTTCGCCTTCTTCTAGGAACGCTTACCCAAGGACCCCATACCTGCAGGAGAAAGGAGGCTTGCATTCCTACTGGAATGTAAGCAAAGATTTTCCTGTTACACTGCAGGACTTTAGAATAGGTTTAGGCCCGAAGGGTTACATAGAGCGTTCCAAGAATGAGGGAGTTCGATACCTGCAGAAAACCCTGTGAAGAAAAGTTGAATCAGCAAGGGACCAGGGTGTGGCTAGAGTCTCTATTGACTTGTTAGAAATCAGATGGTTTCGGCTGCATGTTAACCGGAGAAGGAGACCTAATGGCACAAGCTTTGCGTTCCCATGTTAAATCTCTAAACATTCTTCCCTGAAGAATCCTAAATAACACTGTTTTTACCTGGCTTCTGGTCACTGTAGGCAGCCCTCTCGAAAGAAAAGGAGTTTTCTCTAAGGAAACATGGTGCTTCCATAGCATGGGTGGGAGCTCCTGCTGTCCTGCTCTAGAGCACAGGGAAACTTGACGTGAGTCTTTGCGTCAAGCTAAGGTCTGAAAACCCTTGCTGAAGCTAAAGCGCTTTGCAGTTTCCATTATGTCGTATTCGAAGTTCTGCTTTACTTGAACGTTTCTTCACTTTAACAGACACTAGGCACTCTCGTGTAGGCACCCTTTTTCGTACAAATACAGTGAGTACCAGAAGTCTCCTTTGGTCTTCTAAGAAACATCCAGACCTAGAAGCCTTTCCCAGTCACTCTATGTAATCAGAGTGTAGGGTAACTCACTGCACCATTCCTTAGGAAGCTAGGTGGACTCAGCTCTTCAACAGCTCCAGGAATTCTGTTCTCTCACGTCCTACATGCCATGGAAGTCTGCCTCATTGCCCTCTGTGGAGCTTCACAAAGATACACAATCTGCTTCGGCTACCTCTAGGAACTCTTACCCAATGACCCGATACCTACAGGAGAGAGGAGGTTTGCATTCCTACTGGTACAAAAGCACAGTTTTTCCTTTTACACTGCAGGACTTTAGAATAGGCTTAGGCCCTATAGCATACATAGAACGGTCCAAGGATGAGGGAGTTCCATATATGCAGAACACTCTGTGAAGAAAAGTTGATTCAGCAAGGGACCAGGGTGTGGCTAGAGTATCTATTGACTTGTTAGAAATCAGAAGGGTTTCGGCTGCATGTTAACCGGAGAAGGAGACCTGATGGCACAAGCCTTGCTTTCCCATGTTAAATCTCTAAACATGCTTCCCTGAAGAATCCTAAATAACACTGTTTTTACCTGGCTTCTGGTCACTGTAGGCAGCCCTCTCGAAAGAAAAGGAGTTTTCTCTAAGGAAACACGGTGCTTCCATAGCATGGGTGGGAGCTCCTGCTGTCCTGCTCTAGAGCTACAGGGAAACTTGACGTGAGTCCTTGCCTCAAGCTAAGGCCTGAAAAGCCTTGCTGAAGCGAAAGCGCTTAGCAGTTTCCATTATGTCGTATTCGAAGTTCTGCTTTACTTTAACGTTTCTTCACTTTTCCAGACACTAGGCACCCTCGTGTAGGCACCCTTTTTCCTACAAATACACTGAGTACCAGCAGTGTGCTTTGCTCTTCTAAGTAACATCCAGACTTAGAAGCCTTTCCCTGTCACTCTATGTATTCAGAGTGTAGGGCAACTCGCTGCACCCTTCCTTAGGAAGCTAGGTAGACTCAGCTCTTCAACAGCTCCAGGGATTCTGTTCTCTCACGTCCTATATGCCATGGAAGTCTGCCTCATTGCCCTCTTTGGAGCTTCCCTAAGATACACAATCTGCTTCGCCTACCTCTAGGAACTCTTACCCAATGACCCCATACCTATAGGAGAAAGGAGGCTTGCATTCCTACTGGAACCACAGCACATTTTTTCCTGTTACACTGCAGGACTTTAGACTACGCTTCGGCCCTATAGCATACATAGAACGTTCCAAGGATGAGGGAGTTCCGTATATGCAGAACACTCTGTGAAGAAAAGTTGATTCACCAAGGGACCAGGGTGTAGCTAGAGTCTCTTTGGACTTCTTAGATATAAGAAGGTGTCAGGGTGCATGTTCACCGGAAAAGAAGACTTGAATGCCTAAGCCTTGCGTTCCCATTTTAAATCTCTATCCATGCCAGCCTGAGATACCTAAATAACACTGTTTTGACTGGCCTCTATTCACTGTGCAGCCCTCTGGAAAGAAAAGGAGTTTCTCTAAGGAAACACGGTGCTTCCATAGCATGGGTGGGAGTTCCTCCTGTCATGCTCTAGAGCTACAGGGTAACTTGACGTGAGTCCTTGCCTCAAGCTAAGGCCTGAAAAGCCCTACTGAAGCGAAAGGTCTTAGCAGTTTCCATTATGTCGTATTGAAAGTTCTGCTTTACTTGAAAGTTTCTTCACTCTACCAGACACTAGGCACCCTAGTGTAGGCACCCTTTTTCGTACAAATACAGTGAGTACCAGCAGTCTCCTTTACCCTTCTAAGAAACATCCAGACCTAGAAGCCTTTCCCAGTCACACTATGTATTCAGAGTTTAAGGCAACTCGCTGCACCCTTCCTTAGGAAGCTAGGTGGACTCAGCTCTTCAACAGCTCCAGGGATTCTGTTCTCTCACGACCTACATGCCATTGAAGTCTGCCTCATGCCCTCATTGGAGCTACACTAAGAAACACAATCTGCTTGGCCTTCTTCTAGGAACTCTTACCCAAGGACCCCATACCTACAGGAGAAAGGAGGCTTGCATTCCTACTGGAATCTAAGCAAAGTTTTTCCTATTACACTGCAGGACTTTAGAATAGGTTTAGGCCCGAAGGGTTACATAGAGCGTTCAAGAATGAGGGAGTTCGATACATGCAGAAAACCCTATGAAGAAAACTTGATTCAGCAAGAGACCAGGGTGTGGCTAGAGTCTCTATTGACTTGTTAGAAATCAGAAGGGTTTCGGCTGCATGTTAACCAGAGAAGGAGACCTGATGGCACAAGCCTTGCTTTCCCATGTTAAATCTCTAAACATGCTTCCCTGAAGAATCCTAAATAACACTGTTTTTACCTGGCTTCTGGTCACTGTAGGCAGCCCTCTCGAAAGAAAAGGAGTTTTCTCTAAGGAAACACGGTGCTTCCATAGCATGGGTGGGAGCTCCTGCTGTCCTGCTCTAGAGCTACAGGGAAACTTGACGTGAGTCCTTGCCTCAAGCTAAGGCCTGAAAAGCCTTGCTGAAGCGAAAGCGCTTAGCAGTTTCCATTATGTCGTATTCGAAGTTCTGCTTTACTTTAACGTTTCTTCACTTTTCCAGACACTAGGCACCCTCGTGTAGGCACCCTTTTTCCTACAAATACACTGAGTACCAGCAGTGTGCTTTGCTCTTCTAAGTAACATCCAAACTTAGAAGCCTTTCCCTGTCACTCTATGTATTCAGAGTGTAGGGCAACTCGCTGCACCCTTCCTTAGGAAGCTAGGTAGACTCAGCTCTTCAACAGCTCCAGGGATTCTGTTCTCTCACGTCCTATATGCCATGGAAGTCGGCCTCATTGCCCTCTTTGGAGCTTCCCTAAGATACACAATCTGCTTCGCCTACCTCTAGGAACTCTTACCCAATGACCCCATACCTATAGGAGAAAGGAGGCTTGCATTCCTACTGGAACCACAGCACATTTTTTCCTGTTACACTGCAGGACTTTAGACTACGCTTCGGCCCTATAGCATATATAGAACGTTCCAAGGATGAGGGAGTTCCGTATATGCAGAACACTCTGTGAAGAAAAGTTGATTCAGCAAGGGACCAGGGTGTAGCTAGAGTCTCTTTGGACTTCTTAGATATAAGAAGGTGTCAGGGTGCATGTTCACCGGAAAAGAAGACTTGAATGCCTAAGCCTTGCGTTCCCATTTTAAATCTCTATCCATGCCAGCCTGAGATACCTAAATAACACTGTTTTGACTGGCCTCTATTCACTGTGCAGCCCTCTGGAAAGAAAAGGAGTTTCTCTAAGGAAACACGGTGCTTCCATAGCATGGGTGGGAGTTCCTCCTGTCATGCTCTAGAGCTACAGGGTAACTTGACGTGAGTCCTTGCCTCAAGCTAAGGCCTGAAAAGCCCTACTGAAGCGAAAGGTCTTAGCAGTTTCCATTATGTCGTATTGAAAGTTCTGCTTTACTTGAAAGTTTCTTCACTCTACCAGACACTAGGCACCCTAGTGTAGGCACCCTTTTTCGTACAAATACAGTGAGTACCAGCAGTCTCCTTTACCCTTCTAAGAAACATCCAGACCTAGAAGCCTTTCCCAGTCACACTATGTATTCAGAGTTTAAGGCAACTCGCTGCACCCTTCCTTAGGAAGCTAGGTGGACTCAGTTCTTCAACAGCTCCAGGGATTCTGTTCTCTCACGACCTACATGCCATTGAAGTCTGCCTCATGCCCTCATTGGAGCTACACTAAGAAACACAATCTGCTTGGCCTTCTTCTAGGAACTCTTACCCAAGGACCCCATACCTACAGGAGAAAGGAGGCTTGCATTCCTACTGGAACCACAGCACAGTTTTTCCTGTTACACTGCAGGACTGTAGACTACGCTTCGGCCCTATAGCATACATAGAACGTTCCAAGGATGAGGGAGTTCCGTATATGCAGAACACTCTGTGAAGAAAAGTTGATTCAGCAAGGGACCAGGGTGTAGCTAGAGTCTCTTTGGACTTCTTAGATATAAGAAGGTGTCAGGGTGCATGTTCACCGGAAAAGAGGACTTGAATGCCTAAGCCTTGCGTTCCCATTTTAAATCTCTATCCATGCCAGCCTGAGATACCTAAATAACACTGTTTTGACTGGCCTCTATTCACTGTGCCGCCCTCTGGAAAGAAAAGGAGTTTCTCTAAGGAAACACGGTGCTTCCATAGCATGGGTGGGAGTTCCTCCTGTCATGCTCTAGAGCTACAGGGTAACTTGACGTGAGTCCTTGCCTCAAGCTAAGGCCTGAAAAGCCCTGCTGAAGCGAAAGGTCTTAGCATTTTCCATTATGTCGTATTGAAAGTTCTGCTTTACTTGAAAGTTTCTTCACTCTACCAGACACTAGGCACCCTAGTGTAGGCACCCTTTGTCGTATAAATACAGTGAGTACCAGCAGTCTCCTTTACCCTTCTAAGAAACATACAGACCTAGAAGCCTTTCCCAGTCACACTATGTATTCAGAGGTTAAGGCTACTCGCTGCACCCTTCCTTAGGAAGCTAGGTGGACTCAGCTCTTCAACAGCTCCAGGGATTCTGTTCTCTCACGACCTACATGCCATTGAAGTCTGCCTCATGCCCTCATTGGAGCTACACTAAGAAACACAATCTGCTTGGCCTTCTTCTAGGAACTCTTACCCAAGGACCCCATACCTACAGGAGAAAGGAGGCTTGCATTCCTACTGGAATCTAAGCAAAGTTTTTCCTGTTACACTGCAGGACTTTAGAATAGGTTTAGGCCCGAAGGGTTACATAGAGCGTTCCAAGAATGAGGGAGTTCGATACATGCAGAAAACCCTGTGAAGAAAAGTTGATTCAGCAAGGGACCAGGGTGTGGCTAGAGTCTCTATTGACTTGTTAGAAATCAGAAGGGTTTCGGCTGCATATTAACCGGAGAAGGAGACCTGATGGCACAAGCCTTGCTTTCCCATGTTAAATCTCTAAACATGCTTCCCTGAAGAATCCTAAATAACACTGTTTTTACCTGGCTTCTGGTCACTGTAGGCAGCCCTCTCGAAAGAAAAGGAGTTTTCTCTAAGGAAACACGGTGCTTCCATAGCATGGGTGGGAGCTCCTGCTGTCGTGCTCTAGAGCTACAGTGAAACTTGACGTGAGTCTTTGCCTCAAGCTAAGGCCTGAAAAGCCTTGCTGAAGCGAAAGCGCTTAGCAGTTTCCATTATGTCGTATTCGAAGTTCTGCTTTACTTTAACATTTCTTCACTTTTCCAGAAACTAGGCACCCTCGTGTAGGCACCCTTTTTCCTACAAATACACTGAGTACCAGCAGTCTCCTTTGCTCTTCTAAGTAACATCCAGACTTAGAAGCCTTTCCCAGTCACTCTATGTATTCAGAGTGTAGGGCAACTCGCTGCACCCTTCCTTAGGAAGCTAGGTAGACTCAGCTCTTCAACAGCTCCAGGGATTCTGTTCTCTCACGTCCTATATGCCATGGAAGTCTGCCTCATTGCCCTCTTTGGAGCTTCCCTAAGATACACAATCTGCTTCGCCTACCTCTAGGAACTCTTACCCAATGACCCCATACCTACAGGAGAAAGGAGGCTTGCATTCCTACTCAAATCTAAGCAAAGTTTTTCCTGTTACACTCCAGGAATTTAGACTAGGCTTCGGCCGTATAGCATACATAGAACGTTCCAAGGATGAGGGAGTTCCATATATGCAGAACACTCTGTGAAGAAAAGTTGATTCAGCAAGGGACCAGGGTGTAGCTAGAGTCTCTTTGGACTTCTTAGATATCAGAAGGTGTCCGGGTGCATGTTCACCGGAAAAGAAGACTTGAATGCCTAAGCCTTGCGTTCCCATTTTAAATCTCTATCCATGCCAGCCTGAGATACCTAAATAACACTGTTTTGACTGTCCTCCATTCACTGTGCAGCCCTCTGGAAAGAAAAGGAGTTTCTCTAAGGAAACACGGTGCTTCCATAGCATGGGTGGGAGTTCCTCCTGTCATGCTCTAGAGCTACAGGGTAACTTGACGTGAGTCCTTGCCTCAAGCTAAGGCCTGAAAAGCCCTGCTGAAGCGAAAGGTCTTAGCATTTTCCATTATGTCCTATTGAAAGTTCTGCTTTACTTGAAAGTTTCTTCACTCTACCAGACACTAGGCACCCTAGTGTAGGCACCCTTTTTCGTACAAATACAGTGAGTACCAGCAGTCTCCTTTACCCTTCTAACAAATATCCAGACCTAGAAGCCTTTCCCAGTCACACTATGTATTTAGAGTTTAAGGCAACTCACTGCACCCTTCCTTAGGAAGCTAGGTGGACTCAGCTCTTCAACAGCTCCAGGGATTCTGTTCTCTCACGACCTACATGCCATTGAAGTCTGCCTCATGCCCTCATTGGAGCTACACTAAGAAACACAATCTGCTTGGCCTTCTTCTAGGAACTCTTACCCAAGGACCCCTTACCTACAGGAGAAAGGAGGCTTGCATTCCTACTGGAATCTAAGCAAAATTTTTCCTATTACACTGCAGGACTTTAGAATAGGTTTAGGCCCGAAGGGTTACATAGAGCGATCAAGAATGAGGGAGTTCGATACATGCAGAAAACCCTGTGAAGAAAAGTTGATTCAGCAAGGGACTAGGGTGTGGCTAGAGTCTCTATTGACTTGTTAGAAATCAGAAGGGTTTCGGCTGCATGTTAACCGGAGAAGGAGACCTGATGGCACAAGCCTTGCTTTCCCATGTTAAATCTCTAAACATGCTTCCCTGAAGAATCCTAAATAACACTGTTTTTACCTGGCTTCTGGTCACTGTAGGCAGCCCTCTCGAAAGAAAAGGAGTTTTCTCTAAGGAAACACGGTGCTTCCATAGCATGGGTGGGAGCTCCTGCTGTCCTGCTCTAGAGCTACAGGGAAACTTGACGTGAGTCTTTGCCTCAAGCTAAGGCCTGAAAAGCCTTGCTGAAGCGAAAGCGCTTAGCAGTTTCCATTATGTCGTATTCGAAGTTCTGCTTTACTTTAACGTTTCTTCACTTTTCCAGACACTAGGCACCCTCGTGTAGGCACCCTTTTTCCTACAAATACACTGAGTACCAGCAGTCTGCTTTGCTCTTCTAAGTAACATCCAGACTTAGAAGCCTTTCCCAGTCACTCTATGTATTCAGAGTGTAGGGCAACTCGCTGCACCCTTCCTTAGGAAGCTAGGTAGACTCAGCTCTTCAACAGCTCCAGGGATTCTGTTCTCTCACGTCCTATATGCCATGGAAGTCTGCCTCATTGCCCTCATTGGAGCGTCCCTAAGATACACAATCTGCTTCGCCTACCTCTAGGAACTCTTACCCAATGACCCCATACCTACAGGAGAAAGGAGGCTTGCATTCCTACTGGAACCACAGCACAGTTTTTGCTGTTACACTGCAGGACTTTAGACTACGCTTCGGCCCTATAGCATACATAGAACGTTCCAAGGATGAGGGAGTTCCGTATATGCAGAACACTCTGTGAAGAAAAGTTGATTCAGCAAGTGACCAGGGTGTAGCTAGAGTCTCTTTGGACTTCTTAGATATAAGAAGGTGTCAGGGTGCATGTTCACCGGAAAAGAAGACTTGAATGCCTAAGCCTTGCGTTCCCATTTTAAATCTCTATCCATGCCAGCCTGAGATACCTAAATAACACTGTTTTGACTGGCCTCTATTCACTGTGCAGCCCTCTGGAAAGAAAAGGAGTTTCTCTAAGGAAACACGGTGCTTCCATAGCATGGGTGGGAGTTCCTCCTGTCATGCTCTAGAGCTACAGGGTAACTTGACGTGAGTCCTTGCCTCAAGCTAAGGCCTGAAAAGCCCTGCTGAAGCGAAAGGTCTTAGCATTTTCCATTATGTCGTATTGAAAGTTCTGCTTTACTTGAAAGTTTCTTCACTCTACCAGACACTAGGCACCCTAGTGTAGGCACCCTTTTTCGTACAAATACAGTGAGTACCAGCAGTCTCCTTTACCCTTCTAAGAAACATCCAGACCTAGAAGCCTTTCCCAGTCACACTATGTATTCAGAGTTTAAGGCAACTCGCTGCACCCTTCCTTAGGAAGCTAGGTGGACTCAGCTCTTCAACAGCTCCAGGGATTCTGTTCTCTCACGACCTACATGCCATTGAAGTCTGCCTCATGCCCTCATTGGAGCTACACTAAGAAACACAATCTGCTTGGCCTTCTTCTAGGAACTCCTACCCAAGGACCCCATACCTACAGGAGAAAGGAGGCTTGCATTCCTACTGGAATCTAAGCAAAGTTTTTCCTATTACACTGCAGGACTTTAGAATAGGTTTAGGCCCGAAGGGTTACATAGAGCGTTCAAGAATGAGGGAGATCGATACATGCAGAAAACCCTGTGAAGAAAACTTGATTCAGCAAGGGACCAGGGTGTGGCTAGAGTATCTATTGACTTGTTAGAAATCAGAAGGGTTTCGGCTGCATGTTAACCGGAGAAGGAGACCTGATGGCACAAGCCTTGCTTTCCCATGTTAAATCTCTAAACATGCTTCCCTGAAGAATCCTAAATAACACTGTTTTTACCTGGCTTCTGGTCACTGTAGGCAGCCCTCTCGAAGGAAAAGGAGTTTTCTCTAAGGAAACACGGTGCTTCCATAGCATGGGTGGGAGCTCCTGCTGTCCTGCTCTAGAGCTACAGGGAAACTTGACGTGAGTCTTTTCCTCAAGCTAAGGCCTGAAAAGCCTTGCTGAAGCGAAAGCGCTTAGCAGTTTCCATTATGTCGTATTCGAAGTTCTGCTTTACTTTAACGTTTCTTCACTTTTCCAGACACTAGGCACCCTCGTGTAGGCACCCTTTTTCCTACAAATACACTGAGTACCAGCAGTCTGCTTTGCTCTTCTAAGTAACATCCAGACTTAGAAGCCTTTCCCAGTCACTCTATGTATTCAGAGTGTAGGGCAATTCGCTGCACCCTTCCTTAGGAAGCTAGGTAGACTCAGCTCTTCAACAGCTCCAGGGATTCTGTTCTCTCACGTCCTATATGCCATGGAAGTCTGCCTCATTGCCCTCTTTGGAGCTTCCCTAAGATACACAATCTGCTTCGCCTACTCTAGGAACTCTTACCCAATGACCCCATACCTACAGGAGAAAGGAGGCTTGCATTCCTACTGGAACCACAGCACAGTTTTTCTGTTACACTGCAGGTCTTTAGACTAGGCTTCGGCCCTATAGCATACATAGAACGTTCCAAGGATGAGGGAATTCCGTATATGCAGAACACTCTGTGAAGAAAAGTTGATTCAGCAAGGGACCAGGGTGTAGCTAGAGTCTCTTTGGACTTCTTAGATATAAGAAGGTGTCCGGGTGCATGTTCACCGAAAAAGAAGACTTGAATGCCTAAGCCTTGCGTTCCCATTTTAAATCTCTATCCATGCCAGCCTGAGATACCTAAATAACACTGTTTTGACTGGCCTCCATTCACTGTGCAGCCCTCTGGAAAGAAAAGGAGTTTCTCTAAGGAAACACGGTGCTTCCATAGCATGGGTGGGAGTTCCTCCTGTCATGCTCTAGAGCTACAGGGTAACTTGACGTGAGTCCTTGCCTCAAGCTAAGGCCTGAAAAGCCCTGCTGAAGCGAAAGGTCTTAGCATTTTCCATTATGTCGTATTGAAAGTTCTGCTTTACTTGAAACTTTCTTCACTCTACCAGACACTAGGCACCCTAGTGTAGGCACCCTTTTTCGTACAAATACAGTGAGTACCAGCAGTCTCCTTTACCCTTCTAAGAAACATCCAGACCTAGAAGCCTTTCCCAGTCACACTATGTATTCAGAGTTTAAGGCAACTCGCTGAACCCTTCCTTAGGAAGCTAGGTGGACTCAGCTCTTCAACAGCTCCAAGGATTCTGTTCTCTCACGACCTACATGCCATTGAAGTCTGCCTCATGCCCTCATTGGAGCTACACTAAGAAACACAATCTGCTTGGCCTTCTTCTAGGAACTCTTACCCAAGGACCCCATACCTACAGGAGAAAGGAGGCTTGCATTCCTACTGGAATCTAAGCAAAGTTTTTCCTATTGCACTGCAGGACTTTAGAATAGGTTTAGGCCCGAAGGGTTACATAGAGCGTTCAAGAATGAGGGAGTTCGATACATGCAGAAAACCCTGTGAAGAAAAGTTGATTCAGCAAGGGACCAGGGTGTGGCTAGAGTCTCTATTGACTTGTTAGAAATCAGAAGGGTTTCGGCTGCATGTTAAGCGGAGAAGGAGACCTGATGGCACAAGCCTTGCTTTCCCATGTTAAATCTCTAAACATGCTTCCCTGAAGAATCCTAAATAACACTGTTTTTGCCTGGCTTCTGGTCACTGTAGGCAGCCCTCTCGAAAGAAAAGGAGTTTTCTCTAAGGAAACACGGTGCTTCCATAGCATGGGTGGGAGCTCCTGCTGTCCTGCTCTAGAGCTACAGGGAAACTTGACGTGAGTCTTTGCCTCAAGCTAAGGCCTGAAAAGCCTTGCTGAAGCGAAAGCGCTTAGCAGTTTCCATTATGTCGTATTCGAAGTTCTGCTTTACTTTAACGTTTCTTCACTTTTCCAGACACTAGGCACCCTCGTGTAGGCACCCTTTTTCCTACAAATACACTGAGTACCAGCAGTCTGCTTTGCTCTTCTAAGTAACATCCAGACTTAGAAGCCTTTCCCAGTCACTCTATGTATTCAGAGTGTAGGGCAACTCGCTGCACCCTTCCTTAGGAAGCTAGGTAGACTCAGCTCTTCAACAGCTCCAGGGATTCTGTTCTCTCACGTCCTATATGCCATGGAAGTCTGCCTCATTGCCCTCATTGGAGCGTCCCTAAGATACACAATCTGCTTCGCCTACCTCTAGGAACTCTTACCCAATGACCCCATACCTACAGGAGAAAGGAGGCTTGCATTCCTACTGGAACCACAGCACAGTTTTTGCTGTTACACTGCAGGACTTTAGACTACGCTTCGGCCCTATAGCATACATAGAACGTTCCAAGGATGAGGGAGTTCCGTATATGCAGAACACTCTGTGAAGAAAAGTTGATTCAGCAAGTGACCAGGGTGTAGCTAGAGTCTCTTTGGACTTCTTAGATATAAGAAGGTGTCAGGGTGCATGTTCACCGGAAAAGAAGACTTGAATGCCTAAGCCTTGCGTTCCCATTTTAAATCTCTATCCATGCCAGCCTGAGATACCTAAATAACACTGTTTTGACTGGCCTCTATTCACTGTGCAGCCCTCTGGAAAGAAAAGGAGTTTCTCTAAGGAAACACGGTGCTTCCATAGCATGGGTGGGAGTTCCTCCTGTCATGCTCTAGAGCTACAGGGTAACTTGACGTGAGTCCTTGCCTCAAGCTAAGGCCTGAAAAGCCCTGCTGAAGCGAAAGGTCTTAGCATTTTCCATTATGTCGTATTGAGAGTTCTGCTTTACTTGAAAGTTTCTTCACTCTACCAGACACTAGGCACCCTAGTGTAGGCACCCTTTTTCGTACAAATACAGTGAGTACCAGCAGTCTCCTTTACCCTTCTAAGAAACATCCAGACCTAGAAGCCTTTCCCAGTCACACTATGTATTCAGAGTTTAAGGCAACTCGCTGCACCCTTCCTTAGGAAGCTAGGTGGACTCAGCTCTTCAACAGCTCCAGGGATTCTGTTCTCTCACGACCTACATGCCATTGAAGTCTGCCTCATGCCCTCATTGGAGCTACACTAAGAAACACAATCTGCTTGGCCTTCTTCTAGGAACTCCTACCCAAGGACCCCATACCTACAGGAGAAAGGAGGCTTGCATTCCTACTGGAATCTAAGCAAAGTTTTTCCTATTACACTGCAGGACTTTAGAATAGGTTTAGGCCCGAAGGGTTACATAGAGCGTTCAAGAATGAGGGAGATCGATACATGCAGAAAACCCTGTGAAGAAAACTTGATTCAGCAAGGGACCAGGGTGTGGCTAGAGTATCTATTGACTTGTTAGAAATCAGAAGGGTTTCGGCTGCATATTAACCGGAGAAGGAGACCTGATGGCACAAGCCTTGCTTTCCCATGTTAAATCTCTAAACATGCTTCCCTGAAGAATCCTAAATAACACTGTTTTTACCTGGCTTCTGGTCACTGTAGGCAGCCCTCTCGAAGGAAAAGGAGTTTTCTCTAAGGAAACACGGTGCTTCCATAGCATGGGTGGGAGCTCCTGCTGTCCTGCTCTAGAGCTACAGGGAAACTTGACGTGAGTCTTTTCCTCAAGCTAAGGCCTGAAAAGCCTTGCTGAAGCGAAAGCGCTTAGCAGTTTCCATTATGTCGTATTCGAAGTTCTGCTTTACTTTAACGTTTCTTCACTTTTCCAGACACTAGGCACCCTCGTGTAGGCACCCTTTTTCCTACAAATACACTGAGTACCAGCAGTCTGCTTTGCTCTTCTAAGTAACATCCAGACTTAGAAGCCTTTCCCAGTCACTCTATGTATTCAGAGTGTAGGGCAATTCGCTGCACCCTTCCTTAGGAAGCTAGGTAGACTCAGCTCTTCAACAGCTCCAGGGATTCTGTTCTCTCACGTCCTATATGCCATGGAAGTCTGCCTCATTGCCCTCTTTGGAGCTTCCCTAAGATACACAATCTGCTTCGCCTACCTCTAGGAACTCTTACCCAATGACCCCATACCTACAGGAGAAAGGAGGCTTGCATTCCTACTGGAACCACAGCACAGTTTTTCTGTTACACTGCAGGACTTTAGACTAGGCTTCGGCCCTATAGCATACATAGAACGTTCCAAGGATGAGGGAATTCCGTATATGCAGAACACTCTGTGAAGAAAAGTTGATTCAGCAAGGGACCAGGGTGTAGCTAGAGTCTCTTTGGACTTCTTAGATATAAGAAGGTGTCCGGGTGCATGTTCACTGGAAAAGAAGACTTGAATGCCTAAGCCTTGCGTTCCTATTTTAAATCTCTATCCACGCCAGCCTGAGATACCTAAATAACACTGTTTTGACTGGCCTCTATTCACTGTGGGCAGCCCTCTGGATAGAAAAGGAGTTTCTCTAAGGAAACACGGTGCTTCCATAGCATGGGTGGGAGTTCCTCCTGTCATGCTCTAGAGCTACAGGGTAACTTGACGTGAGTCCTTGCCTCCAGCTAAGGCCTGAAAAGCCCTGCTGAAGCGAAAGCGCTTAGCATTTTCCATTATGTCGTATTGGAAGTTCTGCTTTACTTGAACGTTTCTTCACTCTACCAGACACTAGGCACCCTAGTGTAGGCACCCTTTTTCGTACAACTACAGTGAGTACCAGCAGTCTCCTTTACCCTTCTAAGAAACATCCAGACCTAGAAGCCTTTCCCAGTCACACTATGTATTCAGAGTTTAAGGCAACTCGCTGAACCCTTCCTTAGGAAGCTAGGTGGACTCAGCTCTTCAACAGCTCCAGGGATTCTGTTCTCTCACGACCTACATGCCATTGAAGTCTGCCTCATGCCCTCATTGGAGCTACACTAAGAAACACAATCTGCTTGGCCTTCTTCTAGGAACTCTTACCCAAGGACCCCATACCTACAGGAGAAAGGAGGCTTGCATTCCTACTGGAATCTAAGCAAAGTTTTTCCTATTACACTGCAGGACTTTAGAATAGGTTTAGGCCCGAAGGGTTACAAAGAGCGTTCAAGAATGAGGGAGTTCGATACATGCAGAAAACCCTGTGAAGAAAAGTTGATTCAGCAAGGGACCAGGGTGTGGCTAGAGTCTCTATTGACTTGTTAGAAATCAGAAGGGTTTCGGCTGCATGTTAAGCAGAGAAGAAGACCTGATGGCACAAGCCTTGCTTTCCCATGTTAAATCTCTAAACATGCTTCCCTGAAGAATCCTAAATAACACTGTTTTTACCTGGCTTCTGGTCACTGTAGGCAGCCCTCTCGAAAGAAAAGGAGTTTTCTCTAAGGAAACACGGTGCTTCCATAGCATGGGTGGGAGCTCCTGCTGTCCTGCTCTAGAGCTACAGGGAAACTTGACGTGAGTCTTTGCCTCAAGCTAAGGCCTGAAAAGCCTTGCTGAAGCGAAAGCGCTTAGCAGTTTCCATTATGTCGTATTCCAAGTTCTGCTTTACTTTAACGTTTCTTCACTTTTCCAGACACTAGGCACCCTCGTGTAGGCACCCTTTTTCCTACAAATACACTGAGTACCAGCAGTCTGCTTTGCTCTTCTAAGTAACATCCAGACTTAGAAGCCTTTCCCAGTCACTCTATGTATTCAGAGTGTAGGGCAACTCGCTGCACCCTTCCTTAGGAAGCTAGGTAGACTCACCTCTTCAACAGCTCCAGGGATTCTGTTCTCTCACGTCCTATATGCCATGGAAGTCTGCCTCATTGCCCTCTTTGGAGCGTCCCTAAGATACACAATCTGCTTCGCCTACCTCTAGGAACTCTTACCCAATGACCCCATACCTACAGGAGAAAGGAGGCTTGCATTCCTACTGGAACCACAGCACAGTTTTTCCTGTTACACTGCAGGACTTTAGACTACGCTTCGGCCCTATAGCATACATAGAACGTTCCAAGGATGAGGGAGTTCCGTATATGCAGAACACTCTGTGAAGAAAAGTTGATTCAGCAAGGGACCAGGGTGTAGCTAGAGTCTCTTTGGACTTCTTAGATATAAGAAGGTGTCAGGGTGCATGTTCACCGGAAAAGAAGACTTGAATGCCTAAGCCTTGCGTTCCCATTTTAAATCTCTATCCATGCCAGCCTGAGATACCTAAATAACACTGTTTTGACTGGCCTCTATTCACTGTGCAGCCCTCTGGAAAGAAAAGGAGTTTCTCTAAGGAAACACGGTGCTTCCATAGCATGGGTGGGAGTTCCTCCTGTCATGCTCTAGAGCTACAGGGTAACTTGACGTGAGTCCTTGCCTCAAGCTAAGGCCTGCAAAGCCCTGCTGAAGCGAAAGGTCTTAGCAGTTTCCATTATGTCGTATTGAAAGTTCTGCTTTACTTGAAAGTTTCTTCACTCTACCAGACACTAGGCACCCTAGTGTAGGCACCCTTTTTCGTACAAATACAGTGAGTACCAGCAGTCTCCTTTACCCTTCTAAGAAACATCCAGACCTAGAAGCCTTTCCCAGTCACACTATGTATTCAGAGTTTAAGGCAACTCGCTGCACCCTTCCTTAGGAAGCTAGGTGGACTCAGCTCTTCAACAGCTCCAGGGATTCTGTTCTCTCACGACCTACATGCCATTGAAGTCTGCCTCATGCCCTCATTGGAGCTACACTAAGAAACACAATCTGCTTGGCCTTCTTCTAGGAACTCTTACCCAAGGACCCCATACCTACAGGAGAAAGGAGGCTTGCATTCCTACTGGAATCTAAGCAAAGTTTTTCCTATTACACTGCAGGACTTTAGAATAGGTTTAGGCCCGAAGGGTTACAAAGAGCGTTCAAGAATGAGGGAGTTCGATACATGCAGAAAACCCTGTGAAGAAAAGTTGATTCAGCAAGGGACCAGGGTGTGGCTAGAGTCTCTATTGACTTGTTAGAAATCAGAAGGGTTTCGGCTGCATGTTAAGCGGAGAAGGAGACCTGATGGCACAAGCCTTGCTTTCCCATGTTAAATCTCTAAACATGCTTCCCTGAAGAATCCTAAATAACACTGTTTTTACCTGGCTTCTGGTCACTGTAGGCAGCCCTCTCGAAAGAAAAGGAGTTTTCTCTAAGGAAACACGGTGCTTCCATAGCATGGGTGGGAGCTCCTGCTGTCCTGCTCTAGAGCTACAGGGAAACTTGACGTGAGTCTTTGCCTCAAGCTAAGGCCTGAAAAGCCTTGCTGAAGCGAAAGCGCTTAGCAGTTTCCATTATGTCGTATTCGAAGTTCTGCTTTACTTTAACGTTTCTTCACTTTTCCAGACACTAGGCACCCTCGTGTAGGCACCCTTTTTCCTACAAATACACTGAGTACCAGCAGTCTGCTTTGCTCTTCTAAGTAACATCCAGACTTAGAAGCCTTTTCCAGTCACTCTATGTATTCAGAGTGTAGGGCAACTCGCTGCACCCTTCCTTAGGAAGCTAGGTAGACTCAGCTCTTCAACAGCTCCAGGGATTCTGTTCTCTCACGTCCTATAAGCCATGGAAGTCTGCCTCATTGCCCTCTTTGGAGCTTCCCTAAGATACACAATCTGCTTCGCCTACCTCTAGGAACTCTTACCCAATGACCCCATACCTACAGGAGAAAGGAGGCTTGCATTCCTACTGGAACCACAGCACAGTTTTTCCTGTTACACTGCAGGACTTTAGACTAGGCTTCGGCCCTATAGCATACATAGAACGTTCCAAGGATGAGGGAGTTCCGTATATGCAGAACACTCTGTGAAGAAAAGTTGATTCAGCAAGGGACCAGGGTGTACCTAGAGTCTCTTTGGACTTCTTAGATATAAGAAGGTGTCAGGGTGCATGTTCACCGGAAAAGAAGACTTGAATGCCTAAGCCTTGCGTTCCCATTTTAAATCTCTATCCATGCCAGCCTGAGATACCTAAATAACACTGTTTTGACTGGCCTCCATTCACTGTGCAGCCCTCTGGAAAGAAAAGGAGTTTCTCTAAGGAAACACGGTGCTTCCATAGCATGGGTGGGAGTTCCTCCTGTCATGCTCTAGAGCTACAGGGTAACTTGACGTGAGTCCTTGCCTCAAGCTAAGGCCTGAAAAGCCCTGCTGAGGCGAAAGGTCTTAGCATTTTCCATTATGTCGTATTGAAAGTTCTGCTTTACTTGAAAGTTTCTTCACTCTACCAGACACTAGGCACCCTAGTGTAGGCACCCTTTTTCGTACAATTACAGTGAGTACCAGCAGTCTCCTTTACCCTTCTAAGAAACATCCAGACCTAGAAGCCTTTCCCAGTCACACTATGTATTCAGAGTTTAAGGCAACTCGCTGCACCCTTCCTTAGGAAGCTAGGTGGACTCAGCTCTTCAACAGCTCCAGGGATTCTGTTCTCTCACGACCTACATGCCATTGAAGTCTGCCTCATGCCCTCATTGGAGCTACACTAAGAAACACAATCTGCTTGGCCTTCTTCTAGGAACTCTTACCCAAGGACCCCATACCTACAGGAGAAAGGAGGCTTGCATTCCTACTGGAATCTAAGCAAAGTTTTTCCTGTTACACTGCAGGACTTTAGAATAGGTTTAGGCCCGAAGGGTTACATAGAGCGTTCCAAGAATGAGGGAGTTCGATACATGCAGAAAACCCTGTGAAGAAAAGTTGATTCAGCAAGGGACCAGGGTGTGGCTAGAGTCTCTTTTGACTTGTTAGAAATCAGAAGGCTTTCGGCTGCATGTTAAGCGGAGAAGGAGACCTGATGGCACAAGCCTTGCTTTCCCATGTTAAATCTCTAAACATGCTTCCCTGAAGAATCCTAAATAACACTGTTTTTACCTGGCTTCTGGTCACTGTAGGCAGCCCTCTCGAAAGAAAAGGAGTTTTCTCTAAGGAAACACGGTGCTTCCATAGCATGGGTGGGAGCTCCTGCTGTCCTGCTCTAGAGCTACAGGGAAACTTGACGTGAGTCTTTGCCTCAAGCTAAGGCCTGAAAAGCCTTGCTGAAGCGAAAGCGCTTAGCAGTTTCCATTATGTCGTATTCGAAGTTCTGCTTTACTTTAACGTTTCTTCACTTTTCCAGACACTAGGCACCCTCGTGTAGGCACCCTTTTTCCTACAAATACACTGAGTACCAGCAGTCTGCTTTGCTCTTCTAAGTAACATCCAGACGTAGAAGCCTTTCCCAGTCACTCTATGTATTGAGTGTAGGGCAACTCGCTGCACCCTTCCTTAGGAAGCTAGGTAGACTCAGCTCTTCAACAGCTCCAGGGATTCTGTTCTCTCACGTCCTATATGCCATGGAAGTCTGCCTCATTGCCCTCTTTGGAGCTTCCCTAAGATACACAATCTGCTTCGCCTACCTCTAGGAACTCTTACCCAATGACCCCATACCTACAGGAGAAAGGAGGCTTGCATTCCTACTGGAACCAAAGCACAGTTTTTCCTGTTACACTGCAGGACTTTAGACTAGGCTTCGGCCCTATAGCATACATAGAACGTTCCAAGGATGAGGGAGTTCCATATATGCAGAACACTCTGTGAAGAAAAGTTGATTCAGCAAGGGACCAGGGTGTAGCTAGAGTCTCTTTGGACTTCTTAGATATAAGATGGTGTCCGGGTGCATGTTCACCGAAAAAGAAGACTTGAATGCCTAAGCCTTGCGTTCCCATTTTAAATCTCTATCCATGCCAGCCTGAGATACCTAAATAACACTGTTTTGACTGGCCTCTATTCACTGTGCAGCCCTCTGGAAAGAAAAGGAGTTTCTCTAAGGAAACACATTGCTTCCATAGCATGGGTGGGAGTTCCTCCTGTCATGCTCTAGAGCTACAGTGTAACTTGACGTGAGTCCTTGCCTCAAGCTAAGGCCTGAAAGGCCCTGCTGAGGCGAAAGGTCTTAGCATTTTCCATTATGTCGTATTGAAAGTTCTGCTTTACTTGAAAGTTTCTTCACTGTACCAGACACTAGGCACCCTAGTGTAGGCACCCTTTTTCGTACAAATACAGTGAGTACCAGCAGTCTCCTTTACCCTTCTAAGAAACATCCAGACCTAGAAGCCTTTCCCAGTCACACTATGTATTCAGAGTTTAAGGCAACTCGCTGCACCCTTCCTTAGGAAGCTAGGTGGACTCAGCTCTTCAACAGCTCCAGGGATTCTGTTCTCTCACGACCTACATGCCATTGAAGTCTGCCTCATGCCCTCATTGGAGCTACACTAAGAAACACAATCTGCTTGGCCTTCTTCTAGGAACTCTTACCCAAGGACCCCATACCTACAGGAGAAAGGAGGCTTGCATTCCTACTGGAATCTAAGCAAAGTTTTTCCTGTTACACTGCACATCTTTAGAATAGGTTTAGGCCCGAAGGGTTACATAGAGCGTTCCAAGAATGAGGGACTTCGATACATGCAGAAAACCCTGTGAAGAAAAGTTGATTCAGCAAGGGACCAGGGTGTGGCTAGAGTCTCTTTTGACTTGTTAGAAATCAGAAGGCTTTCGGCTGCATGTTAAGCGGAGAAGGAGACCTGATGGCACAAGCCTTGCTTTCCCATGTTAAATCTCTAAACATGCTTCCCTGAAGAATCCTAAATAACACTGTTTTTACCTGGCTTCTGGTCACTGTAGGCAGCCCTCTCGAAAGAAAAGGAGTTTTCTCTAAGGAAACACGGTGCTTCCATAGCATGGGTGGGAGCTCCTGCTGTCCTGCTCTAGAGCTACAGGGAAACTTGACGTGAGTCTTTGCCTCAAGCTAAGGCCTGAAAAGCCTTGCTGAAGCGAAAGCGCTTAGCAGTTTCCATTATGTCGTATTCGAAGTTCTGCTTTACTTTAACGTTTCTTCACTTTTCCAGACACTAGGCACCCTCGTGTAGGCACCCTTTTTCCTACAAATACACTGAGTACCAGCAGTCTGCTTTGCTCTTCTAAGTAACATCCAGACTTAGAAGCCTTTCCCAGTCACTCTATGTATTCAGAGTGTAGGGCAACTCGCTGCACCCTTCCTTAGGAAGCTAGGTAGACTCAGCTCTTCAACAGCTCCAGGGATTCTGTTCTCTCACGTCCTATATGCCATGGAAGTCTGCCTCATTGCCCTCTTTGGAGCTTCCCTAAGATACACAATCTGCTTCGCCTACCTCTAGGAACTCTTACCCAATGACCCCATACCTACAGGAGAAAGGAGGCTTGCATTCCTACTGGAACCACAGCACAGTTTTTCCTGTTACACTGCAGGACTTTAGACTACGCTTCGGCCCTATAGCATACATAGAACGTTCCAAGGATGAGGGAGTTCCGTATATGCAGAACACTCTGTGAAGAAAAGTTGATTCAGCAAGGGACCAGGGTGTAGCTAGAGTCTCTTTAGACTACTTAGATATAAGAAGGTGTCAGGGTGTATGTTCACCGGAAAAGAAGACTTGAATGCCTAAGCCTTGCGTTCCCATTTTAAATCTCTATCCATGCCAGCCTGAGATACCTAAATAACACTGTTTTGACTGGCCTCTATTCACTGTGCAGCCCTCTGGAAAGAAAAGGAGTTTCTCTAAGGAAACACGGTGCTTCCATAGCATGGGTGGGAGTTCCTCCTGTCATGCTCTAGAGCTACAGGGTAACTTGACGTGAGTCCTTGCCTCAAGCTAAGGCCTGAAAAGCCCTGCTGAAGCGAAAGCGCTTAGCAGTTTCCATTATGTCGTATTGAAAGTTCTGCTTTACTTGAAAGTTTCTTCACTCTACCAGACACTAGGCACCCTAGTGTAGGCACCCTTTTTCTTACAAATACAGTGAGTACCAGCAGTCTCCTTTACCCTTCTAAGAAACATCCAGACCTAGAAGCCTTTCCCAGTCACACTATGTATTCAGAGTTTAAGGCAACTCGCTGCACCCTTCCTTAGGAAGCTAGGTGGACTCAGCTCTTCAACAGCTCCAGGGATTCTGTTCTCTCACGTCCTATATGCCATGGAAGTCTGCCTCATTGCCCTCTTTGGAGCTTCCCTAAGATACACAATCTGCTTCGCCTACCTCTAGGAACTCTTACCCAATGACCCCATACCTACAGGAGAAAGGAGGCTTGCATTCCTACTGGAACCACAGCACAGTTTTTCCTGTTACACTGCAGGACTTTAGACTATGCTTCGGCCCTATAGCATACATAGAACGTTCCAAGGATGAGGGAGTTCCATATATGCAGAACACTCTGTGAAGAAAAGTTGATTCAGCAAGGGACCAGGGTGTAGCTAGAGTCTCTTTGGACTTCTTAGATATAAGATGGTGTCCGGGTGCATGTTCACCGAAAAAGAAGACTTGAATGCCTAAGCCTTGCGTTCCCATTTTAAATCTCTATCCATGCCAGCCTGAGATACCTAAATAACACTGTTTTGACTGGCCTCTATTCACTGTGCAGCCCTCTGGAAAGAAAAGGAGTTTCTCTAAGGAAACACGGTGCTTCCATAGCATGGGTGGGAGTTCCTCCTGTCATGCTCTAGAGCTACAGGGTAACTTGACGTGAGTCCTTGCCTCAAGCTAAGGCCTGAAAAGCCCTGCTGAGGCGAAAGGTCTTAGCATTTTCCATTATGTCGTATTGAAAGTTCTGCTTTACTTGAAAGTTTCTTCACTGTACCAGACACTAGGCACCCTAGTGTAGGCTCCCTTTTTCGTACAAATACAGTGAGTACCAGCAGTCTCCTTTACCCTTCTAAGAAACATCCAGACCTAGAAGCCTTTCCCAGTCACACTATGTATTCAGAGTTTAAGGCAACTCGCTGCACCCTTCCTTAGGAAGCTAGGTGGACTCAGCTCTTCAACAGCTCCAGGGATTCTGTTCTCTCACGACCTACATGCCATTGAAGTCTGCCTCATGCCCTCATTGGAGCTACACTAAGAAACACAATCTGCTTGGCCTTCTTCTAGGAACTCTTACCCAAGGACCCCATACCTACAGGAGAAAGGAGGCTTGCATTCCTACTGGAATCTAAGCAAAGTTTTTCCTGTTACACTGCAGGACTTTAGAATAGGTTTAGGCCCGAAGGGTTACATAGAGCGTTCCAAGAATGAGGGAGTTCGATACGTGCAGAAAACCCTGTGAAGAAAAGTTGATTCAGCAAGGGACCAGGGTGTGGCTAGAGTCTCTTTTGACTTGTTAGAAATCAGAAGGCTTTCGGCTGCATGTTAAGCGGAGAAGGAGACCTGATGGCACAAGCCTTGCTTTCCCATGTTAAATCTCTAAACATGCTTCCCTGAAGAATCCTAAATAACACTGTTTTTACCTGGCTTCTGGTCACTGTAGGCAGCCCTCTCGAAAGAAAAGAAGTTTTCTCTAAGGAAACACGGTGCTTCCATAGCATGGGTGGGAGTTCCTCCTGTCATGCTCTAGAGCTACAGGTAAACTTGACGTGAGTCTTTGCCTCAAGCTAAGGCCTGAAAAGCCTTGCTGAAGCGAAAGCGCTTAGCAGTTTCCATTATGTCGTATTCGAAGTTCTGCTTTACTTTAACGTTTCTTCACTTTTCCAGACACTAGGCACCCTCGTGTAGGCACCCTTTTTCCTACAAATACACTGAGTACCAGCAGTCTGCTTTGCTCTTCTAAGTAACATCCAGACTTAGAAGCCTTTCCCAGTCACTCTATGTATTGAGTGTAGGGCAACTCGCTGCACCCTTCCTTAGGAAGCTAGGTAGACTCAGCTCTTCAACAGCTCCAGGGATTCTGTTCTCTCACGTCCTATATGCCATGGAAGTCTGCCTCATTGCCCTCTTTGGAGCTTCCCTAAGATACACAATCTGCTTCGCCTACCTCTAGGAACTCTTACCCAATGACCCCATACCTACAGGAGAAAGGAGGCTTGCATTCCTACTGGAACCACAGCACAGTTTTTCCTGTTACACTGCAGGACTTTAGACTACGCTTCGGCCCTATAGCATACATAGAACGTTCCAAGGATGAGGGAGTTCCATATATGCAGAACACTCTGTGAAGAAAAGTTGATTCAGCAAGGGACCAGGGTGTAGCTAGAGTCTCTTTGGACTTCTTAGATATAAGATGGTGTCCGGGTGCATGTTCACCGAAAAAGAAGACTTGAATGCCTAAGCCTTGCGTTCCCATTTTAAATCTCTATCCATGCCAGCCTGAGATACCTAAATAACACTGTTTTGACTGGCCTCTATTCACTGTGCAGCCCTCTGGAAAGAAAAGGAGTTTCTCTAAGGAAACACGGTGCTTCCATAGCATGGGTGGGAGTTCCTCCTGTCATGCTCTAGAGCTACAGGGTAACTTGACGTGAGTCCTTGCCTCAAGCTAAGGCCTGAAAAGCCCTGCTGAGGCGAAAGGTCTTAGCATTTTCCATTATGTCGTATTGAAAGTTCTGCTTTACTTGAAAGTTTCTTCACTGTACCAGACACTAGGCACCCTAGTGTAGGCACCCTTTTTCGTACAAATACAGTGAGTACCAGCAGTCTCCTTTACCCTTCTAAGAAACATCCAGACCTAGAAGCCTTTCCCAGTCACACTATGTATTCAGAGTTTAAGGCAACTCGCTGCACCCTTCCTTAGGAAGCTAGGTGGACTCAGCTCTTCAACAGCTCCAGGGATTCTGTTCTCTCACGACCTACATGCCATTGAAGTCTGCCTCATGCCCTCATTGGAGCTACACTAAGAAACACAATCTGCTTGGCCTTCTTCTAGGAACTCTTACCCAAGGACCCCATACCTACAGGAGAAAGGAGGCTTGCATTCCTACTGGAATCTAAGCAAAGTTTTTCCTGTTACACTGCAGGAATTTAGAATAGGTTTAGGCCCGAAGGGTTACATAGAGCGTTCCAAGAATGAGGGAGTTCGATACATGCAGAAAACCCTGTGAAGAAAAGTTGATTCAGCAAGGGACCAGGGTGTGGCTAGAGTCTCTTTTGACTTGTTAGAAATCAGAAGGCTTTCGGCTGCATGTTAAGCGGAGAAGGAGACCTGATGGCACAAGCCTTGCTTTCCCATGTTAAATCTCTAAACATGCTTCCCTGAAGAATCCTAAATAACACTGTTTTTACCTGGCTTCTGGTCACTGTAGGCAGCCCTCTCGAAAGAAAAGAAGTTTTCTCTAAGGAAACACGGTGCTTCCATAGCATGGGTGGGAGTTCCTCCTGTCATGCTCTAGAGCTACAGGTAAACTTGACGTGAGTCTTTGCCTCAAGCTAAGGCCTGAAAAGCCTTGCTGAAGCGAAAGCGCTTAGCAGTTTCCATTATGTCGTATTCGAAGTTCTGCTTTACTTTAACATTTCTTCACTTTTCCAGACACTAGGCACCCTCGTGTAGGCACCCTTTTTCCTACAAATACACTGAGTACCAGCAGTCTCCTTTGCTCTTCTAAGTAACATCCAGACTTAGAAGCCTTTCCCAGTGACTCTATGTATTCAGAGTGTAGGGCAACTCGCTGCACCCTTCCTTAGGAATCTAGGTAGACTCAGCTCTTCAACAGCTCCAGGGATTCTGTTCTCTCACGTCCTATATGCCATGGAAGTCTGCCTCATTGCCCTCTTGGAGCTTCCCTAAGATACACAATCTGCTTCGCCTACCTCTAGGAACTCTTACCCAATGACCCCATACCTACAGGAGAAAGGAGGCCCGCATTCCTACTGGAATCTAAGCAAAGTTTTTCCTTTTACACTGCAGGACTTTAGACTAGGCTTCGGCCCTATAGCATACATAGAACGTTCCAAGGATGAGGGAGTTCCATATATGCAGAACACTCTGTGAAAAAAAGTTGATTCAGCAAGGGACCAGGGTGTAGCTAGAGTCTCTTTGGACTTCTTAGATATAAGAAGGTGTCCGGGTGCATGTTCACCGAAAAAGAAGACTTGAATGCCTAAGCCTTGCGTTCCCATTTTAAATCTCTATCCATGCCAGCCTGAGATACCTAAATAACACTGTTTTGACTGGCCTCCATTCACTGTGCAGCCCTCTGGAAAGAAAAGGAGTTTCTCTAAGGGAACACGGTGCTTCCATAGCATGGGTGGGAGTTCCTCCTTTCATGCTCTAGAGCTACAGGGTAACTTGACGTGAGTCCTTGCCTCAAGCTAAGGCCTGAAAAGCCCTGCTGAAGCGACAGGACTTAGCATTTTCCATTATGTCGTATTGAAAGTTCTGCTTTACTTGAAACTTTCTTCACTCTTCCAGACACTAGGCACCCTAGTGTAGGCACCATTTTTCGTACAAATACAGTGAGTACCAGCAGTCTCCTTTACCCTTCTAAGAAACATCCAGACCTAGAAGCCTTTCCCAGTCACACTATGTATTCAGAGTTTAAGGCAACTCGCTGCACCCTTCCTTAGGAAGCTAGGTGGACTCAGCTCTTCAACAGCTCCAGGGATTCTGTTCTCTCACGTCCTATATGCCATGGAAGTCTGCCTCATTGCCCTCTTTGGAGCTTCCCTAAGATACACAATCTGCTTCGCCTACCTCTAGGAACTCTTACCCAATGACCCCATACCTACAGGAGAAAGGAGGCTTGCATTCCTACTGGAACCACAGCACAGTTTTTCCTGTTACACTGCAGGACTTTAGACTACGCTTCGGCCCTATAGCATACATAGAACGTTCCAAGGATGAGGGAGTTCCATATATGCAGAACACTCTGTGAAGAAAAGTTGATTCAGCAAGGGACCAGGGTGTAGCTAGAGTCTCTTTGGACTTCTTAGATATAAGATGGTGTCCGGGTGCATGTTCACCGAAAAAGAAGACTTGAATGCCTAAGCCTTGCGTTCCCATTTTAAATCTCTATCCATGCCAGCCTGAGATACCTAAATAACACTGTTTTGACTGGCCTCTATTCACTGTGCAGCCCTCTGGAAAGAAAAGGAGTTTCTCTAAGGAAACACGGTGCTTCCATAGCATGGGTGGGAGTTCCTCCTGTCATGCTCTAGAGCTACAGGGTAACTTGACGTGAGTCCTTGCCTCAAGCTAAGGCCTGAAAAGCCCTGCTGAGGCGAAAGGTCTTAGCATTTTCCATTATGTCGTATTGAAAGTTCTGCTTTACTTGAAAGTTTCTTCACTGTACCAGACACTAGGCACCCTAGTGTAGGCACCCTTTTTCGTACAAATACAGTGAGTACCAGCAGTCTCCTTTACCCTTCTAAGAAACATCCAGACCTAGAAGCCTTTCCCAGTCACACTATGTATTCAGAGTTTAAGGCAACTCGCTGCACCCTTCCTTAGGAAGCTAGGTGGACTCAGCTCTTCAACAGCTCCAGGGATTCTGTTCTCTCACGACCTACATGCCATTGAAGTCTGCCTCATGCCCTCATTGGAGCTACACTAAGAAACACAATCTGCTTGGCCTTCTTCTAGGAACTCTTACCCAAGGACCCCATACCTACAGGAGAAAGGAGGCTTGCATTCCTACTGGAATCTAAGCAAAGTTTTTCCTGTTACACTGCAGGAATTTAGAATAGGTTTAGGCCCGAAGGGTTACATAGAGCGTTCCAAGAATGAGGGAGTTCGATACATGCAGAAAACCCTGTGAAGAAAAGTTGATTCAGCAAGGGACCAGGGTGTGGCTAGAGTCTCTTTTGACTTGTTAGAAATCAGAAGGCTTTCGGCTGCATGTTAAGCGGAGAAGGAGACCTGATGGCACAAGCCTTGCTTTCCCATGTTAAATCTCTAAACATGCTTCCCTGAAGAATCCTAAATAACACTGTTTTTACCTGGCTTCTGGTCACTGTAGGCAGCCCTCTCGAAAGAAAAGAAGTTTTCTCTAAGGAAACACGGTGCTTCCATAGCATGGGTGGGAGTTCCTCCTGTCATGCTCTAGAGCTACAGGTAAACTTGACGTGAGTCTTTGCCTCAAGCTAAGGCCTGAAAAGCCTTGCTGAAGCAAAAGCGCTTAGCAGTTTCCATTATGTCGTATTCGAAGTTCTGCTTTACTTTAACATTTCTTCACTTTTTCAGACACTAGGCACCCTCGTGTAGGCACCCTTTTTCCTACAAATACACTGAGTACCAGCAGTCTCCTTTGCTCTTCTAAGTAACATCCAGACTTAGAAGCCTTTCCCAGTGACTCTATGTATTCAGAGTGTAGGGAAACTTGCTGCACCCTTCCTTAGGAATCTAGGTAGACTCAGCTCTTCAACAGCTCCAGGGATTCTGTTCTCTCACGTCCTATATGCCATGGAAGTCTGCCTCATTGCCCTCTTGGAGCTTCCCTAAGATACACAATCTGCTTCGCCTACCTCTAGGAACTCTTACCCAATGACCCCATACCTACAGGAGAAAGGAGGCCTGCATTCCTACTTGAATCTAAGCAAAGTTTTTCCTGTTACACTGCAGGACTTTAGACTAGGCTTCGGCCCTATAGCATACATAGAACGTTCCAAGGATGAGGGAGTTCCATATATGCAGAACACTCTGTGAAAAAAAGTTGATTCAGCAAGGGACCAGGGTGTAGCTAGAGTCTCTTTGGACTTCTTAGATATAAGAAGGTGTCCGGGTGCATGTTCACCGAAAAAGAAGACTTGAATGCCTAAGCCTTGCGTTCCCATTTTAAATCTCTATCCATGCCAGCCTGAGATACCTAAATAACACTGTTTTGACTGGCCTCTATTCACTGTGCAGCCCTCTGGAAAGAAAAGGAGTTTCTCTAAGGAAACACGGTGCTTCCATAGCATGGGTGGGAGTTCCTCCTGTCATGCTCTAGAGCTACAGGGTAACTTGACGTGAGTCCTTGCCTCAAGCTAAGGCCTGAAAAGCCCTGCTGAAGCGACAGGACTTAGCATTTTCCATTATGTCGTATTGAAAGTTCTGCTTTACTTGAAACTTTCTTCACTCTTCCAGACACTAGGCACCCTAGTGTAGGCACCCTTTTTCGTACAAATACAGTGAGTACCAGCAGTCTCCTTTACCCTTCTAAGAAACATCCAGACCTAGAAGCCTTTCCCAGTCACACTATGTATTCAGAGTTTAAGGCAACTCGCTGCACCCTTCCTTAGGAAGCTAGGTGGACTCAGCTCTTCAACAGCTCCAGGGATTCTGTTCTCTCACGACCTACATGCCATTGAAGTCTGCCTCATGCCCTCATTGGAGCTACACTAAGAAACACAATCTGCTTGGCCTTCTTCTAGGAACTCTTACCCAAGGACCCCATACCTACAGGAGAAAGGAGGCTTGCATTCCTACTGGAATCTAAGCAAAGTTTTTCCTGTTACACTGCAGGACTTTAGAATAGGTTTAGGCCCGAAGGGTTACATAGAGCGTTCCAAGAATGAGGGAGTTCGATACATGCAGAAAACCCTGTGAAGAAAAGTTGATTCAGCAAGGGACCAGGGTGTGGCTAGAGTCTCTTTTGACTTGTTAGAAATCAGAAGGCTTTCGGCTGCATGTTAAGCGGAGAAGGAGACCTGATGGCACAAGCCTTGCTTTCCCATGTTAAATCTCTAAACATGCTTCCCTGAAGAATCCTAAATAACACTGTTTTTACCTGGCTTCTGGTCACTGTAGGCAGCCCTCTCGAAAGAAAAGGAGTTTTCTCTAAGGAAACACGGTGCTTCCATAGCATGGGTGGGAGCTCCTGCTGTCCTGCTCTAGAGCTACAGGGAAACTTGACGTGAGACTTTGCCTCAAGCTAAGGCCTGAAAAGCCTTGCTGAAGCGAAAGCGCTTAGCAGTTTCCATTATGTCGTATTCGAAGTTCTGCTTTACTTTAACGTTTCTTCACTTTTCCAGACACTAGGCACCCTCGTGTAGGCACCCTTTTTCCTACAAATACACTGAGTACCAGCAGTCTGCTTTGCTCTTCTAAGTAACATCCAGACGTAGAAGCCTTTCCCAGTCACTCTATGTATTGAGTGTAGGGCAACTCGCTGCACCCTTCCTTAGGAAGCTAGGTAGACTCAGCTCTTCAACAGCTCCAGGGATTCTGTTCTCTCACGTCCTATATGCCATGGAAGTCTGCCTCATTGCCCTCTTTGGAGCTTCCCTAAGATACACAATCTGCTTCGCCTACCTCTAGGAACTCTTACCCAATGACCCCATACCTACAGGAGAAAGGAGGCTTGCATTCCTACTGGAACCAAAGCACAGTTTTTCCTGTTACACTGCAGGACTTTAGACTAGGCTTCGGCCCTATAGCATACATAGAACGTTCCAAGGATGAGGGAGTTCCATATATGCAGAACACTCTGTGAAGAAAAGTTGATTCAGCAAGGGACCAGGGTGTAGCTAGAGTCTCTTTGGACTTCTTAGATATAAGATGGTGTCCGGGTGCATGTTCACCGAAAAAGAAGACTTGAATGCCTAAGCCTTGCGTTCCCATTTTAAATCTCTATCCATGCCAGCCTGAGATACCTAAATAACACTGTTTTGACTGGCCTCTATTCACTGTGCAGCCCTCTGGAAAGAAAAGGAGTTTCTCTAAGGAAACACATTGCTTCCATAGCATGGGTGGGAGTTCCTCCTGTCATGCTCTAGAGCTACAGTGTAACTTGACGTGAGTCCTTGCCTCAAGCTAAGGCCTGAAAGGCCCTGCTGAGGCGAAAGGTCTTAGCATTTTCCATTATGTCGTATTGAAAGTTCTGCTTTACTTGAAAGTTTCTTCACTGTACCAGACACTAGGCACCCTAGTGTAGGCACCCTTTTTCGTACAAATACAGTGAGTACCAGCAGTCTCCTTTACCCTTCTAAGAAACATCCAGACCTAGAAGCCTTTCCCAGTCACACTATGTATTCAGAGTTTAAGGCAACTCGCTGCACCCTTCCTTAGGAAGCTAGGTGGACTCAGCTCTTCAACAGCTCCAGGGATTCTGTTCTCTCACGACCTACATGCCATTGAAGTCTGCCTCATGCCCTCATTGGAGCTACACTAAGAAACACAATCTGCTTGGCCTTCTTCTAGGAACTCTTACCCAAGGACCCCATACCTACAGGAGAAAGGAGGCTTGCATTCCTACTGGAATCTAAGCAAAGTTTTTCCTGTTACACTGCACATCTTTAGAATAGGTTTAGGCCCGAAGGGTTACATAGAGCGTTCCAAGAATGAGGGAGTTCGATACATGCAGAAAACCCTGTGAAGAAAAGTTGATTCAGCAAGGGACCAGGGTGTGGCTAGAGTCTCTTTTGACTTGTTAGAAATCAGAAGGCTTTCGGCTGCATGTTAAGCGGAGAAGGAGACCTGATGGCACAAGCCTTGCTTTCCCATGTTAAATCTCTAAACATGCTTCCCTGAAGAATCCTAAATAACACTGTTTTTACCTGGCTTCTGGTCACTGTAGGCAGCCCTCTCGAAAGAAAAGGAGTTTTCTCTAAGGAAACACGGTGCTTCCATAGCATGGGTGGGAGCTCCTGCTGTCCTGCTCTAGAGCTACAGGGAAACTTGACGTGAGTCTTTGCCTCAAGCTAAGGCCTGAAAAGCCTTGCTGAAGCGAAAGCGCTTAGCAGTTTCCATTATGTCGTATTCGAAGTTCTGCTTTACTTTAACGTTTCTTCACTTTTCCAGACACTAGGCACCCTCGTGTAGGCACCCTTTTTCCTACAAATACACTGAGTACCAGCAGTCTGCTTTGCTCTTCTAAGTAACATCCAGACTTAGAAGCCTTTCCCAGTCACTCTATGTATTCAGAGTGTAGGGCAACTCGCTGCACCCTTCCTTAGGAAGCTAGGTAGACTCAGCTCTTCAACAGCTCCAGGGATTCTGTTCTCTCACGTCCTATATGCCATGGAAGTCTGCCTCATTGCCCTCTTTGGAGCTTCCCTAAGATACACAATCTGCTTCGCCTACCTCTAGGAACTCTTACCCAATGACCCCATACCTACAGGAGAAAGGAGGCTTGCATTCCTACTGGAACCACAGCACAGTTTTTCCTGTTACACTGCAGGACTTTAGACTACGCTTCGGCCCTATAGCATACATAGAACGTTCCAAGGATGAGGGAGTTCCGTATATGCAGAACACTCTGTGAAGAAAAGTTGATTCAGCAAGGGACCAGGGTGTAGCTAGAGTCTCTTTAGACTACTTAGATATAAGAAGGTGTCAGGGTGTATGTTCACCGGAAAAGAAGACTTGAATGCCTAAGCCTTGCGTTCCCATTTTAAATCTCTATCCATGCCAGCCTGAGATACCTAAATAACACTGTTTTGACTGGCCTCTATTCACTGTGCAGCCCTCTGGAAAGAAAAGGAGTTTCTCTAAGGAAACACGGTGCTTCCATAGCATGGGTGGGAGTTCCTCCTGTCATGCTCTAGAGCTACAGGGTAACTTGACGTGAGTCCTTGCCTCAAGCTAAGGCCTGAAAAGCCCTGCTGAAGCGAAAGCGCTTAGCAGTTTCCATTATGTCGTATTGAAAGTTCTGCTTTACTTGAAAGTTTCTTCACTCTACCAGACACTAGGCACCCTAGTGTAGGCACCCTTTTTCTTACAAATACAGTGAGTACCAGCAGTCTCCTTTACCCTTCTAAGAAACATCCAGACCTAGAAGCCTTTCCCAGTCACACTATGTATTCACAGTTTAAGGCAACTCGCTGCACCCTTCCTTAGGAAGCTAGGTGGACTCAGCTCTTCAACAGCTCCAGGGATTCTGTTCTCTCACGTCCTATATGCCATGGAAGTCTGCCTCATTGCCCTCTTTGGAGCTTCCCTAAGATACACAATCTGCTTCGCCTACCTCTAGGAACTCTTACCCAATGACCCCATACCTACAGGAGAAAGGAGGCTTGCATTCCTACTGGAACCACAGCACAGTTTTTCCTGTTACACTGCAGGACTTTAGACTATGCTTCGGCCCTATAGCATACATAGAACGTTCCAAGGATGAGGGAGTTCCATATATGCAGAACACTCTGTGAAGAAAAGTTGATTCAGCAAGGGACCAGGGTGTAGCTAGAGTCTCTTTGGACTTCTTAGATATAAGATGGTGTCCGGGTGCATGTTCACCGAAAAAGAAGACTTGAATGCCTAAGCCTTGCGTTCCCATTTTAAATCTCTATCCATGCCAGCCTGAGATACCTAAATAACACTGTTTTGACTGGCCTCTATTCACTGTGCAGCCCTCTGGAAAGAAAAGGAGTTTCTCTAAGGAAACACGGTGCTTCCATAGCATGGGTGGGAGTTCCTCCTGTCATGCTCTAGAGCTACAGGGTAACTTGACGTGAGTCCTTGCCTCAAGCTAAGGCCTGAAAAGCCCTGCTGAGGCGAAAGGTCTTAGCATTTTCCATTATGTCGTATTGAAAGTTCTGCTTTACTTGAAAGTTTCTTCACTGTACCAGACACTAGGCACCCTAGTGTAGGCTCCCTTTTTCGTACAAATACAGTGAGTACCAGCAGTCTCCTTTACCCTTCTAAGAAACATCCAGACCTAGAAGCCTTTCCCAGTCACACTATGTATTCAGAGTTTAAGGCAACTCGCTGCACCCTTCCTTAGGAAGCTAGGTGGACTCAGCTCTTCAACAGCTCCAGGGATTCTGTTCTCTCACGACCTACATGCCATTGAAGTCTGCCTCATGCCCTCATTGGAGCTACACTAAGAAACACAATCTGCTTGGCCTTCTTCTAGGAACTCTTACCCAAGGACCCCATACCTACAGGAGAAAGGAGGCTTGCATTCCTACTGGAATCTAAGCAAAGTTTTTCCTGTTACACTGCAGGACTTTAGAATAGGTTTAGGCCCGAAGGGTTACATAGAGCGTTCCAAGAATGAGGGAGTTCGATACGTGCAGAAAACCCTGTGAAGAAAAGTTGATTCAGCAAGGGACCAGGGTGTGGCTAGAGTCTCTTTTGACTTGTTAGAAATCAGAAGGCTTTCGGCTGCATGTTAAGCGGAGAAGGAGACCTGATGGCACAAGCCTTGCTTTCCCATGTTAAATCTCTAAACATGCTTCCCTGAAGAATCCTAAATAACACTGTTTTTACCTGGCTTCTGGTCACTGTAGGCAGCCCTCTCGAAAGAAAAGAAGTTTTCTCTAAGGAAACACGGTGCTTCCATAGCATGGGTGGGAGTTCCTCCTGTCATGCTCTAGAGCTACAGGTAAACTTGACGTGAGTCTTTGCCTCAAGCTAAGGCCTGAAAAGCCTTGCTGAAGCGAAAGCGCTTAGCAGTTTCCATTATGTCGTATTCGAAGTTCTGCTTTACTTTAACGTTTCTTCACTTTTCCAGACACTAGGCACCCTCGTGTAGGCACCCTTTTTCCTACAAATACACTGAGTACCAGCAGTCTGCTTTGCTCTTCTAAGTAACATCCAGACTTAGAAGCCTTTCCCAGTCACTCTATGTATTGAGTGTAGGGCAACTCGCTGCACCCTTCCTTAGGAAGCTAGGTAGACTCAGCTCTTCAACAGCTCCAGGGATTCTGTTCTCTCACGTCCTATATGCCATGGAAGTCTGCCTCATTGCCCTCTTTGGAGCTTCCCTAAGATACACAATCTGCTTCGCCTACCTCTAGGAACTCTTACCCAATGACCCCATACCTACAGGAGAAAGGAGGCTTGCATTCCTACTGGAACCACAGCACAGTTTTTCCTGTTACACTGCAGGACTTTAGACTACGCTTCGGCCCTATAGCATACATAGAACGTTCCAAGGATGAGGGAGTTCCATATATGCAGAACACTCTGTGAAGAAAAGTTGATTCAGCAAGGGACCAGGGTGTAGCTAGAGTCTCTTTGGACTTCTTAGATATAAGATGGTGTCCGGGTGCATGTTCACCGAAAAAGAAGACTTGAATGCCTAAGCCTTGCGTTCCCATTTTAAATCTCTATCCATGCCAGCCTGAGATACCTAAATAACACTGTTTTGACTGGCCTCTATTCACTGTGCAGCCCTCTGGAAAGAAAAGGAGTTTCTCTAAGGAAACACGGTGCTTCCATAGCATGGGTGGGAGTTCCTCCTGTCATGCTCTAGAGCTACAGGGTAACTTGACGTGAGTCCTTGCCTCAAGCTAAGGCCTGAAAAGCCCTGCTGAGGCGAAAGGTCTTAGCATTTTCCATTATGTCGTATTGAAAGTTCTGCTTTACTTGAAAGTTTCTTCACTGTACCAGACACTAGGCACCCTAGTGTAGGCACCCTTTTTCGTACAAATACAGTGAGTACCAGCAGTCTCCTTTACCCTTCTAAGAAACATCCAGACCTAGAAGCCTTTCCCAGTCACACTATGTATTCAGAGTTTAAGGCAACTCGCTGCACCCTTCCTTAGGAAGCTAGGTGGACTCAGCTCTTCAACAGCTCCAGGGATTCTGTTCTCTCACGACCTACATGCCATTGAAGTCTGCCTCATGCCCTCATTGGAGCTACACTAAGAAACACAATCTGCTTGGCCTTCTTCTAGGAACTCTTACCCAAGGACCCCATACCTACAGGAGAAAGGAGGCTTGCATTCCTACTGGAATCTAAGCAAAGTTTTTCCTGTTACACTGCAGGAATTTAGAATAGGTTTAGGCCCGAAGGGTTACATAGAGCGTTCCAAGAATGAGGGAGTTCGATACATGCAGAAAACCCTGTGAAGAAAAGTTGATTCAGCAAGGGACCAGGGTGTGGCTAGAGTCTCTTTTGACTTGTTAGAAATCAGAAGGCTTTCGGCTGCATGTTAAGCGGAGAAGGAGACCTGATGGCACAAGCCTTGCTTTCCCATGTTAAATCTCTAAACATGCTTCCCTGAAGAATCCTAAATAACACTGTTTTTACCTGGCTTCTGGTCACTGTAGGCAGCCCTCTCGAAAGAAAAGAAGTTTTCTCTAAGGAAACACGGTGCTTCCATAGCATGGGAGGGAGTTCCTCCTGTCATGCTCTAGAGCTACAGGTAAACTTGACGTGAGTCTTTGCCTCAAGCTAAGGCCTGAAAAGCCTTGCTGAAGCGAAAGCGCTTAGCAGTTTCCATTATGTCGTATTCGAAGTTCTGCTTTACTTTAACATTTCTTCACTTTTCCAGACACTAGGCACCCTCGTGTAGGCACCCTTTTTCCTACAAATACACTGAGTACCAGCAGTCTCCTTTGCTCTTCTAAGTAACATCCAGACTTAGAAGCCTTTCCCAGTGACTCTATGTATTCAGAGTGTAGGGCAACTCGCTGCACCCTTCCTTAGGAATCTAGGTAGACTCAGCTCTTCAACAGCTCCAGGGATTCTGTTCTCTCACGTCCTATATGCCATGGAAGTCTGCCTCATTGCCCTCTTGGAGCTTCCCTAAGATACACAATCTGCTTCGCCTACCTCTAGGAACTCTTACCCAATGACCCCATACCTACAGGAGAAAGGAGGCCCGCATTCCTACTGGAATCTAAGCAAAGTTTTTCCTGTTACACTGCAGGACTTTAGACTAGGCTTCGGCCCTATAGCATACATAGAACGTTCCAAGGATGAGGGAGTTCCATATATGCAGAACACTCTGTGAAAAAAAGTTGATTCAGCAAGGGACCAGGGTGTAGCTAGAGTCTCTTTGGACTTCTTAGATATAAGAAGGTGTCCGGGTGCATGTTCACCGAAAAAGAAGACTTGAATGCCTAAGCCTTGCGTTCCCATTTTAAATCTCTATCCATGCCAGCCTGAGATACCTAAATAACACTGTTTTGACTGGCCTCCATTCACTGTGCAGCCCTCTGGAAAGAAAAGGAGTTTCTCTAAGGAAACACGGTGCTTCCATAGCATGGGTGGGAGTTCCTCCTTTCATGCTCTAGAGCTACAGGGTAACTTGACGTGAGTCCTTGCCTCAAGCTAAGGCCTGAAAAGCCCTGCTGAAGCGACAGGACTTAGCATTTTCCATTATGTCGTATTGAAAGTTCTGCTTTACTTGAAACTTTCTTCACTCTTCCAGACACTAGGCACCCTAGTGTAGGCACCATTTTTCGTACAAATACAGTGAGTACCAGCAGTCTCCTTTACCCTTCTAAGAAACATCCAGACCTAGAAGCCTTTCCCAGTCACACTATGTATTCAGAGTTTAAGGCAACTCGCTGCACCCTTCCTTAGGAAGCTAGGTGGACTCAGCTCTTCAACAGCTCCAGGGATTCTGTTCTCTCACGTCCTATATGCCATGGAAGTCTGCCTCATTGCCCTCTTTGGAGCTTCCCTAAGATACACAATCTGCTTCGCCTACCTCTAGGAACTCTTACCCAATGACCCCATACCTACAGGAGAAAGGAGGCTTGCATTCCTACTGGAACCACAGCACAGTTTTTCCTGTTACACTGCAGGACTTTAGACTACGCTTCGGCCCTATAGCATACATAGAACGTTCCAAGGATGAGGGAGTTCCATATATGCAGAACACTCTGTGAAGAAAAGTTGATTCAGCAAGGGACCAGGGTGTAGCTAGAGTCTCTTTGGACTTCTTAGATATAAGATGGTGTCCGGGTGCATGTTCACCGAAAAAGAAGACTTGAATGCCTAAGCCTTGCGTTCCCATTTTAAATCTCTATCCATGCCAGCCTGAGATACCTAAATAACACTGTTTTGACTGGCCTCTATTCACTGTGCAGCCCTCTGGAAAGAAAAGGAGTTTCTCTAAGGAAACACGGTGCTTCCATAGCATGGGTGGGAGTTCCTCCTGTCATGCTCTAGAGCTACAGGGTAACTTGACGTGAGTCCTTGCCTCAAGCTAAGGCCTGAAAAGCCCTGCTGAGGCGAAAGGTCTTAGCATTTTCCATTATGTCGTATTGAAAGTTCTGCTTTACTTGAAAGTTTCTTCACTGTACCAGACACTAGGCACCCTAGTGTAGGCACCCTTTTTCGTACAAATACAGTGAGTACCAGCAGTCTCCTTTACCCTTCTAAGAAACATCCAGACCTAGAAGCCTTTCCCAGTCACACTATGTATTCAGAGTTTAAGGCAACTCGCTGCACCCTTCCTTAGGAAGCTAGGTGGACTCAGCTCTTCAACAGCTCCAGGGATTCTGTTCTCTCACGACCTACATGCCATTGAAGTCTGCCTCATGCCCTCATTGGAGCTACACTAAGAAACACAATCTGCTTGGCCTTCTTCTAGGAACTCTTACCCAAGGACCCCATACCTACAGGAGAAAGGAGGCTTGCATTCCTACTGGAATCTAAGCAAAGTTTTTCCTGTTACACTGCAGGAATTTAGAATAGGTTTAGGCCCGAAGGGTTACATAGAGCGTTCCAAGAATGAGGGAGTTCGATACATGCAGAAAACCCTGTGAAGAAAAGTTGATTCAGCAAGGGACCAGGGTGTGGCTAGAGTCTCTTTTGACTTGTTAGAAATCAGAAGGCTTTCGGCTGCATGTTAAGCGGAGAAGGAGACCTGATGGCACAAGCCTTGCTTTCCCATGTTAAATCTCTAAACATGCTTCCCTGAAGAATCCTAAATAACACTGTTTTTACCTGGCTTCTGGTCACTGTAGGCAGCCCTCTCGAAAGAAAAGAAGTTTTCTCTAAGGAAACACGGTGCTTCCATAGCATGGGTGGGAGTTCCTCCTGTCATGCTCTAGAGCTACAGGTAAACTTGACGTGAGTCTTTGCCTCAAGCTAAGGGCTGAAAAGCCTTGCTGAAGCGAAAGCGCTTAGCAGTTTCCATTATGTCGTATTCGAAGTTCTGCTTTACTTTAACATTTCTTCACTTTTTCAGACACTAGGCACCCTCGTGTAGGCACCCTTTTTCCTACAAATACACTGAGTACCAGCAGTCTCCTTTGCTCTTCTAAGTAACATCCAGACTTAGAAGCCTTTCCCAGTGACTCTATGTATTCAGAGTGTAGGGAAACTTGCTGCACCCTTCCTTAGGAATCTAGGTAGACTCAGCTCTTCAACAGCTCCAGGGATTCTGTTCTCTCACGTCCTATATGCCATGGAAGTCTGCCTCATTGCCCTCTTGGAGCTTCCCTAAGATACACAATCTGCTTCGCCTACCTCTAGGAACTCTTACCCAATGACCCCATACCTACAGGAGAAAGGAGGCCTGCATTCCTACTTGAATCTAAGCAAAGTTTTTCCTGTTACACTGCAGGACTTTAGACTAGGCTTCGGCCCTATAGCATACATAGAACGTTCCAAGGATGAGGGAGTTCCATATATGCAGAACACTCTGTGAAAAAAAGTTGATTCAGCAAGGGACCAGGGTGTAGCTAGAGTCTCTTTGGACTTCTTAGATATAAGAAGGTGTCCGGGTGCATGTTCACCGAAAAAGAAGACTTGAATGCCTAAGCCTTGCGTTCCCATTTTAAATCTCTATCCATGCCAGCCTGAGATACCTAAATAACACTGTTTTGACTGGCCTCTATTCACTGTGCAGCCCTCTGGAAAGAAAAGGAGTTTCTCTAAGGAAACACGGTGCTTCCATAGCATGGGTGGGAGTTCCTCCTGTCATGCTCTAGAGCTACAGGGTAACTTGACGTGAGTCCTTGCCTCAAGCTAAGGCCTGAAAAGCCCTGCTGAGGCGAAAGGTCTTAGCATTTTCCATTATGTCGTATTGAAAGTTCTGCTTTACTTGAAAGTTTCTTCACTGTACCAGACACTAGGCACCCTAGTGTAGGCACCCTTTTTCGTACAAATACAGTGAGTACCAGCAGTCTCCTTTACCCTTCTAAGAAACATCCAGACCTAGAAGCCTTTCCCAGTCACACTATGTATTCAGAGTTTAAGGCAACTCGCTGCACCCTTCCTTAGGAAGCTAGGTGGACTCAGCTCTTCAACAGCTCCAGGGATTCTGTTCTCTCACGACCTACATGCCATTGAAGTCTGCCTCATGCCCTCATTGGAGCTACACTAAGAAACACAATCTGCTTGGCCTTCTTCTAGGAACTCTTACCCAAGGACCCCATACCTACAGGAGAAAGGAGGCTTGCATTCCTACTGGAATCTAAGCAAAGTTTTTCCTGTTACACTGCAGGAATTTAGAATAGGTTTAGGCCCGAAGGGTTACATAGAGCGTTCCAAGAATGAGGGAGTTCGATACATGCAGAAAACCCTGTGAAGAAAAGTTGATTCAGCAAGGGACCAGGGTGTGGCTAGAGTCTCTTTTGACTTGTTAGAAATCAGAAGGCTTTCGGCTGCATGTTAAGCGGAGAAGGAGACCTGATGGCACAAGCCTTGCTTTCCCATGTTAAATCTCTAAACATGCTTCCCTGAAGAATCCTAAATAACACTGTTTTTACCTGGCTTCTGGTCACTGTAGGCAGCCCTCTCGAAAGAAAAGAAGTTTTCTCTAAGGAAACACGGTGCTTCCATAGCATGGGTGGGAGTTCCTCCTGTCATGCTCTAGAGCTACAGGTAAACTTGACGTGAGTCTTTGCCTCAAGCTAAGGCCTGAAAAGCCTTGCTGAAGCGAAAGCGCTTAGCAGTTTCCATTATGTCGTATTCGAAGTTCTGCTTTACTTTAACATTTCTTCACTTTTTCAGACACTAGGCACCCTCGTGTAGGCACCCTTTTTCCTACAAATACACTGAGTACCAGCAGTCTCCTTTGCTCTTCTAAGTAACATCCAGACTTAGAAGCCTTTCCCAGTGACTCTATGTATTCAGAGTGTAGGGAAACTTGCTGCACCCTTCCTTAGGAATCTAGGTAGACTCAGCTCTTCAACAGCTCCAGGGATTCTGTTCTCTCACGTCCTATATGCCATGGAAGTCTGCCTCATTGCCCTCTTGGAGCTTCCCTAAGATACACAATCTGCTTCGCCTACCTCTAGGAACTCTTACCCAATGACCCCATACCTACAGGAGAAAGGAGGCCTGCATTCCTACTTGAATCTAAGCAAAGTTTTTCCTGTTACACTGCAGGACTTTAGACTAGGCTTCGGCCCTATAGCATACATAGAACGTTCCAAGGATGAGGGAGTTCCATATATGCAGAACACTCTGTGAAAAAAAGTTGATTCAGCAAGGGACCAGGGTGTAGCTAGAGTCTCTTTGGACTTCTTAGATATAAGAAGGTGTCCGGGTGCATGTTCACCGAAAAAGAAGACTTGAATGCCTAAGCCTTGCGTTCCCATTTTAAATCTCTATCCATGCCAGCCTGAGATACCTAAATAACACTGTTTTGACTGGCCTCTATTCACTGTGCAGCCCTCTGGAAAGAAAAGGAGTTTCTCTAAGGAAACACGGTGCTTCCATAGCATGGGTGGGAGTTCCTCCTGTCATGCTCTAGAGCTACAGGGTAACTTGACGTGAGTCCTTGCCTCAAGCTAAGGCCTGAAAAGCCCTGCTGAAGCGACAGGACTTAGCATTTTCCATTATGTCGTATTGAAAGTTCTGCTTTACTTGAAACTTTCTTCACTCTTCCAGACACTAGGCACCCTAGTGTAGGCACCCTTTTTCGTACAAATACAGTGAGTACCAGCAGTCTCCTTTACCCTTCTAAGAAACATCCAGACCTAGAAGCCTTTCCCAGTCACACTATGTATTCAGAGTTTAAGGCAACTCGCTGCACCCTTCCTTAGGAAGCTAGGTGGACTCAGCTCTTCAACAGCTCCAGGGATTCTGTTCTCTCACGTCCTATATGCCATGGAAGTCTGCCTCATTGCCCTCTTTGGAGCGTCCCTAAGATACACAATCTGCTTCGCCTACCTCTAGGAACTCTTACCCAATGACCCCATACCTACAGGAGAAAGGAGGCTTGCATTCCTACTGGAACCACAGCACAGTTTTTCCTGTTACACTCCAGGAGTTTAGACTACGCTTCGGCCCTATAGCATACATAGAACGTTCCAAGGATGAGGGAGTTCCGTATATGCAGAACACTCTGTGAAGAAAAGTTGATTCAGCAAGGGACCAGGGTGTAGCTAGAGTCTCTTTGGACTTCTTAGATATAAGAAGGTGTCAGGGTGCATGTTCACCGGAAAAGAAGACTTGAATGCCTAAGCCTTGCGTTCCCATTTTAAATCTCTATCCATGCCAGCCTGAGATACCTAAATAACACTGTTTTGACTGGCCTCTATTCACTGTGCAGCCCTCTGGAAAGAAAAGGAGTTTCTCTAAGGAAACACGGTGCTTCCATAGCATGGGTGGGAGTTCCTCCTGTCATGCTCTAGAGCTACAGGGTAACTTGACGTGAGTCCTTGCCTCAAGCTAAGGCCTGAAAAGCCCTGCTGAAGCGAAAGGTCTTAGCATTTTCCATTATGTCGTATTGAAAGTTCTGCTTTGCTTGAAAGTTTCTTCACTCTACCAGACACTAGGCACCCTAGTGTAGGCACCCTTTTTCCTACAAATACAGTGAGTACCAGCAGTCTCCTTTACCCTTCTAAGAAACATACAGACCTAGAAGCCTTTCCCAGTCACACTATGTATTCAGAGTTTAAGGCAACTCGCTGCACCCTTCCTTAGGAAGCTAGGTGGACTCAGCTCTTCAACAGCTCCAGGGATTCTGTTCTCTCACGACCTACATGCCATTGAAGTCTGCCTCATGCCCTCATTGGAGCTACACTAAGAAACACAATCTGCTTGGCCTTCTTCTAGGAACTCTTACCCAAGGACCCCATACCTACAGGAGAAAGGAGGCTTGCATTCCTAATGGAATCTAAGCAAAGTATTTCCTGTTACACTGCAGGACTTTAGAATAGGTTTAGGCCCGAAGGGTTACATAGAGCGTTCAAGAATGAGGGAGTTCGATACATGCAGAAAACCCTGTGAAGAAAAGTTGATTCAGCAAGGGACCAGGGTGTGGCTAGAGTCTCTATTGACTTGTTAGAAATCAGAAGGGTTTCGGCTGCATGTTAACCGGAGAAGGAGACCTGATGGCACAAGCCTTGCTTTCCCATGTTAAATCTCTAAACATGCTTCCCTGAAGAATCCTAAATAACACTGTTTTTACCTGGCTTCTGGTCACTGTAGGCAGCCCTCTCGAAAGAAAAGGAGTTTTCTCTAAGGAAACACGGTGCTTCCATAGCATGGGTGGGAGCTCCTGCTGTCCTGCTCTAGAGCTACAGGGAAACTTGACGTGAGTCTTTGCCTCAAGCTAAGGCCTGAAAAGCCTTGCTGAAGCGAAAGCGCTTAGCAGTTTCCATTATGTCGTATTCGAAGTTCTGCTTTACTTTAAAGTTTCTTCACTTTTCCAGACACTAGGCACCCTCGTGTAGGCACCCTTTTTCCTACAAATACACTGAGTACCAGCAGTCTGCTTTGCTCTTCTAAGTAACATCCAGACTTAGAAGCCTTTCCCAGTCACTCTATGTATTCAGAGTGTAGGGCAACTCGCTGCACCCTTCCTTAGGAAGCTAGGTAGACTCAGCTCTTCAACAGCTCCAGGGATTCTGTTCTCTCACGTCCTATATGCCATGGAAGTCTGCCTCATTGCCCTCTTTGGAGCTTCCCTAAGATACACAATCTGCTTCGCCTACCTCTAGGAACTCTTACCCAATGACCCCATACCTACAGGAGAAAGGAGGCTTGCATTCCTACTGGAACCAAAGCACAGTTTTTCCTGTTACACTGCAGGACTTTAGACTAGGCTTCGGCCCTATAGCATACATAGAACGTTCCAAGGATGAGGGAGTTCCATATATGCAGAACACTCTGTGAAGAAAAGTTGATTCAGCAAGGGACCAGGGTGTAGCTAGAGTCTCTTTGGACTTCTTAGATATAAGATGGTGTCCGGGTGCATGTTCACCGAAAAAGAAGACTTGAATGCCTAAGCCTTGCGTTCCCATTTTAAATCTCTATCCATGCCAGCCTGAGATACCTAAATAACACTGTTTTGACTGGCCTCTATTCACTGTGCAGCCCTCTGGAAAGAAAAGGAGTTTCTCTAAGGAAACACATTGCTTCCATAGCATGGGTGGGAGTTCCTCCTGTCATGCTCTAGAGCTACAGTGTAACTTGACGTGAGTCCTTGCCTCAAGCTAAGGCCTGAAAGGCCCTGCTGAGGCGAAAGGTCTTAGCATTTTCCATTATGTCGTATTGAAAGTTCTGCTTTACTTGAAAGTTTCTTCACTGTACCAGACACTAGGCACCCTAGTGTAGGCACCCTTTTTCGTACAAATACAGTGAGTACCAGCAGTCTCCTTTACCCTTCTAAGAAACATCCAGACCTAGAAGCCTTTCCCAGTCACACTATGTATTCAGAGTTTAAGGCAACTCGCTGCACCCTTCCTTAGGAAGCTAGGTGGACTCAGCTCTTCAACAGCTCCAGGGATTCTGTTCTCTCACGACCTACATGCCATTGAAGTCTGCCTCATGCCCTCATTGGAGCTACACTAAGAAACACAATCTGCTTGGCCTTCTTCTAGGAACTCTTACCCAAGGACCCCATACCTACAGGAGAAAGGAGGCTTGCATTCCTACTGGAATCTAAGCAAAGTTTTTCCTGTTACACTGCACATCTTTAGAATAGGTTTAGGCCCGAAGGGTTACATAGAGCGTTCCAAGAATGAGGGACTTCGATACATGCAGAAAACCCTGTGAAGAAAAGTTGATTCAGCAAGGGACCAGGGTGTGGCTAGAGTCTCTTTTGACTTGTTAGAAATCAGAAGGCTTTCGGCTGCATGTTAAGCGGAGAAGGAGACCTGATGGCACAAGCCTTGCTTTCCCATGTTAAATCTCTAAACATGCTTCCCTGAAGAATCCTAAATAACACTGTTTTTACCTGGCTTCTGGTCACTGTAGGCAGCCCTCTCGAAAGAAAAGGAGTTTTCTCTAAGGAAACACGGTGCTTCCATAGCATGGGTGGGAGCTCCTGCTGTCCTGCTCTAGAGCTACAGGGAAACTTGACGTGAGTCTTTGCCTCAAGCTAAGGCCTGAAAAGCCTTGCCAGAGCGAAAGCGCTTAGCAGTTTCCATTATGTCGTATTCGAAGTTCTGCTTTACTTTAACGTTTCTTCACTTTTCCAGACACTAGGCACCCTCGTGTAGGCACCCTTTTTCCTACAAATACACTGAGTACCAGCAGTCTGCTTTGCTCTTCTAAGTAACATCCAGACTTAGAAGCCTTTCCCAGTCACTCTATGTATTCAGAGTGTAGGGCAACTCGCTGCACCCTTCCT
Source organism: Balaenoptera physalus (assembly GCF_965194825.1). NCBI lineage: Eukaryota > Metazoa > Chordata > Mammalia > Artiodactyla > Balaenopteridae > Balaenoptera > Balaenoptera physalus. The sequence continues at coordinate 5,467,144 of NC_138902.1, read as the reverse complement.
TAGGAAGCTAGGTAGACTCAGCTCTTCAACAGCTCCAGGGATTCTGTTCTCTCACGTCCTATATGCCATGGAAGTCTGCCTCATTGCCCTCTTTGGAGCGTCCCTAAGATACACAATCTGCTTCGCCTACCTCTAGGAACTCTTACCCAATGACCCCATACCTACAGGAGAAAGGAGGCTTGCATTCCTACTGGAACCACAGCACAGTTTTTCCTGTTACACTGCAGGACTTTAGACTACGCTTCGGCCCTATAGCATACATAGAACGTTCCAAGGATGAGGGAGTTCCGTATATGCAGAACACTCTGTGAAGAAAAGTTGATTCAGCAAGGGACCAGGGTGTAGCTAGAGTCTCTTTGGACTTCTTAGATATAAGAAGGTGTCAGGGTGCATGTTCACCGGAAAAGAAGACTTGAATGCCTAAGCCTTGCGTTCCCATTTTAAATCTCTATCCATGCCAGCCTGAGATACCTAAATAACACTGTTTTGACTGGCCTCTATTCACTGTGCAGCCCTCTGGAAAGAAAAGGAGTTTCTCTAAGGAAACACGGTGCTTCCATAGCATGGGTGGGAGTTCCTCCTGTCATGCTCTAGAGCTACAGGGTAACTTGACGTGAGTCCTTGCCTCAAGCTAAGGCCTGCAAAGCCCTGCTGAAGCGAAAGGTCTTAGCAGTTTCCATTATGTCGTATTGAAAGTTCTGCTTTACTTGAAAGTTTCTTCACTCTACCAGACACTAGGCACCCTAGTGTAGGCACCCTTTTTCGTACAAATACAGTGAGTACCAGCAGTCTCCTTTACCCTTCTAAGAAACATCCAGACCTAGAAGCCTTTCCCAGTCACACTATGTATTCAGAGTTTAAGGCAACTCGCTGCACCCTTCCTTAGGAAGCTAGGTGGACTCAGCTCTTCAACAGCTCCAGGGATTCTGTTCTCTCACGACCTACATGCCATTGAAGTCTGCCTCATGCCCTCATTGGAGCTACACTAAGAAACACAATCTGCTTGGCCTTCTTCTAGGAACTCTTACCCAAGGACCCCATACCTACAGGAGAAAGGAGGCTTGCATTCCTACTGGAATCTAAGCAAAGTTTTTCCTATTACACTGCAGGACTTTAGAATAGGTTTAGGCCCGAAGGGTTACAAAGAGCGTTCAAGAATGAGGGAGTTCGATACATGCAGAAAACCCTGTGAAGAAAAGTTGATTCAGCAAGGGACCAGGGTGTGGCTAGAGTCTCTATTGACTTGTTAGAAATCAGAAGGGTTTCGGCTGCATGTTAAGCGGAGAAGGAGACCTGATGGCACAAGCCTTGCTTTCCCATGTTAAATCTCTAAACATGCTTCCCTGAAGAATCCTAAATAACACTGTTTTTACCTGGCTTCTGGTCACTGTAGGCAGCCCTCTCGAAAGAAAAGGAGTTTTCTCTAAGGAAACACGGTGCTTCCATAGCATGGGTGGGAGCTCCTGCTGTCCTGCTCTAGAGCTACAGGGAAACTTGACGTGAGTCTTTGCCTCAAGCTAAGGCCTGAAAAGCCTTGCTGAAGCGAAAGCGCTTAGCAGTTTCCATTATGTCGTATTCGAAGTTCTGCTTTACTTTAACGTTTCTTCACTTTTCCAGACACTAGGCACCCTCGTGTAGGCACCCTTTTTCCTACAAATACACTGAGTACCAGCAGTCTGCTTTGCTCTTCTAAGTAACATCCAGACTTAGAAGCCTTTCCCAGTCACTCTATGTATTCAGAGTGTAGGGCAACTCGCTGCACCCTTCCTTAGGAAGCTAGGTAGACTCAGCTCTTCAACAGCTCCAGGGATTCTGTTCTCTCACGTCCTATAAGCCATGGAAGTCTGCCTCATTGCCCTCTTTGGAGCTTCCCTAAGATACACAATCTGCTTCGCCTACCTCTAGGAACTCTTACCCAATGACCCCATACCTACAGGAGAAAGGAGGCTTGCATTCCTACTGGAACCACAGCACAGTTTTTCCTGTTACACTGCAGGACTTTAGACTAGGCTTCGGCCCTATAGCATACATAGAACGTTCCAAGGATGAGGGAGTTCCGTATATGCAGAACACTCTGTGAAGAAAAGTTGATTCAGCAAGGGACCAGGGTGTACCTAGAGTCTCTTTGGACTTCTTAGATATAAGAAGGTGTCAGGGTGCATGTTCACCGGAAAAGAAGACTTGAATGCCTAAGCCTTGCGTTCCCATTTTAAATCTCTATCCATGCCAGCCTGAGATACCTAAATAACACTGTTTTGACTGGCCTCCATTCACTGTGCAGCCCTCTGGAAAGAAAAGGAGTTTCTCTAAGGAAACACGGTGCTTCCATAGCATGGGTGGGAGTTCCTCCTGTCATGCTCTAGAGCTACAGGGTAACTTGACGTGAGTCCTTGCCTCAAGCTAAGGCCTGAAAAGCCCTGCTGAGGCGAAAGGTCTTAGCATTTTCCATTATGTCGTATTGAAAGTTCTGCTTTACTTGAAAGTTTCTTCACTCTACCAGACACTAGGCACCCTAGTGTAGGCACCCTTTTTTGTACAATTACAGTGAGTACCAGCAGTCTCCTTTACCCTTCTAAGAAACATCCAGACCTAGAAGCCTTTCCCAGTCACACTATGTATGCAGAGTTTAAGGCAACTCGCTGCACCCTTCCTTAGGAAGCTAGGTGGACTCAGCTCTTCAACAGCTCCAGGGATTCTGTTCTCTCACGACCTACATGCCATTGAAGTCTGCCTCATGCCCTCATTGGAGCTACACTAAGAAACACAATCTGCTTGGCCTTCTTCTAGGAACTCTTACCCAAGGACCCCATACCTACAGGAGAAAGGAGGCTTGCATTCCTACTGGAATCTAAGCAAAGTTTTTCGTGTTACACTGCAGGACTTTAGAATAGGTTTAGGCCCGAAGGGTTACATAGAGCGTTCCAAGAATGAGGGAGTTCGATACATGCAGAAAACCCTGTGAAGAAAAGTTGATTCAGCAAGGGACCAGGGTGTGGCTAGAGTCTCTTTTGACTTGTTAGAAATCAGAAGGCTTTCGGCTGCATGTTAAGCGGAGAAGGAGACCTGATGGCACAAGCCTTGCTTTCCCATGTTAAATCTCTAAACATGCTTCCCTGAAGAATCCTAAATAACACTGTTTTTACCTGGCTTCTGGTCACTGTAGGCAGCCCTCTCGAAAGAAAAGGAGTTTTCTCTAAGGAAACACGGTGCTTCCATAGCATGGGTGGGAGCTCCTGCTGTCCTGCTCTAGAGCTACAGGGAAACTTGACGTGAGTCTTTGCCTCAAGCTAAGGCCTGAAAAGCCTTGCTGAAGCGAAAGCGCTTAGCAGTTTCCATTATGTCGTATTCGAAGTTCTGCTTTACTTTAACGTTTCTTCACTTTTCCAGACACTAGGCACCCTCGTGTAGGCACCCTTTTTCCTACAAATACACTGAGTACCAGCAGTCTGCTTTGCTCTTCTAAGTAACATCCAGACGTAGAAGCCTTTCCCAGTCACTCTATGTATTGAGTGTAGGGCAACTCGCTGCACCCTTCCTTAGGAAGCTAGGTAGACTCAGCTCTTCAACAGCTCCAGGGATTCTGTTCTCTCACGTCCTATATGCCATGGAAGTCTGCCTCATTGCCCTCTTTGGAGCTTCCCTAGGATACACAATCTGCTTCGCCTACCTCTAGGAACTCTTACCCAATGACCCCATACCTACAGGAGAAAGGAGGCTTGCATTCCTACTGGAACCAAAGCACAGTTTTTCCTGTTACACTGCAGGACTTTAGACTAGGCTTCGGCCCTATAGCATACATAGAACGTTCCAAGGATGAGGGAGTTCCATATATGCAGAACACTCTGTGAAGAAAAGTTGATTCAGCAAGGGACCAGGGTGTAGCTAGAGTCTCTTTGGACTTCTTAGATATAAGATGGTGTCCGGGTGCATGTTCACCGAAAAAGAAGACTTGAATGCCTAAGCCTTGCGTTCCCATTTTAAATCTCTATCCATGCCAGCCTGAGATACCTAAATAACACTGTTTTGACTGGCCTCTATTCACTGTGCAGCCCTCTGGAAAGAAAAGGAGTTTCTCTAAGGAAACACATTGCTTCCATAGCATGGGTGGGAGTTCCTCCTGTCATGCTCTAGAGCTACAGTGTAACTTGACGTGAGTCCTTGCCTCAAGCTAAGGCCTGAAAGGCCCTGCTGAGGCGAAAGGTCTTAGCATTTTCCATTATGTCGTATTGAAAGTTCTGCTTTACTTGAAAGTTTCTTCACTGTACCAGACACTAGGCACCCTAGTGTAGGCACCCTTTTTCGTACAAATACAGTGAGTACCAGCAGTCTCCTTTACCCTTCTAAGAAACATCCAGACCTAGAAGCCTTTCCCAGTCACACTATGTATTCAGAGTTTAAGGCAACTCGCTGCACCCTTCCTTAGGAAGCTAGGTGGACTCAGCTCTTCAACAGCTCCAGGGATTCTGTTCTCTCACGACCTACATGCCATTGAAGTCTGCCTCATGCCCTCATTGGAGCTACACTAAGAAACACAATCTGCTTGGCCTTCTTCTAGGAACTCTTACCCAAGGACCCCATACCTACAGGAGAAAGGAGGCTTGCATTCCTACTGGAATCTAAGCAAAGTTTTTCCTGTTACACTGCACATCTTTAGAATAGGTTTAGGCCCGAAGGGTTACATAGAGCGTTCCAAGAATGAGGGACTTCGATACATGCAGAAAACCCTGTGAAGAAAAGTTGATTCAGCAAGGGACCAGGGTGTGGCTAGAGTCTCTTTTGACTTGTTAGAAATCAGAAGGCTTTCGGCTGCATGTTAAGCGGAGAAGGAGACCTGATGGCACAAGCCTTGCTTTCCCATGTTAAATCTCTAAACATGCTTCCCTGAAGAATCCTAAATAACACTGTTTTTACCTGGCTTCTGGTCACTGTAGGCAGCCCTCTCGAAAGAAAAGGAGTTTTCTCTAAGGAAACACGGTGCTTCCATAGCATGGGTGGGAGCTCCTGCTGTCCTGCTCTAGAGCTACAGGGAAACTTGACGTGAGTCTTTGCCTCAAGCTAAGGCCTGAAAAGCCTTGCCAGAGCGAAAGCGCTTAGCAGTTTCCATTATGTCGTATTCGAAGTTCTGCTTTACTTTAACGTTTCTTCACTTTTCCAGACACTAGGCACCCTCGTGTAGGCACCCTTTTTCCTACAAATACACTGAGTACCAGCAGTCTGCTTTGCTCTTCTAAGTAACATCCAGACTTAGAAGCCTTTCCCAGTCACTCTATGTATTCAGAGTGTAGGGCAACTCGCTGCACCCTTCCTTAGGAAGCTAGGTAGACTCAGCTCTTCAACAGCTCCAGGGATTCTGTTCTCTCACGTCCTATATGCCATGGAAGTCTGCCTCATTGCCCTCTTTGGAGCGTCCCTAAGATACACAATCTGCTTCGCCTACCTCTAGGAACTCTTACCCAATGACCCCATACCTACAGGAGAAAGGAGGCTTGCATTCCTACTGGAACCACAGCACAGTTTTTCCTGTTACACTGCAGGACTTTAGACTACGCTTCGGCCCTATAGCATACATAGAACGTTCCAAGGATGAGGGAGTTCCGTATATGCAGAACACTCTGTGAAGAAAAGTTGATTCAGCAAGGGACCAGGGTGTAGCTAGAGTCTCTTTGGACTTCTTAGATATAAGAAGGTGTCAGGGTGCATGTTCACCGGAAAAGAAGACTTGAATGCCTAAGCCTTGCGTTCCCATTTTAAATCTCTATCCATGCCAGCCTGAGATACCTAAATAACACTGTTTTGACTGGCCTCTATTCACTGTGCAGCCCTCTGGAAAGAAAAGGAGTTTCTCTAAGGAAACACGGTGCTTCCATAGCATGGGTGGGAGTTCCTCCTGTCATGCTCTAGAGCTACAGGGTAACTTGACGTGAGTCCTTGCCTCAAGCTAAGGCCTGCAAAGCCCTGCTGAAGCGAAAGGTCTTAGCAGTTTCCATTATGTCGTATTGAAAGTTCTGCTTTACTTGAAAGTTTCTTCACTCTACCAGACACTAGGCACCCTAGTGTAGGCACCCTTTTTCGTACAAATACAGTGAGTACCAGCAGTCTCCTTTACCCTTCTAAGAAACATCCAGACCTAGAAGCCTTTCCCAGTCACACTATGTATTCAGAGTTTAAGGCAACTCGCTGCACCCTTCCTTAGGAAGCTAGGTGGACTCAGCTCTTCAACAGCTCCAGGGATTCTGTTCTCTCACGACCTACATGCCATTGAAGTCTGCCTCATGCCCTCATTGGAGCTACACTAAGAAACACAATCTGCTTGGCCTTCTTCTAGGAACTCTTACCCAAGGACCCCATACCTACAGGAGAAAGGAGGCTTGCATTCCTACTGGAATCTAAGCAAAGTTTTTCCTATTACACTGCAGGACTTTAGAATAGGTTTAGGCCCGAAGGGTTACAAAGAGCGTTCAAGAATGAGGGAGTTCGATACATGCAGAAAACCCTGTGAAGAAAAGTTGATTCAGCAAGGGACCAGGGTGTGGCTAGAGTCTCTATTGACTTGTTAGAAATCAGAAGGGTTTCGGCTGCATGTTAAGCGGAGAAGGAGACCTGATGGCACAAGCCTTGCTTTCCCATGTTAAATCTCTAAACATGCTTCCCTGAAGAATCCTAAATAACACTGTTTTTACCTGGCTTCTGGTCACTGTAGGCAGCCCTCTCGAAAGAAAAGGAGTTTTCTCTAAGGAAACACGGTGCTTCCATAGCATGGGTGGGAGCTCCTGCTGTCCTGCTCTAGAGCTACAGGGAAACTTGACGTGAGTCTTTGCCTCAAGCTAAGGCCTGAAAAGCCTTGCTGAAGCGAAAGCGCTTAGCAGTTTCCATTATGTCGTATTCGAAGTTCTGCTTTACTTTAACGTTTCTTCACTTTTCCAGACACTAGGCACCCTCGTGTAGGCACCCTTTTTCCTACAAATACACTGAGTACCAGCAGTCTGCTTTGCTCTTCTAAGTAACATCCAGACTTAGAAGCCTTTCCCAGTCACTCTATGTATTCAGAGTGTAGGGCAACTCGCTGCACCCTTCCTTAGGAAGCTAGGTAGACTCAGCTCTTCAACAGCTCCAGGGATTCTGTTCTCTCACGTCCTATAAGCCATGGAAGTCTGCCTCATTGCCCTCTTTGGAGCTTCCCTAAGATACACAATCTGCTTCGCCTACCTCTAGGAACTCTTACCCAATGACCCCATACCTACAGGAGAAAGGAGGCTTGCATTCCTACTGGAACCACAGCACAGTTTTTCCTGTTACACTGCAGGACTTTAGACTAGGCTTCGGCCCTATAGCATACATAGAACGTTCCAAGGATGAGGGAGATCCGTATATGCAGAACACTCTGTGAAGAAAAGTTGATTCAGCAAGGGACCAGGGTGTACCTAGAGTCTCTTTGGACTTCTTAGATATAAGAAGGTGTCAGGGTGCATGTTCACCGGAAAAGAAGACTTGAATGCCTAAGCCTTGCGTTCCCATTTTAAATCTCTATCCATGCCAGCCTGAGATACCTAAATAACACTGTTTTGACTGGCCTCCATTCACTGTGCAGCCCTCTGGAAAGAAAAGGAGTTTCTCTAAGGAAACACGGTGCTTCCATAGCATGGGTGGGAGTTCCTCCTGTCATGCTCTAGAGCTACAGGGTAACTTGACGTGAGTCCTTGCCTCAAGCTAAGGCCTGAAAAGCCCTGCTGAGGCGAAAGGTCTTAGCATTTTCCATTATGTCGTATTGAAAGTTCTGCTTTACTTGAAAGTTTCTTCACTCTACCAGACACTAGGCACCCTAGTGTAGGCACCCTTTTTTGTACAATTACAGTGAGTACCAGCAGTCTCCTTTACCCTTCTAAGAAACATCCAGACCTAGAAGCCTTTCCCAGTCACACTATGTATGCAGAGTTTAAGGCAACTCGCTGCACCCTTCCTTAGGAAGCTAGGTGGACTCAGCTCTTCAACAGCTCCAGGGATTCTGTTCTCTCACGACCTACATGCCATTGAAGTCTGCCTCATGCCCTCATTGGAGCTACACTAAGAAACACAATCTGCTTGGCCTTCTTCTAGGAACTCTTACCCAAGGACCCCATACCTACAGGAGAAAGGAGGCTTGCATTCCTACTGGAATCTAAGCAAAGTTTTTCGTGTTACACTGCAGGACTTTAGAATAGGTTTAGGCCCGAAGGGTTACATAGAGCGTTCCAAGAATGAGGGAGTTCGATACATGCAGAAAACCCTGTGAAGAAAAGTTGATTCAGCAAGGGACCAGGGTGTGGCTAGAGTCTCTTTTGACTTGTTAGAAATCAGAAGGCTTTCGGCTGCATGTTAAGCGGAGAAGGAGACCTGATGGCACAAGCCTTGCTTTCCCATGTTAAATCTCTAAACATGCTTCCCTGAAGAATCCTAAATAACACTGTTTTTACCTGGCTTCTGGTCACTGTAGGCAGCCCTCTCGAAAGAAAAGGAGTTTTCTCTAAGGAAACACGGTGCTTCCATAGCATGGGTGGGAGCTCCTGCTGTCCTGCTCTAGAGCTACAGGGAAACTTGACGTGAGTCTTTGCCTCAAGCTAAGGCCTGAAAAGCCTTGCTGAAGCGAAAGCGCTTAGCAGTTTCCATTATGTCGTATTCGAAGTTCTGCTTTACTTTAACGTTTCTTCACTTTTCCAGACACTAGGCACCCTCGTGTAGGCACCCTTTTTCCTACAAATACACTGAGTACCAGCAGTCTGCTTTGCTCTTCTAAGTAACATCCAGACGTAGAAGCCTTTCCCAGTCACTCTATGTATTGAGTGTAGGGCAACTCGCTGCACCCTTCCTTAGGAAGCTAGGTAGACTCAGCTCTTCAACAGCTCCAGGGATTCTGTTCTCTCACGTCCTATATGCCATGGAAGTCTGCCTCATTGCCCTCTTTGGAGCTTCCCTAAGATACACAATCTGCTTCGCCTACCTCTAGGAACTCTTACCCAATGACCCCATACCTACAGGAGAAAGGAGGCTTGCATTCCTACTGGAACCAAAGCACAGTTTTTCCTGTTACACTGCAGGACTTTAGACTAGGCTTCGGCCCTATAGCATACATAGAACGTTCCAAGGATGAGGGAGTTCCATATATGCAGAACACTCTGTGAAGAAAAGTTGATTCAGCAAGGGACCAGGGTGTAGCTAGAGTCTCTTTGGACTTCTTAGATATAAGATGGTGTCCGGGTGCATGTTCACCGAAAAAGAAGACTTGAATGCCTAAGCCTTGCGTTCCCATTTTAAATCTCTATCCATGCCAGCCTGAGATACCTAAATAACACTGTTTTGACTGGCCTCTATTCACTGTGCAGCCCTCTGGAAAGAAAAGGAGTTTCTCTAAGGAAACACATTGCTTCCATAGCATGGGTGGGAGTTCCTCCTGTCATGCTCTAGAGCTACAGTGTAACTTGACGTGAGTCCTTGCCTCAAGCTAAGGCCTGAAAGGCCCTGCTGAGGCGAAAGGTCTTAGCATTTTCCATTATGTCGTATTGAAAGTTCTGCTTTACTTGAAAGTTTCTTCACTGTACCAGACACTAGGCACCCTAGTGTAGGCACCCTTTTTCGTACAAATACAGTGAGTACCAGCAGTCTCCTTTACCCTTCTAAGAAACATCCAGACCTAGAAGCCTTTCCCAGTCACACTATGTATTCAGAGTTTAAGGCAACTCGCTGCACCCTTCCTTAGGAAGCTAGGTGGACTCAGCTCTTCAACAGCTCCAGGGATTCTGTTCTCTCACGACCTACATGCCATTGAAGTCTGCCTCATGCCCTCATTGGAGCTACACTAAGAAACACAATCTGCTTGGCCTTCTTCTAGGAACTCTTACCCAAGGACCCCATACCTACAGGAGAAAGGAGGCTTGCATTCCTACTGGAATCTAAGCAAAGTTTTTCCTGTTACACTGCACATCTTTAGAATAGGTTTAGGCCCGAAGGGTTACATAGAGCGTTCCAAGAATGAGGGACTTCGATACATGCAGAAAACCCTGTGAAGAAAAGTTGATTCAGCAAGGGACCAGGGTGTGGCTAGAGTCTCTTTTGACTTGTTAGAAATCAGAAGGCTTTCGGCTGCATGTTAAGCGGAGAAGGAGACCTGATGGCACAAGCCTTGCTTTCCCATGTTAAATCTCTAAACATGCTTCCCTGAAGAATCCTAAATAACACTGTTTTTACCTGGCTTCTGGTCACTGTAGGCAGCCCTCTCGAAAGAAAAGGAGTTTTCTCTAAGGAAACACGGTGCTTCCATAGCATGGGTGGGAGCTCCTGCTGTCCTGCTCTAGAGCTACAGGGAAACTTGACGTGAGTCTTTGCCTCAAGCTAAGGCCTGAAAAGCCTTGCTGAAGCGAAAGCGCTTAGCAGTTTCCATTATGTCGTATTCGAAGTTCTGCTTTACTTTAAAGTTTCTTCACTTTTCCAGACACTAGGCACCCTCGTGTAGGCACCCTTTTTCCTACAAATACACTGAGTACCAGCAGTCTGCTTTGCTCTTCTAAGTAACATCCAGACTTAGAAGCCTTTCCCAGTCACTCTATGTATTCAGAGTGTAGGGCAACTCGCTGCACCCTTCCTTAGGAAGCTAGGTAGACTCAGCTCTTCAACAGCTCCAGGGATTCTGTTCTCTCACGTCCTATATGCCATGGAAGTCTGCCTCATTGCCCTCTTTGGAGCTTCCCTAAGATACACAATCTGCTTCGCCTACCTCTAGGAACTCTTACCCAATGACCCCATACCTACAGGAGAAAGGAGGCTTGCATTCCTACTGGAACCACAGCACAGTTTTTCCTGTTACACTGCAGGACTTTAGACTACGCTTCGGCCCTATAGCATACATAGAACGTTCCAAGGATGAGGGAGTTCCGTATATGCAGAACACTCTGTGAAGAAAAGTTGATTCAGCAAGGGACCAGGGTGTAGCTAGAGTCTCTTTAGACTACTTAGATATAAGAAGGTGTCAGGGTGTATGTTCACCGGAAAAGAAGACTTGAATGCCTAAGCCTTGCGTTCCCATTTTAAATCTCTATCCATGCCAGCCTCAGATACCTAAATAACACTGTTTTGACTGGCCTCTATTCACTGTGCAGCCCTCTGGAAAGAAAAGGAGTTTCTCTAAGGAAACACGGTGCTTCCATAGCATGGGTGGGAGTTCCTCCTGTCATGCTCTAGAGCTACAGGGTAACTTGACGTGAGTCCTTGCCTCAAGCTAAGGCCTGAAAAGCCCTGCTGAAGCGAAAGCGCTTAGCAGTTTCCATTATGTCGTATTGAAAGTTCTGCTTTACTTGAAAGTTTCTTCACTCTACCAGACACTAGGCACCCTAGTGTAGGCACCCTTTTTCTTACAAATACAGTGAGTACCAGCAGTCTCCTTTACCCTTCTAAGAAACATCCAGACCTAGAAGCCTTTCCCAGTCACACTATGTATTCAGAGTTTAAGGCAACTCGCTGCACCCTTCCTTAGGAAGCTAGGTGGACTCAGCTCTTCAACAGCTCCAGGGATTCTGTTCTCTCACGTCCTATATGCCATGGAAGTCTGCCTCATTGCCCTCTTTGGAGCTTCCCTAAGATACACAATCTGCTTCGCCTACCTCTAGGAACTCTTACCCAATGACCCCATACCTACAGGAGAAAGGAGGCTTGCATTCCTACTGGAACCACAGCACAGTTTTTCCTGTTACACTGCAGGACTTTAGACTATGCTTCGGCCCTATAGCATACATAGAACGTTCCAAGGATGAGGGAGTTCCATATATGCAGAACACTCTGTGAAGAAAAGTTGATTCAGCAAGGGACCAGGGTGTAGCTAGAGTCTCTTTGGACTTCTTAGATATAAGATGGTGTCCGGGTGCATGTTCACCGAAAAAGAAGACTTGAATGCCTAAGCCTTGCGTTCCCATTTTAAATCTCTATCCATGCCAGCCTGAGATACCTAAATAACACTGTTTTGACTGGCCTCTATTCACTGTGCAGCCCTCTGGAAAGAAAAGGAGTTTCTCTAAGGAAACACGGTGCTTCCATAGCATGGGTGGGAGTTCCTCCTGTCATGCTCTAGAGCTACAGGGTTACTTGACGTGAGTCCTTGCCTCAAGCTAAGGCCTGAAAAGCCCTGCTGAGGCGAAAGGTCTTAGCATTTTCCATTATGTCGTATTGAAAGTTCTGCTTTACTTGAAAGTTTCTTCACTGTACCAGACACTAGGCACCCTAGTGTAGGCTCCCTTTTTCGTACAAATACAGTGAGTACCAGCAGTCTCCTTTACCCTTCTAAGAAACATCCAGACCTAGAAGCCTTTCCCAGTCACACTATGTATTCAGAGTTTAAGGCAACTCGCTGCACCCTTCCTTAGGAAGCTAGGTGGACTCAGCTCTTCAACAGCTCCAGGGATTCTGTTCTCTCACGACCTACATGCCATTGAAGTCTGCCTCATGCCCTCATTGGAGCTACACTAAGAAACACAATCTGCTTGGCCTTCTTCTAGGAACTCTTACCCAAGGACCCCATACCTACAGGAGAAAGGAGGCTTGCATTCCTACTGGAATCTAAGCAAAGTTTTTCCTGTTACACTGCAGGACTTTAGAATAGGTTTAGGCCCGAAGGGTTACATAGAGCGTTCCAAGAATGAGGGAGTTCGATACGTGCAGAAAACCCTGTGAAGAAAAGTTGATTCAGCAAGTGACCAGGGTGTGGCTAGAGTCTCTTTTGACTTGTTAGAAATCAGAAGGCTTTCGGCTGCATGTTAAGCGGAGAAGGAGACCTGATGGCACAAGCCTTGCTTTCCCATGTTAAATCTCTAAACATGCTTCCCTGAAGAATCCTAAATAAAACTGTTTTTACCTGGCTTCTGGTCACTGTAGGCAGCCCTCTCGAAAGAAAAGAAGTTTTCTCTAAGGAAACACGGTGCTTCCATAGCATGGGTGGGAGTTCCTCCTGTCATGCTCTAGAGCTACAGGTAAACTTGACGTGAGTCTTTGCCTCAAGCTAAGGCCTGAAAAGCCTTGCTGAAGCGAAAGCGCTTAGCAGTTTCCATTATGTCGTATTCGAAGTTCTGCTTTACTTTAACGTTTCTTCACTTTTCCAGACACTAGGCACCCTCGTGTAGGCACCCTTTTTCCTACAAATACACTGAGTACCAGCAGTCTGCTTTGCTCTTCTAAGTAACATCCAGACTTAGAAGCCTTTCCCAGTCACTCTATGTATTGAGTGTAGGGCAACTCGCTGCACCCTTCCTTAGGAAGCTAGGTAGACTCAGCTCTTCAACAGCTCCAGGGATTCTGTTCTCTCACGTCCTATATGCCATGGAAGTCTGCCTCATTGCCCTCTTTGGAGCTTCCCTAAGATACACAATCTGCTTCGCCTACCTCTAGGAACTCTTACCCAATGACCCCATACCTACAGGAGAAAGGAGGCTTGCATTCCTACTGGAACCACAGCACAGTTTTTCCTGTTACACTGCAGGACTTTAGACTACGCTTCGGCCCTATAGCATACATAGAACGTTCCAAGGATGAGGGAGTTCCATATATGCAGAACACTCTGTGAAGAAAAGTTGATTCAGCAAGGGACCAGGGTGTAGCTAGAGTCTCTTTGGACTTCTTAGATATAAGATGGTGTCCGGGTGCATGTTCACCGAAAAAGAAGACTTGAATGCCTAAGCCTTGCGTTCCCATTTTAAATCTCTATCCATGCCAGCCTGAGATACCTAAATAACACTGTTTTGACTGGCCTCTATTCACTGTGCAGCCCTCTGGAAAGAAAAGGAGTTTCTCTAAGGAAACACGGTGCTTCCATAGCATGGGTGGGAGTTCCTCCTGTCATGCTCTAGAGCTACAGGGTAACTTGACGTGAGTCCTTGCCTCAAGCTAAGGCCTGAAAAGCCCTGCTGAGGCGAAAGGTCTTAGCATTTTCCATTATGTCGTATTGAAAGTTCTGCTTTACTTGAAAGTTTCTTCACTGTACCAGACACTAGGCACCCTAGTGTAGGCACCCTTTTTCGTACAAATACAGTGAGTACCAGCAGTCTCCTTTACCCTTCTAAGAAACATCCAGACCTAGAAGCCTTTCCCAGTCACACTATGTATTCAGAGTTTAAGGCAACTCGCTGCACCCTTCCTTAGGAAGCTAGGTGGACTCAGCTCTTCAACAGCTCCAGGGATTCTGTTCTCTCACGACCTACATGCCATTGAAGTCTGCCTCATGCCCTCATTGGAGCTACACTAAGAAACACAATCTGCTTGGCCTTCTTCTAGGAACTCTTACCCAAGGACCCCATACCTACAGGAGAAAGGAGGCTTGCATTCCTACTGGAATCTAAGCAAAGTTTTTCCTGTTACACTGCAGGAATTTAGAATAGGTTTAGGCCCGAAGGGTTACATAGAGCGTTCCAAGAATGAGGGAGTTCGATACATGCAGAAAACCCTGTGAAGAAAAGTTGATTCAGCAAGGGACCAGGGTGTGGCTAGAGTCTCTTTTGACTTGTTAGAAATCAGAAGGCTTTCGGCTGCATGTTAAGCGGAGAAGGAGACCTGATGGCACAAGCCTTGCTTTCCCATGTTAAATCTCTAAACATGCTTCCCTGAAGAATCCTAAATAACACTGTTTTTACCTGGCTTCTGGTCACTGTAGGCAGCCCTCTCGAAAGAAAAGAAGTTTTCTCTAAGGAAACACGGTGCTTCCATAGCATGGGTGGGAGTTCCTCCTGTCATGCTCTAGAGCTACAGGTAAACTTGACGTGAGTCTTTGCCTCAAGCTAAGGCCTGAAAAGCCTTGCTGAAGCGAAAGCGCTTAGCAGTTTCCATTATGTCGTATTCGAAGTTCTGCTTTACTTTAACATTTCTTCACTTTTCCAGACACTAGGCACCCTCGTGTAGGCACCCTTTTTCCTACAAATACACTGAGTACCAGCAGTCTCCTTTGCTCTTCTAAGTAACATCCAGACTTAGAAGCCTTTCCCAGTGACTCTATGTATTCAGAGTGTAGGGCAACTCGCTGCACCCTTCCTTAGGAATCTAGGTAGACTCAGCTCTTCAACAGCTCCAGGGATTCTGTTCTCTCACGTCCTATATGCCATGGAAGTCTGCCTCATTGCCCTCTTGGAGCTTCCCTAAGATACACAATCTGCTTCGCCTACCTCTAGGAACTCTTACCCAATGACCCCATACCTACAGGAGAAAGGAGGCCCGCATTCCTACTGGAATCTAAGCAAAGTTTTTCCTGTTACACTGCAGGACTTTAGACTAGGCTTCGGCCCTATAGCATACATAGAACGTTCCAAGGATGAGGGAGTTCCATATATGCAGAACACTCTGTGAAAAAAAGTTGATTCAGCAAGGGACCAGGGTGTAGCTAGAGTCTCTTTGGACTTCTTAGATATAAGAAGGTGTCCGGGTGCATGTTCACCGAAAAAGAAGACTTGAATGCCTAAGCCTTGCGTTCCCATTTTAAATCTCTATCCATGCCAGCCTGAGATACCTAAATAACACTGTTTTGACTGGCCTCTATTCACTGTGCAGCCCTCTGGAAAGAAAAGGAGTTTCTCTAAGGAAACACGGTGCTTCCATAGCATGGGTGGGAGTTCCTCCTGTCATGCTCTAGAGCTACAGGGTAACTTGACGTGAGTCCTTGCCTCAAGCTAAGGCCTGAAAAGCCCTGCTGAAGCGACAGGACTTACCATTTTCCATTATGTCGTATTGAAAGTTCTGCTTTACTTGAAACTTTCTTCACTCTTCCAGACACTAGGCACCCTAGTGTAGGCACCCTTTTTCGTACAAATACAGTGAGTACCAGCAGTCTCCTTTACCCTTCTAAGAAACATCCAGACCTAGAAGCCTTTCCCAGTCACACTATGTATTCAGAGTTTAAGGCAACTCGCTGCACCCTTCCTTAGGAAGCTAGGTGGACTCAGCTCTTCAACAGCTCCAGGGATTCTGTTCTCTCACGTCCTATATGCCATGGAAGTCTGCCTCATTGCCCTCTTTGGAGCGTCCCTAAGATACACAATCTGCTTCGCCTACCTCTAGGAACTCTTACCCAATGACCCCATACCTACAGGAGAAAGGAGGCTTGCATTCCTACTGGAACCACAGCACAGTTTTTCCTGTTACACTCCAGGAGTTTAGACTACGCTTCGGCCCTATAGCATACATAGAACGTTCCAAGGATGAGGGAGTTCCGTATATGCAGAACACTCTGTGAAGAAAAGTTGATTCAGCAAGGGACCAGGGTGTAGCTAGAGTCTCTTTGGACTTCTTAGATATAAGAAGGTGTCAGGGTGCATGTTCACCGGAAAAGAAGACTTGTATGCCTAAGCCTTGCGTTCCCATTTTAAATCTCTATCCATGCCAGCCTGAGATACCTAAATAACACTGTTTTGACTGGCCTCTATTCACTGTGCAGCCCTCTGGAAAGAAAAGGAGTTTCTCTAAGGAAACACGGTGCTTCCATAGCATGGGTGGGAGTTCCTCCTGTCATGCTCTAGAGCTACAGGGTAACTTGACGTGAGTCCTTGCCTCAAGCTAAGGCCTGAAAAGCCCTGCTGAAGCGAAAGGTCTTAGCATTTTCCATTATGTCGTATTGAAAGTTCTGCTTTGCTTGAAAGTTTCTTCACTCTACCAGACACTAGGCACCCTAGTGTAGGCACCCTTTTTCCTACAAATACAGTGAGTACCAGCAGTCTCCTTTACCCTTCTAAGAAACATACAGACCTAGAAGCCTTTCCCAGTCACACTATGTATTCAGAGTTTAAGGCAACTCGCTGCACCCTTCCTTAGGAAGCTAGGTGGACTCAGCTCTTCAACAGCTCCAGGGATTCTGTTCTCTCACGACCTACATGCCATTGAAGTCTGCCTCATGCCCTCATTGGAGCTACACTAAGAAACACAATCTGCTTGGCCTTCTTCTAGGAACTCTGACCCAAGGACCCCATACCTACAGGAGAAAGGAGGCTTGCATTCCTAATGGAATCTAAGCAAAGTTTTTCCTGTTACACTGCAGGACTTTAGAATAGGTTTAGGCCCGAAGGGTTACATAGAGCGTTCAAGAATGAGGGAGTTCGATACATGCAGAAAACCCTGTGAAGAAAAGTTGATTCAGCAAGGGACCAGGGTGTGGCTAGAGTCTCTATTGACTTGTTAGAAATCAGAAGGGTTTCGGCTGCATGTTAACCGGAGAAGGAGACCTGATGGCACAAGCCTTGCTTTCCCATGTTAAATCTCTAAACATGCTTCCCTGAAGAATCCTAAATAACACTGTTTTTACCTGGCTTCTGGTCACTGTAGGCAGCCCTCTCGAAAGAAAAGGAGTTTTCTCTAAGGAAACACGGTGCTTCCATAGCATGGGTGGGAGCTCCTGCTGTCCTGCTCTAGAGCTACAGGGAAACTTGACGTGAGTCTTTGCCTCAAGCTAAGGCCTGAAAAGCCTTGCTGAAGCGAAAGCGCTTAGCAGTTTCCATTATGTCGTATTCGAAGTTCTGCTTTACTTTAAAGTTTCTTCACTTTTCCAGACACTAGGCACCCTC
This sequence comes from Balaenoptera physalus, assembly GCF_965194825.1. Taxonomy (NCBI): domain Eukaryota; kingdom Metazoa; phylum Chordata; class Mammalia; order Artiodactyla; family Balaenopteridae; genus Balaenoptera; species Balaenoptera physalus. The sequence continues at coordinate 5,449,595 of NC_138902.1, read as the reverse complement.
GTGTAGGCACCCTTTTTCCTACAAATACACTGAGTACCAGCAGTCTGCTTTGCTCTTCTAAGTAACATCCAGACTTAGAAGCCTTTCCCAGTCACTCTATGTATTCAGAGTGTAGGGCAACTCGCTGCACCCTTCCTTAGGAAGCTAGGTAGACTCAGCTCTTCAACAGCTCCAGGGATTCTGTTCTCTCACGTCCTATATGCCATGGAAGTCTGCCTCATTGCCCTCTTTGGAGCTTCCCTAAGATACACAATCTGCTTCGCCTACCTCTAGGAACTCTTACCCAATGACCCCATACCTACAGGAGAAAGGAGGCTTGCATTCCTACTGGAACCAAAGCACAGTTTTTCCTGTTACACTGCAGGACTTTAGACTAGGCTTCGGCCCTATAGCATACATAGAACGTTCCAAGGATGAGGGAGTTCCATATATGCAGAACACTCTGTGAAGAAAAGTTGATTCAGCAAGGGACCAGGGTGTAGCTAGAGTCTCTTTGGACTTCTTAGATATAAGATGGTGTCCGGGTGCATGTTCACCGAAAAAGAAGACTTGAATGCCTAAGCCTTGCGTTCCCATTTTAAATCTCTATCCATGCCAGCCTGAGATACCTAAATAACACTGTTTTGACTGGCCTCTATTCACTGTGCAGCCCTCTGGAAAGAAAAGGAGTTTCTCTAAGGAAACACATTGCTTCCATAGCATGGGTGGGAGTTCCTCCTGTCATGCTCTAGAGCTACAGTGTAACTTGACGTGAGTCCTTGCCTCAAGCTAAGGCCTGAAAGGCCCTGCTGAGGCGAAAGGTCTTAGCATTTTCCATTATGTCGTATTGAAAGTTCTGCTTTACTTGAAAGTTTCTTCACTGTACCAGACACTAGGCACCCTAGTGTAGGCACCCTTTTTCGTACAAATACAGTGAGTACCAGCAGTCTCCTTTACCCTTCTAAGAAACATCCAGACCTAGAAGCCTTTCCCAGTCACACTATGTATTCAGAGTTTAAGGCAACTCGCTGCACCCTTCCTTAGGAAGCTAGGTGGACTCAGCTCTTCAACAGCTCCAGGGATTCTGTTCTCTCACGACCTACATGCCATTGAAGTCTGCCTCATGCCCTCATTGGAGCTACACTAAGAAACACAATCTGCTTGGCCTTCTTCTAGGAACTCTTACCCAAGGACCCCATACCTACAGGAGAAAGGAGGCTTGCATTCCTACTGGAATCTAAGCAAAGTTTTTCCTGTTACACTGCACATCTTTAGAATAGGTTTAGGCCCGAAGGGTTACATAGAGCGTTCCAAGAATGAGGGACTTCGATACATGCAGAAAACCCTGTGAAGAAAAGTTGATTCAGCAAGGGACCAGGGTGTGGCTAGAGTCTCTTTTGACTTGTTAGAAATCAGAAGGCTTTCGGCTGCATGTTAAGCGGAGAAGGAGACCTGATGGCACAAGCCTTGCTTTCCCATGTTAAATCTCTAAACATGCTTCCCTGAAGAATCCTAAATAACACTGTTTTTACCTGGCTTCTGGTCACTGTAGGCAGCCCTCTCGAAAGAAAAGGAGTTTTCTCTAAGGAAACACGGTGCTTCCATAGCATGGGTGGGAGCTCCTGCTGTCCTGCTCTAGAGCTACAGGGAAACTTGACGTGAGTCTTTGCCTCAAGCTAAGGCCTGAAAAGCCTTGCTGAAGCGAAAGCGCTTAGCAGTTTCCATTATGTCGTATTCGAAGTTCTGCTTTACTTTAACGTTTCTTCACTTTTCCAGACACTAGGCACCCTCGTGTAGGCACCCTTTTTCCTACAAATACACTGAGTACCAGCAGTCTGCTTTGCTCTTCTAAGAAACATCCAGACTTAGAAGCCTTTCCCAGTCACTCTATGTATTCAGAGTGTAGGGCAACTCGCTGCACCCTTCCTTAGGAAGCTAGCTAGACTCAGCTCTTCAACAGCTCCAGGGATTCTGTTCTCTCACGTCCTATATGCCATGGAAGTCTGCCTCATTGCCCTCTTTGGAGCTTCCCTAAGATACACAATCTGCTTCGCCTACCTCTAGGAACTCTTACCCAATGACCCCATACCTACAGGAGAAAGGAGGCTTGCATTCCTACTGGAATCTAAGCAAAGTTTTTCCTGTTACACTACAGGACTTTAGACTAGACTTCGGCCCTATAGCATACATAGAACGTTCCAAGGATGAGGGAGTTCCATATATGCAGAACACTCTGTGAAGAAAAGTTGATTCAGCAAGGGACCAGGGTGTAGCTAGAGTCTCTTTTGACTTTTTAGATATAAGAAGGTGACCAGGTCATGTTCACTGGAAAAGAAAACCTGAATGCCTAAGCCTTGCGTTCCCATTTTAAATCTCTATCCATGCCAGCCTGAGATACCTAAATAACACTGTTTTGACTGGCCTCTATTCACTGTGCAGCCCTCTGGAAAGAAAAGGAGTTTCTCTAAGGAAACACGGTGCTTCCATAGCATGGGTGGGAGTTCCTCCTGTCATGCTCTATAGCTACAGGGTAACTTGACGTGAGTCCTTGCCTCAAGCTAAGGCCTGAAAAGCCCTGCTGAGGCGAAAGGTCTTAGCATTTTCCATTATGTCGTATTGAAAGTTCTGCTTTACTTGAAAGTTTCTTCACTGTACCAGACACTAGGCACCCTAGTGTAGGCACCCTTTTTCGTACAAATACAGTGAGTACCAGCAGTCTCCTTTACCCTTCTAAGAAACATCCAGACCTAGAAGCCTTTCCCAGTCACACTATGTATTCAGAGTTTAAGGCAACTCGCTGCACCCTTCCTTAGGAAGCTAGGTGGACTCAGCTCTTCAACAGCTCCAGGGATTCTGTTCTCTCACGACCTACATGCCATTGAAGTCTGCCTCATGCCCTCATTGGAGCTACACTAAGAAACACAATCTGCTTGGCCTTCTTCTAGGAACTCTTACCCAAGGACCCCATACCTACAGGAGAAAGGAGGCTTGCATTCCTACTGGAATCTAAGCAAAGTTTTTCCTGTTACACTGCAGGAATTTAGAATAGGTTTAGGCCCGAAGGGTTACATAGAGCGTTCCAAGAATGAGGGAGTTCGATACATGCAGAAAACCCTGTGAAGAAAAGTTGATTCAGCAAGGGACCAGGGTGTGGCTAGAGTCTCTTTTGACTTGTTAGAAATCAGAAGGCTTTCGGCTGCATGTTAAGCGGAGAAGGAGACCTGATGGCACAAGCCTTGCTTTCTCATGTTAAATCTCTAAACATGCTTCCCTGAAGAATCCTAAATAACACTGTTTTTACCTGGCTTCTGGTCACTGTAGGCAGCCCTCTCGAAAGAAAAGAAGTTTTCTCTAAGGAAACACGGTGCTTCCATAGCATGGGTGGGAGTTCCTCCTGTCATGCTCTAGAGCTACAGGGAAACTTGACGTGAGTCTTTGCCTCAAGCTAAGGCCTGAAAAGCCTTGCTGAAGCGAAAGCGCTTAGCAGTTTCCATTATGTCGTATTCGAAGTTCTGCTTTACTTTAACGTTTCTTCACTTTTCCAGACACTAGGCACCCTCGTGTAGGCACCCTTTTTCCTACAAATACACTGAGTACCAGCAGTCTGCTTTGCTCTTCTAAGTAACATCCAGACTTAGAAGCCTTTCCCAGTCACTCTATGTATTCAGAGTGTAGGGCAACTCGCTGCACCCTTCCTTAGGAAGCTAGGTAGACTCAGCTCTTCAACAGCTCCAGGGATTCTGTTCTCTCACGTCCTATATGCCATGGAAGTCTGCCTCATTGCCCTCTTGGAGCTTCCCTAAGATACACAATCTGCTTCGCCTACCTCTAGGAACTCTTACCCAATGACCCCATACCTACAGGAGAAAGGAGGCTTGCATTCCTACTGGAATCTAAGCAAAGTTTTTCCTGTTACACTGCAGGACTTTAGACTAGGCTTCGGCCCTATAGCATACATAGAACGTTCCAAGGATGAGGGAGTTCCATATATGCAGAACACTCTGTGAAGAAAAGTTGATTCAGCAAGGGACCAGCGTGTAGCGAGAGTCTCTTTGGACTTCTTAGATATAAGAAGGTGTCCGGGTGCATGTTCACCGAAAAAGAAGACTTGAATGCCTAAGCCTTGCGTTCCCATTTTAAATCTCTATCCATGCCAGCCTGAGATACCTAAATAACACTGTTTTGACTGGCCTCTATTCACTGTGCAGCCCTCTGGAAAGAAAAGGAGTTTCTCTAAGGAAACACGGTGCTTCCATAGCATGGGTGGGAGTTCCTCCTGTCATGCTCTAGAGCTACAGGGTAACTTGACGTGAGTCCTTGCCTCAAGCTAAGGCCTGAAAAGCCCTGCTGAAGCGAAAGCGCTTAGCATTTTCCATTATGTCGTATTGAAAGTTCTGCTTTACTTGAAACTTTCTTCACCCTTCCAGACACTAGGCACCCTAGTGTAGGCACCCTTTTTCGTACAAATACAGTGAGTACCAGCAGTCTCCTTTACCCTTCTAAGAAACATCCAGACCTAGAAGCCTTTCCCAGTCACACTATGTATTCAGAGTTTAAGGCAACTCGCTGCACCCTTCCTTAGGAAGCTAGGTGGACTCAGCTCTTCAACAGCTCCAGGGATTCTGTTCTCTCACGACCTACATGCCATTGAAGTCTGCCTCATGCCCTCATTGGAGCTACACTAAGAAACACAATCTGCTTGGCCTTCTTCTAGGAACTCTTACCCAAGGACCCCATACCTACAGGAGAAAGGAGGCTTGCATTCCTACTGGAATCTAAGCAAAGTTTTTCCTGTTACACTGCAGGAATTTAGAATAGGTTTAGGCCCGAAGGGTTACATAGAGCGTTCCAAGAATGAGGGAGTTCGATACATGCAGAAAACCCTGTGAAGAAAAGTTGATTCAGCAAGGGACCAGGGTGTGGCTAGAGTCTCTATTGACTTGTTAGAAATCAGAAGGGTTTCGGCTGCATGTTAACCGGAGAAGGAGACCTGATGGCACAAGCCTTGCTTTCCCATGTTAAATCTCTAAACATGCTTCCCTGAAGAATCCTAAATAACACTGTTTTTACCTGGCTTCTGGTCACTGTAGGCAGCCCTCTCGAAGGAAAAGGAGTTTTCTCTAAGGAAACACGGTGCTTCCATAGCATGGGTGGAAGCTCCTGCTGTCCTGCTCTAGAGTTACAGGGAAACTTGACGTGAGTCTTTGCCTCAAGCTAAGGCCTGAAAAGCCTTGCTGAAGCGAAAGCGCTTAGCAGTTTCCATTATGTCGTATTCGAAGTTCTGCTTTACTTTAACATTTCTTCACTTTTCCAGACACTAGGCACCCTCGTGTAGGCACCCTTTTTCCTACAAATACACTGAGTACCAGCAGTCTCCTTTGCTCTTCTAAGTAACATCCAGACTTAGAAGACTTTCCCAGTCACTCTATGTATTCAGAGTGTAGGGCAACTCGCTGCACCCTTCCTTAGGAAGCTAGGTAGACTCAGCTCTTCAACAGCTCCAGGGATTCTGTTCTCTCACGTCCTATATGCCATGGAAGTCTGCCTCATTGCCCTCTTGGAGCTTCCCTAAGATACACAATCTGCTTCGCCTACCTCTAGGAACTCTTACCCAATGACCCCATTCCTACAGGAGAAAGGAGGCTTGCATTCATACTGGAATCTAAGCAAAGTTTTTCCTGTTACACTGCAGGACTTTAGACTAGGCTTCGGCCCTATAGCATACATAGAACGTTCCAAGGATGAGGGAGTTCCATATATGCAGAACACTCTGTGAAAAAAGGTTGATTCAGCAAGGGACCAGGGTGTAGCTAGAGTCTCTTTGGACTTCTTAGATAAAAGAAGGTGTCCGGGTGCATGTTCACCGGAAAAGAAGACTTGAATGCCTAAGCCTTGCGTTCCCATTTTAAATCTCTAACCATGCCAGCCTGAGATAACTAAATAACACAGTTTTGACTGGCCTCTATTCACTGTGGGCAGCCCTCTGGAAAGAAAAGGAGTTTCTCTAAGGAAACACGGTGCTTCCATAGCATGGGTGGGAGTTCCTCCTGTCATGCTCTAGAGCTACAGGGTAACTTGACGTGAGTCCTTGCCTCAAGCTAAGGGCTGAAAAGCCCTGCTGAAGCCAAAGCGCTTAGCATTTTCCATAATGTGGTATTTGAAGTTCTGCTTTACTTGAAAGTTTCTTCACTCTACCAGACACTAGGCACCCTAGTGTAGGCACCCTTTTTCGTACAAATACAGTGAGTACCAGCAGATTCCTTTACCCTTCTAAGAAACATCCAGACCTAGAAGCCTTTCCCAGTCACACTATGTATTCAGAGTTTAAGGCAACTCGCTGCACCCTTCCTTAGGAAGCTAGGTGGACTCAGCTCTTCAGCAGCTCCAGGGATTCTGTTCTCTCACGACCTACATGCCATTGAAGTCGGCCTCATTGGCCTCATTGGAGCTACACTAAGAAACACAATCTGCTTCGCCTTCTTCTAGGAACTCTTACCCAAGGACCCCATACCTACAGGAGAAAGGAGGCTTGCATTCCTACTGGAATCTAAGCAGACTTTTTCCTGTTACACTGCACATCTTTAGAATAGGTTTAGGCCCGAAGGGTTACATAGAGCGTTCCAAGAATGAGGGAGTTCGATACATGCAGAAAACCCTGTGAAGAAAAGTTGATTCAGCAAGGGACCAGGGTGTGGCTAGAGTCTCTATTGACTTGTTAGAAATCAGAAGGGTTTCGGCTGCATTTTAACCAGAGAAGGAGACCTGATGGCACAAGCCTTGCTTTCCCATGTTAAATCTCTAAACATGCTTCCCTGAAGAATCCTAAATAACAGTGTTTTTACCTGGCTTCTGGTCACTGTAGGCAGCCCTCTCGAAAGAAAAGGAGTTTTCTCTACGGAAACACGGTGCTTCCATAGCATGGGTGGGAGCTCCTGCTGTCCTGCTCTAGAGCTACAGGGAAACTTGACGTGAGTCTTTGCCTCAAGTTAAGGCCTGAAAAGCCTTGCTGAAGTGAAAGCGCTTAGCAGGCTCCATTATGTCGTATTCGAAGCTCTGCTTTACTTTAACGTTTCTTCACTTTTCCAGACACTAGGCACCCTCGTGTAGGCACCCTTTTTCCTACAAATACACTGAGTATCAGCAGTCTCCTTTACTCTTCTAAGTAACATCCAGACTTAGAAGTCTTTCCCAGTCACTCTATGTATTCAGAGTTAGGGCAACTCGCTGCACCCTTCCTTAGGAAGCTAGGTAGACTCAGCTCTTCAACAGCTCCAGGGATTCTGTTCTCTCACGTCCTATATGCCATGGAAGTCTGCCTCATTGCCCTCTTTGGAGCTTCCCTAAGATACACAATCTGCTTCGCCTACCTCTAGGAACTCTTACCCAATGACCCCATACCTACAGGAGAAAGGAGGCTTGCATTCCTACTGGAACCAAAGCACAGTTTTTCCTGTTACACTGCAGGACTTTAGACTACGCTTCGGCCCTATAGCATACATAGAACGTTCCAAGGATGAGGGAGTTCCATATATGCAGAACACTCTGTGAAGAAAAGTTGATTCAGCAAGGGACCAGGGTGTAGCTAGAGTCTCTTTGGACTTCTTAGATATAAGAAGGTGTCCGGGTGCATGTTCACCGGAAAAGAAGACTTGAATGCCTAAGCCTTGCGTTCCCATTTTAAATCTCTATCCATGCCAGCCTGAGATACCTAAATAACACTGTTTTGACTGGCCTCTATTCACAGTGGGCAGCCCTCTTGAAAGAAAAGGAGTTTCTCTAAGGAAACACGGTGCTTCCATAGCATGGGTGGGAGTTCCTCCTGTCATGCTCTAGAGCTACAGGGTAACTTGACGTGAGTTCTTGCCTCAAGTTAAGGCCTGAAAAGCCCTGCTGAAGCGAAAGGTCTTAGCATTTTCCATTATATCGTATTGGAAGTTCTGCTTTACTTGAAAGTTTCTTCACTCTACCAGACACTAGGCACCCTAGTGTAGGCACCCTTTTTCGTACAAATACAGTGAGTACCAGCAGTCTCCTTTACCCTTCTAAGAAACATCCAGACCTAGAAGACTTTCCGAGTCACACTATGTATTCAGAGTGTAAGGCAACTCGCTGCACCCTTCCTTAGGAAGCTAGGTGGACTCAGCTCTTCAACAGCTCCAGGGATTCTGTTCTCTCACGACCTACATGCCATTGAAGTCTGCCTCATGCCCTCATTGGAGCTACACTAAGAAACACAATCTGCTTGGCCTTCTTCTAGGAACTCTTACCCAAGGACCCCATACCTACAGGAGAAAGGAGGCTTGCATTCCTACTGGAATCTAAGCAAAGTTTTTCCTGTTACACTGCACATCTCTAGAATAGGTTTAGGCCCGAAGGGTTACATAGAGCGTTCCAAGAATGAGGGAGTTCGATACATGCAGAAAACTCTGTGAAGAAAAGTTGATTCAGCAAGGGACCAGGGTGTGGCTAGAGTCTCTATTGACTTGTTAGAAATCAGAAGGCTTTCGGCTGCATGTTAACCAGAGAAGGAGACCTGATGGCACAAGCCTTGCTTTCCCATGTTAAATCTCTAAACATGCTTCCCTGAAGAATCCTAAATAACACTGTTTTTACCTGGCTTCTGGTCACTGTAGGCAGCCCTCTCGAAAGAAAAGGAATTTTCTCTAAGGAAACACGGTGCTTCCATAGCATGGGTGGGAGCTCCTGCTGTCCTGCTCTAGAGCTACAGGGAAACTTGACGTGAGTCTTTGCCTCAAGCTAAGGCCTGAAAAGCCTTGCTGAAGCGAAAGCGCTTAGCAGTTTCCATTATGTCGTATTCGAACTTCTGCTTTACTTTAACATTTCTTCATTTTTCCAGACACTAGGCACCCTCGTGTAGGCACCCTTTTTCCTACAAATACACTGAGTACCAGCAGTCTCCTTTGCTCTTCTAAGTAACATCCAGACTTAGAAGCCTTTCCCAGTCAGTCTATGTATTCAGAGTCTAGGGCAACTCGCTGCACCCTTCCTTAGGAAGCTAGGTAGACTCAGCTCTTCAACAGCTCCAGGGATTCTGTTCTCTCACGACCTACATGCCATTGAAGTCTGCCTCATGCCCTCATTGGAGCTACACTAAGAAACACAATCTGCTTCGCCTTCTTCTAGGAACTCTTACCCAAGGACCCCATACCTAAAGGAGAAAGGAGGCTTTCATTCCTACTGAAATCTAAGCAAAGTTTTTCCTGTTACACTGCAGGACTTTAGAATAGGTTTAAGCCCGAAGGGTTACATAGAGCGTTCCAAGAATGAGGGAGTTCGATACATGCAGAAAACCCTGTGAAGAAAAGTTGATTCAGCAAGGGACCAGGGTGTGGCTAGAGTCTCTATTGACTTGTTAGAAATCAGAAGGGTTTCGAATGCATGTTAACCGGAGAAGGAGACCTGATGGCACAAGCCTTGCTTTACCATGTTAAATCTCTAAACATGCTTCCCTGAAGAATCCTAAATAACAAAGTTTTTACCTGGCTTCTGGTCACTGTAGGCAGGCCTCTCGAAAGAAAAGGAGTTTTCTCTAAGGAAACACGTTGCTTCCATAGCATGGGTGGGAGCTCCTGCTGTCCTGCTCTAGAGCTACAGGGAAACTTGACGTGAGTCTTTGCCTCAAGCTAAGGCCTGAAAAGCCTTGCTGAAGCGAAAGCGCTTAGCAGTTTCCATTATGTCGTATTCGAAGTTCTGCTTTACTTTAACATTTCTTCACTTTTCCAGACACTAGGCACCCTCGTGTAGGCACCCTTTTTACTACAAATACACTGAGTACCAGCAGTCTCCTTTGCTCTTCTAAGTAACATCCAGACTTAGAAGCCTTTCCCAGTCACTCTATGTATTCAGAGTGTAGGGCAACTCGCTGCACCCTTCCTTAGGAAGCTAGGTAGACTCAGCTCTTCAACAGCTCCAGGGATTCTGTTCTCTCACGTTCTATATGCCATGGAAGTCTGCCTCATTACCCTCTTGGAGCTTCCCTAAGATACACAATCTGCTTCGCCTACCTCTCGGAACTCTTACCCAATGACCCCATACCTACAGGAGAAAGGAGGCTTGCATTCCTACTGGAATCAAAGCAAAGTTTTTCCTGTTACACTGCAGGACTTTAGACTAGGCTTCGGCCCTATAGCATACATAGAACGTTCCGAGGATGAGGGAGTTCCATATATGCAGAACACTCTGTGAAAAAAAGTTGATTCAGCAAGGGACCAGGGTGTAGCTAGAGTCTCTTTGGACTTCTTAGATATAAGAAGGTGTCCGGGTGCATGTTCACCGGAAAAATAGACTTGAATGCCTAAGCCTTGCGTTCCCATTTTAAATCTCTATCCATGCCAGCCTGAGATACCTAAATAACACTGTTTTGACTGGCCTCTATTCACTGTGGGCAGCCCTCTGGAAAGAAAAGAAGTTTCTCTAAGGAAACACGGTGCTTCCATAGCATTGGTGGGAGTTCCTCCTGTCATGCTCTAGAGCTACAGGGTAACTTGACGTGAGTCCTTGCCTCAAGCTAAGGCCTGAAAAGCCCTGCTGAAGCGAAAGCGCTTATCATTTTCCATTATGTCGTATTGGAAGTTCTGCTTTACTTGAAAGTTTCTTCACTCTACCAGACACTAGGCACCCTAGTGTAGGCACCCTTTTTCGTAGAAATACAGTGAGTACCAGCAGTCTCCGTTACACTTCTAAGAAACATACAGACCTAGAAGCCTTTCCCAGTCACACTATGTATTCAGAGTTTAAGGCAACTCGCTGCACCCTTCCTTAGGAAGCTAGGTGGACTCAGCTCTTCAACAGCTCCAGGGATTCTGTTCTCTCACGACCTACTTGCCATTGAAGTCTGCCTCATGCCCTCATTGGAGCTACACTAAGAAACACAATCTGCTTGGCCTTCTTCTAGGAACTCTTACCCAAGGACCCCATACCTACAGGAGAAAGGAGGCTTGCATTCCTACTGGAATGTAAGCAAAGTTTTTCCTGTTACACTGCACATCTTTAGAATAGGTTTAGGCCCAAAGGGTTACATAGAGCGTTCCAAGAATGAGGGAGTTCGATACATGCAGAAAACCCTGTGAAGAAAAGTTGATTCAGCAAGGGACCAGGGTGTGGCTAGAGTCTCTATTGACTTGTTAGAAATCAGAAGGGTTTCGGCTGCATGTTAACCGGAGTAGAAGACCTGATGGCACAAGCCTTGCTTTCCCATGTTAAATCTCTAAAAATGCTTCCCTGAAGAATCCTAAATAAAACTGTTTTTACCTGGCTTCTGGTCACTGTAGGCAGCCCTCTCGAAAGAAAAGGAGTTTTCTCTAAGGAAACACGGTGCTTACATAGCATGGGTGGGAACTCCTGCTGTCCTGCTCTAGAGCTACAGGGAAACTTGACGTGAGTCTTTGCCTCAAGTTAAGGCCTCAAAAGCCTTGCTGAAGCGAAAGCGCTTAGCAGTCTCCATTATGTCGTATTCGAAGTTCTGCTTTACTTTAACGTTTCTTCACTTTTCCAGACACTAGGCACCCTCGTGTAGGCACCCTTTTTCCTACAAATACACTGAGTTCCAGCAGTCTGCTTTGCTCTTCTAAGTAACATCCAGACTTAGAAGCCTTTCCCAGTCACTCTATGTATTCAGAGTGTAGGGCAACTCGCTGCACCCTTCCTTAGGAAGCTAGGTAGACTCAGCTCTTCAACAGCTCCAGGGATTCTGTTCTCTCACGTCCTATATGCCATGGAAGTCTGCCTCATTGCCCTCTTGGAGCTTCCGTAAGATACACAATCTGCTTCGCCTACCTCTAGGAACTCTTACCCAATGACCCCATACCTACAGGAGAAAGGAGGCTTGCATTCCTACTGGAATCTAAGCAAAGTTTTTCTTGTTACACTGCAGGACTTTAGACTAGGCTTCGGCCCTATAGCATACATAGAACGTTCCAAGGATGAGGGAGTTCCATATATGCAGAACACTCTGTGAAAAAAAGTTGATTCAGCAATGGACCAGGGTGTAGCTAGAGTCTCTTTGGACTTCTTAGATATAAGAAGGTGTCCGGGTGCATGTTCACCGGAAAAGAAGACTTGAATGCCTAAGCCTTGCGTTCCCATTTTAAATCTCTAACCATGCCAGCCTGAGATACCTAAATAACACAGTTTTGACTGGCCTCTATTCACTGTGGGCAGCCCTCTGGAAGGAAAAGGAGTTTCTCTAAGGAAACACGGTGCTTCCATAGCATGGGTGGGAGTTCCTCCTGTCATGCTCTAGAGCTACAGGGTAACTTGACGTGAGTCCTTGCCTCAAGCTAAGGCCTGAAAAGCCCTGCTGAAGCGAAAGCGCTTATCATTTTCCATTATGTCGTATTGGAAGTTCTGCTTTACTTGAAAGTTTCTTCACTCTACCAGACACTAGGCACCCTAGTGTAGGCACCCTTTTTCGTAGAAATACAGTGAGTACCAGCAGTCTCCGTTACACTTCTAAGAAACATACAGACCTAGAAGCCTTTCCCAGTCACACTATGTATTCAGAGTTTAAGGCAACTCGCTGCACCCTTCCTTAGGAAGCTAGGTGGACTCAGCTCTTCAACAGCTCCAGGGATTCTGTTCTCTCACGACCTACATGCCATTGAAGTCTGCCTCATGCCCTCATTGGAGCTACACTAAGAAACACAATCTGCTTGGCCTTCTTCTAGGAACTCTTACCCAAGGACCCCATACCTACAGGAGAAAGGAGGCTTGCATTCCTACTGGAATGTAAGCAAAGTTTTTCCTGTTACACTGCACATCTTTAGAATAGGTTTAGGCCCAAAGGGTTACATAGAGCGTTCCAAGAATGAGGGAGTTCGATACATGCAGAAAACCCTGTGAAGAAAAGTTGATTCAGCAAGGGACCAGGGTGTGGCTAGAGTCTCTATTGACTTGTTAGAAATCAGAAGGGTTTCGGCTGCATGTTAACCAGAGAAGGAGACCTGATGGCACAAGCCTTGCTTTCCCATGTTAAATCTCTAAACATGCTTCCCTGAAGAATCCTAAATAACACTGTTTTTACCTGGCTTCTGGTCACTTTAGATAGCCCTCTCGAAAGAAAAGGAGTTTTCTCCAAGGAAACACGGTGCTTCCATAGCATGGGTGAGAGCTCCTGCTGTCCTGCTCTAGAGCTACAGGGAAACTTGACGTGAGTCTTTGCCTCAAGCTAAGGCCTGAAAAGCCTTGCTGAAGCGAAAGCGCTTAGCAGTTTCCATTATGTCGTATTCGAAGTTCTGCTTTACTTTAACATTTCTTCACTTTTCCAGACACTAGGCACCCTCGTGTAGGCACCCTTTTTCCTACAAATACACTGAGTACCAGCAGTCTCCTTTGCTCTTCTAAGTAACATCGAGACTTAGAAGCCTTTCCCAGTCACTCTATGTATTCAGAGTGTAGGGCAACTCGCTGCACCCTTCCTTAGGAAGCTAGGTAGACTCAGCTCTTCAACAGCTCCAGGGATTCTGTTCTCTCACGTCCTATATGCCATGGAAGTCTGCCTCATTGCCCTCTTGGAGCTTCCGTAAGATACACAATCTGCTTCGCCTATCTCTAGGAACTCTTGCCCAATGACCCCATACCTACAGGAGAAAGGAGGCTTGCATTCCTACTGGAATCTAAGCAAAGTTTTTCCTGTTACACTGCAGGACTTTAGACTAGGCTTCGGCCCTATAACATACATAGAAAGTCCCAAGGATGAGGGAGTTCCATATATGCAGAACACTCTGTGAAAAAAAGTTGATTCAGCAAGGGACCAGGGTGTAGCTAGAGTCTCTTTGGACTTCTTAGATATAAGAAGGTGTCCGGGTGCATGTTCACCGGAAAAGAAGACTTGAATGCCTAAGCCTTGCGTTCCCATTTTAAATCTCTATCCATGCCAGCCTGAGATACCTAAATAACACTGTTTTGACTGGCCTCTATTCACTGTGGGCAGCCCTCTGGAAAGAAAAGGAGTTTCTCTAAGGAAACACGGTGCTTCCATAGCATGGGTGGGAGTTCCTCCTTTCATGCTCTACAGCTACAGGGTAACTTGACGTGAGTCCTTGCCTCAAGCTAAGGGCTGAAAAGCCCTGCTGAAGCGAAAGCGCTTAGCATTTTCCATAATGTGGTATTTGAAGTTCTGCTTTACTTGAAAGTTTCTTCACTCTACCAGACACTAGGCACCCAAGTGTAGGCACCCTTTTTCGTAGAAATACAGTGAGTACCAGCAGTCTCCGTTACACTTCTAAGAAACATACAGACCTAGAAGCCTTTCCCAGTCACACTATGTATTCAGAGTTTAAGGCAAGTCGCTGCACCCTTCCTTAGGAAGCTAGGTGGACTCAGCTCTTCAACAGCTCCAGGGATTCTGTTCTCTCACGACCTACATGCCATTGAAGTCTGCCTCATGCCCTCATTGGAGCTACACTAAGAAACACAATCTCCTTGGCCTTCTTCTAGGAACTCTTACCCAAGGACCCCATACCTACAGGAGAAAGGAGGCTTGCATTCCTACTGGAATGTAAGCAAAGTTTTTCCTGTTACACTGCACATCTTTAGAATAGGTTTAGGCCCAAAGGGTTACATAGAGCATTCCAAGAATGAGGGAGTTCGATACATGCAGAAAACCCTGTGAAGAAAAGTTGATTCACCAAGGGACCAGGGTGTGGCTAGAGTCTCTATTGACTTGTTAGAAATCAGAAGGGTTTCGGCTGCATGTTAACCAGAGAAGGAGACCTGATGGCACAAGCCTTGCTTTCCCATGTTAAATCTCTAAACATGCTTCCCTGAAGAATCCTAAATAACACTGTTTTTACCTGGCTTCTGGTCACTTTAGGTAGCCCTCTCGAAAGAAAAGGAGTTTTCTCTAAGGAAACACGGTGCTTCCATAGCATGGGTGAGAGCTCCTGCTGTCCTGCTCTAGAGCTACAGGGAAACTTGACGTGAGTCTTTGCCTCAAGCTAAGGCCTGAAAAGCCTTGCTGAAGCGAAAGCGCTTAGCAGTTTCCATTATGTCGTATTCGAAGTTCTGCTTTACTTTAACATTTCTTCACTTTTCCAGACACTAGGCACCCTCGTGTAGGCACCCTTTTTCCTACAAATACACTGAGTACCAGCAGTCTCCTTTGCTCTTCTAAGTAACATCCAGACTTAGAAGCCTTTCCCTGTCACTCTATGTATTCAGAGTGTAGGGCAACTCGCTGCACCCTTCCTTAGGAAGCTAGGTAGACTCAGCTCTTCAACAGCTCCAGGGATTCTGTTCTCTCACGTCCTATATGCCATGGAAGTCTGCCTCATTGCCCTCTTGGAGCTTCCGTAAGATACACAATCTGCTTCGCCTATCTCTAGGAACTCTTACCCAATGACCCCATACCTACAGGAGAAAGGAGGCTTGCATTCCTACTGGAATCTAAGCAAAGTTTTTCCTGTTACACTGCAGGACTTTAGACTAGGCTTCGGCCCTATAACATACATAGAACGTCCCAAGGATGAGGGAGTTCAATATATGCAGAACACTCTGTGAAAAAAAGTTGATTCAGCAAGGGACCAGGGTGTAGCTAGAGTCTCTTTGGACTTCTTAGATATAAGAAGGTGTCCGGGTGCATGTTCACCGGAAAAGAAGACTTGAATGCCTAAGCCTTGCGTTCCCATTTTAAATCTCTATCCATGCCAGCCTGAGATACCTAAATAACACTGTTTTGACTGGCCTCTATTCACTGTGGGCAGCCCTCTGGAAAGAAAAGGAGTTTCTCTAAGGAAACACGGTGCTTCCATAGCATGGGTGGGAGTTCCTCCTGTCATGCTCTACAGCTACAGGGTAACTTGACGTGATTCCTTGCCTCAAGCTAAGGGCTGAAAAGCCCTGCTGAAGCGAAAGCGCTTAGCATTTTCCATAATGTGGTATTTGAAGTTCTGCTTTACTTGAAAGTTTCTTCACTCTACCAGACACTAGGCACCCTAGTGTAGGCACCCTTTTTCGTAGAAATACAGTGAGTACCAGCAGTCACCTTTACCCTTCTAAGAAATATACAGACCTAGAAGCTTTCCCAGTCACACTATGTATTCAGAGTTTAAGGCAACTCGCTGCACCCTTCCTTAGGAAGCTAGGTGGACTCAGCTCTTCAACAGCTCCAGGGATTCTGTTCTCTCACGACCTACATGCCATTGAAGTCTGCCTCATTGGCCTCATTGGAGCTACACTAAGAAACACAATCTGCTTCGCCTTCTTCTAGGAACTCTTACCCAAGGACCCTATACCTACAGGAGAAAGGAGGCTTGCATTCCTACTGGAATCTAAGGAAAGTTTTTCCTGTTACACTGCAGGACTTTAGAATAGGTTTAGGCCCGAAGGGTTACATAGAGCGTTCCAAGAATCAGGGAGTTCGATACATGCAGAAAACCCTGTGAAGAAAAGTTGATTCAGCAAGGGACCAGGGTGTGGCTAGAGTCTCTATTGACTTATTAGAAATCAGAAGGGTTTCGGCTGCATGTTAACCGGAGTAGAAGACCTGATGGCACAAGCCTTGCTTTCCCATGTTAAATCTCTAAAAATGCTTCCCTGAAGAATCCTAAATAAAACTGTTTTTACCTGGCTTCTGGTCACTGTAGGCAGCCCTCTCGAAAGAAAAGGAGTTTTCTCTAAGGAAACACGGTGCTTCCATAGCATGGGTGAGAGCTCCTGCTGTCCTGCTCTAGAGCTACAGGGAAACTTGACGTGAGTCTTTGCCTCAAGCTAAGGGCTGAAAAGCCTTGCTGAAGCGAAAGCGCTTAGCAGTTTCCATTATGTCGTATTCGAAGTTCTGCTTTACTTTAACATTTCTTCACTTTTCCAGACACTAGGCACCCTCGTGTAGGCACCCTTTTTCCTACAAATACACTGAGTACCAGCAGTCTCCTTTGCTCTTCTAAGTAACATCCAGACTTAGAAGCCTTTCCCAGTCACTCTATGTATTCAGAGTGTAGGGCAACTCGCTGCACCCTTCCTTAGGAAGCTAGGTAGACTCAGCTCTTCAACAGCTCCAGGGATTCTGTTCTCTCACGTCCTATATGCCATGGAAGTCTGCCTCATTGCCCTCTTGGAGCTTCCGTAAGATACACAATCTGCTTCGCCTATCTCTAGGAACTCTTACCCAATGACCCCATACCTACAGGAGAAAGGAGGCTTGCATTCCTACTGGAATCTAAGCAAAGTTTTTCCTGTTACACTGCAGGACTTTAGACTAGGCTTCGGCCCTATAACATACATAGAA
This sequence comes from Balaenoptera physalus, assembly GCF_965194825.1. Lineage (NCBI taxonomy): Eukaryota > Metazoa > Chordata > Mammalia > Artiodactyla > Balaenopteridae > Balaenoptera > Balaenoptera physalus. The sequence goes on along the minus strand of NC_138902.1, from coordinate 5,432,371 downwards.
CGTCCCAAGGATGAGGGAGTTCCATATATGCAGAACACTCTGTGAAAAAAAGTTGATTCAGCAACGGACCAGGGTGTAGCTAGAGTCTCTTTGGACTTCTTAGATATAAGAAGGTGTCCGGGTGCATGTTCACCGGAAAAGAAGACTTGAATGCCTGAGCCTTGCGTTCCCATTTTAAATCTCTAACCATGCCAGCCTGAGATACCTAAATAACACAGTTTTGACTGGCCTCTATTCACTGTGGGCAGCCCTCTGGAAGGAAAAGGAGTTTCTCTAAGGAAACACGGTGCTTCCATAGCATGGGTGGGAGTTCCTCCTGTCATGCTCTAGAGCTACAGGGTAACTTGACGTGAGTCCTTGCCTCAAGCTAAGGCCTGAAAAGCCCTGCTGAAGCGAAAGCGCTTAGCATTTTCCATTATGTCGTATTGGAAGTTCTGCTTTACTTGAAAGTTTCTTCACTCTACCAGACACTAGGCACCCTAGTGTAGGCCCCCTTTTTCGTAGAAATACAGTGAGTACCAGCAGTCTCCTTTACCCTTCTAAGAAACATCCAGACCTAGAAGCCTTTCCCAGTCACACTATGTATTCAGAATTTAAGGCAACTCGCTGCACCCTTCCTTAGGAAGGTAGGTGGACTCAGCTCTTCAACAGCTCCAGGGATTCTGTTCTCTCACGACCTACATGCCATTGAAGTCTGCCTCATGCCCTCATTGGAGCTACACTAAGAAACACAATCTGCTTGGCCTTCTTCTAGGAACTCTTACCCAAGGACCCCATACCTACAGGAGAAAGGAGGCTTGCATTCCTACTGGAATCTAAGCAAAGTTTTTCCTGTTACACTGCACATCTTTAGAATAGGTTTAGGCCCGAAGGGTTACATAGAGCGTTCCAAGAATGAGGGAGTTCGATACATGCAGAAAACCCTGTGAAGAAAAGTTGATTCAGCAAGGGACCAGGGTGTGGCTAGAGTCTCTATTGACTTGTTAGAAATCAGAAGGGTTTCGGCTGCATGTTAACCGGAGAAGGAGACCTGATGGCACAAGCCTTGCTTTCCCATGTTAAATCTCTAAACATGCTTCCCTGAAGAATCCTAAATAACACTGTTTTTACCTGGCTTCTGGTCACTGTAGGCAGCCCTCTGGAAAGAAAAGGAGTTTTCTCTAAGGAAACACGGTGCTTCCATAGCATGGGTGGGAGCTCCTGCTGTCCTGCTCTAGAGCTACAGGGAAACTTGACGTGAGTCTTTGCCTCAAGCTAAGGCCTGAAAAGCCTTGCTGAAGCGAAAGCGCTTAGCAGTTTCCATTATGTCGTATTCGAAGTTCTGCTTTACTTTAACGTTTCTTCACTTTTCCAGACACTAGGCACCCTCGTGTAGGCACCCTTTTTCCTACAAATACACTGAGTACCAGCAGTCTGCTTTGCTCTTCTAAGTAACATCCAGACTTAGAAGCCTTTCCCAGTCACTCTATGTATTCAGAGTGTAGGGCAACTCGCTGCACCCTTCCTTAGGAAGCTAGGTAGACTCAGCTCTTCAACAGCTCCAGGGATTCTGTTCTCTCACGTCCTATATGCCATGGAAGTCTGCCTCATTGCCCTCTTTGGAGCTTCCCTAAGATACACAATCTGCTTCGCCTACCTCTAGGAACTCTTACCCAATGACCCCATACCTACAGGAGAAAGGAGGCTTGCATTCCTACTGGAACCACAGCACAGTTTTTCCTGTTACACTGCAGGACTTTAGACTACGCTTCGGCCCTATAGCATACATAGAACGTTCCAAGGATGAGGGAGTTCCATATATGCAGAACACTCTGTGAAGAAAAGTTGATTCAGCAAGGGACCAGGGTGTAGCTAGAGTCTCTTTGGACTTCTTAGATATAAGAAGGTGTCCGGGTGCATGTTCACCGAAAAAGAAGACTTGAATGCCTAAGCCTTGCGTTCCCATTTTAAATCTCTATCCATGCCAGCCTGAGATACCTAAATAACACTGTTTTGACTGGCCTCTATTCACTGTGCAGCCCTCTGGAAAGAAAAGGAGTTTCTCTAAGGAAACACGGTGCTTCCATAGCATGGGTGGGAGTTCCTCCTGTCATGCTCTAGAGCTACAGGGTAACTTGACGTGAGTCCTTGCCTCAAGCTAAGGCCTGAAAAGCCCTGCTGAAGCGACAGGACTTAGCATTTTCCATTATGTCGTATTGAAAGTTCTGCTTTACTTGAAACTTTCTTCACTCTTCCAGACACTAGGCACCCTAGTGTAGGCACCCTTTTTCGTACAAATACAGTGAGTACCAGCAGTCTCCTTTACCCTTCTAAGAAACATCCAGACCTAGAAGCCTTTCCCAGTCACACTATGTATTCAGAGTTTAAGGCAACTCGCTGCACCCTTCCTTAGGAAGCTAGGTGGACTCAGCTCTTCAACAGCTCCAGGGATTCTGTTCTCTCACGACCTACATGCCATTGAAGTCTGCCTCATGCCCTCATTGGAGCTACACTAAGAAACACAATCTGCTTGGCCTTCTTCTAGGAACTCTAACCCAAGGATCCCATACCTACAGGAGAAAGGAGGCTTGCATTCCTACTGGAATCTAAGCAAAGTTTTTCCTGTTACACTGCAGGACTTTAGAATAGGTTTAGGACCGAAGGGTTACATAGAGTGTACCAAGAATGAGGGAGTTCGATACATGCAGAAAACCCTGTGAAGAAAAGTTGATTCAGCAAGGGACCAGGGTGTGGCTAGAGTCTCTATTGACTTGTTAGAAATCAGAAGGCTTTCGGATGCATGTTAACCGGAGAAGGAGACCTGATGGCACAAGCCTTGCTTTCCCATGTTAAATCTGTAAACATGCTTCCCTGAAGAATCCTAAATAACACTGTTTTTACCTGGCTTCTGGTCACTGTAGGCAGCCCTCTCGAAAGAAAAGGAGTTTTCTCTAAGGAAACACGGTGCTTCCATAGCATGGGTGGGAGCTCCTGCTGTCCTGCTCTAGAGCTACAGGGAAACTTGACGTGAGTCTTTGCCTCAAGCTAAGGCCTGAAAAGCCTTGCTGAAGCGAAAGCGCTTAGCAGTTTCCATTATGTCGTATTCGAAGTTCTGCTTTACTTTAACGTTTCTTCACTTTTCCAGACACTAGGCACCCTCGTGTAGGCACCCTTTTTCCTACAAATACACTGAGTACCAGCAGTCTGCTTTGCTCTTCTAAGTAACATCCAGACTTAGAAGCCTTTCCCAGTCACTCTATGTATTCAGAGTGTAGGGCAACTCGCTGCACCCTTCCTTAGGAAGCTAGGTAGACTCAGCTCTTCAACAGCTCCAGGGATTCTGTTCTCTCACGTCCTATATGCCATGGAAGTCTGCCTCATTGCCCTCTTTGGAGCTTCCCTAAGATACACAATCTGCTTCGCCTACCTCTAGGAACTCTTACCCAATGACCCCATACCTACAGGAGAAAGGAGGCTTGCATTCCTACTGGAACCACAGCACAGTTTTTCCTGTTACACTGCAGGACTTTAGACTACGCTTCGGCCCTATAGCATACATAGAACGTTCCAAGGATGAGGGAGTTCCATATATGCAGAACACTCTGTGAAGAAAAGTTGATTCAGCAAGGGACCAGGGTGTAGCTAGAGTCTCTTTGGACTTCTTAGATATAAGAAGGTGTCCGGGTGCATGTTCACCGAAAAAGAAGACTTGAATGCCTAAGCCTTGCGTTCCCATTTTAAATCTCTATCCATGCCAGCCTGAGATACCTAAATAACACTGTTTTGACTGGCCTCTATTCACTGTGCAGCCCTCTGGAAAGAAAAGGAGTTTCTCTAAGGAAACACGGTGCTTCCATAGCATGGGTGGGAGTTCCTCCTGTCATGCTCTAGAGCTACAGGGTAACTTGACGTGAGTCCTTGCCTCAAGCTAAGGCCTGAAAAGCCCTGCTGAAGCGACAGGACTTAGCATTTTCCATTATGTCGTATTGAAAGTTCTGCTTTACTTGAAACTTTCTTCACTCTTCCAGACACTAGGCACCCTAGTGTAGGCACCCTTTTTCGTACAAATACAGTGAGTACCAGCAGTCTCCTTTACCCTTCTAAGAAACATCCAGACCTAGAAGCCTTTCCCAGTCACACTATGTATTCAGAGTTTAAGGCAACTCTCTGCACCCTTCCTTAGGAAGCTAGGTGGACTCAGCTCTTCAACAGCTCCAGGGATTCTGTTCTCTCACGACCTACATGCCATTGAAGTCTGCCTCATGCCCTCATTGGAGCTACACTAAGAAAAACAATCTGCTTGGCCTTCTTCTAGGAACTCTAACCCAAGGATCCCATACCTACAGGAGAAAGGAGGCTTGCATTCCTACTGGAATCTAAGCAAAGTTTTTCCTGTTACACTGCAGGACTTTAGAATAGGTTTAGGACCGAAGGGTTACATAGAGTGTACCAAGAATGAGGGAGTTCGATACATGCAGAAAACCCTGTGAAGAAAAGTTGATTCAGCAAGGGACCAGGGTGTGGCTAGAGTCTCTATTGACTTGTTAGAAATCAGAAGGCTTTCGGCTGCATGTTAACCGGAGAAGGAGACCTGATGGCACAAGCCTTGCTTTCCCATGTTAAATCTGTAAACATGCTTCCCTGAAGAATCCTAAATAACACTGTTTTTACCTGGCTTCTGGTCACTGTAGGCAGCCCTCTCGAAAGAAAAGGAGTTTTCTCTAAGGAAACACGGTGCTTCCATAGCATGGGTGGGAGCTCCTGCTGTCCTGCTCTAGAGCTACAGGGAAACTTGACGTGAGTCTTTGCCTCAAGCTAAGGCCTGAAAAGCCTTGCTGAAGCGAAAGCGCTTAGCAGTTTCCATTATGTCGTATTCGAAGTTCTGCTTTAGTTTAACGTTTCTTCACTTTTCCAGACACTAGGCACCCTCGTGTAGGCACCCTTTTTCGTACAAATACAGTGAGTACCAGCAGTCTCCTTTACCCTTCTAAGAAACATCCAGACCTAGAAGCCTTTCCCAGTCACACTATGTATTCAGAGTTTAAGGCAACTCGCTGCACCCTTCCTTAGGAAGCTAGGTGGACTCAGCTCTTCAACAGCTCCAGGGATTCTGTTCTCTCACGACCTACATGCCATTGAAGTCTGCCTCATGCCCTCATTGGAGCTACACTAAGAAACACAATCTGCTTGGCCTTCTTCTAGGAACTCTTACCCAAGGACCCCATACCTACAGGAGAAAGGAGGCTTGCATTCCTACTGGAAGTTAAGCAAAGTTTTCCTGTTACACTGCACGACTTTAGAATAGGTTTAGGCCCGAAGGGTTACATAGAGCGTTCCAAGAATGAGGGAGTTCGATACATGCAGAAAACCCTGTGAAGAAAAGTTGATTCAGCAAGGGACCAGGGTGTGGCTAGAGTCTCTATTGACTTGTTAGAAATCAGAAGGGTTTCGGCTGCATGTTAACCAGAGAAGGAGACCTGATGGCACAAGCCTTGCTTTCCCATGTTAATTCTCTAAACATGCTTCCCTGAAGAATCCTAAATAACACTGTTTTTACCTGGCTTCTGGTCACTGTAGGAAGCCCTCTCGAAAGAAAAGGAGTTTTCTCTAAGGAAACACGGTGCTTCCATAGCATGGGTGGGAGCTCCTGCTGTCCTGCTCTAGAGCTACAGGGAAACTTGACGTGAGTCTTTGCCTCAAGCTAAGGCCTGAAAAGCCTTGCTGAAGCGAAAGCGCTTAGCAGTTTCCATTATGTCGTATTCGAAGTTCTGCTTTACTTTAACATTTCATCATTTTTCCAGACACTAGGCACCCTCGTGTAGGCACCCTTTTTCCTACAAATACACTGAGTACCAGCAGTCTCCTTTGCTCTTCTAAGTAACATCCAGACTTAGAAGCCTTTCCCAGTCAGTCTATGTATTCAGAGTGTAGGGCAACTCGCTGCACCCTTCCTTAGGAAGCTAGGTAGACTCAGCTCTTCAACAGCTCCAGGGATTCTGTTCTCTCACGACCTACATGCCATTGAAGTCTGCCTCATGCCCTCATTGGAGCTACACTAAGAAACACAATCTGCTTCCCCTTCTTCTAGGAACTCTTACCCAAGGACCCCATACCTACAGGAGAAAGGAGGCTTTCATTCCTACTGAAATCTAAGCAAAGTTTTTCCTGTTACACTGCAGGACTTTAGAATAGGTTTAAGCCCGAAGGGTTACATAGAGCGTTCCAAGAATGAGGGAGTTCGATACATGCAGAAAACCCTGTGAAGAAAAGTTGATTCAGCAAGGGACCAGGGTGTGGCTAGAGTCTCTATTGACTTGTTAGAAATCAGAAGGGTTTCGAATGCATGTTAACCGGAGAAGGAGACCTGATGGCACAAGCCTTGCTTTCCCATGTTAAATCTCTAAGCATGCTTCCCTGAAGAATCCTAAATAACAAAGTTTTTACCTGGCTTCTGGTCACTGTAGGCAGGCCTCTCTAAAGAAAAGGAGTTTTCTCTAAGAAAACACGTTGCTTCCATAGCATGGGTGGGAGCTCCTGCTGTCCTGCTCTAGAGCTACAGGGAAACTTGACGTGAGTCTTTGCCTCAAGTTAAGGCCTGAAAAGCCTTGCTGAAGCGAAAGCGCTTAGCAGTTTCCATTATGTCGTATTCGAAGTTCTGCTTTACTTTAACATTTCTTCACTTTTCCAGACACTAGGCACCCGCGTGTAGGCACCCTTTTTCCTACAAATACACTGAGTACCAGCAGTCTCCTTTGCTCTTCTAAGTAACATCCAGACTTAGAAGCCTTTCCCAGTCACTCTATGTATTCAGAGTGTAGGGCAACTCGCTGCACCCTTCCTTAGGAAGCTAGGTAGACTCAGCTCTTCAACAGCTCCAGGGATTCTGTTCTCTCACGTTCTATATGCCATGGAAGTCTGCCTCATTGCCCTCTTGGAGCTTCCCTAAGATACACAATCTGCTTCGCCTACCTCTAGGAACTCTTACCCAATGACCCCATACCTACAGGAGAAAGGAGGCTTGCATTCCTACTGGAACCAAAGCACAGTTTTTCCTGTTACACTGCAGGACTTTAGACTACGCTTCGGCCCTATAGCATACATAGAACGTTCCAAGGATGAGGGAGTTCCATATATGCAGAACACTCTGTGAAGAAAAGTTGATTCAGCAAGGGTCCAGGGTGTAGCTAGAGTCTCTTTGGACTTCTTAGATATAAGAAGGTGTCCGGGTGCATGTTCACCGGAAAAGAAGACTTGAATGCCTAAGCCTTGCGTTCCCATTTTAAATCTCTATCAATGCCAGCCTGAGATACCTAAATAACACTCTTTTGACTGGCCTCTATTCACTGTGGGCAGCCCTCTGGAAAGAAAAGAAGTTTCTATAAGGAAACACGGTGCTTCCATAGCATGGGTGGGAGCTCCTCCTGTCATGCTCTAGAGCTACAGGGTAACTTGACGTGAGGCCTTGCCTCAAGCTAAGGCCTGTAAAGCCCTGCTGAAGCGAAAGCGCTTAGCATTTTCCATTATGTCGTATTGGAAGTTCTGCTTTACTTGAAAGTTTCTTCACTCTACCAGACACTAGGCACCCTAGTGTAGGCACCCTTTTTCGTACAAATACAGTGAGTACCAGCAGTCTCCTTTACCCTTCTAAGAAACATCCAGACCTAGAAGCCTTTCCCAGTCACACTATGTATTCAGAGTTTAAGGCAACTCGCTGCACCCTTCCTTAGGAAGCTAGGTGGACTCAGCTCTTCAACAGCTCCAGGGATTCTGTTCTCTCACGACCTACATGCCATTGAAGTCGGCCTCATGCCCTCATTGGAGCTACACTAAGAAACACAATCTGCTTGGCCTTCTTCTAGGACCTCTTACCCAAGGACCCCATACCTACAGGAGAAAGGAGGCTTGCATTCCTACTGGAATCTAGGCAGAGTTTTTCCTGTTACACTGCACATCTTTAGAATAGGTTTAGGCCCGAAGGGTTACATAGAGCCTTCCAAGAATGAGGGAGTTCGATACATGCAGAAAACCCTGTGAAGAAAAGTTGATTCAGCAAGGGACCAGGGTGTGGCTAGAGTCTCTATTGACTTGTTAGAAATCAGAAGGGTTTCGGCTGCATGTTAACCGGAGAAGGAGACCTGATGGCACAAGCCTTGCTTTCCCATGTTAAATCTCTAAACATGCTTCCCTGAAGAATCCTAAATAACACTGTTTTTACCTGGCTTCTGGTCACTGTAGGCAGCCCTCTCGAAAGAAAAGGAGTTTTCTCTAAGGAAACACGGTGCTTCCATAGCATGGGTGGGAGCTCCTGCTGTCCTGCTCTAGAGCTACAGGGAAACTTGACGTGAGTCTTTGCCTCAAGCTAAGGCCTGAAAAGCCTTGCTGAAGCGAAAGCGCTTAGCAGTTTCCATTATGTCGTATTCGAAGTTCTGCTTTACTTTAACATTTCTTCACTTTTCCAGACACTAGGCACCCTCGTGTAGGCACCCTTTTTCCTACAAATACACTGAGTACCAGCAGTCTCCTTTGCTCTTCTAAGTAACATCCAGACTTAGAATCCTTTCCCAGTCACTCTATGTATTCAGAGTGTAGGGCAACTCGCTGCACCCTTCCTTAGGAAGCTAGGTAGACTCAGCTCTTCAACAGCTCCAGGGATTCTGTTCTCTCACGTTCTATATGCCATGGAAGTCTGCCTCATTGCCCTCTTGGAGCTTCCCTAAGATACACAATCTGCTTCGCCTACCTCTAGGAACTCTTACCCAATGACCCCATACCTACAGGAGAAAGGAGGCTTGCATTCCTACTGGAACCAAAGCACAGTTTTTCCTGTTACACTGCAGGACTTTAGACTACGCTTCGGCCCTATAGCATACATAGAACGTTCCAAGGATGAGGGAGTTCCATATATGCAGAACACTCTGTGAAGAAAAGTTGATTCAGCAAGGGACCAGGGTGTAGCTAGAGTCTCTTTGGACTTCTTAGATATAAGAAGGTGTCCGGGTGCATGTTCACCGGAAAAGAAGACTTGAATGCCTAAGCCTTGCGTTCCCATTTTAAATCTCTATCCATGCCAGCCTGAGATACCTAAATAACACTGTTTTGACTGGCTTCTATTCACTGTGGGCAGCCCTCTGGAAAGAAAAGAAGTTTCTCTAAGGAAACACGGTGCTTCCATAGCATGGGTGGGAGTTCCTCCTGTCATGCTCTAGAGCTACAGGGTAACTTGACGTGAGTCCTTGCCTCAAGCTAAGGCCTGAAAAGCCCTGCTGAAGCGAAAGCGCTTAGCATTTTCCATTATGTCGTATTGGAAGTTCTGCTTTACTTGAAAGTTTCTTCACTCTACCAGACACTAGGCACCCTAGTGTAGGCACCCTTTTTCGTACAAATACAGTGAGTACCAGCAGTCTCCTTTACCCTTCTAAGAAACATCCAGACCTAGAAGCCTTTCCCAGTCACACTATGTATTCAGAGTTTAAGGCAACTCGCTGTACCATTCCTTAGGAAGCTAGGTGGACTCAGCTCTTCAACAGCTCCAGGGATTCTGTTCTCTCACGACCTACATGCCATTGAAGTCGGCCTCATGCCCTCATTGGAGCTACACTAAGAAACACAATCTGCTTGGCCTTCTTCTAGAAACTCTTACCCAAGGACCCCATACCTACAGGAGAAAGGAGGCTTGCATTCCTACTGGAATCTAAGCAGAGTTTTTCCTGTTACAATGCACATCTTTAGAATAGGTTTAGGCCCGAAGGGTTACATAGAGCGTTCCAAGAATGAGGGAGTTCGATACATGCAGAAAACCCTGTGAAGAAAAGTTGATTCAGCAAGGGACCAGGGTGTGGCTAGAGTCTCTATTGACTTGTTAGAAATCAGAAGGGTATCGGCTGCATGTTAACCGGAGAAGGAGACCTGATGGCACAAGCCTTGCTTTCCCATGTTAAAACTCTAAACATGCTTTCCTGTAGAATCCTAAATAACACTGTTTTTACCTGGCTTCTGGTCACTGTAGGTTGCCCTCTCGAAAAAAAAGGAGTTTTCTCTAAGTAAACACGGTGCTTCCATAGCATGGGTGGGAGCTCCTGCTGTCCTGCTCTAGAGCTACAGGGAAACTTGACGTGAGTCTTTGCCTCAAGTTAAGGCCTGAAAAGCCTTGCTGAAGTGAAAGCGCTTAGCAGTCTCCTTTATGTCGTATTCGAAATTCTGCTTTACTTTAACGTTTCTTCACTTTTCCAGACACTAGGCACCCTCGTGTAGGCACCCTTTTTCCTACAAATACACTGAGTATCAGCAGTCTCCTTTAATCTTCTAAGTAACATCCAGACTTAGAAGTCTTTCCCAGTCACTCTATGTATTCAGAGTTAGGGCAACTCGCTGCACCCTTCCTTAGGAAGCTAGGTAGACTCAGCTCTTCAACAGCTCCAGGGATTCTGTTCTCTCACGTCCTATATGCCATGGAAGTCTGCCTCATTGCCCTCTTTGGAGCTTCCCTAAGATACACAATCTGCTTCGCCTACCTCTAGGAACTCTTACCCAATGACCCCATACCTACAGGAGAATGGAGGCTTGCATTCCTACTGGAACCAAAGCACAGTTTTTCCTGTTACACTGCAGGACTTTAGACTACGCTTCGGCCCTATAGCATACATAGAACGTTCCAAGGATGAGGGAGTTCCATATATGCAGAACACTCTGTGAAGAAAAGTTGATTCAGCAAGGGACCAGGGTGTAGCTAGAGTCTCTTTGGACTTCTTAGATATAAGAAGGTGTCCGGGTGCATGTTCACCGGAAAAGAAGACTTGAATGCCTAAGCCTTGCGTTCCCATTTTAAATCTCTATCCATGCCAGCCTGAGATACCTAAATAACACTGTTTTGACTGGCCTCTATTCACTGTGGGCAGCCCTCTGGAAAGAAAAGGAGTTTCTCTAAGGAAACACATTGCTTCCATAGCATGGGTGGGAGTTCCTTCTGTCATGCTCTAGAGCTACAGTGTAACTTGACGTGAGTCCTTGCCTCAAGCTAAGGCCTGAAAGGCCCTGCTGAGGCGAAAGGTCTTAGCATTTTCCATTATGTCGTATTGAAAGTTCTGCTTTACTTGAAAGTTTCTTCACTGTACCAGACACTAGGCACCCTAGTGTAGGCACCCTTTTTCGTACAAATACAGTGAGTACCAGCAGTCTCCTTTACCCTTCTAAGAAACATCCAGACCTAGAAGCCTTTCCCAGTCACACTATGTATTCAGAGTTTAAGGCAACTCGCTGCACCCTTCCTTAGGAAGCTAGGTGGACTCAGCTCTTCAACAGCTCCAGGGATTCTGTTCTCTCACGACCTACATGCCATTGAAGTCTGCCTCATGCCCTCATTGGAGCTACACTAAGAAACACAATCTGCTTGGCCTTCTTCTAGGAACTCTTACCCAAGGACCCCATACCTACAGGAGAAAGGAGGCTTGCATTCCTACTGGAAGTTAAGCAAAGTTTTCCTGTTACACTGCACGACTTTAGAATAGGTTTAGGCCCGAAGGGTTACATAGAGCGTTCCAAGAATGAGGGAGTTCGATACATGCAGAAAACCCTGTGAAGAAAAGTTGATTCAGCAAGGGACCAGGGTGTGGCTAGAGTCTCTATTGACTTGTTAGAAATCAGAAGGGTTTCGGCTGCATGTTAACCAGAGAAGGAGACCTGATGGCACAAGCCTTGCTTTCCCATGTTAATTCTCTAAACATGCTTCCCTGAAGAATCCTAAATAACACTGTTTTTACCTGGCTTCTGGTCACTGTAGGAAGCCCTCTCGAAAGAAAAGGAGTTTTCTCTAAGGAAACACGGTGCTTCCATAGCATGGGTGGGAGCTCCTGCTGTCCTGCTCTAGAGCTACAGGGAAACTTGACGTGAGTCTTTGCCTCAAGCTAAGGCCTGAAAAGCCTTGCTGAAGCGAAAGCGCTTAGCAGTTTCCATTATGTCGTATTCGAAGTTCTGCTTTACTTTAACATTTCATCATTTTTCCAGACACTAGGCACCCTCGTGTAGGCACCCTTTTTCCTACAAATACACTGAGTACCAGCAGTCTCCTTTGCTCTTCTAAGTAACATCCAGACTTAGAAGCCTTTCCCAGTCAGTCTATGTATTCAGAGTGTAGGGCAACTCGCTGCACCCTTCCTTAGGAAGCTAGGTAGACTCAGCTCTTCAACAGCTCCAGGGATTCTGTTCTCTCACGACCTACATGCCATTGAAGTCTGCCTCATGCCCTCATTGGAGCTACACTAAGAAACACAATCTGCTTCCCCTTCTTCTAGGAACTCTTACCCAAGGACCCCATACCTACAGGAGAAAGGAGGCTTTCATTCCTACTGAAATCTAAGCAAAGTTTTTCCTGTTACACTGCAGGACTTTAGAATAGGTTTAAGCCCGAAGGGTTACATAGAGCGTTCCAAGAATGAGGGAGTTCGATACATGCAGAAAACCCTGTGAAGAAAAGTTGATTCAGCAAGGGACCAGGGTGTGGCTAGAGTCTCTATTGACTTGTTAGAAATCAGAAGGGTTTCGAATGCATGTTAACCGGAGAAGGAGACCTGATGGCACAAGCCTTGCTTTCCCATGTTAAATCTCTAAGCATGCTTCCCTGAAGAATCCTAAATAACAAAGTTTTTACCTGGCTTCTGGTCACTGTAGGCAGGCCTCTCTAAAGAAAAGGAGTTTTCTCTAAGAAAACACGTTGCTTCCATAGCATGGGTGGGAGCTCCTGCTGTCCTGCTCTAGAGCTACAGGGAAACTTGACGTGAGTCTTTGCCTCAAGTTAAGGCCTGAAAAGCCTTGCTGAAGCGAAAGCGCTTAGCAGTTTCCATTATGTCGTATTCGAAGTTCTGCTTTACTTTAACATTTCTTCACTTTTCCAGACACTAGGCACCCTCGTGTAGGCACCCTTTTTCCTACAAATACACTGAGTACCAGCAGTCTCCTTTGCTCTTCTAAGTAACATCCAGACTTAGAAGCCTTTCCCAGTCACTCTATGTATTCAGAGTGTAGGGCAACTCACTGCACCCTTCCTTAGGAAGCTAGGTAGACTCAGCTCTTCAACAGCTCCAGGGATTCTGTTCTCTCACGTTCTATATGCCATGGAAGTCTGCCTCATTGCCCTCTTGGAGCTTCCCTAAGATACACAATCTGCTTCGCCTACCTCTAGGAACTCTTACCCAATGACCCCATACCTACAGGAGAAAGGAGGCTTGCATTCCTACTGGAATCAAAGCAAAGTTTTTCCTGTTACACTGCAGGACTTTAGACTAGGCTTCGGCCCTATAGCATACATAGAACGTTCCAAGGATGAGGGAGTTCCATATATGCAGAACACTCTGTGAAGAAAAGTTGATTCAGCAAGGGACCAGGGTGTAGCTAGAGTCTCTTTGGACTTCTTAGATATAAGAAGGTGTCCGGGTGCATGTTCACCGGAAAAGAAGACTTGAATGCCTAAGCCTTGCGTTCCCATTTTAAATCTCTATCCATGCCAGCCTGAGATACCTAAATAACACTGTTTTGACTGGCCTCTATTCACTGTGGGCAGCCCTCTGGAAAGAAAAGAATTTTCTCTAAGGAAACACGGTGCTTCCATAGCATGGGTGGGAGTTCCTCCTGTCATGCTCTAGAGCTACAGGGTAACTTGACGTGAGTCCTTGCCTCAAGCTAAGGCCTGAAAAGCCCTGCTGAAGCGAAAGCGCTTAGCATTTTCCACTATGTCGTATTGGAAGTTCTGCTTTACTTGAAAGTTTCTTCACTCTACCAGACACTAGGCACCCTAGTGTAGGCACCCTTTTTCGTACAAATACAGTGAGTACCAGCAGTCTCCTTTACCCTTCTAAGAAACATCCAGACCTAGAAGCCTTTCCCAGTCACACTATGTATTCAGAGTTTAAGGCAACTCGCTGCACCCTTCCTTAGGAAGCTAGGTGGACTCAGCTCTTCAACAGCTCCAGGGATTCTGTTCTCTCACGACCTACATGCCATTGAAGTCGGCCTCATGCCCTCATTGGAGCTACACTAAGAAACACAATCTGCTTGGCCTTCTTCTAGGAACTCTTACCCAAGGACCCCATACCTACAGGAGAAAGGAGGCTTGCATTCCTACTGGAATCTAAGCAGAGTTTTTCCTGTTACACTGCACATCTTTAGAATAGGTTTAGGCCCGAAGGGTTACATAGAGCGTTCCAAGAATGAGGGAGTTCGATACATGCAGAAAACCCTGTGAAGAAAAGTTGATTCAGCAAGGGACCAGGGTGTGGCTAGAGTCTCTATTGACTTGTTAGAAATCAGAAGGGTTTCGGCTGCATGTTAACCGGAGAAGGAGACCTGATGGCACAAGCCTTGCTTTCCCATGTTAAATCTCTAAACATGCTTCCCTGAAGAATCCTAAATAACACTGTTTTTACCTGGCTTCTGGTCACTGTAGGCAGCCCTCTCGAAAGAAAAGGAGTTTTCTCTAAGGAAACACGGTGCTTCCATAGCATGGGTGGGAGCTCCTGCTGTCCTGCTCTAGAGCTACAGGGAAACTTGACGTGAGTCTTTGCCTCAAGTTAAGGCCTGAAAAGCCTTGCTGAAGTGAAAGCGCTTAGCAGTCTCCATTATGTCGTATTCGAAGTTCTGCTTTACTTTAAAGTTTCTTCACTTTTCCAGATACTAGGCACCCTCGTGTAGGCACCCTTTTTCCTGCAAATACACTGAGTATCAGCAGTCTCCTTTACTCTTCTAAGTAACATCCAGACTTAGAAGTCTTTCCCAGTCACTCTATGTATTCAGAGTTAGGGCAACTCGCTGCACCCTTCCTTAGGAAGCTACGTAGACTCAGCTCTTCAACAGCTCCAGGGATTCTGTTCTCTCACGTCCTATATGCCATGGAAGTCTGCCTCATTGCCCTCTTTGGAGCTTCCCTAAGATACACAATCTGCTTCGCCTACCTCTAGGAACTCTTACCCAATGACCCCATACCTACAGGAGAAAGGAGGCTTGCATTCCTACTGGAACCAAAGCACAGTTTTTCCTGTTACACTGCAGGACTTTAGACTACGCTTCGGCCCTATAGCATACATAGAACGTTCCAAGGATGAGGGAGTTCCATATATGCAGAACACTCTGTGAAGAAAAGTTGATTCAGCAAGGGACCAGGGTGTAGCTAGAGTCTCTTTGGACTTCTTAGATATAAGAAGGTGTCCGGGTGCATGTTCACCGGAAAAGAAGACTTGAATGCCTAAGCCTTGCGTTCCCATTTTAAATCTCTATCCATGCCAGCCTGAGATACCTAAATAACACTGTTTTGACTGGCCTCTATTCACTGTGGGCAGCCCTCTGGAAAGAAAAGAAGTTTCTCTAAGGAAACACGGTGCTTCCATAGCATGGGTGGGAGTTCCTCCTGTCATGCTCTAGAGCTACAGGGTAACTTGACGTGAGTCCTTGCCTCAAGCTAAGGCCTGAAAAGCCCTGCTGAAGCGAAAGCGCTTAGCATTTTCCATTATGTCTTATTGGAAGTTCTGCTTTACATGAAAGTTTCTTCACTCTACCAGACACTAGGCACCCTAGTGTAGGCACCCTTTTTCGTACAAATACAGTGAGTACCAGCAGTCTCCTTTACCCTTCTAAGAAACATCCAGACCTAGAAGCCTTTCCCAGTCACACTATGTATTCAGAGTTTAAGGCAACTCGCTGCACCCTTCCTTAGGAAGCTAGGTGGACTCAGCTCTTCAACAGCTCCAGGGATTCTGTTCTCTCACGACCTACATGCCATTGAAGTCGGCCTCATGCCCTCATTGGAGCTACACTAAGAAACACAATCTGCTTGGCCTTCTTCTAGGAACTCTTACCCAAGGACCCCATACCTACAGGAGAAAGGAGGCTTGCATTCCTACTGGAATCTAAGCAGAGTTTTTCCTGTTACACTGCACATCTTTAGAATAGGTTTAGGCCCGAAGGGTTACATAGAGCGTTCCAAGAATGAGGGAGTTCGATACATGCAGAAAACCCTGTGAAGAAAAGTTGATTCAGCAAGGGACCAGGGTGTGGCTAGAGTCTCTATTGACTTGTTAGAAATCAGAAGGGTTTCGGCTGCATGTTAACCAGAGAAGGAGACCTGATGGCACAAGCCTTGCTTTCCCATGTTAAATCTCTAAACATGCTTCCCTGAAGAATCCTAAATAACACTGTTTTTACCTGGCTTCTGGTCACTGTAGGCAGCCCTCTCGAAAGAAAAGGAGTTTTCTCTAAGGAAACACGGTGCTTCCATAGCATGGGTGGGAGCTCCTGCTGTCCTGCTCTAGAGCTACAGGGAAACTTGACGTGAGTCTTTGCCTCAAGTTAAGGCCTGAAAAGCCTTGCTGAAGTGAAAGCGCTTAGCAGTCTCCATTATGTCGTATTCGAAGTTCTGCTTTACTTTAAAGTTTCTTCACTTTTCCAGATACTAGGCACCCTCGTGTAGGCACCCTTTTTCCTGCAAATACACTGAGTATCAGCAGTCTCCTTTACTCTTCTAAGTAACATCCAGACTTAGAAGTCTTTCCCAGTCACTCTATGTATTCAGAGTTAGGGCAACTCGCTGCACCCTTCCTTAGGAAGCTACGTAGACTCAGCTCTTCAACAGCTCCAGGGATTCTGTTCTCTCACGTCCTATATGCCATGGAAGTCTGCCTCATTGCCCTCTTTGGAGCTTCCCTAAGATACACAATCTGCTTCGCCTACCTCTAGGAACTCTTACCCAATGACCCCATACCTACAGGAGAAAGGAGGCTTGCATTCCTACTGGAACCAAAGCACAGTTTTTCCTGTTACACTGCAGGACTTTAGACTACGCTTCGGCCCTATAGCATACATAGAACGTTCCAAGGATGAGGGAGTTCCATATATGCAGAACACTCTGTGAAGAAAAGTTGATTCAGCAAGGGACCAGGGTGTAGCTAGAGTCTCTTTGGACTTCTTAGATATAAGAAGGTGTCCGGGTGCATGTTCACCGGAAAAGAAGACTTGAATGCCTAAGCCTTGCGTTCCCATTTTAAATCTCTATCCATGCCAGCCTGAGATACCTAAATAACACTGTTTTCACTGGCCTCTATTCACTGTGGGTAGCCCTCTGGAAAGAAAAGAAGTTTCTCTAAGGAAACACGGTGCTTCCATAGCATGGGTGGGAGTTCCTCCTGTCATGCTCTAGAGCTACAGGGTAACTTGACGTGAGTCCTTGCCTCAAGCTAAGGCCTGAAAAGCCCTGCTGAAGCTAAAGCGCTTAGCAGTTTCCATTATGTCGTATTGGAAGTTCTGCTTTACTTGAAAGTTTCTTCACTCTACCAGACACTAGGCACCCTAGTGTAGGCACCCTTTTTCGTACAAATACAGTGAGTACCAGCAGTCTCCTTTACCCTTCTAAGAAACATCCAGACCTAGAAGCCTTTCCCAGTCACACTATGTATTCAGAGTTTAAGGCAACTCGCTGCACCCTTCCTTAGGAAGCTAGGTGGACTCAGCTCTTCAACAGCTCCAGGGATTCTGTTCTCTCACGACCTACATGCCATTGAAGTCGGCCTCATGCCCTCATTGGAGCTACACTAAGAAACACAATCTGCTTGGCCTTCTTCTAGGAACTCTTACCCAAGGACCCCATACCTACAGGAGAAAGGAGGCTTGCATTCCTACTGGAATCTAAGCAGAGTTTTTCCTGTTACACTGCACATCTTTAGAATAGGTTTAGGCCCGAAGGGTTACATAGAGCGTTCCAAGAATGAGGGAGTTCGATACATGCAGAAAACCCTGTGAAGAAAAGTTGATTCAGCAAGGGACCAGGGTGTGGCTAGAGTCTCTATTGACTTGTTAGAAATCAGAAGGGTTTCGGCTGCATGTTAACCAGAGAAGGAGACCTGATGGCACAAGCCTTGCTTTCCCATGTTAAATCTCTAAACATGCTTCCCTGAAGAATCCTAAATAACACTGTTTTTACCTGGCTTCTGGTCACTGTAGGCAGCCCTCTCGAAAGAAAAGGAGTTTTCTCTAAGGAAACACGGTGCTTCCATAGCATGGGTGGGAGCTCCTGCTGTCCTGCTCTAGAGCTACAGGGAAACTTGACGTGAGTCTTTGCCTCAAGTTAAGGCCTGAAAAGCCTTGCTGAAGTGAAAGCGCTTAGCAGTCTCCTTTATGTCGTATTCGAAGTTCTGCTTTACTTTAACGTTTCTTCACTTTTCCAGACACTAGGCACCCTCGTGTAGGCACCCTTTTTCCTACAAATACACTGAGTATCAGCAGTCTCCTTTACTCTTCTAAGTAACATCCAGACTTAGAAGTCTTTCCCAGTCACTCTATGTATTCAGAGTTAGGGCAACTCGCTGCACCCTTCCTTAGGAAGCTAGGTAGACTCAGCTCTTCAACAGCTCCAGGGATTCTGTTCTCTCACGTTCTATATGCCATGGAAGTCTGCCTCATTGCCCTCTTGGAGCTTCCCTAAGATACACAATCTGCTTCGCCTACCTCTCGGAACTCTTACCCAATGATCCCATGCCTACAGGAGAAAGGAGGCTTGCATTCCTACTGGAATCAAAGCAAAGTTTTTCCTGTTACACTGCAGGACTTTAGACTAGGCTTCGGCCCTATAGCATACATAGAACGTTCCGAGGATGAGGGAGTTCCATATATGCAGAACACTCTGTGAAAAAAAGTTGATTCAGCAAGGGACCAGGGTGTAGCTAGAGTCTCTTTGGACTTCTTAGATATAAGAAGGTGTCCGGGTGCATGTTCACCGGAAAAGTAGACTTGAATGCCTAAGCCTTGCGTTCCCATTTTAAATCTCTATCTATGCCAGCCTGAGATACCTAAATAACACTGTTTTGACTGGCCTCTATTCACTGTGGGCAGCCCTCTGGAAAGAAAAGAAGTTTCTCTAAGGAAACACGGTGCTTCCATAGCATGGGTGGGAGTTCCTCCTGTCATGCTCTAGAGCTACAGGGTAACTTGACGTGAGTCCTTGCCTCAAGCTAAGGCCTGAAAAGCCCTGCTGAAGCGAAAGCGCTTATCATTTTCCATTATGTCGTATTGGAAGTTCTGCTTTACTTTAACGTTTCTTCACTTTTCCAGACACTAGGCACCCTCGTGTAGGCACCCTTTTTCCTACAAATACACTGAGTTCCAGCAGTCTGCTTTGCTCTTCTAAGTAACATCCAGACTTAGAAGCCTTTCCCACTCACTCTATGTATTCAGAGTGTAGGGCAACTCGCTGCACCCTTCCTTAGGAAGCTAGGTAGACTCAGCTCTTCAACAGCTCCAGGGATTCTGTTCTCTCACGTCCTATATGCCATGGAAGTCTGCCTCATTGCCCTCTTTGGAGCTTCCCTAAGATACACAATCTGCTTCGCCTACCTCTAGGAACTCTTACCCAATGACCCCATACCTACAGGAGAAAGGAGGCTTGCATTCCTACTGGAACCACAGCACAGTTTTTCCTGTTACACTGCAGGACTTTAGACTACGCTTCGGCCCTATAGCATACATAGAACGTTCCAAGGATGAGGGAGTTCCATATATGCAGAACACTCTGTGAAGAAAAGTTGATTCAGCAAGGGACCAGGGTGTAGCTAGAGTCTCTTTGGACTTCTTAGATATAAGAAGGTGTCCGGGTGCATGTTCACCGAAAAAGAAGACTTGAATGCCTAAGCCTTGCGTTCCCATTTTAAATCTCTATCCATGCCAGCCTGAGATACCTAAATAACACTGTTTTGACTGGCCTCTATTCACTGTGCAGCCCTCTGGAAAGAAAAGGAGTTTCTCTAAGGAAACACGGTGCTTCCATAGCATGGGTGGGAGTTCCTCCTGTCATGCTCTAGAGCTACAGGGTAACTTGACGTGAGTCCTTGCCTCAAGCTAAGGCCTGAAAATCCCTGTTGAAGCGACAGGACTTAGCATTTTCCATTATGTCGTATTGAAAGTTCTGCTTTTCTTGAAACTTTCTTCACTCTTCCAGACACTAGGCACCCTAGTGTAGGCACCCTTTTTCGTACAAATACAGTGAGTACCAGCAGTCTCCTTTACCCTTCTAAGAAACATCCAGACCTAGAAGCCTTTCCCATTCACACTATGTATTCAGAGTTTAAGGCAACTCGCTGCACCCTTCCTTAGGAAGCTAGGTGGACTCAGCTCTTCAACAGCTCCAGGGATTCTGTTCTCTCACGACCTACATGCCATTGAAGTCTGCCTCATGCCCTCATTGGAGCTACACTAAGAAACACAATCTGCTTGGCCTTCTTCTAGGAACTCTAACCCAAGGATCCCATACCTACAGGAGAAAGGAGGCTTGCATTCCTACTGGAATCTAAGCAAAGTTTTTCCTGTTACACTGCA
This sequence comes from Balaenoptera physalus, assembly GCF_965194825.1. Classification (NCBI taxonomy): domain Eukaryota; kingdom Metazoa; phylum Chordata; class Mammalia; order Artiodactyla; family Balaenopteridae; genus Balaenoptera; species Balaenoptera physalus. The sequence continues at coordinate 5,412,049 of NC_138902.1, read as the reverse complement.
GGACTTTAGAATAGGTTTAGGACCGAATGGTTACATAGAGTGTACCAAGAATGAGGGAGTTCGATACATGCAGAAAACCCTGTGAAGAAAAGTTGATTCAGCAAGGGACCAGGGTGTGGCTAGAGTCTCTATTGACTTGTTAGAAATCAGAAGGCTTTCGGCTGCATGTTAACCGGAGAAGGAGACCTGATGGCACAAGCCTTGCTTTCCCATGTTAAATCTGTAAACATGCTTCCCTGAAGAATCCTAAATAACACTGTTTTTACCTGGCTTCTGGTCACTGTAGGCAGCCCTCTCGAAAGAAAAGGAGTTTTCTCTAAGGAAACACGGTGCTTCCATAGCATGGGTGGGAGCTCCTGCTGTCCTGCTCTAGAGGTACAGGGAAACTTGACGTGAGTCTTTGCCTCAAGCTAAGGCCTGAAAAGCCTTGCTGAAGCGAAAGCGCTTAGCAGTTTCCATTATGTCGTATTCGAAGTTCTGCTTTACTTTAACGTTTCTTCACTTTTCCAGACACTAGGCACCCTCGTGTAGGCACCCTTTTTCCTACAAATACACTGAGTACCAGCAGTCTGCTTTGCTCTTCTAAGTAACATCCAGACTTAGAAGCCTTTCCCAGTCACTCTATGTATTCAGAGTGTAGGGCAACTCGCTGCACCCTTCCTTAGGAAGCTAGGTAGACTCAGCTCTTCAACAGCTCCAGGGATTCTGTTCTCTCACGTCCTATATGCCATGGAAGTCTGCCTCATTGCCCTCTTGGAGCTTCCCTAAGATACACAATCTGCTTCGCCTACCTCTAGGAACTCTTACCCAATGACCCCATACCTACAGGAGAAAGGAGGCTTGCATTCCTACTGGAATCTAAGCAAAGTTTTTCCTGTTACACTGCAGGACTTTAAACTAGGCTTCGGCCCTATAGCATACATAGAACGTTCCACGGATGAGGGAGTTCCATATATGCAGAACACTCTGTGAAAAAAAGTTGATTCAGCAAGGGACCAGGGTGTAGCTAGAGTCTCTTTGGACTTCTTAGATATAAGAAGGTGTCCGGGTACATGTTCACCGGAAAAGAAGACTTGAATGCCTAAGCCTTTAGTTCCCATTTTAAATCTCTATCCATGCCAGCCTGAGATACCTAAATAACACTGTTTTGACTGGCCTCTCTTCACTGTGGGCAGCCCTCTGGAAAGAAAAGGAGTTTCTCTAAGGAAACACGGTGCTTCCATAGCATGGGTGGGAGTTCCTCCTGTCATGCTCTAGAGCTACAGGGTAACTTGACGTGAGTCCTTGCCTCAAGCTAAGGGCTGAAAAGCCCTGCTGAATCAAAGCGCTTAGCATTTTCCATACTGTGGTATTTGAAGTTCTGCTTTACTTGGAAGTTTCTTCACTCTACCAGACACTAGGCACCCTAGTGTAGGCACCCTTTTTCGTACAAATACAGGGAGTACCAGCAGTCTCCTTTACCCTTCTAAGAAACATCCAGACCTAGAAGCCTTTCCCAGTCACACTATGTGTTCAGAGTTTAAGGCAACTCGCTGCACCCTTCCTTAGGAAGCTAGGTGGACTCAGCTCTTCAACAGCTCCAGGGATTCTGTTCTCTCACGACCTACATGCCATTGAAGTCTGCCTCATGCCCTCATTGGAGCTACACTAAGAAACACAATCTGCTTCGCCTTCTTCTAGGAACTCTTACTCAAGGACCCCATACCTACAGGAGAAAGGAGGCTTGCATTCCTACTGGAATCTAAGCAAAGTTTTTCCTGTTACACTGCATTATTTTAGAATAGGTTTAGGCCCGAAGGGTTACATAGAGCGTTCCAAGAATGAGGGAGTTCGATACATGCAGAAAACCCTGTGAATAAAAGTTGATTCAGCAAGGGACCAGGGTGTGGCTAGAGTATCTATTGACTTGTTAGAAATCAGAAGGGTTTCGACTGCATGTTAACCGGAGAAGAAGACCTGATGGCACAAGCCTTGCTTTCCCATGTTAAATCTCTAAACATGCTTCCCTGAAGAATCCTAAATAACACTGTTTTTACCTGGCTTCTGGTCACTGTAGGCAGCCCTCTCGAAAGAAAAGGAGTTTTCTCTAAGGAAACACGGTGCTTCCATAGCATGGGTGGGAGCTCCTGCTGTCCTGCTCTAGAGCTACAGGGAAACTTGACGTGAGTCTTTGCCTCAAGTTAAGGCCTGAAAAGCCTTGCTGAAGCGAAAGCGCTTAGCAGTCTCCATTATGTCGTATTCGAAGTTCTGCTTTACTTTAACGTTTCTTCACTTTTCCAGACACTAGGCACCCTCGTGTAGGCACCCTTTTTCCTACAAATACACTGAGTACCAACAGTCTCGTTTGCTCTTCTAAGTAACATCCAGACTTAGAAGCCTTTCCCACTCACTCTATGTATTCAGAGTGTAGGGCAACTCGCTGCACCCTTCCTTAGGAAGCTAGGTAGACTCAGCTCTTCAACAGTTCCAGGGATTCTGTTCCCTCACGTCCTATATGCCATGGAAGTCAGCCTCATTGCCCTCTTTGGAGCTTCCCTAAGATACACAATCTGCTTCGCCTACCTCTAGGAACTCTTACCCAATGACCCCATACCTACAGGAGAAAGGAGGCTTGCATTCCTACTGGAATCTAAGCAAAGTTTTTCCTGTTACACTGCAGGACTTTAGACTAGGCTTCGGCCTTATAGCATACATAGAACGTTCCAAGGATGAGGGAGTTCCATATATGCAGAACACTCTGTGAAGAAAAGTTGATTCAGCAAGGGACCAGGGTGTAGCTAGAGTCTCTTTGGACTTCTTAGATATAAGAAGGTGTCCGGGTGCATGTTCACCGGAAAAGAAGACTTGAATGCCTAAGCCTTGCGTTCCCATTTTAAATCTCTATCCATGCCAGCCTGAGATACCTAAATAACACTGTTTTGACTGGCCTCTATTCACTGTGGGCAGCCCTCTGGAAAGAAAAGGAGTTTCTCTAAGGAAACACGGTGCTTCCATAGCATGGGTGGGAGTTCCTCCTGTCATGCTCTAGAGCTACAGGGTAACTTGACGTGAGTCCTTGCCTCAAGCTAAGGCCTGAAAAGCCCTGCTGAAGCGAAAGCGCTTAGCATTTTCCATTATGTCGTATTGGAAGTTCTGCTTTACTTGAAAGTTTCTTCACTCTACCAGACACTAGGCACCCTAGTGTGGGCACCCTTTTTCGTACAAATACAGTGAGTACCAGCAGTCTCCTTTGCTCTTCTAAGAAACATCCAGACCTAGAAGCCTTTCCCAGTCACTCTATGTATTCAGAGTGTAGGGCAACTCGCTGCACCCTTCCTTAGGAAGCTAGGTAGACTCAGCTCTTCAACAGCTCCAGGGATTCTGTTCCCTCACGTCCTATATGCCATGGAAGTCAGCCTCATTGCCCTCTTTGGAGCTTCCCTAAGATACACAATCTGCTTCGCCTACCTCTAGGAACTCTTACCCAATGACCCCATACCTACAGGAGAAAGGAGGCTTGCATTCCTACTGGAATCTAAGCAAAGTTTTTCCTGTTACACTGCAGGACTTTAGACTAGGCTTCGGCCCTATAGCATACATAGAACGTTCCAAGGATTAGGGAGTTCCATATATGCAGAAAACTCTGTGAAGAAAAGTTGATTCAGCAAGGGACCAGGGTGTAGCTAGAGTCTCTTTGGACTTCTTCGATATAAGAAGGTGTCCGGGTGCATGTTCACCGGAAAAGAAGACTTGAATGCCTAAGCCTTGCGTTCCCATTTTAAATCTCTATCCATGCCAGCCTGAGATACCTAAATAACACTGTTTTGACTGGCCTCTATTCACTGTGGGCAGCCCTCTGGAAAGAAAAGGAGTTTCTCTAAGGAAACACGGTGCTTCCATAGCATGGGTGGGAGTTCCTCCTGTCATGCTCTAGAGCTACAGGGTAACTTGACGTGAGTCCTTGCCTCAAGCTAAGGCCTGAAAAGCCCTGCTGAAGCGAAAGCGCTTAGCATTTTCCATTATGTCGTATTGGAAGTTCTGCTTTACTTGAAAGTTTCTTCACTCTACCAGACACTAGGCACCCTAGTGTAGGCACCCTTTTTCGTACAAATACAGGGAGTACCAGCAGTCTCCTTTACCCTTCTAAGAAACATCCAGACCTAGAAGCCTTTCCCAGTCACACTATGTATTCAGAGTTTAAGGCAACTCGCTGCACCCTTCCTTAGGAAGCTAGGTGGACTCAGCTCTTCAACAGCTCCAGGGATTCTGTTCTCTCACGACCTACATGCCATTGAAGTCTGCCTCATGCCCTCATTGGAGCTACACTAAGAAACACAATCTGCTTCGCCTTCTTCTAGGAACTCTTACTCAAGGACCCCATACCTACAGGAGAAAGGAGGCTTGCATTCCTACTGGAATCTAAGCACAGTTTTTCCTGTTACACTGCATTATTTTAGAATAGGTTTAGGCCCGAAGGGTTACATAGAGCGTTCCAAGAATGCGGGAGTTCGATACATGCAGAAAACCCTGTGAAGAAAGGTTGATTCAGCAAGGGACCAGGGTGTGGCTAGAGTATCTATTGACTTGTTAGAAATCAGAAGGGTTTCGACTGCATGTTAACCGGAGAAGAAGACCTGATGGCACAAGCCTTGCTTTCCCATGTTAAATCTCTAAACATGCTTCCCTGAAGAATCCTAAATAACACTGTTTTTACCTGGCTTCTGGTCACTGTAGGCAGCCCTCTCGAAAGAAAAGGAGTTTTCTCTAAGGAAACACGGTGCTTCCATAGCATGGGTGGGAGCTCCTGCTGTCCTGCTCTAGAGCTACAGGGAAACTTGACGTGAGTCTTTGCCTCAAGTTAAGGCCTGAAAAGCCTTGCTGAAGCGAAAGCGCTTAGCAGTCTCCATTATGTCGTATTCGAAGTTCTGCTTTACTTTAACGTTTCTTCACTTTTCCAGACACTAGGCACCCTCGTGTAGGCACCCTTTTTCCTACAAATACACTGAGTACCAACAGTCTCCTTTGCTCTTCTAAGTAACATCCAGACTTAGAAGCCTTTCCCACTCACTCTATGTATTCAGAATGTAGGGCAACTCGCTGCACCCTTCCTTAGGAAGCTAGGTAGACTCAGCTCTTCAACAGCTCCAGGGATTCTGTTCCCTCACGTCCTATATGCCATGGAAGTCAGCCTCATTGCCCTCTTTGGAGCTTCCCTAAGATACACAATCTGCTTCGCCTACCTCTAGGAACTCTTACCCAATGACCCCATACCTACAGGAGAAAGGAGGCTTGCATTCCTACTGGAATCTAAGCAAAGTTTTTCCTGTTACACTGCAGGACTTTAGACTAGGCTTCGGCCCTATAGCATACATAGAACGTTCCAAGGATGAGGGAGTTCCATATATGCAGAAAACTCTGTGAAGAAAAGTTGATTCAGCAAGGGACCAGGGTGTAGCTAGAGTCTCTTTGGACTTCTTCGATATAAGAAGGTGTCCGGGTGCATGTTCACCGGAAAAGAAGACTTGAATGCCTAAGCCTTGCGTTCCCATTTTAAATCTCTATCCATGCCAGCCTGAGATACCTAAATAACACTGTTTTGACTGGCCTCTATTCACTGTGGGCAGCCCTCTGGAAAGAAAAGGAGTTTCTCTAAGGAAACACGGTGCTTCCATAGCATGGGTGGGAGTTCCTCCTGTCATGCTCTAGAGCTACAGGGTAACTTGACGTGAGTCCTTGCCTCAAGCTAAGGCCTGAAAAGCCCTGCTGAAGCGAAAGCGCTTAGCATTTTCCATTATGTCGTATTGGAAGTTCTGCTTTACTTGAAAGTTTCTTCACTCTACCAGACACTAGGCACCCTAGTGTAGGCACCCTTTTTCGTACAAATACAGGGAGTACCAGCAGTCTCCTTTACCCTTCTAAGAAACATCCAGACCTAGAAGCCTTTCCCAGTCACACTATGTATTCAGAGTTTAAGGCAACTCGCTGCACCCTTCCTTAGGAAGCTAGGTGGACTCAGCTCTTCAACAGCTCCAGGGATTCTGTTCTCTCACGACCTACATGCCATTGAAGTCTGCCTCATGCCCTCATTGGAGCTACACTAAGAAACACAATCTGCTTCGCCTTCTTCTAGGAACTCTTACTCAAGGACCCCATACCTACAGGAGAAAGGAGGCTTGCATTCCTACTGGAATCTAAGCACAGTTTTTCCTGTTACACTGCATTATTTTAGAATAGGTTTAGGCCCGAAGGGTTACATAGAGCGTTCCAAGAATGCGGGAGTTCGATACATGCAGAAAACCCTGTGAAGGAAGGTTGATTCAGCAAGGGACCAGGGTGTGGCTAGAGTATCTATTGACTTGTTAGAAATCAGAAGGGTTTCGACTGCATGTTAACCGGAGAAGAAGACCTGATGGCACAAGCCTTGCTTTCCCATGTTAAATCTCTAAACATGCTTCCCTGAAGAATCCTAAATAACACTGTTTTTACCTGGCTTCTGGTCACTGTAGGCAGCCCTCTCGAAAGAAAAGGAGTTTTCTCTAAGGAAACACGGTGCTTCCATAGCATGGGTGGGAGCTCCTGCTGTCCTGCTCTAGAGCTACAGGGAAACTTGACGTGAGTCTTTGCCTCAAGTTAAGGCCTGAAAAGCCTTGCTGAAGCGAAAGCGCTTAGTAGTCTCCATTATGTCGTATTCGAAGTTCTGCTTTACTTTAACGTTTCTTCACTTTTCCAGACACTAGGCACCCTCGTGTAGGCACCCTTTTTCCTACAAATACACTGAGTACCAACAGTCTCGTTTGCTCTTCTAAGTAACATCCAGACTTAGAAGCCTTTCCCACTCACTCTATGTATTCAGAGTGTAGGGCAACTCGCTGCACCCTTCCTTAGGAAGCTAGGTAGACTCAGCTCTTCAACAGCTCCAGGGATTCTGTTCCCTCACGTCCTATATGCCATGGAAGTCAGCCTCATTGCCCTCTTTGGAGCTTCCCTAAGATACACAATCTGCTTCGCCTACCTCTAGGAACTCTTACCCAATGACCCCATACCTACAGGAGAAAGGAGGCTTGCATTCCTACTGGAATCTAAGCAAAGTTTTTCCTGTTACACTGCAGGACTTTAGACTAGGCTTCGGCCCTATAGCATACATAGAATGTTCCAAGGATGAGGGAGTTCCATATATGCAGAACACTCTGTGAAGAAAAGTTGATTCAGCAAGGGACCAGGGTGTAGCTAGAGTCTCTTTGGACTTCTTCGATATAAGAAGGTGTCCGGGTGCATGTTCACCGGAAAAGAAGACTTGAATGCCTAAGCCTTGCGTTCCCATTTTAAATCTCTATCCATGCCAGCCTGAGATACCTAAATAACACTGTTTTGACTGGCCTCTATTCACTGTGGGCAGCCCTCTGGAAAGAAAAGGAGTTTCTCTAAGGAAACACGGTGCTTCCATAGCATGGGTGGGAGTTCCTCCTGTCATGCTCTAGAGCTACAGGGTAACTTGACGTGAGTCCTTGCCTCAAGCTAAGGCCTGAAAAGCCCTGCTGAAGCGAAAGCGCTTAGCATTTTCCATTATGTCGTATTGGAAGTTCTGCTTTACTTGAAAGTTTCTTCACTCTACCAGACACTAGGCACCCTAGTGTAGGCACCCTTTTTCGTACAAATACAGTGAGTACCAGCAGTCTCCTTTACCCTTCTAAGAAACATCCAGACCTAGAAGCCTTTCCCAGTCACACTATGTATTCAGAGTTTAAGGCAACTCGCTGCACCCTTCCTTAGGAAGCTAGGTGGACTCAGCTCTTCAACAGCTCCAGGGATTCTGTTCTCTCACGACCTACATGCCATTGAAGTCTGCCTCATGCCCTCATTGGAGCTACACTAAGAAACACAATCTGCTTGGCCTTCTTCTAGGAACTCTTACCCAAGGACCCCATACCTACAGGAGAAAGGAGGCTTGCATTCCTACTGGAATCTAAGCAGAGTTTTTCCTGTTACACTGCACATCTCTAGAATAGGTTTAGGCCCGAAGGGTTACATAGAGCGTTCCAAGAATGAGGGAGTTCGATACATGCAGAAAACCCTGTGAAGAAAAGTTGATTCAGCAAGGGACCAGGGTGTGGCTAGAGTCTCTATTGACTTGTTAGAAATCAGAAGGGTTTCAGCTGCATGTTAACCGGAGAAGGAGACCTGATGGCACAAGCCTTGCTTTCCCATGTTAAATCTCTAAACATGCTTCCCTGAAGAATCCTAAATAACACTGTTTTTACCTGGCTTCTGGTCACTGTAGGCAGCCCTCTCGAACGAAAAGTTTTCTCTAAGTAAACACGGTGCTTCCATAGCATGGGTGGGAGCTCCTGCTGTCCTGCTCTAGAGCTACAGGGAAACTTGACGTGAGTCTTTGCCTCAAGATAAGGCCTGAAAAGCCTTGCTGAAGCGAAAGCGCTTAGCAGTTTCCATTATGTCGTATTCGAAGTTCTGCTTTACTTTAACGTTTCTTCACTTTTCCAGACACTAGGCACCCTCGTGTAGGCACCCTTTTTCCTACAAATACACTGAGTACCAACAGTCTCGTTTGCTCTTCTAAGTAACATCCAGACTTAGAAGCCTTTCCCACTCACTCTATGTATTCAGATTGTAGGGCAACTCGCTGCACCCTTCCTTAGGAAGCTAGGTAGACTCAGCTCTTCAACAGCTCCAAGGATTCTGTTCCCTCACGTCCTATATGCCATGGAAGTCAGCCTCATTGCCCTCTTTGGAGCTTCCCTAAGATACACAATCTGCTTCGCCTACCTCTAGGAACTCTTACCCAATGACCCCATACCTACAGGAGAAAGGAGGCTTGCATTCCTACTGGAATCTAAGCAAAGTTTTTCCTGTTACACTGCAGGACTTTAGACTAGGCTTCGGCCCTATAGCATACATAGAACGTTCCAAGGATGAGGGAGTTCCATATATGCAGAACACTCTGTGAAGAAAAGTTGATTCAGCAAGGGACCAGGGTGTAGCTAGAGTCTCTTTGGACTTCTTAGATATAAGAAGGTGTCCGGGTGCATGTTCACCGGAAAAGAAGACTTGAATGCCTAAGCCTTGCGTTCCCATTTTAAATCTCTATCCATGCCAGCCTGAGATACCTAAATAACACTGTTTTCACTGGCCTCTATTCACTGTGGGCAGCCCTCTGGAAAGAAAAGGAGTTTCTCTAAGGAAACACGGTGCTTCCATAGCATGGGTGGGAGTTCCTCCTGTCATGCTCTAGAGCTACAGGGTAACTTGACGTGAGTCCTTGCCTCAAGCTAAGGGCTGAAAAGCCCTGCTGAAGCGAAAGCGCTTAGCATTTTCCATAAGGTGGTATTTGAAGTTCTGCTTTACTTGAAAGTTTCTTCACTCTACCAGACACTAGGCACCCTAGTGTAGGCACCCTTTTTCGTACAAATACAGTGAGTACCAGCAGTCTCCTTTACCCTTCTAAGAAACATCCAGACCTAGAAGCCTTTCCCAGTCACACTATGTATTCAGAGTTTAAGGCAACTCGCTGCACCCTTCCTTAGGAAGCTAGGTGGACTCAGCTCTTCAACAGCTCCAGGGATTCTGTTCTCTCACGACCTACATGCCATTGAAGTCTGCCTCATGCCCTCATTGGAGCTACACTAAGAAACACAATCTGCTTCGCCTTCTTCTAGGAACTCTTCCCCAAGGACCCCATACCTACAGGAGAAAGGAGGCTTGCATTCCTACTGGAATCTAAGCAAAGTTTTTCCGGTTACACTGCAGGACTTTAGAATAGGTTTAGGCCCGAAGGGTTACATAGAGCGTTCCAAGAATGAGGGAGTTCGATACATGCAGAAAACCCTGTGAAGAAAAGTTGATTCAGCAAGGGACCAGGGTGTGGCTAGAGTCTCTATTGACTTGTTAGAAATCAGAAGGGTATCGGCTGCATGTTAACCGGAGAAGGAGACCTGATGGCACAAGCCTTGCTTTCCCATGTTAAAACTCTAAACATGCTTTCCTGTAGAATCCTAAATAACACTGTTTTTACCTGGCTTCTGGTCACTGTAGGTTGCCCTCTCGAAAAAAAAGGAGTTTTCTCTAAGTAAACACGGTGCTTCCATAGCATGGGTGGGAGCTCCTGCTGTCCTGCTCTAGAGCTACAGGGAAACTTGACGTGAGTCTTTGCCTCAAGCTAAGGCCTGAAAAGCCTTGCTGAAGCGAAAGCGCTTAGCAGTTTCCATTATGTCGTATTCGAAGTTCTGCTTTACTTTAACGTTTCTTCACTTTTCCAGACACTAGGCACCCTCGTGTAGGCACCCTTTTTCCTACAAATACACTGAGTACCAGCAGTCTCCTTTGCTCATCTAAGTGACATCCAGACTTAGAAGCCTTTCCCAGTCACTCTATGTATTCAGAGTGTAGGGCAACTCGCTGCACCCTTCCTTAGGAAGCTAGGTAGAATCAGCTCTTCAACAGCTCCAGGGATTCTGTTCTCTCACGTCCTATATGCCATGGACGTCTGCCTCATTGCCCTCTTGGAGCTTCCATAAGATACACAATCTGCTTCGCCTACCTCTAGGAACTCTTACCCAATGACCCCATACCTACAGGAGAAAGGAGGCTTGCATTCCTACTGGAATCTAAGCAAACTTTTTCCTATTACACTGCAGGTCTTTAGACTAGGCTTCCGCCCTATAGCATACATAGAACGTCCCAAGGATGAGGGAGTTCCATATATGCAGAACACTCTGTGAAAAAAAGTTGATTCAGCAAGGGACCAGGGTGTAGCTAGAGTCTCTTTGGACTTCTTAGATATAAGAAGGTGTCCGGGTACATGTTCACCGGAAAAGAAGACTTGAATGCCTAAGCCTTTAGTTCCCATTTTAAATCTCTATCCATGCCAGCCTGAGATACCTAAATAACACTGTTTTGACTGGCCTCTCTTCACTGTGGGCAGCCCTCTGGAAAGAAAAGGAGTTTCTCTAAGGAAACACGGTGCTTCCATAGCATGGGTGGGAGTTCCTCCTGTCATGCTCTAGAGCTACAGGGTAACTTGACGTGAGTCCTTGCCTCAAGCTAAGGGCTGAAAAGCCCTGCTGAATCAAAGCGCTTAGCATTTTCCATACTGTGGTATTTGAAGTTCTGCTTTACTTGGAAGTTTCTTCACTCTACCAGACACTAGGCACCCTAGTGTAGGCACCCTTTTTCGTACAAATACAGGGAGTACCAGCAGTCTCCTTTACCCTTCTAAGAAACATCCAGACCTAGAAGCCTTTCCCAGTCACACTATGTGTTCAGAGTTTAAGGCAACTCGCTGCACCCTTCCTTAGGAAGCTAGGTGGACTCAGCTCTTCAACAGCTCCAGGGATTCTGTTCTCTCACGACCTACATGCCATTGAAGTCTGCCTCATGCCCTCATTGGAGCTACACTAAGAAACACAATCTGCTTCGCCTTCTTCTAGGAACTCTTACTCAAGGACCCCATACCTACAGGAGAAAGGAGGCTTGCATTCCTACTGGAATCTAAGCAAAGTTTTTCCTGTTACACTGCATTATTTTAGAATAGGTTTAGGCCCGAAGGGTTACATAGAGCGTTCCAAGAATGAGGGAGTTCGATACATGCAGAAAACCCTGTGAAGAAAAGTTGATTCAGCAAGGGACCAGGGTGTGGCTAGAGTATCTATTGACTTGTTAGAAATCAGAAGGGTTTCGACTGCATGTTAACCGGAGAAGAAGACCTGATGGCACAAGCCTTGCTTTCCCATGTTAAATCTCTAAACATGCTTCCCTGAAGAATCCTAAATAACACTGTTTTTACCTGGCTTCTGGTCACTGTAGGCAGCCCTCTCGAAAGAAAAGGAGTTTTCTCTAAGGAAACACGGTGCTTCCATAGCATGGGTGGGAGCTCCTGCTGTCCTGCTCTAGAGCTACAGGGAAACTTGACGTGAGTCTTTGCCTCAAGTTAAGGCCTGAAAAGCCTTGCTGAAGCGAAAGCGCTTAGCAGTCTCCATTATGTCGTATTCGAAGTTCTGCTTTACTTTAACGTTTCTTCACTTTTCCAGACACTAGGCACCCTCGTGTAGGCACCCTTTTTCCTACAAATACACTGAGTACCAACAGTCTCCTTTGCTCTTCTAAGTAACATCCAGACTTAGAAGCCTTTCCCACTCACTCTATGTATTCAGAGTGTAGGGCAACTCGCTGCACCCTTCCTTAGGAAGCTAGGTAGACTCAGCTCTTCAACAGTTCCAGGGATTCTGTTCCCTCACGTCCTATATGCCATGGAAGTCAGCCTCATTGCCCTCTTTGGAGCTTCCCTAAGATACACAATCTGCTTCGCCTACCTCTAGGAACTCTTACCCAATGACCCCATACCTACAGGAGAAAGGAGGCTTGCATTCCTACTGGAATCTAAGCAAAGTTTTTCCTGTTACACTGCAGGACTTTAGACTAGGCTTCGGCCTTATAGCATACATAGAACGTTCCAAGGATGAGGGAGTTCCATATATGCAGAACACTCTGTGAAGAAAAGTTGATTCAGCAAGGGACCAGGGTGTAGCTAGAGTCTCTTTGGACTTCTTAGATATAAGAAGGTGTCCGGGTGCATGTTCACCGGAAAAGAAGACTTGAATGCCTAAGCCTTGCGTTCCCATTTTAAATCTCTATCCATGCCAGCCTGAGATACCTAAATAACACTGTTTTGACTGGCCTCTATTCACTGTGGGCAGCCCTCTGGAAAGAAAAGGAGTTTCTCTAAGGAAACACGGTGCTTCCATAGCATGGGTGGGAGTTCCTCCTGTCATGCTCTAGAGCTACAGGGTAACTTGACGTGAGTCCTTGCCTCAAGCTAAGGCCTGAAAAGCCCTGCTGAAGCGAAAGCGCTTAGCATTTTCCATTATGTCGTATTGGAAGTTCTGCTTTACTTGAAAGTTTCTTCACTCTACCAGACACTAGGCACCCTAGTGTGGGCACCCTTTTTCGTACAAATACAGTGAGTACCAGCAGTCTCCTTTGCTCTTCTAAGAAACATCCAGACCTAGAAGCCTTTCCCAGTCACTCTATGTATTCAGAGTGTAGGGCAACTCGCTGCACCCTTCCTTAGGAAGCTAGGTAGACTCAGCTCTTCAACAGCTCCAGGGATTCTGTTCCCTCACGTCCTATATGCCATGGAAGTCAGCCTCATTGCCCTCTTTGGAGCTTCCCTAAGATACACAATCTGCTTCGCCTACCTCTAGGAACTCTTACCCAATGACCCCATACCTACAGGAGAAAGGAGGCTTGCATTCCTACTGGAATCTAAGCAAAGTTTTTCCTGTTACACTGCAGGACTTTAGACTAGGCTTCGGCCCTATAGCATACATAGAACGTTCCAAGGATTAGGGAGTTCCATATATGCAGAAAACTCTGTGAAGAAAAGTTGATTCAGCAAGGGACCAGGGTGTAGCTAGAGTCTCTTTGGACTTCTTCGATATAAGAAGGTGTCCGGGTGCATGTTCACCGGAAAAGAAGACTTGAATGCCTAAGCCTTGCGTTCCCATTTTAAATCTCTATCCATGCCAGCCTGAGATACCTAAATAACACTGTTTTGACTGGCCTCTATTCACTGTGGGCAGCCCTCTGGAAAGAAAAGGAGTTTCTCTAAGGAAACACGGTGCTTCCATAGCATGGGTGGGAGTTCCTCCTGTCATGCTCTAGAGCTACAGGGTAACTTGACGTGAGTCCTTGCCTCAAGCTAAGGCCTGAAAAGCCCTGCTGAAGCGAAAGCGCTTAGCATTTTCCATTATGTCGTATTGGAAGTTCTGCTTTACTTGAAAGTTTCTTCACTCTACCAGACACTAGGCACCCTAGTGTAGGCACCCTTTTTCGTACAAATACAGGGAGTACCAGCAGTCTCCTTTACCCTTCTAAGAAACATCCAGACCTAGAAGCCTTTCCCAGTCACACTATGTATTCAGAGTTTAAGGCAACTCGCTGCACCCTTCCTTAGGAAGCTAGGTGGACTCAGCTCTTCAACAGCTCCAGGGATTCTGTTCTCTCACGACCTACATGCCATTGAAGTCTGCCTCATGCCCTCATTGGAGCTACACTAAGAAACACAATCTGCTTCGCCTTCTTCTAGGAACTCTTACTCAAGGACCCCATACCTACAGGAGAAAGGAGGCTTGCATTCCTACTGGAATCTAAGCACAGTTTTTCCTGTTACACTGCATTATTTTAGAATAGGTTTAGGCCCGAAGGGTTACATAGAGCGTTCCAAGAATGCGGGAGTTCGATACATGCAGAAAACCCTGTGAAGAAAAGTTGATTCAGCAAGGGACCAGGGTGTGGCTAGAGTATCTATTGACTTGTTAGAAATCAGAAGGGTTTCGACTGCATGTTAACCGGAGAAGAAGACCTGATGGCACAAGCCTTGCTTTCCCATGTTAAATCTCTAAACATGCTTCCCTGAAGAATCCTAAATAACACTGTTTTTACCTGGCTTCTGGTCACTGTAGGCAGCCCTCTCGAAAGAAAAGGAGTTTTCTCTAAGGAAACACGGTGCTTCCATAGCATGGGTGGGAGCTCCTGCTGTCCTGCTCTAGAGCTACAGGGAAACTTGACGTGAGTCTTTGCCTCAAGTTAAGGCCTGAAAAGCCTTGCTGAAGCGAAAGCGCTTAGCAGTCTCCATTATGTCGTATTCGAAGTTCTGCTTTACTTTAACGTTTCTTCACTTTTCCAGACACTAGGCACCCTCGTGTAGGCACCCTTTTTCCTACAAATACACTGAGTACCAACAGTCTCCTTTGCTCTTCTAAGTAACATCCAGACTTAGAAGCCTTTCCCACTCACTCTATGTATTCAGAATGTAGGGCAACTCGCTGCACCCTTCCTTAGGAAGCTAGGTAGACTCAGCTCTTCAACAGCTCCAGGGATTCTGTTCCCTCACGTCCTATATGCCATGGAAGTCAGCCTCATTGCCCTCTTTGGAGCTTCCCTAAGATACACAATCTGCTTCGCCTACCTCTAGGAACTCTTACCCAATGACCCCATACCTACAGGAGAAAGGAGGCTTGCATTCCTACTGGAATCTAAGCAAAGTTTTTCCTGTTACAATGCAGGACTTTAGACTAGGCTTCGGCCCTATAGCATACATAGAACGTTCCAAGGATGAGGGAGTTCCATATATGCAGAAAACTCTGTGAAGAAAAGTTGATTCAGCAAGGGACCAGGGTGTAGCTAGAGTCTCTTTGGACTTCTTCGATATAAGAAGGTGTCCGGGTGCATGTTCACCGGAAAAGAAGACTTGAATGCCTAAGCCTTGCGTTCCCATTTTAAATCTCTATCCATGCCAGCCTGAGATACCTAAATAACACTGTTTTGACTGGCCTCTATTCACTGTGGGCAGCCCTCTGGAAAGAAAAGGAGTTTCTCTAAGGAAACACGGTGCTTCCATAGCATGGGTGGGAGTTCCTCCTGTCATGCTCTAGAGCTACAGGGTAACTTGACGTGAGTCCTTGCCTCAAGCTAAGGCCTGAAAAGCCCTGCTGAAGCGAAAGCGCTTAGCATTTTCCATTATGTCGTATTGGAAGTTCTGCTTTACTTGAAAGTTTCTTCACTCTACCAGACACTAGGCACCCTAGTGTAGGCACCCTTTTTCGTACAAATACAGGGAGTACCAGCAGTCTCCTTTACCCTTCTAAGAAACATCCAGACCTAGAAGCCTTTCCCAGTCACACTATGTATTCAGAGTTTAAGGCAACTCGCTGCACCCTTCCTTAGGAAGCTAGGTGGACTCAGCTCTTCAACAGCTCCAGGGATTCTGTTCTCTCACGACCTACATGCCATTGAAGTCTGCCTCATGCCCTCATTGGAGCTACACTAAGAAACACAATCTGCTTCGCCTTCTTCTAGGAACTCTTACTCAAGGACCCCATACCTACAGGAGAAAGGAGGCTTGCATTCCTACTGGAATCTAAGCACAGTTTTTCCTGTTACACTGCATTATTTTAGAATAGGTTTAGGCCCGAAGGGTTACATAGAGCGTTCCAAGAATGCGGGAGTTCGATACATGCAGAAAACCCTGTGAAGAAAGGTTGATTCAGCAAGGGACCAGGGTGTGGCTAGAGTATCTATTGACTTGTTAGAAATCAGAAGGGTTTCGACTGCATGTTAACCGGAGAAGAAGACCTGATGGCACAAGCCTTGCTTTCCCATGTTAAATCTCTAAACATGCTTCCCTGAAGAATCCTAAATAACACTGTTTTTACCTGGCTTCTGGTCACTGTAGGCAGCCCTCTCGAAAGAAAAGGAGTTTTCTCTAAGGAAACACGGTGCTTCCATAGCATGGGTGGGAGCTCCTGCTGTCCTGCTCTAGAGCTACAGGGAAACTTGACGTGAGTCTTTGCCTCAAGTTAAGGCCTGAAAAGCCTTGCTGAAGCGAAAGCGCTTAGCAGTCTCCATTATGTCGTATTCGAAGTTCTGCTTTACTTTAACGTTTCTTCACTTTTCCAGACACTAGGCACCCTCGTGTAGGCACCCTTTTTCCTACAAATACACTGAGTACCAACAGTCTCCTTTGCTCTTCTAAGTAACATCCAGACTTAGAAGCCTTTCCCACTCACTCTATGTATTCAGAATGTAGGGCAACTCGCTGCACCCTTCCTTAGGAAGCTAGGTAGACTCAGCTCTTCAACAGCTCCAGGGATTCTGTTCCCTCACGTCCTATATGCCATGGAAGTCAGCCTCATTGCCCTCTTTGGAGCTTCCCTAAGATACACAATCTGCTTCGCCTACCTCTAGGAACTCTTACCCAATGACCCCATACCTACAGGAGAAAGGAGGCTTGCATTCCTACTGGAATCTAAGCAAAGTTTTTCCTGTTACACTGCAGGACTTTAGACTAGGCTTCGGCCCTATAGCATACATAGAACGTTCCAAGGATGAGGGAGTTCCATATATGCAGAAAACTCTGTGAAGAAAAGTTGATTCAGCAAGGGACCAGGGTGTAGCTAGAGTCTCTTTGGACTTCTTCGATATAAGAAGGTGTCCGGGTGAATGTTCACCGGAAAAGAAGACTTGAATGCCTAAGCCTTGCGTTCCCATTTTAAATCTCTATCCATGCCAGCCTGAGATACCTAAATAACACTGTTTTGACTGGCCTCTATTCACTGTGGGCAGCCCTCTGGAAAGAAAAGGAGTTTCTCTAAGGAAACACGGTGCTTCCATAGCATGGGTGGGAGTTCCTCCTGTCATGCTCTAGAGCTACAGGGTAACTTGACGTGAGTCCTTGCCTCAAGCTAAGGCCTGAAAAGCCCTGCTGAAGCGAAAGCGCTTAGCATTTTCCATTATGTCGTATTGGAAGTTCTGCTTTACTTGAAAGTTTCTTCACTCTACCAGACACTAGGCACCCTAGTGTAGGCACCCTTTTTCGTACAAATACAGGGAGTACCAGCAGTCTCCTTTACCCTTCTAAGAAACATCCAGACCTAGAAGCCTTTCCCAGTCACACTATGTATTCAGAGTTTAAGGCAACTCGCTGCACCCTTCCTTAGGAAGCTAGGTGGACTCAGCTCTTCAACAGCTCCAGGGATTCTGTTCTCTCACGACCTACATGCCATTGAAGTCTGCCTCATGCCCTCATTGGAGCTACACTAAGAAACACAATCTGCTTCGCCTTCTTCTAGGAACTCTTACTCAAGGACCCCATACCTACAGGAGAAAGGAGGCTTGCATTCCTACTGGAATCTAAGCACAGTTTTTCCTGTTACACTGCATTATTTTAGAATAGGTTTAGGCCCGAAGGGTTACATAGAGCGTTCCAAGAATGCGGGAGTTCGATACATGCAGAAAACCCTGTGAAGGAAGGTTGATTCAGCAAGGGACCAGGGTGTGGCTAGAGTATCTATTGACTTGTTAGAAATCAGAAGGGTTTCGACTGCATGTTAACCGGAGAAGAAGACCTGATGGCACAAGCCTTGCTTTCCCATGTTAAATCTCTAAACATGCTTCCCTGAAGAATCCTAAATAACACTGTTTTTACCTGGCTTCTGGTCACTGTAGGCAGCCCTCTCGAAAGAAAAGGAGTTTTCTCTAAGGAAACACGGTGCTTCCATAGCATGGGTGGGAGCTCCTGCTGTCCTGCTCTAGAGCTACAGGGAAACTTGACGTGAGTCTTTGCCTCAAGTTAAGGCCTGAAAAGCCTTGCTGAAGCGAAAGCGCTTAGCAGTCTCCATTATGTCGTATTCGAAGTTCTGCTTTACTTTAACGTTTCTTCACTTTTCCAGACACTAGGCACCCTCGTGTAGGCACCCTTTTTCCTACAAATACACTGAGTACCAACAGTCTCGTTTGCTCTTCTAAGTAACATCCAGACTTAGAAGCCTTTCCCACTCACTCTATGTATTCAGAGTGTAGGGCAACTCGCTGCACCCTTCCTTAGGAAGCTAGGTAGACTCAGCTCTTCAACAGCTCCAGGGATTCTGTTCCCTCACGTCCTATATGCCATGGAAGTCAGCCTCATTGCCCTCTTTGGAGCTTCCCTAAGATACACAATCTGCTTCGCCTACCTCTAGGAACTCTTACCCAATGACCCCATACCTACAGGAGAAAGGAGGCTTGCATTCCTACTGGAATCTAAGCAAAGTTTTTCCTGTTACACTGCAGGACTTTAGACTAGGCTTCGGCCCTATAGCATACATAGAATGTTCCAAGGATGAGGGAGTTCCATATATGCAGAACACTCTGTGAAGAAAAGTTGATTCAGCAAGGGACCAGGGTGTAGCTAGAGTCTCTTTGGACTTCTTCGATATAAGAAGGTGTCCGGGTGCATGTTCACCGGAAAAGAAGACTTGAATGCCTAAGCCTTGCGTTCCCATTTTAAATCTCTATCCATGCCAGCCTGAGATACCTAAATAACACTGTTTTGACTGGCCTCTATTCACTGTGGGCAGCCCTCTGGAAAGAAAAGGAGTTTCTCTAAGGAAACACGGTGCTTCCATAGCATGGGTGGGAGTTCCTCCTGTCATGCTCTAGAGCTACAGGGTAACTTGACGTGAGTCCTTGCCTCAAGCTAAGGCCTGAAAAGCCCTGCTGAAGCGAAAGCGCTTAGCATTTTCCATTATGTCGTATTGGAAGTTCTGCTTTACTTGAAAGTTTCTTCACTCTACCAGACACTAGGCACCCTAGTGTGGGCACCCTTTTTCGTACAAATACAGTGAGTACCAGCAGTCTCCTTTACCCTTCTAAGAAACATCCAGACCTAGAAGCCTTTCCCAGTCACACTATGTATTCAGAGTTTAAGGCAACTCGCTGCACCCTTCCTTAGGAAGCTAGGTGGACTCAGCTCTTCAACAGCTCCAGGGATTCTGTTCTCTCACGACCTACATGCCATTGAAGTCTGCCTCATGCCCTCATTGGAGCTACACTAAGAAACACAATCTGCTTCGCCTTCTTCTAGGAACTCTTACTCAAGGACCCCATACCTACAGGAGAAAGGAGGCTTGCATTCCTACTGGAATCTAAGCACAGTTTTTCCTGTTACACTGCATTATTTTAGAATAGGTTTAGGCCCGAAGGGTTACATAGAGCGTTCCAAGAATGCGGGAGTTCGATACATGCAGAAAACCCTGTGAAGAAAGGTTGATTCAGCAAGGGACCAGGGTGTGGCTAGAGTATCTATTGACTTGTTAGAAATCAGAAGGGTTTCGACTGCATGTTAACCGGAGAAGAAGACCTGATGGCACAAGCCTTGCTTTCCCATGTTAAATCTCTAAACATGCTTCCCTGAAGAATCCTAAATAACACTGTTTTTACCTGGCTTCTGGTCACTGTAGGCAGCCCTCTCGAAAGAAAAGGAGTTTTCTCTAAGGAAACACGGTGCTTCCATAGCATGGGTGGGAGCTCCTGCTGTCCTGCTCTAGAGCTACAGGGAAACTTGACGTGAGTCTTTGCCTCAAGTTAAGGCCTGAAAAGCCTTGCTGAAGCGAAAGCGCTTAGCAGTCTCCATTATGTCGTATTCGAAGTTCTGCTTTACTTTAACGTTTCTTCACTTTTCCAGACACTAGGCACCCTCGTGTAGGCACCCTTTTTCCTACAAATACACTGAGTACCAACAGTCTCGTTTGCTCTTCTAAGTAACATCCAGACTTAGAAGCCTTTCCCACTCACTCTATGTATTCAGAGTGTAGGGCAACTCGCTGCACCCTTCCTTAGGAAGCTAGGTAGACTCAGCTCTTCAACAGCTCCAGGGATTCTGTTCCCTCACGTCCTATATGCCATGGAAGTCAGCCTCATTGCCCTCTTTGGAGCTTCCCTAAGATACACAATCTGCTTCGCCTACCTCTAGGAACTCTTACCCAATGACCCCATACCTACAGGAGAAAGGAGGCTTGCATTCCTACTGGAATCTAAGCAAAGTTTTTCCTGTTACACTGCAGGACTTTAGACTAGGCTTCGGCCCTATAGCATACATAGAACGTTCCAAGGATGAGGGAGTTCCATATATGCAGAACACTCTGTGAAGAAAAGTTGATTCAGCAAGGGACCAGGGTGTAGCTAGAGTCTCTTTGGACTTCTTAGATATAAGAAGGTGTCCGGGTGCATGTTCACCGGAAAAGAAGACTTGAATGCCTAAGCCTTGCGTTCCCATTTTAAATCTCTATCCATGCCAGCCTGAGATACCTAAATAACACTGTTTTGACTGGCCTCTATTCACTGTGGGCAGCCCTCTGGAAAGAAAAGGAGTTTCTCTAAGGAAACACGGTGCTTCCATAGCATGGGTGGGAGTTCCTCCTGTCATGCTCTAGAGCTACAGGGTAACTTGACGTGAGTCCTTGCCTCAAGCTAAGGCCTGAAAAGCCCTGCTGAAGCGAAAGCGCTTAGCATTTTCCATTATGTCGTATTGGAAGTTCTGCTTTACTTGAAAGTTTCTTCACTCTACCAGACACTAGGCACCCTAGTGTGGGCACCCTTTTTCGTACAAATACAGTGAGTACCAGCAGTCTCCTTTACCCTTCTAAGAAACATCCAGACCTAGAAGCCTTTCCCAGTCACACTATGTATTCAGAGTTTAAGGCAACTCGCTGCACCCTTCCTTAGGAAGCTAGGTGGACTCAGCTCTTCAACAGCTCCAGGGATTCTGTTCTCTCACGACCTACATGCCATTGAAGTCTGCCTCATGCCCTCATTGGAGCTACACTAAGAAACACAATCTGCTTCACCTTCTTCTAGGAACTCTTACCCAAGGACCCCATACCTACAGGAGAAAGGAGGCTTGCATTCCTACTGGAATCTAAGCAAAGTTTTTCCTGTTACACTGCATTATTTTAGAATAGGTTTAGGCCCGAAGGGTTACATAGAGCGTTCCAAGAATGCGGGAGTTCGATACATGCAGAAAACCCTGTGAAGAAAAGTTGATTCAGCAAGGGACCAGGGTGTGGCTAGAGTCTCTATTGACTTGTTAGAAATCAGAAGGGTATCGTCTGCATGTTAACCGGAGAAGGAGACCTGATGGCACAAGCCTTGCTTTCCCATGTTAAAACTGTAAACATGCTTTCCTGTAGAATCCTAAATAACACTGTTTTTACCTGGCTTCTGGTCACTGTAGGTTGCCCTCTCGAAAAAAAAGGAGTTTTCTCTAAGTAAACACGGTGCTTCCATAGCATGGGTGGGAGCTCCTGCTGTCCTGCTCTAGAGCTACAGGGAAACTTGACGTGAGTCTTTGCCTCAAGTTAAGGCCTGAAAAGCCTTGCTGAAGCGAAAGCGCTTAGCAGTCTCCATTATGTCGTATTCGAAGTTCTGCTTTACTTTAACGTTTCTTCACTTTTCCAGACACTAGGCACCCTCGTGTAGGCACCCTTTTTCCTACAAATACACTGAGTACCAACAGTCTCCTTTGCTCTTCTAAGTAACATCCGGACTTAGAAGCCTTTCCCACTCACTCTATGTATTCAGAGTGTAGGGCAACTCGCTGCACCCTTCCTTAGGAAGCTAGGTAGACTCAGCTCTTCAACAGCTCCAGGGATTCTGTTCCCTCACGTCCTATATGCCATGGAAGTCAGCCTCATTGCCCTCTTTGGAGCTTCCCTAAGATACACAATCTGCTTCGCCTACCTCTAGGAACTCTTACCCAATGACCCCATACCTACAGGAGAAAGGAGGCTTGCATTCCTACTGGAATCTAAGCAAAGTTTTTCCTGTTACACTGCAGGACTTTAGACTAGGCTTCGGCCCTATAGCATACATAGAACGTTCCAAGGATGAGGGAGTTCCATATATGCAGAACACTCTGTGAAGAAAAGTTGATTCAGCAAGGGACCAGGGTGTAGCTAGAGTCTCTTTGGACTTCTTCGATATAAGAAGGTGTCCGGGTGCATGTTCACCGGAAAAGAAGACTTGAATGCCTAAGCCTTGCGTTCCCATTTTAAATCTCTATCCATGCCAGCCTGAGATACCTAAATAACACTGTTTTGACTGGCCTCTATTCACTGTGGGCAGCCCTCTGGAAAGAAAAGGAGTTTCTCTAAGGAAACACGGTGCTTCCATAGCATGGGTGGGAGTTCCTCCTGTCATGCTCTAGAGCTACAGGGTAACTTGACGTGAGTCCTTGCCTCAAGCTAAGGCCTGAAAAGCCCTGCTGAAGCGAAAGCGCTTAGCATTTTCCATTATGTCGTATTGGAAGTTCTGCTTTACTTGAAAGTTTCATCACTCTACCAGACACTAGGCACCCTAGTGTAGGCACCCTTTTTCGTACAAATACAGGGAGTACCAGCAGTCTCCTTTACCCTTCTAAGAAACATCCAGACCTAGAAGCCTTTCCCAGTCACACTATGTGTTCAGAGTTTAAGGCAACTCGCTGCACCCTTCCTTAGGAAGCTAGGTGGACTCAGCTCTTCAACAGCTCCAGGGATTCTGTTCTCTCACGACCTACATGCCATTGAAGTCTGCCTCATGCCCTCATTGGAGCTACACTAAGAAACACAATCTGCTTCGCCTTCTTCTAGGAACTCTTACTCAAGGACCCCATACCTACAGGAGAAAGGAGGCTTGCATTCCTACTGGAATCTAAGCACAGTTTTTCCTGTTACACTGCATTATTTTAGAATAGGTTTAGGCCCGAAGGGTTACATAGAGCGTTCAAAGAATGCGGGAGTTCGATACATGCAGAAAACCCTGTGAAGAAAGGTTGATTCAGCAAGGGACCAGGGTGTGGCTAGAGTATCTATTGACTTGTTAGAAATCAGAAGGGTTTCGACTGCATGTTAACCGGAGAAGAAGACCTGATGGCACAAGCCTTGCTTTCCCATGTTAAATCTCTAAACATGCTTTCCTGTAGAATCCTAAATAACACTGTTTTTACCTGGCTTCTGGTCACTGTAGGCAGCCCTCTCGAAAGAAAAGGAGTTTTCTCTAAGGAAACACGGTGCTTCCATAGCATGGGTGGGAGCTCCTGCTGTCCTGCTCTAGAGCTACAGGGAAACTTGACGTGAGTCTTTGCCTCAAGTTAAGGCCTGAAAAGCCTTGCTGAAGCGAAAGCGCTTAGCAGTCTCCATTATGTCGTATTCGAAGTTCTGCTTTACTTTAACGTTTCTTCACTTTTCCAGACACTAGGCACCCTCGTGTAGGCACCCTTTTTCCTACAAATACACTGAGTACCAACAGTCTCGTTTGCTCTTCTAAGTAACATCCAGACTTAGAAGCCTTTCCCACTCACTCTATGTATTCAGAGTGTAGGGCAACTCGCTGCACCCTTCCTTAGGAAGCTAGGTAGACTCAGCTCTTCAACAGCTCCAGGGATTCTGTTCCCTCACGTCCTATATGCCATGGAAGTCAGCCTCATTGCCCTCTTTGGAGCTTCCCTAAGATACACAATCTGCTTCGCCTACCTCTAGGAACTCTTACCCAATGACCCCATACCTACAGGAGAAAGGAGGCTTGCATTCCTACTGGAATCTAAGCAAAGTTTTTCCTGTTACACTGCAGGACTTTAGACTAGGCTTCGGCCCTATAGCATACATAGAACGTTCCAAGGATGAGGGAGTTCCATATATGCAGAACACTCTGTGAAGAAAAGTTGATTCAGCAAGGGACCAGGGTGTAGCTAGAGTCTCTTTGGACTTCTTCGATATAAGAAGGTGTCCGGGTGCATGTTCACCGGAAAAGAAGACTTGAATGCCTAAGCCTTGCGTTCCCATTTTAAATCTCTATCCATGCCAGCCTGAGATACCTAAATAACACTGTTTTGACTGGCCTCTATTCACTGTGGGCAGCCCTCTGGAAAGAAAAGGAGTTTCTCTAAGGAAACACGGTGCTTCCATAGCATAGGTGGGAGTTCCTCCTGTCATGCTCTAGAGCTACAGGGTAACTTGACGTGAGTCCTTGCCTCAAGCTAAGGCCTGAAAAGCCCTGCTGAAGCGAAAGCGCTTAGCATTTTCCATTATGTCGTATTGGAAGTTCTGCTTTACTTGAAAGTTTCTTCACTCTACCAGACACTAGGCACCCTAGTGTAGGCACCCTTTTTCGTACAAATACAGGGAGTACCAGCAGTCTCCTTTACCCTTCTAAGAAACATCCAGACCTAGAAGCCTTTCCCAGTCACACTATGTGTTCAGAGTTTAAGGCAACTCGCTGCACCCTTCCTTAGGAAGCTAGGTGGACTCAGCTCTTCAACAGCTCCAGGGATTCTGTTCTCTCACGACCTACATGCCATTGAAGTCTGCCTCATGCCCTCATTGGAGCTACACTAAGAAACACAATCTGCTTCGCCTTCTTCTAGGAACTCTTACTCAAGGACCCCATACCTACAGGAGAAAGGAGGCTTGCATTCCTACTGGAATCTAAGCACAGTTTTTCCTGTTACACTGCATTATTTTAGAATAGGTTTAGGCCCGAAGGGTTACATAGAGCGTTCCAAGAATGCGGGAGTTCGATACATGCAGAAAACCCTGTGAAGAAAGGTTGATTCAGCAAGGGACCAGGGTGTGGCTAGAGTATCTATTGACTTGTTAGAAATCAGAAGGGTTTCGACTGCATGTTAACCGGAGAAGAAGACCTGATGGCACAAGCCTTGCTTTCCCATGTTAAATCTCTAAACATGCTTCCCTGAAGAATCCTAAATAACACTGTTTTTACCTGGCTTCTGGTCACTGTAGGCAGCCCTCTCGAAAGAAAAGGAGTTTTCTCTAAGGAAACACGGTGCTTCCATAGCATGGGTGGGAGCTCCTGCTGTCCTGCTCTAGAGCTACAGGGAAACTTGACGTGAGTCTTTGCCTCAAGTTAAGGCCTGAAAAGCCTTGCTGAAGCGAAAGCGCTTAGCAGTCTCCATTATGTCGTATTCGAAGTTCTGCTTTACTTTAACGTTTCTTCACTTTTCCAGACACTAGGCACCCTCGTGTAGGCACCCTTTTTCCTACAAATACACTGAGTACCAACAGTCTCGTTTGCTCTTCTAAGTAACATCCAGACTTAGAAGCCTTTCCCACTCACTCTATGTATTCAGAGTGTAGGGCAACTCGCTGCACCCTTCCTTAGGAAGCTAGGTAGACTCAGCTCTTCAACAGCTCCAGGGATTCTGTTCCCTCACGTCCTATATGCCATGGAAGTCAGCCTCATTGCCCTCTTTGGAGCTTCCCTAAGATACACAATCTGCTTCGCCTACCTCTAGGAACTCTTACCCAATGACCCCATACCTACAGGAGAAAGGAGGCTTGCATTCCTACTGGAATCTAAGCAAAGTTTTTCCTGTTACACTGCAGGACTTTAGACTAGGCTTCGGCCCTATAGCATACATAGAACGTTCCAAGGATGAGGGAGTTCCATATATGCAGAACACTCTGTGAAGAAAAGTTGATTCAGCAAGGGACCAGGGTGTAGCTAGAGTCTCTTTGGACTTCTTAGATATAAGAAGGTGTCCGGGTGCATGTTCACCGGAAAAGAAGACTTGAATGCCTAAGCCTTGCGTTCCCATTTTAAATCTCTATCCATGCCAGCCTGAGATACCTAAATAACACTGTTTTGACTGGCCTCTATTCACTGTGGGCAGCCCTCTGGAAAGAAAAGGAGTTTCTCTAAGGAAACACGGTGCTTCCATAGCATAGGTGGGAGTTCCTCCTGTCATGCTCTAGAGCTACAGGGTAACTTGACGTGAGTCCTTGCCTCAAGCTAAGGCCTGAAAAGCCCTGCTGAAGCGAAAGCGCTTAGCATTTTCCATTATGTCGTATTGGAAGTTCTGCTTTACTTGAAAGTTTCTTCACTCTACCAGACACTAGGCACCCTAGTGTAGGCACCCTTTTTCGTACAAATACAGGGAGTACCAGCAGTCTCCTTTACCCTTCTAAGAAACATCCAGACCTAGAAGCCTTTCCCAGTCACACTATGTGTTCAGAGTTTAAGGCAACTCGCTGCACCCTTCCTTAGGAAGCTAGGTGGACTCAGCTCTTCAACAGCTCCAGGGATTCTGTTCTCTCACGACCTACATGCCATTGAAGTCTGCCTCATGCCCTCATTGGAGCTACACTAAGAAACACAATCTGCTTCGCCTTCTTCTAGGAACTCTTACTCAAGGACCCCATACCTACAGGAGAAAGGAGGCTTGCATTCCTACTGGAATCTAAGCACAGTTTTTCCTGTTACACTGCATTATTTTAGAATAGGTTTAGGCCCGAAGGGTTACATAGAGCGTTCCAAGAATGCGGGAGTTCGATACATGCAGAAAACCCTGTGAAGAAAGGTTGATTCAGCAAGGGACCAGGGTGTGGCTAGAGTATCTATTGACTTGTTAGAAATCAGAAGGGTTTCGACTGCATGTTAACCGGAGAAGAAGACCTGATGGCACAAGCCTTGCTTTCCCATGTTAAATCTCTAAACATGCTTCCCTGAAGAATCCTAAATAACACTGTTTTTACCTGGCTTCTGGTCACTGTAGGCAGCCCTCTCGAAAGAAAAGGAGTTTTCTCTAAGGAAACACGGTGCTTCCATAGCATGGGTGGGAGCTCCTGCTGTCCTGCTCTAGAGCTACAGGGAAACTTGACGTGAGTCTTTGCCTCAAGTTAAGGCCTGAAAAGCCTTGCTGAAGCGAAAGCGCTTAGCAGTCTCCATTATGTCGTATTCGAAGTTCTGCTTTACTTTAACGTTTCTTCACTTTTCCAGACACTAGGCACCCTCGTGTAGGCACCCTTTTTCCTACAAATACACTGAGTACCAACAGTCTCGTTTGCTCTTCTAAGTAACATCCAGACTTAGAAGCCTTTCCCACTCACTCTATGTATTCAGAGTGTAGGGCAACTCGCTGCACCCTTCCTTAGGAAGCTAGGTAGACTCAGCTCTTCAACAGCTCCAGGGATTCTGTTCCCTCACGTCCTATATGCCATGGAAGTCAGCCTCATTGCCCTCTTTGGAGCTTCCCTAAGATACACAATCTGCTTCGCCTACCTCTAGGAACTCTTACCCAATGACCCCATACCTACAGGAGAAAGGAGGCTTGCATTCCTACTGGAATCTAAGCAAAGTTTTTCCTGTTACACTGCAGGACTTTAGACTAGGCTTCGGCCCTATAGCATACATAGAACGTTCCAAGGATGAGGGAGTTCCATATATGCAGAACACTCTGTGAAGAAAAGTTGATTCAGCAAGGGACCAGGGTGTAGCTAGAGTCTCTTTGGACTTCTTCGATATAAGAAGGTGTCCGGGTGCATGTTCACCGGAAAAGAAGACTTGAATGCCTAAGCCTTGCGTTCCCATTTTAAATCTCTATCCATGCCAGCCTGAGATACCTAAATAACACTGTTTTGACTGGCCTCTATTCACTGTGGGCAGCCCTCTGGAAAGAAAAGGAGTTTCTCTAAGGAAACACGGTGCTTCCATAGCATAGGTGGGAGTTCCTCCTGTCATGCTCTAGAGCTACAGGGTAACTTGACGTGAGTCCTTGCCTCAAGCTAAGGCCTGAAAAGCCCTGCTGAAGCGAAAGCGCTTAGCATTTTCCATTATGTCGTATTGGAAGTTCTGCTTTACTTGAAAGTTTCTTCACTCTACCAGACACTAGGCACCCTAGTGTAGGCACCCTTTTTCGTACAAATACAGGGAGTACCAGCAGTCTCCTTTACCCTTCTAAGAAACATCCAGACCTAGAAGCCTTTCCCAGTCACACTATGTGTTCAGAGTTTAAGGCAACTCGCTGCACCCTTCCTTAGGAAGCTAGGTGGACTCAGCTCTTCAACAGCTCCAGGGATTCTGTTCTCTCACGACCTACATGCCATTGAAGTCTGCCTCATGCCCTCATTGGAGCTACACTAAGAAACACAATCTGCTTCGCCTTCTTCTAGGAACTCTTACTCAAGGACCCCATACCTACAGGAGAAAGGAGGCTTGCATTCCTACTGGAATCTAAGCACAGTTTTTCCTGTTACACTGCATTATTTTAGAATAGGTTTAGGCCCGAAGGGTTACATAGAGCGTTCCAAGAATGCGGGAGTTCGATACATGCAGAAAACCCTGTGAAGAAAGGTTGATTCAGCAAGGGACCAGGGTGTGGCTAGAGTATCTATTGACTTGTTAGAAATCAGAAGGGTTTCGACTGCATGTTAACCGGAGAAGAAGACCTGATGGCACAAGCCTTGCTTTCCCATGTTAAATCTCTAAACATGCTTCCCTGAAGAATCCTAAATAACACTGTTTTTACCTGGCTTCTGGTCACTGTAGGCAGCCCTCTCGAAAGAAAAGGAGTTTTCTCTAAGGAAACACGGTGCTTCCATAGCATGGGTGGGAGCTCCTGCTGTCCTGCTCTAGAGCTACAGGGAAACTTGACGTGAGTCTTTGCCTCAAGTTAAGGCCTGAAAAGCCTTGCTGAAGCGAAAGCGCTTAGCAGTCTCCATTATGTCGTATTCGAAGTTCTGCTTTACTTTAACGTTTCTTCACTTTTCCAGACACTAGGCACCCTCGTGTAGGCACCCTTTTTCCTACAAATACACTGAGTACCAACAGTCTCCTTTGCTCTTCTAAGTAACATCCAGACTTAGAAGCCTTTCCCACTCACTCTATGTATTCAGAGTGTAGGGCAACTCGCTGCACCCTTCCTTAGGAAGCTAGGTAGACTCAGCTCTTCAACAGCTCCAGGGATTCTGTTCCCTCACGTCCTATATGCCATGGAATTCAGCCTCATTGCCCTCTTTGGAGCTTTCCTAAGATACACAATCTGCTTCGCCTACCTCTAGGAACTCTTACCCAATGACCCCATACCTACAGGAGAAAGGAGGCTTGCATTTCTACTGGAACCAAAGCACAGTTTTTCCTGTTACACTGCACGAATTTAGAATAGGCTTCGGCCCTATAGCATACATAGAACGTTCCAAGGATGAGGGACTTCCATATATGCAGAACACTCTGTGAAGAAAAGTTGATTCAGCAAGGGACCAGGGTGTAGCTAGAGTCTCTTTTGACTTTTTAAATATAAGAAGGTGACCGGGTCATGTTCACCGAAAAAGAAGGCCTGAATGCCTAAGCCTTGCGTTCCCATTTTAAATCTCTATCCATGCTGCCCTGAGATACCTAAATAACTGTCTTTGACTGGCCTCTATTCAGTGTGGGCAGCCCTCTGGAAAGAAAAGGAGTTTCTCTAAGGAAACCGGTGCTTCCATAGCATGGGTGGGAGTTCCTCCTGTCATGCTCTAGAGCTACAGGGTAACTTGACTTGAGTCCTTACCTCAAGCTAAGGCCTGAAAAGCCCTGCTGAAGCGAAAGCTCTTAGCAGTTTCCATTATGTCGAATTCGAAGTTCTGCTTTACTTTAACGTTTCTTCACTTTTCCAGACACTAGGCACCCTCGTGTATGCACCCTTTTCCTACAAATACAGTGAGTACCAGCAGTCTCCTTTGCTCTTCTAAGAAACATCCAGACCTAGAAGCCTTTCCCAGTCACTCTATGTATTCAGAGTGTAGGGCAACTCGCTGCACCCTTCCTTAGGAAGCTAGGTAGACTCAGCTCTTCAACAGCTCCAGGGATTCTGTTCTCTCACGTCCTATATGCCATGGAAGTCTGCCTCATTGCCCTCTTTGGAGCTTCCCTAAGATACACAATCTGCTTCGCCTACCCCTAGGAACACTTACCCAATGACCCCATACCTACAGGAGAAAGGAGGCTTGCAATCCTACTGGAACCAAAGCACAGTTTTTCCTGTTACACTGCAGGACTTTAAAATAGGCTTAGGCCCAATAGCATACATAGAACGTTCCAAGGATGAGGGAGTTCCAGATATGCAGAACACTCTGTGAAGAAAAGTTGATTCAGCAAGGGACCAGGGTGTAGCTAGAGTCTCTTTGGACTTTTTAGATATAAGAAGGTGTCCGGGTGCATGTTCATCGGAAAAGAAGACTTGAATGCCTAAGCCTTGCGCTCCCATTTTAAATCTCTATCCATGCCAGACTGAGATACCTAAATAACACTGTTTTGACTGGCCTCTATTCACTGTGGGCAGCCCTCTGGAAAGAAAAGGAGGTTCTCTAAGGAAACACGGTGCTTCCA
This sequence comes from Balaenoptera physalus, assembly GCF_965194825.1. NCBI lineage: Eukaryota > Metazoa > Chordata > Mammalia > Artiodactyla > Balaenopteridae > Balaenoptera > Balaenoptera physalus. Next base: position 5,381,602 of record NC_138902.1, on the reverse strand, counting down.
TAGCATGGGTGGGAGTTCCTCCTGTCATGCTCTAGAGCTACAGGGTAACTTGACGTGAGTCCTTGCCTCAAGCTAAGGCCTGAAAAGCCCTGCTGAAGCGAAAGCGCTTAGCATTTTCCATTATGTCGTATGGAAGTTCTGCTTTACTTGAAAGTTTCTTCACTCTACCAGACACTAGGCACCCTAGTTGAGGCACCCTTTTTCGTACAAATACAGTGAGTACCAGCAGTCTCCTTTACCCTTCTAAGAAACATCCAGACCTACAAGCCTTTCCCAGTCACACTATGTATTCAGAGTTTAAGGCAACTCGCTGCACCCTTCCTTAGGAAGCTAGGTGGACTCAGCTCTTCAACAGCTCCAGGGATTCTGTTCTCTCACGACCTCCATGCCATTGAAGTCTGACTCATTGCCCTCATTGTAGCTACTCTAAGGAACACAATCTGCTTGGCCTTCTTCTAGGAACTCTTACCCAAGGACCCCATACCTACAGGTGAAAGGAGGCTTGCATTCCTACTGGAACCTAAGCAAAGTTTTTCCTCTTACACTGAGGACTTTAGAATAGGTTTAGGACCGAAGGGTTACATAGAGCTTTCCAAGAATGAGGGAGTTCGATACATGCAGAAAACCCTGTGAAGAAAAGTTGATTCAGCAAGGGAACAGGGTGCGGCTAGAGTCTCTATTGACTTGTTAGAAATCAGAGGGGTTTCGGCTGCATGTTAAACGGAGTAGAAGACCTGATGGCACAAGCCTTGCTTTCCCATGTTAAATCTCTAAACATGCTTCCCTGACGAATCCTAAATAACACTGTTTTTACCTGGCTTCTGGTCACTGTAGGCAGCCCTCTCGAAAGAAAAGGAGTTTTCTCTAAGGAAACACGGTGCTTCCATAGCATGGGTGGGAGCTCCTGCTGTCCTGCTCTAGAGCTACAGGGAAACTTGACGTGAGTCTTTGCCTCAAGCTAAGGCCTGAAAAGCCTTGCTGAAGCGAAAGCGCTTAGCAGTTTCCATTATGTCGTATTCGAAGTTCTGCTTTAACGTTTCTTCACTTTTCCAGACACTAGGCACCCTCGTGTAGGCACCCTTTTTCCTACAAATACACTGAGAACCAGCAGTCTCCTTTGCTCTTCTAAGTAACATCCAGACCTAGAAGCCTTTCCCAGTCACACTATGTATTCAGAGTTTAAGGCAACTCGCTCACCCTTCCTTAGGAAGCTAGGTGGACTCAGCTCTTCAACAGCTCCAGGGATTCTGTTCTCTCACGACCTACATGCCATTGAAGTCTGCCTCATGCCCTCATTGGAGCTACACTAAGAAACACAATCTGCTTGGCCTTCTTCTAGGAACTCTTACCCAATGACCCCATACCTACAGGAGAAAGGAGGCTTGCAATCCTACTGGAACCAAAGCACAGTTTTTCCTGTTACACTGCAGGACTTTAGACTAGGCTTCGGCCCAATAGCATACATAGAACGTTCCAAGGATGAGGGAGTTCCATATATGCAGAACACTCTGTGAAGAAAAGTTGATTCAGCAAGGGACCAGGGTGTAGATAGAGTGTCTTTGGACTTTTTAGATATAAGAAGGTGTCCGGGTGCATGTTCACCGGAAAAGAAGACTTGAATGCCTAAGCCTTGCGTTCCCATTTTAAATCTCTATCCATGCCAGCCTGAGATACCTAAATAACACTGTTTTGACTGGCCTCTATTCACTGTGGACAGCCCTCTGGAAAGAAAAGGAGTTTCTCTAAGGAAACACGGTGCTTCCATAGCATGGGTGGGAGTCCCTCCTGTCATGTTCTAGAGCTACAGGGTAACTTGACGTGAGTCTTACCTCATGCTAAGGCCTGAAAAGCCCTGCTGAAGCTAAAGCGCTTAGCAGTTTCCATTATGTCGAATTCGAAGTTCTGCTTTATTTTAACGTTTCTTCACTTTTCAAGACACTAGGCACCCTAGTGTAGGCACCCTTTTTTCTACAAATACACTGAGTACCAGCAGTCTACTTTGCTCTTCTAAGAAACATCCAGACCTAGAAGCCTTTCCCAGTCACTCTATGTAATCAGAGTGTAGGGCAACTCGCTGCACCCTTCCTTAGGAATCTATGTGGACTCAGCTCTTCAACAACTCCAGGGATTCTGTTCTCTCACGACTTACATGCCATTGAAGTCTGCCTCATGCCCTCATTGGAGCTACACTAAGAAACACAATCTGCTTCGCCTTCTTCTAGGAACTCTTACCCAAGGACCCCATACCTACAGGAGAAAGGAGGCTTGCATTCCTACTGGAATCTATGCAACGTTTTTCCTGTTACACTGCAGGATTTTAGAATAGGTTTAGGCCCGAAGGGTTACATAGAGCGTTCCAAGAATGAGGGAGTTCGATACATGCAGAAAACCCTGTGAAGAAAAGTTGATTCAGCAAGGGACCAGGGTGTGGCTAGAGTCTCTATTGACTTGTTAGAAATCAGAAGGTTTCGGCTGCATTTGAACCGGAGAAGAAGACCTGATGGCACAAGCCTTGCTTTCCCATGTTAAATCTCTAAACATGCTTCCCTGAAGAATCCTAAATAACACTGTTTTTACCTGGCTTCTGGTCACTGTAGGCAGCCCTCTCGAAAGAAAAGGAGTTTTCTCTAAGGAAACACGGTGCTTCCGTAGCATGGGTGGGAGCTCCTGCTGTCCTGCTCTAGAGCTACAGGGAAACTTGACGTGAGTCTTTGCCTCAAGTTAAGGCCTGAAAAGCCTTGCTGAAGCGAAAGCGCTTAGCAGTTTCCATTATGTCGTACTCGAAGTTCTGCTTTACTTTAACGTTTCTTCATTTTTCCAGACACTAGGCACCCTCGTGTAGGCACCCTTTTTCTTACAAATACACTGACTACCAGCAGTCTCCTTTGCTCTTCTAAGAAACATCCAGACTTGGAAGCCTTTCCCAGTCACTCTATGTAATCAGAGTTTAGGGTAACTCGCTGCACCCTTCCTTAGGAAGCTAGGTGGCCTCAGCTCTTCATCAGCTCCACGGATTCTGTTCTCTCATGTCCTACATGCCATGGAAGTCTGCCTCATTGCCCTCTGTGGAGCTTCACTAAGATACACAATCTGCTTCGCCTACCTCTAGGAACTCTTACCCAAGGACCCCATACCTATAGGAGGAAGGAGGCTTGCATTCCTACTGGAACCAAAGCACAGTTTTTCCTGTTACACTGCACGAATTTAGAATAGGCTTCGGCCCTATAGCATGCATAGAACGTTCCAAGGATGAGGGAGTTTCATATATGCAGAACACTCTGTGAAGAAATGTTGATTCAGCAAGGGACCAGGGTGTAGCTAGAGTCTCTTTTGACTTTTTAGATATAAGAAGGTGACCGGGTCATGTTCACCGGAAAAGAAGACCTGAATTCCTAAGCCTTGCGTTCCCATTTTAAATCTCTATCCATGCTGCCCTGAGATACCTAAATAACTGTTTTTGACTGGTCTCTATTCAGTGTGGGCAGCCCTCTGGAAAGAAAAGGAGTTTCTCTAAGGAAAACGGTGCTTCCATAGCATGGGTGGGAGTTCCAACTGTCATGCTCTAGATCTACAGGGTAACTTGACTTGAGTCCTTACCTCAAGCTAAGGCCTGAAAAGCCCTGCTGAAGCGAAAGCTCTTAGCAGTTTCCATTATGTCGAATTCGAAGTTCTGCTTTACTTTAACGTTTCTTCACTTTTCCAGACACTAGGCACCCTCGTGTATGCACCCTTTTTCCTACAAATACACTGAGTACCAGCAGTCTCCTTTGCTCTTCTAAGAAACATCCAGACCTAGAAGCCTTTCCCAGTCACTCTATGTATTCAGAGTGTAGGGCAACTCGCTGCACCCTTCCTTAGGAAGCTAGGTAGACTCAGCTCTTCAACAGCTCCAGGGATTCTGTTCTCTCACGTCCTATATGCCATGGAAGTCTGCCTCATTGCCCTCTTTGGAGCTTCCCTAAGATACACAATCTGCTTCGCCTACCCCTAGGAACTCTTACCCAATGACCCCATACCTACAGGAGAAAGGAGGCTTTCAATCCTACTGGAACCAAAGCACAGTTTTTCCTGTTACACTGCCGGACTTTAGAATAGGCTTAGGCCCAATAGCGTACATAGAACGTTCCAAGGATGAGGGAGTTCCATATATGCAGAACACTCTGAAGAAAAGTTGATTCAGCAAGGGACCAGGGTGTAGCTAGAGTCTCTTTGGACTTCTTAGATATAAGAAGGTGTCCGGGTGCATGTTCACCGGAATAGAAGACTTGAATGCCTAAGCCTTGCGTTCCCATTTTAAATCTCTATCCATGCCAGCCTGAGATACCTAAATAACACTGTTTTGACTGGCCTCTATTCACTGTGGGCAGCCCTCTGGAAAGAAAAGGAGTTTCTCTAAGGAAACACGGTGCTTCCATAGCATGGGTGGGAGTTCCTCCTGTCATGCTCTAGAGCTACAGGGTAACTTGACGTGAGTCCTTGCCTCAAGCTAAGGCCTGAAAAGCCCTGCTGAAGCGAAAGCGCTTAGCATTTTCCATTATGTCGTATTGGAAGTTCTGCTTTACTTGAACGTTTCTTCACTCTACCAGACACTAGGCACCCTAGTGTAGGCACCCTTTTTCGTACAAATACAGTGAGTACCAGCAGTCTCCTTTACCCTTCTAAGAAACATCCAGACCTAGAAGCCTTTCCCAGTCACTCTATGTATTCAGAGTTTAAGGCAACTCGCTGCACCCTTCCTTAGGAAGCTAGGTGGACTCAGCTCTTCAATAGCTCCAGGGATTCTGTTCTCTCATGACCTACATGCCATTGAAGTCTGCCTCATTGCCCTCATTGGAGCTACACTAAGAAACACAATCTGCTTGGCCTTCTTCTAGGAACTCTTACCCAAGGACCCCATACCTACAGGTGAAAGGAGGCTTGCATTCCTACTGGAACCTAAGCAAAGTTTTTCCTGTTACACTGCAGGACTTTAGAATAGGTTTAGGCCCGAAGGGTTACATAGTGCATTCCAAGAATGAGGGAGTTCGATACATGCAGAAAACCCTGTGAAGAAAAGTTGATTCAGCAAGGGACCAGGGTGTGGCTACAGTCTCTATTGACTTGTTAGAAATCAGAAGGGTTTCGGCTGCATGTTAACCGGAGTAGAAGACCTGATGGCACAAGCCTTGCTTTCCCATGTTAAATCTCTAAACATGCTTCCCTGACGAATCCTACGTAACACTGTTTTTACCTGGCTTCTGGTCACTGTAGGCAGCCCTCTCGAAAGAAAAGGAGTTTTCTCTAAGGAAACACGGTGCTTCCATAGCATGGGTGGGAGCTCCTGCTGTCCTGCTCTAGAGCTACAGGGAAACTTGACGTGAGTCTTTGCCTCAAGCTAAGGCCTGAAAAGCCTTGCTGAGCGAAAGCGCTTAGCAGTTTCCATTATGTCGTATTCGAAGTTCTGCTTTACTTTAACGTTTCTTCACTTTTCCAGACACTAGGCACCCTCGTGTAGGCACCCTTTTTCCTACAAATACACTGAGTACCAGCAGTCTCCTTTGCTTTTCTAAGAAACATCCAGACCTAGAAGCGTTTCCGAGTCATTCTATGTAATCAGAGTGTAGGGCAACTCGCTGCACCCTTCCTTAGGAAGCTAGGTGGACTCAGCTCTTCAACAGCTCCAGGGATTCTGTTCTCTCACGTCCTACATGCCATGGAAGTCTGCCTCATTGCCCTCTGTGGAGCTTCACTAAGATACACAATCTGCTTCGCCTACCCCTAGGAACTCTTACCCAATGACCCCATACCTACAGGAGAAAGGAGGCTTGCATTTCTACTGGAACCAAAGCACAGTTTTTCCTGTTACACTGCACGAATTTAGAATAGGCTTCGGCCCTATAGCATACATAGAACGTTCCAAGGATGAGGGACTTCCATATATGCCGAACACTCTGTGAAGAAAAGTTGATTCAGCAAGGGACCAGGGTGTAGCTAGAGTCTCTTTTGACTTTTTAAATATAAGAAGGTGACCGGGTCATGTTCACCGAAAAAGAAGGCCTGAATGCCTAAGCCTTGCGTTCCCATTTTAAATCTCTATCCATGCTGCCCTAAGATACCTAAATAACTGTCTTTGACTGGCCTCTATTCAGTGTGGGCAGCCCTCTGGAAAGAAAAGGAGTTTCTCTAAGGAAACCGGTGTTTCCATAGCATGGGTGGGAGTTCCTCCTGTCATGCTCTAGAGCTACAGGGTAACTTGACTTGAGTCCTTACCTCAAGCTAAGGCCTGAAAAGCCCTGCTGAAGCGAAAGCTCTTAGCAGTTTCCATTATGTCGAATTCGAAGTTCTGCTTTACTTTAACGTTTCTTCACTTTTCCAGACACTAGGCACCCTCGTGTATGCACCCTTTTCCTACAAATACAGTGAGTACCAGCAGTCTCCTTTGCTCTTCTAAGAAACATCCAGACCTAGAAGCCTTTCCCAGTCACTCTATGTATTCAGAGTGTAGGGCAACTCGCTGCACCCTTCCTTAGGAAGCTAGGTAGACTCAGCTCTTCAACAGCTCCAGGGATTCTGTTCTCTCACGTCCTATATGCCATGGAAGTCTGCCTCATTGCCCTCTTTGGAGCTTCCCTAAGATACACAATCTGCTTCGCCTACCCCTAGGAACTCTTACCCAATGACCCCATACCTACAGGAGAAAGGAGGCTTGCAATCCTACTGGAACCAAAGCACAGTTTTTCCTGTTACACTGCAGGACTTTAGAATAGGCTTAGGCCCAATAGCATACATAGAACGTTCCAAGGATGAGGGAGTTCCATATATGCAGAACACTCTGTGAAGAAAAGTTGATTCAGCAAGGGACCAGGGTGTAGCTAGAGTCTCTTTGGACTTTTTAGATATAAGAAGGTGTCCGGGTGCATGTTCACCGGAAAAGAAGACTTGAATGCCTAAGCCTTGCGCTCCCATTTTAAATCTCTATCCATGCCAGACTGAGATACCTAAATAACACTGTTTTGACTGGCCTCTATTCACTGTGGGCAGCCCTCTGGAAAGAAAAGGAGTTTCTCTAAGGAAACACGGTGCTTCCATAGCATGGGTGGGAGTTCCTCCTGTCATGCTCTAGAGCTACAGGGTAACTTGACGTGAGTCCTTGCCTCAAGCTAAGGCCTGAAAAGCCCTGCTGAAGCGAAAGCGCTTAGCATTTTCCATTATGTCGTATTGGAAGTTCTGCTTTACTTGAAAGTTTCTTCACTCTACCAGACACTAGGCACCCTAGTGGAGGCACCCTTTTTCGTACAAATACAGTGAGTACCAGCAGTCTCCTTTACCCTTCTAAGAAACATCCAGACCTAGAAGCCTTTCCCAGTCACACTATGTATTCAGAGTTTAAGGCAACTCGCTGCACCCTTCCTTAGGAAGCTAGGTGGACTCAGCTCTTCAACAGCTCCAGGGATTCTGTTCTCTCACGACCTCCATGCCATTGAAGTCTGACTCATTGCCCTCATTGTAGCTACTCTAAGGAACACAATCTGCTTGGCCTTCTTCTAGGAACTCTTACCCAAGGACCCCATACCTACAGGTGAAAGGAGGCTTGCATTCCTACTGGAACCTAAGCAAAGTTTTTCCTCTTACACTGAGGACTTTAGAATAGGTTTAGGACCGAAGGGTTACATAGAGCATTCCAAGAATGAGGGAGTTCGATACATGCAGAAAACCCTGTGAAGAAAAGTTGATTCAGCAAGGGACCAGGGTGCGGCTAGAGTCTCTATTGACTTGTTAGAAATCAGAGGGGTTTCGGCTGCATGTTAAACGGAGTAGAAGACCTGATGGCACAAGCCTTGCTTTCCCATGTTAAATCTCTAAACATGCTTCCCTGACGAATCCTAAATAACACTGTTTTTACCTGGCTTCTGGTCACTGTAGGCAGCCCTCTCGAAAGAAAAGGAGTTTTCTCTAAGGAAACACGGTGCTTCCATAGCATGGGTGGGAGCTCCTGCTGTCCTGCTCTAGAGCTACAGGGAAACTTGACGTGAGTCTTTGCCTCAAGCTAAGGCCTGAAAAGCCTTGCTGAGGGAAAGCGCTTAGAAGTTTCCATTATGTCGTATTCGAAGTTCTGCTTTACTTTAACGTTTCTTCACTTTTCCAGACACTAGGCACCCTCGTGTAGGCACCCTTTTTCCTACAAATACACTGAGTACCAGCAGTCTCCTTTGCTTTTCTAAGAAACATCCAGACCTAGAAGCGTTTCCGAGTCACTCTATGTAATCAGAGTGTAGGGCAACTCGCTGCACCCTTCCTTAGGAAGCTAGGTGGACTCAGCTCTTCAACAGCTCCAGGGATTCTGTTCTCTCACGTCCTACATGCCATGGAAGTCTGCCTCATTGCCCTCTGTGGAGCTTCACTAAGATACACAATCTGCTTCGCCTACCTCTAGGAACTCTTACCCAATGACCCCATACCTACAGGAGAAAGGAGGCTTGCATTTCTACTGGAACCAGAGCACAGTTTTTCCTGTTACACTGCAGGACTATAGACTAGGCTTCGGCCCTATAGCATACATAGAACGTTCCAAGGATGAGGGAGTTCCATATATGCAGAACACTCTGTGAAGAAAAGTTGATTCAGCAAGGGACCAGGGTGTAGCTAGAGTCTCTTTGGACTTTTTATTTTATTTTTTTTATTTTTATTTTTTTTTACAGAAATATTAAGCAGATATAGAGATTCCATTTATTCTATTCTCCTGCCAACGCCCCATTCCCTTTTCCCCAATTATTAACTTCTTGCATTAGTGGTACATTTTTACAATTGATGAACCAATACTGATAGATTGTTGTTAATTAAGTTTTACATTAGAGTTCACTATTTGTGTTGTACGTTCTATAGGTTTGGATAAATGTATAATGACATGTATTGACCATTACAATCTCATACATAATAGTTTTCACTGCCCTAAAAATTCTTGTAATCTACCTGTTCATCATTCCTCTCTTGTCCCTAATTCCTGGCAACCCCTAATCTTTTTTTTTTTTTTTTTTTTCACACACACACACTGTATTTTATTTTTACAAGAGATAAATAGACTGACACCAAGCATTGTACATGGATGACCACAACAAAAGCAACAATGATTGCAATTACCAAACATGAAACACACTCATACTATGTCATAATATTGACATTCAGTCCAGTAATCCTCCACTGTAACAGCTCCTTTACTTTGCAGTGAAAATTGATTTGTATATTCTTTGCCTCTGAGTCCTTGTGGGATTTTTTTGTTTTTTTAATTCAGACAGAAAGTCACAAACATTATACTCATCCTCATCAGTTCACTCAGTCCCATGTAATTAATTGTTTTTTTTCATCTTGATCTTTTGTTAGCACTTTTATGAGTTCATCAGTTTTTCATCAGAGTTCTGAAAATGCTTATTCATTCAGTTCAGCAGTACAGTCAGTTACCAGAAACCTGTACTTGCCAGAGTCTTTTCCATGAATTTCTTGAAGATGAAACCCTTTTATAGGAACATATTTGCAAACTCATCAGAGTATATCCAGAACTGTCTGTAAATGACAAAAGACTTAAAAATGACCACGGTAAAAGATTTGATGAAAGTTCATAATAATGCAGTTGACAAGAAAATTAGTTATTTCTGAGATATACATTTTAAAGTAATAACTAGGATTATTACTTATAACATTATACCAGAACATATAAGATTTTTAGAAATTTCATGTAATGTCTGAAACATTTATATTAACATATTTCCATACATATTTCCATACAAATACAAATATAAGATTTTTAGAAATTTCATGTAATGTCTGAAACATTTATATTAACATATTTCCATACATATTTCCATACAAATACAAATATAAGATTTTTAGGAATTTCATGTAATGTCTGAAACATTTATATTAACATATTTCCATACAAATAACCCAATGAAAGTTTAGTATTAGTTGTTTTGTTTGTTTTTTTTATACTGCAGGTTCTTATTAGGCATCAATTTTATACATATCAGTGTATACATGTCAATCCCAATCGCCCAATTCAGCACACCACCATCCCCACCTCACCGCAGTTTTCCCCCCTTGGTGTCCATATGTCCATTCTCTACATCTGTGTCTCAACTTCTGCCCTGCAAACTGTCTCATCTGTACCATTTTTCTAGGTTCCACATACATGCATTAATATATGATATTTGTTTTTCTCTTTCTGACTTACTTCACTCTGTATGACAGTCTCTAGGTCCATCCACGTCTCAACAAATGACTCAATTTCGTTCCTTTTTATGGCTGAGTAATATTCCATTGTATATATGTACCACATCTTCTTTATCCATTCGTCTGTTGATGGGCATTTAGGTTGCTTCCATGACCTGGCTATTGTAAATAGTGCTGCAATGAACATTCGGGTGCATGTGTCTTTTTGAATTACGGTTTTCTCTGGGTATATGCCCAGTAGTGGGATTGCTGGGTCATATGGTAATTCTATTTTTAGTTTTTTAAGGAACCTCCATATTGTTCTCCAGAGTGGCTGTATCAATTTACATTCCCACCAACAGTGCAAGAGGGTTCCCTTTTCTCCACACCCTCTCCAGCATTTGTTGTTTGTAGATTTTCTGATGATCCCCATTCTAACAGGAGTGAGGTGATACCTCATTGTAGTTTTGATTTGCATTTCTCTAATAATTAGTGATTTTGAGCAGCTTTTCATGTGCTTCGTGGCCGTCTGTATGTCTTCTTTGGAGAAATGTCTATTTAGGTCTTCTGCCCATTTTTGGATTGGGGTGTTTGTTTCTTTGATATTGAGCTGAATGAGCTGTTTATATATTTTGGAGATTAATCCTTTGTCCGTTGATTCATTTGCAAATATTTTCTCCCATTCTGAGGGTTGTCTTTTCGTCTTGTTTATGGTTTCCTTTGCTGTGCAAAAGCTTTGAAGTTTCATTAGGTCCCACTTGTTTATTTTTGTTTTTATTTCCATTACTCTAGGAGGTGGATCAAAAAAGATCTTGCTGCGATTTATGTCAAAGAGTGTTCTTCCTATGTTTTCCTCTAAGAGTTTTATAGTGTCCAGTCTTATATTTAGGTCTCTAATCCATTTTGAGTTTATTTTTCTGTATGGTGTTAGGGAGTATTCTAATTTCATTCTTTTACATGTAGCTGACTTCTTAGATATAAGAAGGTGCCCGGGTGCATGTTCACCGGAAAAGAAGACTTGAATGCCTAAGCCTTGCGCTCCCATTTTAAATCTCTATCCATGCCAGCCTGAGATACCTAAATAACACTGTTTTGACTGGCCTCTATTCACTGTGGGCAGCCCTCTGGATAGAAAAGGAGTTTCTCTAAGGAAACACGGTGCTTCCATAGCATGGGTGGGAGTTCCTCCTGTCATGCTCTAGAGCTACAGGGTAACTTGACGTGAGTCCTTGCCTCAAGCTAAGGGCTGAAAAGCCCTGCTGAAGCGAAAGCGCTTAGCATTTTCCATTATGTCGTATTGGAAGTTCTGCTTTACTTGAACGTTTCTTCACTCTACCAGACACTAGGCACCCTAGTGGAGGCACCCTTTTTCGTACAAATACAGTGAGTACCAGCAGTCTCCTTTACCCTTCTAAGAAACATCCAGACCTAGAAGCCTTTCCCAGTCACTCTATGTATTCAGAGTTTAAGGCAACTCGCTGCACCCTTCCTTAGGATGCTAGGTGGACTCAGCTCTTCAACAGCTCCAGGGATTCTGTTCTCTCATGACCTACATGCCATTGAAGTCTGCCTCATTGCCCTCATTGGAGCTACACTAAGAAACACAATCTGCTTCGCCTTCTTCTAGGAACTCTTACCCAAGGACCCCATACCTACAGGTGAAAGGAGGCTTGCATTCCTACTGGAATCTAAGCAAAGTTTTTCCTGTTACACTGCAGGACTTTAGAATAGGTTTAGGCCCGAAGGGTTACATAGTGCATTCCAAGAATGAGGGAGTTCGATACATGCAGAAAACCCTGTGAAGAAAAGTTGATTCAGCAAGGGACCAGGGTGTGGCTAGAGTCTCTATTAACTTGTTAGAAATCAGAAGGGTTTCGGCTGCATGTTAAACGGAGTAGAAGACCTGATGGCACAAGCCTTGCTTTCCCATGTTAAATCTCTAAACATGCTTCCCTGACGAATCCTAAATAACACTGTTTTTACCTGGCTTCTGGTCACTGTAGGCAGCCCTCTCGAAAGAAAAGGAGTTTTCTCTAAGGAAACACGGTGCTTCCATAGCATGGGTGGGATTTCCTGCTGTCCTGCTCTAGAGGTACAGGGAAACTTGACGTGAGTCTTTGCCTCAAGCTAAGGGCTGAAAAGCCTTGCTGAGCGAAAGCCCTTAGCAGTTTCCATTATGTCGTATTCGAAGTTCTGCTTTACTTTAACGTTTCTTCACTTTTCCAGACACTAGGCACCCTCGTGTAGGCACCCTTTTTCCTACAAATACACTGAGTACCAGCAGTCTCCTTTGCTTTTCTAAGAAACATCCAGACCTAGAAGCGTTTCCGAGTCACTCTATGTAATCAGAGTGTAGGGCAACTCGCTGCACCCTTCCTTAGGAAGCTAGGTGGACTCAGCTCTTCAACAGCTCCAGGGATTCTGTTCTCTCACGTCCTACATGCCATGGAAGTCTGCCTCATTGCCCTCTGTGGAGCTTCCCTAAGATACACAATCTGCTTCGCCTACCCCTAGGAACTCTTACCCAATGACCCCATACCTACAGGAGAAAGGAGGCTTGCAATCCTACTGGAACCAAAGCACAGTATTTCCTGTTACACTGCAGGACTTTAGAATAGGCTTAGGCCCAATAGCATACATAGAAAGTTCCAAGGATGAGGGAGTTCCATATATGCAGAACACTCTGTGAAGAAAAGTTGATTCAGCAAGGGACCAGGGTGTAGCTAGAGTCTCTTTGGACTTTTTAGATATAAGAAGGTGTCCGGGTGCATGTTCACCGGAAAAGAAGACTTGAATGCCTAAGCCTTGGCTCCCATTTTAAATCTCTATCCATGCCAGCCTGAGATACCTAAATAACACTGTTTTGACTGGCCTCTATTCACTGTGGGCAGCCCTCTGGAAAGAAAAGGAGTTTCTCTAAGGAAACACGGTGCTTCCATAGCATGGGTGGGAGTTCCTCCTGTCATGCTCTAGAGCTACAGGGTAACTTGACGTGAGTCCTTGCCTCAAGCTAAGGCCTGAAAAGCCCTGCTGAAGCGAAAGCGCTTAGCATTTTCCATTATGTCGTATTGGAAGTTCTGCTTTACTTGAACGTTTCTTCACTGTACCACACACTAGGCACCCTAGTGGAGGCACCCTTTTTCGTACAAATACAGTGAGTACCAGCAGTCTCCTTTACCCTTCTAAGAAACATCCAGACCTAGAAGCCTTTCCCAGTCACACTATGTATTCAGAGTTTAAGGCAACTCGCTGCACCCTTCCTTAGGAAGCTAGGTGGACTCAGCTCTTCAACAGCTCCAGGGATTCTGTTCTCTCACGACCTCCATGCCATTGAAGTCTGACTCATTGCCCTCATTGTAGCTACTCTAAGAAACACAATCTGCTTGGCCTTCTTCTAGGAACTCTTACCCAAGGACCCCATACCTACAGGTGAAAGGAGGCTTGCATTCTTACTGGAACCTAAGCAAAGTTTTTCCTGTTATACTGAGGACTTTAGAATAGGTTTAGGACCGAAGGGTTACATAGAGCGTTCAAGAATGAGGTAGTTCGATACATGCAGAAAACCCTGAGAAGAAAAGTTGATTCAGCAAGGGACCAGGGTGTGGCTAGAGTCTCTATTGACTTGTTAGAAATCAGAAGGGTTTCGGCTGCATGTTAACCGGAGAAGGAGACCTGATGGCACAAGCTTTGCTTTCCCATGTTAAATCTCTAAACATGCTTCCCTGAAGAATCCTAAATAACACTGTTTTTACCTGGCTTCTGGTCACTGTAGGCAGGCCTCTCGAAAGAAAAGGAGTTTTCTCTAAGGAAACACGTTGCTTCCATAGCATGGGTGGGAGCTCCTGCTGTCCTGCTCTAGAGCTACAGGGAAATTTGACGTGAGTCTTTGCCTCAAGCTAAGGCCTGAAAAGCCTTGCTGAAGCGAAAGCGCTTAGCAGTTTCCATTATGTCGTATTCGAAGTTCTGCTTTACTTTAAAGTTTCTTCACTTTTCCTGACACTAGGCACCCTCGTGTAGTCACCCTTTTTCCTACAAATACAGTGAGTACCAGCAGTCTCCTTTGCTCTTCTAAGAAACATCCAGACGTAGAAGCCTTTCCCAGTCACTCTATGTATTCAGAGTGTAGGGCAACTCGCTGCACCCTTCCTTAGGAAGCTAGGTGGACTCAGCTCTTCAACAGCTCCAGGGATTCTGTTCTCTCACGTCCTACAAGCCACGGAAGTCTGTCTCATTGCCCTCATTGGAGCTACACTAAGAAACACAATCTGCTTCGCCTTCTTCTAGGAACTGTTACCCAAGGACCCCATACCTACAGGAGAAAGGAGGCTTGCATTCCTACTGGAATCTAAGCAAAGTTTTTCTGTTACACTGCAGGACTTTAGAATAGATTTAGGCCCGAAGGGTTACATAGAGCGTTCCAAGAATGAGGGAGTTCGATACATGCAGAAAACCCTGTGAAGAAAAGTTGATTCAGCAAGGGACCAGGGTGTGGCTAGAGTCTCTATTGACTTGTTAGAAATCAGAAGGGTTTCGGCTGCATGTTAACCGGAGAAGAAGACCTGATGGCACAAGCCTTGCTTTCCCATGTTAAATCTCTAAACATGCTTCCCTGAAGAATCCTAAATAACACTGTTTTTACCTGGCTCCTGGTCACTGTAGGCAGCCCTCTCGAAAGAAAAGGAGTTTTCTCTAAGGAAACACGGTGCTTCCATAGCATGGATGGGAGCTCCTGCTGTCCTGCTCTAGAGCTACAGGGAAACTTGACGTGAGTCTTTGCCTCAAGCTAAGGCCTGAAAAGCCTTGTGAAGCGAAAGCGCTTAGCAGTTTCCATTATGTCGTATTCGAAGTTCTGCTTTACTTTAACGTTTCTTCACTTTTCCAGACACTAGGCACCCTCGTGTAGGCACCCTTTTTCCTACAAATACACTGAGCACCAGCAGTCTCCTTTGCTCTTCTAAGAAACATCCAGACTTAGAAGCCTTTCCCAGTCACTCTATGTATTCAGAGTGTAGGGCAACTCGCTGCACCCTTCCTTAGGAAGCTAGGTAGACTCAGCTCTTCAACAGCTCCAGGGATTCTGTTCTCTCACGTCCTATATGCCATGGAAGTCTGCCTCATTGCCCTCTTTGGAGCTTCCCTAAGATACACAATCTGCTTCGCCTACCTCTAGGAACTCTTACCCAATGACCCCATACCTACAGGAGAAAGGAGGCTTGCATTCCTACTGGAACCAAAGCACAGTTTTTCCTGTTACACTGCAGGACTTTAGACTACGCTTCGGCCCTATAGCATACATAGAACGTTCCAAGGATGAGGGAGTTCCATATATGCAGAACACTCTGTGAAGAAAAGTTGATTCAGCAAGGGCCCAGGGTGTAGCTAGAGTCTCTTTGGACTTTTTATTTTTTATTTTTTATTTATTTTTTTTTTTACAGAAATATTAAGCAGATATAGAGATTCCATTTATTCTATTCTCCTGCCAACTCCCCATTCCCTTTTCCCCAATTATTAACATCTTGCATTAGTGGTACATTTTTACAATTGATGAACCAATACTGATAGATTGTTGTTAATTAAGTTTTCCATTAGAGTTCACTATTTGTGTTGTACGTTCTATAGGTTTGGATAAATGTATAATGACATGTATTGACCATTACAATCTCATACATAATAGTTTTCACTGCCCTAAAAATTCTTGTAATCTACCTGTTCATCATTCCTCTCTTGTCCCTAATTCCTGGCAACCCCTAATCTTTTTTTTTTTTTTTTTTTTTTCACACACACACACTGTATTTTATTTTTACAAGAGATAAATAGACTGACACCAAGCATTGTACATGGATGACCACAACAAAAGCAACAATGATTGCAATTACCAAACATGAAACACACTCATACTATGTCATAATATTGACATTCAGTCCAGTAATCCTCCACTGTAACAGCTCCTTTACTTTGCAGTGAAAATTGATTTGTATATTCTTTGCCTCTGAGTCCTTGTGGGATTTTTTTGTTTTTTTAATTCAGACAGAAAGTCACAAAAATTATACTCATCCTCATCAGTTCACTCAGTCCCATGTAATTAATTGTTTTTTTTCATCTTGATCTTTTGTTAGCACTTTTATGAGTTCATCAGTTTTTCATCAGAGTTCTGAAAATGCTTATTCATTCAGTTCAGCAGTACAGTCAGTTACCAGAAACCTGTACTTGCCAGAGTCTTTTCCATGAATTTCTTGAAGATGAAACCCTTTTATAGGAACATATTTGCAAAATCATCAGAGTACACCCAGAACTGTCTGTAAATGACAAAAGACTTAAAAATGACCACGGTAAAAGATTTGATGAAAGTTCATAATAATGCAGTTGACAAGAAAATTAGTTATTTCTGAGATATACATTTTAAAGTAATAACTAGGATTATTACTTATAACATTATACCAGAACATATAAGATTTTTAGAAATTTCATGTAATGTCTGAAACATTTATATTAACATATTTCCATACATATTTCCATACAAATACAAATATAAGATTTTTAGAAATTTCATGTAATGTCTGAAACATTTATATTAACGTATTTCCATACATATTTCCATACAAATACAAATATAAGATTTTTAGGAATTTCATGTAATGTCTGAAACATTTATATTAACATATTTCCATACAAATAACCCAATGAAAGTTTAGTATTAGTTGTTTTGTTTGTTTTTTTATACTGCAGGTTCTTATTAGGCATCAATTTTATACATATCAGTGTATACATGTCAATCCCAATCGCCCAATTCAGCACACCACCATCCCCACCTCACCGCAATTTTCCCCCCTTGGTGTCCATATGTCCATTCTCTACATCTGTGTCTCAACTTCTGCCCTGCAAACTGTCTCATCTGTACCATTTTTCTAGGTTCCACATACATGCATTAATATATGATATTTGTTTTTCTCTTTCTGACTTACTTCACTCTGTATGACAGTCTCTAGATCCATCCACGTCTCAACAAATGACTCAATTTCGTTCCTTTTTATGGCTGAGTAATATTCCATTGTATATATGTACCACATCTTCTTTATCCATTCGTCTGTTGATGGGCATTTAGGTTGCTTCCATGACCTGGCTATTGTAAATAGTGCTGCAATGAACATTCGGGTGCATGTGTCTTTTTGAATTACGGTTTTCTCTGGGTATATGCCCAGTAGTGGGATTGCTGGGTCATATGGTAATTCTATTTTTAGTTTTTTAAGGAACCTCCATATTGTTCTCCAGAGTGGCTGTATCAATTTACATTCCCACCAACAGTGCAAGAGGGTTCCCTTTTCTCCACACCCTCTCCAGCATTTGTTGTTTGTAGATTTTCTGATGATCCCCATTCTAACAGGAGTGAGGTGATACCTCATTGTAGTTTTGATTTGCATTTCTCTAATAATTAGTGATTTTGAGCAGCTTTTCATGTGCTTCGTGGCCGTCTGTATGTCTTCTTTGGAGAAATGTCTATTTAGGTCTTCTGCCCATTTTTGGATTGGGGTGTTTGTTTCTTTGATATTGAGCTGAATGAGCTGTTTATATATTTTGGAGATTAATCCTTTGTCCGTTGATTCATTTGCAAATATTTTCTCCCATTCTGAGGGTTGTCTTTTCGTCTTGTTTATGGTTTCCTTTGCTGTGCAAAAGCTTTGAAGTTTCATTAGGTCCCACTTGTTTATTTTTGTTTTTATTTCCATTACTCTAGGAGGTGGATCAAAAAAGATCTTGCTGCGATTTATGTCAAAGAGTGTTCTTCCTATGTTTTCCTCTAAGAGTTTTATAGTGTCCAGTCTTATATTTAGGTCTCTAATCCATTTTGAGTTTATTTTTGTGTATGGTGTTAGGGAGTATTCTAATTTCATTCTTTTACATGTAGCTGACTTCTTAGATATAAGAAGGTGCCCGGGTGCATGTTCACCGGAAAAGAAGACTTGAATGCCTAAGCCTTGCGCTCCCATTTTAAATCTCTATCCATGCCAGCCTGAGATACCTAAATAACACTGTTTTGACTGGCCTCTATTCACTGTGGGCAGCCCTCTGGAAAGAAAAGGAGTTTCTCTAAGGAAACACGGTGCTTCCATAGCATGGGTGGGAGTTCCTCCTGTCATGCTCTAGAGCTACAGGGTAACTTGACGTGAGTCCTTGCCTCAAGCTAAGGGCTGAAAAGCCCTGCTGAAGCGAAAGCGCTTAGCATTTTCCATTATGTCGTATTGGAAGTTCTGCTTTACTTGAACGTTTCTTCACTCTACCAGACACTAGGCACCCTAGTGGAGGCACCCTTTTTCGTACAAATACAGTGAGTACCAGCAGTCTCCTTTACCCTTCTAAGAAACATCCAGACCTAGAAGCCTTTCCCAGTCACTCTATGTATTCAGAGTTTAAGGCAACTCGCTGCACCCTTCCTTAGGATGCTAGGTGGACTCAGCTCTTCAACAGCTCCAGGGATTCTGTTCTCTCATGACCTACATGCCATTGAAGTCTGCCTCATTGCCCTCATTGGAGCTACACTAAGAAACACAATCTGCTTCGCCTTCTTCTAGGAACTCTTACCCAAGGACCCCATACCTACAGGTGAAAGGAGGCTTGCATTCCTACTGGAATCTAAGCAAAGTTTTTCCTGTTACACTGCAGGACTTTAGAATAGGTTTAGGCCCGAAGGGTTACATAGTGCATTCCAAGAATGAGGGAGTTCGATACATGCAGAAAACCCTGTGAAGAAAAGTTGATTCAGCAAGGGACCAGGGTGTGGCTAGAGTCTCTATTAACTTGTTAGAAATCAGAAGGGTTTCGGCTGCATGTTAAACGGAGTAGAAGACCTGATGGCACAAGCCTTGCTTTCCCATGTTAAATCTCTAAACATGCTTCCCTGACGAATCCTAAATAACACTGTTTTTACCTGGCTTCTGGTCACTGTAAGCAGCCCTCTCGAAAGAAAAGGAGTTTTCTCTAAGGAAACACGGTGCTTCCATAGCATGGGTGGGATTTCCTGCTGTCCTGCTCTAGAGGTACAGGGAAACTTGACGTGAGTCTTTGCCTCAAGCTAAGGGCTGAAAAGCCTTGCTGAGCGAAAGCCCTTAGCAGTTTCCATTATGTCGTATTCGAAGTTCTGCTTTACTTTAACGTTTCTTCACTTTTCCAGACACTAGGCACCCTCGTGTAGGCACCCTTTTTCCTACAAATACACTGAGTACCAGCAGTCTCCTTTGCTTTTCTAAGAAACATCCAGACCTAGAAGCGTTTCCGAGTCACTCTATGTAATCAGAGTGTAGGGCAACTCGCTGCACCCTTCCTTAGGAAGCTAGGTGGACTCAGCTCTTCAACAGCTCCAGGGATTCTGTTCTCTCACGTCCTACATGCCATGGAAGTCTGCCTCATTGCCCTCTGTGGAGCTTCCCTAAGATACACAATCTGCTTCGCCTACCCCTAGGAACTCTTACCCAATGACCCCATACCTACAGGAGAAAGGAGGCTTGCAATCCTACTGGAACCAAAGCACAGTATTTCCTGTTACACTGCAGGACTTTAGAATAGGCTTAGGCCCAATAGCATACATAGAAAGTTCCAAGGATGAGGGAGTTCCATATATGCAGAACACTCTGTGAAGAAAAGTTGATTCAGCAAGGGAGCAGGGTGTAGCTAGAGTCTCTTTGGACTTTTTAGATATAAGAAGGTGTCCGGGTGCATGTTCACCGGAAAAGAAGACTTGAATGCCTAAGCCTTGGCTCCCATTTTAAATCTCTATCCATGCCAGCCTGAGATACCTAAATAACACTGTTTTGACTGGCCTCTATTCACTGTGGGCAGCCCTCTGGAAAGAAAAGGAGTTTCTCTAAGGAAACACGGTGCTTCCATAGCATGGGTGGGAGTTCCTCCTGTCATGCTCTAGAGCTACAGGGTAACTTGACGTGAGTCCTTGCCTCAAGCTAAGGCCTGAAAAGCCCTGCTGAAGCGAAAGCGCTTAGCATTTTCCATTATGTCGTATTGGAAGTTCTGCTTTACTTGAACGTTTCTTCACTGTACCACACACTAGGCACCCTAGTGGAGGCACCCTTTTTCGTACAAATACAGTGAGTACCAGCAGTCTCCTTTACCCTTCTAAGAAACATCCAGACCTAGAAGCCTTTCCCAGTCACACTATGTATTCAGAGTTTAAGGCAACTCGCTGCACCCTTCCTTAGGAAGCTAGGTGGACTCAGCTCTTCAACAGCTCCAGGGATTCTGTTCTCTCACGACCTCCATGCCATTGAAGTCTGACTCATTGCCCTCATTGTAGCTACTCTAAGAAACACAATCTGCTTGGCCTTCTTCTAGGAACTCTTACCCAAGGACCCCATACCTACAGGTGAAAGGAGGCTTGCATTCTTACTGGAACCTAAGCAAAGTTTTTCCTGTTATACTGAGGACTTTAGAATAGGTTTAGGACCGAAGGGTTACATAGAGCGTTCAAGAATGAGGTAGTTCGATACATGCAGAAAACCCTGTGAAGAAAAGTTGATTCAGCAAGGGACCAGGGTGTGGCTAGAGTCTCTATTGACTTGTTAGAAATCAGAAGGGTTTCGGCTGCATGTTAACCGGAGAAGGAGACCTGATGGCACAAGCTTTGCTTTCCCATGTTAAATCTCTAAACATGCTTCCCTGAAGAATCCTAAATAACACTGTTTTTACCTGGCTTCTGGTCACTGTAGGCAGGCCTCTCGAAAGAAAAGGAGTTTTCTCTAAGGAAACACGTTGCTTCCATAGCATGGGTGGGAGCTCCTGCTGTCCTGCTCTAGAGCTACAGGGAAATTTGACGTGAGTCTTTGCCTCAAGCTAAGGCCTGAAAAGCCTTGCTGAAGCGAAAGCGCTTAGCAGTTTCCATTATGTCGTATTCGAAGTTCTGCTTTACTTTAACGTTTCTTCACTTTTCCTGACACTAGGCACCCTCGTGTAGTCACCCTTTTTCCTACAAATACAGTGAGTACCAGCAGTCTCCTTTGCTCTTCTAAGAAACATCCAGACGTAGAAGCCTTTCCCAGTCACTCTATGTATTCAGAGTGTAGGGCAACTCGCTGCACCCTTCCTTAGGAAGCTAGGTGGACTCAGCTCTTCAACAGCTCCAGGGATTCTGTTCTCTCACGTCCTACAAGCCACGGAAGTCTGTCTCATTGCCCTCATTGGAGCTACACTAAGAAACACAATCTGCTTCGCCTTCTTCTAGGAACTGTTACCCAAGGACCCCATACCTACAGGAGAAAGGAGGCTTGCATTCCTACTGGAATCTAAGCAAAGTTTTTCTGTTACACTGCAGGACTTTAGAATAGATTTAGGCCCGAAGGGTTACATAGAGCGTTCCAAGAATGAGGGAGTTCGATACATGCAGAAAACCCTGTGAAGAAAAGTTGATTCAGCAAGGGACCAGGGTGTGGCTAGAGTCTCTATTGACTTGTTAGAAATCAGAAGGGTTTCGGCTGCATGTTAACCGGAGAAGAAGACCTGATGGCACAAGCCTTGCTTTCCCATGTTAAATCTCTAAACATGCTTCCCTGAAGAATCCTAAATAACACTGTTTTTACCTGGCTCCTGGTCACTGTAGGCAGCCCTCTCGAAAGAAAAGGAGTTTTCTCTAAGGAAACACGGTGCTTCCATAGCATGGATGGGAGCTCCTGCTGTCCTGCTCTAGAGCTACAGGGAAACTTGACGTGAGTCTTTGCCTCAAGCTAAGGCCTGAAAAGCCTTGTGAAGCGAAAGCGCTTAGCAGTTTCCATTATGTCGTATTCGAAGTTCTGCTTTACTTTAACGTTTCTTCACTTTTCCAGACACTAGGCACCCTCGTGTAGGCACCCTTTTTCCTACAAATACACTGAGCACCAGCAGTCTCCTTTGCTCTTCTAAGAAACATCCAGACTTAGAAGCCTTTCCCAGTCACTCTATGTATTCAGAGTGTAGGGCAACTCGCTGCACCCTTCCTTAGGAAGCTAGGTAGACTCAGGTCTTCAACAGCTCCAGGGATTCTGTTCTCTCACGTCCTATATGCCATGGAAGTCTGCCTCATTGCCCTCTTTGGAGCTTCCCTAAGATACACAATCTGCTTCGCCTACCTCTAGGAACTCTTACCCAATGACCCCATACCTACAGGAGAAAGGAGGCTTGCATTCCTACTGGAACCAAAGCACAGTTTTTCCTGTTACACTGCAGGACTTTAGACTACGCTTCGGCCCTATAGCATACATAGAACGTTCCAAGGATGAGGGAGTTCCATATATGCAGAACACTCTGTGAAGAAAAGTTGATTCAGCAAGGGCCCAGGGTGTAGCTAGAGTCTCTTTGGACTTTTTATTTTTTATTTTTTATTTATTTTTTTTTTTACAGAAATATTAAGCAGATATAGAGATTCCATTTATTCTATTCTCCTGCCAACTCCCCATTCCCTTTTCCCCAATTATTAACATCTTGCATTAGTGGTACATTTTTACAATTGATGAACCAATACTGATAGATTGTTGTTAATTAAGTTTTCCATTAGAGTTCACTATTTGTGTTGTACGTTCTATAGGTTTGGATAAATGTATAATGACATGTATTGACCATTACAATCTCATACATAATAGTTTTCACTGCCCTAAAAATTCTTGTAATCTACCTGTTCATCATTCCTCTCTTGTCCCTAATTCCTGGCAACCCCTAATCTTTTTTTTTTTTTTTTTTTTTTCACACACACACACTGTATTTTATTTTTACAAGAGATAAATAGACTGACACCAAGCATTGTACATGGATGACCACAACAAAAGCAACAATGATTGCAATTACCAAACATGAAACACACTCATACTATGTCATAATATTGACATTCAGTCCAGTAATCCTCCACTGTAACAGCTCCTTTACTTTGCAGTGAAAATTGATTTGTATATTCTTTGCCTCTGAGTCCTTGTGGGATTTTTTTGTTTTTTTAATTCAGACAGAAAGTCACAAAAATTATACTCAGCCTCATCAGTTCACTCAGTCCCATGTAATTAATTGTTTTTTTTCATCTTGATCTTTTGTTAGCACTTTTATGAGTTCATCAGTTTTTCATCAGAGTTCTGAAAATGCTTATTCATTCAGTTCAGCAGTACAGTCAGTTACCAGAAACCTGTACTTGCCAGAGTCTTTTCCATGAATTTCTTGAAGATGAACCCCTTTTATAGGAACATATTTGCAAAATCATCAGAGTACACCCAGAACTGTCTGTAAATGACAAAAGACTTAAAAATGACCACGGTAAAAGATTTGATGAAAGTTCATAATAATGCAGTTGACAAGAAAATTAGTTATTTCTGAGATATACATTTTAAAGTAATAACTAGGATTATTACTTATAACATTATACCAGAACATATAAGATTTTTAGAAATTTCATGTAATGTCTGAAACATTTATATTAACATATTTCCATACATATTTCCATACAAATACAAATATAAGATTTTTAGAAATTTCATGTAATGTCTGAAACATTTATATTAACGTATTTCCATACATATTTCCATACAAATACAAATATAAGATTTTTAGGAATTTCATGTAATGTCTGAAACATTTATATTAACATATTTCCATACAAATAACCCAATGAAAGTTTAGTATTAGTTGTTTTGTTTGTTTTTTTATACTGCAGGTTCTTATTAGGCATCAATTTTATACATATCAGTGTATACATGTCAATCCCAATCGCCCAATTCAGCACACCACCATCCCCACCTCACCGCAATTTTCCCCCCTTGGTGTCCATATGTCCATTCTCTACATCTGTGTCTCAACTTCTGCCCTGCAAACTGTCTCATCTGTACCATTTTTCTAGGTTCCACATACATGCATTAATATATGATATTTGTTTTTCTCTTTCTGACTTACTTCACTCTGTATGACAGTCTCTAGATCCATCCACGTCTCAACAAATGACTCAATTTCGTTCCTTTTTATGGCTGAGTAATATTCCATTGTATATATGTACCACATCTTCTTTATCCATTCGTCTGTTGATGGGCATTTAGGTTGCTTCCATGACCTGGCTATTGTAAATAGTGCTGCAATGAACATTCGGGTGCATGTGTCTTTTTGAATTACGGTTTTCTCTGGGTATATGCCCAGTAGTGGGATTGCTGGGTCATATGGTAATTCTATTTTTAGTTTTTTAAGGAACCTCCATATTGTTCTCCAGAGTGGCTGTATCAATTTACATTCCCACCAACAGTGCAAGAGGGTTCCCTTTTCTCCACACCCTCTCCAGCATTTGTTGTTTGTAGATTTTCTGATGATCCCCATTCTAACAGGAGTGAGGTGATACCTCATTGTAGTTTTGATTTGCATTTCTCTAATAATTAGTGATTTTGAGCAGCTTTTCATGTGCTTCGTGGCCGTCTGTATGTCTTCTTTGGAGAAATGTCTATTTAGGTCTTCTGCCCATTTTTGGATTGGGGTGTTTGTTTCTTTGATATTGAGCTGAATGAGCTGTTTATATATTTTGGAGATTAATCCTTTGTCCGTTGATTCATTTGCAAATATTTTCTCCCATTCTGAGGGTTGTCTTTTCGTCTTGTTTATGGTTTCCTTTGCTGTGCAAAAGCTTTGAAGTTTCATTAGGTCCCACTTGTTTATTTTTGTTTTTATTTCCATTACTCTAGGAGGTGGATCAAAAAAGATCTTGCTGCGATTTATGTCAAAGAGTGTTCTTCCTATGTTTTCCTCTAAGAGTTTTATAGTGTCCAGTCTTATATTTAGGTCTCTAATCCATTTTGAGTTTATTTTTGTGTATGGTGTTAGGGAGTATTCTAATTTCATTCTTTTACATGTAGCTGACTTCTTAGATATAAGAAGGTGCCCGGGTGCATGTTCACCGGAAAAGAAGACTTGAATGCCTAAGCCTTGCGCTCCCATTTTAAATCTCTATCCATGCCAGCCTGAGATACCTAAATAACACTGTTTTGACTGGCCTCTATTCACTGTGGGCAGCCCTCTGGAAAGAAAAGGAGTTTCTCTAAGGAAACACGGTGCTTCCATAGCATGGGTGGGAGTTCCTCCTGTCATGCTCTAGAGCTACAGGGTAACTTGACGTGAGTCCTTGCCTCAAGCTAAGGGCTGAAAAGCCCTGCTGAAGCGAAAGCGCTTAGCATTTTCCATTATGTCGTATTGGAAGTTCTGCTTTACTTGAACGTTTCTTCACTCTACCAGACACTAGGCACCCTAGTGGAGGCACCCTTTTTCGTACAAATACAGTGAGTACCAGCAGTCTCCTTTACCCTTCTAAGAAACATCCAGACCTAGAAGCCTTTCCCAGTCACTCTATGTATTCAGAGTTTAAGGCAACTCGCTGCACCCTTCCTTAGGATGCTAGGTGGACTCAGCTCTTCAACAGCTCCAGGGATTCTGTTCTCTCATGACCTACATGCCATTGAAGTCTGCCTCATTGCCCTCATTGGAGCTACACTAAGAAACACAATCTGCTTCGCCTTCTTCTAGGAACTCTTACCCAAGGACCCCATACCTACAGGTGAAAGGAGGCTTGCATTCCTACTGGAATCTAAGCAAAGTTTTTCCTGTTACACTGCAGGACTTTAGAATAGGTTTAGGCCCGAAGGGTTACATAGTGCATTCCAAGAATGAGGGAGTTCGATACATGCAGAAAACCCTGTGAAGAAAAGTTGATTCAGCAAGGGACCAGGGTGTGGCTAGAGTCTCTATTAACTTGTTAGAAATCAGAAGGGTTTCGGCTGCATGTTAAACGGAGTAGAAGACCTGATGGCACAAGCCTTGCTTTCCCATGTTAAATCTCTAAACATGCTTCCCTGACGAATCCTAAATAACACTGTTTTTACCTGGCTTCTGGTCACTGTAGGCAGCCCTCTCGAAAGAAAAGGAGTTTTCTCTAAGGAAACACGGTGCTTCCATAGCATGGGTGGGATTTCCTGCTGTCCTGCTCTAGAGGTACAGGGAAACTTGACGTGAGTCTTTGCCTCAAGCTAAGGCCTGAAAAGCCTTGCTGAAGCGAAAGCGCTTAGCAGTTTCCATTATGTCGTATTCGAAGTTCTGCTTTAACGTTTCTTCACTTTTCCAGACACTAGGCACCCTCGTGTAGGCACCCTTTTTCCTACAAATACACTGAGAACCAGCAGTCTCCTTTGCTCTTCTAAGTAACATCCAGACCTAGAAGCCTTTCCCAGTCACACTATGTATTCAGAGTTTAAGGCAACTCGCTCACCCTTCCTTAGGAAGCTAGGTGGACTCAGCTCTTCAACAGCTCCAGGGATTCTGTTCTCTCACGACCTACATGCCATTGAAGTCTGCCTCATGCCCTCATTGGAGCTACACTAAGAAACACAATCTGCTTGGCCTTCTTCTAGGAACTCTTACCCAATGACCCCATACCTACAGGAGAAAGGAGGCTTGCAATCCTACTGGAACCAAAGCACAGTTTTTCCTGTTACACTGCCGGACTTTAGAATAGGCTTAGGCCCAATAGCATACATAGAACGTTCCAAGGATGAGGGAGTTCCATATATGCAGAACACTCTGTGAAGAAAAGTTGATTCAGCAAGGGACCAGGGTGTAGCTAGAGTGTCTTTGGACTTGTTAGATATAAGAAGGTGTCCGGGTGCATGTTCACCGGAAAAGAAGACTTGAATGCCTAAGCCTTGCGTTCCCATTTTAAATCTCTATCCATGCCAGCCTGAGATACCTAAATAACACTGTTTTGACTGGCCTCTATTCACTGTGGACAGCCCTCTGGAAAGAAAAGGAGTTTCTCTAAGGAAACACGGTGCTTCCATAGCATGGGTGGGAGTCCCTCCTGTCATGTTCTAGAGCTACAGGGTAACTTGACGTGAGTCTTACCTCATGCTAAGGCCTGAAAAGCCCTGCTGAAGCTAAAGCGCTTAGCAGTTTCCATTATGTCGAATTCGAAGTTCTGCTTTATTTTAACGTTTCTTCACTTTTCAAGACACTAGGCACCCTAGTGTAGGCACCCTTTTTTCTACAAATACACTGAGTACCAGCAGTCTACTTTGCTCTTCTAAGAAACATCCAGACCTAGAAGCCTTTCCCAGTCACTCTATGTAATCAGAGTGTAGGGCAACTCGCTGCACCCTTCCTTAGGAATCTATGTGGACTCAGCTCTTCAACAACTCCAGGGATTCTGTTCTCTCACGACTTACATGCCATTGAAGTCTGCCTCATGCCCTCATTGGAGCTACACTAAGAAACACAATCTGCTTCGCCTTCTTCTAGGAACTCTTACCCAAGGACCCCATACCTACAGGAGAAAGGAGGCTTGCATTCCTACTGGAATCTATGCAACGTTTTTCCTGTTACACTGCAGGATTTTAGAGTAGGTTTAGGCCCGAAGGGTTACATAGAGCGTTCCAAGAATGAGGGAGTTCGATACATGCAGAAAACCCTGTGAAGAAAAGTTGATTCAGCAAGGGACCAGGGTGTGGCTAGAGTCTCTATTGACTTGTTAGAAATCAGAAGGTTTCGGCTGCATTTGAACCGGAGAAGAAGACCTGATCGCACAAGCCTTGCTTTCCCATGTTAAATCTCTAAACATGCTTCCCTGAAGAATCCTAAATAACACTGTTTTTACCTGGCTTCTGGTCACTGTAGGCAGCCCTCTCGAAAGAAAAGGAGTTTTCTCTAAGGAAACACGGTGCTTCCGTAGCATGGGTGGGAGCTCCTGCTGTCCTGCTCTAGAGCTACAGGGAAACTTGACGTGAGTCTTTGCCTCAAGTTAAGGCCTGAAAAGCCTTGCTGAAGCGAAAGCGCTTAGCAGTTTCCATTATGTCGTACTCGAAGTTCTGCTTTACTTTAACGTTTCTTCATTTTTCCAGACACTAGGCACCCTCGTGTAGGCACCCTTTTTCTTACAAATACACTGACTACCAGCAGTCTCCTTTGCTCTTCTAAGAAACATCCAGACTTGGAAGCCTTTCCCAGTCACTCTATGTAATCAGAGTTTAGGGTAACTCGCTGCACCCTTCCTTAGGAAGCTAGGTGGCCTCAGCTCTTCATCAGCTCCACGGATTCTGTTCTCTCATGTCCTACATGCCATGGAAGTCTGCCTCATTGCCCTCTGTGGAGCTTCACTAAGATACACAATCTGCTTCGCCTACCTCTAGGAACTCTTACCCAAGGACCCCATACCTATAGGAGGAAGGAGGCTTGCATTCCTACTGGAACCAAAGCACAGTTTTTCCTGTTACACTGCACGAATTTAGAATAGGCTTCGCCCCTATAGCATGCATAGAACGTTCCAAGGATGAGGGAGTTTCATATATGCAGAACACTCTGTGAAGAAATGTTGATTCAGCAAGGGACCAGGGTGTAGCTAGAGTCTCTTTTGACTTTTTAGATATAAGAAGGTGACCGGGTCATGTTCACCGGAAAAGAAGACCTGAATTCCTAAGCCTTGCGTTCCCATTTTAAATCTCTATCCATTCTGCCCTGAGATACCTAAATAACTGTTTTTGACTGGTCTCTATTCAGTGTGGGCAGCCCTCTGGAAAGAAAAGGAGTTTCTCTAAGGAAAACGGTGCTTCCATAGCATGGGTGGGAGTTCCTCCTGTCATGCTCTAGATCTACAGGGTAACTTGACTTGAGTCCTTACCTCAAGCTAAGGCCTGAAAAGCCCTGCTGAAGCGAAAGCTCTTAGCAGTTTCCATTATGTCGAATTCGAAGTTCTGCTTTACTTTAACGTTTCTTCACTTTTCCAGACACTAGGCACCCTCGTGTATGCACCCTTTTTCCTACAAATACACTGAGTACCAGCAGTCTCCTTTGCTCTTCTAAGAAACATCCAGACCTAGAAGCCTTTCCCAGTCACTCTATGTATTCAGAGTGTAGGGCAACTCGCTGCACCCTTCCTTAGGAAGCTAGGTAGACTCAGCTCTTCCACAGCTCCAGGGATTCTGTTCTCTCACGTCCTATATGCCATGGAAGTCTGCCTCATTGCCCTCTTTGGAGCTTCCCTAAGATACACAATCTGCTTCGCCTACCCCTAGGAACTCTTACCCAATGACCCCATACCTACAGGAGAAAGGAGGCTTGCAATCCTACTGGAACCAAAGCACAGTTTTTCCTGTTACACTGCCGGACTTTAGAATAGGCTTAGGCCCAATAGCGTACATAGAACGTTCCAAGGATGAGGGAGTTCCATATATGCAGAACACTCTGAAGAAAAGTTGATTCAGCAAGGGACCAGGGTGTAGCTAGAGTCTCTTTGGACTTCTTAGATATAAGAAGGTGTCCGGGTGCATGTTCACCGGAATAGAAGACTTGAATGCCTAAGCCTTGCGTTCCCATTTTAAATCTCTATCCAAGCCAGCCTGAGATACCTAAATAACACTGTTTTGACTGGCCTCTATTCACTGTGGGCAGCCCTCTGGAAAGAAAAGGAGTTTCTCTAAGGAAACACGGTGCTTCCATAGCATGGGTGGGAGTTCCTCCTGTCATGCTCTAGAGCTACAGGGTAACTTGACGTGAGTCCTTGCCTCAAGCTAAGGCCTGAAAAGCCCTGCTGAAGCGAAAGCGCTTAGCATTTTCCATTATGTCGTATTGGAAGTTCTGCTTTACTTGAACGTTTCTTCACTCTACCAGACACTAGGCACCCTAGTGGAGGCACCCTTTTTCGTACAAATACAGTGAGTACCAGCAGTCTCCTTTACCCTTCTAAGAGACATCCAGACCTAGAAGCCTTTCCCAGTCACTCTATGTATTCAGAGTTTAAGGCAACTCGCTGCACCCTTCCTTAGGAAGCTAGGTGGACTCAGCTCTTCAATAGCTCCAGGGATTCTGTTCTCTCATGACCTACATGCCATTGAAGTCTGCCTCATTGCCCTCATTGGAGCTACACTAAGAAACACAATCTGCTTGGCCTTCTTCTAGGAACTCTTACCCAAGGACCCCATACCTACAGGTGAAAGGAGGCTTGCATTCCTACTGGAACCTAAGCAAAGTTTTTCCTGTTACACTGCAGGACTTTAGAATAGGTTTAGGCCCGAAGGGTTACATAGTGCATTCCAAGAATGAGGGAGTTCGATACATGCAGAAAACCCTGTGAAGAAAAGTTGATTCAGCAAGGGACCAGGGTGTGGCTAGAGTCTCTATTAACTTGTTAGAAATCAGAAGGGTTTCGGCTGCATGTTAAACGGAGTAGAAGACCTGATGGCACAAGCCTTGCTTTCCCATGTTAAATC
The DNA here is from genome assembly GCF_965194825.1 of Balaenoptera physalus. Lineage (NCBI taxonomy): Eukaryota > Metazoa > Chordata > Mammalia > Artiodactyla > Balaenopteridae > Balaenoptera > Balaenoptera physalus. The sequence goes on along the minus strand of NC_138902.1, from coordinate 5,351,186 downwards.
TCTAAACATGCTTCCCTGACGAATCCTAAGTAACACTGTTTTTACCTGGCTTCTGGTCACTGTAGGCAGCCCTCTCGAAAGAAAAGGAGTTTTCTCTAAGGAAACACGGTGCTTCCATAGCATGGGTGGGAGCTCCTGCTGTCCTGCTCTAGAGCTACAGGGAAACTTGACGTGAGTCTTTGCCTCAAGCTAAGGCCTGAAAAGCCTTGCTGAGCGAAAGCGCTTAGCAGTTTCCATTATGTCGTATTCGAAGTTCTGCTTTACTTTAACGTTTCTTCACTTTTCCAGACACTAGGCACCCTCGTGTAGGCACCCTTTTTCCTACAAATACACTGAGTACCAGCAGTCTCCTTTGCTTTTCTAAGAAACATCCAGACCTAGAAGCGTTTCCGAGTCACTCTATGTAATCAGAGTGTAGGGCAACTCGCTGCACCCTTCCTTAGGAAGCTAGGTGGACTCAGCTCTTCAACAGCTCCAGGGATTCTGTTCTCTCACGTCCTACATGCCATGGAAGTCTGCCTCATTGCCCTCTGTGGAGCTTCACTAAGATACACAATCTGCTTCGCCTACCTCTAGGAACTCTTACCCAATGACCCCATACCTACAGGAGAAAGGAGGCTTGCATTTCTACTGGAACCAAAGCACAGTTTTTCCTGTTACACTGCACGAATTTAGAATAGGCTTCGGCCCTATAGCATACATAGAACGTTCCAAGGATGAGGGACTTCCATATATGCAGAACACTCTGTGAAGAAAAGTTGATTCAGCAAGGGACCAGGGTGTAGCTAGAGTCTCTTTTGACTTTTTAAATATAAGAAGGTGACCGGGTCATGTTCACCGAAAAAGAAGGCCTGAATGCCTAAGCCTTGCGTTCCCATTTTAAATCTCTATCCATGCTGCCCTGAGATACCTAAATAACTGTCTTTGACTGGCCTCTATTCAGTGTGGGCAGCCCTCTGGAAAGAAAAGGAGTTTCTCTAAGGAAACCGGTGCTTCCATAGCATGGGTGGGAGTTCCTCCTGTCATGCTCTAGAGCTACAGGGTAACTTGACTTGAGTCCTTACCTCAAGCTAAGGCCTGAAAAGCCCTGCTGAAGCGAAAGCTCTTAGCAGTTTCCATTATGTCGAATTCGAAGTTCTGCTTTACTTTAACGTTTCTTCACTTTTCCAGACACTAGGCACCCTCGTGTATGCACCCTTTTCCTACAAATACAGTGAGTACCAGCAGTCTCCTTTGCTCTTCTAAGAAACATCCAGACCTAGAAGCCTTTCCCAGTCACTCTATGTATTCAGAGTGTAGGGCAACTCGCTGCACCCTTCCTTAGGAAGCTAGGTAGACTCAGCTCTTCAACAGCTCCAGGGATTCTGTTCTCTCACGTCCTATATGCCATGGAAGTCTGCCTCATTGCCCTCTTTGGAGCTTCCCTAAGATACACAATCTGCTTCGCCTACCTCTAGGAACTCTTACCCAATGACCTCATACCTACAGGAGAAAGGAGGCTTGCAATCCTACTGGAACCAAAGCACAGTTTTTCCTGTTACACTGCCGGACTTTAGAATAGGCTTAGGCCCAATAGCATACATAGAACGTTCCAAGGATGAGGGAGTTCCATATATGCAGAACACTCTGTGAAGAAAAGTTGATTCAGCAAGGGACCAGGGTGTAGCTAGAGTGTCTTTGGACTTTTTAGATATAAGAAGGTGTCCGGGTGCATGTTCACCGGAAAAGAAGACTTGAATGCCTAAGCCTTGCGTTCCCATTTTAAATCTCTATCCATGCCAGCCTGAGATACCTAAATAACACTGTTTTGACTGGCCTCTATTCACTGTGGACAGCCCTCTGGAAAGAAAAGGAGTTTCTCTAAGGAAACACGGTGCTTCCATAGCATGGGTGGGAGTCCCTCCTGTCATGTTCTAGAGCTACAGGGTAACTTGACGTGAGTCTTACCTCATGCTAAGGCCTGAAAAGCCCTGCTGAAGCTAAAGCGCTTAGCAGTTTCCATTATGTCGAATTCGAAGTTCTGCTTTATTTTAACGTTTCTTCACTTTTCAAGACACTAGGCACCCTCGTGTAGGCACCCTTTTTCGTAGAAATACAGTGAGTACCAGCAGTCTTCTTTGCTCTTCTAAGAAACATCCAGACCTAGAAGCCTTTCCCAGTCACTCTATGTAATCAGAGTGTAGGGCAACTCGCTGCACCCTTCCTTAGGAATCTATGTGGACTCAGCTCTTCAACAACTCCAGGGATTCTGTTCTCTCACGACTTACATGCCATTGAAGTCTGCCTCATGCCCTCATTGGAGCTACACTAAGAAACACAATCTGCTTCGCCTTCTTCTAGGAACTCTTACCCAAGGACCCCATACCTACAGGAGAAAGGAGGCTTGCATTCCTACTGGAATCTATGCAACGTTTTTCCTGTTACACTGCAGGATTTTAGAATAGGTTTAGGCCCGAAGGGTTACATAGAGCGTTCCAAGAATGAGGGAGTTCGATACATGCAGAAAACCCTGTGAAGAAAAGTTGATTCAGCAAGGGACCAGGGTGTGGCTAGAGTCTCTATTGACTTGTTAGAAATCAGAAGGTTTCGGCTGCATTTGAACCGGAGAAGAAGACCTGATGGCACAAGCCTTGCTTTCCCATGTTAAATCTCTAAACATGCTTCCCTGAAGAATCCTAAATAACACTGTTTTTACCTGGCTTCTGGTCACTGTAGGCAGCCCTCTCGAAAAAAAAGGAGTTTTCTCTAAGGAAACACGGTGCTTCCGTAGCATGGGTGGGAGCTCCTGCTGTCCTGCTCTAGAGCTACAGGGAAACTTGACGTGAGTCTTTGCCTCAAGTTAAGGCCTGAAAAGCCTTGCTGAAGCGAAAGCGCTTAGCAGTTTCCATTATGTCGTACTCGAAGTTCTGCTTTACTTTAACGTTTCTTCATTTTTCCAGACACTAGGCACCCTCGTGTAGGCACCCTTTTTCTTACAAATACACTGACTACCAGCAGTCTCCTTTGCTCTTCTAAGAAACATCCAGACTTGGAAGCCTTTCCCAGTCACTCTATGTAATCAGAGTTTAGGGTAACTCGCTGCACCCTTCCTTAGGAAGCTAGGTGGCCTCAGCTCTTCATCAGCTCCACGGATTCTGTTCTCTCATGTCCTACATGCCATGGAAGTCTGCCTCATTGCCCTCTGTGGAGCTTCACTAAGATACACAATCTGCTTCCCCTACCTTTAGGAACTCTTACCCAAGGACCCCATACCTATAGGAGGAAGGAGGCTTGCATTCCTACTGGAACCAAAGCACAGTTTTTCCTGTTACACTGCACGAATTTAGAATAGGCTTCGGCCCTATAGCATGCATAGAACGTTCCAAGGATGAGGGAGTTTCATATATGCAGAACACTCTGTGAAGAAATGTTGATTCAGCAAGGGACCAGGGTGTAGCTAGAGTCTCTTTTGACTTTTTAGATATAAGAAGGTGACCGGGTCATGTTCACCGGAAAAGAAGACCTGAATTCCTAAGCCTTGCGTTCCCATTTTAAATCTCTATCCATGCTGCCCTGAGATACCTAAATAACTGTTTTTGACTGGTCTCTATTCAGTGTGGGCAGCCCTCTGGAAAGAAAAGTAGTTTCTCTAAGGAAAACGGTGCTTCCATAGCATGGGTGGGAGTTCCAACTGTCATGCTCTAGATCTACAGGGTAACTTGACTTGAGTCCTTACCTCAAGCTAAGGCCTGAAAAGCCCTGCTGAAGCGAAAGCTCTTAGCAGTTTCCATTATGTCGAATTCGAAGTTCTGCTTTACTTTAACGTTTCTTCACTTTTCCAGACACTAGGCACCCTAGTGTAGGCACCCTTTTTCGTACAACTACAGTGAGTACCAGCAGTCTCCTTTACCCTTCTAAGAAACATCCAGACCTAGAAGCCTTTCCCAGTCACTCTATGTATTCAGAGTGTAGGGCAACTCGCTGCACCCTTCCTTAGGAAGCTAGGTAGACTCAGCTCTTCAACAGCTCCAGGGATTCTGTTCTCTCACGTCCTATATGCCATGGAAGTCTGCCTCATTGCCCTCTTTGGAGCTTCCCTAAGATACACAATCTGCTTCGCCTACCCCTAGGAACTCTTACCCAATGACCCCATACCTACAGGAGAAAGGAGGCTTTCAATCCTACTGGAACCAAAGCACAGTTTTTCCTGTTACACTGCCGGACTTTAGAATAGGCTTAGGCCCAATAGCGTACATAGAACGTTCCAAGGATGAGGGAGTTCCCTATATGCAGAACACTCTGAAGAAAAGTTGATTCAGCAAGGGACCAGGGTGTAGCTAGAGTCTCTTTGGACTTCTTAGATATAAGAAGGTGTCCGGGCGCATGTTCACCGGAATAGAAGACTTGAATGCCTAAGCCTTGCGTTCCCATTTTAAATCTCTATCCATGCCAGCCTGAGATACCTAAATAACACTGTTTTGACTGGCCTCTATTCACTGTGGGCAGCCCTCTGGAAAGAAAAGGAGTTTCTCTAAGGAAACACGGTGCTTCCATAGCATGGGTGGGAGTTCCTCCTGTCATGCTCTAGAGCTACAGGGTAACTTGACGTGAGTCCTTGCCTCAAGCTAAGGCCTGAAAAGCCCTGCTGAAGCGAAAGCGCTTAGCATTTTCCATTATGTCGTATTGGAAGTTCTGCTTTACTTGAACGTTTCTTCACTCTACCAGACACTAGGCACCCTAGTGTAGGCACCCTTTTTCGTACAAATACAGTGAGTACCAGCAGTCTCCTTTACCCTTCTAAGAAACATCCAGACCTAGAAGCCTTTCCCAGTCACTCTATGTATTCAGAGTTTAAGGCAACTCGCTGCACCCTTCCTTAGGAAGCTAGGTGGACTCAGCTCTTCAATAGCTCCAGGGATTCTGTTCTCTCATGACCTACATGCCATTGAAGTCTGCCTCATTGCCCTCATTGGAGCTACACTAAGAAACACAATCTGCTTGGCCTTCTTCTAGGAACTCTTACCCAAGGACCCCATACCTACAGGTGAAAGGAGGCTTGCATTCCTACTGGAACCTAAGCAAAGTTTTTCCTGTTACACTGCAGGACTTTAGAATAGGTTTAGGCCCGAAGGGTTACATAGTGCATTCCAAGAATGAGGGAGTTCGATACATGCAGAAAACCCTGTGAAGAAAAGTTGATTCAGCAAGGGACCAGGGTGTGGCTACAGTCTCTATTGACTTGTTAGAAATCAGAAGGGTTTCGGCTGCATGTTAACCGGAGTAGAAGACCTGATGGCACAAGCCTTGCTTTCCCATGTTAAATCTCTAAACATGCTTCCCTGACGAATCCTAAGTAACACTGTTTTTACCTGGCTTCTGGTCACTGTAGGCAGCCATCTCGAAAGAAAAGGAGTTTTCTCTAAGGAAACACGGTGCTTCCATAGCATGGGTGGGAGCTCCTGCTGTCCTGCTCTAGAGCTACAGGGAAACTTGACGTGAGTCTTTGCCTCAAGCTAAGGCCTGAAAAGCCTTGCTGAGCGAAAGCGCTTAGCAGTTTCCATTATGTCGTATTCGAAGTTCTGCTTTACTTTAACGTTTCTTCACTTTTCCAGACACTAGGCACCCTCGTGTAGGCACCCTTTTTCCTACAAATACACTGAGTACCAGCAGTCTCCTTTGCTTTTCTAAGAAACATCCAGACCTAGAAGCGTTTCCGAGTCACTCTATGTAATCAGAGTGTAGGGCAACTCGCTGCACCCTTCCTTAGGAAGCTAGGTGGACTCAGCTCTTCAACAGCTCCAGGGATTCTGTTCTCTCACGTCCTACATGCCATGGAAGTCTGCCTCATTGCCCTCTGTGGAGCTTCACTAAGATACACAATCTGCTTCGCCTACCTCTAGGAACTCTTACCCAATGACCCCATACCTACAGGAGAAAGGAGGCTTGCATTTCTACTGGAACCAAAGCACAGTTTTTCCTGTTACACTGCACGAATTTAGAATAGGCTTCGGCCCTATAGCATACATAGAACGTTCCAAGGATGAGGGACTTCCATATATGCAGAACACTCTGTGAAGAAAAGTTGATTCAGCAAGGGACCAGGGTGTAGCTAGAGTCTCTTTTGACTTTTTAAATATAAGAAGGTGACCGGGTCATGTTCACCGAAAAAGAAGGCCTGAATGCCTAAGCCTTGCGTTCCCATTTTAAATCTCTATCCATGCTGCCCTGAGATACCTAAATAACTGTCTTTGACTGGCCTCTATTCAGTGTGGGCAGCCCTCTGGAAAGAAAAGGAGTTTCTCTAAGGAAACCGGTGTTTCCATAGCATGGGTGGGAGTTCCTCCTGTCATGCTCTAGAGCTACAGGGTAACTTGACTTGAGTCCTTACCTCAAGCTAAGGCCTGAAAAGCCCTGCTGAAGCGAAAGCTCTTAGCAGTTTCCATTATGTCGAATTCGAAGTTCTGCTTTACTTTAACGTTTCTTCACTTTTCCAGACACTAGGCACCCTCGTGTATGCACCCTTTTCCTACAAATACAGTGAGTACCAGCAGTCTCCTTTGCTCTTCTAAGAAACATCCAGACCTAGAAGCCTTTCCCAGTCACTCTATTTATTCAGAGTGTAGGGCAACTCGCTGCACCCTTCCTTAGGAAGCTAGGTAGACTCAGCTCTTCAACAGCTCCAGGGATTCTGTTCTCTCACGTCCTATATGCCATGGAAGTCTGCCTCATTGCCCTCTTTGGAGCTTCCCTAAGATACACAATCTGCTTCGCCTACCCCTAGGAACTCTTACCCAATGACCCCATACCTACAGGAGAAAGGAGGCTTGCAATCCTACTGGAACCAAAGCACAGTTTTTCCTGTTACACTGCAGGACTTTAGAATAGGCTTAGGCCCAATAGCATACATAGAACGTTCCAAGGATGAGGGAGTTCCATATATGCAGAACACTCTGTGAAGAAAAGTTGATTCAGCAAGGGACCAGGGTGTAGCTAGAGTCTCTTTGGACTTTTTAGATATAAGAAGGTGTCCGGGTGCATGTTCACCGGAAAAGAAGACTTGAATGCCTAAGCCTTGCGCTCCCATTTTAAATCTCTATCCATGCCAGACTGAGATACCTAAATAACACTGTTTTGACTGGCCTCTATTCACTGTGGGCAGCCCTCTGGAAAGAAAAGGAGTTTCTCTAAGGAAACACGGTGCTTCCATAGCATGGGTGGTAGTTCCTCCTGTCATGCTCTAGAGCTACAGGGTAACTTGACATGAGTCCTTGCCTCAAGCTAAGGCCTGAAAAGCCCTGCTGAAGCGAAAGCGCTTAGCATTTTCCATTATGTCGTATTGGAAGTTCTGCTTTACTTGAAAGTTTCTTCACTCTACCAGACACTAGGCACCCTAGTGGAGGCACCCTTTTTCGTACAAATACAGTGAGTATCAGCAGTCTCCTTTACCCTTCTAAGAAACATCCAGACCTAGAAGCCTTTCCCAGTCACACTATGTATTCAGAGTTTAAGGCAACTCGCTGCACCCTTCCTTAGGAAGCTAGGTGGACTCAGCTCTTCAAAAGCTCCAGGGATTCTGTTCTCTCACGACCTCCATGCCATTGAAGTCTGACTCATTGCCCTCATTGTAGCTACTCTAAGGAACACAATCTGCTTGGCCTTCTTCTAGGAACTCTTACCCAAGGACCCCATACCTACAGGTGAAAGGAGGCTTGCATTCCTACTGGAACCTAAGCAAAGTTTTTCCTCTTACACTGAGGACTTTAGAATAGGTTTAGGACCGAAGGGTTACATAGAGCATTCCAAGAATGAGGGAGTTCGATACATGCAGAAAACCCTGTGAAGAAAAGTTGATTCAGCAAGGGACCAGGGTGCGGCTAGAGTCTCTATTGACTTGTTAGAAATCAGAGGGGTTTCGGCTGCATGTTAAACGGAGTAGAAGACCTGATGGCACAAGCCTTGCTTTCCCATGTTAAATCTCTAAACATGCTTCCCTGACGAATCCTAAATAACACTGTTTTTACCTGGCTTCTGGTCACTGTAGGCAGCCCTCTCGAAAGAAAAGGAGTTTTCTCTAAGGAAACACGGTGCTTCCATAGCATGGGTGGGAGCTCCTGCTGTCCTGCTCTAGAGCTACAGGGAAACTTGACGTGAGTCTTTGCCTCAAGCTAAGGCCTGAAAAGCCTTGCTGAGGGAAAGCGCTTAGCAGTTTCCATTATGTCGTATTCGAAGTTCTGCTTTACTTTAACGTTTCTTCACTTTTCCAGACACTAGGCACCCTCGTGTAGGCACCCTTTTTCCTACAAATACACTGAGTACCAGCAGTCTCCTTTGCTTTTCTAAGAAACATCCAGACCTAGAAGCGTTTCCGAGTCACTCTATGTAATCAGAGTGTAGGGCAACTCGCTGCACCCTTCCTTAGGAAGCTAGGTGGACTCAGCTCTTCAACAGCTCCAGGGATTCTGTTCTCTCACGTCCTACATGCCATGGAAGTCTGCCTCATTGCCCTCTGTGGAGCTTCACTAAGATACACAATCTGCTTCGCCTACCTCTAGGAACTCTTACCCAAGGACCCCATACCTACAGGAGAAAGGAGGCTTGCATTTCTACTGGAACCAGAGCACAGTTTTTCCTGTTACACTGCAGGACTATAGACTAGGCTTCGGCCCTATAGCATACATAGAACGTTCCAAGGATGAGGGAGTTCCATATATGCAGAACACTCTGTGAAGAAAAGTTGATTCAGCAAGGGACCAGGGTGTAGCTAGAGTCTCTTTGGACTTTTTATTTTATTTTTTTTATTTTTATTTTTTTTTACAGAAATATTAAGCAGATATAGAGATTCCATTTATTCTATTCTCCTGCCAACGCCCCATTCCCTTTTCCCCAATTATTAACTTCTTGCATTAGTGGTACATTTTTACAATTGATGAACCAATACTGATAGATTGTTGTTAATTAAGTTTTACATTAGAGTTCACTATTTGTGTTGTACGTTCTATAGGTTTGGATAAATGTATAATGACATGTATTGACCATTACAATCTCATACATAATAGTTTTCACTGCCCTAAAAATTCTTGTAATCTACCTGTTCATCATTCCTCTCTTGTCCCTAATTCCTGGCAACCCCTAATCTTTTTTTTTTTTTTTTTTTTCACACACACACACTGTATTTTATTTTTACAAGAGATAAATAGACTGACACCAAGCATTGTACATGGATGACCACAACAAAAGCAACAATGATTGCAATTACCAAACATGAAACACACTCATACTATGTCATAATATTGACATTCAGTCCAGTAATCCTCCACTGTAACAGCTCCTTTACTTTGCAGTGAAAATTGATTTGTATATTCTTTGCCTCTGAGTCCTTGTGGGATTTTTTTGTTTTTTTAATTCAGACAGAAAGTCACAAACATTATACTCATCCTCATCAGTTCACTCAGTCCCATGTAATTAATTGTTTTTTTTCATCTTGATCTTTTGTTAGCACTTTTATGAGTTCATCAGTTTTTCATCAGAGTTCTGAAAATGCTTATTCATTCAGTTCAGCAGTACAGTCAGTTACCAGAAACCTGTACTTGCCAGAGTCTTTTCCATGAATTTCTTGAAGATGAAACCCTTTTATAGGAACATATTTGCAAACTCATCAGAGTACATCCAGAACTGTCTGTAAATGACAAAAGACTTAATAATGACCACGGTAAAAGATTTGATGAAAGTTCATAATAATGCAGTTGACAAGAAAATTAGTTATTTCTGAGATATACATTTTAAAGTAATAACTAGGATTATTACTTATAACATTATACCAGAACATATAAGATTTTTAGAAATTTCATGTAATGTCTGAAACATTTATATTAACATATTTCCATACATATTTCCATACAAATACAAATATAAGATTTTTAGAAATTTCATGTAATGTCTGAAACATTTATATTAACATATTTCCATACATATTTCCATACAAATACAAATATAAGATTTTTAGGAATTTCATGTAATGTCTGAAACATTTATATTAACATATTTCCATACAAATAACCCAATGAAAGTTTAGTATTAGTTGTTTTGTTTGTTTTTTTTATACTGCAGGTTCTTATTAGGCATCAATTTTATACATATCAGTGTATACATGTCAATCCCAATCGCCCAATTCAGCACACCACCATCCCCACCTCACCGCAGTTTTCCCCCCTTGGTGTCCATATGTCCATTCTCTACATCTGTGTCTCAACTTCTGCCCTGCAAACTGTCTCATCTGTACCATTTTTCTAGGTTCCACATACATGCATTAATATATGATATTTGTTTTTCTCTTTCTGACTTACTTCACTCTGTATGACAGTCTCTAGGTCCATCCACGTCTCAACAAATGACTCAATTTCGTTCCTTTTTATGGCTGAGTAATATTCCATTGTATATATGTACCACATCTTCTTTATCCATTCGTCTGTTGATGGGCATTTCGGTTGCTTCCATGACCTGGCTATTGTAAATAGTGCTGCAATGAACATTCGGGTGCATGTGTCTTTTTGAATTACGGTTTTCTCTGGGTATATGCCCAGTAGTGGGATTGCTGGGTCATATGGTAATTCTATTTTTAGTTTTTTAAGGAACCTCCATATTGTTCTCCAGAGTGGCTGTATCAATTTACATTCCCACCAACAGTGCAAGAGGGTTCCCTTTTCTCCACACCCTCTCCAGCATTTGTTGTTTGTAGATTTTCTGATGATCCCCATTCTAACAGGAGTGAGGTGATACCTCATTGTAGTTTTGATTTGCATTTCTCTAATAATTAGTGATTTTGAGCAGCTTTTCATGTGCTTCGTGGCCGTCTGTATGTCTTCTTTGGAGAAATGTCTATTTAGGTCTTCTGCCCATTTTTGGATTGGGGTGTTTGTTTCTTTGATATTGAGCTGAATGAGCTGTTTATATATTTTGGAGATTAATCCTTTGTCCGTTGATTCATTTGCAAATATTTTCTCCCATTCTGAGGGTTGTCTTTTCGTCTTGTTTATGGTTTCCTTTGCTGTGCAAAAGCTTTGAAGTTTCATTAGGTCCCACTTGTTTATTTTGGTTTTTATTTCCATTACTCTAGGAGGTGGATCAAAAAAGATCTTGCTGCGATTTATGTCAAAGAGTGTTCTTCCTATGTTTTCCTCTAAGAGTTTTATAGTGTCCAGTCTTATATTTAGGTCTCTAATCCATTTTGAGTTTATTTTTGTGTATGGTGTTAGGGAGTATTCTAATTTCATTCTTTTACATGTAGCTGACTTCTTAGATATAAGAAGGTGTCCGGGTGCATGTTCACCGGAAAAGAAGACTTGAATGCCTAAGCCTTGCGTTCCCATTTTAAATCTCTATCCATGCCAGCCTGAGATACCTAAATAACACTGTTTTGACTGGCCTCTATTCACTGTGGGCAGCCCTCTGGAAAGAAAAGGAGTTTCTCTAAGGAAACACGGTGCTTCCATAGCATGGGTGGGAGTTCCTCCTGTCATGCTCTAGAGCTACAGGGTAACTTGACGTGAGTCCTTGCCTCAAGCTAAGGGCTGAAAAGCCCTGCTGAAGCGAAAGCGCTTAGCATTTTCCATTATGTCGTATTGGAAGTTCTGCTTTACTTGAACGTTTCTTCACTCTACCAGACACTAGGCACCCTAGTGGAGGCACCCTTTTTCGTACAAATACAGTGAGTACCAGCAGTCTCCTTTACCCTTCTAAGAAACATCCAGACCTAGAAGCCTTTCCCAGTCACTCTATGTATTCAGAGTTTAAGGCAACTCGCTGCACCCTTCCTTAGGATGCTAGGTGGACTCAGCTCTTCAACAGCTCCAGGGATTCTGTTCTCTCATGACCTACATGCCATTGAAGTCTGCCTCATTGCCCTCATTGGAGCTACACTAAGAAACACAATCTGCTTGGCCTTCTTCTAGGAACTCTTACCCAAGGACCCCATACCTACAGGTGAAAGGAGGCTTGCATTCCTACTGGAACCTAAGCAAAGTTTTTCCTGTTACACTGCAGGACTTTAGAATAGGTTTAGGCCCGAAGGGTTACATAGTGCATTCCAAGAATGAGGGAGTTCGATACATGCAGAAAACCCTGTGAAGAAAAGTTGATTCAGCAAGGGACCAGGGTGTGGCTAGAGTCTCTATTAACTTGTTAGAAATCAGAAGGGTTTCGGCTGCATGTTAAACGGAGTAGAAGACCTGATGGCACAAGCCTTGCTTTCCCATGTTAAATCTCTAAACATGCTTCCCTGACGAATCCTAAATAACACTGTTTTTACCTGGCTTCTGGTCACTGTAGGCAGCCCTCTCGAAAGAAAAGGAGTTTTCTCTAAGGAAACACGGTGCTTCCATAGCATGGGTGGGATTTCCTGCTGTCCTGCTCTAGAGGTACAGGGAAACTTGACGTGAGTCTTTGCCTCAAGCTAAGGCCTGAAAAGCCTTGCTGAGCGAAAGCCCTTAGCAGTTTCCATTATGTCGTATTCGAAGTTCTGCTTTACTTTAACGTTTCTTCACTTTTCCAGACACTAGGCACCCTCGTGTAGGCACCCTTTTTCCTACAAATACACTGAGTACCAGCAGTCTCCTTTGCTTTTCTAAGAAACATCCAGACCTAGAAGCGTTTCCGAGTCACTCTATGTAATCAGAGTGTAGGGCAACTCGCTGCACCCTTCCTTAGGAAGCTAGGTGGACTCAGCTCTTCAACAGCTCCAGGGATTCTGTTCTCTCACGTCCTACATGCCATGGAAGTCTGCCTCATTGCCCTCTGTGGAGCTTCCCTAAGATACACAATCTGCTTCGCCTACCCCTAGGAACTCTTACCCAATGACCCCATACCTACAGGAGAAAGGAGGCTTGCAATCCTACTGGAACCAAAGCACAGTTTTTCCTGTTACACTGCAGGACTTTAGAATAGGCTTAGGCCCAATAGGATACATAGAACGTTCCAAGGATGAGGGAGTTCCATATATGCAGAACACTCTGTGAAGAAAAGTTGATTCAGCAAGGGACCAGGGTGTAGCTAGAGTCTCTTTGGACTTTTTAGATATAAGAAGGTGTCCGGGTGCATGTTCACCGGAAAAGAAGACTTGAATGCCTAAGCCTTGCGCTCCCATTTTAAATCTCTATCCATGCCAGCCTGAGATACCTAAATAACACTGTTTTGACTGGCCTCTATTCACTGTGGGCAGCCCTCTGGAAAGAAAAGGAGTTTCTCTAAGGAAACACGGTGCTTCCATAGCATGGGTGGGAGTTCCTCCTGTCATGCTCTAGAGCTACAGGGTAACTTGACGTGAGTCCTTGCCTCAAGCTAAGGGCTGAAAAGCCCTGCTGAAGCGAAAGCGCTTAGCATTTTCCATTATGTCGTATTGGAAATTCTGCTTTACTTGAACGTTTCTTCACTCTACCAGACACTAGGCACCCTAGGGGAGGCACCCTTTTTCGTACAAATATAGTGAGTACCAGCAGTCTCCTTTACCCTTCTAAGAAACATCCAGACCTAGAAGCCTTTCCCAGTCACTCTATGTATTCAGAGTTTAAGGCAACTCGCTGCACCCTTCCTTAGGATGCTAGGTGGACTCAGCTCTTCAACAGCTCCAGGGATTCTGTTCTCTCATGACCTACATGCCATTGAAGTCTGCCTCATTGCCCTCATTGGAGCTACACTAAGAAACACAATCTGCTTCGCCTTCTTCTAGGAACTCTTACCCAAGGACCCCATACCTACAGGTGAAAGGAGGCTTGCATTCCTACTGGAATCTAAGCAAAGTTTTTCCTGTTACACTGCAGGACTTTAGAATAGGTTTAGGCGCGAAGGGTTACATAGAGCGTTCAAGAATGAGGGAGTTCGATACATGCAGAAAACCCTGTGAAGAAAAGTTGATTCAGCAAGGGACCAGGGTGTGGCTAGAGTCTCTATTGACTTGTTAGAAATCAGAAGGGTTTCGGCTGCATGTTAACCGGAGAAGGAGACCTGATGGCACAAGCTTTGCTTTCCCATGTTAAATCTCTAAACATGCTTCCCTGAAGAATCCTAAATAACACTGTTTTTACCTGGCTTCTGGTCACTGTAGGCAGGCCTCTCGAAAGAAAAGGAGTTTTCTCTAAGGAAACACGTTGCTTCCATAGCATGGGTGGGAGCTCCTGCTGTCCTGCTCTAGAGCTACAGGGAAATTTGACGTGAGTCTTTGCCTCAAGCTAAGGCCTGAAAAGCCTTGCTGAAGCGAAAGCGCTTAGCAGTTTCCATTATGTCGTATTCGAAGTTCTGCTTTACTTTAACGTTTCTTCACTTTTCCTGACACTAGGCACCCTCGTGTAGTCACCCTTTTTCCTACAAATACAGTGAGTACCAGCAGTCTCCTTTGCTCTTCTAAGAAACATCCAGACGTAGAAGCCTTTCCCAGTCACTCTATGTATTCAGAGTGTAGGGCAACTCGCTGCACCCTTCCTTAGGAAGCTAGGTGGACTCAGCTCTTCAACAGCTCCAGGGATTCTGTTCTCTCACGTCCTACAAGCCACGGAAGTCTGTCTCATTGCCCTCATTGGAGCTACACTAAGAAACACAATCTGCTTCGCCTTCTTCTAGGAACTGTTACCCAAGGACCCCATACCTACAGGAGAAAGGAGGCTTGCATTCCTACTGGAATCTAAGCAAAGTTTTTCTGTTACACTGCAGGACTTTAGAATAGATTTAGGCCCGAAGGGTTACATAGAGCGTTCCAAGAATGAGGGAGTTCGATACATGCAGAAAACCCTGTGAAGAAAAGTTGATTCAGCAAGGGACCAGGGTGTGGCTAGAGTCTCTATTGACTTGTTAGAAATCAGAAGGGTTTCGGCTGCATGTTAACCGGAGAAGAAGACCTGATGGCACAAGCCTTGCTTTCCCATGTTAAATCTCTAAACATGCTTCCCTGAAGAATCCTAAATAACACTGTTTTTACCTGGCTCCTGGTCACTGTAGGCAGCCCTCTCGAAAGAAAAGGAGTTTTCTCTAAGGAAACACGGTGCTTCCATAGCATGGATGGGAGCTCCTGCTGTCCTGCTCTAGAGCTACAGGGAAACTTGACGTGAGTCTTTGCCTCAAGCTAAGGCCTGAAAAGCCTTGTGAAGCGAAAGCGCTTAGCAGTTTCCATTATGTCGTATTCGAAGTTCTGCTTTACTTTAACGTTTCTTCACTTTTCCAGACACTAGGCACCCTCGTGTAGGCACCCTTTTTCCTACAAATACACTGAGCACCAGCAGTCTCCTTTGCTCTTCTAAGAAACATCCAGACTTAGAAGCCTTTCCCAGTCACTCTATGTATTCAGAGTGTAGGGCAACTCGCTGCACCCTTCCTTAGGAAGCTAGGTAGACTCAGGTCTTCAACAGCTCCAGGGATTCTGTTCTCTCACGTCCTATATGCCATGGAAGTCTGCCTCATTGTCCTCTTTGGAGCTTCCCTAAGATACACAATCTGCTTCGCCTACCTCTAGGAACTCTTACCCAATGACCCCATACCTACAGGAGAAAGGAGGCTTGCATTCCTACTGGAACCAAAGCACAGTTTTTCCTGTTACACTGCAGGACTTTAGACTACGCTTCGGCCCTATAGCATACATAGAACGTTCCAAGGATGAGGGAGTTCCATATATGCAGAACACTCTGTGAAGAAAAGTTGATTCAGCAAGGGCCCAGGGTGTAGCTAGAGTCTCTTTGGACTTTTTATTTTTTATTTTTTATTTATTTTTTTTTTTACAGAAATATTAAGCAGATATAGAGATTCCATTTATTCTATTCTCCTGCCAACTCCCCATTCCCTTTTCCCCAATTATTAACATCTTGCATTAGTGGTACATTTTTACAATTGATGAACCAATACTGATAGATTGTTGTTAATTAAGTTTTACATTAGAGTTCACTATTTGTGTTGTACGTTCTATAGGTTTGGATAAATGTATAATGACATGTATTGACCATTACAATCTCATACATAATAGTTTTCACTGCCCTAAAAATTCTTGTAATCTACCTGTTCATCATTCCTCTCTTGTCCCTAATTCCTGGCAACCCCTAATCTTTTTTTTTTTTTTTTTTTTTCACACACACACACTGTATTTTATTTTTACAAGAGATAAATAGACTGACACCAAGCATTGTACATGGATGACCACAACAAAAGCAACAATGATTGCAATTACCAAACATGAAACACACTCATACTATGTCATAATATTGACATTCAGTCCAGTAATCCTCCACTGTAACAGCTCCTTTACTTTGCAGTGAAAATTGATTTGTATATTCTTTGCCTCTGAGTCCTTGTGGGATTTTTTTGTTTTTTTAATTCAGACAGAAAGTCACAAAAATTATACTCATCCTCATCAGTTCACTCAGTCCCATGTAATTAATTGTTTTTTTTCATCTTGATCTTTTGTTAGCACTTTTATGAGTTCATCAGTTTTTCATCAGAGTTCTGAAAATGCTTATTCATTCAGTTCAGCAGTACAGTCAGTTACCAGAAACCTGTACTTGCCAGAGTCTTTTCCATGAATTTCTTGAAGATGAAACCCTTTTATAGGAACATATTTGCAAAATCATCAGAGTACACCCAGAACTGTCTGTAAATGACAAAAGACTTAAAAATGACCACGGTAAAAGATTTGATGAAAGTTCATAGTAATGCAGTTGACAAGAAAATTAGTTATTTCTGAGATATACATTTTAAAGTAATAACTAGGATTATTACTTATAACATTATACCAGAACATATAAGATTTTTAGAAATTTCATGTAATGTCTGAAACATTTATATTAACATATTTCCATACATATTTCCATACAAATACAAATATAAGATTTTTAGAAATTTCATGTAATGTCTGAAACATTTATATTAACGTATTTCCATACATATTTCCATACAAATACAAATATAAGATTTTTAGGAATTTCATGTAATGTCTGAAACATTTATATTAACATATTTCCATACAAATAACCCAATGAAAGTTTAGTATTAGTTGTTTTGTTTGTTTTTTTATACTGCAGGTTCTTATTAGGCATCAATTTTATACATATCAGTGTAT
Organism: Balaenoptera physalus; assembly: GCF_965194825.1. Classification (NCBI taxonomy): domain Eukaryota; kingdom Metazoa; phylum Chordata; class Mammalia; order Artiodactyla; family Balaenopteridae; genus Balaenoptera; species Balaenoptera physalus. Next base: position 5,334,121 of record NC_138902.1, on the reverse strand, counting down.
ACATGTCAATCCCAATCGCCCAATTCAGCACACCACCATCCCCACCTCACCGCAATTTTCCCCCCTTGGTGTCCATATGTCCATTCTCTACATCTGTGTCTCAACTTCTGCCCTGCAAACTGTCTCATCTGTACCATTTTTCTAGGTTCCACATACATGCATTAATATATGATATTTGTTTTTCTCTTTCTGACTTACTTCACTCTGTATGACAGTCTCTAGATCCATCCACGTCTCAACAAATGACTCAATTTCGTTCCTTTTTATGGCTGAGTAATATTCCATTGTATATATGTACCACATCTTCTTTATCCATTCGTCTGTTGATGGGCATTTCGGTTGCTTCCATGACCTGGCTATTGTAAATAGTGCTGCAATGAACATTCGGGTGCATGTGTCTTTTTGAATTACGGTTTTCTCTGGGTATATGCCCAGTAGTGGGATTGCTGGGTCATATGGTAATTCTATTTTTAGTTTTTTAAGGAACCTCCATATTGTTCTCCAGAGTGGCTGTATCAATTTACATTCCCACCAACAGTGCAAGAGGGTTCCCTTTTCTCCACACCCTCTCCAACATTTGTTGTTTGTAGATTTTCTGATGATCCCCATTCTAACAGGAGTGAGGTGATACCTCATTGTAGTTTTGATTTGCATTTCTCTAATAATTAGTGATTTTGAGCAGCTTTTCATGTGCTTCGTGGCCGTCTGTATGTCTTCTTTGGAGAAATGTCTATTTAGGTCTTCTGCCCATTTTTGGATTGGGGTGTTTGTTTCTTTGATATTGAGCTGAATGAGCTGTTTATATATTTTGGAGATTAATCCTTTGTCCGTTGATTCATTTGCAAATATTTTCTCCCATTCTGAGGGTTGTCTTTTCGTCTTGTTTATGGTTTCCTTTGCTGTGCAAAAGCTTTGAAGTTTCATTAGGTCCCACTTGTTTATTTTGGTTTTTATTTCCATTACTCTAGGAGGTGGATCAAAAAAGATCTTGCTGCGATTTATGTCAAAGAGTGTTCTTCCTATGTTTTCCTCTAAGAGTTTTATAGTGTCCAGTCTTATATTTAGGTCTCTAATCCATTTTGAGTTTATTTTTGTGTATGGTGTTAGGGAGTATTCTAATTTCATTCTTTTACATGTAGCTGACTTCTTAGATATAAGAAGGTGTCCGGGTGCATGTTCACCGGAAAAGAAGACTTGAATGCCTAAGCCTTGCGTTCCCATTTTAAATCTCTATCCATGCCAGCCTGAGATACCTAAATAACACTGTTTTGACTGGCCTCTATTCACTGTGGGCAGCCCTCTGGAAAGAAAAGGAGTTTCTCTAAGGAAACACGGTGCTTCCATAGCATGGGTGGGAGTTCCTCCTGTCATGCTCTAGAGCTACAGGGTAACTTGACGTGAGTCCTTGCCTCAAGCTAAGGGCTGAAAAGCCCTGCTGAAGCGAAAGCGCTTAGCATTTTCCATTATGTCGTATTGGAAGTTCTGCTTTACTTGAACGTTTCTTCACTCTACCAGACACTAGGCACCCTAGTGGAGGCACCCTTTTTCGTACAAATACAGTGAGTACCAGCAGTCTCCTTTACCCTTCTAAGAAACATCCAGACCTAGAAGCCTTTCCCAGTCACTCTATGTATTCAGAGTTTAAGGCAACTCGCTGCACCCTTCCTTAGGATGCTAGGTGGACTCAGCTCTTCAACAGCTCCAGGGATTCTGTTCTCTCATGACCTACATGCCATTGAAGTCTGCCTCATTGCCCTCATTGGAGCTACACTAAGAAACACAATCTGCTTGGCCTTCTTCTAGGAACTCTTACCCAAGGACCCCATACCTACAGGTGAAAGGAGGCTTGCATTCCTACTGGAACCTAAGCAAAGTTTTTCCTGTTACACTGCAGGACTTTAGAATAGGTTTAGGCCCGAAGGGTTACATAGTGCATTCCAAGAATGAGGGAGTTCGATACATGCAGAAAACCCTGTGAAGAAAAGTTGATTCAGCAAGGGACCAGGGTGTGGCTAGAGTCTCTATTAACTTGTTAGAAATCAGAAGGGTTTCGGCTGCATGTTAAACGGAGTAGAAGACCTGATGGCACAAGCCTTGCTTTCCCATGTTAAATCTCTAAACATGCTTCCCTGACGAATCCTAAATAACACTGTTTTTACCTGGCTTCTGGTCACTGTAGGCAGCCCTCTCGAAAGAAAAGGAGTTTTCTCTAAGGAAACACGGTGCTTCCATAGCATGGGTGGGATTTCCTGCTGTCCTGCTCTAGAGGTACAGGGAAACTTGACGTGAGTCTTTGCCTCAAGCTAAGGCCTGAAAAGCCTTGCTGAGCGAAAGCCCTTAGCAGTTTCCATTATGTCGTATTCGAAGTTCTGCTTTACTTTAACGTTTCTTCACTTTTCCAGACACTAGGCACCCTCGTGTAGGCACCCTTTTTCCTACAAATACACTGAGTACCAGCAGTCTCCTTTGCTTTTCTAAGAAACATCCAGACCTAGAAGCGTTTCCGAGTCACTCTATGTAATCAGAGTGTAGGGCAACTCGCTGCACCCTTCCTTAGGAAGCTAGGTGGACTCAGCTCTTCAACAGCTCCAGGGATTCTGTTCTCTCACGTCCTACATGCCATGGAAGTCTGCCTCATTGCCCTCTGTGGAGCTTCCCTAAGATACACAATCTGCTTCGCCTACCCCTAGGAACTCTTACCCAATGACCCCATACCTACAGGAGAAAGGAGGCTTGCAATCCTACTGGAACCAAAGCACAGTTTTTCCTGTTACACTGCAGGACTTTAGAATAGGCTTAGGCCCAATAGGATACATAGAACGTTCCAAGGATGAGGGAGTTCCATATATGCAGAACACTCTGTGAAGAAAAGTTGATTCAGCAAGGGACCAGGGTGTAGCTAGAGTCTCTTTGGACTTTTTAGATATAAGAAGGTGTCCGGGTGCATGTTCACCGGAAAAGAAGACTTGAATGCCTAAGCCTTGCGCTCCCATTTTAAATCTCTATCCATGCCAGCCTGAGATACCTAAATAACACTGTTTTGACTGGCCTCTATTCACTGTGGGCAGCCCTCTGGAAAGAAAAGGAGTTTCTCTAAGGAAACACGGTGCTTCCATAGCATGGGTGGGAGTTCCTCCTGTCATGCTCTAGAGCTACAGGGTAACTTGACGTGAGTCCTTGCCTCAAGCTAAGGGCTGAAAAGCCCTGCTGAAGCGAAAGCGCTTAGCATTTTCCATTATGTCGTATTGGAAATTCTGCTTTACTTGAACGTTTCTTCACTCTACCAGACACTAGGCACCCTAGGGGAGGCACCCTTTTTCGTACAAATATAGTGAGTACCAGCAGTCTCCTTTACCCTTCTAAGAAACATCCAGACCTAGAAGCCTTTCCCAGTCACTCTATGTATTCAGAGTTTAAGGCAACTCGCTGCACCCTTCCTTAGGATGCTAGGTGGACTCAGCTCTTCAACAGCTCCAGGGATTCTGTTCTCTCATGACCTACATGCCATTGAAGTCTGCCTCATTGCCCTCATTGGAGCTACACTAAGAAACACAATCTGCTTCGCCTTCTTCTAGGAACTCTTACCCAAGGACCCCATACCTACAGGTGAAAGGAGGCTTGCATTCCTACTGGAATCTAAGCAAAGTTTTTCCTGTTACACTGCAGGACTTTAGAATAGGTTTAGGCGCGAAGGGTTACATAGAGCGTTCAAGAATGAGGGAGTTCGATACATGCAGAAAACCCTGTGAAGAAAAGTTGATTCAGCAAGGGACCAGGGTGTGGCTAGAGTCTCTATTGACTTGTTAGAAATCAGAAGGGTTTCGGCTGCATGTTAACCGGAGAAGGAGACCTGATGGCACAAGCTTTGCTTTCCCATGTTAAATCTCTAAACATGCTTCCCTGAAGAATCCTAAATAACACTGTTTTTACCTGGCTTCTGGTCACTGTAGGCAGGCCTCTCGAAAGAAAAGGAGTTTTCTCTAAGGAAACACGTTGCTTCCATAGCATGGGTGGGAGCTCCTGCTGTCCTGCTCTAGAGCTACAGGGAAATTTGACGTGAGTCTTTGCCTCAAGCTAAGGCCTGAAAAGCCTTGCTGAAGCGAAAGCGCTTAGCAGTTTCCATTATGTCGTATTCGAAGTTCTGCTTTACTTTAACGTTTCTTCACTTTTCCTGACACTAGGCACCCTCGTGTAGTCACCCTTTTTCCTACAAATACAGTGAGTACCAGCAGTCTCCTTTGCTCTTCTAAGAAACATCCAGACGTAGAAGCCTTTCCCAGTCACTCTATGTATTCAGAGTGTAGGGCAACTCGCTGCACCCTTCCTTAGGAAGCTAGGTGGACTCAGCTCTTCAACAGCTCCAGGGATTCTGTTCTCTCACGTCCTACAAGCCACGGAAGTCTGTCTCATTGCCCTCATTGGAGCTACACTAAGAAACACAATCTGCTTCGCCTTCTTCTAGGAACTGTTACCCAAGGACCCCATACCTACAGGAGAAAGGAGGCTTGCATTCCTACTGGAATCTAAGCAAAGTTTTTCTGTTACACTGCAGGACTTTAGAATAGATTTAGGCCCGAAGGGTTACATAGAGCGTTCCAAGAATGAGGGAGTTCGATACATGCAGAAAACCCTGTGAAGAAAAGTTGATTCAGCAAGGGACCAGGGTGTGGCTAGAGTCTCTATTGACTTGTTAGAAATCAGAAGGGTTTCGGCTGCATGTTAACCGGAGAAGAAGACCTGATGGCACAAGCCTTGCTTTCCCATGTTAAATCTCTAAACATGCTTCCCTGAAGAATCCTAAATAACACTGTTTTTACCTGGCTCCTGGTCACTGTAGGCAGCCCTCTCGAAAGAAAAGGAGTTTTCTCTAAGGAAACACGGTGCTTCCATAGCATGGATGGGAGCTCCTGCTGTCCTGCTCTAGAGCTACAGGGAAACTTGACGTGAGTCTTTGCCTCAAGCTAAGGCCTGAAAAGCCTTGTGAAGCGAAAGCGCTTAGCAGTTTCCATTATGTCGTATTCGAAGTTCTGCTTTACTTTAACGTTTCTTCACTTTTCCAGACACTAGGCACCCTCGTGTAGGCACCCTTTTTCCTACAAATACACTGAGCACCAGCAGTCTCCTTTGCTCTTCTAAGAAACATCCAGACTTAGAAGCCTTTCCCAGTCACTCTATGTATTCAGAGTGTAGGGCAACTCGCTGCACCCTTCCTTAGGAAGCTAGGTAGACTCAGGTCTTCAACAGCTCCAGGGATTCTGTTCTCTCACGTCCTATATGCCATGGAAGTCTGCCTCATTGTCCTCTTTGGAGCTTCCCTAAGATACACAATCTGCTTCGCCTACCTCTAGGAACTCTTACCCAATGACCCCATACCTACAGGAGAAAGGAGGCTTGCATTCCTACTGGAACCAAAGCACAGTTTTTCCTGTTACACTGCAGGACTTTAGACTACGCTTCGGCCCTATAGCATACATAGAACGTTCCAAGGATGAGGGAGTTCCATATATGCAGAACACTCTGTGAAGAAAAGTTGATTCAGCAAGGGCCCAGGGTGTAGCTAGAGTCTCTTTGGACTTTTTATTTTTTATTTTTTATTTATTTTTTTTTTTACAGAAATATTAAGCAGATATAGAGATTCCATTTATTCTATTCTCCTGCCAACTCCCCATTCCCTTTTCCCCAATTATTAACATCTTGCATTAGTGGTACATTTTTACAATTGATGAACCAATACTGATAGATTGTTGTTAATTAAGTTTTACATTAGAGTTCACTATTTGTGTTGTACGTTCTATAGGTTTGGATAAATGTATAATGACATGTATTGACCATTACAATCTCATACATAATAGTTTTCACTGCCCTAAAAATTCTTGTAATCTACCTGTTCATCATTCCTCTCTTGTCCCTAATTCCTGGCAACCCCTAATCTTTTTTTTTTTTTTTTTTTTTCACACACACACACTGTATTTTATTTTTACAAGAGATAAATAGACTGACACCAAGCATTGTACATGGATGACCACAACAAAAGCAACAATGATTGCAATTACCAAACATGAAACACACTCATACTATGTCATAATATTGACATTCAGTCCAGTAATCCTCCACTGTAACAGCTCCTTTACTTTGCAGTGAAAATTGATTTGTATATTCTTTGCCTCTGAGTCCTTGTGGGATTTTTTTGTTTTTTTTAATTCAGACAGAAAGTCACAAAAATTATACTCATCCTCATCAGTTCACTCAGTCCCATGTAATTAATTGTTTTTTTTCATCTTGATCTTTTGTTAGCACTTTTATGAGTTCATCAGTTTTTCATCAGAGTTCTGAAAATGCTTATTCATTCAGTTCAGCAGTACAGTCAGTTACCAGAAACCTGTACTTGCCAGAGTCTTTTCCATGAATTTCTTGAAGATGAAACCCTTTTATAGGAACATATTTGCAAAATCATCAGAGTACACCCAGAACTGTCTGTAAATGACAAAAGACTTAAAAATGACCACGGTAAAAGATTTGATGAAAGTTCATAGTAATGCAGTTGACAAGAAAATTAGTTATTTCTGAGATATACATTTTAAAGTAATAACTAGGATTATTACTTATAACATTATACCAGAACATATAAGATTTTTAGAAATTTCATGTAATGTCTGAAACATTTATATTAACATATTTCCATACATATTTCCATACAAATACAAATATAAGATTTTTAGAAATTTCATGTAATGTCTGAAACATTTATATTAACGTATTTCCATACATATTTCCATACAAATACAAATATAAGATTTTTAGGAATTTCATGTAATGTCTGAAACATTTATATTAACATATTTCCATACAAATAACCCAATGAAAGTTTAGTATTAGTTGTTTTGTTTGTTTTTTTATACTGCAGGTTCTTATTAGGCATCAATTTTATACATATCAGTGTATACATGTCAATCCCAATCGCCCAATTCAGCACACCACCATCCCCACCTCACCGCAATTTTCCCCCCTTGGTGTCCATATGTCCATTCTCTACATCTGTGTCTCAACTTCTGCCCTGCAAACTGTCTCATCTGTACCATTTTTCTAGGTTCCACATACATGCATTAATATATGATATTTGTTTTTCTCTTTCTGACTTACTTCACTCTGTATGACAGTCTCTAGATCCATCCACGTCTCAACAAATGACTCAATTTCGTTCCTTTTTATGGCTGAGTAATATTCCATTGTATATATGTACCACATCTTCTTTATCCATTCGTCTGTTGATGGGCATTTAGGTTGCTTCCATGACCTGGCTATTGTAAATAGTGCTGCAATGAACATTCGGGTGCATGTGTCTTTTTGAATTACGGTTTTCTCTGGGTATATGCCCAGTAGTGGGATTGCTGGGTCATATGGTAATTCTATTTTTAGTTTTTTAAGGAACCTCCATATTGTTCTCCAGAGTGGCTGTATCAATTTACATTCCCACCAACAGTGCAAGAGGGTTCCCTTTTCTCCACACCCTCTCCAGCATTTGTTGTTTGTAGATTTTCTGATGATCCCCATTCTAACAGGAGTGAGGTGATACCTCATTGTAGTTTTGATTTGCATTTCTCTAATAATTAGTGATTTTGAGCAGCTTTTCATGTGCTTCGTGGCCGTCTGTATGTCTTCTTTGGAGAAATGTCTATTTAGGTCTTCTGCCCATTTTTGGATTGGGGTGTTTGTTTCTTTGATATTGAGCTGAATGAGCTGTTTATATATTTTGGAGATTAATCCTTTGTCCGTTGATTCATTTGCAAATATTTTCTCCCATTCTGAGGGTTGTCTTTTCGTCTTGTTTATGGTTTCCTTTGCTGTGCAAAAGCTTTGAAGTTTCATTAGGTCCCACTTGTTTATTTTTGTTTTTATTTCCATTACTCTAGGAGGTGGATCAAAAAAGATCTTGCTGCGATTTATGTCAAAGAGTGTTCTTCCTATGTTTTCCTCTAAGAGTTTTATAGTGTCCAGTCTTATATTTAGGTCTCTAATCCATTTTGAGTTTATTTTTCTGTATGGTGTTAGGGAGTATTCTAATTTCATTCTTTTACATGTAGCTGACTTCTTAGATATAAGAAGGTGCCCGGGTGCATGTTCACCGGAAAAGAAGACTTGAATGCCTAAGCCTTGCGCTCCCATTTTAAATCTCTATCCATGCCAGCCTGAGATACCTAAATAACACTGTTTTGACTGGCCTCTATTCACTGTGGGCAGCCCTCTGGAAAGAAAAGGAGTTTCTCTAAGGAAACACGGTGCTTCCATAGCATGGGTGGGAGTTCCTCCTGTCATGCTCTAGAGCTACAGGGTAACTTGACGTGAGTCCTTGCCTCAAGCTAAGGGCTGAAAAGCCCTGCTGAAGCGAAAGCGCTTAGCATTTTCCATTATGTCGTATTGGAAGTTCTGCTTTACTTGAACGTTTCTTCACTCTACCAGACACTAGGCACCCTAGTGGAGGCACCCTTTTTCGTACAAATACAGTGAGTACCAGCAGTCTCCTTTACCCTTCTAAGAAACATCCAGACCTAGAAGCCTTTCCCAGTCACTCTATGTATTCAGAGTTTAAGGCAACTCGCTGCACCCTTCCTTAGGATGCTAGGTGGACTCAGCTCTTCAACAGCTCCAGGGATTCTGTTCTCTCATGACCTACATGCCATTGAAGTCTGCCTCATTGCCCTCATTGGAGCTACACTAAGAAACACAATCTGCTTGGCCTTCTTCTAGGAACTCTTACCCAAGGACCCCATACCTACAGGTGAAAGGAGGCTTGCATTCCTACTGGAATCTAAGCAAAGTTTTTCCTGTTACACTGCAGGACTTTAGAATAGGTTTAGGCCCGAAGGGTTACATAGTGCATTCCAAGAATGAGGGAGTTCGATACATGCAGAAAACCCTGTGAAGAAAAGTTGATTCAGCAAGGGACCAGGGTGTGGCTAGAGTCTCTATTAACTTGTTAGAAATCAGAAGGGTTTCGGCTGCATGTTAAACGGAGTAGAAGACCTGATGGCACAAGCCTTGCTTTCCCATGTTAAATCTCTAAACATGCTTCCCTGACGAATCCTAAATAACACTGTTTTTACCTGGCTTCTGGTCACTGTAGGCAGCCCTCTCGAAAGAAAAGGAGTTTTCTCTAAGGAAACACGGTGCTTCCATAGCATGGGTGGGATTTCCTGCTGTCCTGCTCTAGAGGTACAGGGAAACTTGACGTGAGTCTTTGCCTCAAGCTAAGGCCTGAAAAGCCTTGCTGAGCGAAAGCCCTTAGCAGTTTCCATTATGTCGTATTCGAAGTTCTGCTTTACTTTAACGTTTCTTCACTTTTCCAGACACTAGGCACCCTCGTGTAGGCACCCTTTTTCCTACAAATACACTGAGTACCAGCAGTCTCCTTTGCTTTTCTAAGAAACATCCAGACCTAGAAGCGTTTCCGAGTCACTCTATGTAATCAGAGTGTAGGGCAACTCGCTGCACCCTTCCTTAGGAAGCTAGGTGGACTCAGCTCTTCAACAGCTCCAGGGATTCTGTTCTCTCACGTCCTACATGCCATGGAAGTCTGCCTCATTGCCCTCTGTGGAGCTTCCCTAAGATACACAATCTGCTTCGCCTACCCCTAGGAACTCTTACCCAATGACCCCATACCTACAGGAGAAAGGAGGCTTGCAATCCTACTGGAACCAAAGCACAGTTTTTCCTGTTACACTGCCGGACTTTAGAATAGGCTTAGGCCCAATAGCATACATAGAACGTTCCAAGGATGAGGGAGTTCCATATATGCAGAACACTCTGTGAAGAAAAGTTGATTCAGCAAGGGAGCAGGGTGTAGCTAGAGTGTCTTTGGACTTTTTAGATATAAGAAGGTGTCCGGGTGCATGTTCACCGGAAAAGAAGACTTGAATGCCTAAGCCTTGCGTTCCCATTTTAAATCTCTATCCATGCCAGCCTGAGATACCTAAATAACACTGTTTTGACTGGCCTCTATTCACTGTGGACAGCCCTCTGGAAAGAAAAGGAGTTTCTCTAAGGAAACACGGTGCTTCCATAGCATGGGTGGGAGTCCCTCCTGTCATGTTCTAGAGCTACAGGGTAACTTGACGTGAGTCTTACCTCATGCTAAGGCCTGAAAAGCCCTGCTGAAGCTAAAGCGCTTAGCAGTTTCCATTATGTCGAATTCGAAGTTCTGCTTTATTTTAACGTTTCTTCACTTTTCAAGACACTAGGCACCCTAGTGTAGGCACCCTTTTTTCTACAAATACACTGAGTACCAGCAGTCTACTTTGCTCTTCTAAGAAACATCCAGACCTAGAAGCCTTTCCCAGTCACTCTATGTAATCAGAGTGTAGGGCAACTCACTGCACCCTTCCTTAGGAATCTATGTGGACTCAGCTCTTCAACAACTCCAGGGATTCTGTTCTCTCACGACTTACATGCCATTGAAGTCTGCCTCATGCCCTCATTGGAGCTACACTAAGAAACACAATCTGCTTCGCCTTCTTCTAGGAACTCTTACCCAAGGACCCCATACCTACAGGAGAAAGGAGGCTTGCATTCCTACTGGAATCTATGCAACGTTTTTCCTGGTACACTGCAGGATTTTAGAATAGGTTTAGGCCCGAAGGGTTACATAGAGCGTTCCAAGAATGAGGGAGTTCGATACATGCAGAAAACCCTGTGAAGAAAAGTTGATTCAGCAAGGGACCAGGGTGTGGCTAGAGTCTCTATTGACTTGTTAGAAATCAGAAGGTTTCGGCTGCATTTGAACCGGAGAAGAAGACCTGATCGCACAAGCCTTGCTTTCCCATGTTAAATCTCTAAACATGCTTCCCTGAAGAATCCTAAATAACACTGTTTTTACCTGGCTTCTGGTCACTGTAGGCAGCCCTCTCGAAAGAAAAGGAGTTTTCTCTAAGGAAACACGGTGCTTCCGTAGCATGGGTGGGAGCTCCTGCTGTCCTGCTCTAGAGCTACAGGGAAACTTGACGTGAGTCTTTGCCTCAAGTTAAGGCCTGAAAAGCCTTGCTGAAGCGAAAGCGCTTAGCAGTTTCCATTATGTCGTACTCGAAGTTCTGCTTTACTTTAACGTTTCTTCATTTTTCCAGACACTAGGCACCCTCGTGTAGGCACCCTTTTTCTTACAAATACACTGACTACCAGCAGTCTCCTTTGCTCTTCTAAGAAACATCCAGACTTGGAAGCCTTTCCCAGTCACTCTATGTAATCAGAGTTTAGGGTAACTCGCTGCACCCTTCCTTAGGAAGCTAGGTGGCCTCAGTTCTTCATCAGCTCCACGGATTCTGTTCTCTCATGTCCTACATGCCATGGAAGTCTGCCTCATTGCCCTCTGTGGAGCTTCACTAAGATACACAATCTGCTTCGCCTACCTCTAGGAACTCTTACCCAAAGACCCCATACCTATAGGAGGAAGGAGGCTTGCATTCCTACTGGAACCAAAGCACAGTTTTTCCTGTTACACTGCACGAATTTAGAATAGGCTTCGCCCCTATAGCATGCATAGAACGTTCCAAGGATGAGGGAGTTTCATATATGCAGAACACTCTGTGAAGAAATGTTGATTCAGCAAGGGACCAGGGTGTAGCTAGAGTCTCTTTTGACTTTTTAGATATAAGAAGGTGACCGGGTCATGTTCACCGGAAAAGAAGACCTGAATTCCTAAGCCTTGCGTTCCCATTTTAAATCTCTATCCATGCTGCCCTGAGATACCTAAATAACTGTTTTTGACTGGTCTCTATTCAGTGTGGGCAGCCCTCTGGAAAGAAAAGGAGTTTCTCTAAGGAAAACGGTGCTTCCATAGCATGGGTGGGAGTTCCTCCTGTCATGCTCTAGATCTACAGGGTAACTTGACTTGAGTCCTTACCTCAAGCTAAGGCCTGAAAAGCCCTGCTGAAGCGAAAGCTCTTAGCAGTTTCCATTATGTCGAATTCGAAGTTCTGCTTTACTTTAACGTTTCTTCACTTTTCCAGACACTAGGCACCCTCGTGTATGCACCCTTTTTCCTACAAATACACTTAGTACCAGCAGTCTCCTTTGCTCTTCTAAGAAACATCCAGACCTAGAAGCCTTTCCCAGTCACTCTATGTATTCAGAGTGTAGGGCAACTCGCTGCACCCTTCCTTAGGAAGCTAGGTAGATTCAGCTCTTCAACAGCTCCAGGGATTCTGTTCTCTCACGTCCTATATGCCATGGAAGTCTGCCTCATTGCCCTCTTTGGAGCTTCCCTAAGATACACAATCTGCTTCGCCTACCCCTAGGAACTCTTACCCAATGACCCCATACCTACAGGAGAAAGGAGGCTTGCAATCCTACTGGAACCAAAGCACAGTTTTTCCTGTTACACTGCCGGACTTTAGAATAGGCTTAGGCCCAATAGCGTACATAGAACGTTCCAAGGATGAGGGAGTTCCATATATGCAGAACACTCTGAAGAAAAGTTGATTCAGCAAGGGACCAGGGTGTAGCTAGAGTCTCTTTGGACTTCTTAGATATAAGAAGGTGTCCGGGTGCATGTTCACCGGAATAGAAGACTTGAATGCCTAAGCCTTGCGTTCCCATTTTAAATCTCTATCCATGCCAGCCTGAGATACCTAAATAACACTGTTTTGACTGGCCTCTATTCACTGTGGGCAGCCCTCTGGAAAGAAAAGGAGTTTCTCTAAGGAAACACGGTGCTTCCATAGCATGGGTGGGAGTTCCTCCTGTCATGCTCTAGAGCTACAGGGTAACTTGACGTGAGTCCTTGCCTCAAGCTAAGGCCTGAAAAGCCCTGCTGAAGCGAAAGCGCTTAGCATTTTCCATTATGTCGTATTGGAAGTTCTGCTTTACTTGAACGTTTCTTCACTCTACCAGACACTAGGCACCCTAGTGGAGGCACCCTTTTTCGTACAAATACAGTGAGTACCAGCAGTCTCCTTTACCCTTCTAAGAGACATCCAGACCTAGAAGCCTTTCCCAGTCACTCTATGTATTCAGAGTTTAAGGCAACTCGCTGCACCCTTCCTTAGGAAGCTAGGTGGACTCAGCTCTTCAATAGCTCCAGGGATTCTGTTCTCTCATGACCTACATGCCATTGAAGTCTGCCTCATTGCCCTCATTGGAGCTACACTAAGAAACACAATCTGCTTGGCCTTCTTCTAGGAACTCTTACCCAAGGACCCCATACCTACAGGTGAAAGGAGGCTTGCATTCCTACTGGAACCTAAGCAAAGTTTTTCCTGTTACACTGCAGGACTTTAGAATAGGTTTAGGCCCGAAGGGTTACATAGTGCATTCCAAGAATGAGGGAGTTCGATACATGCAGAAAACCCTGTGAAGAAAAGTTGATTCAGCAAGGGACCAGGGTGTGGCTACAGTCTCTATTGACTTGTTAGAAATCAGAAGGGTTTCGGCTGCATGTTAACCGGAGTAGAAGACCTGATGGCACAAGCCTTGCTTTCCCATGTTAAATCTCTAAACATGCTTCCCTGACGAATCCTAAGTAACACTGTTTTTACCTGGCTTCTGGTCACTGTAGGCAGCCCTCTCGAAAGAAAAGGAGTTTTCTCTAAGGAAACACGGTGCTTCCATAGCATGGGTGGGAGCTCCTGCTGTCCTGCTCTAGAGCTACAGGGAAACTTGACGTGAGTCTTTGCCTCAAGCTAAGGCCTGAAAAGCCTTGCTGAGCGAAAGCGCTTAGCAGTTTCCATTATGTCGTATTCGAAGTTCTGCTTTACTTTAACGTTTCTTCACTTTTCCAGACACTAGGCACCCTCGTGTAGGCACCCTTTTTCCTACAAATACACTGAGTACCAGCAGTCTCCTTTGCTTTTCTAAGAAACATCCAGACCTAGAAGCGTTTCCGAGTCACTCTATGTAATCAGAGTGTAGGGCAACTCGCTCACCCTTCCTTAGGAAGCTAGGTGGACTCAGCTCTTCAACAGCTCCAGGGATTCTGTTCTCTCACGTCCTACATGCCATGGAAGTCTGCCACATTGCCCTCTGTGGAGCTTCACTAAGATACACAATCTGCTTCGCCTACCTCTAGGAACTCTTACCCAATGACCCCATACCTACAGGAGAAAGGAGGCTTGCATTTCTACTGGAACCAAAGCACAGTTTTTCCTGTTACACTGCACGAATTTAGAATAGGCTTCGGCCCTATAGCATACATAGAACGTTCCAAGGATGAGGGACTTCCATATATGCAGAACACTCTGTGAAGAAAAGTTGATTCAGCAAGGGACCAGGGTGTAGCTAGAGTCTCTTTTGACTTTTTAAATATAAGAAGGTGACCGGGTCATGTTCACCGAAAAAGAAGGCCTGAATGCCTAAGCCTTGCGTTCCCATTTTAAATCTCTATCCATGCTGCCCTGAGATACCTAAATAACTGTCTTTGACTGGCCTCTATTCAGTGTGGGCAGCCCTCTGGAAAGAAAAGGAGTTTCTCTAAGGAAACCGGTGCTTCCATAGCATGGGTGGGAGTTCCTCCTGTCATGCTCTAGAGCTACAGGGTAACTTGACTTGAGTCCTTACCTCAAGCTAAGGCCTGAAAAGCCCTGCTGAAGCGAAAGCTCTTAGCAGTTTCCATTATGTCGAATTCGAAGTTCTGCTTTACTTTAACGTTTCTTCACTTTTCCAGACACTAGGCACCCTCGTGTATGCACCCTTTTCCTACAAATACAGTGAGTACCAGCAGTCTCCTTTGCTCTTCTAAGAAACATCCAGACCTAGAAGCCTTTCCCAGTCACTCTATGTATTCAGAGTGTAGGGCAACTCGCTGCACCCTTCCTTAGGAAGCTAGGTAGACTCAGCTCTTCAACAGCTCCAGGGATTCTGTTCTCTCACGTCCTATATGCCATGGAAGTCTGCCTCATTGCCCTCTTTGGAGCTTCCCTAAGATACACAATCTGCTTCGCCTACCCCTAGGAACTCTTACCCAATGACCTCATACCTACAGGAGAAAGGAGGCTTGCAATCCTACTGGAACCAAAGCACAGTTTTTCCTGTTACACTGCCGGACTTTAGAATAGGCTTAGGCCCAATAGCATACATAGAACGTTCCAAGGATGAGGGAGTTCCATATATGCAGAACACTCTGTGAAGAAAAGTTGATTCAGCAAGGGACCAGGGTGTAGCTAGAGTGTCTTTGGACTTTTTAGATATAAGAAGGTGTCCGGGTGCATGTTCACCGGAAAAGAAGACTTGAATGCCTAAGCCTTGCGTTCCCATTTTAAATCTCTATCCATGCCAGCCTGAGATACCTAAATAACACTGTTTTGACTGGCCTCTATTCACTGTGGACAGCCCTCTGGAAAGAAAAGGAGTTTCTCTAAGGAAACACGGTGCTTCCATAGCATGGGTGGGTGTCCCTCCTGTCATGTTCTAGAGCTACAGGGTAACTTGACGTGAGTCTTACCTCATGCTAAGGCCTGAAAAGCCCTGCTGAAGCTAAAGCGCTTAGCAGTTTCCATTATGTCGAATTCGAAGTTCTGCTTTATTTTAACGTTTCTTCACTTTTCAAGACACTAGGCACCCTCGTGTAGGCACCCTTTTTCGTAGAAATACAGTGAGTACCAGCAGTCTTCTTTGCTCTTCTAAGAAACATCCAGACCTAGAAGCCTTTCCCAGTCACTCTATGTAATCAGAGTGTAGGGCAACTCGCTGCACCCTTCCTTAGGAATCTATGTGGACTCAGCTCTTCAACAACTCCAGGGATTCTGTTCTCTCACGACTTACATGCCATTGAAGTCTGCCTCATGCCCTCATTGGAGCTACACTAAGAAACACAATCTGCTTCGCCTTCTTCTAGGAACTCTTACCCAAGGACCCCATACCTACAGGAGAAAGGAGGCTTGCATTCCTACTGGAATCTATGCAACGTTTTTCCTGTTACACTGCAGGATTTTAGAATAGGTTTAGGCCCGAAGGGTTACATAGAGCGTTCCAAGAATGAGGGAGTTCGATACATGCAGAAAACCCTGTGAAGAAAAGTTGATTCAGCAAGGGACCAGGGTGTGGCTAGAGTCTCTATTGACTTGTTAGAAATCAGAAGGTTTCGGCTGCATTTGAACCGGAGAAGAAGACCTGATGGCACAAGCCTTGCTTTCCCATGTTAAATCTCTAAACATGCTTCCCTGAAGAATCCTAAATAACACTGTTTTTACCTGGCTTCTGGTCACTGTAGGCAGCCCTCTCGAAAAAAAAGGAGTTTTCTCTAAGGAAACACGGTGCTTCCGTAGCATGGGTGGGAGCTCCTGCTGTCCTGCTCTAGAGCTACAGGGAAACTTGACGTGAGTCTTTGCCTCAAGTTAAGGCCTGAAAAGCCTTGCTGAAGCGAAAGCGCTTAGCAGTTTCCATTATGTCGTACTCGAAGTTCTGCTTTACTTTAACGTTTCTTCATTTTTCCAGACACTAGGCACCCTCGTGTAGGCACCCTTTTTCTTACAAATACACTGACTACCAGCAGTCTCCTTTGCTCTTCTAAGAAACATCCAGACTTGGAAGCCTTTCCCAGTCACTCTATGTAATCAGAGTTTAGGGTAACTCGCTGCACCCTTCCTTAGGAAGCTAGGTGGCCTCAGCTCTTCATCAGCTCCACGGATTCTGTTCTCTCATGTCCTACATGCCATGGAAGTCTGCCTCATTGCCCTCTGTGGAGCTTCACTAAGATACACAATCTGCTTCCCCTACCTTTAGGAACTCTTACCCAAGGACCCCATACCTATAGGAGGAAGGAGGCTTGCATTCCTACTGGAACCAAAGCACAGTTTTTCCTGTTACACTGCACGAATTTAGAATAGGCTTCGGCCCTATAGCATGCATAGAACGTTCCAAGGATGAGGGAGTTTCATATATGCAGAACACTCTGTGAAGAAATGTTGATTCAGCAAGGGACCAGGGTGTAGCTAGAGTCTCTTTTGACTTTTTAGATATAAGAAGGTGACCGGGTCATGTTCACCGGAAAAGAAGACCTGAATTCCTAAGCCTTGCGTTCCCATTTTAAATCTCTATCCATGCTGCCCTGAGATACCTAAATAACTGTTTTTGACTGGTCTCTATTCAGTGTGGGCAGCCCTCTGGAAAGAAAAGGAGTTTCTCTAAGGAAAACGGTGCTTCCATAGCATGGGTGGGAGTTCCAACTGTCATGCTCTAGATCTACAGGGTAACTTGACTTGAGTCCTTACCTCAAGCTAAGGCCTGAAAAGCCCTGCTGAAGCGAAAGCTCTTAGCAGTTTCCATTATGTCGAATTCGAAGTTCTGCTTTACTTTAACGTTTCTTCACTTTTCCAGACACTAGGCACCCTAGTGTAGGCACCCTTTTTCGTACAACTACAGTGAGTACCAGCAGTCTCCTTTACCCTTCTAAGAAACATCCAGACCTAGAAGCCTTTCCCAGTCACTCTATGTATTCAGAGTGTAGGGCAACTCGCTGCACCCTTCCTTAGGAAGCTAGGTAGACTCAGCTCTTCAACAGCTCCAGGGATTCTGTTCTCTCACGTCCTATATGCCATGGAAGTCTGCCTCATTGCCCTCTTTGGAGCTTCCCTAAGATACACAATCTGCTTCGCCTACCCCTAGGAACTCTTACCCAATGACCCCATACCTACAGGAGAAAGGAGGCTTTCAATCCTACTGGAACCAAAGCACAGTTTTTCCTGTTACACTGCCGGACTTTAGAATAGGCTTAGGCCCAATAGCGTACATAGAACGTTCCAAGGATGAGGGAGTTCCCTATATGCAGAACACTCTGAAGAAAAGTTGATTCAGCAAGGGACCAGGGTGTAGCTAGAGTCTCTTTGGACTTCTTAGATATAAGAAGGTGTCCGGGCGCATGTTCACCGGAATAGAAGACTTGAATGCCTAAGCCTTGCGTTCCCATTTTAAATCTCTATCCATGCCAGCCTGAGATACCTAAATAACACTGTTTTGACTGGCCTCTATTCACTGTGGGCAGCCCTCTGGAAAGAAAAGGAGTTTCTCTAAGGAAACACGGTGCTTCCATAGCATGGGTGGGAGTTCCTCCTGTCATGCTCTAGAGCTACAGGGTAACTTGACGTGAGTCCTTGCCTCAAGCTAAGGCCTGAAAAGCCCTGCTGAAGCGAAAGCGCTTAGCATTTTCCATTATGTCGTATTGGAAGTTCTGCTTTACTTGAACGTTTCTTCACTCTACCAGACACTAGGCACCCTAGTGTAGGCACCCTTTTTCGTACAAATACAGTGAGTACCAGCAGTCTCCTTTACCCTTCTAAGAAACATCCAGACCTAGAAGCCTTTCCCAGTCACTCTATGTATTCAGAGTTTAAGGCAACTCGCTGCACCCTTCCTTAGGAAGCTAGGTGGACTCAGCTCTTCAATAGCTCCAGGGATTCTGTTCTCTCATGACCTACATGCCATTGAAGTCTGCCTCATTGCCCTCATTGGAGCTACACTAAGAAACACAATCTGCTTGGCCTTCTTCTAGGAACTCTTACCCAAGGACCCCATACCTACAGGTGAAAGGAGGCTTGCATTCCTACTGGAACCTAAGCAAAGTTTTTCCTGTTACACTGCAGGACTTTAGAATAGGTTTAGGCCCGAAGGGTTACATAGTGCATTCCAAGAATGAGGGAGTTCGATACATGCAGAAAACCCTGTGAAGAAAAGTTGATTCAGCAAGGGACCAGGGTGTGGCTACAGTCTCTATTGACTTGTTAGAAATCAGAAGGGTTTCGGCTGCATGTTAACCGGAGTAGAAGACCTGATGGCACAAGCCTTGCTTTCCCATGTTAAATCTCTAAACATGCTTCCCTGACGAATCCTAAGTAACACTGTTTTTACCTGGCTTCTGGTCACTGTAGGCAGCCATCTCGAAAGAAAAGGAGTTTTCTCTAAGGAAACACGGTGCTTCCATAGCATGGGTGGGAGCTCCTGCTGTCCTGCTCTAGAGCTACAGGGAAACTTGACGTGAGTCTTTGCCTCAAGCTAAGGCCTGAAAAGCCTTGCTGAGCGAAAGCGCTTAGCAGTTTCCATTATGTCGTATTCGAAGTTCTGCTTTACTTTAACGTTTCTTCACTTTTCCAGACACTAGGCACCCTCGTGTAGGCACCCTTTTTCCTACAAATACACTGAGTACCAGCAGTCTCCTTTGCTTTTCTAAGAAACATCCAGACCTAGAAGCGTTTCCGAGTCACTCTATGTAATCAGAGTGTAGGGCAACTCGCTGCACCCTTCCTTAGGAAGCTAGGTGGACTCAGCTCTTCAACAGCTCCAGGGATTCTGTTCTCTCACGTCCTACATGCCATGGAAGTCTGCCTCATTGCCCTCTGTGGAGCTTCACTAAGATACACAATCTGCTTCGCCTACCTCTAGGAACTCTTACCCAATGACCCCATACCTACAGGAGAAAGGAGGCTTGCATTTCTACTGGAACCAAAGCACAGTTTTTCCTGTTACACTGCACGAATTTAGAATAGGCTTCGGCCCTATAGCATACATAGAACGTTCCAAGGATGAGGGACTTCCATATATGCAGAACACTCTGTGAAGAAAAGTTGATTCAGCAAGGGACCAGGGTGTAGCTAGAGTCTCTTTTGACTTTTTAAATATAAGAAGGTGACCGGGTCATGTTCACCGAAAAAGAAGGCCTGAATGCCTAAGCCTTGCGTTCCCATTTTAAATCTCTATCCATGCTGCCCTGAGATACCTAAATAACTGTCTTTGACTGGCCTCTATTCAGTGTGGGCAGCCCTCTGGAAAGAAAAGGAGTTTCTCTAAGGAAACCGGTGTTTCCATAGCATGGGTGGGAGTTCCTCCTGTCATGCTCTAGAGCTACAGGGTAACTTGACTTGAGTCCTTACCTCAAGCTAAGGCCTGAAAAGCCCTGCTGAAGCGAAAGCTCTTAGCAGTTTCCATTATGTCGAATTCGAAGTTCTGCTTTACTTTAACGTTTCTTCACTTTTCCAGACACTAGGCACCCTCGTGTATGCACCCTTTTCCTACAAATACAGTGAGTACCAGCAGTCTCCTTTGCTCTTCTAAGAAACATCCAGACCTAGAAGCCTTTCCCAGTCACTCTATGTATTCAGAGTGTAGGGCAACTCGCTGCACCCTTCCTTAGGAAGCTAGGTAGACTCAGCTCTTCAACAGCTCCAGGGATTCTGTTCTCTCACGTCCTATATGCCATGGAAGTCTGCCTCATTGCCCTCTTTGGAGCTTCCCTAAGATACACAATCTGCTTCGCCTACCCCTAGGAACTCTTACCCAATGACCCCATACCTACAGGAGAAAGGAGGCTTGCAATCCTACTGGAACCAAAGCACAGTTTTTCCTGTTACACTGCAGGACTTTAGAATAGGCTTAGGCCCAATAGCATACATAGAACGTTCCAAGGATGAGGGAGTTCCATATATGCAGAACACTCTGTGAAGAAAAGTTGATTCAGCAAGGGACCAGGGTGTAGCTAGAGTCTCTTTGGACTTTTTAGATATAAGAAGGTGTCCGGGTGCATGTTCACCGGAAAAGAAGACTTGAATGCCTAAGCCTTGCGCTCCCATTTTAAATCTCTATCCATGCCAGACTGAGATACCTAAATAACACTGTTTTGACTGGCCTCTATTCACTGTGGGCAGCCCTCTGGAAAGAAAAGGAGTTTCTCTAAGGAAACACGGTGCTTCCATAGCATGGGTGGTAGTTCCTCCTGTCATGCTCTAGAGCTACAGGGTAACTTGACATGAGTCCTTGCCTCAAGCTAAGGCCTGAAAAGCCCTGCTGAAGCGAAAGCGCTTAGCATTTTCCATTATGTCGTATTGGAAGTTCTGCTTTACTTGAAAGTTTCTTCACTCTACCAGACACTAGGCACCCTAGTGGAGGCACCCTTTTTCGTACAAATACAGTGAGTATCAGCAGTCTCCTTTACCATTCTAAGAAACATCCAGACCTAGAAGCCTTTCCCAGTCACACTATGTATTCAGAGTTTAAGGCAACTCGCTGCACCCTTCCTTAGGAAGCTAGGTGGACTCAGCTCTTCAAAAGCTCCAGGGATTCTGTTCTCTCACGACCTCCATGCCATTGAAGTCTGACTCATTGCCCTCATTGTAGCTACTCTAAGGAACACAATCTGCTTGGCCTTCTTCTAGGAACTCTTACCCAAGGACCCCATACCTACAGGTGAAAGGAGGCTTGCATTCCTACTGGAACCTAAGCAAAGTTTTTCCTCTTACACTGAGGACTTTAGAATAGGTTTAGGACCGAAGGGTTACATAGAGCATTCCAAGAATGAGGGAGTTCGATACATGCAGAAAACCCTGTGAAGAAAAGTTGATTCAGCAAGGGACCAGGGTGCGGCTAGAGTCTCTATTGACTTGTTAGAAATCAGAGGGGTTTCGGCTGCATGTTAAACGGAGTAGAAGACCTGATGGCACAAGCCTTGCTTTCCCATGTTAAATCTCTAAACATGCTTCCCTGACGAATCCTAAATAACACTGTTTTTACCTGGCTTCTGGTCACTGTAGGCAGCCCTCTCGAAAGAAAAGGAGTTTTCTCTAAGGAAACACGGTGCTTCCATAGCATGGGTGGGAGCTCCTGCTGTCCTGCTCTAGAGCTACAGGGAAACTTGACGTGAGTCTTTGCCTCAAGCTAAGGCCTGAAAAGCCTTGCTGAGGGAAAGCGCTTAGCAGTTTCCATTATGTCGTATTCGAAGTTCTGCTTTACTTTAACGTTTCTTCACTTTTCCAGACACTAGGCACCCTCGTGTAGGCACCCTTTTTCCTACAAATACACTGAGTACCAGCAGTCTCCTTTGCTTTTCTAAGAAACATCCAGACCTAGAAGCGTTTCCGAGTCACTCTATGTAATCAGAGTGTAGGGCAACTCGCTGCACCCTTCCTTAGGAAGCTAGGTGGACTCAGCTCTTCAACAGCTCCAGGGATTCTGTTCTCTCACGTCCTACATGCCATGGAAGTCTGCCTCATTGCCCTCTGTGGAGCTTCACTAAGATACACAATCTGCTTCGCCTACCTCTAGGAACTCTTACCCAAGGACCCCATACCTACAGGAGAAAGGAGGCTTGCATTTCTACTGGAACCAGAGCACAGTTTTTCCTGTTACACTGCAGGACTATAGACTAGGCTTCGGCCCTATAGCATACATAGAACGTTCCAAGGATGAGGGAGTTCCATATATGCAGAACACTCTGTGAAGAAAAGTTGATTCAGCAAGGGACCAGGGTGTAGCTAGAGTCTCTTTGGACTTTTTATTTTATTTTTTTTATTTTTATTTTTTTTTACAGAAATATTAAGCAGATATAGAGATTCCATTTATTCTATTCTCCTGCCAACGCCCCATTCCCTTTTCCCCAATTATTAACTTCTTGCATTAGTGGTACATTTTTACAATTGATGAACCAATACTGATAGATTGTTGTTAATTAAGTTTTACATTAGAGTTCACTATTTGTGTTGTACGTTCTATAGGTTTGGATAAATGTATAATGACATGTATTGACCATTACAATCTCATACATAATAGTTTTCACTGCCCTAAAAATTCTTGTAATCTACCTGTTCATCATTCCTCTCTTGTCCCTAATTCCTGGCAACCCCTAATCTTTTTTTTTTTTTTTTTTTCACACACACACACTGTATTTTATTTTTACAAGAGATAAATAGACTGACACCAAGCATTGTACATGGATGACCACAACAAAAGCAACAATGATTGCAATTACCAAACATGAAACACACTCATACTATGTCATAATATTGACATTCAGTCCAGTAATCCTCCACTGTAACAGCTCCTTTACTTTGCAGTGAAAATTGATTTGTATATTCTTTGCCTCTGAGTCCTTGTGGGATTTTTTTGTTTTTTTAATTCAGACAGAAAGTCACAAACATTATACTCATCCTCATCAGTTCACTCAGTCCCATGTAATTAATTGTTTTTTTTCATCTTGATCTTTTGTTAGCACTTTTATGAGTTCATCAGTTTTTCATCAGAGTTCTGAAAATGCTTATTCATTCAGTTCAGCAGTACAGTCAGTTACCAGAAACCTGTACTTGCCAGAGTCTTTTCCATGAATTTCTTGAAGATGAAACCCTTTTATAGGAACATATTTGCAAACTCATCAGAGTACATCCAGAACTGTCTGTAAATGACAAAAGACTTAAAAATGACCACGGTAAAAGATTTGATGAAAGTTCATAATAATGCAGTTGACAAGAAAATTAGTTATTTCTGAGATATACATTTTAAAGTAATAACTAGGATTATTACTTATAACATTATACCAGAACATATAAGATTTTTAGAAATTTCATGTAATGTCTGAAACATTTATATTAACATATTTCCATACATATTTCCATACAAATACAAATATAAGATTTTTAGAAATTTCATGTAATGTCTGAAACATTTATATTAACATATTTCCATACATATTTCCATACAAATACAAATATAAGATTTTTAGGAATTTCATGTAATGTCTGAAACATTTATATTAACATATTTCCATACAAATAACCCAATGAAAGTTTAGTATTAGTTGTTTTGTTTGTTTTTTTTATACTGCAGGTTCTTATTAGGCATCAATTTTATACATATCAGTGTATACATGTCAATCCCAATCGCCCAATTCAGCACACCACCATCCCCACCTCACCGCAGTTTTCCCCCCTTGGTGTCCATATGTCCATTCTCTACATCTGTGTCTCAACTTCTGCCCTGCAAACTGTCTCATCTGTACCATTTTTCTAGGTTCCACATACATGCATTAATATATGATATTTGTTTTTCTCTTTCTGACTTACTTCACTCTGTATGACAGTCTCTAGGTCCATCCACGTCTCAACAAATGACTCAATTTCGTTCCTTTTTATGGCTGAGTAATATTCCATTGTATATATGTACCACATCTTCTTTATCCATTCGTCTGTTGATGGGCATTTCGGTTGCTTCCATGACCTGGCTATTGTAAATAGTGCTGCAATGAACATTCGGGTGCATGTGTCTTTTTGAATTACGGTTTTCTCTGGGTATATGCCCAGTAGTGGGATTGCTGGGTCATATGGTAATTCTATTTTTAGTTTTTTAAGGAACCTCCATATTGTTCTCCAGAGTGGCTGTATCAATTTACATTCCCACCAACAGTGCAAGAGGGTTCCCTTTTCTCCACACCCTCTCCAGCATTTGTTGTTTGTAGATTTTCTGATGATCCCCATTCTAACAGGAGTGAGGTGATACCTCATTGTAGTTTTGATTTGCATTTCTCTAATAATTAGTGATTTTGAGCAGCTTTTCATGTGCTTCGTGGCCGTCTGTATGTCTTCTTTGGAGAAATGTCTATTTAGGTCTTCTGCCCATTTTTGGATTGGGGTGTTTGTTTCTTTGATATTGAGCTGAATGAGCTGTTTATATATTTTGGAGATTAATCCTTTGTCCGTTGATTCATTTGCAAATATTTTCTCCCATTCTGAGGGTTGTCTTTTCGTCTTGTTTATGGTTTCCTTTGCTGTGCAAAAGCTTTGAAGTTTCATTAGGTCCCACTTGTTTATTTTGGTTTTTATTTCCATTACTCTAGGAGGTGGATCAAAAAAGATCTTGCTGCGATTTATGTCAAAGAGTGTTCTTCCTATGTTTTCCTCTAAGAGTTTTATAGTGTCCAGTCTTATATTTAGGTCTCTAATCCATTTTGAGTTTATTTTTGTGTATGGTGTTAGGGAGTATTCTAATTTCATTCTTTTACATGTAGCTGACTTCTTAGATATAAGAAGGTGTCCGGGTGCATGTTCACCGGAAAAGAAGACTTGAATGCCTAAGCCTTGCGTTCCCATTTTAAATCTCTATCCATGCCAGCCTGAGATACCTAAATAACACTGTTTTGACTGGCCTCTATTCACTGTGGGCAGCCCTCTGGAAAGAAAAGGAGTTTCTCTAAGGAAACACGGTGCTTCCATAGCATGGGTGGGAGTTCCTCCTGTCATGCTCTAGAGCTACAGGGTAACTTGACGTGAGTCCTTGCCTCAAGCTAAGGGCTGAAAAGCCCTGCTGAAGCGAAAGCGCTTAGCATTTTCCATTATGTCGTATTGGAAGTTCTGCTTTACTTGAACGTTTCTTCACTCTACCAGACACTAGGCACCCTAGTGGAGGCACCCTTTTTCGAACAAATACAGTGAGTACCAGCAGTCTCCTTTACCCTTCTAAGAAACATCCAGACCTAGAAGCCTTTCCCAGTCACTCTATGTATTCAGAGTTTAAGGCAACTCGCTGCACCCTTCCTTAGGATGCTAGGTGGACTCAGCTCTTCAACAGCTCCAGGGATTCTGTTCTCTCATGACCTACATGCCATTGAAGTCTGCCTCATTGCCCTCATTGGAGCTACACTAAGAAACACAATCTGCTTGGCCTTCTTCTAGGAACTCTTACCCAAGGACCCCATACCTACAGGTGAAAGGAGGCTTGCATTCCTACTGGAACCTAAGCAAAGTTTTTCCTGTTACACTGCAGGACTTTAGAATAGGTTTAGGCCCGAAGGGTTACATAGTGCATTCCAAGAATGAGGGAGTTCGATACATGCAGAAAACCCTGTGAAGAAAAGTTGATTCAGCAAGGGACCAGGGTGTGGCTAGAGTCTCTATTAACTTGTTAGAAATCAGAAGGGTTTCGGCTGCATGTTAAACGGAGTAGAAGACCTGATGGCACAAGCCTTGCTTTCCCATGTTAAATCTCTAAACATGCTTCCCTGACGAATCCTAAATAACACTGTTTTTACCTGGCTTCTGGTCACTGTAGGCAGCCCTCTCGAAAGAAAAGGAGTTTTCTCTAAGGAAACACGGTGCTTCCATAGCATGGGTGGGATTTCCTGCTGTCCTGCTCTAGAGGTACAGGGAAACTTGACGTGAGTCTTTGCCTCAAGCTAAGGCCTGAAAAGCCTTGCTGAGCGAAAGCCCTTAGCAGTTTCCATTATGTCGTATTCGAAGTTCTGCTTTACTTTAACGTTTCTTCACTTTTCCAGACACTAGGCACCCTCGTGTAGGCACCCTTTTTCCTACAAATACACTGAGTACCAGCAGTCTCCTTTGCTTTTCTAAGAAACATCCAGACCTAGAAGCGTTTCCGAGTCACTCTATGTAATCAGAGTGTAGGGCAACTCGCTGCACCCTTCCTTAGGAAGCTAGGTGGACTCAGCTCTTCAACAGCTCCAGGGATTCTGTTCTCTCACGTCCTACATGCCATGGAAGTCTGCCTCATTGCCCTCTGTGGAGCTTCCCTAAGATACACAATCTGCTTCGCCTACCCCTAGGAACTCTTACCCAATGACCCCATACCTACAGGAGAAAGGAGGCTTGCAATCCTACTGGAACCAAAGCACAGTTTTTCCTGTTACACTGCAGGACTTTAGAATAGGCTTAGGCCCAATAGGATACATAGAACGTTCCAAGGATGAGGGAGTTCCATATATGCAGAACACTCTGTGAAGAAAAGTTGATTCAGCAAGGGACCAGGGTGTAGCTAGAGTCTCTTTGGACTTTTTAGATATAAGAAGGTGTCCGGGTGCATGTTCACCGGAAAAGAAGACTTGAATGCCTAAGCCTTGCGCTCCCATTTTAAATCTCTATCCATGCCAGCCTGAGATACCTAAATAACACTGTTTTGACTGGCCTCTATTCACTGTGGGCAGCCCTCTGGAAAGAAAAGGAGTTTCTCTAAGGAAACACGGTGCTTCCATAGCATGGGTGGGAGTTCCTCCTGTCATGCTCTAGAGCTACAGGGTAACTTGACGTGAGTCCTTGCCTCAAGCTAAGGGCTGAAAAGCCCTGCTGAAGCGAAAGCGCTTAGCATTTTCCATTATGTCGTATTGGAAGTTCTGCTTTACTTGAACGTTTCTTCACTCTACCAGACACTAGGCACCCTAGGGGAGGCACCCTTTTTCGTACAAATATAGTGAGTACCAGCAGTCTCCTTTACCCTTCTAAGAAACATCCAGACCTAGAAGCCTTTCCCAGTCACTCTATGTATTCAGAGTTTAAGGCAACTCGCTGCACCCTTCCTTAGGATGCTAGGTGGACTCAGCTCTTCAACAGCTCCAGGGATTCTGTTCTCTCATGACCTACATGCCATTGAAGTCTGCCTCATTGCCCTCATTGGAGCTACACTAAGAAACACAATCTGCTTCGCCTTCTTCTAGGAACTCTTACCCAAGGACCCCATACCTACAGGTGAAAGGAGGCTTGCATTCCTACTGGAATCTAAGCAAAGTTTTTCCTGTTACACTGCAGGACTTTAGAATAGGTTTAGGCGCGAAGGGTTACATAGAGCGTTCAAGAATGAGGGAGTTCGATACATGCAGAAAACCCTGTGAAGAAAAGTTGATTCAGCAAGGGACCAGGGTGTGGCTACAGTCTCTATTGACTTGTTAGAAATCAGAAGGGTTTCGGCTGCATGTTAACCGGAGAAGGAGACCTGATGGCACAAGCTTTGCTTTCCCATGTTAAATCTCTAAACATGCTTCCCTGAAGAATCCTAAATAACACTGTTTTTACCTGGCTTCTGGTCACTGTAGGCAGGCCTCTCGAAAGAAAAGGAGTTTTCTCTAAGGAAACACGTTGCTTCCATAGCATGGGTGGGAGCTCCTGCTGTCCTGCTCTAGAGCTACAGGGAAATTTGACGTGAGTCTTTGCCTCAAGCTAAGGCCTGAAAAGCCTTGCTGAAGCGAAAGCGCTTAGCAGTTTCCATTATGTCGTATTCGAAGTTCTGCTTTACTTTAACGTTTCTTCACTTTTCCTGACACTAGGCACCCTCGTGTAGTCACCCTTTTTCCTACAAATACAGTGAGTACCAGCAGTCTCCTTTGCTCTTCTAAGAAACATCCAGACGTAGAAGCCTTTCCCAGTCACTCTATGTATTCAGAGTGTAGGGCAACTCGCTGCACCCTTCCTTAGGAAGCTAGGTGGACTCAGCTCTTCAACAGCTCCAGGGATTCTGTTCTCTCACGTCCTACAAGCCACGGAAGTCTGTCTCATTGCCCTCATTGGAGCTACACTAAGAAACACAATCTGCTTCGCCTTCTTCTAGGAACTGTTACCCAAGGACCCCATACCTACAGGAGAAAGGAGGCTTGCATTCCTACTGGAATCTAAGCAAAGTTTTTCTGTTACACTGCAGGACTTTAGAATAGATTTAGGCCCGAAGGGTTACATAGAGCGTTCCAAGAATGAGGGAGTTCGATACATGCAGAAAACCCTGTGAAGAAAAGTTGATTCAGCAAGGGACCAGGGTGTGGCTAGAGTCTCTATTGACTTGTTAGAAATCAGAAGGGTTTCGGCTGCATGTTAACCGGAGAAGAAGACCTGATGGCACAAGCCTTGCTTTCCCATGTTAAATCTCTAAACATGCTTCCCTGAAGAATCCTAAATAACACTGTTTTTACCTGGCTCCTGGTCACTGTAGGCAGCCCTCTCGAAAGAAAAGGAGTTTTCTCTAAGGAAACACGGTGCTTCCATAGCATGGATGGGAGCTCCTGCTGTCCTGCTCTAGAGCTACAGGGAAACTTGACGTGAGTCTTTGCCTCAAGCTAAGGCCTGAAAAGCCTTGTGAAGCGAAAGCGCTTAGCAGTTTCCATTATGTCGTATTCGAAGTTCTGCTTTACTTTAACGTTTCTTCACTTTTCCAGACACTAGGCACCCTCGTGTAGGCACCCTTTTTCCTACAAATACACTGAGCACCAGCAGTCTCCTTTGCTCTTCTAAGAAACATCCAGACTTAGAAGCCTTTCCCAGTCACTCTATGTATTCAGAGTGTAGGGCAACTCGCTGCACCCTTCCTTAGGAAGCTAGGTAGACTCAGGTCTTCAACAGCTCCAGGGATTCTGTTCTCTCACGTCCTATATGCCATGGAAGTCTGCCTCATTGCCCTCTGTGGAGCTTCCCTAAGATACACAATCTGCTTCGCCTACCTCTAGGAACTCTTACCCAATGACCCCATACCTACAGGAGAAAGGAGGCTTGCATTCCTACTGGAACCAAAGCACAGTTTTTCCTGTTACACTGCAGGACTTTAGACTACGCTTCGGCCCTATAGCATACATAGAACGTTCCAAGGATGAGGGAGTTCCATATATGCAGAACACTCTGTGAAGAAAAGTTGATTCAGCAAGGGCCCAGGGTGTAGCTAGAGTCTCTTTGGACTTTTTATTTTTTATTTTTTATTTATTTTTTTTTTTACAGAAATATTAAGCAGATATAGAGATTCCATTTATTCTATTCTCCTGCCAACTCCCCATTCCCTTTTCCCCAATTATTAACATCTTGCATTAGTGGTACATTTTTACAATTGATGAACCAATACTGATAGATTGTTGTTAATTAAGTTTTACATTAGAGTTCACTATTTGTGTTGTACGTTCTATAGGTTTGGATAAATGTATAATGACATGTATTGACCATTACAATCTCATACATAATAGTTTTCACTGCCCTAAAAATTCTTGTAATCTACCTGTTCATCATTCCTCTCTTGTCCCTAATTCCTGGCAACCCCTAATCTTTTTTTTTTTTTTTTTTTTTCACACACACACACTGTATTTTATTTTTACAAGAGATAAATAGACTGACACCAAGCATTGTACATGGATGACCACAACAAAAGCAACAATGATTGCAATTACCAAACATGAAACACACTCATACTATGTCATAATATTGACATTCAGTCCAGTAATCCTCCACTGTAACAGCTCCTTTACTTTGCAGTGAAAATTGATTTGTATATTCTTTGCCTCTGAGTCCTTGTGGGATTTTTTTGTTTTTTTAATTCAGACAGAAAGTCACAAAAATTATACTCATCCTCATCAGTTCACTCAGTCCCATGTAATTAATTGTTTTTTTTATCTTGATCTTTTGTTAGCACTTTTATGAGTTCATCAGTTTTTCATCAGAGTTCTGAAAATGCTTATTCATTCAGTTCAGCAGTACAGTCAGTTACCAGAAACCTGTACTTGCCAGAGTCTTTTCCATGAATTTCTTGAAGATGAAACCCTTTTATAGGAACATATTTGCAAAATCATCAGAGTACACCCAGAACTGTCTGTAAATGACAAAAGACTTAAAAATGACCACGGTAAAAGATTTGATGAAAGTTCATAATAATGCAGTTGACAAGAAAATTAGTTATTTCTGAGATATACATTTTAAAGTAATAACTAGGATTATTACTTATAACATTATACCAGAACATATAAGATTTTTAGAAATTTCATGTAATGTCTGAAACATTTATATTAACATATTTCCATACATATTTCCATACAAATACAAATATAAGATTTTTAGAAATTTCATGTAATGTCTGAAACATTTATATTAACGTATTTCCATACATATTTCCATACAAATACAAATATAAGATTTTTAGGAATTTCATGTAATGTCTGAAACATTTATATTAACATATTTCCATACAAATAACCCAATGAAAGTTTAGTATTAGTTGTTTTGTTTGTTTTTTTATACTGCAGGTTCTTATTAGGCATCAATTTTATACATATCAGTGTATACATGTCAATCCCAATCGCCCAATTCAGCACACCACCATCCCCACCTCACCGCAATTTTCCCCCCTTGGTGTCCATATGTCCATTCTCTACATCTGTGTCTCAACTTCTGCCCTGCAAACTGTCTCATCTGTACCATTTTTCTAGGTTCCACATACATGCATTAATATATGATATTTGTTTTTCTCTTTCTGACTTACTTCACTCTGTATGACAGTCTCTAGATCCATCCACGTCTCAACAAATGACTCAATTTCGTTCCTTTTTATGGCTGAGTAATATTCCATTGTATATATGTACCACATCTTCTTTATCCATTCGTCTGTTGATGGGCATTTAGGTTGCTTCCATGACCTGGCTATTGTAAATAGTGCTGCAATGAACATTCGGGTGCATGTGTCTTTTTGAATTACGGTTTTCTCTGGGTATATGCCCAGTAGTGGGATTGCTGGGTCATATGGTAATTCTATTTTTAGTTTTTTAAGGAACCTCCATATTGTTCTCCAGAGTGGCTGTATCAATTTACATTCCCACCAACAGTGCAAGAGGGTTCCCTTTTCTCCACACCCTCTCCAGCATTTGTTGTTTGTAGATTTTCTGATGATCCCCATTCTAACAGGAGTGAGGTGATACCTCATTGTAGTTTTGATTTGCATTTCTCTAATAATTAGTGATTTTGAGCAGCTTTTCATGTGCTTCGTGGCCGTCTGTATGTCTTCTTTGGAGAAATGTCTATTTAGGTCTTCTGCCCATTTTTGGATTGGGGTGTTTGTTTCTTTGATATTGAGCTGAATGAGCTGTTTATATATTTTGGAGATTAATCCTTTGTCCGTTGATTCATTTGCAAATATTTTCTCCCATTCTGAGGGTTGTCTTTTCGTCTTGTTTATGGTTTCCTTTGCTGTGCAAAAGCTTTGAAGTTTCATTAGGTCCCACTTGTTTATTTTTGTTTTTATTTCCATTACTCTAGGAGGTGGATCAAAAAAGATCTTGCTGCGATTTATGTCAAAGAGTGTTCTTCCTATGTTTTCCTCTAAGAGTTTTATAGTGTCCAGTCTTATATTTAGGTCTCTAATCCATTTTGAGTTTATTTTTGTGTATGGTGTTAGGGAGTATTCTAATTTCATTCTTTTACATGTAGCTGACTTCTTAGATATAAGAAGGTGCCCGGGTGCATGTTCACCGGAAAAGAAGACTTGAATGCCTAAGCCTTGCGCTCCCATTTTAAATCTCTATCCATGCCAGCCTGAGATACCTAAATAACACTGTTTTGACTGGCCTCTATTCACTGTGGGCAGCCCTCTGGAAAGAAAAGGAGTTTCTCTAAGGAAACACGGTGCTTCCATAGCATGGGTGGGAGTTCCTCCTGTCATGCTCTAGAGCTACAGGGTAACTTGACGTGAGTCCTTGCCTCAAGCTAAGGGCTGAAAAGCCCTGCTGAAGCGAAAGCGCTTAGCATTTTCCATTATGTCGTATTGGAAGTTCTGCTTTACTTGAACGTTTCTTCACTCTACCAGACACTAGGCACCCTAGTGGAGGCACCCTTTTTCGTACAAATACAGTGAGTACCAGCAGTCTCCTTTACCCTTCTAAGAAACATCCAGACCTAGAAGCCTTTCCCAGTCACTCTATGTATTCAGAGTTTAAGGCAACTCGCTGCACCCTTCCTTAGGATGCTAGGTGGACTCAGCTCTTCAACAGCTCCAGGGATTCTGTTCTCTCATGACCTACATGCCATTGAAGTCTGCCTCATTGCCCTCATTGGAGCTACACTAAGAAACACAATCTGCTTGGCCTTCTTCTAGGAACTCTTACCCAAGGACCCCATACCTACAGGTGAAAGGAGGCTTGCATTCCTACTGGAATCTAAGCAAAGTTTTTCCTGTTACACTGCAGGACTTTAGAATAGGTTTAGGCCCGAAGGGTTACATAGTGCATTCCAAGAATGAGGGAGTTCGATACATGCAGAAAACCCTGTGAAGAAAAGTTGATTCAGCAAGGGACCAGGGTGTGGCTAGAGTCTCTATTAACTTGTTAGAAATCAGAAGGGTTTCGGCTGCATGTTAAACGGAGTAGAAGACCTGATGGCACAAGCCTTGCTTTCCCATGTTAAATCTCTAAACATGCTTCCCTGACGAATCCTAAATAACACTGTTTTTACCTGGCTTCTGGTCACTGTAGGCAGCCCTCTCGAAAGAAAAGGAGTTTTCTCTAAGGAAACACGGTGCTTCCATAGCATGGGTGGGATTTCCTGCTGTCCTGCTCTAGAGGTACAGGGAAACTTGACGTGAGTCTTTGCCTCAAGCTAAGGCCTGAAAAGCCTTGCTGAGCGAAAGCCCTTAGCAGTTTCCATTATGTCGTATTCGAAGTTCTGCTTTACTTTAACGTTTCTTCACTTTTCCAGACACTAGGCACCCTCGTGTAGGCACCCTTTTTCCTACAAATACACTGAGTACCAGCAGTCTCCTTTGCTTTTCTAAGAAACATCCAGACCTAGAAGCGTTTCCGAGTCACTCTATGTAATCAGAGTGTAGGGCAACTCGCTGCACCCTTCCTTAGGAAGCTAGGTGGACTCAGCTCTTCAACAGCTCCAGGGATTCTGTTCTCTCACGTCCTACATGCCATGGAAGTCTGCCTCATTGCCCTCTGTGGAGCTTCCCTAAGATACACAATCTGCTTCGCCTACCCCTAGGAACTCTTACCCAATGACCCCATACCTACAGGAGAAAGGAGGCTTGCAATCCTACTGGAACCAAAGCACAGTTTTTCCTGTTACACTGCCGGACTTTAGAATAGGCTTAGGCCCAATAGCATACATAGAACGTTCCAAGGATGAGGGAGTTCCATATATGCAGAACACTCTGTGAAGAAAAGTTGATTCAGCAAGGGAGCAGGGTGTAGCTAGAGTGTCTTTGGACTTTTTAGATATAAGAAGGTGTCCGGGTGCATGTTCACCGGAAAAGAAGACTTGAATGCCTAAGCCTTGCGTTCCCATTTTAAATCTCTATCCATGCCAGCCTGAGATACCTAAATAACACTGTTTTGACTGGCCTCTATTCACTGTGGACAGCCCTCTGGAAAGAAAAGGAGTTTCTCTAAGGAAACACGGTGCTTCCATAGCATGGGTGGGAGTCCCTCCTGTCATGTTCTAGAGCTACAGGGTAACTTGACGTGAGTCTTACCTCATGCTAAGGCCTGAAAAGCCCTGCTGAAGCTAAAGCGCTTAGCAGTTTCCATTATGTCGAATTCGAAGTTCTGCTTTATTTTAACGTTTCTTCACTTTTCAAGACACTAGGCACCCTAGTGTAGGCACCCTTTTTTCTACAAATACACTGAGTACCAGCAGTCTACTTTGCTCTTCTAAGAAACATCCAGACCTAGAAGCCTTTCCCAGTCACTCTATGTAATCAGAGTGTAGGGCAACTCACTGCACCCTTCCTTAGGAATCTATGTGGACTCAGCTCTTCAACAACTCCAGGGATTCTGTTCTCTCACGACTTACATGCCATTGAAGTCTGCCTCATGCCCTCATTGGAGCTACACTAAGAAACACAATCTGCTTCGCCTTCTTCTAGGAACTCTTACCCAAGGACCCCATACCTACAGGAGAAAGGAGGCTTGCATTCCTACTGGAATCTATGCAACGTTTTTCCTGGTACACTGCAGGATTTTAGAATAGGTTTAGGCCCGAAGGGTTACATAGAGCGTTCCAAGAATGAGGGAGTTCGATACATGCAGAAAACCCTGTGAAGAAAAGTTGATTCAGCAAGGGACCAGGGTGTGGCTAGAGTCTCTATTGACTTGTTAGAAATCAGAAGGTTTCGGCTGCATTTGAACCGGAGAAGAAGACCTGATCGCACAAGCCTTGCTTTCCCATGTTAAATCTCTAAACATGCTTCCCTGAAGAATCCTAAATAACACTGTTTTTACCTGGCTTCTGGTCACTGTAGGCAGCCCTCTCGAAAGAAAAGGAGTTTTCTCTAAGGAAACACGGTGCTTCCGTAGCATGGGTGGGAGCTCCTGCTGTCCTGCTCTAGAGCTACAGGGAAACTTGACGTGAGTCTTTGCCTCAAGTTAAGGACTGAAAAGCCTTGCTGAAGCGAAAGCGCTTAGCAGTTTCCATTATGTCGTACTCGAAGTTCTGCTTTACTTTAACGTTTCTTCATTTTTCCAGACACTAGGCACCCTCGTGTAGGCACCCTTTTTCTTACAAATACACTGACTACCAGCAGTCTCCTTTGCTCTTCTAAGAAACATCCAGACTTGGAAGCCTTTCCCAGTCACTCTATGTAATCAGAGTTTAGGGTAACTCGCTGCACCCTTCCTTAGGAAGCTAGGTGGCCTCAGTTCTTCATCAGCTCCACGGATTCTGTTCTCTCATGTCCTACATGCCATGGAAGTCTGCCTCATTGCCCTCTGTGGAGCTTCACTAAGATACACAATCTGCTTCGCCTACCTCTAGGAACTCTTACCCAAAGACCCCATACCTATAGGAGGAAGGAGGCTTGCATTCCTACTGGAACCAAAGCACAGTTTTTCCTGTTACACTGCACGAATTTAGAATAGGCTTCGCCCCTATAGCATGCATAGAACGTTCCAAGGATGAGGGAGTTTCATATATGCAGAACACTCTGTGAAGAAATGTTGATTCAGCAAGGGACCAGGGTGTAGCTAGAGTCTCTTTTGACTTTTTAGATATAAGAAGGTGACCGGGTCATGTTCACCGGAAAAGAAGACCTGAATTCCTAAGCCTTGCGTTCCCATTTTAAATCTCTATCCATGCTGCCCTGAGATACCTAAATAACTGTTTTTGACTGGTCTCTATTCAGTGTGGGCAGCCCTCTGGAAAGAAAAGGAGTTTCTCTAAGGAAAACGGTGCTTCCATAGCATGGGTGGGAGTTCCTCCTGTCATGCTCTAGATCTACAGGGTAACTTGACTTGAGTCCTTACCTCAAGCTAAGGCCTGAAAAGCCCTGCTGAAGCGAAAGCTCTTAGCAGTTTCCATTATGTCGAATTCGAAGTTCTGCTTTACTTTAACGTTTCTTCACTTTTCCAGACACTAGGCACCCTCGTGTATGCACCCTTTTTCCTACAAATACACTTAGTACCAGCAGTCTCCTTTGCTCTTCTAAGAAACATCCAGACCTAGAAGCCTTTCCCAGTCACTCTATGTATTCAGAGTGTAGGGCAACTCGCTGCACCCTTCCTTAGGAAGCTAGGTAGATTCAGCTCTTCAACAGCTCCAGGGATTCTGTTCTCTCACGTCCTATATGCCATGGAAGTCTGCCTCATTGCCCTCTTTGGAGCTTCCCTAAGATACACAATCTGCTTCGCCTACCCCTAGGAACTCTTACCCAATGACCCCATACCTACAGGAGAAAGGAGGCTTGCAATCCTACTGGAACCAAAGCACAGTTTTTCCTGTTACACTGCCGGACTTTAGAATAGGCTTAGGCCCAATAGCGTACATAGAACGTTCCAAGGATGAGGGAGTTCCATATATGCAGAACACTCTGAAGAAAAGTTGATTCAGCAAGGGACCAGGGTGTAGCTAGAGTCTCTTTGGACTTCTTAGATATAAGAAGGTGTCCGGGTGCATGTTCACCGGAATAGAAGACTTGAATGCCTAAGCCTTGCGTTCCCATTTTAAATCTCTATCCATGCCAGCCTGAGATACCTAAATAACACTGTTTTGACTGGCCTCTATTCACTGTGGGCAGCCCTCTGGAAAGAAAAGGAGTTTCTCTAAGGAAACACGGTGCTTCCATAGCATGGGTGGGAGTTCCTCCTGTCATGCTCTAGAGCTACAGGGTAACTTGACGTGAGTCCTTGCCTCAAGCTAAGGCCTGAAAAGCCCTGCTGAAGCGAAAGCGCTTAGCATTTTCCATTATGTCGTATTGGAAGTTCTGCTTTACTTGAACGTTTCTTCACTCTACCAGACACTAGGCACCCTAGTGGAGGCACCCTTTTTCGTACAAATACAGTGAGTACCAGCAGTCTCCTTTACCCTTCTAAGAGACATCCAGACCTAGAAGCCTTTCCCAGTCACTCTATGTATTCAGAGTTTAAGGCAACTCGCTGCACCCTTCCTTAGGAAGCTAGGTGGACTCAGCTCTTCAATAGCTCCAGGGATTCTGTTCTCTCATGACCTACATGCCATTGAAGTCTGCCTCATTGCCCTCATTGGAGCTACACTAAGAAACACAATCTGCTTGGCCTTCTTCTAGGAACTCTTACCCAAGGACCCCATACCTACAGGTGAAAGGAGGCTTGCATTCCTACTGGAACCTAAGCAAAGTTTTTCCTGTTACACTGCAGGACTTTAGAATAGGTTTAGGCCCGAAGGGTTACATAGTGCATTCCAAGAATGAGGGAGTTCGATACATGCAGAAAACCCTGTGAAGAAAAGTTGATTCAGCAAGGGACCAGGGTGTGGCTACAGTCTCTATTGACTTGTTAGAAATCAGAAGGGTTTCGGCTGCATGTTAACCGGAGTAGAAGACCTGATGGCACAAGCCTTGCTTTCCCATGTTAAATCTCTAAACATGCTTCCCTGACGAATCCTAAGTAACACTGTTTTTACCTGGCTTCTGGTCACTGTAGGCAGCCCTCTCGAAAGAAAAGGAGTTTTCTCTAAGGAAACACGGTGCTTCCATAGCATGGGTGGGAGCTCCTGCTGTCCTGCTCTAGAGC
Organism: Balaenoptera physalus; assembly: GCF_965194825.1. Classification (NCBI taxonomy): domain Eukaryota; kingdom Metazoa; phylum Chordata; class Mammalia; order Artiodactyla; family Balaenopteridae; genus Balaenoptera; species Balaenoptera physalus. The sequence continues at coordinate 5,296,890 of NC_138902.1, read as the reverse complement.
TACAGGGAAACTTGACGTGAGTCTTTGCCTCAAGCTAAGGCCTGAAAAGCCTTGCTGAGCGAAAGCGCTTAGCAGTTTCCATTATGTCGTATTCGAAGTTCTGCTTTACTTTAACGTTTCTTCACTTTTCCAGACACTAGGCACCCTCGTGTAGGCACCCTTTTTCCTACAAATACACTGAGTACCAGCAGTCTCCTTTGCTTTTCTAAGAAACATCCAGACCTAGAAGCGTTTCCGAGTCACTCTATGTAATCAGAGTGTAGGGCAACTCGCTCACCCTTCCTTAGGAAGCTAGGTGGACTCAGCTCTTCAACAGCTCCAGGGATTCTGTTCTCTCACGTCCTACATGCCATGGAAGTCTGCCTCATTGCCCTCTGTGGAGCTTCACTAAGATACACAATCTGCTTCGCCTACCTCTAGGAACTCTTACCCAATGACCCCATACCTACAGGAGAAAGGAGGCTTGCATTTCTACTGGAACCAAAGCACAGTTTTTCCTGTTACACTGCACGAATTTAGAATAGGCTTCGGCCCTATAGCATACATAGAACGTTCCAAGGATGAGGGACTTCCATATATGCAGAACACTCTGTGAAGAAAAGTTGATTCAGCAAGGGACCAGGGTGTAGCTAGAGTCTCTTTTGACTTTTTAAATATAAGAAGGTGACCGGGTCATGTTCACCGAAAAAGAAGGCCTGAATGCCTAAGCCTTGCGTTCCCATTTTAAATCTCTATCCATGCTGCCCTGAGATACCTAAATAACTGTCTTTGACTGGCCTCTATTCAGTGTGGGCAGCCCTCTGGAAAGAAAAGGAGTTTCTCTAAGGAAACCGGTGCTTCCATAGCATGGGTGGGAGTTCCTCCTGTCATGCTCTAGAGCTACAGGGTAACTTGACTTGAGTCCTTACCTCAAGCTAAGGCCTGAAAAGCCCTGCTGAAGCGAAAGCTCTTAGCAGTTTCCATTATGTCGAATTCGAAGTTCTGCTTTACTTTAACGTTTCTTCACTTTTCCAGACACTAGGCACCCTCGTGTATGCACCCTTTTCCTACAAATACAGTGAGTACCAGCAGTCTCCTTTGCTCTTCTAAGAAACATCCAGACCTAGAAGCCTTTCCCAGTCACTCTATGTATTCAGAGTGTAGGGCAACTCGCTGCACCCTTCCTTAGGAAGCTAGGTAGACTCAGCTCTTCAACAGCTCCAGGGATTCTGTTCTCTCACGTCCTATATGCCATGGAAGTCTGCCTCATTGCCCTCTTTGGAGCTTCCCTAAGATACACAATCTGCTTCGCCTACCCCTAGGAACTCTTACCCAATGACCCCATACCTACAGGAGAAAGGAGGCTTGCAATCCTACTGGAACCAAAGCACAGTTTTTCCTGTTACACTGCAGGACTTTAGAATAGGCTTAGGCCCAATAGCATACATAGAACGTTCCAAGGATGAGGGAGTTCCATATATGCAGAACACTCTGTGAAGAAAAGTTGATTCAGCAAGGGACCAGGGTGTAGCTAGAGTCTCTTTGGACTTTTTAGATATAAGAAGGTGTCCGGGTGCATGTTCACCGGAAAAGAAGACTTGAATGCCTAAGCCTTGCGCTCCCATTTTAAATCTCTAGCCATGCCAGACTGAGATACCTAAATAGCACTGTTTTGACTGGCCTCTATTCACTGTGGGCAGCCCTCTGGAAAGAAAAGGAGTTTCTCTAAGGAAACATGGTGCTTCCATAGCATGGGTGGGAGTTCCTCCTGTCATGCTCTAGAGCTACAGGGTAACTTGACGTGAGTCCTTGCCTCAAGCTAAGGCCTGAAAAGCCCTGCTGAAGCGAAAGCGCTTAGCATTTTCCATTATGTCGTATTGGAAGTTCTGCTTTACTTGAAAGTTTCTTCACTCTACCAGACACTAGGCACCCTCGTGTATGCACCCTTTTCCTACAAATACAGTGAGTACCAGCAGTCTCCTTTGCTCTTCTAAGAAACATCCAGACCTAGAAGCCTTTCCCAGTCACTCTATGTATTCAGAGTGTAGGGCAACTCGCTGCACCCTTCCTTAGGAAGCTAGGTAGACTCAGCTCTTCAACAGCTCCAGGGATTCTGTTCTCTCACGTCCTATATGCCATGGAAGTCTGCCTCATTGCCCTCTTTGGAGCTTCCCTAAGATACACAATCTGCTTCGCCTACCCCTAGGAACTCTTACCCAATGACCCCATACCTACAGGAGAAAGGAGGCTTGCAATCCTACTGGAACCAAAGCACAGTTTTTCCTGTTACACTGCAGGACTTTAGAATAGGCTTAGGCCCAATAGCATACATAGAACGTTCCAAGGATGAGGGAGTTCCATATATGCAGAACACTCTGTGAAGAAAAGTTGATTCAGCAAGGGACCAGGGTGTAGCTAGAGTCTCTTTGGACTTTTTAGATATAAGAAGGTGTCCGGGTGCATGTTCACCGGAAAAGAAGACTTGAATGCCTAAGCCTTGCGCTCCCATTTTAAATCTCTAGCCATGCCAGACTGAGATACCTAAATAACACTGTTTTGACTGGCCTCTATTCACTGTGGGCAGCCCTCTGGAAAGAAAAGGAGTTTCTCTAAGGAAACATGGTGCTTCCATAGCATGGGTGGGAGTTCCTCCTGTCATGCTCTAGAGCTACAGGGTAACTTGACGTGAGTCCTTGCCTCAAGCTAAGGCCTGAAAAGCCCTGCTGAAGCGAAAGCGCTTAGCATTTTCCATTATGTCGTATTGGAAGTTCTGCTTTACTTGAAAGTTTCTTCACTCTACCAGACACTAGGCACCCTAGTGGAGGCACCCTTTTTCGTACAAATACAGTGAGTACCAGCAGTCTCCTTTACCCTTCTAAGAAACATCCAGACCTAGAAGCCTTTCCCAGTCACACTATGTATTCAGAGTTTAAGGCAACTCGCTGCACCCTTCCTTAGGAAGCTAGGTGGACTCAGCTCTTCAACAGCTCCAGGGATTCTGTTCTCTCACGACCTCCATGCCATTGAAGTCTGACTCATTTCCCTCATTGTAGCTACTCTAAGGAACACAATCTGCTTGGCCTTCTTCTAGGAACTCTTACCCAAGGACCCCATACCTACAGGTGAAAGGAGGCTTGCATTCCTACTGGAACCTAAGCAAAGTTTTTCCTCTTACACTGAGGACTTTAGAATAGGTTTAGGACCGAAGGGTTACATAGAGCATTCCAAGAATGAGGGAGTTCGATACATGCAGAAAACCCTGTGAAGAAAAGTTGATTCAGCAAGGGACCAGGGTGCGGCTAGAGTCTCTATTGACTTGTTAGAAATCAGAGGGGTTTCGGCTGCATGTTAAACGGAGTAGAAGACCTGATGGCACAAGCCTTGCTTTCCCATGTTAAATCTCTAAACATGCTTCCCTGACGAATCCTAAATAACACTGTTTTTACCTGGCTTCTGGTCACTCTAGGCAGCCCTCTCGAAAGAAAAGGAGTTTTCTCTAAGGAAACACGGTGCTTCCATAGCATGGGTGGGAGCTCCTGCTGTCCTGCTCTAGAGCTACAGGGAAACTTGACGTGAGTCTTTGCCTCAAGCTAAGGCCTGAAAAGCCTTGCTGAGCGAAAGCGCTTAGCAGTTTCCATTATGTCGTATTCGAAGTTCTGCTTTACTTTAACGTTTCTTCACTTTTCCAGACACTAGGCACCCTCGTGTAGGCACCTTTTTCCTACAAATACACTGAGTACCAGCAGTCTCCTTTGCTTTTCTAAGAAACATCCAGACCTAGAAGCCTTTCCCAGTCACTCTATGTATTCAGAGTGTAGGGCAACTCGCTGCACCCTTCCTTAGGAAGTAGGTAGACTCAGCTCTTCAACAGCTCCAGGGATTCTGTTCTCTCACGTCCTATATGCCATGGAAGTCTGCCTCATTGCCCTCTTTGGAACTTCCCTAAGATACACAATCTGCTTCGCCTACCCCTAGGAACTCTTACCCAATGACCCCATACCTACAGGAGAAAGGAGGCTTGCAATCCTACTGGAACCAAAGCACAGTTTTTCCTGTTACACTGCAGGACTTTAGAATAGGCTTAGGCCCAATAGCATACATAGAACGTTCCAAGGATGAGGGAGTTCCATATATGCAGAACATTCTGTGAAGAAAAGTTGATTCAGCAAGGGACCAGGGTGTAGCTAGAGTCTCTTTGGACTTTTTAGATATAAGAAGGTGTCCGGGTGCATGTTCACCGGAAAAGAAGACTTGAATTCCTAAGCCTTGCGCTCCCATTTTAAATCTCTATCCATGCCAGCCTGAGATACCTAAATAACACTGTTTTGTCTGGCCTCTATTCACTGTGGGCAGCCCTCTGGAAAGAAAAGGAGTTTCTCTAAGGAAACACGGTGCTTCCATAGCATGGGTGGGAGTTCCTCCTGTCATGCTCTAGAGCTACAGGGTAACTTGACGTGAGTCATTGCCTCAAGCTAAGGCCTGAAAAGCCCTGCTGAAGCGAAAGCGCTTAGCATTTTCCATTATGTCGTATTGGAAGTTCTGCTTTACTTGAACGTTTCTTCACTCTACCAGACACTAGGCACCCTAGGGGAGGCACCCTTTTTCGTACAAATACAGTGAGTACCAGCAGTCTCCTTTACCCTTCTAAGAAACATCCAGACCTAGAAGCCTTTCCCAGTCACACTATGTATTCAGAGTTTAAGGCAACTCGCTGCACCCTTCCTTAGGAAGCTAGGTGGACTCAGCTCTTCAACAGCTCCAGGGATTCTGTTCTCTCACGACCTACATGCCATTGAAGTATGCCTCTTGCCCTCAAGGGAGCTACACTAAGAAACACAATCTGCTTGGCCTTCTTCTAGGAACTCTTACCCAAGGACCCCATACCTACAGGAGAAAGGAGGCTTGCATTCCTACTGGAATCTAAGGAAAGTTTTTCCTGTTACACTGCAGGACTTTAGAATAGGTTTAGGCCTGAAGGGTTACATAGAGGGTTCCAAGAATGAGGGAGTTCGATACATGCAGAAAACCCTGTGAAGAAAAGTTGATTCAGCAAGGGACCAGGGTGTGGCTAGAGTCTCTATTGACTTGTTAGAAATCAGAAGGGTTTCGGCTGCATGTTAACCGGAGAAGGAGACCTGATGGCACAAGCCTTGCTTTCCCATGTTAAATCTCTAAACATGCTTCCCTGAAGAATCCTAAATAACACTGTTTTTACCTGGCTTCTGGTCACTGTAGGCAGGCCTCTCGAAAGAAAAGGAGATTTCCCTAAGGAAACACGTTGCTTCCATAGCATGGGTGGGAGCTCCTGCTGTCCTGCTCTAGAGCTACAGGGAACCTTGACGTGAATCTTTGCCTCAAGCTAAGGCCTGAAAAGCCTTGCTGAAGCGAAAGCGGTTAGCAGTTTCCATTATGTCGTATTCGAAGTTCTGCTTTACTTTAACGTTTCTTCACTTTTCCAGACACTAGGCACCCTCGTGTAGGCACCCTTTTTCCTACAAATACACTGAGTACCAGCAGTCTCCTTTGCTCTTCTAAGAAACATCCAGACTTGGAAGACTTTCCCAGTCACTCTATGTAATCAGAGTGTAGGGCAACTCGCTGCACCCTTCCTTAGGAAGCTAGGTAGACTCAGCTCTTCAACAGCTCCAGGGATTCTGTTCTCTCACGTCCTATATGCCATGGAAGTCTGCCTCATTACCCTCTTTGGAGCTTCCCTAAGATACACAATCTGCTTCGCCTACCCCTAGGAACTCTTACCCAATGACCCCATACCTAGAGGAGAAAGGAGGCTTGCAATCCTACTGGAACCAAAGCACAGGTTTTCCTGTTACACTGCAGGACTTTAGAATAGGCTTAGGCCCAATAGCATACATAGAACGTTCCAAGGATGAGGGAGTTCCATATATGCAGAACACTCGGTGAAGAAAATTTGATTCAGCAAGGGACCAGGGTGTAGCTAGAGTCTCTTTGGACTTTTTAGATATAAGAAGCTGTCCGGGTGCATGTTCACCGGAAAAGAAGACTTGAATGCCTAAGCCTTGCGTTCCCATTTTAAATCTCTATCCATGCCAGCCTGAGATACCTAAATAACACTGTTTTGACTGGCCTCCATTCACTGTGCAGCCCTCTGGAAAGAAAAGGAGTTTCTCTAAGGAAACACGGTGCTTCCATAGCATGGGTGGGAGTTCCTCCTGTCATGCTCTAGAGCTACAGTGTAACTTGACGTGAGTCCTTGCCTCAAGCTAAGGCCTGAAAAGCCCTGCTGAAGCTAAAGCGCTTAGCAGTTTCCATTATGTCGTATTGGAAGTTCTGCTTTACTTGAACGTTTCTTCACTCTACCAGACACTAGGCACCCTAGTGGAGGCACCCTTTTTCGTACAAATACAGTGAGTACCAGCAGTCTCCTTTACCCTTCTAAGAAACATCCAGACCTAGAAGCCTTTCCCAGTCACACTATGTATTCAGAGTTTAAGGCAACTCGCTGCACCCTTCCTTAGGAAGCTAGGTGGACTCAGCTCTTCAACAGCTCCAGGGATTCTGTTCTCTCACGTCCTACATGCCATGGAAGTCTGACTCATTGCCCTCATTGTAGCTACTCTAAGGAACACAATCTGCTTGGCCTTCTTCTAGGAACTCTTACCCAAGGACCCCATACCTACAGGTGAAAGGAGGCTTGCATTCCTACTGGAACCTAAGCAAAGTTTTTCCTCTTACACTGAGGACTTTAGAATAGGTTTAGGACCGAAGGGTTACATAGAGCATTCCAAGAATGAGGGAGTTCGATACATGCAGAAAACCCTGTGAAGAAAAGTTGATTCAGCAAGGGACCAGGGTGCGGCTAGAGTCTCTATTGACTTGTTAGAAATCAGAGGGGTTTCGGCTGCATGTTAAACGGAGTAGAAGACCTGATGGCACAAGCCTTGCTTTCCCATGTTAAATCTCTAAACATGCTTCCCTGACGAATCCTAAATAACACTGTTTTTACCTGGCTTCTGGTCACTCTAGGCAGCCCTCTCGAAAGAAAAGGAGTTTTCTCTAAGGAAACACGGTGCTTCCATAGCATGGGTGGGAGCTCCTGCTGTCCTGCTCTAGAGCTACAGGGAAACTTGACGTGAGTCTTTGCCTCAAGCTAAGGCCTGAAAAGCCTTGCTGAGCGAAAGCGCTTAGCAGTTTCCATTATGTCGTATTCGAAGTTCTGCTTTACTTTAACGTTTCTTCACTTTTCCAGACACTAGGCACCCTCGTGTAGGCACCTTTTTCCTACAAATACACTGAGTACCAGCAGTCTCCTTTGCTTTTCTAAGAAACATCCAGACCTAGAAGCCTTTCCCAGTCACTCTATGTATTCAGAGTGTAGGGCAACTCGCTGCACCCTTCCTTAGGAAGTAGGTAGACTCAGCTCTTCAACAGCTCCAGGGATTCTGTTCTCTCACGTCCTATATGCCATGGAAGTCTGCCTCATTGCCCTCTTTGGAACTTCCCTAAGATACACAATCTGCTTCGCCTACCCCTAGGAACTCTTACCCAATGACCCCATACCTACAGGAGAAAGGAGGCTTGCAATCCTACTGGAACCAAAGCACAGTTTTTCCTGTTACACTGCAGGACTTTAGAATAGGCTTAGGCCCAATAGCATACATAGAACGTTCCAAGGATGAGGGAGTTCCATATATGCAGAACATTCTGTGAAGAAAAGTTGATTCAGCAAGGGACCAGGGTGTAGCTAGAGTCTCTTTGGACTTTTTAGATATAAGAAGGTGTCCGGGTGCATGTTCACCGGAAAAGAAGACTTGAATTCCTAAGCCTTGCGCTCCCATTTTAAATCTCTATCCATGCCAGCCTGAGATACCTAAATAACACTGTTTTGTCTGGCCTCTATTCACTGTGGGCAGCCCTCTGGAAAGAAAAGGAGTTTCTCTAAGGAAACACGGTGCTTCCATAGCATGGGTGGGAGTTCCTCCTGTCATGCTCTAGAGCTACAGGGTAACTTGACGTGAGTCATTGCCTCAAGCTAAGGCCTGAAAAGCCCTGCTGAAGCGAAAGCGCTTAGCATTTTCCATTATGTCGTATTGGAAGTTCTGCTTTACTTGAACGTTTCTTCACTCTACCAGACACTAGGCACCCTAGGGGAGGCACCCTTTTTCGTACAAATACAGTGAGTACCAGCAGTCTCCTTTACCCTTCTAAGAAACATCCAGACCTAGAAGCCTTTCCCAGTCACACTATGTATTCAGAGTTTAAGGCAACTCGCTGCACCCTTCCTTAGGAAGCTAGGTGGACTCAGCTCTTCAACAGCTCCAGGGATTCTGTTCTCTCACGACCTACATGCCATTGAAGTATGCCTCTTGCCCTCAAGGGAGCTACACTAAGAAACACAATCTGCTTGGCCTTCTTCTAGGAACTCTTACCCAAGGACCCCATACCTACAGGAGAAAGGAGGCTTGCATTCCTACTGGAATCTAAGGAAAGTTTTTCCTGTTACACTGCAGGACTTTAGAATAGGTTTAGGCCTGAAGGGTTACATAGAGGGTTCCAAGAATGAGGGAGTTCGATACATGCAGAAAACCCTGTGAAGAAAAGTTGATTCAGCAAGGGACCAGGGTGTGGCTAGAGTCTCTATTGACTTGTTAGAAATCAGAAGGGTTTCGGCTGCATGTTAACCGGAGAAGGAGACCTGATGGCACAAGCCTTGCTTTCCCATGTTAAATCTCTAAACATGCTTCCCTGAAGAATCCTAAATAACACTGTTTTTACCTGGCTTCTGGTCACTGTAGGCAGGCCTCTCGAAAGAAAAGGAGATTTCCCTAAGGAAACACGTTGCTTCCATAGCATGGGTGGGAGCTCCTGCTGTCCTGCTCTAGAGCTACAGGGAACCTTGACGTGAATCTTTGCCTCAAGCTAAGGCCTGAAAAGCCTTGCTGAAGCGAAAGCGGTTAGCAGTTTCCATTATGTCGTATTCGAAGTTCTGCTTTACTTTAACGTTTCTTCACTTTTCCAGACACTAGGCACCCTCGTGTAGGCACCATTTTTCCTACAAATACACTGAGTACCAGCAGTCTCCTTTGCTCTTCTAAGAAACATCCAGACTTGGAAGACTTTCCCAGTCACTCTATGTAATCAGAGTGTAGGGCAACTCGCTGCACCCTTCCTTAGGAAGCTAGGTAGACTCAGCTCTTCAACAGCTCCAGGGATTCTGTTCTCTCACGTCCTATATGCCATGGAAGTCTGCCTCATTACCCTCTTTGGAGCTTCCCTAAGATACACAATCTGCTTCGCCTACCCCTAGGAACTCTTACCCAATGACCCCATACCTAGAGGAGAAAGGAGGCTTGCAATCCTACTGGAACCAAAGCACAGGTTTTCCTGTTACACTGCAGGACTTTAGAATAGGCTTAGGCCCAATAGCATACATAGAACGTTCCAAGGATGAGGGAGTTCCATATATGCAGAACACTCGGTGAAGAAAATTTGATTCAGCAAGGGACCAGGGTGTAGCTAGAGTCTCTTTGGACTTTTTAGATATAAGAAGCTGTCCGGGTGCATGTTCACCGGAAAAGAAGACTTGAATGCCTAAGCCTTGCGTTCCCATTTTAAATCTCTATCCATGCCAGCCTGAGATACCTAAATAACACTGTTTTGACTGGCCTCCATTCACTGTGCAGCCCTCTGGAAAGAAAAGGAGTTTCTCTAAGGAAACACGGTGCTTCCATAGCATGGGTGGGAGTTCCTCCTGTCATGCTCTAGAGCTACAGTGTAACTTGACGTGAGTCCTTGCCTCAAGCTAAGGCCTGAAAAGCCCTGCTGAAGCTAAAGCGCTTAGCAGTTTCCATTATGTCGTATTGGAAGTTCTGCTTTACTTGAACGTTTCTTCACTCTACCAGACACTAGGCACCCTAGTGGAGGCACCCTTTTTCGTACAAATACAGTGAGTACCAGCAGTCTCCTTTACCCTTCTAAGAAACATCCAGACCTAGAAGCCTTTCCCAGTCACACTATGTATTCAGAGTTTAAGGCAACTCGCTGCACCCTTCCTTAGGAAGCTAGGTGGACTCAGCTCTTCAACAGCTCCAGGGATTCTGTTCTCTCACGTCCTACATGCCATGGAAGTCTGACTCATTGCCCTCATTGTAGCTACTCTAAGAAACACAATCTGCTTGGCCTTCTTCTAGGAATTCTTACCCAAGGACCCCATACCTACAGGTGAAAGGAGGTTTGCATTCCTACTGGAACCTAAGCAAAGTTTTTCCTGTTACACTGAGGACTTTAGAATAGGTTTACGACCAAAGGGTTACATAGAGCATTCCAAGAATGAGGGAGTTCGATACATGCAGAAAACCCTGTGAAGAAAAGTTGATTCAGCAAGGGACCAGGGTGTGGCTAGAGTCTCTATTGACTTGTTAGAAATCAGAAGGGTTTCGGCTGCATGTTAACCGGAGAAGGAGACCTGATGGCACAAGCCTTGCTTTCCCATGTTAAATCTCTAAACATGCTTCCCAGAAGAATCCTAAATAACACTGTTTTTACCTGGCTTCTGGTCACTGTAGGCAGGCCTCTCGAAAGAAAAGGAGTTTTCTCTAAGGAAACACGGTGCTTCCATAGCATGGGTGGGAGCTCCTGCTGTCCTGCTCTAGAGCTACAGGGAAACTTGACGTGAGTCTTTGCCTCAAGCTAAGGCCTGAAAAGCCTTGCTGAGCGAAAGCGCTTAGCAGTTTCCATTATGTCGTATTCGAAGTTCTGCTTTACTTTAACGTTTCTTCACTTTTCCAGACACTAGGCACCCTCGTGTAGGCACCCTTTTTCCTACAAATAAACTGAGTACCAGCAGTCTCCTTTGCTTTTCTAAGAAACATCCAGACCTAGAAGCGTTTCCGAGTCACTCTATGTAATCAGAGTGTAGGGCAACTCGCTGCACCCTTCCTTAGGAAGCTACGTGGACTCAGCGCTTCAACAGCTCCAGGGATTCTGTTCTCTCACGTCCTACATGCCATGGAAGTCTGCCTCATTGCCCTCTGTGGAGCTTCCCTAAGATACACAATCTGCTTCGCCTACCTCTAGGAACTCTTACCCAATGACCCCATACCTACAGGAGAAAAGAGGCTTGCATTTCTACTGGAACCGAAGCACAGTTTTTCCTGTTACACTGCACGAATTTAGAATAGGCTTCGGCCCTATAGCATACATAGAACGTTCCAAGGATGAGGGACTTCCATATATGCAGAACACTCTGTGAAGAAAAGTTGATTCAGCAAGGGACCAGGGTGTAGCTAGAGTCTCTTTTGACTTTTTAGATATAAGAAGGTGACCGGGTCATGTTCACCGGAAAAGAAGACCTGAATGCCTAAGCCTTGCGTTCCCATTTTAAATCTCTATCCATGCTACCCTGAGATACCTAAATAACTGTTTTTGACTGGCCTCTATTCAGTGTGGGCAGCCCTCTGGAAAGAAAAGGAGTTTCTCTAAGGAAAACGGTGCTTCCATAGCATGGGTGGGTGTTCCTCCTGTCATGCTCTAGAGCTACAGGGTAACTTGACTTGAGTCCTTACCTCAAGCTAAGGCCTGAAAAGCCCTGCTGAAGCGAAAGCTCTTAGCAGTTTCCATTATGTCGAATTCGAAGTTCTGCTTTACTTTAACGTTTCTTCACTTTTCCAGACACTAGGCACCCTCGTGTAGGCACCCTTTTTCCTACAAATACAGTGAGTACCAGCAGGCTCCTTTGCTCTTCTAAGAAACATCCAGACCTAGAAGCCTTTCCCAGTCACTCTATGTATTCAGAGTGTAGGGCAACTCGCTGCACCCTTCCTTAGGAAGCTAGGTAGACTCAGCTCTTCAACAGCTCCAGGGATTCTGTTCTCTCACGTCCTACATGCCATGGAAGTCTGCCTCATTGCCCTCTTTGGAGCTTCACTAAGATACACAATCTGCTTCACCTACCTCTAGGATCTCTTACCCAATGACCCCATACCTACAGGAGAAAGGAGGCTTGCATTCCTACTGGAACCAAAGCACACTTTTTCCTGTTACACTGCAGGACTTTAGAATAGGCTTAGGCCCTATAGCATACATAGAACGTTCCAAGGATGAGGGAGTTCCATATATGCAGAACACTGTGTGAAGAAAAGTTGATTCAGCAAGGGACCAGGGTGTAGCTAGAGTCTCTTTTGACTTCTTAGATATAAGAAGGTGTCCGGGTGCATGTTCTCCGGAAAAGACCTGAATGCCTAAGCCTTGCGTTCCCATTTTAAATCTCTATCCATGCTGCCCTGAGATACCTAAATAACACTCTTTTTGACTGGCCTCTATTCAGTGTGGGCAGCCCTCTGGAAAGAAAAGGAGTTTCTCTAAGGAAACACGGTGCTTCCATAGCACGGGTGGGAGTTCCTCTTGTCATGCTCTAGAGCTACAGGGTAACATGACGTGAGTCCTTACCTCAAGCTAAGGCCTGAAAAGCCGTGCTGAAGCGAATGCGCTTAGCAGTTTCCATTATGTCGTATTGGAAGTTCTGCTTTACTTTAACGTTTCTTCACATTACCAGACACTAGGCACCCTCGTGTAGGCACCCTTTTTCCTAGAAATATAGTGAGTACCAGCAGTCTCCTTTGCCCTTCTAAGAAACATCCAGACCTAGAAGCCTTTCCCAGTCACTCTATGTATTCAGAGTGTAGGGCAACTCGCTGCACCCTTCCTTAGGAAGCTAGGTAGACTCAGCTCTTCAACACCTCCAAAGATTCACTTCTCTAACGTCCTACATGCCATGGAAGTCTGTCTCATTGCCCTTTTGGAGCTTCTGTAAGATACACAATCTGCTTCGCCTACTTCTGGTAACTTTACCCAATGACCCCATACCTACAGGAGAAAGGAGGCTTGCATTCCTAATGGAACCTAAGCAAAGTTTTTCCTGTTGCACTGCAGGACTGTAGAAGAGGTTTAGGCCGAAGGGTTACATAGAGCGTTCCAAGAATGAGGGCGTTCGATACATGCGGAAAACCCTGTGAAGAAAAGTTGATTCAGCAAGGGACCAGGGTGTGGCTAGAGTCTCTATTGACTTGTTGGAAATCAGAAGGGTTTCGGCTGCATGTTAACCGGAGAAGAAGACCTGATGGCACAAGCCTTGCTTTCCCATGTTAAATCTCTAAACATGCTTCCCTGAAGAATCCTAAATAACACTGTTTTTACCTGGCCTCTGGTCACTGTAGGCAGCCCTCTGGAAAGAAAAGGAGTTTTCTCTAAGGAAACACGGTGCTTCCATAGCATGGGTGGGAGCTCCTGCTGTCCTGCTCTAGAGCTACAGGGAAACTTGACGTGAGTCTTTGCCTCAAGCTAAGGCCTGAAAAGCCCTGCTGAAGCGAAAGCGCTTAGCAGTTTCCATTATGTCGTATTCGAAGTTCTGCTTTACTTTAACGTTTCTTCACTTTTCCAGACACTAGGCACCCTCGTGTAGGCACCCTTTTTCCTACAAATACACTGAGTACCAGCAGTCTCCTTTGCTCTTCTAAGAAACATCCAGACCTAGAAGCCTTTCCCAGTCACTCTATGTATTCAGAGTGTAGGGCAACTCGCTGCAACCTTCCTTACGAAGCTAGGTAGACTCAGCTCTTCAACAGCTCCAGGGATTCTGTTCTCTCACGTCCTACATGCCATTGAAATCTGCCTCATTGCCCTCTTTGGAGCTTCACTAAGATACACAATCTGCTTCGCCTACCTCTAGGAACTCTTACCCAATGACCCCATACCTACAGGAGAAAGGAGGCTTGCATTCCTACTGGAAGCAAAGCACAGTTTTTCCTGTTACACTGCAGGACTTTAGAATAGGCTTCGGCCCTATAGCATACATAGAACGTTCCAAGGATGCGGGAGTTCCATACATGCAGAACACTCTGTGAAGAAAAGTTGATTCAGCAAGGGACCAGGGTGTAGCTCGAGTCTCTTTGGACTTTTTAGATATAAGAAGGTGTCCGGGGGCATGTTCACCGGAAAAGAAGACCTGAATGCCCCCAGCCTTTCGTTCCCATTTAATATCTCTATCCATGCTGCCCTGAGATACCTAAATAACACTGTTTTTGACTGGCCTCTATTCACTGTGGGCAGCCCTCTCGAAAGAAAAGGAGTTTCTCTCAGGAAACACGGTGTTTCCATAGCATGGGTGGGAGTTCCTCCTGTCATGCTCTAGAGCTACAGGGTAACTTGACGTGAGTCCTTGCCTCAAGCTAAGGCCGGAAAAGCCCTGTTGAAGCGAAAGCGCTGAGCAGTTTCCCTTATGTCGTATTGGAAGTTCTGCTTTACTTGAACGTTTCTTCACTTTACCAGACACTAGGCACCCTAGTGTAGGCACCCTTTTTCCTACAAATACAGTGAGTACCAGCAGTCTCCTTTACCCTTCTAAGAAACATCCAGACCTAGAAGCCTTTCCCAGTCATTCTATGTATTCAGTGTTTAAGGAAACTCGCTGCACCCTTGCTTAGGAAGCTAGGTGGACTCAGCTCTTCAACAGCTCCAGGGTTCTGTTCTCTCACGACCTACATGCCATGGAAGTCTGCCTCATTGCCCTCATTGGAGCTACACCAAGAAACACAATCTGCATGGCCTTCTTCTAGGAACTCTTACCCAAGGACCCCATACCTACAGGAGAAAGGAGGCTTGCATTCCTACTGGAACCTAAGCAAAGTTTTTCCTGTTGGACTGCAGGACTTTAGAATAGGTTTAGGCCCGAAGGGTTACATAGAGCGTTCCAAGAATGAGGGCGTTCGATACATGCAGAAAACCCTGTGAAGAAAAGTTGATTCAGCAAGAGACCAGGGTGTGGTAGATTCTCTATTGACTTGTTAGAAATCAGAAGGGTTTCGGCTGCATGTTAACCGGACAAGAAGACCTGATGGCACAAGCCTTGCTTTCCCATGTTAAGTCTCTAAACATGCTTCCCTGAAGAATCCTAAATAACACTGTTTTTACCTGGCCTCTGGTCACTGTAGGCAGCCCTCTGGAAAGAAAAGGAGTTTTCTCTAAGGAAACACGGTGCTTCCATAGCATGGGTGGGAGCTCCTGCTGTCCTGCTCTAGAGCTACAGGGACACTTGACGTGAGTCTTTGCCTCAAGCTAAGGCCTGAAAAGCCCTTCTGAAGCGAAAGCGCTTAGCAGTTTCCATTATGTCGTATTCGAAGTTCTGCTTTACTTTAACGTTTCTTCACTTTTCCAGACACTAGGCACCCTCGTGTAGGCATCCTTTTTCCTACAAATACACTGAGTACCAGCAGTCTCCTTTGCTCTTCTAAGAAACATCCAGACCTAGAAGCCTTTCCCAGTCACTCTATGTATTCAGAGTGTAGGGCACCTCGCTGCAACCTTCCTTACGAAGCTAGGTAGACTCAGCTCTTCAACAGCTCCAGGGATTCTGTTCTCTCACGTCCTACATGCCATGGAAGTCTGCCTCATTGCCCTCTTTGGAGCTTCACTAAGATACACAATCTGCTTCACCTACCTCTAGGAACTCTTACCCAATGACCCCATACCTACAGGAGAAAGGAGGCTTGCATTCCTACTGGAAGCAAAGCACAGTTTTTCCTTTTACACTGCAGGGCTTTAGAATAGGCTTCGGCCCTATAGCATACATAGAACGTTCCAAGGATGAGGGAGTTCCATATATGCAGAACACTCTGTGAAGAAAAGTTGACTAAGCAAGGGACCAGGGTGTAGCTAGAGTCTCTTTTGACTTTTTAGGTATAAGAACGTGTCCGGTTCATCTTCACCGGTAAAGAAAACCTGAATGCCTAAGCCTTGCGTTCCCATTTTAAATCTGTATCCATGCTGCCCTGAGATACCTAAATAACTGTTTTTTACTGGCATCTATTCAGTGTGGGCATCCCTCTGGAAAGAAAAGGAGTTACTCTAAGTAAACAAGGTGCTTCTATAGCATCGGTGGGAGCTCCTGCTGTCCTGCTCTAGAGATACAGGGAAACTTGACGTGAGTCTTTGCCTCAAGCTAAGGCCTGAAAAGCCCTGCTGATGCGAGAGCGCTTAGCAGTTTCCATTATGTCGTATTGGATGTTCTGCTTTACTTGAACGTTTCTTCACTTTTCCAGACACTAGGCACCATTTTTCGTACAAATACAGTGAGTACCAGCAGTCTCCTTTACCCTTCTAAGAAACATCCAGACCTAGAAGCCTTTCCCAGTCACTCTATGTATTCAGAGTTTAAGGCAACTCGCTGCACCCTTCCTTAGGAAGCTAGGTGGACTCAGCTCTTCAACAGCTCTAGGGATTCTGTTCTCTCACGACCTACATGCCATGGAAGTCTGCCTCAATGCCCTCATTGGAGCTACACTAAGAAACACAATCTGATTGGGCTTCTTCTAGGAACTCTTACCCAAGGACACAATACCTACAGGAGAAAGGATGCTTGCATTCCTACTGGAACCTAAGCAAAGTTTTTCCTGTTACACTGCAGGACATTAGAATAGGTTTAGCCCCAAAGGGTTACATAGAGCGTTCCAGGAATGAGGGAGTTCGATACATGCAGAAAACCCTGTGAAGAAAAGTTGATTCAGCAAGGGACCAGGGTGTGGCTAGAGTCTCTATTGACTTCTGAGAAATCCGAAGGGTTTCGGTTTCATGTTAACCGGAGAGGAAGACCTGATGGCACGAGCCTTGCTTTCCCATGTTAAATCTCTAAACATGCTTCCCTGAAGAATCCTAAATAACACTCTTTTTACCTGGCCTCTGGTCACTATAGGCAGCCCTCTGGAAAGAAAAGGAGTTTTCTCTAAGGAAACACGGTGCTTCCATAGCATGGGTGGGAGCTCCTGCCGTCCTGCTCTAGAGCTACAGGGAAACTTGACGTGAGTCTTTGCCTCAAGCTAAGGCCTGAAAAGCCCTGCTGAAGCGAAAGCGCTTAGCAGTTTCCATTATGTCGTATTCGAAGTTCTGCTTTACTTTAACGTTTCTTCACTTTTCCAGACACTAGGCACCCTCGTGTAGGCACCCTTTTTCCTACAAATACAGTGAGTACCAGCAGTCTCCTTTGCTCTTCTAAGAAACATCCTGACCTAGAAGCCTTTCCCAGTCACTCTATGTATGCAGAGTGTAGGGCAACTCGCTGCACCCTTCCTTAGGAAGCTAGTTAGACTCAGCTCTTCAACAGCTCCAGGGATTCTGTTCTCTCACGTCCTACATGCCATGGAAGTCTGCCTCATTGCCCGCTTTGGAGCTTCCGTCAGATACACAATCTGCTTCGCCTACATCTAGGAAATCTTACCCAATGACCCCATACCTACAGGAGAAAGGAGGCTTGCATTCCTACTGGAACCAAAGCACAGTTTTTCCTGTTACACTGCAGGACTTTTGAATAGGCTTCGGCCCTATAACGTACATAGAACGTTCCAAGGATGAGTGAGTTCCATATATGCAGAACACTCTGTGAAGAAAAGTTGATACAGCAAGGGATCAGGGTGTAGCTAGAGGCTCTTTGGACTTTTTAGATATAAGAAGGTGTCCGGGTGCATGTTCACCGGAAAAGACCTGAATGCCTAAGCCTTGCGTTCCCATTTTAAATCTCTATCCATGCTGCCCTGAGATACATAAATAACACTGTTTTTGACTGGCCTCTATTCACTGTGGGCAGCGCTCTGGAAAGAAAAGGAGTTTCTCTAAGGAAACACGGTGCTTCGATAGCATGGGTGGGAGTTCCTCCTGTCAAGCTCTAGAGCTACAGGGTAACTTGACGTGAGTCCTTGCCTCAAACGAAGGCCTGAAAAGCCCTGCTGAAGAGAAAGCGCATAGCAGTTTCCAATATGTCGTATTCTAAGTTCTACTTTACTTGAACGTTTCTTCTCTTATCCAGACACTAGACACCCTTGTGTAGGCACCCTTTTTCGTAGAAATACAGTGAGTACCAGCAGTCTCCTTTACCCTTCTAAGAAACATCCAGGCCTACAAGCCTTTCCCAGTCTCTCTATGTATTCAGAGTTTAAGGCAACTCGCTGCACCCTTCCTTAGGAAGCTAGGTGGACTCAGCTCTTCAACAGCTCCAGGGATTCTGTTCTCTCACGACCTACATGCCATGGAAGTCTGCCTCATTGCCCTCATTGGAGCTACACTAAGAAACACAATCTGCTTGGCCTTCTTCTAGGAACTCTTACCCAAGGACCCCATACCTACAGGAGAAAGGAGGCTTGCATTCCTACTGGAACCTAAGCAAAGTTTTTCCTGTTACACTGCAGGACTTTAGAATAGGTTTAGGCCCGAAGGGTTACATAGAGAGTTCCAAGAATGAGGGAGTTCGATACATGCAGAAAACCCTGTGAAGAAAAGTTGATTCAGCAAGGGACCAGGGTGTGGCTAGAGTCTCTATTGACTTGTTAGAAATCAGAAGGGTTTCGGCTGCATGTTAACCGGAGAAGAAGACCTGATGGCACAAGCCTTGCTTTCCCATGTTAAATCTCTAAACATGCTTCCCTGAAGAATGCTAAATAACACTCTTTTTACCTGGTCTCTGGTCACTGTAGGCAGCCCTCTGGAAAGAAAAGGAGTTTTCTCTAAGGAAACACGGTGCTTCCATAGCATGGATGGGAGCTCCTGCTGTCCTGCTCTAGAGCTACAGGGAAACTTGACGTGAGTCTTTGCCTCAAGCTAAGGCCTGAAAAGCCCTGCTGAAGCGAAAGCACTTAGCAGTTTCCATTATGTCGTATTCGAAGTTCGGCTTTACATTAACGTTTCTTCACTTTTGGAGACACTAGGCACCCTCGTGTAGGCAACCTTTTTCGTACAAATACAGTGAGTACCAGCAGTCTCCTTTGCTCTTCTAAGAAACATCCAGACCTAGAAGCCTTTCCCAGTCACTCTATGTATTCACAGTGTAGGGCACTCGCTGCACCCTTCCTTAGGAAGCTAGGTAGACTCAGCTCTTCAACAGCTCCAGGGATTCTGTTCTCTCACGTCCTACATGCCATGGAAGTCTGCCTCTTGCCCTCTTTGGAGCTTCACTAAGATACACAACCTGCTTCGCCGACCTCTAGGAACTCTTACCCAATGACCCCATACCTACAGGAGAAAGGAGGCTTGCATTCCTACTGGAACCAAAGCACAGTTTTTCCTGTTACACTGCAGGACTTTAGAATAGGCTTCGGCCCTATAGCATACATAGAACGTTCCAGGGATGTGGGAGTTCCATATATGCAGAACACTCTGTGAAGAAAAGTTGATTCACCAAGGGACCAGGGTGTAGCTAGAGTCTCTTTGGACTTTTTAGATATAAGAAGGTTTCCGGGTGCATGTTCACCGGAAAAGACCTGAATGCCTATGCCTTGCGTTCCCATTTTAAATCTCTATCCATGCTGCCCTGAGATACCTAAATAACACTCTTTTTGACTGGCCTCTATTCCGTGTGGGCAGCCCTCTGGAAAAAAAGGAGTTTCTCTAAGGAAACATGGTGCTTCCATAGCACGGGTGGGAGTTCCTCTTGTCATGCTCTAGAGCTACAGGGTAACATGACGTGAGTCCTTGCCTCAAGCTAAGGCCTGAAAAGCCCTGCTGAAGCGAAAGCGCTTAGCATTTTCCATTATGTCGTATTCGAAGTTCTGCTTTACTTTAACGTGTCTTCACTTTTCCAGACACTAGGCACCCTCGTGTAGGCACCCTTTTTCCTACAAATACAGTGAGTAACAGCAGTCTCCTTTGTCCTTCTAAGAAACATCCAGACCTAGAAGCCTTTCCCAGTCACTCTATGTATACAGAGTGTAGGTCAACTCGCTGCACCCTTCCTTAGGGAGCTAGGTGGACACAGCTCTTAAACAGCTCCAGGGATTCTGTTCTCTCACGACCTACATGCCATGGAAGTCTGCCTCATTGCCCTCATTGGAGCTACACTAAGAAACACAATCTGCTTGGACTTCTTCTAGGAACTCTTAAAAAAGGACCCCATACCTACAGGAGAAAGGAGGCTTGCATTCCTACTGGAACCTAAGCAAAGTTTTTCCTGTTACACTGCAGGACTTTAGAATAGGTTTAGCCCCGAAGGGTTACATAGAGCGTTCCAAGAATGAGGGAGTTCGATACATGCAGAAAACCCTGTGAAGAAAAGTTGATTCAGCAAGGGACCAGGGTGTGGCTAGAGTCTCTATTGACTTGTTAGAAATCAGAAGGGTTTCGGCTGCATGTTAACCGGAGAAGAAGACCTGATGGCACGAGCCTTGCTTTCCCATGTTAAATCTCTAAACATGCTTCCCTGAAGAATCCTAAATAACACTCTTTTTACCTGGCCTCTGGTCACTGTAGGCAGCCGTCTGGAAAGAAAAGGAGTTTTCTCTAAGGAAACACGGTGCTTCCATAGCATGGGTGGGAGCTCTTGCTGTCCTGCTCTAGAGCTACAGGGAAACTTGACGTGAGTCTTTGCCTCAAGCTAAGGCCTGAAAACCCTGCTGAAGCGAAAGCGCTTAGCAGTTTCCATTATGTCGTATTCGAAGTTCTGCTCTACTTTAAAGTTTCTACGCTTTTCCAGACACTAGGCACCCTCGTGTAGGCACCCTTTTTCCTACAAATACAGTGAGTACCAGCAGTCTCCTTTGCTCTTCTAAGAAACATCCAGACCTACAAGCCTTTCCCAGTCACTCTATGTATTCAGAGTGTAGGGCAACTCGCTGCACCCTTCCTTAGGAAGCTAGGTAGACTCAGCTCTTAGCTCTTCACGTCCTACATGCCATGGAAGTCGGCCTCTTGCCCTCTTTTGAGCTTCACTAAGATACACAACCTGCTTCGCCTACCTCTAGGAACTCTTACCCAATGACCCCATACCTACAGGAGAAAGGAGGCTTGCATTCCTACTGGAACCAAAGCACAGTTTTTCCTGGTACACTGCAGGACTTTAGAATAGGCTTCGGCCCTATAGCATACATAGAACGTTCCAGGGATGTGGGAGTTCCATATATGCAGAACACTCTGTGAAGAAAAGTTGATTCACCAAGGGACCAGGGTGTAGCTAGAGTCTCTTTGGACTTTTTAGATATAAGAAGGTTTCCGGGTGCATGTTCACCGGAAAAGACCTGAATGCCTATGCCTTGCGTTCCCATTTTAAATCTCTATCCATGCTGCCCTGAGATACCTAAATAACACTCTTTTTGACTGGCCTCTATTCCGTGTGGGCAGCCCTCTGGAAAGAAAAGGAGTTTCTCTAAGGAAACACGGTGCTTCCATAGCACGGGTGGGAGTTCCTCGTGTCATGCTCTAGAGCTACAGGGTAACATGACGTGAGTCCTTGCCTCAAGCTAAGGCCTGAAAACCCTGCTGAAGCGAAAGCGCTTAGCAGTTTCCATTATGTCGTATTCGAACTTCTGCTTTACTTTAACGTTTCTTCACTTTTCCAGACACTAGGCACCCTCGTGTAGGCACGCTTTTTCCTCCAAATACAGTGAGTACCAGCAGTCTCCTTTGTCCTTGTAAGAAACATCCAGACCTAGAAGCCTTTCCCAGTCACTCTACGTATTCAGAGTTTAAGGCAACTCGCTGCACCCTTCCTTAGGAAGCTAGGTGGACTCAGTTCTTCAACAGCTCTAGAGATTCTGTTCTCTCACGATCTACATGCCATGGAAGTCTGCCTCAATGCCCTCATTGGAGCTACACTAAGAAACACAATCTGATTGGGCTTCTTCTAGGAACTCTTACCCAAGGACCCAATACCTACAGGAGAAAGGAGGCTTGCATTCCTACTGGAACCTAAGCAAAGTTTTTCCTGTTACACTGCAGAACATTAGAATAGGTTTAGCCCCAAAGGGTTACATACAGCGTTCCAAGAATGAGGGAGTTCGATACATGCAGAAAACCCTGTGAAGAAAAGTTGATTCAGCAAGGGACCAGGGTGTGGCTAGAGTCTCTATTGACTTGTTAGAAATCAGAAGGGTTTCGGTTTCATGTTAACCGGAGAGGAAGACCTGATGGCACGAGCCTTGCTTTCCCATGTTAAATCTCTAAACATGCTTCCCTGAAGAATCCTAAATAACACTCTTTTTACCTGGCCTCTGGTCACTGTAGGCAGCCCTCTGGAAAGAAAAGGAGTTTTCTCTAAGGAAACACGGTGCTTCCATAGCATGGGTGGGAGCTCCTGCCGTCCTGCTCTAGAGCTACAGGGAAACTTGACGTGAGTCTTTGCCTCAAGCTAAGGCCTGAAAACCCTGCTGAAGCGAAAGCGCTTAGCAGTTTCCATTATGTCGTATTCGAAGTTCTGCTTTACTTTAACGTTTCTTCACTTTTCCAGACACTAGGCACCCTCGTGTAGGCACCCTTTTTCCTACAAATACAGTGAGTACCAGCAGTCTCCTTTGCTCTTCTAAGAAACATCCAGTCCTAGAAGCCTTTCCCAGTCACTCTATGTATGCAGAGTGTAGGGCAACTCGCTGCACCCTTCCTTAGGAAGCTAGTTAGACTCATCTCTTCAACAGCTCCAGGGATTCTGTTCTCTCACGTCCTACATGCCATGGAAGTCTGCCTCATTGCCCTCTTTGGAGCTTCCGTTAGATACACAATCTGCTTCGCCTACCTCTAGGAAATCTTACCCAATGACCCCATACCTACAGGAGAAAGGAGGCTTGCATTCCTACTGGAACCAAAGCACAGTTTTTCCTGTTACACTGCAGGACTTTTGAATAGGCTTCGGCCCTATAACGTACATAGAACGTTCCAAGGATGAGTGAGTTCCATATATGCAGAACACTCTGTGAAGAAAAGTTGATACAGCAAGGGATCAGGGTGTAGCTAGAGTCTCTTTGGACTTTTTAGATATAAGAAGGTGTCCGGGTGCATGTTCACTGGAAAAGACCTGAATGCCTAAGCCTTGCGTTCCCATTTTAAATCTCTATCCATGCTGCCCTGAGATACATAAATAACACTGTTTTTGACTGGCCTCTATTCACTGTGGGCAGCGCTCTGGAAAGAAAAGGAGTTTCTCTAAGGAAACACGGTGCTTCTATAGCATGGGTGGGAGTTCCTCCTGTCAAGCTCTAGAGCTACAGGGTAACTTGACGTGAGTCCTTGCCTCAAACGAAGGCCTGAAAAGCCCTGCTGAAGAGAAAGCGCATAGCAGTTTCCAATATGTCGTATTCGAAGTTCTACTTTACTTGAACGTTTCTTCTCTTATCCAGACACTAGACACCCTTGTTTAGGCACCCTTTTTCGTAGAAATACAGTGAGTACCAGCAGTCTCCTTTACCCTTCTAAGAAACATCCAGACCTACAAGCCTTTCCCAGTCTCTCTATGTATTCAGAGTTTAAGGCAACTCGCTGCACCCTTCCTTAGGAAGCTAGGTGGACTCAGCTCTTCAACAGCTCCAGGGATTCTGTTCTCTCACGACCTACATGCCATGGAAGTCTGCCTCATTGCCCTCATTGGAGCTACACTAAGAAACACAATCTGCTTGGCCTTCTTCTAAGAACTCTTACCCAAGGACCCCATACCTACAGGAGAAAGGAGGCTTGCATTCCTACTGGAACCTAAGCAAAGTTTTTCCTGTTACACTGCAGGACTTTAGAATAGGTTTAGGCCCGAAGGGTTACATAGAGAGTTCCAAGAATGAGGGAGTTCGATACATGCAGAAAACCCTGTGAAGAAAAGTTGATTCAGCAAGGGACCAGGGTGTGGCTAGAGTCTCTATTGACTTGTTAGAAATCAGAAGGGTTTCGGCTGCATGTTAACCGGAGAAGAAGACCTGATGGCACAAGCCTTGCTTTCCCATGTTAAATCTCTAAACATGCTTCCCTGAAGAATCCTAAATAACACTATTTTTACCTGGCCTCTGGTCACTGTAGGCAGCCCTCTGGAAAGAAAAGGAGTTTTCTCTAAGGAAACACGGTGCTTCCATAGCATGGATGGGAGCTCCTGCTGTCCTGCTCTAGAGCTACAGGGAAACTTGACGTGAGTCTTTGCCTCAAGCTAAGGCCTGAAAAGCCCTGCTGAAGCGAAAGCACTTAGCAGTTTCCATTATGTCGTATTCGAAGTTCGGCTTTACATTAACGTTTCTTCACTTTTGGAGACAATAGGCACCCTCGTGTAGGCACGCTTTTTCGTACAAATACAGTGAGTACCAGCAGTCTCCTTTGCTCTTCTAAGAAACATCCAGACCTAGAAGCCTTTCCCAGTCACTCTATGTATTCACAGTGTAGGGCTCTCGCTGCACCCTTCCTTAGGAAGCTAGGTAGACTCAGCTCTTCAACAGCTCCAGGGATTCTGTTCTCTCACGTCCTACATGCCATGGAAGTCTGCCTCATTCCCCTCTTTGGAGCTTCCGTAAGATACACAATCTGCTTCGCCTACCTCTAGGAACTCTTACCCAATGACCCCATACCTACAGGAGAAAGGAGGCTTGCATTCCTACTGGAACCAAAGCACAGTTTTTCCTGTTACACTGCAGGACTTTAGAATAGGCTTCGGCCCTATAGCATTCATAGAACGTTCCAAGGATGAGGGAGTTCCATATATGCAGAACACTCTGTGAAGAAAAGTTGATACAGCAAGGGACCAGGGTGTAGCTAGAGTCTCTTTTGACTTTTTAGATATAAGAAGGTGTCCGGGTGCATGTTCACCGGAAAAGAAGACCTGAATGCCCTAAGCCTTTGGTTCCCATTTTAAATCTCTATCCATGCTGCCCTGAGATACCTAAATAACACTGTTTTTGACTGGCCTCTATTCACTGAGGGCAGCCCTCTGGAAAGAAAAGGAGTTTCTCTAAGGAAACACGGTGTTTCCATAGCATGGGTGGGAGTTCCTCCTGTCATGCTCTAGAGCTACAGGGTAACTTGACGTGAGTCCTTGCCTCAAGCTAAGGCCTGAAAAGCCCTGCTGAAGCGAAAGCGCTTAGCATTTTCCGTTATGTCGTATTGGAAGTTTTGCTTTACTTGAACGTTTCTTCACTTTTCCAGACACTAGGCACCCTTGTGTAGGCACCCTTTTTCCTACAAATACAGTGAGTACCAGCAGTCTCCTTTGTCCTTCTAAGAAACATCCAGACCTAGAAGCCTTTCCCAGTCACTCTATGTATACAGAGTGTAGGTCAACTCGCTGCACCCTTCCTTAGGGAGCTAGGTGGACACAGCTCTTAAGCAGCTCCAGGGATTCTGTTCTCTCACGACCTACATGCCATGGAAGTCTGCCTCATTGCCCTCATTGGAGCTACACTAAGAAACACAATCTGCTTGGACTTCTTCTAGGAACTCTTAAAAAAGGACCCCATACCTACAGGAGAAAGGAGGCTTGCATTCCTACTGGAACCTAAGCAAAGTTTTTCCTGTTACACTGCAGGACTTTAGAGTAGGTTTAGCCCCGAAGGGTTACATAGAGCGTTCCAAGAATGAGGGAGTTCGATACATGCAGAAAACCCTGTGAAGAAAAGTTGATTCAGCAAGGGACCAGTGTGGGGCTAGAGTCTCTATTGACTTGTTAGAAATCAGAAGGGTTTCGGCTGCATGTTAACCGGAGAAGAAGAACTGATGGCACAAGACTTGCTTTCCCATGTTAAATCTCTAAACATGCTTCCCTGAAGAACCCTAAATAACACTGTTTTTACCTGGCCTCTGGTCACTGCAGGCAGCCGTCTGGAAAGAAAAGGAGTTTTCTCTAAGGAAACACGGTGCTTCCATACCATGGGTGGGAGCTCTTGCCGTCCTGCTCTAGAGCTACAGGGAAACTTGACGTGAGTCTTTGCCTCAAGCTAAGGCCTGAAAACCCTGCTGAAGCGAAAGCGCTTAGCAGTTTCCATTATGTCGTATTCGAAGTTCTGCTCTACTTTAAAGTTTCTACACTTTTCCAGACACTAGGCACCCTCGTGTAGGCACCCTTTTTCCTACAAATACAGTGAGTACCAGCAGTCTCCTTTGCTCTTCTAAGAAACATCCAGACCTAGAAGCCTTTCCCAGTCACTCTATGTATTCAGAGTGTAGGGCAACTCGGTGCACCCTTCCTTAGGAAGCTAGGTAGATTCAGCTCTTCAACAGCTCCAGGGATTCTGTTCTCTCACGTCCTACATGCCATGGAAGTCTGCCTCATTGCCCTCTGTGGAGCTTCACTAAGATACACAATCTGCTTCGCCTACCTCTAGGAACTCTTACCCAATGACCCCATACCTACAGGAGAAAGGAGGCTTGCATTCCTACTGGAACCAAAGCACAGTTTTCCCTGTTACACTGCAGGACTTTAGAATAGGCTTCGGCCCTAGAGCATACATAGAACGTTCCAAGGAAGAGGGAGTTCCATATATGCAGAACACTCTGTGAAGAAAAGTTCATACAGCAAGGGACCAGGGTGTAGCTAGAGTCTCTTTTGACTTTTTAGATATAAGAAGGTGTCCGGGTGCATGTTCACCGGAAAAGACCTGAATGCCTTAGCCTTGCATTCCCATTTTAAATCTCTCTCCATGCTGCCCTTAGATACCTAAATAACACTGTTTTTGACTGGCCTCTATTCACTGTGGGGAGCCCTCTGGAAAGAAAAGGAGTTTCTCTAAGTAAACACGGTGCTTCTATAGAATGGGTGGGAGGTTCCTCCTGTCATGCTGTAGAGCTATAGGGAAACTTGACGTGAGTCCTTGCCTCAAACGAAGGCCTGAAAAGCCCTGCTGAAGCGAAAGCGCTTAGCAGTTTCCAATATGTCGTATTCGAAGTTCTGCTTTACTTTAACGTTTCTTCACTTTACCAGACACTAGGCACCCTCATGTAGGCACCCTTTTTCCTACAAATACAGTGAGTATCAGCAGTCTCCTTTGCCCTTCTAAGAAATATCCAGACCTAGAAGCCTTTCCCAGTCACTCTATGTATTCAGAGTGTAGGGCAACACGCTGCACCCTTCCTTAGGAAGCTACGTAGACTCAGCTCTTCAACAGCTCCAGGGATTCTGTTCTCTCACGTGCTACATGCCATGGAAGTCTGCCTCATTGCCCTCTTTGGAGCTTCACTAAGATACACAATCTGCTTCGCCTACCTCTAGGAACTCTTATCCAATGACCCCATACCTACAGGAGAAAGGAGGCTTGCATTCCTACTGGAATCAAAGCACAGTTTTTCCTGTTACACTGCAGGACTTTAGAATAAGCTTCGGCCCTATAGCATACATAGAACGTTCCAAGGATGAGGCAATTCCATATATGCAGAACACTCTGTGAAGAAAAGTTGATTCAGCAAGGGACCAGGGTGTAGCTATAGTCTCTTTGGACTTTTTTGATATAAGAAGGTGTCCGGCTGCATGTTCACCGGAACAGAAGACTTGAATGCCTAAGCCTTGCATTCCCAGTTTAAATCTCTAGCCATGCTGCCCTGAGATACCTAAATAACACTGTTTTTGACTGGCCTCTATTCACTGTGGGCAGCGCTCTGGAAAGAAAAGGAGTTTCTCTAAGGAAACACGGTGATTCGATAGCATGGGTGGGAGTTCCTCCTGTCATGCTCTAGAGCTACAGGGAAACTTGACGTGAGTCCTTGCCTCAAGCTAAGGCCTGAAAAGCCCTGCTGAATGATAGCGCTTAGCATTTTCCATTATGTCGTATTGGATGTTCTGCTTTACTTGAACGTTTCTTCACTTTTCCAGACACTAGGCACCATTTTTCGTACAAATACAGTGAGTACCAGCAGTCTCCTTTACCCTTCTAAGAAACATCCAGACCTAGAAGCCTTTCCCAGTCACTCTATGTATTCAGAGTTTAAGGCAACTCGCTGCACCCTTCCTTAGGAAGCTAGGTGGACTCAGCTCTTCAACAGCTCTAGGGATTCTGTTTTCTCACGACCTACATGCCATGGAAGTCTGCCTCAATGCCCTCATTGGAGCTACACTAAGAAACACAATCTGATTGGGCTTCTTCTAGGAACTCTTACCCAAGGACCCAATACCTACAGGAGAAAGGAGGCTTGCATTTCTACTGGAACCTAAGCAAAGTTTTTCCTGTTACACTGCAGGACATTAGAATAGGTTTAGGCCCAAAGGGTTACATAGAGCGTTCCAAGAATGAGGGAGTTCGATACATGCAGAAAACCCTGTGAAGAAAAGTTGATTCAGCAAGGGACCAAGGTGTGGCTAGAGTCTCTATTGACTTGTTAGAAATCAGAAGGGTTTCGGTTTCATGTTAACCGGAGAGGAAGACCTGATGGCACGAGCCTTGCTTTCCCATGTTAAATCTCTAAACATGCTTCCCTGAAGAATCCTAAATAACACTCTTTTTCCCTGGCCTCTGGTCACTGTAGGCAGCCCTCTGGAAAGAAAAGGAGTTTTCTCTAAGGAAACACGGTGCTTCCATAGCATGGGTGGGAGCTCCTGCCGTCCTGCTCTAGAGCTACAGGGAAACTTGACGTGAGTCTTTGCCTCAAGCTAAGGCCTGAAAAGCCCTGCTGAAGAGAAAGCGCTTAGCAGTTTCCATTATGTCGTATTCGAAGTTCTGCTTTACTTTAACGTTTCTTCACTTTTCCAGACACTAGGCACCCTCGTGTAGGCACCCTTTTTCCTACAAATACAGTGAGTAACAGCAGTCTCCTTTGCTCTTCTAAGAAACATCCAGACCTAGAAGCCTTTCCCAGTCACTCTATGTATGCAGAGTGTAGGGCAACTCGCTGCACCCTTCCTTAGGAAGCTAGTTAGACTCAGCTCTTCAACAGCTCCAGGGATTCTGTTCTCTCACGTCCTACATGCCATGGAAGTCTTCCTCATTGCCCTCTTTGGAGCTTCCGTTAGATACCCAATCTGCTTCGCCTACCTCTAGGAAATCTTACCCAATGACCCCATACCTACAGGAGAAAAGAGGCTTGCATTCCTACTGGAACCAAAGCACAGTTTTTCCTGTTACACTGCAGGACTTTTGAATAGGCTTCGGCCCTATAACGTACATAGAACGTTCCAAGGATGAGTGAGTTCCATATATGCAGAACACTCTGTGAAGAAAAGTTGATACAGCAAGGGATCAGGGTGTAGCTAGAGTCTCTTTGGACTTTTTAGATATAAGAAGGTGTCCGGGTGCATGTTCACCGGAAAAGACCTGAATGCCTATGCCTTGCGTTCCCATTTTAAATCTCTATCCATGCTGCCCTGAGATACCTAAATAACACTCTTTTTCACTGGCCTCTATTCCGTGTGGGCAGCCCTCTGGAAAAAAAGGAGTTTCTCTAAGGAAACACGGTGCTTCCATAGCACGGGTGGGAGTTCCTCTTGTCATGCTCTAGAGCTACAGGGTAACATGACGTGAGTCCTTGCCTCAAGCTAAGGCCTGAAAAGCCCTGCTGAAGCGAAAGTGCTTAGCATTTTCCATTATGTCGTATTCGAAGTTCTGCTTTACTTTAACGTTTCTTCACTTTTCCAGACACTAGGCACCCTCGTGTAGGCACCCTTTTTCCTCCAAATACAGTGAGTACCAGCAGTCTCCTTTGTCCTTGTAAGAAACATCCAGACCTAGAAGCCTTTCCCAGTCACTCTACGTATTCAGAGTTTAAGGCAACTCGCTGCACCCTTCCTTAGGAAGCTAGGTGGACTCAGTTCTTCAACAGCTCTAGAGATTCTGTTCTCTCACGATCTACATGCCATGGAAGTCTGCCTCAATGCCCTCATTGGAGCTACACTAAGAAACACAATCTGATTGGGCTTCTTCTAGGAACTCTTACCCAAGGACCCAATACCTACAGGAGAAAGGAGGCTTGCATTCCTACTGGAACCTAAGCAAAGTTTTTCCTGTTACACTGCAGAACATTAGAATAGGTTTAGCCCCAAAGGGTTACATAGAGCGTTCCAAGAATGAGGGAGTTCGATACATGCAGAAAACCCTGTGAAGAAAAGTTGATTCAGCAAGGGACCAGGGTGTGGCTAGAGTCTCTATTGACTTGTTAGAAATCAGAAGGGTTTCGGTTTCATGTTAACCGGAGAGGAAGACCTGATGGCACGAGCCTTGCTTTCCCATGTTAAATCTCTAAACATGCTTCCCTGAAGAATCCTAAATAACACTCTTTTTACCTGGCCTCTGGTCACTGTAGGCAGCCCTCTGGAAAGAAAAGGAGTTTTCTCTAAGGAAACACGGTGCTTCCATAGCATGGGTGGGAGCTCCTGCCGTCCTGCTCTAGAGCTACAGGGAAACTTGACGTGAGTCTTTGCCTCAAGCTAAGGCCTGAAAACCCTGCTGAAGCGAAAGCGCTTAGCAGTTTCCATTATGTCGTATTCGAAGTTCTGCTTTACTTTAACGTTTCTTCACTTTTCCAGACACTAGGCACCCTCGTGTAGGCACCCTTTTTCCTACAAATACAGTGAGTACCAGCAGTCTCCTTTGCTCTTCTAAGAAACATCCAGTCCTAGAAGCCTTTCCCAGTCACTCTATGTATGCAGAGTGTAGGGCAACTCGCTGCACCCTTCCTTAGGAAGCTAGTTAGACTCATCTCTTCAACAGCTCCAGGGATTCTGTTCTCTCACGTCCTACATGCCATGGAAGTCTGCCTCATTGCCCTCTTTGGAGCTTCCGTTAGATACACAATCTGCTTCGCCTACCTCTAGGAAATCTTACCCAATGACCCCATACCTACAGGAGAAAGGAGGCTTGCATTCCTACTGGAACCAAAGCACAGTTTTTCCTGTTACACTGCAGGACTTTTGAATAGGCTTCGGCCCTATAACGTACATAGAACGTTCCAAGGATGAGTGAGTTCCATATATGCAGAACACTCTGTGAAGAAAAGTTGATACAGCAAGGGATCAGGGTGTAGCTAGAGTCTCTTTGGACTTTTTAGATATAAGAAGGTGTCCGGGTGCATGTTCACTGGAAAAGACCTGAATGCCTAAGCCTTGCGTTCCCATTTTAAATCTCTATCCATGCTGCCCTGAGATACATAAATAACACTGTTTTTGACTGGCCTCTATTCACTGTGGGCAGCGCTCTGGAAAGAAAAGGAGTTTCTCTAAGGAAACACGGTGCTTCTATAGCATGGGTGGGAGTTCCTCCTGTCAAGCTCTAGAGCTACAGGGTAACTTGACGTGAGTCCTTGCCTCAAACGAAGGCCTGAAAAGCCCTGCTGAAGAGAAAGCGCATAGCAGTTTCCAATATGTCGTATTCGAAGTTCTACTTTACTTGAACGTTTCTTCTCTTATCCAGACACTAGACACCCTTGTGTAGGCACCCTTTTTCGTAGAAATACAGTGAGTACCAGCAGTCTCCTTTACCCTTCTAAGAAACATCCAGACCTACAAGCCTTTCCCAGTCTCTCTATGTATTCAGAGTTTAAGGCAACTCGCTGCACCCTTCCTTAGGAAGCTAGGTGGACTCAGCTCTTCAACAGCTCCAGGGATTCTGTTCTCTCACGACCTACATGCCATGGAAGTCTGCCTCATTGCCCTCATTGGAGCTACACTAAGAAACACAATCTGCTTGGCCTTCTTCTAGGAACTCTTACCCAAGGACCCCATACCTACAGGAGAAAGGAGGCTTGCATTCCTACTGGAACCTAAGCAAAGTTTTTCCTGTTACACTGCAGGACTTTAGAATAGGTTTAGGCCCGAAGGGTTACATAGAGAGTTCCAAGAATGAGGGAGTTCGATACATGCAGAAAACCCTGTGAAGAAAAGTTGATTCAGCAAGGGACCAGGGTGTGGCTAGAGTCTCTATTGACTTGTTAGAAATCAGAAGGGTTTCGGCTGCATGTTAACCGGAGAAGAAGACCTGATGGCACAAGCCTTGCTTTCCCATGTTAAATCTCTAAACATGCTTCCCTGAAGAATCCTAAATAACACTATTTTTACCTGGCCTCTGGTCACTGTAGGCAGCCCTCTGGAAAGAAAAGGAGTTTTCTCTAAGGAAACACGGTGCTTCCATAGCATGGATGGGAGCTCCTGCTGTCCTGCTCTAGAGCTACAGGGAAACTTGACGTGAGTCTTTGCCTCAAGCTAAGGCCTGAAAAGCCCTGCTGAAGCGAAAGCACTTAGCAGTTTCCATTATGTCGTATTCGAAGTTCGGCTTTACATTAACGTTTCTTCACTTTTGGAGACAATAGGCACCCTCGTGTAGGCACGCTTTTTCGTACAAATACAGTGAGTACCAGCAGTCTCCTTTGCTCTTCTAAGAAACATCCAGACCTAGAAGCCTTTCCCAGTCACTCTATGTATTCACAGTGTAGGGCTCTCGCTGCACCCTTCCTTAGGAAGCTAGGTAGACTCAGCTCTTCAACAGCTCCAGGGATTCTGTTCTCTCACGTCCTACATGCCATGGAAGTCTGCCTCATTCCCCTCTTTGGAGCTTCCGTAAGATACACAATCTGCTTCGCCTACCTCTAGGAACTCTTACCCAATGACCCCATACCTACAGGAGAAAGGAGGCTTGCATTCCTACTGGAACCAAAGCACAGTTTTTCCTGTTACACTGCAGGACTTTAGAATAGGCTTCGGCCCTATAGCATTCATAGAACGTTCCAAGGATGAGGGAGTTCCATATATGCAGAACACTCTGTGAAGAAAAGTTGATACAGCAAGGGACCAGGGTGTAGCTAGAGTCTCTTTTGACTTTTTAGATATAAGAAGGTGTCCGGGTGCATGTTCACCGGAAAAGAAGACCTGAATGCCCTAAGCCTTTGGTTCCCATTTTAAATCTCTATCCATGCTGCCCTGAGATACCTAAATAACACTGTTTTTGACTGGCCTCTATTCACTGTGGGCAGCCCTCTGGAAAGAAAAGGAGTTTCTCTAAGGAAACACGGTGTTTCCATAGCATGGGTCGGAGTTCCTCCTGTCATGCTCTAGAGCTACAGGGTAACTTGACGTGAGTCCTTGCCTCAAGCTAAGGCCTGAAAAGCCCTGCTGAAGCGAAAGCGCTTAGCATTTTCCGTTATGTCGTATTGGAAGTTTTGCTTTACTTGAACGTTTCTTCACTTTTCCAGACACTAGGCACCCTTGTGTAGGCACCCTTTTTCCTACAAATACAGTGAGTACCAGCAGTCTCCTTTGTCCTTCTAAGAAACATCCAGACCTAGAAGCCTTTCCCAGTCACTCTATGTATACAGAGTGTAGGTCAACTCGCTGCACCCTTCCTTAGCGAGCTAGGTGGACACAGCTCTTAAACAGCTCCAGGGATTCTGTTCTCTCACGACCTACATGCCATGGAAGTCTGCCTCATTGCCCTCATTGGAGCTACACTAAGAAACACAATCTGCTTGGACTTCTTCTAGGAACTCTTAAAAAAGGACCCCATACCTACAGGAGAAAGGAGGCTTGCATTCCTACTGGAACCTAAGCAAAGTTTTTCCTGTTACACTGCAGGACTTTAGAGTAGGTTTAGCCCCGAAGGGTTACATAGAGCGTTCCAAGAATGAGGGAGTTCGATACATGCAGAAAACCCTGTGAAGAAAAGTTGATTCAGCAAGGGACCAGGGTGGGGCTAGAGTCTCTATTGACTTGTTAGAAATCAGAAGGGTTTCGGCTGCATGTTAACCGGAGAAGAAGACCTGATGGCACAAGACTTGCTTTCCCATGTTAAATCTCTAAACATGCTTCCCTGAAGAACCCTAAATAACACTGTTTTTACCTGGCCTCTGGTCACTGCAGGCAGCCGTCTGGAAAGAAAAGGAGTTTTCTCTAAGGAAACACGGTGCTTCCATACCATGGGTGGGAGCTCTTGCCGTCCTGCTCTAGAGCTACAGGGAAACTTGACGTGAGTCTTTGCCTCAAGCTAAGGCCTGAAAACCCTGCTGAAGCGAAAGCGCTTAGCAGTTTCCATTATGTCGTATTCGAAGTTCTGCTCTACTTTAAAGTTTCTACACTTTTCCAGACACTAGGCACCCTCGTGTAGGCACCCTTTTTCCTACAAATACAGTGAGTACCAGCAGTCTCCTTTGCTCTTCTAAGAAACATCCAGACCTAGAAGCCTTTCCCAGTCACTCTATGTATTCAGAGTGTAGGGCAACTCGGTGCACCCTTCCTTAGGAAGCTAGGTAGATTCAGCTCTTCAACAGCTCCAGGGATTCTGTTCTCTCACGTCCTACATGCCATGGAAGTCTGCCTCATTGCCCTCTTTGGATCTTCCGTAAGTTACACAATCTGCTTCGCCTACCTCTAGGAACTCTTACCCAATGACCCCATACCTACAGGAGAAAGGAGGCTTGCATTCCTACTGGAACCAAAGCACAGTTTTCCCTGTTACACTGCAGGACTTTAGAATAGGCTTCGGCCCTAGAGCATACATAGAACGTTCCAAGGAAGAGGGAGTTCCATATATGCAGAACACTCTGTGAAGAAAAGTTCATACAGCAAGGGACCAGGGTGTAGCTAGAGTCTCTTTTGACTTTTTAGATATAAGAAGGTGTCCGGGTGCATGTTCACCGGAAAAGACCTGAATGCCTTAGCCTTGCATTCCCATTTTAAATCTCTCTCCATGCTGCCCTTAGATACCTAAATAACACTGTTTTTGACTGGCCTCTATTCACTGTGGGGAGCCCTCTGGAAAGAAAAGGAGTTTCTCTAAGTAAACACGGTGCTTCTATAGAATGGGTGGGAGGTTCCTCCTGTCATGCTGTAGAGCTATAGGGAAACTTGACGTGAGTCCTTGCCTCAAACGAAGGCCTGAAAAGCCCTGCTGAAGCGAAAGCGCTTAGCAGTTTCCAATATGTCGTATTCGAAGTTCTGCTTTACTTTAACGTTTCTTCACTTTACCAGACACTAGGCACCCTCATGTAGGCACCCTTTTTCCTACAAATACAGTGAGTATCAGCAGTCTCCTTTGCCCTTCTAAGAAATATCCAGACCTAGAAGCCTTTCCCAGTCACTCTATGTATTCAGAGTGTAGGGCAACACGCTGCACCCTTCCTTAGGAAGCTACGTAGACTCAGCTCTTCAACAGCTCCAGGGATTCTGTTCTCTCACGTGCTACATGCCATGGAAGTCTGCCTCATTGCCCTCTTTGGAGCTTCACTAAGATACACAATCTGCTTCGCCTACCTCTAGGAACTCTTATCCAATGACC
This sequence comes from Balaenoptera physalus, assembly GCF_965194825.1. Classification (NCBI taxonomy): domain Eukaryota; kingdom Metazoa; phylum Chordata; class Mammalia; order Artiodactyla; family Balaenopteridae; genus Balaenoptera; species Balaenoptera physalus. The sequence goes on along the minus strand of NC_138902.1, from coordinate 5,261,986 downwards.
CCATACCTACAGGAGAAAGGAGGCTTGCATTCCTACTGGAATCAAAGCACAGTTTTTCCTGTTACACTGCAGGACTTTAGAATAAGCTTCGGCCCTATAGCATACATAGAACGTTCCAAGGATGAGGCAATTCCATATATGCAGAACACTCTGTGAAGAAAAGTTGATTCAGCAAGGGACCAGGGTGTAGCTATAGTCTCTTTGGACTTTTTTGATATAAGAAGGTGTCCGGCTGCATGTTCACCGGAACAGAAGACTTGAATGCCTAAGCCTTGCATTCCCAGTTTAAATCTCTAGCCATGCTGCCCTGAGATACCTAAATAACACTGTTTTTGACTGGCCTCTATTCACTGTGGGCAGCGCTCTGGAAAGAAAAGGAGTTTCTCTAAGGAAACACGGTGATTCGATAGCATGGGTGGGAGTTCCTCCTGTCATGCTCTAGAGCTACAGGGAAACTTGACGTGAGTCCTTGCCTCAAGCTAAGGCCTGAAAAGCCCTGCTGAATGATAGCGCTTAGCATTTTCCATTATGTCGTATTGGATGTTCTGCTTTACTTGAACGTTTCTTCACTTTTCCAGACACTAGGCACCATTTTTCGTACAAATACAGTGAGTACCAGCAGTCTCCTTTACCCTTCTAAGAAACATCCAGACCTAGAAGCCTTTCCCAGTCACTCTATGTATTCAGAGTTTAAGGCAACTCGCTGCACCCTTCCTTAGGAAGCTAGGTGGACTCAGCTCTTCAACAGCTCTAGGGATTCTGTTTTCTCACGACCTACATGCCATGGAAGTCTGCCTCAATGCCCTCATTGGAGCTACACTAAGAAACACAATCTGATTGGGCTTCTTCTAGGAACTCTTACCCAAGGACCCAATACCTACAGGAGAAAGGAGGCTTGCATTCCTACTGGAACCTAAGCAAAGTTTTTCCTGTTACACTGCAGGACATTAGAATAGGTTTAGGCCCAAAGGGTTACATAGAGCGTTCCAAGAATGAGGGAGTTCGATACATGCAGAAAACCCTGTGAAGAAAAGTTGATTCAGCAAGGGACCAAGGTGTGGCTAGAGTCTCTATTGACTTGTTAGAAATCAGAAGGGTTTCGGTTTCATGTTAACCGGAGAGGAAGACCTGATGGCACGAGCCTTGCTTTCCCATGTTAAATCTCTAAACATGCTTCCCTGAAGAATCCTAAATAACACTCTTTTTCCCTGGCCTCTGGTCACTGTAGGCAGCCCTCTGGAAAGAAAAGGAGTTTTCTCTAAGGAAACACGGTGCTTCCATAGCATGGGTGGGAGCTCCTGCCGTCCTCCTCTAGAGCTACAGGGAAACTTGACGTGAGTCTTTGCCTCAAGCTAAGGCCTGAAAAGCCCTGCTGAAGCGAAAGCGCTTAGCAGTTTCCATTATGTCGTATTCGAAGTTCTGCTTTACTTTAACGTTTCTTCACTTTTCCAGACACTAGGCACCCTCGTGTAGGCACCCTTTTTCCTACAAATACAGTGAGTACCAGCAGTCTCCTTTGCTCTTCTAAGAAACATCCAGACCTAGAAGCCTTTCCCAGTCACTCTATGTATGCAGAGTGTAGGGCAACTCGCTGCACCCTTCCTTAGGAAGCTAGTTAGACTCAGCTCTTCAACAGCTCCAGGGATTCTGTTCTCTCACGTCCTACATGCCATGGAAGTCTGCCTCATTGCCCTCTTTGGAGCTTCCGTTAGATACACAATCTGCTTCGCCTACCTCTAGGAAATCTTACCCAATGACCCCATACCTACAGGAGAAAGGAGGCTTGCATTCCTACTGGAACCAAAACACAGTTTTTCCTGTTACACTGCAGGACTTTTGAATAGGCTTCGGCCCTATAACGTACATAGAACGTTCCAAGGATGAGTGAGTTCCATATATGCAGAACACTCTGTGAAGAAAAGTTGATACAGCAAGGGATCAGGGTGTAGCTAGAGTCTCTTTGGACTTTTTAGATATAAGAAGGTGTCCGGGTGCATGTTCACCGGAAAAGACCTGAATGCCTATGCCTTGCGTTCCCATTTTAAATCTCTATCCATGCTGCCCTGAGATACCTAAATAACACTCTTTTTCACTGGCCTCTATTCCGTGTGGGCAGCCCTCTGGAAAAAAAGGAGTTTCTCTAAGGAAACACGGTGCTTCCATAGCACGGGTGGGAGTTCCTCTTGTCATGCTCTAGAGCTACAGGGTAACATGACGTGAGTCCTTGCCTCAAGCTAAGGCCTGAAAAGCCCTGCTGAAGCGAAAGCGCTTAGCATTTTCCATTATGTCGTATTCGAAGTTCTGCTTTACTTTAACGTTTCTTCACTTTTCCAGACACTAGGCACCCTCGTGTAGGCACCCTTTTTCCTACAAATACAGTGAGTAACAGCAGTCTCCTTTGTCCTTCTAAGAAACATCCAGACCTAGAAGCCTTTCCCAGTCACTCTATGTATACAGAGTGTAGGTCAACTCGCTGCACCCTTCCTTAGGGAGCTAGGTGGACACAGCTCTTAAACAGCTCCAGGGATTCTGTTCTCTCACGACCTACATGCCATGGAAGTCTGCCTCATTGCCCTCATTGGAGCTACACTAAGAAACACAATCTGCTTGGACTTCTTCTAGGAACTCTTAAAAAAGGACCCCATACCTAAAGGAGAAAGGAGGCTTGCATTCCTACTGGAACCTAAGCAAAGTTTTTCCTGTTACACTGCAGGACTTTAGAATAGGTTTAGCCCCGAAGGGTTACATAGAGCGTTCCAAGAATGAGGGAGTTCGATACATGCAGAAAACCCTGTGAAGAAAAGTTGATTCAGCAAGGGAGCAGGGTGTGGCTACAGTCTCTATTGATTTCTTAGAAATCAGAAGGGTTTCGGCTGCATGTTAACCGGAGAAGAAGACCTGATGGCACAAGCCTTGCTTTCCCATGTTAAATCTCTAAACATGTTTCCCTGAAGAATCCTAAATAACACTATTTTTACCTGGCCTCTGGTCACTGTAGGCAGCCCTCTGGAAAGAAAAGGAGTTTTCTCTAAGGAAACACGGTGCTTCTATAGCATGGGTGGGAGTTCCTCCTGTCCTGCTCTAGAGCTACAGGGAAACTTGACGTGACTCTTTGCCTCAAGCTAAGGCCTGAAAAGCCCTGCTGAAGAGAAAGCGCTTAGCAGTTTCCAATATGTCGTATTCGAAGTTCTGCTTTACTTGAACGTTTCTTCTCTTATCCAGACACTAGACACCCTTGTGTAGGCACCCTTTTTCGTAGAAATACAGTGAGTACCAGCAGTCTCCTTTACCCTTCTAAGAATCATCCAGACCTACAAGCCTTTCCCAGTCACTCTATGTATTCAGAGTTTAAGGCAACTCGCTGCACCCTTCCTTAGGAAGCTAGGTGGACTCAGCTCTTCAACAGCTCCAGGGATTCTGTTCTCTCACGACCTACATGCCATGGAAGTCTGCCTCATTGCCCTCATTGGAGCTACACTAAGAAACACAATCTGCTTGGCCTTCTTCTAGGAACTCTTACCCAAGGACCCCATACCTACAGGAGAAAGGAGGCTTGCATTCCTACTGGAACCTAAGCAAAGTTTTTCCTGTTACACTGCAGGACTTTAGAATAGGTTTAGGCCCGAAGGGTTACATAGAGAGTTCCAAGAATGAGGGAGTTCGATACATGCAGAAAACCCTGTGAAGAAAAGTTGATTCAGCAAGGGACCAGGGTGTGGCTAGAGTCTCTATTGACTTGTTAGAAATCAGAAGGGTTTCGGCTGCATGTTAACCGGAGAAGAAGACCTGATGGCACAAGCCTTGCTTTCCCATGTTAAATCTCTAAACATGTTTCCCTGAAGAATCCTAAATAACACTATTTTTACCTGGCCTCTGGTCACTGTAGGCAGCCCTCTGGAAAGAAAAGGAGTTTTCTCTAAGGAAACACGGTGCTTCCATAGCATGGATGGGAGCTCCTGCTGTCCTGCTCTAGAGCTACAGGGAAACTTGACGTGACTCTTTGCCTCAAGCTAAGGCCTGAAAAGCCCTGCTGAAGCGAAAGCACTTAGCAGTTTCCATTATGTCGTATTCGAAGTTCGGCTTTACATTAACGTTTCTTCACTTTTGGAGGCACTAGGCACCCTCGTGTAGGCACCCTTTTTCGTACAAATACAGTGAGTACCAGCAGTCTCCTTTGCTCTTCTAAGAAACATCCAGACCTAGAAGCCTTTCCCAGTCACTCTATGTATTCACAGTGTAGGGCACTCGCTGCACCCTTCCTTGGGAAGCTAGGTAGACTCAGCTCTTCAACAGCTCCAGGGATTCTGTTCTCTCACGTCCTACATGCCATGGAAGTCTGCCTCTTGCCCTCTTTGGAGCTTCACTAAGATACACAACCTGCTTCGCCTACCTCTAGGAACTCTTACCCAATGACCCCATACCTACAGGAGAAAGGAGGCTTGCATTCCTACTGGAACCAAAGCACAGTTTTTCCTGTTACACTGCAGGACTTTAGAATAGGCTTCGGCCCTATAGCATACATAGAACGTTCCAGGGATGTGGGAGTTCCATATATGCAGAACACTCTGTGAAGAAAAGTTGATTCACCAAGGGACCAGGGTGTAGCTAGAGTCTCTTTGGACTTTTTAGATATAAGAAGGTTTCCGGGTGCATGTTCACCGGAAAAGACCTGAATGCCTATGCCTTGCGTTCCCATTTTAAATCTCTATCCATGCTGCCCTGAGATACCTAAATAACACTCTTTTTCACTGGCCTCTATTCCGTGTGGGCAGCCCTCTGGAAAAAAAGGAGTTTCTCTAAGGAAACACGGTGCTTCCATAGCACGGGTGGGAGTTCCTCTTGTCATGCTCTAGAGCTACAGGGTAACATGACGTGAGTCCTTGCCTCAAGCTAAGGCCTGAAAAGCCCTGCTGAAGCGAAAGCGCTTAGCATTTTCCATTATGTCGTATTCGAAGTTCTGCTTTACTTTAACGTTTCTTCACTTTTCCAGACACTAGGCACCCTCGTGTAGGCACCCTTTTTCCTACAAATACAGTGAGTAACAGCAGTCTCCTTTGTCCTTCTAAGAAACATCCAGACCTAGAAGCCTTTCCCAGTCACTCTATGTATACAGAGTGTAGGTCAACTCGCTGCACCCTTCCTTAGGGAGCTAGGTGGACACAGCTCTTAAACAGCTCCAGGGATTCTGTTCTCTCACGACCTACATGCCATGGAAGTCTGCCTCATTGCCCTCATTGGAGCTACACTAAGAAACACAATCTGCTTGGACTTCTTCTAGGAACTCTTAAAAAAGGACCCCATACCTACAGGAGAAAGGAGGCTTGCATTCCTACTGGAACCTAAGCAAAGTTTTTCCTGTTACACTGCAGGACTTTAGAATAGGTTTAGCCCCGAAGGGTTACATAGAGCGTTCCAAGAATGAGGGAGTTCGATACATGCAGAAAACCCTGTGAAGAAAAGTTGATTCAGCAAGGGAGCAGGGAGTGGCTAGAGTCTCTATTGACTTGTTAGAAACCAGAAGGGTTTCGGCTGCATGTTAACCGGAGAAGAAGACCTAATGGCACGAGCCTTGTTTTCCCATGTTAAATCTCTAAACATGCTTCCCTGAAGAATCCTAAATAACACTCTTTTTACCTGGCCTCTAGTCACTGTAGGCAGCCGTCTGGAAAGAAAAGGAGTTTTCTCTAAGGAAACACGATGCTTCCATAGCATGGATGGGAGCTCCTGCTGTCCTGCTCTAGAGCTACAGGGAAACTTGACGTGACTCTTTGCCTCAAGCTAAGGCCTGAAAAGCCCTGCTGAAGAGAAAGCGCTTAGCAGTTTCCAATATGTCGTATTCGAAGTTCTGCTTTACTTGAACGTTTCTTCTCTTATCCAGACACTAGACACCCTTGTGTAGGCACCCTTTTTCGTAGAAATACAGTGAGTACCAGCAGTCTCCTTTACCCTTCTAAGAATCATCCAGACCTACAAGCCTTTCCCAGTCACTCTATGTATTCAGAGTTTAAGGCAACTCGCTGCACCCTTCCTTAGGAAGCTAGGTGGACTCAGCTCTTCAACAGCTCCAGGGATTCTGTTCTCTCACGACCTACATGCCATGGAAGTCTGCCTCATTGCCCTCATTGGAGCTACACTAAGAAACACAATCTGCTTGGCCTTCTTCTAGGAACTCTTACCCAAGGACCCCATACCTACAGGAGAAAGGAGGCTTTCATTCCTACTGGAACCTAAGCAAAGTTTTTCCTGTTACACTGCAGGACTTTAGAATAGGTTTAGGCCCGAAGGGTTACATAGAGAGTTCCAAGAATGAGGGAGTTCGATACATGCAGAAAACCCTGTGAAGAAAAGTTGATTCAGCAAGGGACCAGGGTGTGGCTAGAGTCTCTATTGACTTGTTAGAAATCAGAAGGGTTTCGGCTGCATGTTAACCGGAGAAGAAGACCTGATGGCACAAGCCTTGCTTTCCCATGTTAAATCTCTAAACATGTTTCCCTGAAGAATCCTAAATAACACTATTTTTACCTGGCCTCTGGTCACTGTAGGCAGCCCTCTGGAAAGAAAAGGAGTTTTCTCTAAGGAAACACGGTGCTTCCATAGCATGGATGGGAGCTCCTGCTGTCCTGCTCTAGAGCTACAGGGAAACTTGACGTGACTCTTTGCCTCAAGCTAAGGCCTGAAAAGCCCTGCTGAAGCGAAAGCACTTAGCAGTTTCCATTATGTCGTATTCGAAGTTCGGCTTTACATTAACGTTTCTTCACTTTTGGAGGCACTAGGCACCCTCGTGTAGGCACCCTTTTTCGTACAAAAACAGTGAGTACCAGCAGTCTCCTTTGCTCTTCTAAGAAACATCCAGACCTAGAAGCCTTTCCCAGTCACTCTATGTATTCACAGTGTAGGGCACTCGCTGCACCCTTCCTTGGGAAGCTAGGTAGACTCAGCTCTTCAACAGCTCCAGGGATTCTGTTCTCTCACGTCCTACATGCCATGGAAGTCTGCCTCTTGCCCTCTTTGGAGCTTCACTAAGATACACAACCTGCTTCGCCTACCTCTAGGAACTCTTACCCAATGACCCCATACCTACAGGAGAAAGGAGGCTTGCATTCCTACTGGAACCAAAGCACAGTTTTTCCTGTTACACTGCAGGACTTTAGAATAGGCTTCGGCCCTATAGCATACATAGAACGTTCCAGGGATGTGGGAGTTCCATATATGCAGAACACTCTGTGAAGAAAAGTTGATTCACCAAGGGACCAGGGTGTAGCTAGTGTCTCTTTGGACTTTTTAGATATAAGAAGGTTTCCGGGTGCATGTTCACCGGAAAAGACCTGAATGCCTATGCCTTGCGTTCCCATTTTAAATCTCTATCCATGCTGCCCTGAGATACCTAAATAACACTCTTTTTCACTGGCCTCTATTCCGTGTGGGCAGCCCTCTGGAAAAAAAGGAGTTTCTCTAAGGAAACACGGTGCTTCCATAGCACGGGTGGGAGTTCCTCTTGTCATGCTCTAGAGCTACAGGGTAACATGACGTGAGTCCTTGCCTCAAGCTAAGGCCTGAAAAGCCCTGCTGAAGCGAAAGCGCTTAGCATTTTCCATTATGTCGTATTCGAAGTTCTGCTTTACTTTAACGTTTCTTCACTTTTCCAGACACTAGGCACCCTCGTGTAGGCACCCTTTTTCCTACAAATACAGTGAGTAACAGCAGTCTCCTTTGTCCTTCTAAGAAACATCCAGACCTAGAAGCCTTTCCCAGTCACTCTATGTATACAGAGTGTAGGTCAACTCGCTGCACCCTTCCTTAGGGAGCTAGGTGGACACAGCTCTTAAACAGCTCCAGGGATTCTGTTCTCTCACGACCTACATGCCATGGAAGTCTGCCTCATTGCCCTCATTGGAGCTACACTAAGAAACACAATCTGCTTGGACTTCTTCTAGGAACTCTTAAAAAAGGACCCCATACCTACAGGAGAAAGGAGGCTTGCATTCCTACTGGAACCTAAGCAAAGTTTTTCCTGTTACACTGCAGGACTTTAGAATAGGTTTAGCCCCGAAGGGTTACATAGAGCGTTCCAAGAATGAGGGAGTTCGATACATGCAGAAAACCCTGTGAAGAAAAGTTGATTCAGCAAGGGAGCAGGGAGTGGCTAGAGTCTCTATTGACTTGTTAGAAATCAGAAGGGTTTCGGCTGCATGTTAACCGGAGAAGAAGACCTAATGGCACGAGCCTTGCTTTCCCATGTTAAATCTCTAAACATGCTTCCCTGAAGAATCCTAAATAACACTCTTTTTACCTGGCCTCTAGTCACTGTAGGCAGCCGTCTGGAAAGAAAAGGAGTTTTCTCTAAGGAAACACGATGCTTCCATAGCATGGGTGGGAGCTCTTGCTGTCCTGCTCTAGAGCTACAGGGAAACTTGACGTGAGTCTTTGCCTCAAGCTAAGGCCTGAAAACCCTGCTGAAGCGAAAGCGCTTAGCAGTTTCCATTATGTCGTATTCGAAGTTCTGCTCTACTTTAAAGTTTCTACGCTTTTCCAGACACTAGGCACCCTCGTGTAGGCACCCTTTTTCCTACAAATACAGTGAGTACCAGCAGTCTCCTTTGCTCTTCTAAGAAACATCCAGACCTACAAGGCTTTCCCAGTCACTCTATGTATTCAGAGTGTAGGGCAACTCGCTGCACCCTTCCTTAGGAAGCTAGGTAGACTCAGCTCTTCAACAGCTCCAGGGATTCTGTTCTCTCACGTCCTACATGCCATGGAAGTCTGCCTCTTGCCCTCTTTTGAGCTTCACTAAGATACACAACCTGCTTCGCCTACCTCTAGGAACTCTTACCCAATGACCCCATACCTACAGGAGAAAGGAGGCTTGCATTCCTACTGGAACCAAAGCACAGTTTTTCCTGTTACACTGCAGGACTTTAGAATAGGCTTCGGCCCTATAGCATACATAGAACATTCCAGGGATGTGGGAGTTCCATATATGCAGAACACTCTGTGAAGAAAAGTTGATTCACCAAGGGACCAGGGTGTAGCTAGAGTCTCTTTGGACTTTTTAGATATAAGAAGGTTTCCGGGTGCATGTTCACCGGAAAAGACCTGAATGCCTATGCCTTGCGTTCCCATTTTAAATCTCTATCCATGCTGCCCTGAGATACCTAAATAACACTCTTTTTGACTGGCCTCTATTCCGTGTGGGCAGCCCTCTGGAAAGAAAAGGAGTTTCTCTAAGGAAACACGGTGCTTCCATAGCACGGGTGGGAGTTCCTCTTGTCATGCTCTAGAGCTACAGGGTAACATGACGTGAGTCCTTGCCTCAAGCTAAGGCCTGAAAAGCCCTGCTGAAGCGAAAGCGCTTAGCATTTTCCATTATGTCGTATTGGAAGTTCTGCTTTACTTTAACGTTTCTTCACTTTTCCAGACACTAGGCACCCTCGTGTAGGCACCCTTTTTCCTACAAATACAGTGAGTACCAGCAGTCTCCTTTGTCCTTGTAAGAAACATCCAGACCTAGAAGCCTTTCCCAGTCACTCTACGTATTCAGAGTTTAAGGCAACTCGCTGCACCTTTCCTTAGGAAGCTAGGTGGACTCAGTTCTTCAACAGCTCTAAGGATTCTGTTCTCTCACGATCTACATGCCATGGAAGTCTGCCTCAATGCCCTCATTGGAGCTACACTAAGAAACACAATCTGATTGGGCTTCTTCTAGGAACTCTTACCCAAGGACCCAATACCTACAGGAGAAAGGAGGCTTGCATTCCTACTGGAACCTAAGCAAAGTTTTTCCTGTTACACTGCAGGACATTAGAATAGGTTTAGCCCCAAAGGGTTACATAGAGCGTTCCAAGAATGAGGGAGTTCGATACATGCAGAAAACCCTGTGAAGAAAAGTTGATTCAGCAAGGGACCAGGGTGTGGCTAGAGTCTCTATTGACTTGTTAGAAATCAGAAGGGTTTCGGCTGCATGTTAACCGGAGAAGAAGACCTGATGGCACGAGCCTTGCTTTCCCATGTTAAATCTCTAAACATGCTTCCCTGAAGAATCCTAAATAACACTCTTTTTACCTGGCCTCTGGTCACTGTAGGCAGCCCTCTGGAAAGAAAAGGAGTTTTCTCTAAGGAAACACGGTGCTTCCATAGCATGGGTGGGAGCTCCTGCCGTCCTGCTCTAGAGCTACAGGGAAACTTGACGTGAGTCTTTGCCTCAAGCTAAGGCCTGAAAACCCTGCTGAAGCGAAAGCGCTTAGCAGTTTCCATTATGTCGTATTCGAAGTTCTGCTTTACTTTAACGTTTCTTCACTTTTCCAGACACTAGGCACCCTCGTGTAGGCACCCTTTTTCCTACAAATACAGTGAGTACCAGCAGTCTCCTTTACCCTTCTAAGAAACATCCAGACCTAGAAGCCTTTCCCAGTCACGCTATGTATTCAGAGTTTAAGGCAACTCGCTGCACCCTTCTTTAGGAAGGTAGGTGGACTCAGCTCTTCAACAGCTCCAGGGATTCTGTTCTCTCATGATCTACATGCCATGGAAGTCTGCCTCATTGTCCTCATTGGAGCTACACTAAGAAACACAATCTGCTTCGCCATTCTCTAGGAACTCTTACCCAGGAACCCCATACCTACAGGAGAAAGGAGGCTTGCATTCCTACTGGAATCAAAGCACAGTTTTTCCTGGTACACTGCAGGACTTTAGAATAAGCTTCCGCCCTATAGCATACATAGAACGTTCCAAGGATGAGGGAGTTCCATATATGCAGAACACTCTGTGAAGAAAAGTTGATTCAGCAAGGGACCAGGGTGTAGCTGTAGTCTCTTTGGACTTTTTTGATATAAGAAGGTGTCCGGCTGCATGTTCACCGGGAAAGAAGACTTGAATGCCTAAGCCTTGCGTTCCCAGTTTAAATCTCTATCCATGCTGCCCTGAGATACCTAAATAACACTGTTTTTGACGGGCCTCTATTCACTGTGGGCAGCCCTCTGGAAAGAAAAGGAGTTTTCTCTAAGGAAACACGGTGCTTCCATAGCATGGGTGGGAGCTCCTGCTGCCCTGCTCTAGAGCTACCGGGAAACATGACGTGAGTCTTTGCCTCAAGCTGAGGCCTGAAAAGCCCAGCTGAAGCGAAAGCGCTTAGCAGTTTCCATTATGTCGTATTCGAAGTTCTCCTTTACTTTAAAGTTTCTTCACTTTTCCAGACACTAGGCACCTTCGTGTAGGCACCCTTTTTCCTACAAATACAGTGAGTACCAGCAGTCTCCTTTGCTCTTCTAAGAAACATCCAGACCTAGAAGCCTTTCCCAGTCATTCTATGTATTCAGAGTGTAGGGCAACTCGCTGCACCCTTCCTTAGGAAGCTAGTTAGACTCAGCTCTTCAACAGCTCCAGGGATTCTGTTCTCTCACGTCCTACATGCCATGGAACTCTGCCTCATTGCCCTCTTTGGAGCTTCCGTTAGATACACAATCTGCTTCGCCTACCTCTAGGAAATCTTACCCAATGACCCCATACCTACAGGAGAAAGGAGGCTTGCATTCCTACTGGAACCAAAGCACAGTTTTTCCTGTTACACTGCAGGACTTTTGAATAGGCTTCGGCCCTATAACGTACATAGAACGTTCCAAGGATGAGTGAGTTCCATATATGCAGAACACTCTGTGAAGAAAAGTTGATACAGCAAGGGATCAGGGTGTAGCTAGAGTCTCTTTGGACTTTTTAGATATAAGAAGGTGTCCGGGTGCATGTTCACTGGAAAAGACCTGAATGCCTAAGCCTTGCGTTCCCATTTTAAATCTCTATCCATGCTGCCCTGAGATACATAAATAACACTGTTTTTGACTGGCCTCTATTCACTGTGGGCAGCGCTCTGGAAAGAAAAGGAGTTTCTCTAAGGAAACACGGTGCTTCTATAGCATGGGTGGGAGTTCCTCCTGTCAAGCTCTAGAGCTACAGGGTAACTTGACGTGAGTCCTTGCCTCAAACGAAGGCCTGAAAAGCCCTGCTGAAGAGAAAGCGCTTAGCAGTTTCCAATATGTCGTATTCGAAGTTCTGCTTTACTTGAACGTTTCTTCTCTTATCCAGACACTAGACACCCTTGTGTAGGCACCCTTTTTCGTAGAAATACAGTGAGTACCAGCAGTCTCCTTTACCCTTCTAAGAATCATCCAGACCTACAAGCCTTTCCCAGTCACTCTGTGTATTCAGAGTTTAAGGCAACTCGCTGCACCCTTCCTTAGGAAGCTAGGTGGACTCAGCTCTTCAACAGCTCCAGGGATTCTGTTCTCTCACGACCTACATGCCATGGAAGTCTGCCTCATTGCCCTCATTGGAGCTACACTAAGAAACACAATCTGCTTGGCCTTCTTCTAGGAACTCTTCCCCAAGGACCCCATACCTACAGGAGAAAGGAGGCTTTCATTCCTACTGGAACCTAAGCAAAGTTTTTCCTGTTACACTGCAGGACTTTAGAATAGGTTTAGGCCCGAAGGGTTACATAGAGAGTTCCAAGAATGAGGGAGTTCGATACATGCAGAAAACCCTGTGAAGAAAAGTTGATTCAGCAAGGGACCAGGGTGTGGCTAGAGTCTCTATTGACTTGTTAGAAATCAGAAGGGTTTCGGCTGCATGTTAACCGGAGAAGAAGACCTGATGGCACAAGCCTTGCTTTCCCATGTTAAATCTCTAAACATGTTTCCCTGAAGAATCCTAAATAACACTATTTTTACCTGGCCTCTGGTCACTGTAGGCAGCCCTCTGGAAAGAAAAGGAGTTTTTTCTAAGGAAACACGGTGCTTCCATAGCATGGATGGGAGCTCCTGCTGTCCTGCTCTAGAGCTACAGGGAAACTTGACGTGAGTCTTTGCCTCAAGCTAAGGCCTGAAAACCCTGCTGAAGCGAAAGCGCTTAGCAGTTTCCATTATGTCGTATTCGAAGTTCTGCTCTACTTTAAAGTTTCTACACTTTTCCAGACACTAGGCACCCTCGTGTAGGCACCCTTTTTCCTACAAATACAGTGAGTACCAGCAGTCTCCTTTGCTCTTCTAAGAAACATCCAGACCTAGAAGCCTTAACCAGTCACTCTATGTATTCAGAGTGTAGGGCAACTCGCTGCACCCTTCCTTAGGAAGCTAGGTAGACTCAGCTCTTCAACAGCTCCAGGGATTCTGTTCTCTCACGTCCTACATGCCATGGAAGTCTGCCTCATTGCCCTCCTTGGAGCTTCCGTAAGATACACAATCTGCTTCGCCTACCTCTAGGAACTCTTACCCAATGACCCCATACCTACAGGAGAAAGGAGGCTTGCATTCCTACTGGAACCAAAGCACAGTTTTTCCTGGTACATTGCAGTACTTTAGAATAGGCTTAGGCACTATAGCATACATAGAACGTTCCAAGGATGAGGGAGTTCCATACATGCAGAACACTCTGTGAAGAAAAGTTGATTCAGCAAGGGACCAGGGTGTAGCTCGAGTCTCTTTGGACTTTTTAGGTATAAGAAGGTGTCCGGGTGCATGTTCACCGGAAAAGAAGACCTGAATGCCCTAAGCCTTTCGTTCCCATTTTAAATCTCTATCCATGCTGCCCTGAGATACCTAAATAACACTGTTTTTGACTGGCCTCTATTCACTGTGGGCAGCCCTCTGGAAAGAAAAGGAGTTTCTCTAAGGAAACACGGTGCTTCCATAGCATGGGTGGAAGTTCCTCCTGTCATGCTCTAGAGCTACAGGGTAACGTGACGTGAGTCCTTGTCTCAAGCTAAGGCCTGAAAAGCCCTGCTGAAGCGAAAGCACTTAGCAGTTTCCATTATGTCGTATTCGAAGTTCGGCTTTACATTAACGTTTCTTCACTTTTGGAGACACTAGGCACCCTCGTGTAGGCACCCTTTTTCGTACAAATACAGTGAGTACCAGCAGTCTCCTTTGCTCTTCTAAGAAACATCCAGACCTAGAAGCCTTTCCCAGTCACTCTATGTATTCACAGTGTAGGGCACTCGCTGCACCCTTCCCTAGGAAGCTAGGTAGACTCAGCTCTTCAACAGCTCCAGGGATTCTGTTCTCTGACGTCCTACATGCCATGGAAGTCTGCCTCTTGCCCTCTTTGGAGCTTCACTAAGATACACAACCTGCTTCGCCTACCTCTAGGAACTCTTACCCAATGACCCCATACCTACAGGAGAAAGGAGGCTTGCATTCCTACTGGAACCAAAGCACAGTTTTTCCTGTTACACTGCAGGACTTTAGAATAGGCTTCGGCCCTATAGCATACATAGAACGTTCCAGGGATGTGGGAGTTCCATATATGCAGAACACTCTGTGAAGAAAAGTTGATTCACCAAGGGACCAGGGTGTAGCTAGAGTCTCTTTGGACTTTTTAGATATAAGAAGGTTTCCGGGTGCATGTTCACCGGAAAAGACCTGAATGCCTATGCCTTGCGTTCCCATTTTAAATCTCTATCCATGCTGCCCTGAGATACCTAAATAACACTCTTTTTGACTGGCCTCTATTCCGTGTGGGCAGCCCTCTGGAAAGAAAAGGAGTTTCTCTAAGGAAACACGGTGCTTCCATAGCACGGGTGGGAGTTCCTCTTGTCATGCTCTAGAGCTACAGGGTAACATGACGTGAGTCCTTGCCTCAAGCTAAGGCCTGAAAAGCCCTGCTGAAGCGAAAGCGCTTAGCATTTTCCATTATGTCGTATTCGAAGTTCTGCTTTACTTTAACGTTTCTTCACTTTTCCAGACACTAGGCACCCTCGTGTAGGCACCCTTTTTCCTACAAATACAGTGAGTAACAGCAGTCTCCTTTGTCCTTCTAAGAAACATCCAGACCTAGAAGCCTTTCCCAGTCACTCTATGTATACAGAGTGTAGGTCAACTCGCTGCACCCTTCCTTAGGTAGCTAGGTGGACACAGCTCTCAAACAGCTCCAGGGATTCTGTTCTCTCACGACCTACATGCCATGGAAGTCTGCCTCATTGCCCTCATTGGAGCTACACTAAGAAACACAATCTGCTTGGACTTCTTCTAGGAACTCTTAAAAAAGGACCCCATACCTACAGGAGAAAGGAGGCTTGCATTCCTACTGGAACCTAAGCAAAGTTTTTCCTGTTACACTGCAGGACTTTAGAATAGGTTTAGCCCCGAAGGGTTACATAGAGCGTTCCAAGAATGAGGGAGTTCGATACATGCAGAAAACCCTGTGAAGAAAAGTTGATTCAGCAAGGGAGCAGGGTGTGGCTAGAGTCTCTATTGACTTGTTAGAAATCAGAAGGGTTTCGGCTGCATGTTAACCGGAGAAGAAGACCTGATGGCACGAGCCTTGCTTTCCCATGTTAAATCTCTAAACATGCTTCCCTGAAGAATCCTAAATAACACTCTTTTTACCTGGCCTCTGGTCACTGTAGGCAGCCGTCTGGAAAGAAAAGGAGTTTTCTCTAAGGAAACACGGTGCTTCCATAGCATGGGTGGGAGCTCTTGCTGTCCTGCTCTAGAGCTACAGGGAAACTTGACGTGAGTCTTTGCCTCAAGCTAAGGCCTGAAAACCCTGCTGAAGCGAAAGCGCTTAGCAGTTTCCATTATGTCGTATTCCAAGTTCTGCTCTACTTTAAAGTTTCTACACTTTTCCAGACACTAGGCACCCTCGTGTAGGCACCCTTTTTCCTACAAATACAGTGAGTACCAGCAGTCTCCTTTGCTCTTCTAAGAAACATCCAGACCTACAAGCCTTTCCCAGTCACTCTATGTATTCAGAGTGTAGGGCAACTCGCTGCACCCTTCCTTAGGAAGCTAGGTAGACTCAGCTCTTCAACAGCTCCAGGGATTCTGTTCTCTCACGTCCTACATGCCATGGAAGTCTGCCTCTTGCCCTCTTTGGAGCTTCACTAAGATACACAACCTGCTTCGCCTACCTCTAGGAACTCTTACCCAATGACCCCATACCTACAGGAGAAAGGAGGCTTGCATTCCTACTGGAACCAAAGCACAGTTTTTCCTGTTACACTGCAGGACTTTAGAATAGGCTTCGGCCCTATAGCATACATAGAACGTTCCAGGGATGTGGGAGTTCCATATATGCAGAACACTCTGTGAAGAAAAGTTGATTCACCAAGGGACCAGGGTGTAGCTAGAGTCTCTTTGGACTTTTTAGATATAAGAAGGTTTCCGGGTGCATGTTCACTGGAAAAGACCTGAATGCCTATGCCTTGCGTTCCCATTTATATCTCTATCCATGCTGCCCTGAGATACCTAAATAACACTCTTTTTGACTGGCCTCTATTCCGTGTGGGCAGCCCTCTGGAAAGAAAAGGAGTTTCTCTAAGGAAACACGGTGCTTCCATAGCACGGGTGGGAGTTCCTCTTGTCATACACTAGAGCTACAGGGTAACATGACGTGAGTCCTTGCCTCAAGCTAAGGCCTGAAAAGCCCTGCTGAAGCGAAAGCGCTTAGCATTTTCCATTATGTCGTATTGGAAGTTCTGCTTTACTTTAACGTTTCTTCACTTTTCCAGACACTAGGCACCCTCGTGTAGGCACCCTTTTTCCTACAAATACAGTGAGTACCAGCAGTCTCCTTTGTCCTTGTAAGAAACATCCAGACCTAGAAGCCTTTCCCAGTCACTCTACGTATTCAGAGTTTAAGGCAACTCGCTGCACCCTTCCTTAGGAAGCTAGGTGGACTCAGTTCTTCAACAGCTCTAGGGATTCTGTTCTCTCACGACCTACATGCCATGGAAGTCTGCCTCAATGCCCTCATTGGAGCTACACTAAGAAACACAATCTGATTGGGCTTCTTCTAGGAACTCTTACCCAAGGACCCAATACCTACAGGAGAAAGGAGGCTTGCATTCCTACTGGAACCTAAGCAAAGTTTTTCCTGTTACACTGCAGGACATTAGAATAGGTTTAGCCCCAAAGGGTTACATAGAGCGTTCCAAGAATGAGGGAGTTCGATACATGCAGAAAACCCTGTGAAGAAAAGTTGATTCAGCAAGGGACCAGGGTGTGGCTAGAGTCTCTATTGACTTGTTAGAAATCAGAAGGGTTTCGGCTGCATCTTAACCGGAGAAGAAGACCTGATGGCACGAGCCTTGCTTTCCCATGTTAAATCTCTAAACATACTTCCCTGAAGAATCCTAAATAACACTCTTTTTACCTGGCCTCTGGTCACTGTAGGCAGCCCGTTGGAAAGAAAAGGAGTTTTCTCTAAGGAAACACGGTGCTTCCATAGCATGGGTGGGAGCTCCTGCCGTCCTGCTCTAGAGCTACAGGGATACTTGACGTGAGTCTTTGCCTCAAGCTAAGGCCTGAAAAGCCCTGCTGAAGAGAAAGCGCTTAGCAGTTTCCATTATGTCGTATTCGAAGTTCTGCTTTACTTTAACGTTTCTTCACTTTTCCAGACACTAGGCACCCTCGTGTAGGCACCCTTTTTCCTACAAATACAGTGATTAACAGCAGTCTCCTTTGCTCTTCTAAGAAACATCCAGACCTAGAAGCCTTTCCCAGTCACTCTATGTATGCAGAGTGTAGGGCAACTCGCTGCACCCTTCCTTAGGAAGCTAGTTAGACTCAGCTCTTCAACAGCTCCAGGGATTCTGTTCTCTCACGTCCTACATGCCATGGAAGTCTTCCTCATTGCCCTCTTTGGAGCTTCCGTTAGATACCCAATCTGCTTCGCCTACCTCTAGGAAATCTTACCCAATGACCCCATACCTACAGGAGAAAAGAGGCTTGCATTCCTACTGGAACCAAAGCACAGTTTTTCCTGTTACACTGCAGGACTTTTGAATAGGCTTCGGCCCTATAACGTACATAGAACGTTCCAAGGATGAGTGAGTTCCATATATGCAGAACACTCTGTGAAGAAAAGTTGATACAGCAAGGGATCAGGGTGTAGCTAGAGTCTCTTTGGACTTTTTAGATATAAGAAGGTGTCCGGGTGCATGTTCACTGGAAAAGACCTGAATGCCTAAGCCTTGCGTTCCCATTTTAAATCTCTATCCATGCTGCCCTAAGATACATAAATAACACTGTTTTTGACTGGCCTCTATTCACTGTGGGCAGCGCTCTGGAAAGAAAAGGAGTTTCTCTAAGGAAACACGGTGCTTCTATATCATGGGTGGGAGTTCCTCCTGTCAAGCTCTAGAGCTACAGGGTAACTTGACGTGAGTCCTTGCCTCAAACGAAGGCCTGAAAAGCCCTGCTGAAGAGAAAGCGCTTAGCAGTTTCCAATATGTCGTATTCGAAGTTCTGCTTTACTTGAACGTTTCTTCTCTTATCCAGACACTAGACACCCTTGTGTAGGCACCCTTTTTCGTAGAAATACAGTGAGTACCAGCAGTCTCCTTTACCCTTCTAAGAATCATCCAGACCTACAAGCCTTTCCCAGTCACTCTGTGTATTCAGAGTTTAAGGCAACTCGCTGCACCCTTCCTTAGGAAGCTAGGTGGACTCAGCTCTTCAACAGCTCCAGGGATTCTGTTCTCTCACGACCTACATGCCATGGAAGTCTGCCTCATTGCCCTCATTGGAGCTACACTAAGAAACACAATCTGCTTGGCCTTCTTCTAGGAACTCTTCCCCAAGGACCCCATACCTACAGGAGAAAGGAGGCTTGCATTCCTACTGGAACCTAAGCAAAGTTTTTCCTGTTACACTGCAGGACTTTAGAATAGGTTTAGGCCCGAAGGGTTACATAGAGAGTTCCAAGAATGAGGGAGTTCGATACATGCAGAAAACCCTGTGAAGAAAAGTTGATTCAGCAAGGGACCAGGGTGTGGCTAGAGTCTCTATTGACTTGTTAGAAATCAGAAGGGTTTCGACTGCATGTTAACCGGAGAAGAAGACCTGATGGCACAAGCCTTGCTTTCCCATGTTAAATCTCTAAACATGTTTCCCTGAAGAATCCTAAATAACACTATTTTTACCTGGCCTCTGGTCACTGTAGGCAGCCCTCTGGAAAGAAAAGGAGTTTTCTCTAAGGAAACACGGTGCTTCCATAGCATGGATGGGAGCTCCTGCTGTCCTGCTCTAGAGCTACAGGGAAACTTGACGTGAGTCTTTGCCTCAAGCTAAGGCCTGAAAAGCCCTGCTGAAGCGAAAGCACTTAGCAGTTTCCATTATGTCGTATTCGAAGTTCGGCTTTACATTAACGTTTCTTCACTTTTGGAGACACTAGGCACCCTCGTGTAGGCACCCTTTTTCGTACAAATACAGTGAGTACCAGCAGTCTCCGTTGCTCTTCTAAGAAACATCCAGACCTAGAAGCCTTTCCCAGTCACTCTATGTATTCACAGTGTAGGGCACTCGCTGCACCCTTCCTTAGGAAGCTAGGTATACTCAGCTCTTCAACAGCTCCAGGGATTCTGTTCTCTCACGTCCTACATGCCATGGAAGTCTGCCTCTTGCCCTCTTTGGAGCTTCACTAAGATACACAACCTGCTTCGCCTACCTCTAGGAACTCTTACCCAATGACCCCATACCTACAGGAGAAAGGAGGCTTGCATTCCTACTGGAACCAAAGCACAGTTTTTCCTGTTACACTGCAGGACTTTAGAATAGGCTTCGGCCCTATAGCATACATAGAACGTTCCAGGGATGTGGGAGTTCCATATATGCAGAACACTCTGTGAAGAAAAGTTGATTCACCAAGGGACCAGGGTGTAGCCAGAGTCTCTTTGGACTTTTTAGATATAAGAAGGTTTCCGGGTGCATGTTCACCGGAAAAGACCTGAATGCCTATGCCTTGCGTTCCCATTTTAAATCTCTATCCATGCTGCCCTGAGATACCTAAATAACACTCTTTTTGACTGGCCTCTATTCCGTGTGGGCAGCCCTCTGGAAAGAAAAGGAGTTTCTCTAAGGAAACACGGTGCTTCCATAGCACGGGTGGGAGTTCCTCTTGTCATGCTCTAGAGCTACAGGGTAACATGACGTGAGTCCTTGCCTCAAGCTAAGGCCTGAAAAGCCCTGCTGAAGCGAAAGCGCTTAGCATTTTCCATTATGTCGTATTCGAAGTTCTGCTTTACTTTAACGTTTCTTCACTTTTCCAGACACTAGGCACCCTCGTGTAGGCACCCTTTTTCCTACAAATACAGTGAGTAACAGCAGTCTCCTTTGTCCTTCTAAGAAACATCCAGACCTAGAAGCCTTTCCCAGTCACTCTATGTATACAGAGTGTAGGTCAACTCGCTGCACCCTTCCTTAGGTAGCTAGGTGGACACAGCTCTCAAACAGCTCCAGGGATTCTGTTCTCTCATGATCTGCATGCCATGGAAGTCTGCCTCATTGTCCTCATTGGAGCTACACTAAGAAACACAATCTGCTTCGCCATTCTCTAGGAACTCTTACCCAGGAACCCCATACCTACAGGAGAAAGGAGGCTTGCATTCCTACTGGAATCAAAGCACAGTTTTTCCTGGTACACTGCAGGACTTTAGAATAAGCTTCCGCCCTATAGCATACATAGAACGTTCCAAGGATGAGGGAGTTCCATATATGCAGAACACTCTGTGAAGAAAAGTTGATTCAGCAAGGGACCAGGGTGTAGCTGTAGTCTCTTTGAACTTTTTTGATATAAGAAGGTGTCCGGCTGCATGTTCACCAGGAAAGAAGACTTGAATGCCTAAGCCTTGCGTTCCCAGTTTAAATCTCTATCCATGCTGCCCTGAGATACCTAAATAACACTGTTTTTGACGGCCTCTATTCACTGTGGGCAGCCCTCTGGAAAGAAAAGGAGTTTTCTCTAAGGAAACACGGTGCTTCCATAGCATGGGTGGGAGCTCCTGCTGCCCTGCTCTAGAGCTACCGGGAAACATGACGTGAGTCTTTGCCTCAAGCTGAGGCCTGAAAAGCCCTGCTGAAGCGAAAGCGCTTAGCAGTTTCCATTATGTCGTATTCGAAGTTCTCCTTTACTTTAAAGTTTCTTCACTTTTCCAGACACTAGGCACCTTCGTGTAGGCACCCTTTTTCCTACAAATACAGTGAGTACCAGCAGTCTCCTTTGCTCTTCTAAGAAACATCCAGACCTAGAAGCCTTTCCCAGTCACTCTATGTATTCAGAGTGTAGGGCAACTCGCTGCACCCTTCCTTAGGAAGCTAGTTAGACTCAGCTCTTCAACAGCTCCAGGGATTCTGTTCTCTCACGTCCTACATGCCATGGAAGTCTGCCTCATTGCCCTCTTTGGAGCTTCCGTTAGATACACAATCTGCTTCGCCTACCTCTAGGAAATCTTACCCAATGACCCCATACCTACAGGAGAAAGGAGGCTTGCATTCCTACTGGAACCAAAGCACAGTTTTTCCTGTTACACTGCAGGACTTTTGAATAGGCTTCGGCCCTATAACGTACATAGAACGTTCCAAGGATGAGTGAGTTCCATATATGCAGAACACTCTGTGAAGAAAAGTTGATACAGCAAGGGATCAGGGTGTAGCTAGAGTCTCTTTGGACTTTTTAGATATAAGAAGGTGTCCGGGTGCATGTTCACTGGAAAAGACCTGAATGCCTAAGCCTTGCTTTCCCATTTTAAATCTCTATCCATGCTGCCCTGAGATACATAAATAACACTGTTTTTGACTGGCCTCTATTCACTGTGGGCAGCGCTCTGGAAAGAAAAGGAGTTTCTCTAAGGAAACACGGTGCTTCTATAGCATGGGTGGGAGTTCCTCCTGTCAAGCTCTAGAGCTACAGGGTAACTTGACGTGAGTCCTTGCCTCAAACGAAGGCCTGAAAAGCCCTGCTGAAGAGAAAGCGCTTAGCAGTTTCCAATATGTCGTATTCGAAGTTCTGCTTTACTTGAACGTTTCTTCTCTTATCCAGACACTAGACACCCTTGTGTAGGCACCCTTTTTCGTAGAAATACAGTGAGTACCAGCAGTCTCCTTTACCCTTCTAAGAATCATCCAGACCTACAAGCCTTTCCCAGTCACTCTATGTATTCAGAGTTTAAGGCAACTCGCTGCACCCTTCCTTAGGAAGCTAGGTGGACTCAGCTCTTCAACAGCTCCAGGGATTCTGTTCTCTCACGACCTACATGCCATGGAAGTCTGCCTCATTGCCCTCATTGGAGCTACACTAAGAAACACAATCTGCTTGGCCTTCTTCTAGGAACTCTTCCCCAAGGACCCCATACCTACAGGAGAAAGGAGGCTTGCATTCCTACTGGAACCTAAGCAAAGTTTTTCCTGTTACACTGCAGGACTTTAGAATAGGTTTAGGCCCGAAGGGTTACATAGAGAGTTCCAAGAATGAGGGAGTTCGATACATGCAGAAAACCCTGTGAAGAAAAGTTGATTCAGCAAGGGACCAGGGTGTGGCTAGAGTCTCTATTGACTTGTTAGAAATCAGAAGGGTTTCGGCTGCATGTTAACCGGAGAAGAAGACCTGATGGCACAAGCCTTGCTTTCCCATGTTAAATCTCTAAACATGTTTCCCTGAAGAATCCTAAATAACACTATTTTTACCTGGCCTCTGGTCACTGTAGGCAGCCCTCCGGAAAGAAAAGGAGTTTTTTCTAAGGAAACACGGTGCTTCCATAGCATGGATGGGAGCTCCTGCTGTCCTGCTCTAGAGCTACAGGGAAACTTGACGTGAGTCTTTGCCTCAAGCTAAGGCCTGAAAACCCTGCTGAAGCGAAAGCGCTTAGCAGTTTCCATTATGTCGTATTCGAAGTTCGGCTTTACATTAACGTTTCTTCACTTTTGGAGACACTAGGCACCCTCGTGTAGGCACCCTTTTTCGTACAAATACAGTGAGTACCAGCAGTCTCCTTTGCTCTTCTAAGAAACATCCAGACCTAGAAGCCTTTCCCAGTCACTCTATGTATTCACAGTGTAGGGCACTCGCTGCACCCTTCCTTAGGAAGCTAGGTATACTCAGCTCTTCAACAGCTCCAGGGATTCTGTTCTCTCACGTCCTACATGCCATGGAAGTCTGCCTCTTACCCTCTTTGGAGCTTCACTAAGATACACAACCTGCTTCGCCTACCTCTAGGAACTCTTACCCAATGACCCCATACCTACAGGAGAAAGGAGGCTTGCATTCCTACTGGAACCAAAGCACAGTTTTTCCTGTTACACTGCAGGACTTTAGAATAGGCTTCGGCCCTATAGCATACATAGAACGTTCCAGGGATGTGGGAGTTCCATATATGCAGAACACTCTGTGAAGAAAAGTTGATTCACCAAGGGACCAGGGTGTAGCTAGAGTCTCTTTGGACTTTTTAGATATAAGAAGGTTTCCGGGTGCATGTTCACCGGAAAAGACCTGAATGCCTATGCCTTGCGTTCCCATTTTAAATCTCTATCCATGCTGCCCTGAGATACCTAAATAACACTCTTTTTGACTGGCCTCTATTCCGTGTGGGCAGCCCTCTAGAAAGAAAAGGAGTTTCTCTAAGGAAACACGGTGCTTCCATAGCACGGGTGGGAGTTCCTCTTGTCATGCTCTAGAGCTACAGGGTAACATGACGTGAGTCCTTGCCTCAAGCTAAGGCCTGAAAAGCCCTGCTGAAGCGAAAGCGCTTAGCATTTTCCATTATGTCGTATTCGAAGTTCTGCTTTACTTTAACGTTTCTTCACTTTTCCAGACACTAGGCACCCTCGTGTAGGCACCCTTTTTCCTACAAATACAGTGAGTAACAGCAGTCTCCTTTGTCCTTCTAAGAAACATCCAGACCTAGAAGCCTTTCCCAGTCACTCTATGTATACAGAGTGTAGGTCAACTCGCTGCACCCTTCCTTAGGTAGCTAGGTGGACACAGCTCTCAAACAGCTCCAGGGATTCTGTTCTCTCACGACCTACATGCCATGGAAGTCTGCCTCATTGCCCTCATTGGAGCTACACTAAGAAACACAATCTGCTTGGACTTCTTCTAGGAACTCTTCCCCAAGGACCCCATACCTACAGGAGAAAGGAGGCTTGCATTCCTACTGGAACCTAAGCAAAGTTTTTCCTGTTACACTGCAGGACTTTAGAATAGGTTTAGCCCCGAAGGGTTACATACAGCGTTCCAAGAATGAGGGAGTTCGATACATGCAGAAAACCCTGTGAGGAAAAGTTGATTCAGCAAGGGAGCAGGGTGTGGCTAGGGTCTCTATTGACTTGTTAGAAATCAGAAGGGTTTCGGCTGCATGTTAACCGGAGAAGAAGACCTGATGGCACGAGCCTTGCTTTCCCATGTTAAATCTCTAAACATGCTTCCCTGAAGAATCCTAAATAACACTCTTTTTACCTGGCCTCTGGTCACTGTAGGCAGCCGTCTGGAAAGAAAAGGAGTTTTCTCTAAGGAAACACGGTGCTTCCATAGCATGGGTGGGAGCTCCTGCTGTCCTGCTCTAGAGCTACAGGGAAACTTGACGTGAGGCCTTGCCTCAAGCTAAGGCCTGAAAAGCCCTGCTGAAGCGAAAGCGCTTAGCACTTTCCATTATGTCGTATTCGAAGTTCTGCTTTACTTGAACGTTTCTTCACTTTTCCAGACACTAGGCACCCTCGTGTAGGCACCCTTTTTCCTACAAATACACTGAGTACCAGCACTCCCCTTTGCTGTTCTAAGAAACATCCAGACCTAGAAGACCTTCCCAATCCCTCTATGTATTCAGAGTGTAGGGCAACTCGCTGCACCCTTCCTTAGGAAGCTAGGTAGACTCAGCTCTTCAACAGCTTCAGGGATTCTGTTCTCTCACGTCCTACATGCCATGGAAGTCTGCCTCATTGCCCTCCTTGGAGCTTCCGTAAGATACACAATCTGCTTCGCCTACCTCTACGAACTCTTACCCAATGACCCCATACCTACAGGAGAAAGGAGGCTTGCATTCCTACTGGAACCAAAGCACAGTTTTTCCTGGTACATTGCAGTACTTTAGAATAGGCTTAGGCACTATAGCATACATAGAACTTTCCAAGGATGAGGGAGTTCCATACATGCAGAACACTCTGTGAAGAAAAGTTGATTCAGCAAGGGACCAGGGTGTAGCTCGAGTCTCTTTGGACTTTTTAGGTATAAGAAGGTGTCCGGGTGCATGTTCACCGGAAAAGAAGACCTGAATGCCCTAAGCCTTTCGTTCCCATTTTAAATCTCTATCCATGCTGCCCTGAGATACCTAAATAACACTGTTTTTGACTGGCCTCTATTCACTGTGGGCAGCCCTCTGGAAAGAAAAGGAGTTTCTCTAAGGAAACACGGTGCTTCCATAGCATGGGTGGGAGTTCCTCCTGTCATGCTCTAGAGCTACAGGGTAACTTGACGTGAGTCCTTGTCTCAAGCTAAGGCCTGTAAAGCCCTGCTGAAGCGAAAGCTCTTAGCATTTTCCAGTATGTCGTATTGGAAGTTTTGCTTTACTTGAACGTTTCTTCACTTTACCAGACACTAGGCACCCTAGTGTAGGCACCCTTTTTCGTACAAATACAGTGAATACCAGCAGTCTCCTTTACCCTTCTAAGAAACATCCAGACCTAGAAGCCTTTCCCAGTCACGCTATGTATTCAGACTTTAAGGCAACTCGCTGCACCCTTCTTTAGGAAGGTAGGTGGACTCAGCTCTTCAACAGCTCCAGGGATTCTGTTCTCTCATGATCTACATGCCATGGAAGTCTGCCTCATTGTCCTCATTGGAGCTACACTAAGAAACACAATCTGCTTCGCCATTCTCTAGGAACTCTTACCCAGGAACCCCATACCTACAGGAGAAAGGAGGCTTGCATTCCTACTGGAATCAAAGCACAGTTTTTCCTGGTACACTGCAGGACTTTACAATAAGCTTCCGCCCTATAGCATACATAGAACGTTTCAAGGATGAGGGAGTTCCATATATGCAGAACACTCTGTGAAGAAAAGTTGATTCAGCAAGGGACCAGGGTGTAGCTGTAGTCTCTTTGGACTTTTTTGATATAAGAAGGTGTCCGGCTGCATGTTCACCGGGAAAGAAGACTTGAATGCCTAAGCCTTGCGTTCCCAGTTTAAATCTCTATCCATGCTGCCCTGAGATACCTAAATAACACTGTTTTTGACGGGCCTCTATTCACTGTGGGCAGCCCTCTGGAAAGAAAAGGAGTTTTCTCTAAGGAAACACGGTGCTTCCATAGCATGGGTGGGAGCTCCTGCTGCCCTGCTCTAGAGCTACCGGGAAACATGACGTGAGTCTTTGCTTCAAGCTGAGGCCTGAAAAGCCCTGCTGAAGCGAAAGCGCTTAGCAGTTTCCATTATGTCGTATTCGAAGTTCTCCTTTACTTTAAAGTTTCTTCACTTTTCCAGACACTAGGCACCTTCGTGTAGGCACCCTTTTTCCTACAAATACAGTGAGTACCAGCAGTCTCCTTTGCTCTTCTAAGAAACATCCAGACCTAGAAGCCTTTCCCAGTCACTCTATGTATTCAGAGTGTAGGGCAACTCGCTGCACCCTTCCTTAGGAAGCTAGTTAGACTCAGCTCTTCAACAGCTCCAGGGATTCTGTTCTCTCACGTCCTACATGCCATGGAAGTCTGCCTCATTGCCCTCTTTGGAGCTTCCGTTAGATACACAATCTGCTTCGCCTACCTCTAGGAAATCTTACCCAATGACCCCATACCTACAGGAGAAAGGAGGCTTGCATTCCTACTGGAACCAAAGCACAGTTTTTCCTGTTACACTGCAGGACTTTTGAATAGGCTTCGGCCCTATAACGTACATAGAACGTTCCAAGGATGAGTGAGTTCCATATATGCAGAACACTCTGTGAAGAAAAGTTGATACAGCAAGGGATCAGGGTGTAGCTAGAGTCTCTTTGGACTTTTTAGATATAAGAAGGTGTCCGGGTGCATGTTCACTGGAAAAGACCTGAATGCCTAAGCCTTGCGTTCCCATTTTAAATCTCTATCCATGCTGCCCTGAGATACATAAATAACACTGTTTTTGACTGGCCTCTATTCACTGTGGGCAGCGCTCTGGAAAGAAAAGGAGTTTCTCTAAGGAAACACGGTGCTTCTATAGCATGGGTGGGAGTTCCTCCTGTCAAGCTCTAGAGCTACAGGGTAACTTGACGTGAGTCCTTGCCTCAAACGAAGGCCTGAAAAGCCCTGCTGAAGAGAAAGCGCTTAGCAGTTTCCAATATGTCGTATTCGAAGTTCTGCTTTACTTGAACGTTTCTTCTCTTATCCAGACACTAGACACCCTTGTGTAGGCACCCTTTTTCGTAGAAATACAGTGAGTACCAGCAGTCTCCTTTACCCTTCTAAGAATCATCCAGACCTACAAGCCTTTCCCAGTCACTCTATGTATTCAGAGTTTAAGGCAACTCGCTGCACCCTTCCTTAGGAAGCTAGGTGGACTCAGCTCTTCAACAGCTCCAGGGATTCTGTTCTCTCACGACCTACATGCCATGGAAGTCTGCCTCATTGCCCTCATTGGAGCTACACTAAGAAACACAATCTGCTTGGCCTTCTTCTAGGAACTCTTCCCCAAGGACCCCATACCTACAGGAGAAAGGAGGCTTGCATTCCTACTGGAACCTAAGCAAAGTTTTTCCTGTTACACTGCAGGACTTTAGAATAGGTTTAGGCCCGAAGGGTTACATAGAGAGTTCCAAGAATGAGGGAGTTCGATACATGCAGAAAACCCTGTGAAGAAAAGTTGATTCAGCAAGGGACCAGGGTGTGGCTAGAGTCTCTATTGACTTGTTAGAAATCAGAAGGGTTTCGGCTGCATGTTAACCGGAGAAGAAGACCTGATGGCACAAGCCTTGCTTTCCCATGTTAAATCTCTAAACATGTTTCCCTGAAGAATCCTAAATAACACTATTTTTACCTGGCCTCTGGTCACTGTAGGCAGCCCTCTGGAAAGAAAAGGAGTTTTCTCTACGGAAACACGGTGCTTCCATAGCATGGATGGGAGCTCCTGCTGTCCTGCTCTAGAGCTACAGGGAAACTTGACGTGAGTCTTTGCCTCAAGCTAAGGCCTGAAAAGCCCTGCTGAAGCGAAAGCACTTAGCAGTTTCCATTATGTCGTATTCGAAGTTCGGCTTTACATTAACGTTTCTTCACTTTTGGAGACACTAGGCACCCTCGTGTAGGCACCCTTTTTCGTACAAATACAGTGAGTACCAGCAGTCTCCTTTGCTCTTCTAAGAAACATCCAGACCTAGAAGCCTTTCCCAGTCACTCTATGTATTCACAGTGTAGGGCACTCGCTGCACCCTTCCCTAGGAAGCTAGGTAGACTCAGCTCTTCAACAGCTCCAGGGATTCTGTTCTCTGACGTCCTACATGCCATGGAAGTCTGCCTCTTGCCCTCTTTGGCGCTTCACTAAGATACACAACCTGCTTCGCCTACCTCTAGGAACTCTTACCCAATGACCCCATACCTACAGGAGAAAGGAGGCTTGCATTCCTACTGGAACCAAAGCACAGTTTTTCCTGTTACACTGCAGGACTTTAGAATAGGCTTCGGCCCTATAGCATACATAGAACGTTCCAGGGATGTGGGAGTTCCATATATGCAGAACACTCTGTGAAGAGAAGTTGATTCACCAAGGGACCAGGGTGTACCTAGAGTCTCTTTGGACTTTTTAGATATAAGAAGGTTTCCGGGTGCATGTTCACCGGAAAAGACCTGAATGCCTATGCCTTGCGTTCCCATTTTAAATCTCTATCCATGCTGCCCTGAGATACCTAAATAACACTCTTTTTGACTGGCCTCTATTCCGTGTGGGCAGCCCTCTCGAAAGAAAAGGAGTTTCACTAAGGAAACACGGTGCTTCCATAGCACGGGTGGGAGTTCCTCTTGTCATGCTCTAGAGCTACAGGGTAACATGACGTGAGTCCTTGACTCAAGCTAAGGCCTGAAAAGCCCTGCTGAAGCGATAGCGCTTAGCATTTTCCATTATGTCGTATTCGAAGTTCTGCTTTACTTTAACGTTTCTTCACTTTTCCAGACACTAGGCACCCTCGTGTAGGCACCCTTTTTCCTACAAATACAGTGAGTAACAGCAGTCTCCTTTGTCCTTCTAAGAAACATCCAGACCTAGAAGCCTTTCCCAGTCACTCTATGTATACAGAGTGTAGGTCAACTCGCTGCACCCTTCCTTAGGTAGCTAGGTGGACACAGCTCTCAAACAGCTCCAGGGATTCTGTTCTCTCACGACCTACATGCCATGGAAGTCTGCCTCATTGCCCTCATTGGAGCTACACTAAGAAACACAATCTGCTTGGACTTCTTCTAGGAACTCTTAAAAAAGGACCCCATACCTACAGGAGAAAGGAGGCTTGCATTCCTACTGGAACCTAAGCAAAGTTTTTCCTGTTACACTGCAGGACTTTAGAATAGGTTTAGCCCCGAAGGGTTACATAGAGCGTTCCAAGAATGAGGGAGTTCGATACATGCAGAAAACCCTGTGAAGAAAAGTTGATTCAGCAAGGGAGCAGGGTGTGGCTAGAGTCTCTATTGACTTGTTAGAAATCAGAAGGGTTTCGGCTGCATGTTAACCGGAGAAGAAGACCTGATGGCACGAGCCTTGCTTTCCCATGTTAAATCTCTAAACATGCTTCCCTGAAGAATCCTAAATAACACTCTTTTTACCTGGCCTCTGGTCACTGTAGGCAGCCGTCTGGAAAGAAAAGGAGTTTTCTCTAAGGAAACACGGTGCTTCCATAGCATGGGTGGGAGCTCTTGCTGTCCTGCTCTAGAGCTACAGGGAAACTTGACGTGAGTCTTTGCCTCAAGCTAAGGCCTGAAAACCCTGCTGAAGCGAAAGCGCTTAGCAGTTTCCATTATGTCGTATTCCAAGTTCTGCTCTACTTTAAAGTTTCTACACTTTTCCAGACACTAGGCACCCTCGTGTAGGCACCCTTTTTCCTACAAATACAGTGAGTACCAGCAGTCTCCGTTGCTCTTCTAAGAAACATCCAGACCTACAAGCCTTTCCCAGTCACTCTATGTATTCACAGTGTAGGGCACTCGCTGCACCCTTCCTTAGGAAGCTAGGTATACTCAGCTCTTCAACAGCTCCAGGGATTCTGTTCTCTCACGTCCTACATGCCATGGAAGTCTGCCTCTTGCCCTCTTTGGAGCTTCACTAAGATACACAACCTGCTTCGCCTACCTCTAGGAACTCTTACCCAATGACCCCATACCTACAGGAGAAAGGAGGCTTGCATTCCTACTGGAACCAAAGCACAGTTTTTCCTGTTACACTGCAGGACTTTAGAATAGGCTTCGGCCCTATAGCATACATAGAACGTTCCAGGGATGTGGGAGTTCCATATATGCAGAACACTCTGTGAAGAAAAGTTGATTCACCAAGGGACCAGGGTGTAGCCAGAGTCTCTTTGGACTTTTTAGATATAAGAAGGTTTCCGGGTGCATGTTCACCGGAAAAGACCTGAATGCCTATGCCTTGCGTTCCCATTTTAAATCTCTATCCATGCTGCCCTGAGATACCTAAATAACACTCTTTTTGACTGGCCTCTATTCCGTGTGGGCAGCCCTCTGGAAAGAAAAGGAGTTTCTCTAAGGAAACACGGTGCTTCCATAGCACGGGTGGGAGTTCCTCTTGTCATGCTCTAGAGCTACAGGGTAACATGACGTGAGTCCTTGCCTCAAGCTAAGGCCTGAAAAGCCCTGCTGAAGCGAAAGCGCTTAGCATTTTCCATTATGTCGTATTCGAAGTTCTGCTTTACTTTAACGTTTCTTCACTTTTCCAGACACTAGGCACCCTCGTGTAGGCACCCTTTTTCCTACAAATACAGTGAGTAACAGCAGTCTCCTTTGTCCTTCTAAGAAACATCCAGACCTAGAAGCCTTTCCCAGTCACTCTATGTATACAGAGTGTAGGTCAACTCGCTGCACCCTTCCTTAGGTAGCTAGGTGGACACAGCTCTCAAACAGCTCCAGGGATTCTGTTCTCTCATGATCTGCATGCCATGGAAGTCTGCCTCATTGTCCTCATTGGAGCTACACTAAGAAACACAATCTGCTTCGCCATTCTCTAGGAACTCTTACCCAGGAACCCCATACCTACAGGAGAAAGGAGGCTTGCATTCCTACTGGAATCAAAGCACAGTTTTTCCTGGTACACTGCAGGACTTTAGAATAAGCTTCCGCCCTATAGCATACATAGAACGTTCCAAGGATGAGGGAGTTCCATATATGCAGAACACTCTGTGAAGAAAAGTTGATTCAGCAAGGGACCAGGGTGTAGCTGTAGTCTCTTTGAACTTTTTTGATATAAGAAGGTGTCCGGCTGCATGTTCACCAGGAAAGAAGACTTGAATGCCTAAGCCTTGCGTTCCCAGTTTAAATCTCTATCCATGCTGCCCTAAGATACCTAAATAACACTGTTTTTCACGGGCCTCTATTCACTGTGGGCAGCCCTCTGGAAAGAAAAGGAGTTTTCTCTAAGGAAACACGGTGCTTCCATAGCATGGGTGGGAGCTCCTGCTGCCCTGCTCTAGAGCTACCGGGAAACATGACGTGAGTCTTTGCCTCAAGCTGAGGCCTGAAAAGCCCTGCTGAAGCGAAAGCGCTTAGCAGTTTCCATTATGTCGTATTCGAAGTTCTCCTTTACTTTAAAGTTTCTTCACTTTTCCAGACACTAGGCACCTTCGTGTAGGCACCCTTTTTCCTACAAATACAGTGAGTACCAGCAGTCTCCTTTGCTCTTCTAAGAAACATCCAGACCTAGAAGCCTTTCCCAGTCACTCTATGTATTCAGAGTGTAGGGCAACTCGCTGCACCCTTCCTTAGGAAGCTAGTTAGACTCAGCTCTTCAACAGCTCCAGGGATTCTGTTCTCTCACGTCCTACATGCCATGGAAGTCTGCCTCATTGCCCTCTTTGGAGCTTCCGTTAGATACACAATCTGCTTCGCCTACCTCTAGGAAATCTTACCCAATGACCCCATACCTACAGGAGAAAGGAGGCTTGCATTCCTACTGGAACCAAAGCACAGTTTTTCCTGTTACACTGCAGGACTTTTGAATAGGCTTCGGCCCTATAACGTACATAGAACGTTCCAAGGATGAGTGAGTTCCATATATGCAGAACACTCTGTGAAGAAAAGTTGATACAGCAAGGGATCAGGGTGTAGCTAGAGTCTCTTTGGACTTTTTAGATATAAGAAGGTGTCCGGGTGCATGTTCACTGGAAAAGACCTGAATGCCTAAGCCTTGCGTTCCCATTTTAAATCTCTGTCCATGCTGCCCTGAGATACATAAATAACACTGTTTTTGACTGGCCTCTATTCACTGTGGGCAGCGCTCTGGAAAGAAAAGGAGTTTCTCTAAGGAAACACGGTGCTTCTATAGCATGGGTGGGAGTTCCTCCTGTCAAGCTCTAGAGCTACAGGGTAACTTGACGTGAGTCCTTGCCTCAAACGAAGGCCTGAAAAGCCCTGCTGAAGAGAAAGCGCTTAGCAGTTTCCAATATGTCGTATTCGAAGTTCTGCTTTACTTGAACGTTTCTTCTCTTATCCAGACACTAGACACCCTTGTGTAGGCACCCTTTTTCGTAGAAATACAGTGAGTACCAGCAGTCTCCTTTACCCTTCTAAGAATCATCCAGACCTACAAGCCTTTCCCAGTCACTCTATGTATTCAGAGTTTAAGGCAACTCGCTGCACCCTTCCTTAGGAAGCTAGGTGGACTCAGCTCTTCAACAGCTCCAGGGATTCTGTTCTCTCACGACCTACATGCCATGGAAGTCTGCCTCATTGCCCTCATTGGAGCTACACTAAGAAACACAATCTGCTTGGCCTTCTTCTAGGAACTCTTCCCCAAGGACCCCATACCTACAGGAGAAAGGAGGCTTGCATTCCTACTGGAACCTAAGCAAAGTTTTTCCTGTTACACTGCAGGACTTTAGAATAGGTTTAGGCCCGAAGGGTTACATAGAGAGTTCCAAGAATGAGGGAGTTCGATACATGCAGAAAACCCTGTGAAGAAAAGTTGATTCAGCAAGGGACCAGGGTGTGGCTAGAGTCTCTATTGACTTGTTAGAAATCAGAAGGGTTTCGGCAGCATGTTAACCGGAGAAGAAGACCTGATGGCACAAGCCTTGCTTTCCCATGTTAAATCTCTAAACATGTTTCCCTGAAGAATCCTAAATAACACTATTTTTACCTGGCCTCTGGTCACTGTAGGCAGCCCTCCGGAAAGAAAAGGAGTTTTTTCTAAGGAAACACGGTGCTTCCATAGCATGGATGGGAGCTCCTGCTGTCCTGCTCTAGAGCTACAGGGAAACTTGACGTGAGTCTTTGCCTCAAGCTAAGGCCTGAAAACCCTGCTGAAGCGAAAGCGCTTAGCAGTTTCCATTATGTCGTATTCGAAGTTCGGCTTTACATTAACGTTTCTTCACTTTTGGAGACACTAGGCACCCTCGTGTAGGCACCCTTTTTCGTACAAATACAGTGAGTACCAGCAGTCTCCTTTGCTCTTCTAAGAAACATCCAGACCTAGAAGCCTTTCCCAGTCACTCTATGTATTCACAGTGTAGGGCACTCGCTGCACCCTTCCTTAGGAAGCTAGGTATACTCAGCTCTTCAACAGCTCCAGGGATTCTGTTCTCTCACGTCCTACATGCCATGGAAGTCTGCCTCTTGCCCTCTTTGGAGCTTCACTAAGATACACAACCTGCTTCGCCTACCTCTAGGAACTCTTACCCAATGACCCCATACCTACAGGAGAAAGGAGGCTTGCATTCCTACTGGAACCAAAGCACAGTTTTTCCTGTTACACTGCAGGACTTTAGAATAGGCTTCGGCCCTATAGCATACATAGAACGTTCCAGGGATGTGGGAGTTCCATATATGCAGAACACTCTGTGAAGAAAAGTTGATTCACCAAGGGACCAGGGTGTAGCTAGAGTCTCTTTGGACTTTTTAGATATAAGAAGGTTTCCGGGTGCATGTTCACCGGAAAAGACCTGAATGCCTATGCCTTGCGTTCCCATTTTAAATCTCTATCCATGCTGCCCTGAGATACCTAAATAACACTCTTTTTGACTGGCCTCTATTCCGTGTGGGCAGCCCTCTGGAAAGAAAAGGAGTTTCTCTAAGGAAACACGGTGCTTCCATAGCACGGGTGGGAGTTCCTCTTGTCATGCTCTAGAGCTACAGGGAAACATGACGTGAGTCCTTGCCTCAAGCTAAGGCCTGAAAAGCCCTGCTGAAGCGAAAGCGCTTAGCATTTTCCATTATGTCGTATTCGAAGTTCTGCTTTACTTTAACGTTTCTTCACTTTTCCAGACACTAGGCACCCTCGTGTAGGCACCCTTTTTCCTACAAATACAGTGAGTAACAGCAGTCTCCTTTGTCCTTCTAAGAAACATCCAGACCTAGAAGCCTTTCCCAGTCACTCTATGTATACAGAGTGTAGGTCAACTCGCTGCACCCTTCCTTAGGTAGCTAGGTGGACACAGCTCTCAAACAGCTCCAGGGATTCTGTTCTCTCACGACCTACATGCCATGGAAGTCTGCCTCATTGCCCTCATTGGAGCTACACTAAGAAACACAATCTGCTTGGACTTCTTCTAGGAACTCTTCCCCAAGGACCCCATACCTACAGGAGAAAGGAGGCTTGCATTCCTACTGGAACCTAAGCAAAGTTTTTCCTGTTACACTGCAGGACTTTAGAATAGGTTTAGCCCCGAAGGGTTACATACAGCGTTCCAAGAATGAGGGAGTTCGATACATGCAGAAAACCCTGTGAGGAAAAGTTGATTCAGCAAGGGAGCAGGGTGTGGCTAGGGTCTCTATTGACTTGTTAGAAATCAGAAGGGTTTCGGCTGCATGTTAACCGGAGAAGAAGACCTGATGGCACGAGCCTTGCTTTCCCATGTTAAATCTCTAAACATGCTTCCCTGAAGAATCCTAAATAACACTCTTTTTACCTGGCCTCTGGTCACTGTAGGCAGCCGTCTGGAAAGAAAAGGAGTTTTCTCTAAGGAAACACGGTGCTTCCATAGCATGGGTGGGAGCTCCTGCTGTCCTGCTCTAGAGCTACAGGGAAACTTGACGTGAGGCCTTGCCTCAAGCTAAGGCCTGAAAAGCCCTGCTGAAGCGAAAGCGCTTAGCACTTTCCATTATGTCGTATTCGAAGTTCTGCTTTACTTGAACGTTTCTTCACTTTTCCAGACACTAGGCACCCTCGTGTAGGCACCCTTTTTCCTACAAATACACTGAGTACCAGCACTCCCCTTTGCTGTTCTAAGAAACATCCAGACCTAGAAGACCTTCCCAATCCCTCTATGTATTCAGAGTGTAGGGCAACTCGCTGCACCCTTCCTTAGGAAGCTAGGTAGACTCAGCTCTTCAACAGCTTCAGGGATTCTGTTCTCTCACGTCCTACATGCCATGGAAGTCTGCCTCATTGCCCTCCTTGGAGCTTCCGTAAGATACACAATCTGCTTCGCCTACCTCTACGAACTCTTACCCAATGACCCCATACCTACAGGAGAAAGGAGGCTTGCATTCCTACTGGAACCAAAGCACAGTTTTTCCTGGTACATTGCAGTACTTTAGAATAGGCTTAGGCACTATAGCATACATAGAACTTTCCAAGGATGAGGGAGTTCCATACATGCAGAACACTCTGTGAAGAAAAGTTGATTCAGCAAGGGACCAGGGTGTAGCTCGAGTCTCTTTGGACTTTTTAGGTATAAGAAGGTGTCCGGGTGCATGTTCACCGGAAAAGAAGACCTGAATGCCCTAAGCCTTTCGTTCCCATTTTAAATCTCTATCCATGCTGCCCTGAGATACCTAAATAACACTGTTTTTGACTGGCCTCTATTCACTGTGGGCAGCCCTCTGGAAAGAAAAGGAGTTTCTCTAAGGAAACACGGTGCTTCCATAGCATGGGTGGGAGTTCCTCCTGTCATGCTCTAGAGCTACAGGGTAACTTGACGTGAGTCCTTGTCTCAAGCTAAGGCCTGTAAAGCCCTGCTGAAGCGAAAGCTCTTAGCATTTTCCAGTATGTCGTATTGGAAGTTTTGCTTTACTTGAACGTTTCTTCACTTTACCAGACACTAGGCACCCTAGTGTAGGCACCCTTTTTCGTACAAATACAGTGAATACCAGCAGTCTCCTTTACCCTTCTAAGAAACATCCAGACCTAGAAGCCTTTCCCAGTCACGCTATGTATTCAGACTTTAAGGCAACTCGCTGCACCCTTCTTTAGGAAGGTAGGTGGACTCAGCTCTTCAACAGCTCCAGGGATTCTGCTCTCTCATGATCTACATGCCATGGAAGTCTGCCTCATTGTCCTCATTGGAGCTACACTAAGAAACACAATCTGCTTCGCCATTCTCTAGGAACTCTTACCCAGGAACCCCATACCTACAGGAGAAAGGAGGCTTGCATTCCTACTGGAATCAAAGCACAGTTTTTCCTGGTACACTGCAGGACTTTACAATAAGCTTCCGCCCTATAGCATACATAGAACGTTCCAAGGATGAGGGAGTTCCATATATGCAGAACACTCTGTGAAGAAAAGTTGATTCAGCAAGGGACCAGGGTGTAGCTGTAGTCTCTTTGGACTTTTTTGATATAAGAAGGTGTCCGGCTGCATGTTCACCGGGAAAGAAGACTTGAATGCCTAAGCCTTGCGTTCCCAGTTTAAATCTCTATCCATGCTGCCCTGAGATACCTAAATAACACTGTTTTTGACGGGCCTCTATTCACTGTGGGCAGCCCTCTGGAAAGAAAAGGAGTTTTCTCTAAGGAAACACGGTGCTTCCATAGCATGGGTGGGAGCTCCTGCTGCCCTGCTCTAGAGCTACCGGGAAACATGACGTGAGTCTTTGCTTCAAGCTGAGGCCTGAAAAGCCCTGCTGAAGCGAAAGCGCTTAGCAGTTTCCATTATGTCGTATTCGAAGTTCTCCTTTACTTTAAAGTTTCTTCACTTTTCCAGACACTAGGCACCTTCGTGTAGGCACCCTTTTTCCTACAAATACAGTGAGTACCAGCAGTCTCCTTTGCTCTTCTAAGAAACATCCAGACCTAGAAGCCTTTCCCAGTCACTCTATGTATTCAGAGTGTAGGGCAACTCGCTGCACCCTTCCTTAGGAAGCTAGTTAGACTCAGCTCTTCAACAGCTCCAGGGATTCTGTTCTCTCACGTCCTACATGCCATGGAAGTCTGCCTCATTGCCCTCTTTGGAGCTTCCGTTAGATACACAATCTGCTTCGCCTACCTCTAGGAAATCTTACCCAATGACCCCATACCTACAGGAGAAAGGAGGCTTGCATTCCTACTGGAACCAAAGCACAGTTTTTCCTGTTACACTGCAGGACTTTTGAATAGGCTTCGGCCCTATAACGTACATAGAACGTTCCAAGGATGAGTGAGTTCCATATATGCAGAACACTCTGTGAAGAAAAGTTGATACAGCAAGGGATCAGGGTGTAGCTAGAGTCTCTTTGGACTTTTTAGATATAAGAAGGTGTCCGGGTGCATGTTCACTGGAAAAGACCTGAATGCCTAAGCCTTGCGTTCCCATTTTAAATCTCTATCCATGCTGCCCTGAGATACATAAATAACACTGTTTTTGACTGGCCTCTATTCACTGTGGGCAGCGCTCTGGAAAGAAAAGGAGTTTCTCTAAGGAAACACGGTGCTTCTATAGCATGGGTGGGAGTTCCTCCTGTCAAGCTCTAGAGCTACAGGGTAACTTGACGTGAGTCCTTGCCTCAAACGAAGGCCTGAAAAGCCCTGCTGAAGAGAAAGCGCTTAGCAGTTTCCAATATGTCGTATTCGAAGTTCTGCTTTACTTGAACGTTTCTTCTCTTATCCAGACACTAGACACCCTTGTGTAGGCACCCTTTTTCGTAGAAATACAGTGAGTACCAGCAGTCTCCTTTACCCTTCTAAGAATCATCCAGACCTACAAGCCTTTCCCAGTCACTCTATGTATTCAGAGTTTAAGGCAACTCGCTGCACCCTTCCTTAGGAAGCTAGGTGGACTCAGCTCTTCAACAGCTCCAGGGATTCTGTTCTCTCACGACCTACATGCCATGGAAGTCTGCCTCATTGCCCTCATTGGAGCTACACTAAGAAACACAATCTGCTTGGCCTTCTTCTAGGAACTCTTCCCCAAGGACCCCATACCTACAGGAGAAAGGAGGCTTGCATTCCTACTGGAACCTAAGCAAAGTTTTTCCTGTTACACTGCAGGACTTTAGAATAGGTTTAGGCCCGAAGGGTTACATAGAGAGTTCCAAGAATGAGGGAGTTCGATACATGCAGAAAACCCTGTGAAGAAAAGTTGATTCAGCAAGGGACCAGGGTGTGGCTAGAGTCTCTATTGACTTGTTAGAAATCAGAAGGGTTTCGGCTGCATGTTAACCGGAGAAGAAGACCTGATGGCACAAGCCTTGCTTTCCCATGTTAAATCTCTAAACATGTTTCCCTGAAGAATCCTAAATAACACTATTTTTACCTGGCCTCTGGTCACTGTAGGCAGCCCTCTGGAAAGAAAAGGAGTTTTCTCTACGGAAACACGGTGCTTCCATAGCATGGATAGGAGCTCCTGCTGTCCTGCTCTAGAGCTACAGGGAAACTTGACGTGAGTCTTTGCCTCAAGCTAAGGCCTGAAAAGCCCTGCTGAAGCGAAAGCACTTAGCAGTTTCCATTATGTCGTATTCGAAGTTCGGCTTTACATTAACGTTTCTTCACTTTTGGAGACACTAGGCACCCTCGTGTAGGCACCCTTTTTCGTACAAATACAGTGAGTACCAGCAGTCTCCTTTGCTCTTCTAAGAAACA